>NC_059180.1:26079893-27329893 GCF_019923935.1 Bubalus bubalis
GCCCAAACATTCTTGAAAGTATCTTTTGGTGGATAGGCACTCCTTTCTCTTGGATTCCTCTCCTTTGTGTATGTGTGCCTATAAGTGTAGACTATATTTTATAAGAAATTGAACTCACATCTATTTCTCTTATTTTCACATCTATTTCTGTATTCTTATTGACCACAGGAGTCCAATGCCTCCCAGGAAACAGGACTGTCTCAGCAACCCTGACAGGCACAGGCATTGTCTGGGGGCAGCCTGGGGCAAGCAGCATGGAGGTACATGCTGGATAATTCTTTCAGGTCATTAGAAATGTATTCTCTCTCCTCCCTTACCAAGCCCAGCACATCACCAGCCAGCTTATCCTAGGATTTAGCCCTAGTTACTGGCCTGGCATCCACGAAAGGATCAGAAGGCAGCTCCCGAGGGGGAGCACCTGTTGCCTTCAGGTGGAACTTCTGCAGAATCTTCCAGCACAGTGGAGCTCTCACTGGGGAAGAGCGCAAACCCAGAGACTCTAGGGGGCGGTTGGCAGAGTCCATGTCCTTCATACTGGTTGGTCTCCAACTAGATATCTCTATCCCAAGTTTTAGGATCCCACTTTTCCCAACCAGGCCCCTAACCTTTGCATAACACACCTACCTTGGCGAAGCACACAAACGTCTCTGGAGTTCTGTAAGTTCTAACAAGTAAGTTATCGGCCTGCTATTCAACTGTGTATGCTCTTCCTTTATAGAAAATAAAGTCTCTCTGGGTCTCACACTTTGCCATTAATTCTTTGTTAACAGCCTCTCACACTTTGCCATTAATTCTTTGTTAACAGCCTCCAATCTCTCCATAGTCTTCTGTAGGACATCAATACAATTTGGAAATAACCAGCCAGCTCTGTATTGCTGGCCCCCTAGTTTTAAGCCACTTACATCACTCAGTTCAGTTCAGTCACTCAGTCATGTCTGACTCTTTGCAACCCCATGGACAGCAGCATGCCAGGCTTCCCTGTCCATCACCAGCTTCCAGAGTCTGCTCAAACTCCTGTCCATTGAGTCGGTGATGCCATCCAACCATCTCATCCTCTATCATCCTTGCTATAGCATTTCCTTTCATGGGGACATCTTCTCAGGTCACTGTTGGTGAAATTTTTAGCAGTTTGGCCACCACCTTGTGACAGAGACTATCCATAGTCACCTACCAACCAGGAGACCATCTTCTTCACCTTTCCCTGCAGTGGGTGAGTTAGTCTCAAATCCCCATCTTACTGCCTGTTTTCTCAGTCCACATCTGCCATCACCTGTGTTAGTTCCAGGGAGTTAGTTCCAGTTAATTCCTGCTTTCTGAAAAGTAGATACCAAGACAGGATTAAGGATTTTATTAGGAGACATGCTTGTGAAAGGAAAAAGTGAGGGAGCTAGAGAAGTCTTTGTAGTTCAGTTGCTCTGTCATATCCAACTATTTGTGACCCGCTGGACTGCAGCACACCAGGCTTCACTGTCCTTCACTATCTCCCAGAGCTTGCTCAAACTCATGTCTGTTGAGTCAGTGATGCCATCCAACGATCTCATTCTCTGTCATCCCCTTCTCCTCCTGCCTTCAATCTTTCCCAGAATCAGGGTCTTTTCCAATGAGTCAGCTCTTTGCATCAGGTGGGCAAAATATTGGAGCTTCAGCTTCAGCATCAGTTTTTCCAATGAATATTCAGGACTGATTTCCTTTAGGATTGACTGGTTTGATCTCCTTGCTGACCAAGGGACTCTCAAGAGTCTTCTCCAGCTCCACAGTTCAAAAGCATCAATTCTTTGGCATTCAGCCATCTTTATGGTCCAACCCTCACATCTGTACTAGACTATTGAAAAAACCATAGCTTTGACTATAAGGACCTTTGTTGGCAAAATGATGTCTCTGCTTTTTAATACACTGTCTAGGTTTGTCATAGCTGTTCTTCCAAGGAGCATGCCTCTTTCAATTTAATGGCTACAGTCACCATCTGCGTTGATTTTGGAGCCCAAGAAAATGGAAACTGACACTGTTTCAACATTTTCCCCATGTATTTGCCATGAAGTGATAGGACTGGACGCCATGATCTTCATTTTTGAATGTTGAGTTTTAAGCCAGCTTTTTCACTCTCCTCTTTCACCTTCAACAAGAGGCTCTTTAATTACTCTTCAGCTTCTGCCATTAAAGTAGTATCATCTGCATATCTGAGGCTGCTGATATTTCTCCCAGCAATCTTGATTCCAGTTTGTGATTCATCCAGCCTGGCATTTCTCATGATGTACTTTGTATATAAGTTAAGTAAGCAGGGTGACAATACACAGCCTTGATGTACTCCTTTCCCAATTTTGAACCAGTCTATTGTTCCATGTTCAGTTCTAACTGTTGCTTCTTTTCCAGCACATAGGTTTCTCAGGAGGCAGATAAGGTGGTCTGGTATTTCCATCTCTTTAAGAATATTCCACAATTTGTTGTGATCCACACAGTCAAAGATGTTAGCATAGTCAATGAAACAGAGATCGATTTAATAAGTAGATTTTTAAAAAATTCCATTGCTTTTTCTATGATCCAGCAAGTGTTGGCAATTTAATCTTTGGTTCCTCTGCCTTTTCTAATTCCAGCTTGTGCATCTGGACGTTCTCGATTCATGTACTACTGATGTCTAACTTGAAGGATTTTGAGTATAATCTTGCTGGCATGTGAAATGAGTGCAACTGTATGGTAGTTTGAACATTCTTTGGCATTGTGTTTCTTTGGGATTGGAATGAAAACTGATCAACTGATCTTTTCCAGTCCTGTGGCCACAGCTGAGTTTTTCAAATTTGCTGGTATAATGAGTGCAGCACTTTAACAGCATCACCTTTTAGGGTTTTAAATAGCTCAGCTGGAATTCCATCACCTCCTCTAGCTTTGTTTGTAGCAATGGTTTCTAAGGCCCAATTGATTTCACACTCCAGGATGTCTGACTCTAGGTGAGTGACCACAGCATCATGGTTATTTGGGTCATTAAGAGCTTTTTTGTACGGTTCTTTTGTGTATTCTGGCCACCTTTTCTTAATCTCTTCTGCTTCTGTTAGGACTTTGCCATTTTTGTCCTTTATTGTGCCTGTCATTTCATGAAAGTTTCCCTTGGTATCTCCAATTTTCTTAAGGAGATCTCTAGTCTTTCCCAGTCTACTGTTTTCCTCTATTTCTTTGCATTGTTCACTTAAGAAGGGTTTAACTCTCTTTGCTATTCTCTGGGACTCTGCATTCAATTGGAAATACCTTTCCTTTTTCCTTTGCCTTTCACTTCTTTTCTTTTCTCAGCTATTTGTAAGGCCTCCTCAGACAACCACTTTGCCTTCTTGCATTTCTTTTTCTTGGGGACGGTTTTGGTCACCTCCTCTTGTGCAATGTTATGAACCTCTGTCCATAGTTTTTCAAGATTCTAGCTTGAGCTTCATCCAGCCCAGCATTTCGCACAATGTACTCTGCATTTAAGTTAAATAAGCAGAGTGACAATATACAGCCTTGACCTAGTCCTTTCCCAATTTTGAACCAGTCAATTTATTCATGTCTGGTTCTAACTGTTGCTTCTTGACCTGCATTAAGGTTTCTCAGGAGGCAGATAAGGTGATCTGGTATTCCTACCTGTTTGAGAATTTTCAACAGTTTGTTATGAGCCACACAGTCAAAGGCTTTGTAGTCAATGAAGCAGAAGTACATGTTTTTCTGGAATTCTGTTGCTTTTTCTATGATTCCGTGTATGTTGGCAATTTGATCTCTGGTTCTTCTGCCTTTTCTAAATCCCACTTGTACATCTGGAAGTGTTGGTTCATGTAATATTGAGGCCTAGCTTGAAGGATTTTGAGCATTACCTTGCTAGCATGTGAAATGAGAAGGCTAGAGGAGCCATAGGTCACAATGCAAGTCTGACTCTGAGTGAAGGAGAGAGGGATGGGAGGTTGGGTGGAAGTATTCTAGACTATCACGCAGCTTAGGAAAATTCACGAGCCATCAGGGAGATCTTGAGACAATGTTGGCTGTCAGAGGAGTCTCAGGTCTCCAGGATAACTTGTCTTGATATCCTGCTGCTCTCAGACATTATTTGGAAGCACCCTGTGGGATGCATGGCCACCATGCAAATATAGTGATAGCTTTCCAGCAGTAGCACTTGGGTTCTTGGTCAGTTACTCTCCCTTTAGCCAGAGATCTATGAGGTACATTCTCTTGGTCACCAAAAATGGGATTAGCACAATATCCAGAATAAATTGTCCATGAGAGTTTGCATAATTACTAACCATTTTCTTATATCCCTAACACTTAGAGTGGCTTTCACTTTCAGTTTCATAAGCAATGCTTATGAACATTGATGTTATCCATTGTTTCTTAGAATAGATTTTTGGAAGTGGAATGGTCGGGTGAAAGAATGAACATATCACTCTCTTTTAAAAATTTTTAAATTTTTTTAATTGAAGTATAGTTTATTTACAATATTTCAGTTATGCAGCAAAATGACTTATGAATATAGATGTACACAGACATATATGCAAATATATTCTTTTTCAGAATATTTTCTCTTATAGGTCATTACAAGATATTGAATAATCTTGTAGTTTCCTGTGCTACACAGCACAGCACAGCATAGTTTCCTGTGCTACACAGTAGATCCTTGTTGGTTATCTATTTTATATAGCAGGGTGTATCTGTTAATCCCAAATTCCATATTTATCCCTCCCCACCCTTTTCCCTCTGGTAATCATACATTTATTTTCTATGTCTGTGAGTCTATTTCTGTTTTGTAAATGAGTTCATTAGTATCATTTTTTTGAGATTCCACATATAAGTGATACTATATTTATCTTTGTCTGATTTATTTCACTTAATCTCTAGTTCTACCCATGTTCTACAAATGGCATTATTTCATTCTTTTTTATGGTTGGGTAGTATTCCATTGTGTGTGTGTGTGTGTGTATACCACACCCTTTTTATCCATTTATCTGCTGATGGTCATTTAGTTTGCTTCCATGTCTTGGCTATTGTAAATAGTGCTTGTGTGAACATTGTGGTGCATATATCTTTTTTAATTAGAGTTTTCTCTGAATATAGCCTAGGAGTGGGATTGCTGGATCATACAGTAACTCTATTTTCAGTTTTTTAAAGAAACTTCATACTGTTCTCCATAGTGGTTGTACCAATTTACATGTCCACAAATGCATAGGAGAGTTCCTTTTTCTCCTCACTCTCTCTAGCATTTATTATCTGTAGACTTTTTGATGATGGCCATTCTGACCATTATGAGGTGATACCTCATAGCAGTTTTGATTCATGTTTCTCTAACAATTAGTAATGCTGAGCATCTTTTCATGTGCCTATTGGCCATCTCTATATCTTCTTTGAAGAAATGTCTATCTAGGTCTGCCCATTTTTAATTGGGTATTTTTTAAAAAATATTTTGCTGTATGAACTGTTTGTATATTTTGAAGATCAATTCCTTATTGGTTACATTGTTTGCAAATATTTTTTCTCATTCTGTAGGTTGTCTTTTCATTTTATTTATGGTTTCCTTTGATATACAACATTTAAAAAGTTTAATTAGGTCCCATTAATTTTTGCTTTTGTTTTCATTAGTTTAGGAGATTGATCCAAAAAGACATTTCATGATTTATATCAAAGAGTGTCCTTCTTATGTTTTCCACTAGGAGTTTTACAGTATCCAGTCTTACATTTAGGTCTTTAAGCCAATTTGAGCTTATTTTTGTGTATGGTGTTAGAGAATTTCTAATTTTATTCTTATTATTGTAGCTGTCCAATTTTCTCAGAACAACTTATTAAAGAGTTTGCATAATTACCAACCATTTTTTTTACATCCCTAACACTTAGAGTGGTTTTCACTTTCAGTTTCATAAACAATGATGCTTTGAACACTGATGTTATTCATTGTTTCTTAGAATAGATTCTTGGAAGTGGAATGGTTGGGTGAAAGAGTGAACATTTCACTCTCTTTTAAAATTTTTTAATTGAAGTATAGTTGATTTACAATATTTCAGATGTGCAGCAAAATGACTTATGAATACGTATGTGCACACACATATATGCAAATATATTCTTTTTCAGAGTCTATTATAGGTCATTGCTGCTGCTGCTGCTGCTAAGTTGCTTCAGTTGTGTCTGATTCTGTGTGACCCTGTAGACAGCAGCCCAACAGGTTCCCCCGTCCCTGGGATTCTCCAGTCAAGAACACTGGAGTGGATTGCCATTTCCTTATAGTATAGGTCATTACAAGATATTGAATATAGTTCCCTGTGCTACACAGTCTCTTAGTAAACAGACTGTCTTTTATGTTCTATATATTCTTGCCTCCTTTGTTGTAGATTAATTGACATAAGAATGTAGGTTGTAGAGTTTCTATCATGTTCTATTGATTTTTGTGTCTGTTTTTGTGCCAATACCATACTGATTTGATTATTGTAACTTTGTAGTATAGTCTGAAATCAGAGACTGGTTTCTCCAGATCCATTCTTCTTCTCAAGATTGTTTTAGCTATGTGGGGTCTTTAGTGTTCCTGTAAATTTTTTAAAAAAAATTTAAATTCAGTTCTGTGAAAAGTGCCATTGATAATTTGATAAGTTTTGCATTGAATCTGTGGATTGCCTTGAGTAGCATGGCCATTTTAACAATACTGACTCTTTCAATTCAAGAACATAGTATAGCTTTCCATCTATTTGTGTCATCTTCAGTTTCTTTCATCAGTGTCTTATTGTTTTTGGAGTACAGATCTTTTGCCTCTTTAGGAAGGTGTAGTTTTAGGTATTTTATTCTTTTTGATGTGACTGGTAAATAAGATTGTGATAGCAATGCCAACAGATTTCTGTGTATTCTTTTTGTATCCTGTAACTTTACTGAGTTCATTGATGAGCTCTATTAGTTTCCTGGTGGTGCATTTAGGATTTTCTACTTTTGCCACCTGATGCGAAGAGCTTATTATCAGTTGAGGAATCTTTGGTTGCAAGCAACAGAAGGAACTTCACTGAAAGGTTCATCAGTGGGAAGACTGAAGAACTAGAATTTAAAGAGAGATGCTCCTGGTAGAAGAAATTGTTCATCATTCTCACCTTAGTGTCTTCTCTAAATTGGACTGAATTGACATCCATGGAATCTTGTCATTGCATCCCTCTGCTCAGAATTCCATATCCTAGGTCACAGGTCTCCTCCTTGTGTACTCAAGATTGTTGAAAGAGAGCATCCCCAGAGGGCTTTCCAAAGGGAAAAGGTCTTGCTTATTACAGTCCCACAATGACCACATTATAATAGAGAGATGATAATTCCCCAAAAGGAAGACTGGGTTTTGTGTGTGTGTGTGTGTGTGTGTGTTTTCAGATGAGAATTAAATGAGAGTGCATATTAGCTCAATCAGAGTCTAGAAAGATTGAAGTTAGAGTGGGGGAAATCTTGATACCTGGTTTTCTTCCATCCTTCAACTTCTGCCTTTTTATTTTTGCTAGCAACTGTCCTGTTCCTTCAACAGCAATTTTTACTTACAAAATGCTTTATAAGCATGATATAATTAACCATACTGATATGCTGTGCTGTAGAATTCCTTTGGAGAACAGACAATATGAATTGCAAAGAGCAGGGAATTAACTTATCATCTGTTTTGAAGAGATGTGGCAGAGAATGGGGTGGGGCTTTTTGATTGTGGCTCAAAAATTGATTTCTAATTGCTCTTTTTATTGCTGGTTTAGCTGATGCTGCCTTTAGTTTTTTTTTTTTTTTTAATCCTCAATTCTATTTCTTTTCTAAATGAGTTAGGAAATGGCATACTTGACTCCACCCCAAGTATATTTACTTAAACATTTAAAATATGTCTCCATACTCATGCAGCTGGATGGTTTGGGAAACATCATAATCCGATCCAAATTCTAGTTTTACTTAGAATATTGAGACTAAAGTTGAAAATCTGAATAATACTGACTACTCATTTTATTCTGAATACAAAGATATGTCTATAGTACAGTTAGTGGTTACAGTGGTTAAGGTTAACTTTGGAGTTAGAGCTTAGTTTAAATCTTAGTTCTGGCATTTACAAGCCATCTTGTGAAAACACTAGTTTTCTCAACAGTAAAATGGAATAATAATGCTATTAGCCTAGGCTCATCTAACTTCATTTTGAGAAAGTCCTGAGAAGCTTTCCCCAACACGACACTCCCACCCTCAGTCTAGAGTAGACTCCCTTGTGATCCACATTCACAGCACGAATTCTCTCAGAGACACAATTGCAGTTTGAGTTTCTACTCTTCTGTTAGATTATTTAATTACATCTGCCTCAACACCCTTCCCTGCACAGACAGAACTCCATGAGGTTAGGGTCAACTATGTCTATCTTCTTCACTTTGATCCTGGTTGGCACTCCAGAAATATTTATTGAATGAATAAATAAAAGAAGGAATGATTTCCTGTAGAGGATTACTGAGATCGTATATAAAAACCTCAGTGTCTGGTATGTAGTAAGAACTGAGTAAATGTAACCTCCAACAAAGAAAAACACCAAAAAATAACCTTCAAAACAAAACAAATCCCCAAACAACCAAATCACATATCATACAAAAAATAAAATATTAATATGTTGTTATCATTAAATGCTGATTTTTTAAGTTGAGTTATGCCCCTGGAACAAACAACCCTTGACTTCAGTTATTTAAAACAACAAAAGTTTATTTTTGGCTCATGTGACATTTTCTCCTTTAAATATTTATATTTTTTTATTTGGGTATGCCAGGTCTTAGTAGTAGTGCTAAGTTAGGAACTTAGTTATGGCACTATTAAAAAGCAGATGTTACTTTGCCAACAAAGGTCTATTGAGTCAAAGCTATAGTTTTTCCAGTAGGCATGTATGGATGTGAGAGCTGGACTATAAAGAAGGCTGAGCTCTGAAGAACTGATGTTTTAGAACTGTGGTTTTGGAGAAGACTCTTGAGAGTCCCTTGGACACCAAGAAGATCAAACCAGTCAATCCTAAAGGAAATCAGTCCTGAATATTCACTGGAAGGACAGATGCTGAAGCTGAAGTTCCAATACTTTGGCCACCTTATGCAAAGAACTGACTCATTGGAAAAGACCCTAATGCTGGGAAAGATTGAAAGCAGGAGGAAAAGGGGATGATAGAAGATGAAAGGGTTGGATGGCATCACTGACTTGATGGACATGAGTTTGAGCAAGCCCTAGGAGTTGGTAATGGACAGGGAAGCCTGGCATGCCGCAGTCTGTGGGAATTGCAAAGTCAGATACGACTGAGTGACTGACCTGACTGAGCTGCGGCACACAGGCTCTTTGATCTTTGTTGTAGCATGCAGAATCTTTAGTTGCAGCGTATGAGATCTTTAACTGAGGCATGTGAACTCTTAGTTGAAGCATGTGGGATCTAGTGCCCTGACCAGGGATCAAACCTGGGCCTCCTGCCTTGGGAGCTCGGAGCCTGGCTAAGGCTGGATCACCAGGGAAGTCCTTCATGTCACCTTTTCAATGAGCGTCAGGCTCATGGTGGCTGCCTGACTCCCACAACAGAGTAAGGGGCCTCACACCAGCAATTATACACACAAATGGGGAACTGATAAGTAACATTTCTACTCAAAGCTCATTGGTGGGAATCTCAACCGGCTCAGGCTGCTAAAACAAAATACCATAGACTGGATGGCTTAAACAGCGGGATTATCGTTTAAGAATAAAAAGAGGAAAGCATCCAATCAGAATGAGAAATTGTGGACACTCCTGGCTGTGCCAGGTTTGGGTACTTTCCTTTGTAATTTGTAGGAATTAGAAGCAGGTGACCCCCTCCAGTGTTCTTGCCTGGAGAATCCGAGGGACGGGGGAGCCTGGTGGGCTGCCGTCTGTGGGGTCGCACAGAGTCGGACACGACTGAAGTGACTTAGCAGCAGTAGCAGCAGCAGAAGCAGGTGTGAGCTTCCTGGGTGGGACTCATAGTAAAGAATCCTCTTGTCAATGCAGGAGATGCCAAGAGATGCAGGTTCGATTCCTGGGTTGGGAAGATCCCCTGGACTAGGAAAGAACAACCTACTTCAGTATTCTTGCCTGGAGAATCCCATGGGCAGAGGAGCCTGGTGGGCTACAGTCTGTGGGATGGCAAAGAGTGGGATGTGACTGAGCACATATCACAGCCTACAGAAGCAGGAGGAGCCAGAATGATAGGGGGTGATCTTAGGAGTTCAGGCAAGTAACTCTCACCAGTAGGATGATTATTTAAATATTTTAACAGCTCGTGTGGTTGTATAGAGAGGTGCTGGTTGACCTTCAGTCCAAGGTGAAGCTAGGCCTTGACTGGGCATGGCTGTCCCAGAGCCTTGTTAAAAACATTTGCTAAAGAGCCTCATTTTACAGAGAAGAGATTAAGAGCCAGAGAGGGCAAAGGAGTTCCATCAGGTCACACAGCAGATTGGTGAGAGGGAAATAGAAAGACCAAGAAATACAGAGACATGGGGCTTCAGAGGGAACTGGGCAACAGAGCTAGAGGTGAGACAGAGAAGTAGAGAGCTAGAGGAAAACAGAGAGAAGCAGAGTTCAAGAAGGAAGAAGAGAGGAACAGGAGAGGTGGAGGAGAGAGCAAATGGGACACAGAGATAGAGAAGCAGAAGGAATGGGAGAAAGGCCAGGGAGGTGGGGGATACAGGACAGGCTCTGTAAGGTGCCATCAAACTCACGATGTCGGGGTGATGGGGTGATGGGCCAGTGACGTGCTGCTTCATGTTTATAGATTGAGCTGCAAAGGGCCAGTGGAGTAGAAAGAACAATTAGGGGAAAGGCTGCTGGGACGGAGTGGGCTGGGCCGGGCTGGTGGGGGGAGGCAGAAGGACCAAGCACAGCAGAGTCTTTTCATGGCCTTTGTGTATCTGTTTGTTACCGCGGGAGCAGACATGCAGACTGGGACCCCCCACCACAACCCATTCGTTCCCACCAGCCTGCTGCTCTGCCAGACGGCTGCCCTACCAGGTCATTGCCTCTGAGCCTTATTTATTGCTCCAAAATCTGGGGCCAGGAGGAGTCCCTGCTGGCAAGCTCAGGCGGAAGCTTCCATCTAAATCCCGGACTTGGCCTCAGCCACTGCTGCTGAACAGGAGGAACAGTGGGAGGACCGACCTTGATTTGTACCAGGGCGGCTCTTTAACATGTGGAAGACGGTGTTTTCTGTGGCAGGGAGAGTTCTTCCTGCTGCCTAGAGATTTAAGTTGTGGCCTTATTCTTTCCCACTAGAGAACACTTTTTAAAACCCACACACATTTCCTAATTCAGCTCTGGCTGTTTTAACCAGAGTTAAAGAGTTCAGTGAAGAAGTAGCTCCCAATGATCAAGAATTTACAGTGTCAGTCTACATCAGCTATACTTCAATAATAATAAAAAGAAAAAACAAAAAGAAAATGATCAATTTATTAAAAAAAAAGAATTTACAGTATGAGGAATACTGTGAGGGTTATGTCATTGGATCCCTGTATAAAGTTATGAGGAAGGCACTATAATTTCCCACTTTACAGGTGAGATCACTGAGGCTCAGGGAGAGAAGAAACGTGCCCAGCATCCCATTTCTGTCTGTGCCAGAGCCGATCTGTCTACCTGCATTTCCTCGTCACTGTGCTGTCCTGTCTGCTCTGCGCCCATGATACAGATAAAGACGTCAAGGCTTATCAGGTCTGACCACTCGCCCAAAGGCCCATTCATAGAAAGTTGCAGAATGAGGATCTGCGCTCGGGTCTGTTTATCTTTGAGCCTCTGCTCTCACCTCCTGTGCATTGGGTTGGGGTCTTTCAGAAACAGAGACTCCCTCCTTCCAGATGTTTTTGTGCTTCATGAAGAAAGTAAGGAAACTGAAAGCTCCAATAGAACTGTGCGTACACTAAAAATAGGCAAGATGGTAAACTTCGCAGTATGTGTATCTTACTACAATTAAAACTTTTTAAAGGGAAATAAAAAGCTCCAATAGCCACCCTCTTGGCAGTGGATAACGTGCTATTTGCTTAAATTAGAGGATAATTGCTTTACAGTGTTGTATTGGCTTCTGCAACACGAGTCAGCCCTAAGCATATATATATCCCCTCCCTCTTGAGCTTCCTTCCCATCCCTCCAGGTTGTCCACTAACCTTGCTTTTCCTCTAACTCATGGAGTCTGCATATTCTTGGCTTCTATTGCCTTGTGTCTTCTGCTGCCTCACTGCTTTGTGCTTCCTGAGTTCTCTGTGTGCCTCTGGTCTTCTACCCCATCCCTATCTACCTATCTTGTTCTTCCATAGTTGCTAAGTCATGTCTAACATTTTGTGACCCCATGGACTGCAGCCAACCAACTCCTTCTGTCCCTGGGATTTTCCAGGCAAGAATACTGGAGTGGATTGCCATTTCCTTCTCCAGCAGAATCTTCCTGACCCAGATTGCATCCCCTGCCTGCATCTCCTGCTTGGCAGGCAGATTCTTTACCAATGAGCCACCTGGAAAGCCCCAGCTAACTATAATCTATCTATCTTTCAAGTCAAACTTCCCAAAATAGAAGATCAGATTGGATGGCATCTTAGATCTGGTTCCCTGGAAAATGGGCTCTCAGATGGAGATTTGCCTGATGGACTTTTAAGGGAGAACATTTAAGATTAGCATCATGGAGGATCTAAGAAAAGAGGACAGGACAGAGGAGAAGTTGAACTGTAATGCAGTCTTAATGTAATGGAGCAGGACTTTATGAGACCTTCCTGGGACACACCCCTCCCCCATACCATCTGCTTTAGCTCCTCTCTGACAACCCTAGATAACAGTATCTGTTACACATCCTGAGTTGTTTTACAGATATGAAACAAATGGATGATGTTAACTACTTAATGAACATGGGTGTGTAGCCCCCAGGTCTACTGGAGCCTAAGGATTGGTAGTGCTAACCCCTGTGACATTCCCCGTGACCTCGCCATCAACCAATCAGAGACTTGTGCTTGAGCTGATCACACACCTGTGATCCTCTCTCCCTCACTTGGCCTTTAAAAATGCTTTATAATAGACAATTAGAATAGAATAGCAAGGAGAGATAAGAAAGCCATCCTCAATGATCAGTGCAAAGAAATAGAGGAAAACAATAGAATGGGAAAGACTAGAGATCTCTTCAAGAAAATTAGAGATACCAAGGGAACATTTCATGCAAAGATGGGCACAATAAAGGACAGAAATGGTATGGAGCTAACAGAAGCAGAAGATATTAAGAAGAGGTGGCAAGAATACACACAAGAACTATACAAAAAAGATCTTCATGACCCAGATAACCATGATGGTGTGATCACTCACCTAGAGCCAGACAGCCTGGAGTGCAAAGTCAAGTGAGCCTTAGGAGCCATCATGACGAACAAAGCTAGTAGAGGTGATGGAATTCCAATCGAACTATTTCAAATCCTAAAAGATGATGCTGTGAAAGTGCTGCACTCAATATGCCAGCAAATTTGGAAAACTCAGCAGTGGCCACAGGGCTGGAAAAGGTCAATTTTCATTCCAATCCCAAAGAAACACACTGTCAAGCAATGATCAAATTACTGCACAATTGCACTCATCTCACAAGCCAGCAAAGTAATTCTCAAAATTCTCCAAGCTGGGCTTCAATAGTACCTGAACTGTGAACTTCCAGATGTTCAAGCTGGATTTAGAAAAGCCAGAGGAACCAAAGATCAAATTGCCAACATTCACTGGATCATAAAAAAAGCAAGAGGGTTCCAGAAAAACATCTACTTCTGCTTTATTGACTATGCCAAAGCCTTTGACTGTGTGGATCACAACAAACTGTGGAAAATTCTTTAAGAGATGGGAATACCAGACCACCTTACCTGCTTCCTGAGAAATCTGTATGCAGATCAAGAAGCAACAGTTAGAACTGGACATGGAACAACAGACTGGTTCCAAATAGAGAAAGGAGTACACCAAGGCTGTATGTTGTTACCCTGCTTATGTAACTTATATACAGAATACATCATGTGAAATGTCAGGCTGGTTGAAGCACAAGCTGGAATCAAGATTGCTGAGAGAAATATCAATAACCTCATATATGCAGATGACACCACTCTTATGGCAGAAAGCAAAGAAGAACTAAAGAGCCTCTTGATGAAAGTGAAAGAGAGTGAAAAAGTTGGCTTAAAACTCAACGTTTAGAAAACGAGGATCATGGCATCTGGTCCCATCACTTCATGGCAAATAGATGGGGAAACAGTGGAAACAGTGACAGACTTTATTTTCTTGGGCTCCAAAATCACTGCAGATGGTGACTCCAGCCATGAAATTAAAAGAAATTTGCTCCTTGGAAGAAAAGCTATGGCCAATCTAGACAACAATATTAAAAAGCAGAGACATAACTTTGCTGACAAAGGTCCATCTAATCAAAGCTATGGTTTTTCCAGTGGTCATGTATGGATGTGCAAGTTGGTCTATAAAGAAATCTGAGCTCCGAAGAATTGATGCTTTTGAACTGTGGTGTTGGGGAAGATTCTTCAGAGTCCCTTGGACTGCAAGGAGATCAAACCAGTCAATTCTAAAGGAAATCAACCCCAAATATTAATTGGAAAGACTGATGTTGAAGTTTAAACTCCAATACTTGGGCCACCTGACATGAAGTTCTGACTCATTGGAAAAGACCCTGATGCTGGGAAAGATTGAAGGCAGATTGAAGGCGATGACAGAGGATAAGATGGTTGGATGGCCTCACTGACTCGATGGATTTGAGTTTGAGCAGGCTCTGGGAGTTGGTGATGGACAGGGAAGTGTGGTGTGCTGCGGTCCATGGGGTTACAGAGTCCGACATGGCTGAGCGAATGAACTGAATTGAAGGGATAACTAATAAGGACCTACAATTAGGCTTTCCAGGTGGCACTAGTGGTAAAGAACCTGCCTGCCAATGCGGGAGAGGTAAGAGATGTGGGTTCAATCCATAGGTCGGGAAGGTCCTCTAGAGGAGGGCATGGCAACCCACTCCAGTTTTCTTGCCTGGAGCATCCCCATGGACAGAGGATCCTAGTGGGCCCCAGCCCATGGGATTGCAAAGTGTCGGACACAATTGAAGTGATTTAACACACATGCAGGGATGTACTATATATTAATAGTTCAGTTCAGTTCAGTCGCTCAGTCATGTCTGACTCTTTGCGGACCGCAGCAAGCCAGGCCTCCCTGTCCATCACCAACTCTTCGAGTTTACCCAAACTCCTGTCCATTGAGTCAGTGGTGCCATCCAACCATCTCATCTTCTGTTGTCCCCTTCTCCTTCTGCCTTCAATCGTTGCCAGCATTAGGGTCTTTTCAAATGAATCAGCTCTTCACATCAGGTGGCCAATGTTTTGGAGTTTCAGCTTCAACATCAGTCCTTCTAATGAACACTCAGGACTTATCTCCTTTAGGATGGACTGGTTGGATCTCCTTGCAGTCCAAGGGACTCTCAAGAGTCTTCTCCAATACCACAGTTCAAAAACATCAATTCTTCGGTGCTCAGTTTTCTTTATAGTCCAACTTTCACATCCATATATGACTACTGGAAAAACCATAGCCTTGACCAGATGGCCAGTTCGCATCTCTTTTGACAACTCCAGTGCAATGTACAAAGGCTCGACAGATGGACCTTTGTTGGCAAAGTAATGTCTCTGTTTTTTAATATGCTGTCTAGGTTAATAGCACAGGGAACTCAATACTCTGTAGTGACCTATATGGGAAAAGAATCTTAAAAAAAGAGTTGATACATGTATATGTATAACTGATTCACTCTGCTCTACAGCAGAAACTAACACAACATTGTAAATCAAATATACTCTGATAAAAAAAAAATGCTTTCTTGAAATCCATCTAGAAGTTTGGGCTTTTTCAGCACTAGTGTCCCAGAGTCCTTCTTTGGAAACTAGCACTAAATGCTGCACTTTTCTTCACTGCAACCCAGCATCAATAGATTGGCTTTCATGTTCATGGGCAACTGGACCCAAGTTTGGTTCAGTAACATTAACAAAGACCTCAGCAGATCCCATAGGTACTTTGGGCTGGGTTGGGCATTCAGAGTTGTTCCCTTCAGGAAAGCAGGTTAAGTCTCTGTTCCTTGACACTGACCCATGGTTGGATATGGGTTGCCCTTGGGGTAAGGGGGACATGACCTTGGGTGAGGTGGTTCTCTTCCATTGAGGGTGATCCCCAGGTTGCAGCTGAGATCCATTAAGTCCCAGCACCCAGAGTGGTGGGGGTGGGGCAGATGAGAGCCTGAGAGGGGGCTCTGGGAGGTGCCCCACAGCAGCCTCCCCTGATTAACTGCTCTTCAGGATATAGCAGCCCCAGCTGGCCACCTCCACTGTCTTGTCTTCCCTCTTTCATCCTATATATATGTGCTGTGCGCTCAGTCATGTCTGACTCTTTGCGACCCCATGGACTGTAGCCCACCAGGCTTCTTTGCCCATGGAATTTTCCAGGTAAGAATACTGGAGTGGATAGCCATTTCCTACTTCAGGGGATCTTCCCAACCCAGGGATCAAACTGGCATCTCTTGCATCTTCTCATTGGCAGGTGGATTCTTTACAGTTCACACCACCTTGCCTCCCATACTAGTCTTGATCCAATTAGCTGTGACTAAGGCCTCAAGTCACGTATCCTGGAGCATGGCAACCAGGCTTTGCCCCATAGGGGCCTGGAGCACCATGGGTCATCGAGTGCCCTGCACTATTCAGCACAGCTACAATGCCTTTCCAGCTTCCCAGAGTCCAGGAGAATTCCCATTTCAAGTTATTTGTACTATTTAAGGTAGGTTGATTCTGCTAATAAGAGCGCAGAGTGAAAGAGACACTGGAGCTGATCTCCAAATAGCATGATTTCCTCTTTGCCCCACAAGCAATTCCCCTTGACATCACTGGAGCCCAAAGCCAAGGCAGCTGGACACCAAGGAGGTGTCCTGAGAGGGCAGGTCAGTTGCTACAGAGCCACAGCCTCCCCTAAAAAGGAGCTCTCCTTTTGCCATCAACCAGACTGCCCTTTGCAATTCCCTGATACCTCTGAAGTTTGCTGGTGGACAATAATTTTTATCCTGCTTAGTCTAGGTCTCTCTTTCCTCTCTATTGATTTCTCCCCATGAAGTTAAAGCAGAGGTGGAGACACATATGCTGCAGGATACCAATATAGGCCTGCCAGTCAAGCTGCACTGCCCCCCTGCTGCAGCTGAGATGTGCCAGGGCCCCCATCCTTGCCTTCTCCCTAATTGATTTCCAAACCTAGCCTCCTGGGATGGTGCTTTGGCTGGCTTTCCAACTTCAGCCTCTCAACCTTCATTTAATGCTTCTCGGGTGGTGAGAACTTATGTTTCCCACCTACTAGTTGGCATCTGGCTGATTTTCTCATCCTGAGGAATTTAGTTTGATTAATGTTGAGCCTTTGTACATTGCACTGGAGTTGTCAAAAGAGATGCGTCCTCCTCCTGTTCCCAGTCCTCCTGAAGGGGGAACCTTCACCTACTCCAGGACAGTGTTGGCATTTGGCAGGGTCCAGTAGTGGCCCACACCAAGATTAGCAGCCTCAGATTTGGTCCAATAAGCCTAGGAATCAGAGGACCCTGACTGGGAAGAGCAGATAGATGCTACAAGCAATTTGGGTAATTCGGGATCTGCTTAGCTTTGCCCAGTCAGCCTGGTGTGAGGTCTTGGAATGAAACTTCCCCACCTTCTCCTTCCAAGACTGAGCCAAAGAATCTATTCTTGGAGCAGATAACTTTCCAGCACTGAGTTGGCAAGTGTTTATGATTGGTTTTTCACACATCCTTCTGGACAGGAGACAATTTTTGTTATAATTAAAATTTAAATATAGGGTTATCATAACTGAAGGCGCCTTAGAAGGGCAGGCTCTTGGCAGGATAGTGAGTGACATGTGAGGCCTGTTTCTTTCCTGTATCTTGTTTCCACGACTCTATTCTTATTGATTATTCACTATGAGTAATCCAAATTACTTCAGATAAGACAAATATCCCAGGCTCACCAGCTTCTTGGTACAAATAAAGTCACTTTGAGATATACATCCATGTGACAGAGGCTCATAGCTTTTTCTTCCTCCTGTTGGAACCCCACTGGCTTCCAGGAACCCTCCAGGGATGTGTCACAGGTTTGAGAGACAATCCCACTCAGGTTCTTTCATCCAAGTCTTTCCTTGAAATGTATCCCGCAGACCTTTTGAGGGTACCAACTCTCTGCTGTACTGCTGCTGGGGTTCTCCAGGATAGGCTGATTCCCTACCACTCTGCTGGGTGCAACAGGCACCTTGGGTTCCTCACAAATGTGCCACAGTCTCTGCAGGGCGCTGGTGTTGTGTCCCTCTGCTGCAGAGGATGGGATCTGGCCATCAGGCCCCCAAAGCAGGTCTGCTGGTGCTCAGAGCCTCTCAGCTCAGACAAGTGTCAGTTTCTCTTCTCCCATCAGGGCTCATAGCATCGAGACATAGATCAGTATTGCTACTTAGGTCTCAAAGCTCATGAGAACTTTACTAAAATGATAATTGATCTCTAGATTTTTCTCCCTTGTGTTCAAGGCTTAGAAGACCCTGCGATACTATTAGAAATGGTTGAGGGGACATAAAGGGGAAGATGTGCCATGAAACAGCTGCTAAGAAGCTGATTTAGTGATTCATACTCAGTAACACCCATCAATCAAGCTCTCCAAGTTGTTTTTCTGGTGATGTTGTATAAGCCACACGTGGTGGAGGGAAAGGACTGAGTTCATGCCAAATGAGCCACAGCAAAAATAATGACATCATGGACAAAATAAAATAATCAAGCAGCAACAGATGGAAAGGAAAAATTCCAGTTATGCTGGAAAACAACACAAATTGTTTTGGGTCCTAGCTGATCAAACCAAACTCAATCTCACTAGCCAAAGAATAGCAAGAGACTATCCTTTAGCCAGAAACACTAGCCAGTCAATCCCACCACCCAGCAAAACAGTCCCTCTTGGTGCGTAGTGGGTAGAGCTGCAATTTCAAAGCCTTGCCCTCCACTTGGCATCAAAGAGCCCTGCTTCCTCACTGACACCTGACAAATCAGAACCAGGGAATCAGACACATTTTTCTCTTGCCTTTTAGTTTCCTTTATTAATGAAACCTTTTAGAAATCTGTTTATACTTTTCACTTGTGCAAAATCACAATCCTTCACACAAAGGGAGCAGATGGTACTGAAAGCTGGAGATTGGGCCGGAATGCATCTCCTGTAACAGGCACTAACGGAGCCTTGTCTTGGATATAAAAGAACTGGAGTCTAATTGCGGGGTTGGTTTTTCCAATTCTGTATAACTATGTGTTTCTTTGTCTGTGTTTCTTCCCCTCAAATTTAATGCTTCTCCTTGAGCTCCTGTCAAATAGAAATCTGAGTAGAGTAACTGAGACTGAGTTTTAAGACTATGGTTTTCCTGGAAGAGTGTCTCTAAGACTCCAAGGACCTCTACATCCCCAGCTCTCTTTGGAGCCCTCTGTTGAGGCGCCATATTTAGTATCACGTGAACCCTCCTCTTGACCATAGGTAGCTGGGTAGAGATTGGCACTTGAGCCAAAAGCAGCCTATGGAGGTGGCCTTTGTGAGAATCCTGCCTCCATGTAAGATTATGATTAATTAGCTCAGTTAGATTCTCTTTCTGAAAGATTTGATATGAGACATTCTCAGAGGGGGTGGAGTGTAAGTTCATGTGGATAGGAATCTTGTCTCTTTATTGATTTATCACCATTGTCTCTCATAGTATATGGTATGGCTACTCAGTGAATAAATAAATGATAAATAAATCAAATGTATAGGCCCTTATATCAGATCAGATCAGATCAGTTGCTCAGTTGTGTCCGACTCTTTGCGACCCCATGAATCGCAGCACGCCAAGCCTCCCTGTCCATCACCAACTCCCGGAGTTCACTGAGACTCATGTCCATTGAGTCAGTGATGCCATCCAGCCATCTCATCCTCTGTTGTCCCCTTCTCCTCTTGCCCCCAATCCCTCCCAGCATCAGAGTCTTTTCCAATGAGTCAACTCTTCGCATGAGGTGGCCAAAGTACTGGAGTTTCAGCTTTAGCATCATTCCTTTCAAAGAAATCCCAGGGCTGATCTCCTTCAGGCCTATATATATATATATTTCTGAGAAGTGAATCTGCATCCATTTCCCTATACTTCACTTTTTTCTTCTGCCTCCAGGGAGCTAGGGTCCCCCAGTCCCCACCACACACATTTTAAATTATTATTTTATTTTTAAGCTATTATTTTAAGTAGATTCTATTTTTTTAGAGCAACTTAGCGTTAAAGAAAAATTAAGCAGAAGATACAGAAGTTTCCCATATACTCCCTGCCTTCCCCCGCGAGCCTCTCCTTTATCAGCATTCTGCACCAGAATGGAACATTTATTACAACTGATGAACCTACACTGACAGAGTTGTGATCACCCGAAGTCCATGGTCTGCATCAGAGTTCACTCTTCCTGCTGTACATTCTCTGGGTTTTGACAAATGTATAATGACATGTATGGCATTATAGTGTCACACAAGATGGTTTCACCACACTAAAAGTCCTCTGGGCTCCACCAATGCATCCTTCCCTCCCTCCTAACTTCTGGAAATCACTTTTACTGTCTTTTACTTTTCTTTTACTGCCTCCCTAGTTTTCTCTTTTCCAGAATGTCATGTAATTGGAATCAAACAGAATATAGCCTTTTCAGAACTGGCTTTTTTCACTTAGTAATAGGTACTTAAGATTCCTCCATGTGCTTTCATTGCTTGATAGCTCATTTCTTTTTAGTATTGAATAATATTCCATTGGGCTTCCCTGGTGGCTCAGTGGTAAAGAATCTGCCTGCTAATGCAGGAGATGCGGGTTCAATCCCTGGGTCAGGAAGATCTCCTGGAGAAGGAAATGGCAACCCACTCCAGTGTTCTTGTTTGGGAAATCTCATGGACAGAAGAGCCTGGCACACTATAGTCCATAGGGTCGCAAAAGAGTCAGACATGACTTGTGACTAAACAACAACAATATTCCAGTATCTGGATGGACCACAGTCTCTTTGTCCATTCATATACGGAAGGACATTTTGGTTGCTTTCAGGTTTTGGCAATCATGAATAAAGCTTCTGTAAATATCTGTGTGTAGGTTTTTGTGTGGACAAAATTTTTTAACTCCTTTGAGTAAACACCAAGTACGCGATCACATGGTAAGAGTATGTTTAGTTTTGTAAGAAAATGGCAAGCTGTCCTAGGAAAGCAACACAAATGTCCACTGACAGATGGATAGATAAAAAAGAAGTGGTACGTATATACAAAGGAATATTACTCAGTCCAAAAAAGAAGGAAATAGTGTCATTTATAGCAACATGGATGGACATAGATATGATCATACTAAGTGAAGTAAGTCAGATAGAGAAAGACAACTATCATATGATATCCCATATATGGAATCAAAAATGATGCAAATGAACTTATTTACAAAACAGAAATAGAGTCACAGGTATAGCACATTTATGATTACTGGCAAGGGGGGAGGGGGAAGAGGGATAACTTGGGAGATTGGGATTGACACATACACACTACCATATATAAAATAAATAACTAATAAGGGCCTACTGTATAGCACTCTACTCAATACTCTGTAATGACCTATATGGGAAAAGAATCTAAAAAAGAGATGGATATATGCATATGTATAACTAATTCACTGTGCTGTACAGCAGAAACTAAAACAGCATTGTAAATCATTTATACCCCAATAAACATTTAAAAAAGAAAAGAAAATGTCAAGCTGTCTTTCAAAAGGACCAACCAAACCATTTTGCATTTCCACCAGTGGTGAATGACAGTTTCTGCTGCTACATTCTTGCCAGCATTTGATGTCATCATTGTTCCAGACTTTGACCATTCTAATAGGTGTGAAGTAATATATCATTGTTGTTTTAATTTGCAATTCCCTGATGACATATGATTTTGAACAATTCTCATATGCCTAGTTGCCATCTGTATGTTTTCTTTGGTAAGGTATCTGTCCAGATCTTTAGCCCATTTATTTTTTAAATGCTGCTGAGTTTTAAGGGTTTCTATATGCTTTGAGTAACAGTCCTTTATCAGATGTGTCTTTTGCAGATATTTTCTCCAGCCTGTGGCTTGTCTTCTGATTCTCCTGACTCTTCTTTTGTATGACTCTTTGCTTTGATGGGCAGTATGATGTAGTGTTTAAACATTATGGTTCTGGAAGATCTCACCAAGTCTGAGTCCTGGTTTCTTTGCACTTGGTCAGGCAATTGACCAGTCCATTCTGACTCTCAGTTTCCTCATCTGTGAAATGGAAATAATAATAGTGCCATCTTGTAGGGTTGTTAGGAGTTAGGACTGTCCAGGCTTGCAGTTAGTAAGCACTGTATCATTAGTATGTATCATGTGGTCATTGTTACTGAAAATTTTATCTTTTTGGATAGTTTGGACTCATCACTAGTTTGGTCTCATCCTTCACTTACTTGCTTCCTCCTTCACTCCCTTAGAGCCATGCTGGTCTCTACACCCATCTCGGTGTCTTTTGCCTTCTGTTTCCTCCTTCTGAGGCACATTCCTCTCATCTTTGCTCCTCCAAAGTTTCGCTCTTTCATCTCATGATTCAGGAGTTTTGTCAGTTGTAAGCAGAAGCAGCCTAAAGACAATGGGGTTTCCTATTGTTTTAGAAGCGGGTCCCATTGATGCCAGGTGACCCTGAGGGAGGGGGATATCGAAGGAGTGGTGAGCTGTGAAGGAGAATTCCCGAGACTGAGAGGAAGAGGGGCTGTCTGGTTCATAGAGCAGTGGGGACTGCATTCTGCTCTCTCAGAATGTTCCTCGAAGCTATCAAGACCTCCAGGGAAGGCTGGTTGTGCTCCCAGGGGTGCCCTTAGCCTTCCAGGGATCCTCAATCCCTAGTGGTGTGTAAATGACAGAACTCTTAGAACTGAAGCCACCATGGAGACCGGAGCAGACGGCACCCTGGTGGTACCCATGTGGGCTGAAGTTTGGGCAGACACTTCCAAATGCCCACAGAGACATGAAACTAGGTCCTCTGTATCAGCGTTGAGTAAGAAGAGGCTAAACTTCCTGCCGGTTGACAGGGATGGGGTTTCAGAGCCTAAGGGACATGGACCATATAATATCAACTTATAACTGTAAAATACAGAAATTCATGTTTCCTTCATCTCTATGTTTGGGCTTAAAACTTATATACATAATAAATCTATTCCCAAGCTCATCCCTGCCCTTTGTTAACCTGAGAGCCGGGTTACTGGCAAAACTGCCTTTTAGACATCTGCTCTTCACTGTATCTTTCCTTCTTTCCTAGCCCCCTCTTCCACTCCTTCTGGTACAGGAAGTAAGTTCTTTTCTCAGGCCACACTTTTTTTTTTTTTTTTCCCCCTAAATGCAAGATCTTAAAAAACAAAAACAAAAACAACTGATACTAAGGCAGGAAAGACAGGGTGGGGCCCAAGAACAGTCTCAGTCTCCTCAGGTACAGGTATTAGGCAGAAGGACAAGCCCCCTCCTTGTTTTCCACTTAACGAGGTATGACAAGTGGAGGAATGGCATCTAACACAGAAACTTTATAACATCTAAACAAGAAAGCGACCAGGAAAACTGTGGAGCATGCCAGTAAAAATGCACATGTTGCTGATGAAACTATAGGACCTTTCACGTCTGGTGCTCAACTACTGAAGTTTAAGTGAAAACAACTCTTAGCACACTTGTACGGTGGCTTCAGGAGACAAATGCTCAAGACCAGGAACTGATGCAACCGGGTGCAATCCAGGCCACACTTCAACCTTCCTCTCAATGAATATTCCACCCCTAACTAAAAAGACCCACGTATTCAAAGAGCTAAAAATAAGATAAAAGAGGGATCAACTTGCTAGGACACTGCACTCTTCTTTGAGTGGTAACTTTTGCCTTTGCCCTAAATAAACTGCTTCTTTGCTCCATTTGCTCCTCAGCCTCAGTGTTTTTTGTTTTTCTTTTTCTTTTGTGTTCATCACCCAAATTCTTTTTCTGGGCGAGTTGAACAACAGCCTGGACGTTTAAAGGGTTTTTTTGGTATCAAGATCAAGAAACAAATTAAAAAAAAATCAGTATTTTCTATTTTTGCCTAAAAGTATTTTGCAAAAACAAGTTACTTTTTTTTTTTTTTTTTTTTCCTTTTTGCTGGGGAAAAGTGAAGAACAATGCTATGCAATTTATTTTGGAATACTATCCTTATCCTAGCTATGGCGTGAATTAAAAATTATATCTCAAAGTACAGTGAAGTTAGAAAAAGTACTTTGGAAACACTGTAGCTTGGTTTTTGTTTCTGTTTTTTGTTTTGTTGTTCATTTTTTTTTGAATCACATTCTTGAATTGCTGATTGGCCTGGAACAGAGCTTAGTTAATATGGCATCAGGCACATTGTTTCAGAGGGAGGTAGTCCTTAACTCTGATCAATGTGGATTTCTGTTTCTCCTCTTTATTGGATACATGATTGGAACACTTTTTCTGACCTCTTGTGGTTGGGTGAGACTTGCTAAGGCATTCTGACCAATGACCAGTGATGGGATGTAATTTTCACTGATTCTAGCAAGGAGACTTTAGTCCACAACTATCTGGTCTCCTTTCTTCCTTACTACCATACTGCTACTGCTACTGCTGAGTCGCTTCAGTTGTGTCCGACTCTGTGCGACCCCATAGACAGCAGCCCACTAGGCTCTTCTGTCCCTGGGATTCTCCAGGCAAGAACACTGGAGTGGGTTGCCATTTCCTTCTCCAATGCATGAAAGTGAAAAGTGAAAGTGAAGTCGCTCAGTCGTGCCCGATTCTTAGCGACCCCATGAACTGGAGCCTACCAGGCTCCTCCGTCCATGGAATTTTCCAGGCAAGTGTACTGAAGTCGGGTGCCATTGCCTTACTACCATAGCAACTGGTAATGTTTGAGATGGTAGCTGCTCTGTAAGCTTGTGCTTAATGAGCACAGCCTCCCCCAGCAAACTATGGGTCAAACTTCAAACAAGAAATCTTTTGCTGTTTTAAGTGAGTGAGAGTTGGGCGTATTTGTTTTCACAGCCTCAACTAGCTTATCCTACCTGAGACCCATATCAAGCTCTCCAAAGACACTGTTGCCAAATTGTTGAAACCAAAAACAAACAAAAAATCAAAACATTGGAACTGGCAGTATATCTTTACACACAAAATATTTTGGCTTGGCAAACAAGTCCAGAAGGATGTGGATATTGCTGTATTTACAGCATGAAGCAAATGAAGTTTTGAACTATTCAGACAAGCACGCTCAAAATCATGTCCAAAATGTTCCACGTATAGTTGACTGGAAACATTAAAAAGTATAAAAGTTGACAGTGTTTTCCTTTGCATATCACACACCCCATGCCCACATGCACGGGGTGTTTGGTTGCAAAAAACAGATGTTTGATCAAACTCAGAGAAGTTGAATTAATTGTTCAAGATCAAACTATGACATGATGGAGGCTTTACAAAGACCCAGAACTTTGGACTTTTTATCACCTGTTATTTTGAGCCTTACAAATTTTTGTAAAACCATAATGAGTGTGAAATAGTTTCTCCTATCATCACAGCTGATAGAATATTCACAGAATTTGCATATCAATTGGTGAATTTTCATTATTTTTTCATCATCTGTCTTATCTCCTTATTCATTTTGATTGTATATTTTACCCTCCTGGTACATTTTCCTCCTAGTTTTATAACCTACTTTTTAGTGTTTGTATTTCTCTTACCTAATTTCAGAATTTCTATAAAGGTTGGATTTAGGAGTTGACTTGGAAGGGAAGTTTTGACTAGAAGTACATTTCTCTAGTACTTAAGAATGAGAAAATTTCAGTTGTGTATATCAAGGGATGAGGGAGGTGCTGATGGATGTTGTGCTGCACTGTGCTTAGTTGCTCAATTGTGTCTGACTCTTTGTGAGGCCATGGACTGACTGTAGCCCACCAGGCTCCTCTGTCAGTGGGGATTCTCCAAGCAAGAATACTGGAGTGGGTTGCCATGCCCTCCTCCAGGGGATCTTCCCAACCCATGGGTCGAACCCAGGTCTCCTGTACTGCAGGCAGATTCTTTACTGTCTTAGCCACCAGGAAAGCCCAAGAATACTGGAGTGGGTAGCCTATCCCTTCTCCAGGGGAACTTCCCGATCCAGGAATCAAATCAGGGTCTTCGGCATTGCAGGAGGCTTCTTTACCAGCTGAGCTACCAGGGAAGCCCTGCTTATGGATGTTACTGGGGAAGAAAAGCTCCTTAATCCTTACTC
Organism: Bubalus bubalis; assembly: GCF_019923935.1. NCBI lineage: Eukaryota > Metazoa > Chordata > Mammalia > Artiodactyla > Bovidae > Bubalus > Bubalus bubalis. The sequence goes on from NC_059180.1 coordinate 26,106,147, forward strand.
CCTGCCACCACTACTACTAACATCCTGGGGAGTGTTTATTCTAGAGCAGAGGTTCCCCACCTTTCTTCTGCCTGTTCTTTTGAACAAGGCTCTCACAAGCTCGTTTTTGGTATTGCCACAATCAGTGGAGAGAATAATGGATTTGGTATCTGACCAGTTAACTGTGAGACTTTGAACAAGTTGTTTGGGGAATGATGATATGGCTTTACTGAGTTATTATAAGACTTATGCAAGATCATGTCTGGGAATGGCTTTTATAGTGAGGGCCCAAGAAAGACTTAATTCCATTCTTTTCCTACGGTTAAGGAGAGAAGCAGCATAGCTTTGTGGTTAAGTGTGCAAGCTTGGAAGTGGCACAGCTGGGTTCCAATACTAAATTCTGTCTATTGCCATCTCTGCAGAGACCGGTGACAAATCACTTCTCTAAGCCTCCCTTGCCATGCCTACAAGGACCTGATATATTGTGGTGATTAAATTAGATAGTGAATAGACAGTGTTTAGGATGTTGTAAACACTCAAGAAATGGCAGTTTTCAACAGCTTCATTATTAGAAACAGGTTTCTCATATCCAGTCTCTGTCTTCCAATACAAGCTCACAAACCCTGACCTGGAACCCTTGAGTTCAAAGTTCAGAGTTCAGAATATTTCCGAGTTTCAGAATGCTGTGGGAACTAGAAAGGTAGCCTGGTGCATATGCCAGTCATTCCCAACGTCCCACCTCCAAGAGGGCTGTGGGAGCCCCTTCTGATCAGCTCACAACTGCAACGAATGCATTCATGCTAAGTGGGTGTGGGATAAAAAATATAAATAACCTCACATCAGCTCAAGTTCAGTTTGCTGCCAAATGAACTTGTGCCAAATGTTAATAAAAATATATTTGGCTTCCCAAACTTTTTTGGAATTCAGGGACCTGTGCAATCATTGTAATTTCTCCTGTTCTGTGTTTATAAGCTATTTCTATCACCTATTTCTACTTTAAACTGGGATCCTCCTACATTTCTGTGTTTTTATTTAATCCTTTATGGTTTCCTCTGAATGCTTAGCTCTCCTACCTTGAAACCCTGTATTTTACTTCTCCTTCTCATCTGTGTCCCTATTCTTTATCTCTTCTTGGATTTCTCTTCTCTTTTTGGGGATCACTGACATAGAGTCCAATTTCATTTTCTTTGTTGTTTTTTTTTTTCCTTCCTTTGTTCCAGTCTCTCTAGGTTCTCATTTTCATTTTCTCTCCTCTTCTGTGGATTTCAGACAGAGTACCGTCTCTGAATTGAATACTTCTTGCTTATTCTTGTGTAAGGGTCATCTTCTATTTGCCATTTCCTTCCTGCAGCTTCTTTTTATTACTAGTAGCCCTTGGTTCCCTCCCCAACTACCATTATCATCATCTTTCTCATTTAATTCCTTCATCTCCTCCAGATATCCCTCTTTGTCCACTATTTTACAATGCCAATAATATCATTATGATAATTTATTGAGCTCTTACTGTGTACTAAGCACTTTACATGGATCATTTAATTTCATCCTTACAACACACCATGGGGTAGGGACTCTCTTAATCTTCATATTTCAGATGAGAAAATTCAGGCTGAGAGATAAAACGACCTGTTCAACTAGTCAAGGGCCAGAAATGGAATTCAAACACTGTTCCATTAACTCTTGGCATTTAATCCTTGTTGCATTAAACTAATTCCAAAGCTCATGATTTCAATCACTATGCTCTGCTGCAGAGGATATTACCAATTAAGATATTAAGAATCTTGTAGATTCATGATGGGCCTTACCTCTGCCTGCCTCCTTTTCAGTAAGTCAGTTACTGGCTTGTCCAGATCTGTCCCTTCCCGTGGTTGAATTCTTGGTCCTTATCTTTTCTTAGTGATGCATTGAGATTATTTCATAATCCCCACAGACTTAGGGTGAATCACAGGATCAGTCCCGATTTCAAATATTCTCATTCTCACAAACCATTGAGATGGCCTGGAAATAGATGCTGAGCAGAAGAAATAGCATCCCTTTCCTTTGTTGCCATATGCCTGCCTCAGAACACATCGTTCAAAGTCACAGCTTGGCAAAATGGCTTTATATCATGGACTTGCCAGCTATCTGTGAATATCTGAGTGCATAATTATTATATTAATCAGGCTAGGCTCTTCTATGCTGCAGTGAAATAAACCCCACATTTCTGGTCTAAAGATATTTATCTTTTCCCCATAACAATTGGAGGTATTTCTGGCGATTCTCCTTAGCTTTTTTCTTGAACGGTGACTCAGAGATCCGGGATGCTTTCGTTTAACAATACCACCATCTCAGAGCTCTTTACTTCCAGCCACTTGGATGGGAGAAGGGGTGTGGCATATTCATAGACTATCAGGCAGGAGAATACTCATTTCATTTCCACTTTTCAGATAGGAGGCATTTATGGAGGTGACTTGCCCAGAGTTTTCCAAGCTAGTAAGTGGTAGATTCTAGATCGCAGCTCTGACTCTTCTTTCCACTTTATTTTTTGTACTTAGAGATATTTTATCTATGTTAATGTTTCCTGTCTTGATTCATTTAGTCACAGTAAGATATTAGAATTTCTCCTCCTTTCTCTTGATAATTCCAGTGAAAGTTTCAAGGAGGATAGTCACTGGTTAAACCTGTGCCAGATGTTTATTCTCAAACCAATCGCCATGGGCCAGACATTCTGATTGGTGAGATCTGTGTAATGTGTGTAACTCTTTGTTGTTCTGTCACTCAGTTGGACATGACTCTTTGTGACACTATGGACTGCAACAGGTCAGGATCCCTGTCCTTCACCATCTCCCGGAGATTGCTCAAGCTCATTCATGTCCATTGAGTAGGTGATGCCATCCAACCATCTCATCCTCTGTTGTCCCCTTCTCTTCCTGCCTTCAATCTTTCCCAGAATCAGGGTCTTTTCCAATGAGTCAGCTCTTTGCATCAGGTGGCTGAAGTATTGGAGCTTCAGCTTCAGCATCATTCCTTCCAATGAAGAGTCAGAATTGATTTCCTTTAGGATGGACTGGTTTGATCTCCTTGCTGTTCAAGGGACTCTCAAGAGTGCTCCAGAACCACAATTCAAGAGCATCAATTCTTCAGCACTCAGCCTTCTTTATGGTCCAACTCTCACATCTGTTCATGACTATTTGAAAAACTATAGCATTGACTATAGGGACCTTTGTTGGCAAAGTAATGTCTCTGGGTTTTAGTATGCTGTAGAGGAAATAGAATGTGCTATTCACACCCTCTATTCTATTTCCTCTGCTGCTGCTACTGCTGCTAAGTCACTTCAGTCGTGTCTCACTCTGTGTGACCCCAGAGATGGCAGCCCACCAGGCTCCCCCGTCCCTGGGATTCTCCAGGCAAGAACACTGGAGTGGGTTGCCATTTCCTTCTCCAATGCATGAAAGTGAAAAGTGAAAATGAAGTCGCTTAGCCGTGTCTGACTCCTAGTGACCCCATGGACTGCAGCCCACCAGGCTCCTCCATTCATGGGATTCTCCAGGCAAGAGGACTGGAATAGAATAGAGGGTATGAGTAGCACATTCATGTCTACCCTGCGTGGATGGGAACAGAGGCAAACTATCCCCCTAACGAAATCCAGAGCACTGTTACTAAAAGAAAAGGCAAGCAAGCCAAGATAAGATCCACCAAGCTGAACAACTGAATGAAGAAGAATGAAGAAGAAAATATAAGATAGAATAAGTGACTAGGGGAATAAACTAATGGAAGCATGACCTGACCAATCAGAGGCTTGAGGATAATCATGTAGCTTAAGCCTAACCAATGAGAGCCTTTGGTGGAGTAAGTGAATGAACAAATGATGCTTCTTTGGTGGAGGACGAGAGAATCCTTCCAAATGATGAAAAGTGAAGTGAATTAAAGACAAAACGACAGCATCATGAAGGAAAATTTTGCCCACTGTATAGTTTTTTGTTAGGTCTCATCTTGTTTCAGGTGAATTTTCAAGGACCTTGAAGCTTTCAGTTACAGAAATGATCATGGTCTCTCTGTCCCACTTTGCCTTCTTTTAATTCCATGAAGGGGGAACAGCTTTAGTTGTGAGCCTGTTTAACCCCAACAAAAGGAATTTTGTACGAAGAAGGAGGTCCCTTACTCCCCATCCTGCCAGGCTTACCCCTCTTTTTCAATTTCCATGGGCCTCCCCCTCCTCCTTAGAGAATTATTTTTTCTCATCAGCAAGGCAGAAAAGCAGCTGGGAGGCCCATCAGTGTTCACTTCCCTGGGCAAAGTGACTTCTGGAGTGCCAGGCCTGGAGTTCGTTTATCTCTCCCTGAGTCAACGAGATTTTGTCTATAGGCCTTTCTGCTATGTTCCTCCAGAGAGAGGTAAACTGCCTTTAAGTAATTGCTGAAGAAGGCATAAACCAGGGAAATTTGATTTGAGCATGCAATTTGAATCAGGAAATGCTCGTATAAATAACCAGGGCAGCTGAATGCGGCAGGTTTGTGCTCTATAGATTTTTTTTTTTTTTAATCTCAGGGTCTTCAAAATAGAAGTTCTGCTTCAGCAGCTTAAACCATCCCAGGCCTTTGCACTCTGGTCTTGTGCTAGCTAGTTCAGCATTAGTAACTGACTCTCTGGAGTTTAGTAAGCTGACGTTGTCTAGTTAACTTGTGTATTTGGAAAGAGAAAAAAAGATTGAACTACCAAACTATACTGTAATCTACAGAATTGACACAATCTTAACCAAAACTCCACAGTTTTTGAGTAGGAAGGAGTTTGGAATCGTCTAGTGCTTTCACCAATGAGAACATTAGGAATGAGAGAGAGTAAGTCACTTATAGGAGGTCACCGAGAGTTCGGAAATGTCGTAGTCAGCTTTTCTGGCAGCAATAAACAACCCCCAATCCCAGAGGTGTAAGTTTCTAATTTATATTCCATCAGAGCTGCAGGTGGCCCATGGCTGTCCTGGGCTGGGCTGGGCTGGCCCTGTTCCACATGTCTTCTCAAGGAGCTACCATCCTTGGGGGTGTGCTGCTCTCATGCTGAGTGATGGAAGCTCAGTAGGGGCAGATCCAAACCATAGGAGTGTGCTTATAGCCTGCCTGGATATGGTGTGTGTTATATCTGATCAGGATTTCCCTGATTGCTTGGTGGTAATGAATCCACCTGCAATGCAAGAGACATAGGAGACCCTGGGTTGATCCCTGGGTCGGGAAGATGCCCTGGAGGAGGAAAGAACAACCCACTCTAGTATCTGGAAAACTCCCATGAACAGAGGAGCTTGGCAGGCTACAGTCCAAAGGGTTGCAAAGGGCCGGACATGACTGAGCTACTGAGAACATAAACACATATTTGCTCACCTTCCATTGGTCTAAACAGTCTATCTGTGAATAAGATAGACAAGGCCCCTTCCTTCAGAGTACCCATCGACCAGTGGGAAAATGATATCCAGTGAACCAACAAATGCAGCAGATGGTTATCAGTGGAGTGAATGCTGTGCAAGAAACAAATAAGATGATGAGCTAGGGAGTATCTGGGAGAAGTCACTTAGATGATGAAGTCAGGAGAAACCTCTTTGAGAAAGTACTATTTCAACTGAAAGGTGGAAAGGGACTAAGCTTGTGAACAAATGGAAAGAGAATGCAAAGGGAATATCAGGGCAAGGACTTGGAGGCAAGACAGGGCTTGATAGGCCCAGAGCTTATTCAGCAATCAGGGGTGAAGTCTGGATTGAGGTCACAGGAGTGGGTGGGGATGGAGCATGTGAAAACCTGTAGGCTATCTCAGAGATTCTAAGAGCAGTGGGCAGACTGTGAAGTTGTAAGCAGAGCAATGGCATGGCATGATTCATCATTTTAAAAGATCACCCCAGATGTCATATGGATTGCAATGGGAAGCAGGTATAGACACAGAAGACAGATCAATTTTTTTTCCTAAGAGAGGGTTTTGCTGAGCTGGTGTCTTGAACCAGGAGGGCTGGTCGTGTGCCTACAGAGGAGGAGATGGAAGCAGAACTATTTTGGCAAGAGAACCAACAGGACCTGTTGATATCTTGGAGCTAAGGTCTCATAGAGACAGTTCAAGGATGACTCCATGGTTGATGACATGAACAATTGGGCAGAGTCAGAGGCCTTTTACTGAAAGGTGGATGATGGGGGAAAGGCATGGGATTGGATAAAACTGGAGCTTTGCTGGAATCAGTTTGAGATGCCCATTAGTGGGCTAAGCCATCTGTCTTCCATTAGACTGTGCTATATCCCCAGAGCTGAGCCCAGGGCCTTGGCGTGCATCGAATGCTCCGAAAGTATTTGTTGAATGAGAGAATCTAAATGATATGCTTAAGAGCTACAGATGACTAATGGCTTCTAGAACGACAGATGATCCAAAGTCCGTAGCAATGGCTAATTAAACCATTGCAATCCAATGTCCAAAATATTGTATGCTGGAGACACCCCCCCCTCCACTCCCCATTAATTGAACAGGCCCTGTCTTTTTTGCTCTTGTAGCCCATTGTTCTTCAAATGTAATTAGCCTTTGTGTTTTGACAGTAAAGGAGATGCTGGTACTTTGATAAATAGCTTGTTTCTGGGAAAGGAGTATTTGTGAATACAAAACCCTGTCTTCTCCCCATTTTCTCATACCTGTTCCTCCTGCACTGGGAGGCCCTTAGGCTTCCCAGGTGGCACAGTGGCAAAGAATCCCCCTGCCAATGCGGGAGACACAGGAGACGTGGGCCTGATTCCTGGAGAAGGAAATGGCAACCCGCTCCAGTGTTCTTGCCTGGAGAATCCCATGGACAGAGGAGCCTGGGGGCTACAGTCTATGGGGTTGTAAAGAGTCGGACACGACTGACTGACTGAGCATGCACGTGCTGTGTACCATGGGCTACACCAATACCTTCAGGAGGGCCAGGTTTCTTAGGAAGGGATAGCAACACAGAAATAATAGTTATCACTTACTGAACATCTATTCTGTGGCAGGCAGATGTATTACATGTGATAGAGCAATCTTGAAAAGTAATTTTCAAAAAATCCTTATGTTCCAGCTGAGTAAACCAAACAAAATTCAGAGAGAGTCAAAAATCTCACAGTAACTAGGAGGCTAAGCTGAGATTTAGATGCATCCAGGTTTGTCTGACCCTGAAGCTTGTGTCTTTTCTGGGGTTCTGTGTCTCCCTTAACACTAAGTAGCAGTACCTTATTGAAGGGCCTCTATGTGCCCCATTTTAAAAAATAGTTTACGGAGATTTAAGTCATGGGCTATATAATCAAACCATTTAAAAGGGTAAGATTCTATGCGCCTTATTTGTTAATGAAACAAATAGTTTCAGTTCTCTCTCTTAGCCAGGAACAGCATCCTTCTGATCACTCAAGCCTGATATTTCCTGTGATTTGTGCTGGTCTTTTCATCCACTCTCTGACGCGCAGTGTGGAGCTGGGTGTTATCCCCTGCATCTTACTCACAAACGGCCTGTGGTCAGCATATCTGAGTATTGATCTGAGGTAGACTGACCATTAAGTCCGCTCTTTCCTAGACTTTACATGATCTGACCTTTGACAGCTGTATAGCCCTTCTCAATGGACAGAGATTCTTTTTTCATGTCCATGAGCTCATCTGATCCCCAAGACTTATCTGCTAACTGAGATTTTCAGAGCCGAGATCAATCTGAAAGATCTAAACCAATTCAGCTGGTTTCCCTTGTCCTGACCTAGAGAGGGGCACTGAATTCTCACAACCCTCAGGAGTGACCCCCACACACATATGATGATGGCCACTTTCAAAAGAAAAAAAAAATAGCAAATATGGTCAAGGATGCAGAGAGATTGGAGACTTTGTGCACTGTTGGTAGGAATGCAAAGTAGTGCAGCCTCTGTGGAAGACAGTATAGAGTTGCCTCAAAAAATTAAAAAGAGAATCACCCACTTCTGAATTCATACCATCCCACATTCAAAGCAGGATCTTGGTTTTTCTAGCTTCTGTGTGACAAATGAGAGCATACAGTATTTGTTTTTCAGTGTCTGGGTTATTTCACTTAACATAATGTCCTCCAGTATCATCTGTGTTGTCACAAACAGCAGGATTTCCTTCTTTTTTATTCCATTGTATATATATATTTATTACATTTTGCGGGGATCTAGGGTGGGAGGGGGGGTTCAGGATGGGGAACATATGTACACCCATGGCAGATTCATGTCAATGTATGGCAAAACCAATACAATATTGTAAAGTAATAAAATAAATAAATAAATAAAAATAAAAAGACTCATAGAACCAGAGAGTACATACAGTTAAAGTGTACATATAGTGTACTTTAAATCTGCTAAGAGAGTAGATCTTAAGTGTGCATAAAAAGTGGTAACTATGTGAGGTGATGGATATGTTCATTAATGACTGTGGTTATAATTTTACAATGTATATATATATAAAATCATCATGTACATCCTAAATATATGCAATTTTTATTTGTTAATTATACCTCATTAAAGCTGAAAAAATAAGTAAATAGAATAACATAGCATGAAAAGCAAACTTAAGATAAATAAAACACCAAAATGAAAAAAAGCACAGGATCTTGAGATATTTGTACACCTATATTCTTTGCAGTATTAATGGCAATAGCAAAAAAGTGGATCCAAGTCAAATGTCCATCAGAAAATGAATGGATAAAGAGATATGGTACATAGCATGCAAAACAAGATATTCAGCCTTAAAAAAGAAGGAAATTTTGATACTTGCTGTAACCTAGATAAAGCTGGAGGACATTATGCTCAATGAAATAAGCCAGCCACAAAAGGACAAAGACTGTATGATTCCACTCATGACGTATCTAAAGTAGTCAAACTCATAGGAACAGGAAACAGAGAGATAGGGGCCAGAACTGCGGGGAAGAGGAAATAGTGTTTAGTGGGCACAGAGTTTCAATTTTGTAAGATGTAAGAGTTCTAGTGATCTATTGCATAACAATATGACTATACTTACCACTATTGAACTGGACATGTAAAAATGGTAAATCTAATGCCATCTTTTGCCAGAATAATCTTAAAAAACTGTCTATGGTGGACTTAGGACTTGAACCCATGTCACTATGGAGTCTCAGTGGAGTTAATCCTGAGGGAGAACGTTGTCTGCATTATTTGGGGGCAAGGGCTGTGAATTTGTCTCAGGTTGGGCATTTTTTTTTTTTTTTTGCCCTATCCCCCTTGAGAAATAAAAGGATGCTCTTGCCAGCCCTCAGGGGGAACCAGGTGAGCGGGGAGGACCTGTCAGAGAGCATGTGCTGTGCTTAGTTGCTCAGTCATGTCTGACTCTTTGTGGCCACATAGACGGTAGCCAGCCAGGCTCCTCTGTTCAAGGGATTCTCCAGGCAAGAATACTGGAATGGGTTGCCATGCCCTCCTCCAGGGGACCTTCCCAACCTAGGGATCAAACCCAGGTCTCCTGCATTGCAGATTAATTCTTTCCCATCTGAGCCACCAGGGAAGCCAAAGAGTACCTATTGCAAAATGCTTTCAACTCCCCTGGGATAGAGGCTGCAAATGGCCCTGTGAGGTAACCAGGGGTGGCAGTGTTAATCCCACATGGAGAAACCAAACTCAGCCAAGATTAATAGAACATCCAGATCACTTGGGGCTTCAGTGGTGGAGAGGAGAGTAGAGTTCAGAAATTCCAGTGCTGGGTGCAGTGTTAGTGAAGTGAGCAGTGTAGCTCTTTTTTTTTTTTTTTGACCACACTGGGTCTTCACTGTGGTGCATAGGTTTTCTCTTCTTGTGATGCAGGGGTTTCTAGTTGCAGCTCACTGGCTTAGTTGCCCCACAGCATGTTGAGATGCTAGTTCCATGACCAGGGATCGAACCCACGTTCCCTACATTGGAAGGAGAATTCTTAACCACTGGATCACCAGGGAAGTCCCAGTATAGCTCATTTTTAAGATTAGAACTCAAGAAAGAAGTGGAAAACTTGGATGCTTTTCTTATTTTTACTATTTTATCTAAATAAATTTCCAGAACACCAAAGTACACAGTTCCATTGAGTGTCCAGGCCTGACCCAGTGTGGATTAGTGACCTCAGCCCTGGGCTCCCTTGCAGGCTGCTGGACCACAGGACCAGGGCAGGAAGGCACTATCCCCAGGCCAGGGGCCTCTGAGCCCTCTCCTTTCAGCAGTAGATTTTCCTTTTTCATGCTTGAACTCCAGAGGCCCCCAAGGGTTTCTGCCTTAATTAAAATTTAAATTCACAAATCATTTCTTAAACTGTCTCATAGGCAGCCACATAATCACAATCATTAGCGGGTGGTCGGAGTCACTTTTGCTTTAATGATTTTGGAGACATCGGCTTAGTCCCAGCAGTCACACTATCTTCTACCACTTCTCTCACCACAGGCCTTGCCCAGAGAACTCTGCTCAGATGTTGTAACAGACGTCTGTGTTCAAGTTCAGATGCAATGATGTGTCCTAGTCTGTCCCCATAACTGTCCCCACTCCTGTCTCCTGAAGCTTATTGGATCCTCACTTGTTGTTTAGTTGCTAAGTTGTGTCCAACTCTTTGCGACCCCATGGACTGCAGCACACCAGGCTCCCTGTCCTCCACTATCTCATGGAGTTTGCTTAAACTCATCATCCTCTGTGGGGACCAGCCAGTTTAGAGGAGAAAATCTCAAAGTGCAGGCAGAGTGAAGACCCACCAGGACCTTGATCAGCCATCCCTGGGCCCTGGCCTCTGCTCCTGGGAGCTTGCAGGCACCACCTCATGGCTGCCCTTTCCCCAGCCCAGAGCTTCCCAGCCTTGACATTGTTGATGTTTTGGATAGCATAGTTCTTTTCTTTTTTAAAAAGTTAATTAGTTTATTTGTGTTTGATTGCACGGGGTCTTCCTTGTTGCACACTAGCTTTCTCCAGTTGCAGCAAGTGGGGCTACTTTCTAGTTGCAATTCACGGGCTTTTATGGCAGTTGTTTCTGTTGTTGTGGAACACAGCTCTTGAACCTGCAGGCTTCATTTGTGGCTCTCAGGCTCTAGAGCGCAGGCTCAGTAGCTGTGGTGCGCAGGATTAGCTACTCCGTGGCGTGTGGAATTTTCCTGAACGAAGGATCAAACCACATTGCCTAGGTTGGGAGGTGGAAACTTAACTACTGGACCACCCGGGAAGTCCTAGACAGTTCTTCACTGCAGGGCTTCCCTGTGCATTGCAGGAGGTATGGCATAATCTCTGGCCTCTATCTACTAGATGCCACTTATGGCAGCCGAAAAGTGCCTTGAGACGTGGTCAGATGTCCCTGGGGGCACAGGCCCCATGCTGAGAACAACTGGCCTGTCTATTGACCTCTCTAAGGTCAATCCCCTGGATTCAGATTCCTTTTCTCCTTTCCCTACAGTTCACTCTCCATATCTCCAAACCCTGGTGTTGTTTAAAGCCATTCAATGCAAAAGAACTTATTGTACTGCTTTTCCCCAGCAACAGGGGTTTCGATCCTAAAAGGAAGGATTCAGACCTTGGAAACCCAAAAGAGCCTGTTTTTCCTTAAAAAAATTTTTTTATTTATTTAAATTAATTTATTTTTTTTTTTGAAGGATAATAGCTTTACAGAATTTTGCTGTTTTCTGTCAAGCCTCAACATGAGTCAGCCATAGGTATACATATATCCCCTCTTGAAGCTGCCTCCCATCTCCCTCCCCATCCCACCCCTCTAGGTTGATATTTATTTATTTTTGTCTGCGCTGGGTCTTCGTTGCTGTGTGTGGGCTTCTCTCTAGTTGCGGTGTGTGGGCCTCTCGTTGTGGTGATGTCTCTTGTCATGGAGCATGCGCTCTAGAGTGCACGGGCTTCAGTAGTTGTGGCCAACAGCTTTAGTTGCCCTGTGACACGTAGGCTCTTCCCCAACCAGGGATCAAACCCTTGTCCCCTGCATTGGCAGGCGAGTTCTCGTGCACTGAAGCACCAGGGAAGCTGGAGCGTGTTTATTCTTCATGGAGGATGGGGGCTGATGGGATGTGAAAAATCAAACCCTTCTCTCCTTCTGGAGAAGCTACCACTACACACCAACAGAGGGTGGCCATTGAGGATCTTGGATAAGGGCTGTCTGCGTCTGGAGCTCACCTGCCTCCTCTGAGGACTCACCTCAGTGGTGGTGTGGGAAAGGATGGCAGCGGGCACCGGGCAGAATTAACTAGCCAGCTGTGTTCTCCTGGGATGGTCATGCCTTCTCTCAGCGTGCGATAAAGTGGCGGGGCAAGTCTGACAAACTCTGCCATTATTTTCAGCTCTGGTGATTAGTGAGTCCTGTCTTCCAGGTCCTACAGTAGAGAGTCCTTGCTGTGCAAGGGCAGAAGTCCTTCCAATGAACAGGTCATGAGCTCCTCATGGGGTCCAGGCGCTGCACTGGGTTACAGGGTTCTGAAGATGAAGAAGAGAGAGCTCTGTGTCTGAGAATATCCTAGTCTCAAGGTGGAAGCAGATAGGCCAGTAGAAATAGCAATGGGTTATTGTTCCTAAAGTAAAGGTACAAGCAGAGTAAGGTGTGGCTCATTGAGGAGGTAAGAAATCATCTCAGCCTGGGAGTCAAAACTAGTGTCTGGAGCAGTTCTTTTCTTAGGGCCGCAGGAATTAAGCAATTTATTGTCACAGCATCTATCTGCTCTGGTTACCTATTGCTATATCTACATTGATAACAGACCACCACAAATTTCGTGGCTTAAAACAGTTGTTTTATGACATTCACAGTCTCTGAGGGTCAGGGCTTTGGGCAGGAAATATTGGGGCTACCTTGTCTGGGCCATCAATTGGGAAGAGCTGGTGATGACTCGAATAGGTGAGCCCTGGAATCATCTGGAGGCTCCTTCACTCACAGGTCTACCACTTGGGCTTGACTGGATCTGTCCCCTGGGTACCTGTATGTGGTCTCTTCTAGTGGCTTGTGTTTCCTTTCAACATGGAGGCCTCAGGGTGGTCAGACTTCTTTCACTGTGACTTATACCTCTGAGAGCAAGTAGAAGCTGCCAGTTGGAAGCTGCATGGCTGTGGATGACCTGGTCTTGGAAGTCACATGGCATCCCTTCTGCCGTACTTTATAAGCTGAGGCAGTCATGAGCTCACTCAGATTCAAAGGGAGGGGACACAGACCTCACCTCTTACAGCAGGAACATAAAAATATTTGCAGCCATGTTTTAAAACCACCACACAATTCTTATTTCCATGTGCAGAGGTCTGAATTTCTCCAAATCTTTAGCAGAGAATCCCACCTTGCAAAATCTCTCCAGGTGTATTTACACCAAAAGCCTACTTCAATTAATCAATTCTAATGCTCCAATTACTCAGCTTATATTTTCAGACACTCTAATAAGCGCTGCAAATGAATAGGAATTAAACTGATGGTGCATCACCCTGTACAATTAGAAAGACCACACTTGATTTCCCAAGCAGCCTTCTCCTTTGTGAGATGAACTTGCTTTGCTCACGTTGGTTTAGCACAGGGAAACATTTTCCTGGGGCTGGGATGGGGCTGGAGCAGGTGGGAAGACTTCCATGAAAATGTAGCAGTTGGGATAAAGAATGAAATGAAGACTGGAGCCTTTTTGGTGGATGCCTTTGTCATGTTGGGGAAGACCTGTGTTTCTACCCAGACTTTGGTATTCAACAACCTGGGCCTCAGTTCACTCATCTGTAAAGTAAGAGGGTTGGGCTTGATAATTTCTAAGAACTCTTTCAGCTTCAAAATATCTGTGATTATACGAATATTTACCAAGGGCAATTTTCGAACATTAATACCCAGAGGGAACACCCGTATCATCATCATATTCATTTGAATAACTTGACTTCAGGAAATACCATCACAGTCCTGGCAACCAGACCCTTTCCTCTGTATTTGCATAAATATACACACACATTTTTACATAAGTGGTATCATACTGTAGATTTTCTTCTGTAATTTCCTTCCCCCCACCACCACTATAATATATACTGAAAAGCTTCTATATCAGTACATAAAATTAAACTTCACTCTTTTCTACTGTTACATAATAGTCCATCATATAGATACACTATAAATTATTTAAATAGATCCCCTTTGATGTAAATGCAGATCCCTTCCATTCTTTTTTTTATTAACAATGCTTCATTGAATAACCGTGTATAAACACCATTTTGTTTCTATGCAGCTATATCTATAAAGCAAATTTCCAGAAGCCAATTTGCTGGGCCAAGGCTATGGGCTTTTGTAATTTTGGTAGATACTGACACATTTCTCTTCATACAGACTGTGCCAATTTATCCTCCCATCAATAATATATGAAAGAGCTTTTTTCCCTCACACAATATATGATCAAACTTTATAATTCTTGCCACTCTGATAAGGTGAAAATGGCATCTCATTGTAGTTTTAAGTGGCATTTCTCCTTGGTGAGAAAGTCAGCACGTTTTCTTACATGCAGGAGCCCTTTGTATTTCTTTTGTTCAGAAATGTCTCCTGGTAGACTTTTGGAAGGAGATGCACTTAAATCATTTTTAACAGATGTTGTTGGATTTGTCTGATAGGCCCACTAAATACATCACTCTGGTTCTCTTTATATCAGTTTCTGATGTCACCTATAATCCCTTGAGCAGATGGGGACATCCTCAGCCCAGCAGTCTACCCCTTTATAAGAAGCTCTGCCTTTGGGTGGACTGCAGCAGGGCAGCTGCCAGAGTGACCTCCTCCAGCTGTGAACTGGTTTTTATTTGCTAGGACAACACTGGGGAGATGACTGTGTTCATGCTCAGTCGCTCAGTTGTGTCCAACTCTTGGTGATCCCAGGGACTGTAGCCCTCCAACCTCCTCTCTCCATAGGATTTTCCAGGCAAGAACACTGGAGTGGGTCGCCATTTCTTTCTCCAGAGAATCTTCCCCACCTAGGGATTGAACCTGCGTCTCCTGCTTGGCAGGCAGATTCTTTACCACTGAGCCACCTGGGGTGATGATAGAAAGCACCAAAGCTTCACTCTGACTTCCCCATACAATCTTGTCTACAAAACTCTGAAAAAGGCCACTTTCCTCTTTTGATGAAGCCTGTTTCTTCATAGTACATTTTGTTATCATTATGGGTTTTGTTATTTTTTTCAGTTACCCATGTGTATATATTCTTTTTCTGGTATTCTCTTCCACTATGATTTATCATAGGGTATTGCATATAGTTCCCTGTGTAATACAGTAAGACCTTGTTACTTATCCATTCTCTTTATGAAAACTTATATCTGTTAACATTAACCTCTTAGTCCATCCCTCCTCCAACTCCCTGCCTCCTTGGCGACCACCAGTATGTTGTCTGTGTCTGTGATTCTGTTTCATAGGTGGGTTCATTTGTATCATATTTTAGATTCCACATATAAGTGATATCATGTGATATTTGGCTTTATCTTTCTGACCTATTTCAAGTAGTATAATATCTAGTTGCATCCATGTAGCTGCAAACATTATTTTATTCTTTTTTATGGCTGAGTAGTATTCCATTATGTCACATCTTTATCCATTGATGGACATTTAGGTTGTTGTGACTGCGGCTAATTGGCTATTGTGAATAGTGCTGCTGTGAGCACGTCTTTTTCCATTACAGTTTTGTCCGGACATATGCCCAGGAGTAGCACCGCCGGATCCTATGATAATTCCATTTTTAGTTTTCTGAGGACCCTCCATACTGTTTTCCATAATGACTGCACCAACTTACTTTCCTATAACAATGTAGGAGGAGGGTTCTGTGAGTTTTGTCATTAAAAAAAATAAACTTGCTGTCTTTCTAGAAAGAGTCAAACACTGACCACTTTTATCATTTTTTGACCTCAGTTTTTCCATTGGTGGTAATGGTGACAAATGTCTTTTCCTCATCACCTCCTTTGTCCTTGCTTTTCAAGGTTTACACGTAGAGATAGAAGGAAAGCCGGATTTGGCTGTGAGCCTAAGGTCACACTCAACAGCACAGTTAATCAGAACCCCTGCTCAGCCAGGGGTAAAGAAGATACTCTACTTAGATTGTTGTGTGGCCTTAGTATCTGGTGCAGATAGGGTAGGGGGTCCCTGGAGAAAGAGAATCAGACATGGCTTTCTCGACATAAAGGAAGCCATTTTAGGCTGAAGCCATTTTATATCTGTGCCTGGGCATGGGGCTCGCCCTTGCAGAAGGACAAACCTCAGTATGATTTTAAGGGAAGAAAAAGAGTGGAAGAACAAACAGCTATTACCAGGCCAGGGAGATACTGTAACTGTGGAGGGGTGGGTAGGGGGAGCAATATTTCAGTTGTAAAGGCTTCTGGTTCTGTTTCAATGGTAAAGATGACCCTGAAGCATATTCTTGAGCTGTTTTGCAGGACCCTGATTCCCTCGAGCACTCAATCACCAGACTAACTGAAACCTAAGGAGGGATAATGCTAACCTTGGCTGATGCTTGTGACTTCCAACTAGAGACTGGACTCTGTGGAAGTTTGCCCCAGTTCTATGCTGAACTGTCCTCTGCTCAAGACCCTCATAGCTATGCCTGCAGTCTAAGATGAAAACTTCCCCAATTTTGTTGTTGGGGAGACACTGCTTTGGGAAATACTCCAGGTGTTCTCCTTACTTGCTACAAGTAGTAATCCTTCCTTCTCCTGCTCTTTGGCTTGCTTATGTATTTTGGCTCTGCACCCACCAAGAGGTGAATCCAGTTTTGGGGTAATGGAACCAACTAGCTAAAATCCTAGAGGGAGGAAAATTTGGACTTAGCTAAGTTCCAGCCTTTTTCATGCTCCAGGTTCTGTTTTAGGGATGCAAAAATGAATTGTCCTTGGTCTCAAGTAGCTCAAATGTCAGAGCAGGTCAATCCATTAGCAGATATTAATATATGCTACCATAGTGTGATGAGTTCCATGGTAAGAAGAAACTCTTCCCAATCTAAGCCAAAGAAGGATTCTTGGAGGCAGCCCTCCTTGGTCATAATGTTAGTGTGAATGGCTGTTAGGAAAACAAGACCATGGGATGAAATAAGTGGAGAGGATAAGTAAAAAGATGTGTGTATGTGTGTAATAGAAAGTGATTTGGTGTTTCTGGAGGAGAAAGTATGTTATGGGTAGTGGTTGAAGAAGTAGACAGAGCATGGTGAGGCCTGTTTGCTCTCCAGAAGCCTTATAATTTACCCACAGGTTAACAGCAGTTCACACTAGGCTTATCCAGAATTACTAACTCAATGGCTATATATGCACCCCTTTCTGTAGCCAACAAATGTGTGAAAAGATCAGGTTTCCTTAAAAAACCTGGACTCATCAGGCTTGGAGCTTGAAGAGGAGTTGAAGACAAAGAAAGATAGTCCAGCAACAGATATAATATCCAAATAGCTCAAACCCTTTACTGTGGAGTTGAATCATCTGTGTATTTTGACTTAATCTAATTCAACTCTTCATGCTCAGCAAAGAACATGAGAAAGTGAGATGGAGACATGCAAGGGAGTTTGTGGGCACAGTGCAAATGGTCCAGCAATTTCATTTTCCACTCTCGGGCACAAAAGGGCATGAGACGAGAGGACTGACCTTCATGTCCCATCACCAGGCTCAAGTTCCCACATAACTCCCATGAGCTTTGGCACTAAACACAGGATAAAGGGCTCACCGATGAGCTAGTGAATGGCACAACCATCACTGGAAGGAAGGCGGGCCAGGCTGGGCATGCACAAAACCCAGCATATATGCGACTTTTAAGAGGCAGTTGTTCAGTTGCTAAGTCGTGTCTGACTCTTTGCGATCCCATGGATTGTAGCACGCCAGGCTTCACTGTCCTTTACTACCTCCTGGAGTTTGCTCAAACTCATGTCCGTTGATACGGTGATGCCATCCAACCATTAAAATGAGGTCATTTCAGCCCTAATCTAAGAAAACTGATGATTTTATAAGAAAAGAACATTTGGAAACAGACACACACTGCGGGAAGCTGAGTTGAAAGATGCAGACAGAACCGTCTATAAGCCAGAGAGAGACTGCTGAAGAAACCAACCCTACCAAAGCCTTGACCTCAGACTTCTAGCCTCTAAAACCATGAGAAACCAAATTTCTGTTGTTTAAGCCAACCAGTCTGTGATACTTTTTTATGGCAGAGCTAAGAAACTAATGCATTTTAGAAGGGGGCTTGTCACATTAATTATGCCTGTCCCATCTCTCTCCAAACTGTTCAAATCCTTGTGGACAAAGGGAAGCCACTCACAAACATTGGTGCATTAGTTGCTTTGGTCAAAAACTACTTCTGATGCCACTCACTGTTTATCAGAGGAGTGTGGAAACAGGGGCCATGGGAGAATTGAAAGCAGAGATGAACAAGATGGATTTGAATTTGGGATAGATCACAGCAGCATCGATATTGAAGATGGATTTAAAGAGGGCAAGACTGGAAGTGGAGAGCTGTTAACAACCTTTTTTGTGCAGTAGCAGCAGGGTGGAGAGTTTGGGGCAGGTCTGATAAATATTTAGGAAGGAGAATAGTATTGTAGTATTGACCAATAGGATGGGGAATGAAAAGAAGGAAGCGAGGTGGATGACTCCTGTATTTCTAGCTTGGGCATCAAGTATATGGCAGCACCATCAATGGAAAAGGACTCTGGGAGAGTTTATTTGCACACAACCTCATTTCAGAGACAACTAAAGTTTGCTTGCCCAGATACTAACCATGCCATCATGAAGATAAGCAAATAAGGGGAGTGAATTAAGGACCAGGTGAAAGCAGGAAAGAGAAGATGAAGACGGGAGTGAGGCTAATATGCAAATACTCAAATGTTTTAAACACTTGCCAGAGAGGGACTGTATGTTTTGTGTTAACCCAGTGAATGACATTATTCACAGTTGTAGGCTTGGTCAATGCTGTCCACCTCTTCTAAGAATCTGGAGTCTGAAAATTCTACCTTGGTGTGAAAATCTGGTTTCTGGTTTCTGGGTGTTTAGAGGCACCAGGAGTATGGAGAGAAGCACAGGTTGAATCTTTGGAGAGTCCATAGAGAGAGGATTCAAAACCCATGAGGCATCCTCAGACTCACCCTGGGGCAGGGTGGCATTGGGGTACTGAGTTTGGAGACTGTCTGTGAAGACAGGGTATCTGTACTTTGATGTAACCATGGAAAATCTGCTTATTTGGGAAATGTGACATGGATATGTCACATGCCTTCCATGAAGCCACTTGACTGATTTGCGTAGCATCACTGTTTCTGCTATGTGGATATGCAGGTTATATAAGCAATCTGGCAGCTTAAGACTTGCTACTGTCATTTCCAAGGTGGCAGATGGTTCAGAACTAAGGGGACCTCTCCTGAAACACAATTGAGCGTGAATGCATTGCCATCCAGGCACATTTCTATTATCCCTTCACAGTCGCACCTTTGAAATACACCCAAACCACCAGTCTGAAAGCTCTTGGTTTGGAAAAGGGAATGGCTGTCCCTGGGCTCTGTTTCCTAGAGAGTCTGTCTTCTGTCAAATGTTAAGGAGGTGTTCAACAAGCTCATGTTCCTGCTGCCTATGGGTCCCTTTCTCTACTGCGGAAGGGACAGGAGGGACTTTTGAGAGTGGGTTGTACAGAGTGGCTATTGGCACTCATATTACTCGATCTGATTGGGTCCAGAACTGGTTGAAGCCTGATTTGTTGATCTTTGCAGCTCATGAGTGCGTGTGTATGTGTGTGTGTTCGTGCATATGTGCGCATATGTGTGTACATTTGGAGTTGACTTGCTTTCTTCCCTGCCATGAATATCTGTTGCTGCTGCCTGACCACATTTATGCCCCCATCTCCAGTGAAATCACCTTCTCCTACTTTCAGTCCGGAGGTGACTCAGATCATTGTCTTCCACCTTCTGCCTTCTGTGACCTGGTTCAGGGGTGGACACAGGGCTTCATCCAGATCACAGAGCATATTGACACTTTTGATAGAACTATTGAATAAGAGCTGTGTTCATTGCTTCTGGGGCTTCTGATCTAGTACAATATAAGCCTGGAGTTGCTGGCCATCATCTTTTCACCACACGGAGATGGCCCATATAAAGATCAAACCAATGCAGGGGAAACGAGATCTGAGGTTTGGGGAAAGAAAGCCTATATTGAGCCAAAAATGAAGCCTGATGACATGTGGATGCCCTAGAGTTCTAAACCAAAAAATTTATCATATCATTGTTATTTTGCTTATTTCAATTTTATTTCTGTCACTTGCAATTATACATCTTACCTAAGACAATCTCTCTAACATTTATGTCTAAGTTTCTAGATAGGATCCTAGCTAGAATGTTGACACATTGAATCATAGGCATGTTTGGGGCATTCCCTGCCAATCCCCACAGATATACAAAGTTTAGGAAACTTATGTTGGGGCTTAAAAATAAGGGAGGGGCTTGGACCTCAGAATTATTGATACTCTTTCTGCTCCATGATATCCCTGTACTTATCCTGCTTGGTCCCTCAGCCTTTGCCCCTCAAAGGAGGATGCTTTTTGTTATTACTGTATCCTTTTTCTAGCCTGAGGTTTGACCAGACTTTTTTTTTTTGGCTAGTGCTGTCAAAGTCTCAGCATCCTGTTCAGCCTCCCTGGTATCCCACAGGGATCTGTGTTCAAACAGGATACCAGTTCTATCGCTTGTGAAAACCTCAAATCTTTGTATCCTTCCTATTATGGAGAAGGCAGTGATTAATCTGCTTCCACACCACCAATCCCACCCCCACACCACCAATCCCACCCCATCAGCCTATTTTCCCTCCTATCAATGAGCTTTCACCTCCTAAAGCAAAACTAGGGTGAAATTTGCCTTCTGGGCATCTCATAATTTATGCTTTCGGACCGTTGGCTAAGATGCTAGTTGTCTCCACTGTCAAGTTTCTCCTTCTCACATGCCAGTGGAATTTTTAGCTGTACAGGTAGATGCTCAGAATAAGGCTGACATTTACCAGCCTGCCTAACATCTGGGGGTAGCTGTACAGCTTATTTCTAGCCAACGGGATCTAAGGAGAAAGGGAGGGTAGAAACTTCTGGGAGTCTTCATCAGGAGACAGTGCATGCCTGTCATTTGTCCCATCTTCTTTTCCCTTTTCCTGTTCTGCTACTTGGAATGCGGGTGGTGCTGTCTTGAACCAAGAGCATGATGTTCATATTTTAAAAGACATTAGAGCATTGAGTGGGAAGGGGAATGAGACTTCGATAATAAAAGGTTCACAGAGGAGGACAGAACCTCTTCTTCAGCTTTGTGTCATGATAATGGATAGCAGTGTCCATCTTGTGACCATCAAGTGGTGAGTTCAAGGATCAAGCTAACCACTGAGCAGGACAGAGCTGAAGAAAGGAGAGAGTGGGTCCAGCCTCCCACCTCCAGACTTCTTGTCACATGAAATGAGATCTTTTGCCCTTTGTTTAAGCCAATTTTGGGGGGATTTTATTATATAAAGTCACCCTAATTGATGACTGTGGGAGTGGATATGAAGGAGCACCATCCTGGAACATCAAGGCTTGGTGACTTGTTCTTAAGATGAAGCAAGGAAACCCCCTCTTGGTCTTCTGAGCATCCTTCAGCAACCAGAACAGAACACAAACAGATATCACAGTAAATTATCCCCCATATGTAAAAAGCACAGCATGGAACCTGACACATTTAAGCAGCCAGTAAAAGGTAGCTATTTTTCTTTTTCTTATTAGCATAATGCCTCAATAAATGTTAGTTTCCGATCCTATCTTCTTGAATGTCTCTCCCTCTGCTGCTAAATTCCCCAGTACCTTTACATTTATCTCCCTTCTCCCCTATTAAACCTGACTCTTGCAAAGACTGTCAACTCACTCTCACTGAGGTGTCAGTGATAGATAAGGCTTAATGTATGACCTCATTCCCCAAATGCTACTGGCTTGCCAGTGAGATTTACATTTAATAGAGGATTAAAGCCTTAAGCCAAAGGAATGAATCTTTAATGGTAAAATTTGAGGCATTGGAAAGCTTATGAAAAACTAATACTGTAGGGGAGGGCTCTCCCCCTCTACGATCCTAATTTTCTCAGGGGTTCTTATAATGTTCTTCAAAGTCCCAGGTTCAAAAACATCACGCCATAGAACAGTTTACAATTAGTGGTTGTCAGACAGGAGATTTCTGATGAAGCTCTGTGGAACCAGAGTGGGCAGGGAACTTGTGAAATCAAACGCACGAGAAGAGGGGGCGTCAGGTCCAGAGGGAGCTGTCTGTCGAGTGAGTCAGACTGCCTGGCCCTGTGGATGGAGCTTCCCTCGGGGCTGGTGCCATGCTGAGCCACATTTGCTTTCTGATGCAGCAGTTTCTTGCTTCCTCTTGACATCAGCGCTCCAGGGGCTGTAATGCGCTCTCTTCCTTCTTAGCCTCATTCCTACTCTGCTCTAATTTTGCACTTGAATTTCTCTCATCCTCATCTCGAGTCCTCTCTCTGCTTGTCCTGACCTCTTGGGCCAGGCTTCTTGAGCTCTGTGAGCCTGACTAGAGGTCTCTCCTCTCCTTGGGCCCCCTCTGAGTCTCTGGGTGGCTTGGAGCTCTCTTGGTTGGAGCTCCAGCAGTGCAGATGTGACAGTCTGCCTTCCTGGTCTCCAGGATTCCTCTCTGAGCTCCAATCTGCACTTCGTTTCCTGTTCAAATCTCCTCTTGGATATCTCTCTGATACTTTAAACTCAACATGTGCATCCAAATATCTTCCATCTGTCCCCCAGATCTGCTGTTTCTGGGAAATGGAGCTATTTCAATCTCATCAACTCTGGCTGGGTTAGATCTCTTAGGAGGAGGGAAGAAGGAGGCTTCAGGGTTTCTTCCCAGCCGCCTTCCTGAAAGGAGCCTCAGCCCCTTTCAAGGCAGCCTTCTCTCTAAGACGCCCTCTTTCCAAGCACTGGCGTCTTTCCTTCTGCTTGTCCCTGCAGGCTGGGGGCTCCTCCGCACTGCTCTCCCCAGATAGATGTTCCCTGCTCACAGCGGTTCCCCTGTACCGGCTGTGTCAGCGTTGCCTGGGAAATTTCTCAAAATGCAAATTTGGGGGCCATGTCCCCAATCCTTATGAAGTAGAAACAGTGTGTGGGGCCCAGCTAACTGCATTTTAAACTAGTACTCTGAAAAAGCATGATTCTGATGCATGCTGAAGTTTGAGAGTCACTTCATTTAATCTTTCCACAGTTTTGTGATTCATAGCAAACTCTTCATTGCTGTTGTTATTTAGGTGCTAAGTCATGTCTAACTCTTTTTTGACCCCATGGACTGTAACTTGCCAGGCTCCTCTGTCCATGAGATTTCCCAGGCAAGAATACTGGAGTGGCTTGTCATTTCCTTCTCCAGGGGAATCTTCCCAACCCAAGAGTCGAACCTGTGTCTTCTGCATTGCAGGCAAATTTTTTACCACTGAGTCACTAGGGAAGCCCAACAAACTCTTCAAAGTATGTCAAATTGAGTGTTATCTCTGTTCCTGATTGAGATTCTAACTGAATAATCATAATGATGGTGGTAATGATAAAAATAGAATTCTAATCCTTTGCACAAAAGCAGCCGTTTTCTAGGGATGCTGTTTCACTGAATGGAGCACCAGGGGATTTGGTTTTACACATCTTTTAACTCTCAGCACTTACTAGCCTGCCTAGTGCACCATAGGTGCCCAATAAAGTCCATTTCAATAGGAGTTTTTTTCTTCCTAGATTTGTACTTTTCCCAATATACCCTCCATTGATTCAGCCATCAACCCACCCAGGCACCACCACATAGGTATTGGGTATGCAAAAAAGAAAAAAGTGAAAGTGTTGCTCAGTCATGTCCAACTCTTGTGACCCAATAGGCAGTAGCCTGCCAGGCTTCTCTGTCCATGGAATTCTCCAGGCGAGAATACTGGAGTGGGTAGTCATTCCCTTCTGCAGGAGATCTTCCCCACTCAGGGATTGAACCCAGGTCTTCCGCATTGCAGACAGATTCTTTACCATCTGAGCCACCAAGGAAGCCCCACTGGGGCTGTAAAACCAAGTACAATATACCATTTGGTGTCATGCATCTCATGAGTGAGTGGACGACAGGTCAGTTCCCTGAGCTTCAGTTACATCATCTCTTCACTAAGGATCATGATGTTGTGCACTTCATGGGGCTGTCGTGAGAACAAAATGTAGTAATGTATGTAGGATGCTTGGCATGGTGCCTGACAACATAATGTTCAATCAGTTTTAGTGTTATTTGTTATGATCACCATAGATAAATTATAACACAGCTTAGTCAGAGACCAAGCAGAGACAAAAACAGAGCTTTTGGAGCCTCTTCAGGCCATGAAGCTAGGTGAGCACTTTGCATGTTAGAGAATCATTGCTTTGTAGATTACTTGGAGTTACATAAATACAAAGGGTTTACTTACTGGTCTAGTCTTATGCCCGTCCTTGTGTGACATCTCTTCTCTACTTTCCCACCTCAAGGCGACTCGTTAGTTTCCATTTGACCTGGTTTTATGCCTGTTGAAAAGTTAACCAGCACACAGGACTAACCCAGTAATTTATTATGGGTCGAGACACTTTAAATCTCTGAACCTATTTTTTCCCCTACAAAATGAATACAATTTTATCATTTTCATTGTCTAAAAAATATCTGTGTTCATTGTTTTAAAAATCGTGATAAGTACATAGAACACAATACAAATCACTCAGATACTACTTTTAGCATATCACTCTTTTTAAAGAGCTTCCTTCCAGATGTATCATTATATATTTATCTGCACCTCTATCATACTTAAAATTTTTACTTAAATGGGGTCATTTCATATTGGCAAGCCACTTTTTAGACTGAAGCCATCCACAGAAACTCTTGGAAAATTTCATGAAGAGATGCTCCCTGCTTCTCTTTAATGTGACCGCCAGATGGTGCTGGTTCTGAATTTATCAGAATTTCCTGTCCTGGCTGCTGGCTGTCCAAAATGAATGATCAAAGTCACAGGTCCCCAGCCCTGGTCCTTCTCATCACTCTGGCCCTGGGTTGAACATGGATTGATTTTGTTTTCAGTGATACCTGCGGAGGGCAAAAGCCATACCCACATTCTGACATGGGACGAATCTCTCACCTGTGTCCCTGACCATGCCTCCACAGCTCTCTTGGACTGAACAAGTTCTGACTGTGTGTTAGTTTCTTGGTGCTGTCCTCTCTTTCCCTCCTAACCTCTTACCCCTAATCAGATTGTGTCATCCCTGCAGGAAGAGGAGAGACTGCGTCCTCTAACCCAGACCTTTGTGCATAGAAGACATTCGATACCTGTTGGGTTTAAGTTTCAGTGAAGAATAAGGTGGTTTGGAAAACAGAGAGAGGTCAGAAAGGAAAAAAGAAAGCATGTGTTTCAAGGCAAAGGAAAAAAAAAAGCATGAAAAGAATATTGGACTGAGCATCAGAAAAATTGACTTTTTGGCTTGGATTTGGTATTAAGGGGATGGCTGACCCTGGACAAGCCAACTGACCTCTGTGGGGTTAAGCTGGCTTACGTATGTGAGGAGGAGGTTGGAAGAATGATCCCTAGATCCCCTTCAGCCCTGATATGTTTAGAGACAAAGGTCTCTGTAGTTGTTTTTTTTGTTGTTTTTTTTTTTTTTTCTTTCACCTTGGGTCAAACTGTAGACAGACACAAATCTCTGGGTGCTGTCAGGAGCCCCGAGAATCAGGTCCAGTGGCGTCTAGAGCCGGGCCAGCCTGAGCTTCACTCTCCACCCACCCTCCTTGCAGATCCATCAGCGCCAGCCACCCCAGCACAGCCCATACATCATTATTAGATTCCCTTCATCGTGCTAATTGACACAGGATGAAAAATACCCAGCAAAGGAAACAGCCAACGCTTTCACATTCAGCCGGCAAATGGGAGAAACGGCTGTAAAAGCTAACTGAGATTGAAAACGGGCGTGCTCTCATCTTGTAGGGCCAATGTCTCCTGTTACAGGGAACCAGGTCTGGCTGGCGGTGTGAGTGGTGGGGGTGGGGGAGGGCAGCCCCGCGGTCCCACGTCTGAAGCCTCTCCGGCAGCTGGATCCAGATCCACGGAGAGCCAGAACAGAACACGTACAGAGGGAGCAAGAGAAGAGAGGAGGGGCTGCTTTGGTCGCTCCCAAACTGTCCTGGTCATCACGGCGCCTGCTTGTCTTGAACTCTGTTGAGAATTACTTTGGCGTCTGAGTCTGGTGCCTGGCAGAGGGGAGTGAGAGCGTACTAGTCTTGGCTTTAGAGCTGTGCTTCTCAACTGGGGGGTGGCGATGTGCTTTCCATGGGACACTAGCTTCTAGTGAGTAGAGGTCAGGGGTGTGACAAACATCAATATACACAGGACAGCCCCCTCGGCAGAGAATGATCCAGTCTCAAGCGTCAGCGGTGCCGATGACGAGAAACCCTGTTCTAAAATAGTTTGTGACTCCGGGTCACTGTTTGCTAAGTTATGTTCCTAATTTTAGATGATATGAAAGACGGCTGGCAAAAATGCTCTGGTTCTCTAGCCTCCTCATCCTGCCCATAGTTGCACGGGTTCCCTGCTCCTGCTATCAAGACCTGGAGCCTGTGTCTGCAGCCCTTGGATTGGAGCAGGCCTTGGGACTTGCCTTGTGATAGCTCCAAGTCTGGGCCTCAGGGACTTTGTACAGTTCTGCTGGTTCCTAGGGGGCCTGACTCTGTCCTGTGGGCAAGTCTGGACTAGTTTGCTGGAGGACAAGGGGCCTCATGGAGAACAGCCAAGGTGCCTGAGCTTGGGACCAGCTAATCTCATGAATGTGAGACAGAACCCAGCCTACAGCAGAACCACCTACCTGACTCACAGCTGACCAGACTATGGACCGCAGCTGACCAGACTATGGACCACAGTTGACCAGACTATGGACCACAGCAGACCAGACTATGGACCACAGTTGAGATAAGAAGAACCAGTCAACTGACCCACTGTCCCATGGTCAAAAAGAGACTCTTACTGTTTTAACCCACTGAATTGTAGGTTGGTTTGTTATGCAGCAAGAGATAACTGATACACATGGGCTTGTACATCAGATGCAATTAATAGTGAATTCTGAGGACGGTGGAGGAACTTCTCAAGATTTGCTTTCTTTCCTAATACTTGATATTTTCTCAAGTCGGATAGGTTTCTTTGGCCCAGGATGCACACAGATACATCTTCAACATCCAGTTTATGGAGCTGAGCAAGCTCTTTCTGGAGAAAGGCTTGCTTAAAGACAGTTTTATCCACTTGTATCATGAAATCAACTCCAACATGAATAGTAGGTAAAGGTTACTTACAAGAAGGACTCAGGAAAACAGATAAATCAACAATTCTTAGAGACATCAGGAGTCAGGGCCCCTCTGGGAATCTTGACAACAGAGATTTGTGATTTGTCTTTTGGGTTGCATCAAGGATGACCACAGTGTCCTGACCACCTCCATCAAGATTGAGGACTAAGACGGGAGACTCTGATGGACTTTCTTGTGCACCTGCCCAGTTGATAGAGGTGGTATCATTTGATTGGCAGCTCTGCCAATCCCACACCGAGAGGGTAAGGAGCATCAGACAGAAGCAAAAGATGCCTTCCACTTTGGTCCTCCCCTTCTCCTGCCCCTCCATCCACAATGGAACAAACTGGGACATGTTAAGAGAGTATGAGTAGGATTTTTGGTGTAATGTCTGGAGATTCAGGACATCTCATCATGGCCCAGTTGGAAAAGGAAAAAGCTTAGTAAGAAAATTGAAAATCAGACTTAGCAATGCTGTTGTAACCTTCCCGGGTCACTCTCGCCTTGTCATATGAATGTCAGAATCCAGGGTGATGTGTTGGGAGTCGATAGGGAGTGAGAAGGCAGCTGGTCTCACTCTGTTAAGATCTCATTTGTTGAGTCAGACTTGGACTGGAACATTCTCTGCCACTTATGCCACAACAGACGCCATTTATTAACAGGATCTCCCAAGATTCTCTTGATCAGACATCAAGTTCTGCAGTCCATAAGTCAGCCCAAGATCCTCAGGGGGTCCTGGCTATAGAGATGGATAAGAGTTCCCTGTTTCCTATCTGGAAATTAGGAAGGCAGTAGTTTCCAACTTTCCCTTTAATCTTCTTGAATACCAACAGATAAATATGAAGCCCTCCTCATGGGGGCAGGTATGTGTTTTGGGAGCAGGAGGAACAGGGGGGCAGACTTGGATATGCACTTGGCTTCCGCTCTACTCCACTGTGGCTCCAGAGACATCTCTATGCACAACCCCCAGGGTCTGGGGACCACCCTGGGAAGATAACCAAGCTCCAAGTACAGTTCTCTGTGAGCAGGTGTGGGGACTGACCTTCTTGGATGCCAAGAATAGAAGATGAGTGTGATGAGGGGGCCATGGAGATGGCAGGCACTGGACCAAGTTCCAGGGATGAACCCAAGGCAAGCCAGTATTTTCCCCAGTGATAAGTGTGGGCTCTCTGGAGAGCTTGCGAGTGTGGGATGTGAAATAGGAACAGTCTTAGGTTTGAGTCCCCCCAGTACCAAGAGAAAGAAGTAGATTTGAATGTAATAATGAGCTGCTTGGCAGAGTGTTAAATAAGCATTAGTGCTGAGTGCTATAAATATTACTGTGTCAGCTCACAAGTTGATAGATAGAGGGATTGGCCATGAAGCCTTTGCTCTTTTCCTCTCACCATACCACCTCCTGCAAAATGATGAAAAAGGAGGGAAGCCTCTGCCCACATGAGGGGTTTGCTCTGAGCACTCTCTCCACCAGGCTGAGATCCAGTCTTCTTTTCCGCTCTTCCAGGGACCATTTTTCTTCCCCTTTGTCCCCTGGTAGAAACACCAAGAGAGAAATTAAAGCAAAAAAGGGCTAAACTGTCTGCATTAGAAGGACGGAGCATGTGATAATGATATATAAAGCTAAAAGCACTAAGTGGGCAAAGCTGGTGCTCCAAAAGTGAGTAAAACCAAGATAAATCTGTCCCTGGAGAGCTGTAACACATAACTCAAATAACAGGAGCAGCAGGGGTCTGCAATCCCCTGGAAGAACAGTCCACACTCGTGTGAAATAGCCTCTTCCCAGTATCCATAATGCCCCGTGTGCTCGGGGCTGACCACTGCTCCCAGAAACTGGGATTTCTGCTGCCTGGAGCAGGACTTCTGCTGGGACCTGCATGCCTGCAGACCACCCTATCTGGCAGCAAAGATTCGAGGTCTAATGCCAGCCCCACTATGGAAGGATGGAGAACTGGATGGACCCCCGCAAGACCTGGATTTCAGTTCTGCCTCCACCTCCGTTGTGCTCTGTGGCCTTGATCAACTTATTTCACCTCTCTGAACTCCAGTTTTTCTCTCATGGAAGCTGGAGGTAGAAAGGTCTGCTC
Organism: Bubalus bubalis; assembly: GCF_019923935.1. NCBI lineage: Eukaryota > Metazoa > Chordata > Mammalia > Artiodactyla > Bovidae > Bubalus > Bubalus bubalis. The sequence goes on from NC_059180.1 coordinate 26,135,409, forward strand.
TTGTGGGGAAGGGCAGAAGCCTGGTTAGTGGGGTGGCTTCACAGATGAGGTGTTTTTTTTTTGTTTGTTTGTTTTTTTACGGCCTGTTTAGAGGAGTGGATCTCTAAGTGGAGTCCCTGGGAGGAATAGCATCAGCAGCCCTTGGGAACTTGCTAGAAATGCAAAGCTTGGGCCACACTCCAGACATACTGAATCAGAAATTCTGGAAGTGGCTCCCAGCAATCTGTGTGTGAACAGGTCTTCCAACACATGGTAAAGTTTGAGAACCATCCCTTTGCAGGAAAGCATCCCTAACTTGTTTTCTGGTTCCCAAGCATCCTCAGTGCTAACTTAACTCACTGAAAAGGACAGCAGAGACTCAATGCTCAGGGGTGACCCAGCGGGGCTCCCAGGAAGTTCCCAGGATTGGTAATGAGAGTCCTTGTTCCAGGAGACATTTGAGGGGATGGTGGGGGTCTCCACATCTCTTGGCGGGCAGTTCTCTGCAGGTGTGTGTGGTCTTTTCATCCCAGATCCAACTGACTTTCCTCTCTTTCCAGGCCCTTGGCTTTTTAACCTTTTCCTTTCCCCAGCCTCAATATATGCTTCCAGTGGGGGGATGGGAACTTTTCTCTGTCCCAGCTTAATTTTTATATGCCCTGATTTTCTTTCTAGGTACACTTCTAAAGCTCAGAAGCCCAAGTTTTGAGCCTCAAAATATGAGCCATTTAAAGTTTAGTCTTCTCTCTACTTTTCTGCAACCCCTTCCTTAAATAAATGTTTTAAAGTCTAGTTGCCATCAGAGCGTGGGAAGAGTCAGGAGTAACAGGAACACGTGGAGGGGAGAGCCAAAGGGTGATTTCAGTGATGGCATCTCACCCACATGCTTGTGAGACAGAGGGGAGGCCACTCCACTGAGCATCGCTGGGCAACCCTACCCTTTATGGAGGAAACTCCACATACATCCCTTTGCTGGGAGGACAGTGACCCATGTTGAGAACACCACTCATGTGTGACTTCTTATCCCACATCCCATGACCATTTAGTACTTTCCATCTTGTACATAACCTGAGTCTCTCTTCCTCTGACCCAACAGAACTTAGCTGGCTGGAGTGATCCATTCCCATCTTTCATAACCCCCATCTGAGCCCTCCTTTGATAAAAGCTAGAAGGAGAAACTGCCTTGTGTCTATTTAAAAAACCTTATGATGCTGGTTTCAGTGTAGTGTTCAGTAGTAACATTCTGAGAAGAGTGGATTTTGTGATGCCACACTTTTAAGTGTGATCTCACGGTTGTGTATCTAGTTGGGTGGGGATTTAAAGGCATCACAAGGAGCTCAGCTTCTATGTGATTAGAGATGCAAATATTTGAGGAAGCCGCTCCTGGAAAATCCCACATGCAGCAGGACGAAGGGATGGGTCATGTGGGTATTTCAATTTTACATCTGTATAAGGTGTTAGCACTTATAAAATGTGTTGCTATATTAAACATTAAGTTGTATTTTTGACAAGTGACTAGTATGGGCTGGCTGAGAGAAAGAGGGGTTGATAAGATTTAAGGACCAGTCAGAAAATTACCAAATAGAGCCTATTTCTTTGCATATTGCCTTCAATTGCATATGATCTGTAGTTAAGAAAATATGTGGAGGATTATGTTTAACTTTAAAATAAAATTTTCTGCTTTATGTTATATAGAAAAGACATATTAGTGCAGAATACTCTTAAAAATGGTAAGCTGTGGTCAGCCCTGACCACCTTCTGACTACTAATACCACCTTCTAACTACTCTACAGGAAAAGCTTTCTAGACGGTTTCCTTATAAAGATTCAGCAATGCTACAAGGCTGAAACCAGAACAGTTGCATGAAGTACAACGAGGTCATCGAGATGATACTTAAGATGACCTTGGTTCCGGTTTTCCCATGGCCCTCTGTCCATCTTGACCAATGATCAGACAGCACAGTTCTGGTTCTAGGTATAGTTAAAGGTCTAGGTCAAGGTCTAAGTCAAGGACAAGGACTAGGTCACAGTCAAGGTCTAGATGTAGGTTTAGTTCTAGTCTCTGCACTGACTTGCTCTTCTTGCTCAGCTGAGAAACAGTACTTACTCCTTCACCTGGGCGGTCATGAAGGAGTTATTCCTTCACCTCCTATTTACCAGACAGAGATGAAGATGTACAGCAGGTGACAGCCTGGAGCCATTGCACTTTCTCTGGACGTCAGAAATGCCAACTCAGGTCCCAGACTGGCTTTAGTTCCTCAGACCTGTGTCCCTGGAGGCGCATAGTCCCGTGTCCTATGGATGCACTCGACTGCCTTGTTTCGTGGAGGGAAATTAGAGCTTGGCCTGGCTGTCATTTCTGAAGGTGATGAAAGGTTTCCCCTTGTCCTCCATGCTCTGCTATAACACACCAGCCAGAACGACCTGCAGTTTGCAGCCAAAATCAGACACCAAATAGTCAGTTACTTCCCTCTTGTCAGATAATGAACAGCCTAGATGCCACTGTGGAGGGTGATTAGAATTCAGCGATCATGGGAAATTCTACCTTAATTGCTGCGTGTGATGACAGCAAGGAAGCCAGATAGCAGGGTGCATGGCAGATTCCACTCTGTCCTGGCTCTGCAGGTGTGTGGGTGGAGCCTAGATCAGGACTTGCTAGGAAATCCAGTTAAATAGAGACTGAAGAAGGTGAGAAAGGATTGTTGATCAGGACAGGTGCCTTCGTCATGGTGTAGAAGGAGAGAGGGAATGTTACTGCTTTGGAATCTTTCTTGTGAGGAATGCATTTCCACCTTGGACCTATAAAGATGACTTTGAAGTGGGGCATGGGAGAACAAGTAAGGCACTGGGAGTCAGGCGGTCTCTGCTCTGCCGTTTATATCCATATGATTCTAGGACCCCAGAGCCAACTCCTGAAATGACTGTGTCCTGGAATAACACCAATCATTGGTGTGGGATGTGTGTTGCCAGTGAGTGTTTAGGCTTCCCCCTCTGATTACTGGTTAACAGCTTCTTTGCCTTCCTGATTTATGGGTATCAGAACTTGTCAGGAGCAAGAAATAGAAAACTCAGCTCAAACTGGCTCAAGCAAAACAGGGTATTTGTTGGCTTATGTAACTGAGCTAGTTTTAGGCACTGCTGGATCTAGGGACTCCAGTGGTTTCATCAGGACTCCATGTCTTGCTAGTTCTGCTTTCTTCTGTGTTAACTCCATTTCCACAGCCTTGCTCCTCCTAATGGTGAAATGACTGCAGAAATGCTCAGCTTATATCCTCAAAGTTTCAACTTTAGTGTGGTAGAGAGCCTAACTCTGTCCCAGCATTCTCAGCAAAGTCTTCCTGAGTTTCACTGACTTTGGAGAAGTCACGTGATGCTCCTCATTTGGAACTAGGTCAAATGTTTCTCTACCACCACAAGAGGTGAAACTCTGCTTGGATCACTTGGGGCTAAAAGTCAAGGGAAGGTTGATCTTGAATTCTGGGTGAATTCCTTGCCAGGATTCTGGCAGGTCTGGGTGATCAGACATCACCCGGAGGTTGGGATGAAGAATGAGGAATTTGATCATATATCGAGGGTGATCAGGTAATGGGGGTGGGAGGTTTCAATCTAAACCAATCTAAGTAGGTAGGATTCTTGATAAAATAGGGCAATGAAAAGGTGAAGGGCAAGAAGAGGGACTGGTCCACCTGAAACTATCAGAACATTGTTAATCAGCCATACTCTAGTACAACATAACACGTTTAATAAGGAAAAAAAAAAAAAAAAAAGAGGGACTAGATAGATGCAGTGATACTGTTACTACTTTACCTTCCAAAATGTGGCCTGAAGTTGACAAAGATGCTCTGCTCAACCAAACTTCAGTCAGACTCCTCTGAACCTTCTTGTCAACTAAGCCCTGACCTTGGGCTTCAGCGTTCACCTTTTCATTGCCCTATTTTATCAAGAATCCTACCTACTTAGATTGGTTTAGATTCAAACCTCCCACCCCCGTTACCTGATCACCCTCGATATATGATCAAATTCCTCATTCTTCACCCCAACCTCCGGGTGATGTCTGATCACCCAGACCTGCCAGAATCCGGCAAGGAATTCACCTAGAATTCACCAGAATCCTGGCAAGGATTCTGTCACCCAGACCTGTCAAGGATTCTGATCACCAGAATTCACCAGAATCCTGGCAAGGATTCTGATCACCCAGACCTGTCAGAATCCTGGCAAGGAATTCATCCAGAATCCTGGCAAGGATTCTGTCAAATTGGTTTAGCCAGAAATTCTTCCTTACCCCTAATGTTTTCTCTTAGTAACTTTCCATCCACTGACACCCACCCTGCTCCTTGGCTGCAAATCCTCACCTGTTCATGCTGGATTGAGAATTGAGCTCAGATCTACACTGAGATCTCTTTCTCTCTATTGCAATAGTCTTCAATGAAATCTATCTTTGCTGCTGTAATTCTTCCCCAGCTCTGATTTTTCCTTGACAAGGTTCTCCAGTGGCAGGGATTTTATAAGACATGGATGTGGATTCTGGTAAGTGGTATGTTGTGAGTTTCTAAAATTAGCTAGAATTTATAAGAGGTTTTTATTTTTAAAAAATAAGTTTGCATTATCACTCTAACTTATTTTAAAAAATAAGTTATCCTTGGAGTGTTTAGTTAGTTTTCACTCTTAAAAGTTATCCTTTGAGTATTCAGTTATCCTTGGAGTGTTTCTCAGTGATGGGCTATATACTGCTGCTGCTGCTGCTAAGTCGCTTCAGTCGTGTCCGACTCTGTGCGACCCCATAGATGGCAGCCCAACAGGCTCCCCCGTCCCTGGGATTCTCCAGGCAAGTATACTGGAGTGGGTTGCCATTTCCTTCTCCAATGCATGAAAGTGAAAAGTGAAAGTGAAGTTGCTCAGTCGTGTCCGACTCTTAGTGACCCCATGGACTGCAGCCTACCAGGCTCCTCCATCCATGGGATTTTCCAGGCAAGAGTACTGGAGTGGGGTGCCCTTGCACATTCATTATACTGTTGTTTCTCTTTTGTAAAATTTGAAACTTTTTGAAACAAAAAAGATATATACCCCAAATCATGTAAATTTCACACAGGTGTTTCTCAAGACACTTCCTTGGATGGTGGGGAGGGGGGGAAGCCAGGGTGCCTGAGTCTGCCCTGCAGACCTGCAAAGTCTTTCTGGTGAAGTGACACCTAGATTGGGTGCTGAGCGATGAAGTAAGAGGGAACATCCAGGTGAGTGCACATTTCAAATACAAGACAGAAAGGGTTTTGCAAACTGCAAAGAGGCATACAAGTATTGTAATTGTTGGGGGAAGAATGTTTTTGAAACAGAAACATGTTTTTCCCTCACTTGCTTCCCCACTCTCTTTGTTTTATACACCCCCTCCCTCAGCCAAGCCCTTCTTTTAAAAAAAAAATTTAATTAATTAATTTGGCTGTGCTGGGTCTTGGTTGCAGTACGCAGGATGTTTTAGCTGGACTCTTAGCTGGAGCACGTGGATCTAGTTCCCTAACCAGGGATGGAACCCGGCTGCATGCATTGTGAGCAGGGAACCTTGGGCACTGGACCACCAAGGAAGTCCTAGCCAAACCCTTCTATGTTCACTCTGTCAGGAGAAAGAAGAGGACAGCAGAAAGAATAAGAAGAGTCTTCTGAATATCAGAAGCACAGACTTGAGGGGGACAGAAAAGAATCAGAGTTCCCTGGTCTTGGTCTTCTCCATCTCCAGATTAGCCTGTGGAAGGGGGACACCCACAAGTTCTGAGCCTGAGGCTTTCTAATGGTAAAACGTCAGGCTGGGGAGAAGACAATATGTGAAAATGTCCCAAACCATGGACCATTCAGTTCAGTTCAGTGTCTCAGTCGTGTCCGACTCTTTGTGACCCCATGAATCGCTGCACGCCAGGCCTCCCTGTCCATCACTAACTCCCAGAGTTCACTCAAACTCATGTCCATCGAGTTGGTGATGCCATCCAGCCATCTCATCCTATGTCGTTCCCTTCTCCTCCTGCCCCCAATCCCTCCCAGCATCAGAGTCTTTTCCAATGAGTCAACTCTTTGCATGAGGTGGCCAAAGTATTGGAGTTTCAGCTTTAGCATCAGTCCTTCCAATGAATACCCAGGACTGATCTCCTTTAGAATGGACTGGTTGGATCTCCTCACAGTCCAAGGGACTCTTAAGAGTCTTCTCCAACACCACAGTTCAAAAGCATCAATTCTTGGGCGCTCAGCTTCCTTCACAGTCCAACTCTCACATCCATACATGACCACTGGAAAAACCGTAGCCTTGACTAGACGGACCTTTGTTGGCAAAGTAATGTCTCTGCTTTTGAATATGCTATCTAGGTTGGTCATAATGCAACTGTTAAAATGAATGGGGCAGTAAATCTATTAATTTATTAGAATGCAAGCACTGAATTGTGTTTTCTAGTTCATGATGCAAGCAAAATATGGAAAATATGTCACAAAATCTCTTTTGATAAATCAAATGTTTGCATATATTTAGATGAACATGGACAAAGGGAGGAAAAGATATACCTTGCTTCCCGACATCTTTTACCTGGGGAGGAAATAAAAGATGGAAGGGGAAGAAAGGAAAAAGAAAAGAAGTATTCATTATAACTGCTGAAAATATTCCTCTCTGGCTGGCTAATGTGTTCTAATGATGATGGAAAAGCCTGCCTGATGCCAGGAGCTCTTACCAAACTAGTGCTGGTTACTTGGAAGGGTGGGAAGGATTTCAAGAGAACCTTCATGTCCTACTTACACATTTTTATATTGCTTCATAGGCTTTTCCCTGGTGGCTCAGATGGTAAAGAACCCGCCTTCAATCCTGCAGGAGACCAGGGTTCAATCCCTGGGTGGGGAAGACCCCTCCAACCCAGAAAAGGGTAGCTCAGATGATAAGCGTCTGCCTACAATGTAGGAGACCTGGGTTCGATCCCTGGGTCGGGAAGATCCCCTGGAGAAGGAAATGGCAACCCACTCCAGGACTCTTGCCTGGAAAATCCCATGGACTGAGGAGCCTGGTGGGCTACAGTCCATGGGGTTGCAAAGAGTTGGACACAACTGAGCGACTTCACTTCACTTCCAGTACACAGAATCCCATGAACAAAGGAGTCCAGTGGGCTAAGGAGTCATGGGGTTTCAAAGAGTTGGACATGACTCAATGACTAAGTGGGCACGTGCATGTGCACACACACACCCACACACTGCTTAATGCCCTACAAGCATTAAGGCATACATTGTATCTCTAATTATAAGAAGTAATACATATTATACACAGAGAAATGTTAAAAATTGTGCACAATAAAAAGCATTAGTGATAATCCCATTTATGTTAAATTATATATATTATATATATAAATTATATGAGAGAGCAAGCTGTGAAAACATTATCACCAACTCAAACAGAACAGATACATATAAGAAAACTCAAGATAAATAAAAGTAACATTTTCAGTTATTGAGCTTCCTTATACTTATCTAAATTGTTTAAATTGTTTTTTACAAGGCTCATGGGTTTCCCCACTTTTAAGCAGGCAATAACAGTACCCATCTTAAAGATAACACATGTAGATTTATCGACACGCAGTAGGCACATGATAAATGACTGAAAGGAAAGTAATATAACTCTCAGAATCCAGTCAAGCTGTTGTCATTGTGGAGACAAAAAGAACTTTGCTCGGAGAAGCCAAGGCTAGCCAGAAAGAAGATCACACACCATCTTCTTGTTAGAAAGAAAAGCAAATGCAGATTTGATTCATGAGGTCCAAAAATGATGGAGAGGAGAAGACAGATTTTCAGCCTGCTATCTTACAACCAGAACTTTGAGCTGTGGACCTCATGCATCAGGTGTGCTGATAATTGACCTTTCAAACAAGAGCAAAGTCAAAGACATGAGATGGGCCTTCCATTTCTTGCCGCTGCTTTGAGTTTGCAGGGCTTGGAGGCTGCAGAAATTAATAGCTAATAGGGCTGTTTTCCTTATGCCCTGGCTAGGCTGGGAGCCACTCTTTCATCAGTCCTCTGTTCATCTGGGTGAGGAGAGATGGGATTGTGTGCATCATTTTATTCCCAAGGGCCAAACAGACCATCTGGCCCAATGCAGCTTCTCAGTAATGTTGGGAGAATGCACAAATACGAGAAAACGAGGGAAGAGAGGGTTGAATAAGTGAGTAAGTGAATAGGTGAGACGATGGATGAATGAATAAATTTGTACCTAAGAAGAAATCCAGACACAGCTTTGAGTTATGCCTCCAATTGCAGGTGGATTTGTGGAAAGCCATCCATCATCCTTGCCCAGTCTTTCCTGGCACAAAGATCCAATGGAGGATAATGATCTCTTGGCTCTCAGCATGCAGATGGCAGCTATAGAAGGAGAAAAATTAACTAGCCTCCATCAGCCTCCTTGTCAAATACTCCTGAACCCTTATCATGGGCAAAGCATTAACCAGAAACATTGTGAGAGATGGGAGGAGTCCTAGAAGCTCTTGACTCTCAAGGAGTTATCAGACTTACAAAGTAGCTATTAGACAAAGACATAAAATTATCCCCTCCTGAAATGCAAGGCTATATCCAAATAGATGTGTAGATAGTCATCTCTACAGAAACTCTGGGGAAAATGACACCATGGATCACAAATGGCTCCCCAAAGAAAAGGAAGAACCAGGCAACCTAACAGTAAGAAGGAGCATGGACTCTGAGGCCAGGTCACTTGCCTTGAATTCCTGCTCCCACCACTGTCTGACATGGGCACGCTATTTAATTTTCCCCAGATGGTTGGATAGCATCACTGACTTAATGGACATGAGTTTGAGCAAACTCTGGTAGATGGTGAAGGACAGGGAAACCTGGCATGCTGCAGTCCGTAGGGTCACAAAGAGTCAGACACGAGTGAGTGACTGAACAACAGCAACAATCTGTAAAAGTGTGAAAGCATTAGAAAGCATTACTACAAACAAAGCTAGTGGAGGTGATGGAATTCCAGCTGAACTATTTAAAATCCTGAAAAATGATACTGTGAAAGTGCTGAACTTAATATGCCAGCAAATTTGGAAAACTCAGCAGTGGCCACAGGACTGGAAAAGGTCAGCTTTCATTCCAATCCCAAAGAAGAACAATGCCAAAGAATGTTCAAACTACTGTACAATTGTGCTCATTTCATATGGTAGCAAGTTTATGCTCAAAATCCTTCAAGCTAGGCTTCAGTAGTATGTGAACCAAGAACTTCCACAGTACAAGCTGGATTTAGAACCAGAGATCAAATTGCCAACATTTGCTGGATCATAGAGGAAGCAACAGAGAAGACAATGGCACCCCACTGCAGTACTCTTGCCTGGAAAATCCATGGACGGAGGAGCCTGGTAGGCTGCAGTCTATGGGGTCGCTAGGAGTCGGACACGACTGAGCAACTTCACTTTCATTTTTTACTTTCATGCATTAGAGAAGGAAATGGCAACCCACTCCAGTGTTCTTGCCTGGAGAATCCCAGGGACAGGGAAGCCTGGTGGGCTGCCATCTATGGGGTTGCACAGAGTCAGAGATGACTGAAGTGACTTAGCAGCAGCAGCAGCAGAGGAAGCAAGGGAATTCCAGAAAAACATATACTTCTGCTCCATTGGCTATGCTAAAGCATTTGACTGTGTGGAGCACAACAAACTGTGGGAAATTCTTAAAGAGAAGGGAATACCAGACCACCTTACCTATCTCCTGAGAAACCTGTTTGTAGATCAAGAAGCAACAATTAGAACCTTACTTGGAAAAATTGGTTCCAAACTGGGAAAGATTCCGTCAAGGCTGTGTATTGTTACCCTGCTTATTTAACTTAAACGTAGAGAACATCAAGCGAAATGTTGAGCTGAATGAATCACAAGCTGGAATCAACATTGCTGGGAGAAATATCAACAACCTCAGATATGCAGATGATACTGAAGGAGGAAACAGACAGAACAGGCTCCGTCTTGAAAGTAGGACTCCATCTTGGGCTGGACTGTGGACTTTGAGCTATATGCCCAGTATCTATGGAAACGACATACCAACTGGAAAACCAGACCCCCGGATGGAAGGGCCCAAGGGCTTGTACCCAGACTCTCCATAGCCTAAAAGAATACCCTAATTATCTGTGTACCTGAATAGAATCATAAATTCTATTATGCTTTTTGGGATATGACCACAGGCTTATTGATAATTGTCCACTATTAACCACCTAGGCCTAAGACATATGAATCACAGGTTAGCTTTGATTGTATCTTTCTTTTCCTTTGTTCAGACTAGTTTCAGGGAATTTGGGGAGGTGGGTTTGGGCGTGTACACTTAGACTATACAAGGTTTTCACTGGTCGGGGTCCTTGGCTAAGAGGAGACTCTGCCTTGGGCTCGCCGGTGTAATAACCTGCACTCCACTATCTGCATTGTCCTTCTGAGTGAGTTTGTTTCCCGGAACGCGTGGCTACAACATTACCACTCTAACAGCAGAAAGTGAAAAGGAACTAAAGAGCTTTTTGATGAAGGTGAAAGAGGAGAGTGAAAAAGCTGACTTAAAACTCAACATTCAAAAAGCGAAGATCATGGCATCTGGTCCCCTCACTTCATGGCAAATCAGGTTATTTTCTTGGGCTCCAAAATCACTATGGATGATGACTGCAGCCATGAAATTAAAAGACACTTGCTCCTTGGAAGAAAAGCTATCACAAACCTAGGTAGTGTATTCAAAAGCAGAGACATCATTTTGCCGACAAAGGTTTGTCTAGTCCAAGCTATTGTTTCTCCAGAAGTCAGGTATGGATGTGAGAGCTGGACCATAAAGAAGGCTGAGTGGCAAAGAGTTGCTGTCTTTAAATTGTGGTTCTGGAGAAGACTCTTGAGGGTCCCTTGGACACTAAGGAGATCAAACCAGTCAATCATAAAGGAAATCAATTCTGAATATTCACTGGAAGGACCGAAGCTGAAGCTCCAAAACTTTGGCCACCTGATGCAAAAAGCCAACTTATTGGAAAAGATCTTGATGCTGGGAAAGACAGACAGCAGGAGGAGAAGGATGTGACAGAAGGTGAGATGGTTAGATAGCATCATTGACTCTATGAACATGAATCTGAGCAAATTCCAGGAGATAATGAAGGACAGGGAAGCTTGGTGTGGTGCAGTCCATGGGATTGCAAAGAATTGGACACAACTAAAACAACAATACCAATCTGTAAATGGGACTAATGAAAGTAATGACCTCTCAATATTGTGACAATAATTGTGACTATTAATAAGCCAATACATATGAAAAGCTTAGAACAGTGCCTGCGCTTAGTCGCTCAATTGTGTCTGACTCTTTGTGACCCCATGGAGAGTATCCACCAGGCTCCCCTGTCCATGGAATTCTCCAGGCAAGAATTCTGAAGAGGGTTTCAATTCCTTTCTCCAGGGATCTTCCCATCCCAGGGATTGAACCCAGGTCTCCCGCATTGCAGGCGGATTCTTTAGTGTCTGAGCCACCAGGGAAGACCCAGCACATCATAAATGTGACCTGTGTGAACTATTAGCTTTATTTGTACTCTACTCTGAAGAGATGAGCTAGTTAGGTGATATGGGGGACTCTCAAAGAGGAGAGCATGGGTACAGTCAGGTAGCATAGAGAGCTGGGAAATGTTTGGGAAGTTAAGTTAACCTGGTTCAAAGCCTGGTTCTGCCATTTTATACCTGTGTGACCTTGCCTTAAACTTTCTAAAGCTCAGATTCCCCGCTTAGAAACTAGTAATAACAACACCACTTTCATTGAAAACATATGTTAACCATACCATGATAAATGGTGATTATTATTAAAGAGAAGCACAGTAAAGAGAATCCCAGAGGGAGGTGAATAAATTAAGCCTGATGACATGCCTTGCTACTTCCCCATCTTTCTCTTCCTCCCCCAGATCTCTTGCAGGCCTCATCATAACCAGTTTGCATTTCTATTTTAATCATGTTATAGGTTTACAGTGTTTTTCCCCCTGCATCTTTATGTGCTATAATTTGGGTACTATTTTTACCCAACGAGGACATTTTTAACCAAGAACAGATTCAATTGTCTTTCAGCATATATCATTGTTTATCTTAATTAATGCTAAAATATTCTTAGGGGGAAAAACACATCCCACAGAGTATTATGCAAGGAAACTTAGCATTCATTTTTGCCTCCCTCTTGTCTGGCATATCAATTTATAAAGGTTTTAGCATCCTGTTATTTCAATGACAATAAGGCGTGCTCTTAAACATAGACACCCATCTGTGGAAATTAAGTCACAAGGTATCAGCAGTAGGTTGGAGGATTAGCATCAGCAAGGTGTGTGTTGTGGGGGTGAAAGACTGACAGCTGAAGGAAGAAGGGAACTGTGCTGGTGAGGAGAATGATGCCAAGCGAAGTCTGAAGTCATACGTTTCATCTCTGATTGATCCACAGGACCATTCCTTGAGTGGCTGCTGCTGCTGCTGCTGCTAAGTCGCTTCAGTCGTGTCCGACTCTGTGCGACCCCAGAGACAGCCCACCCGTCCCAGTGATTCTCCAGGCAAGAACACTGGAGTGGGTTGTCATTTCCTTCTCCAATGCATAAAAGTGAAAAGTGAAAGTCAAGTCGCTCAGTCGTGTCCGACTCTTCTTGAGTGGAGTTGAGCCAAATCTGACTCTGGGCTTGGAGTGTCTTATCAGGTTGTTATAACTCCCAGATAGTTTATGCATCTTTGTTTTTGCTCAACAATCTCCTTTCTTCTAATCAGAGCCTCAGCTTGACCCTTGGGGAATTGCCCATTCTTCACTCAGTCCAGGTGTTTTGAGGGGGCCTGATTCTCCCCTCAGTGCCAGGGGTGGACATACAAAGCAGATCTGATTAATCAAAACGTACTATCTCCCTGGCCACAGTGATTGGGTAAGGGCTGACCATGTTGTAACTGAGCAGGACACTAGGGGGCCTTCCCTCGACAGAGCCTCTCCCCCACCACATCCTCAACCTGTATCTTGTTTGTAGAAGAACTTCAGCTTCCTACACCTTCCTCAAATGGAAAATTTAATCAGAGAAGTGAGAAAATGCAGCAACAAAGGAAAATAGCCAAGCAAGACAAAATAATAATAGGTTTGCCCTTAAACAAAGTCAAAGACCTTTAGCTTCTCCTCAAGGGCTATAGATAATATTCTGAGCCATATCCTTAAGCTGTTTTGCAAATACTGAAACCCCCACCAGGTGGAAGAAGTTAACTGCTTGCTGCCCACAAGCCTGTAGACCCCAGACTGGTTGGAACATGAGGTTGATGATGTTGACTCCCTATTACCTTATCATCAACAAATCAGAAAACTATCCATAAGCTGATCATGCACCCTTGTCTTCAAAAACCTTTCCCTGAAGTCTATTAGAAAGTTTGGTTCTTTTGAGCATTAACTGTCTGTATTCTTTGCTTGGCCTTGTGATAAATGCTACACTTTCCTTCACCACAACCCAGTGTCGGTAGATTGGCTTTACTGTGTGCAGACACCAGATGCTAAGCTGGTAGGGGTGTCTCCTGGAGCTGCTATCTTTACTGTGAAAAGGGAAGGGCTTGTCTCAGAATAAAGCCAATAAGAAAGAAAGAGTTGAGAGATAGAGGCAGATTTTTGATGCTCTGTCCTGGACTCTGGATCAAGTCTTGCTCAAAGCCAGACTGCCCTCTGGTCCTTTGTGTACATGCTAAGTCAGTTCAGTTGTGGCCAACTCTTTGTGATGCTATGGACTGTAGCCCACCAGGCTCCTCTGTCCATGGGGATTCTCCAGGCAAGAATACTGGAGTGGGTTGCCATTTCCTTCTCCAGAGTATCTTCCCAACCCAGGGATTGAACCCTTGTCTCCTTCATTGGCAAGTAGGTTCTTCATCACTAGTGCCACCTGGGAAGGCCCCTGGACCTTTAATATAAGCCAATTAATTTACTTTTTTACTTAAGCTATACTGAGTCTAATTTCTCTTACTTGCAACCAAAAGAGTTGTGAGGAGTCAGAGTCTCACTAGAGAACCATTGATTTGAGGGGAATGATGTGATGTGGACTTGGTCTGAGGGCATCTTTCACCCTAGACTTGCCTGTCTTCCTAATAATATTGGGCAATGGTTTGGTACCTGGAAAGTACCAAGCAGTCTTTAAGGCACACAGTCTAGAGGAACCCTCAAGAGGCTGAATGACATTGTGATGTAAAATGTGGAAGCTTTATTAGGTTATACAAGAACCTCTGAGGGGGATTGAAAGAAAGGAAGAATGTCAGGAGTATAAAGAACCCAGGCTGGGGAGTTAACCTGGCATGAAAGGGCTGTGGTCAACTTGGGCTGTATCTGCTGCAGATGATATTGAAGCAGCTCGATGTGAGTGGGGATGTGAGGGTTGAGCTTATTAAAAGTGTCCCCAGGAAGTGATTAATTTTTATTGACAGTTTACTATGAACCGAATACTATCCTAAATGCTCTATATACAGTGTTATGTTTAATCCTTTCAACAGCCCCATACATAATAGGGCTTCTTATTTCCATTTCACAAGTAAGAAAACTGAGTCTTGGAGAGGTGGCGTGACTTGATCAGTCATAGCCAGAATTTAAACTCATGTCTATTCGACTCTGAAGCATCTGGTGGGTGGTGACTTGCATTCTGGATTCCATGTAGGACTTGGGCTAACAGCTCAGGCACATGCAAGGGTGGGCAGGGTCTAGCCTCCCATGATCAGAGGGCTGCTAAGACCAAGCCTGGTCATAGACTCGACAATACAGGGAGACCCTGATTCCCCTGGGGGAATGGAGTGTGACAGGAAAACAGGGCTGTTCTGGGAGGTCAACAGGCATCTGGGGGGTCATGGCAAAGGATAGACCCAGGACTCCAGGCTGAATTCCAAACTCCTACCAGAGCTTGTTCAGGCTCGGTTCAGGGCTGGGAGAGGCTGAGGGATGACGGAGACTGACAGAGAAAGGAAAGGAGAGTCTTGCAGTTTTGAAATAATAAGGAAGATGTTGTAATAAACTGTAATGGAAAAGAATATGAATAAGAAGGTACATGTCTATATACATATTATAACTGCATCACTTTGATATATACTAGAAGCTAACACAACATTGTAAATTATACTTCAGCTTAAAAAAGAAAGATGCTTTTTATTCACTAAGCCATGTATATAAATTACACGTGGCCACCACTGGACTAGACTCTATTTCACACACCAATATCTGAGGTTCAGAGAGATCAACTTAGTTGCCCTGGGTCACACAGGAGCTGAGCAGGCATTAGCAGTTAGATCTGCTTAAATGTAAAAATCTTTCCATGGGGCCAGACTGAGTCTACATCTGCTTGGGAATTAAAATAATGAATTCACCATCAATTCTGAAATGTGAATAATGAAGGGTTCATATTTATTGACAGTACTTTTTGTGAGGCAGAATGCTAAGTACTTTACTTGGATTATCTCATTTCATCCTTAAAACTCTCCCATTGGCAATTAGCTAGGTATCATCATCATCATCACTGACTCGATGGACATGAGTTTGAGCAAGCTCCAGGAGTTGGTGATGGATGGGGAAGCCTGGCAAGCTGCAGTCCACAGGTTTGCAAAGACTCGGACACGACTGAGTGACTGAACTGAACTGATCATCACCACCGCCATCATCATCTTGTCACCATCATCTTCATTACCATCGCTACCACCACCGTCATCATCTCTTTACTAATGAGGAAACTAGACTCAGGAAGGTAACTTGACCCTCTGTTTGGTCAAGACCACAAAGCTAGCAAATGCAGAATCAGAATCTGAGCTGAGCCAGCCTGCACTTGCAAAAGCCTGCAGCTTTTGGCCACGACACTTCAACCTACACTTGTGCCTCAATTTCTCCATCTGTAAAATGAAGATGGTGGTAATGCCCACTTCCTAAAGTCTATTGGAATGAACTGATACAAAGAGCTTGTAACAGTATCTGGCACACATAGCTCAATCAACCTTGGCTTTCACTGCAGTTACTTTCATTTTTGCATCACCCTCTCTGAAAGGGCAACTTTCCCTTTCCCACAGCTAATCCGCAGTGCTTGTGTGTGCTAGGGGAAAGGCGAGGTCGATGCATGTGCACAGGCCTCTCTGGGTAATCCCGAGGCAACAGATGCTCATTTGATGTAACTCATAAACCCGTTTTAATCCAAATATTGCTTTTCCTTTGGAATAATCCCTATCTAGTTCACATATATAGTCTCTGTACGCCTCTAATACAGACAAAGATATCAATAACGTTATTGAGATAAAACAGTCACCTCTTCCTTATTCCCTTTATTCATCAGTCACCCTGGACCTATCTTTGTCTTTTTTCATCCTCTGCTACCCAGCATCATTCACAGGAGTGCCTTCCTGTCCCTCACGAGCTGTAACTCATGGTGAAGATTTCAAATAATGACAAGGAGTAAAATATGACAGATTTAAGCAAATTCAACTGGAAATAATGTGAAAAAATATTATTCGCTTCGGACACGTGCCTCTCTTTTGAGCTTCCTTGTCCAGGGTACATTAAAAAAATTTTTTTTTCCTTTGATAGCAAAAGCGAGCAGATGCAAAAAGAAATCTCATCTCTTTGTTGGGAAATAATTAGTCTGATCCAGTGGCTTGCCTTCTGATGGACAAAAGAGTCTTTAAGGAAAATCATTTGTGTTTTCTGAGCCCCTTTTGGCAGCATGGCTTTCTTAGATTTGGGCTTTTTGATGAGAGTTGGGGAGTGGAAAATTTCCCTGAATAAGAAATCAGAAAGTTTGACCTACACAGTTACCTCTCTCTTAACATGACAACAATTGGCAATTACTTTTTGATCTGAAGCGTGAGGGTGAATATGGAGAGTTAGGGCAAATCATTCTCCTTCTTCTAAAACTCGTCTTTCTTTAGCTCAGCACCTGAAGCTGATTTCCCTTTTTTTCAGTCCCAAAGATTCAATATAATCTATAGCTGGATATACCTATATTAACTGCAGCTGGGGGAAAAAACAGTTGGGAAATCCATGAATCAGTTTCTTTTGTGAAGAATATCTGTTCTGAGAGTTCAAAGATGACTTGGGATCAAATGTGAGCTGGTTTCTAGTGTTAGTACGCTGCAGAGTTGTTTCAGTCAGCTGGTCTACAGCAATGGGTGGTGTCCACCCGTGGTCCCACAGTCTCAGAAACACCAATGGCTTGAATAAAGACAGACTGTTATGTTGATGCATATGTTGTTGTTGTTATTGTTCAGTCGCTCACTCATGTCTGACTCTTTGTGACCCCATGGACCATAGCACACCAGGCTTCCCTGTCCTTTACTAGCTCCTGGTGTTTGCTCAAATTCATGTCCATTGAGTCGGTGATGCTATCCAACCATTTCATCCTCTGCCATCGTATTCTCCTCTTGCTTTCAACCTTTCCCAGCATCAAGGTCTTTTCCAATGAGTTAGTTCTTTGAATCAAGTGGCCAAAGTATTGCAGCTTTAGCTTCAGTCCTTCCAATGAATATTCAGAGTTGATTTCCTTTACAATTGACTGGTTTGATCTCTTTGCTGTCCAAGGGACTCTCAAGAGTCTTCTCCAGCACAATTCAAAAGCATCAGTTCTTCAGTGCTCACCCTTCTTTATGGTCCAACTCTCACATCTGCTCATGACTACTGGAAAAACCATAGCTTTGACTATGTGGACTTTGGTTGGCAAGGAGATGTCTTTGCTTTTTAATACACTATCTAGGTTTGTCATAGCTTTTATTTCAAGGAGCGAGGTGTTTGATGCATATGCTGATGCATATGCATGATTGTTTATAGGACTTGTTGGAGAGAGAGGCTCTGAAATCTATGTCTTGGGTTTAGACCCTGCCTCCTCTGTGATTTGAGCTGATTGTTTCATTCCTCTGGTAATCAGTGTCCTTGCTTGTAAAGAAGAAACAATGAGTAGCTATGTTAGGGCTTCCCTGGTGGCTTAGTGGTAAAGAATCCGCCTGCTAATGCAGGAGACACGGGTTTGATCCCTGATCCGGGAAGAAGATCCTGCATGCCACGAAGGAACTAAGCCTTGCTCCACAACTACTGAACCTGTGCTCTAGAGTCCAGGAACCACGACTACTGAGCCCACGTGCTGCAGCTATAGATGCCCATGCGCCTTAGAGCCCCTGCTCAGCAACAAGAGAAGCCACTGCAATGAGAAACCCAAGCACTACAGCTCAAGCGTAGCCCTCGCTCCCTGCAACTAGAGAAAAGCCCACACAGCAATGAAGACCCAGCATAGCCATAAATAAATGAATAAAATTATTTTAAAAAGAGTAGCTATCTTACTGGAGAAGGCAATGGCAACCCACTCCAGTACTCTTGCCTGGAAAATCCCATGGGCAGAGGAGCCTGGTAGGCTGCAGTCCATGGGGTCGTGAAGAGTCGGACATGACTGAGCGACTTCACTTTCACTTTTTACTTTCATGCATTGGAGAAGGAAATGGCAACCCACTCCAGTGTCTTTGCCTGGAGAATCCTAGGGATGGAGGAGCCTGGTGGGCTGCCATCTATGGTGTCGCACAGAGTCGGACACGACTGAAGTGACTTAGCAGCAGCAGCAGCAGCTGTCTTACAGAGCAGAGTTCTCAGCCTTGGCACTATTGACGTTTGGGGTCAGATATATGGGATGTCCTGTGTGTTGTCGGATGTTGAATGGCATTCCTGGCCTCTATCTGCTAGATCCCAGTAATGCATTCTCCAGCCCCCAACCCCAGTTTTGAAAACTAAAACTGACCCCAGACATTGCCAAGTCTCCTGGGGGCACAGTGCCCCCCCTCCCCCAGAGAGTCACTGCCATGGACCTATTACGAAGGTTGAATGAAGTGACCCGTGTAAAGCTCTCAGATACTGCTGAGCAGATACTACATGGTAGATACTCAACAAACAGCTGTTACATACTAGTAATACTGTAAAACAGAAAACTAAGACAATCCTTTTTTTTTTTTTTTTTCCTCTCTTGAGGATTCTCATAGAATTCCTGGATCTCTGAGGTACCCAAATTCCCTGGTATTAGATGGAAATCCCCAGTTGCCCCATCTGCTGCTGGTTAAATATTTTGCCACATAGCAAAGCCACCAGCTGCTAAGTGTAGCAAAACTGATATTCAGATAGTTCTGTGGATGAGTGGTGTTGCCTTTCATTGGTGCCAGGGAGGAAGAAAAGAAGGTTAGAAAACATTCAAGTAAGGACAAAGCAGATTCCACATCAACAGTGACTGAAACCTCCATAGCTGGGGGAGGACATGGCTTGTCTGGAAGGGGTGACCACAGCTGTTTTTTGGTTGCTGGAGGGGAAATGCAGAGGGCAGGAGAACCATGAAATCAGCTTTCCACTTTTGCATTAATATTTTAGTTCCAGCTACTTCCTTGAGTGGACTGCTCAAAATAGTTAATGTTGTTTGAACACATTTATAGGCTGAACTATGTCCCACTAAAATTCATACATGAAAGTTCTAGCTCCTGTGCAACTACCTGGAGAGAATGTCTTCAGGGAGATAAATAAGGTTAAATGAGGTCATAAGGATGGGGCCCTAATCCCATAGGCCTTGTGCCCTATAAGAAGAGGAAGAGACACCAGAGTGATCCCTCCCTCCCTCTCTCTCTCTTCCCCTCTCTCCCCTACCAAGTGCACAGAGGAAAGGCCACATGAGCACAGGAGAAAAGGGAAGACAGGAAGGGAGCTCTAACCAGAAACTGAACTCAGCAGCATTTTGATCATGGGCTTCTAGCTTCCAAAACTCTGAGGAAAAGAATGTTTTTTATGCTGCCCAACCTACGTCATTTTGTTATAGCTGCCCTAGTGGATGGCTGTGCCCACCACATGCCTAGCATAGTCACTCACTTCATCCTCACAGCAGCCCTTTGTGGCAGGCACTGTCGTCTCCCCCTCCTCCAGTCTTCCCACCTGAAGACTAACCTGAAACGGCCTCAGGTTACAAGCTTGCCTAGTGTCATGCAACTCGAAAATGGACCACTGGGATTTGAACCCAGGCCTGTCCACCCCTAGCCCAGGTCCTTAACCCTAAGCCATCTGAATGAGGGTATGTCAGCCCCGCACTGCCACTTACAGAATATTTACAACATGTTGTTGTCGTTCAGTCGCTCAGTCATGTCTGACTTTGCAACTCCAAGGACTACAGCACACCAGACTTCCCTGTCCATCGCCAACTCCCAGAGCTTGCTCAGACTCATGTCCATCGAGTCAGTGATGCCATCCAACCATCTCATCTTCTGTTGTCTCCTTCTCCTTCTGCCTTCAATCTTTCCCAGCAACAGGATCTTTTCCAGTGAGTCAGTTCTTCGCATCAGGTGGCCAAAGTATTGGAGCTTCAGCTTCAGCATCAGTCCTTCCAATGAATATTGGTCTATTGTAAAGGTTTTTAAAATGAATCTGCTCTTTGAATGCCCACCACACTCTCATGAGGAGGCCTCCATTCTTGTCCCCCTTTTACAGATGATGAAACTGAGGGAGGCTTACAGCAGTTAACTTTAAGGGCTGTGGTTTAACTGTCTGGCTCCCGAGCCTGGTTTGTAGCTCCCGAGGAAGCGCTAACCAGCTCAATCTCTTGCTTTAGAATCTCTGGGCAGGACACTGCTGCTGGGAGAATAAAGCTGATATTTAATCTTTAGATGTCACAGGAAGAGTTGCTGAATTTTACCATCTTTATAATTTTAATTCTACCAAGGACTCTGGGAGTGAGCAGCAGGGGAGAAGCTTGGGGATGAAGGATGCAGGGAGACTTGAGTGGTGGTGAGCTCACTCCAAGGTGAGATGCAGCAAATGGGGTTAGTGGCTGTAGGTTTACTTCTCAGGAATCTGCATTTATGCAAATGAAAGGAAGGATAGTGATCACCCTTGCCCAATCAATTTTATCCTAAGTCATGTCTTTCTCCAGCTGTGGGCTTAGCAATAAATTGCTTCTCCTACCTTCATTTCTCTCCAAGGACAATGAATAATAATAATTCAAAGCAGAGCAAGAGAGTCTGTATTTGCATGGTGCAGAACTCCAGTGTGTTTTGAGATTGCCTGATTTACCCTCAGATCCCCACTGGAGGCAGGTTCTTTCTAACAGATGAAATCAAAACACAGAAGTCAGGACATTGGAGCTCAAACCAGGTGCAACCTTTGTGTTGGTGGTCTAGCTGTGGCAACTTGGCATCCCATGGTGGTGAAGGGCAGATCTGGGCTTGAATCCTACCCCTAACCACCACCCTGGCTTTGTTTCCATTACCTGACTTCTTTGAAGGTACTTTAGATGAAACAGAGATGGAAATTATAATGATCTCTCAAGGTCAGCCTCACATAGGTTGAAGTTATCTATGGAAACCCCATAGTAGATGTTTAGTAGTTGTTTTCATTGTTCTCAATGGATTGAGAACTTTCTAGAATGCGTGAGGTCAGTACTTTTTCTAGTTCTCATGATCTTTAGGTATTTCCAGGGCTAAGCCCCCTTAGGGCTTCCCTGAGGGACCTTGGACATCATTCTTATTTTTTCTGGGTCTCTCCTAGGATAGAGAAGATGACACAGTTCTAAACCGGGCAGCATTTGATCAGTGGTCATCTAGTCACCATCAACCAACAGTTCTGTTGTCTGAGAGTCAATGTCGCACATTGTCTGGGAAACCCAGGCTTAACATCAGATTCAAGACCCAGCTCAGCACCTACTAGTTGTACAATTATGAGCACATGTCCCATTGGGTTGCTAGAACTGAATGAGACAAGGCATGTGATGTTCTTAGCATGCATGGAACACAGTAAATTAACAGACTTACTCAGTGTGCCCACAAGTCCTTACCTCTCCGTTTCCTCCCAGTGGAGATGAGCGTAAGTAACCCCACAAGTAGGTCGGATTTCCCTTCTGTTTCTCCCTGTCTTCCATGCTGGTGGATGACTAAGAGAAGTCACTTGGTTGGGGAATTCCCTGGTGGTCCAGTGTTTAAAACAATGCACTTCCACTGCAGAGGGCACAGGTTCCTTGGCTGGTCAGGGAATTAAGATCCCACATGCTGCGTGGTGCAGCCACAAAACAAACAAATGAAAAGAACAATGAAAAAAAAAAGGAAATAATGACTAAGGTAGACACTATGTTAAAAAAAAACAAAACCCACTTGGTTTTCTTGAAATGGCCCACAGTGTTTCCTGTACCAACCTCAGTGGTGTCAGTATTCACCTTTCCTTCTTACAAAGGAATTTTCCATCAAGAAGTAAAGATTCCCCGCCCCTCCCCCCCCCCCACAGTCACAGCTCTGAGTATAGGAACAAATGTAGAATTTTTTGGATTTTTGACCCACTTCATAATGACTCAGGACTTAGACTTGTTATACTCATGATACAAGCATGGTGTCTGGTGTCAGGAAACCTGGAGTTCCAGGCCAAAACTTGCCTCTTACTTTGTGTAAGTTGAAGAAATGCATCCTCCCCACCCTGGACCTCAATTCTTATGGGCCTGAAAGACAAGGCAATATCTGAAGTTCATCCTCTTTGGGGTATTCTGCGTTTCTGCCATTCCCATGATAACCAGGAAGAAGCTCAATCATTCTAAAAACCTAAGATCATGAAATGGACTTCCCTGGTGGCTTGGATGGTAAAGAATCTGCCTGCACTGGGGGAGACCTGGGTTCGATCCCTGAGTCGAGAAGATCCCCTGGAGAAGGGAATGGCAGCCCACTCCAATATGCTTGCCTGGAGAATCCCATGGACAGAGGAGCCAGGCAAGCTACAGTCCATGGGGTCACAAAGAGTCGGACACGACTGAGAAACTAGCACTACTATTATTATTACTACTACTACTAAGACTATGAAACACCAACACTGAATCTTGTGTCTCATCCTCTTCCCTGTCTCCTTAGCCTGTGTGCGTGCTAAGTCATATCAGTCATGTCCAGCTCTTTGCGACCCCATGGACTATAGCCTGCCAGGCTCCTCTGTCCATGGGATTCTCAGGCAAGAATACTGGAGTGGATTGCCATTCCCTCCTCCAGAGGATCTTCCTGACCCAGGGATTGAACTTGAATCTCATGTCTCCTGCATTGGCAGATGGGTTCTTTACCACTAGCGCCACCTGGGAAACCCCTCCTTAGCCTGAGTCTCTGCTTTGGATTGGGAAGATTTATGACAGTGATGGTGTGTTCTGATCACATCTTTCACCATGTGTTACAGTGGTTGAGAGAAGGGGTTTGAAGTTCAAATCCCATCCCTGCCCCTTACTGTCTAGGAAACGGAGACCTGGCACCTCTTTAATATGCATTCACTCCACAAACAAATACTGAGGGCTGCCTTTGGTTTGTGGATTCAGTGATGAGCAAGGCAGATTATCCCTGTCTTCAAAGGTACAATCTAGTGGCAAAGACAGCCCTAATAAAGCATGACTGTGCTAGCATGTGGGAAGACCGCTGCGATGAGATCACAGAGCAGAAGCTGCAGTGTAACCCGGGCAGGGCAGAAGGTCAAGGAAGGCAACCGTGGAAGTAGTGTCCAGGCTGAAATTAAAGAATGAATGGGACATAAAGGAGGCAAACCTTGTGTCAGGCACAGAAAGCTCCACGTATGGAAGCCAGGGGACTGGGAAGGGTACGGGACCCTAGATTCTGAAATACAGAAAAGTTCATACGAAGGGAAGTAGAACATGGAATGTGAGGTGGAGAGTTGGGATGGGGAGATGGCAAGGGCCAGGTCATAAAAGGGATTTGTAAATCACACTGAGGAGGATAGACCTCAAGCTTTACATTAATTGTACAGGGGAATGACCTGATCACATTTGATTGCGGGAAAGTGAGCTGCACTGCAGATAATGGTTTGTGTGGGAGGAGAGGAGATCCAGGCAAGAGATCTAGGTAACAAAGCCTTCTCGAGGGCTGGGATCTTTGCCCAGTGTGGTTTCTTCATGTATCCCCAGTGTTTGGAACAGGGCTGGGTAAGCACGGGGCAACTGATGACTGCTTGTTGGGTGATGGTGACCTAGATGAGGATGAAGGCAGTGGGGATGGAGGGAAGCATATGGATTTGAAACCTAATTTGGAGACAAAAAGAAAAGAGTTAGTAATTAATGATTTTGGAATTAAGAAGAATGCCCAGGCTTGGGCAACTTGGGTGGGGGAAGGAAGAATGACATTCTCTGAGACAGAAAATCCTTAACCTCTTTGAGCCCCCGTTTCCTCATCTGTAAGATGGGATCAATAGCCCACATGTGACAAGTCTGTAAAGGGAGTATTCTGGTGTCTGGTACAACACACGAAAGGAAATCAACGTGTCAACCACGTGTCCTCCATGCTCAGACCTCACCTCGGCAGAATGCAAGTTTCCCCGACAGGTTTAGAACCAAGACCCACAAGTTTCCCCAGGGCCTCCAGGTCTGAAGTCCCCACAGAGATGTTGGCGGCAGCAGCAGCAGCAGCACAAGTGAAAAATGAACAGCCAGGAAATGAAACAAGCAGCTGAGATTGCTAATTGGAGTTTATTTTCTAAAAATTAACTGCGATTCTCAGTACAGCTCAGTCACCTGCAAACCTGGTCCTTGATGAGCTATTTTGCTCTGTGTCAACGTGAAGAATTTTATTAGACAGAGGAGTGGGTTGGTGGTGAGGCTTTCTGTAGCTAAGGAGTTTGGGGGTTGGGGGGAGAGGGGAAGTAGCTAAAAGGAAGCATGTTTGTTTTTCAAATTCACAGTCCTCCCTGGGATGCAATTACTTAGGGTCACTTCTCCAGTTCACTTTCTGCAGAGGAGGAATCCGCCCGGTTACAGTCCCAGGCAGGGGTGGTGCTGTTGGGCTGGTTTCCCAGGAGAACCAGTGACACCAGAGAGCCTGAGAGGGTCCTGTGGAGCCGCCACCAGCCCGTTCCTCCTGTCCACTCAGGGAGTAGAGACCAAACAACAGCTTTGTCAGGCACCACTCTGTCCTCATCCTGGGGTTGCTGAGATGCACAAATCATGCCTTCTCCTTTTGCAGGGAAAATAGACCAGCAAACAGGCAATTATGAACCTTGTGATTGGGGTATGTATCAGCTTCCTGGGGCTGCCATAACACATAATCACAAACTTGGTGCCTTAAAACAACAGAAATTTATTCTTGCACAGTTCTGGGAGCTAGAAGCTCCACACCTAGGTGTCAGTAGGGCTGTGCTCTCTCCAAAGGCTCTGGAGAGTCCCTCCTGACCTCTTCCCAGCTCCCAGTGCTGCTGGCATCCCTGGCGTTGCTTGGTTTGTAGATGCCCCCCTCCAATCTCTGCCGCTGTCATGACATGGCCTCTATCTGAGTGTGTCTGTGTCTCCTCTGTTCTTATCAGGACACCAGTCATATAGAATTCAGACTCCAAACGACCCCTGGATGACCACATCTTTACTTGCAAAGACCCTATTTCCCAATAAGGTCATGTTCACAAGTACCATGGTTGAGGGTGGAACATGTCTTTTTGCAGGGAGAGAGAGCCACAGTACAAAATACAAGAGCATAAGTAAAGGAGTGTTTGATGTTCTAGTTCACCAGATATCCCCTTCTTACAAGTGTTGCTGGAGGAAGCCCAACAATGTGCTCTGGTCTGCTTTCCTTCTGTACTCCCTCCTTCCCTTCTTTCCTCCCTCCCCTTACTTGTTTACTTCTTTCTTCCCCTTCAGTGGCTTGGTCAACACATACTTGTGATGCACCTTTTGTGTATTAGGCAGTATACTAAGCATGGAGGTTGGGGTAGGGAGCCAGAACAGACCAGTTCCCACCCTCTGAAGCCTGCTGTGCTATAGGGAAAGAGACAGTACCTGACCAGCCACACCAATACATGTAAAATGACAATGGAGATGATTGGAAAGAGACCCCTTCTGAATATTCAAGCCAACATATTGAACTGACTTCCTCGGTTCACAGGACTTCTAAGGTCATAAAAGACAGTCTCTAGCCATGGACTGTCCATGTGTTTCTGCTCCATAAGCTTCAGCATTCTCCTTATTGATAAGCCACAGGACAAGAGGAGATAGAAGTTCATTTATTTGGGAGTGACCATCTGCTCCCCTGGTAGCTCAGATGGTAAAGAATCTGTCTGAAATGTGGGAGACCCGGCTTTAGTCCCTGGGTTGGGAAGATCCCCTGGGAGAGGGCATGGCAACCCACTCCAGTATTCTTGTCTGGAGAATCCCCATGAACAGAGGAGCCTGGCAGACTTATAGTCCATGGTGTCACAAAGAGTCAGACATGACTGAGCAACTAAGTGCAGCACAGCACATCTGCATGGAACCTTCAGACTGGAGAATGAGTGTGAGAAAGGGGTCTTCCATTTAGCAGACTAAGAGCAGACTTGGAACGTGGTAACCACAAGAGGCCCTCTGCAAGGAGCCACCAGGACATAATGATAAACTGACCATCAGATTAAAACCAGGGGCCAGGACCTTAGAAACAATGCAGTGGCATCCTGGGTAGTGGGAACACCCACACATCTGGGATTTCCTCTGGGCACCCTTGGGAAGCCTTTGGGAAAACCACTGTTGGTGATGAGGGCTACAGTGGTGGGGTGTATGGCGTGTGGGAGCAAATCCTAGGGTTGGCCTGGTCAAGGGAGGCCCTTCCTAGGAAGAGATGCTTGCTTTTTTCTTGTCAGGCCCATGATAACAAGGCTGGCAATAAAAGAAAGGCATTATGCCTGCATGGCACCACATGGATGGATCTCTAGGTATTATACACAAAGGAGCTCATGTTGGATGATTCCAGCACATGAAATTCTAGAAAACACAAAAGTAATCTATAGTGATAGAAAACACCAAGGGAGGATCATCAGGGAGGGAGACAGGGAGCTCTTTGGAGAGCTAGAAATACTCCATATTTTTGATCATTGTGGTGAGGACAAAAGTTGTGTTTGTCAAAACTCACCAAAATGTACACTTAAAATGGGAGCATTTGATCATATGTAAATTCAGTTCAGTTCAGTCACTCAGTCATGTCCCACTCTTTGTGACCCCATGGACTGCTGCACACCAGGCATCCTTGTCCATCACCACCTCCTGGAGCTTGCTCAAACTCATGCTCATTGAGTCGATGTTGCCATCCAACCATCTCATTCTCTGCTGTCCCCTTTTCCTCCTGCCTTCAATCTTTCCCATCATCAGGGCCTTTTCCAATGAGTCAGTTCTTTGCATCAGGTGGCCAAAGTATTGGAGCTTCAGCTTCAGTATTAGTCCTTCCAATGAATATTCAAAACTGAGTTCCTTTAGGATGGACTGGTTGGATTCCCTTGCAGTCCAAGGGACTCTCAAGAGACTTCTCCAACACCACAGTTCAAAAGCATCAATTCTTCGGTGCTCAGCTTCCTTTTTGGTCCAACTCTCACATCCATACATATGTAAATTAGACATCATTAAAATGGATCTTGAAAAATACTGGCCATATCCTTGTCTTAATTCTGAGTCAAAATCATGATAGACATCTTCCTAATCTTCCCCTTAAGTTATCTGATCTTGTGATGACATAGTCAGCAGAGAACCTGTAGATAGTTAGGATCAAACCCATCATTTCACATATGGAGGATTGACTCTTAGGGAGAAGAATTGATGAGGCCAAATCATAGAGGTCAGAAGGATGCACTACAGATTGGAAAAATCCAGATGGTGGGAAAAGGGTAGTCTGTCATGTTCTTGGGTGATGTAGCCCACCACTGAGATTAGGCATATACACTGAGGAAACCAGAATTGAAAGAGACACGTGTACCCCATTGTTCGTCGCAGCACTGTTTATAATAGCCAGGACATGGAAGCAACCTAGATGTCCATCAGCAGATGAATGGATAAGAAAGCTGTGGTACATATACACAATGGAGTATTATTCAGCCATTAAAAAGAATACATTTGAATCAGTTCTAATGAGGTGGATGAAACTGGAGCCTATTATACAGAGTGAAATAAGCCAGAAAGAAAAACACCAATACAGTATACTAACGCATATATATGGAATTTAGAAAGATGGTAACAATAACCCTGTATATGAGACAGCAAAAGAGACACTGATGTATAGAACAGTCTTTTGGACTCCGTTGGAGAGGGAGAGGGTGGGATGATTTGGGAGAATGGCATTGAAACATGTATAATATCATATATGAAATGAGTCGCCAGTCCAGGTTGGATGCACGATACTGGATGCTTGGGGCTGGTGCACTGGGACGACCCAGAGGGATGGAATGGGGAGGGAGGAGGGAGGAGGGTTCAGGATGGGGAACATATGTATACCTGTGGCGGATTCATTTTGATATATGGCAAAACCAATACAATATTGTAAAGTTAAAAAATAAAATTAAATTAAAAAAATAAAAAATAAATTTGAGGTCATCCAGTCAATCATATTTGGGACTGTAATCCTAAATCTGGGCAATCCCAAATTTGAAATCATTTATTTTCTGGTCATGCACTTCTTCCTGACTGAGCATGCTCTGTGAGGCTTTCCATTGGCCCATTCAGACTCAACCTCTCACACCTTATCTATTACAGTCACACTCAATTTATATGTATTTTCATATGTCTTTGCAAAGGTTCTTCCACACTAAGCGTTTGTCTTGATGAGGTTCCATTGCCTCTGTGATCTGGGTGACTATTTACAATTAGCCCAGCCAGAGAAATCAGCTGGGGGCCGTCATCATGCAGTGGAGGAAATTACAAGTTGAGAATCATAGTAGAGAGCAGATCAGATCAGTCGCTCAGTTGTGTCCGACTCTTTGCAACCCCATGAATCACAGCACGCCAGGCCTCCTTGTCCATCACAAACTCCCGGAGTTCACTGAGACTCACGTCCATCGAGTCAGTGATGCCATCCAGCCATCTCATCCTCTGTCATCCCCTTCTCCTCCTGCCCTCAATCTTTCCCAGCATCAGGGTCTTTTCAAATGAGTCAGCTCTTTTCATCAGGTGGCCAAAGTATTGGAGTTTCAGCTTCAACATCAGTCTTTCTAATGAACACCCAGGACTGATCTCCTTTAGGATGGACTGGTTGGATCTCCTTGCAGTCCAAGGGACTCTCAGGAGTCTTCTCCAACACCACAGTTCAAAAGCATCAATTCTTCGGCGCTCAGCTTTCTTCACAGTCCAACTCTCACATCCATACATGAGTACTGGAAAAACCATAGCCTTGACTAGACGAACCTTTGTTGGCAAAGTAATGTCTCTGCTTTTGAATATGCAGAGGTCTTCAAATTTTGGTGCATCTCCAAATTAAAGTCTATGGGTCTGGGTCGTGCCCAGGAATCTGCATTTATAACCCACTCTCCAGGCGATTCTGATGGACGCAGTTGGTAGAACAGGCTTTGAGATGCACTGTTCTCTAGGTAACCTCTGAACAGAGGAGACAAAAAATTTGACCGGGTTGTTGACTGACCAACCGGCTCTCAAGGTAACTCAAGTTCAAAAGTAGATATTCCCTTTGTCCAAAGTGAAATCATGGGAAAACAACAGTGACAACAAAAGCTGATCCTGAACACATATTTACTTTTGGCAGTTTCCCAGGAGTGTATTATTTTCTAATGATTGAGTTATTTGTTTTTCTTCTTCTCTGTTAAGCTTTTTTTTCCAAATGAGTTTTATTGAGCCATAATTCACATACCATACAATTCATCCATTTAAAGTGTACAATTCAATGTTTTTTAGTATTTTCACAGAGTTGTGCAATCATCACCACAATCGATTTTCAAACATTTTCTTAACCTCCTCCCCGCAAAGCCCATATCCATTAGCAGTCTCTGCCGATTTCCTCCCAAAACCCTGCCACCTCTAGGTAACCACTGATCTACTTTCTGTCCCTATACATTGCCTGTTCTGGGTATTTCATATACATGCAGTCAAACACTATATGGTCTTTTCTGACTGGCGGCACTCACCTGGCATCATGTTTTCAAGGTTTATTTATGTTGGTGCCTGTATTGGTAGTTTATTTCCCTTTATTTCCAGGTTATATTCTTAACGATGGATTTAAAAATGTTGGCAACTCTCTTTCTTATTAACATTTCTAAAAATTAAACAATGTTATTCAAGGCCCATGTTTCTTTTCCATCCCATTCCTGGTTGTTCTTTTTATTTTATTTATTTATTTACTTTTGGCTGCATGGGTCTTTGTTGCTTTGCATGGGCTTTCTCTAGCTTCAATGAGCGGGGGCTACTCCTCATTGTGGTGCACAGGTTTCTCATAGTGGTGGAGAACAGAGCACAGTCTCTAGAGTGTATGGGCTTCATAGTTGTGACTCGCAGGCCCTAGAGTGTGGGCTCAGTAGCTGTGGTGCAGGGGCTTAGTTTCCCTGAGGCATGTGGAGTCTCCCTGGGTCAGGGATTGAACCCGTGACCCCTGCATTGACAGGTGGATTCTTAACCACTGAGCCACCAGGGAAGCCCCCTTCCTTGCTGTTCTAACCAGACAAAAGGCCTCCAGGTTCCCTCCTATGGGCCTCTGCTTGGGATGACTTGCCCCCTGTTCTCTATAGTCAATGCATCATCTAATCCTGAATGCAAGCATCTCTTAGCATGGGTCTTCTCGTTTTCGATATTCATCTTGATATACATTATACCTCTTTTCATTTTGTGTTATAGTGGGTGATGGTCATTCTCTCTGTGCTGGTGATTCCTCCAAGACAGAGCCTGAGTCTTATTTTTGTGTTCTAAGTACCGAACTAGTTCTTGGCAACTGTGAGGTTCTTAGGGCATCCCAGGCAGCTCAGCTGGTAAAGAATCCACCTGCAATGCAGGAGACCTGGCTTTGATCCCTCCAGAGGGAAGATCCCCTGGAGGAGGGCATGGCAACCCACTCCAGTATTCTTGCCTGGACAATTCCCATGGACAGAGAAGCCTGGCTGGCTACAGTCCATGGGGTCACAAAGAGTCAGATGCAACTGAGCAACTAAGTGCAGCACCTACATGAAGGTTCTTGGTTCATATTTGTTGAATGAATGAATGAATGAATGAATGGAAGATACCCACAGAAGCCTGCATATACAGTGTGGAAGCCATTTCTCCCAGCAGGTTTTAACACAGCGGTTTTAGCTCGTCCTGTTTGAAATGATTTGTTTCAAAGAGAGTGAGAATGACAATTTATAGAATATTAAGCTGCACAAACATGAAGGGGTTATTTTTGGGGGTGGGATGGCTTTTAGTTTTTCTTTAATTATAGACTTCAAAAGAAGAAAGGGGTGTGATAATGGGTGATTTTTACTCTTATGGGTTTTTTTGGGGGTATTTTTCACATAAAGAAATATAAAGGGAGCAAATGAATAAATAAAAAGTACTGTTTTATATTGGATCTGAATACTAGGCTGGCTCTGGGTGATTTGGGGTAAATCACCTTTTCCCTCTGAACACAGACTCCTCGCTTGTGGAGGAAGAACGAGAAAATTTCCCTTGTGGGAATATTGTGTGGCTTGGAAAGCATGGTGCCTGGCACAGAGGAGGCATCAGACACATGACAGCTGTTGCTACTGTTATTAGCAATCGTGACAACAGCAACACTCAGGAAAATGATAAACCAGGGTGTACCGAGGTCTGTCCCATCTGGGACAGTTCTTGATTCCTATTTTCTTTATAGCATCTCTCTGTATATTGGGTGACTTACATTGATTTTCTGAAAACCCCGTGTCACCCCTGGAAAGGAGGCTCTGTTAATAAACTCCACTTGTTGGGTGATTATGTAGAAGTCAGCGGCAATGACCTCAGTAACCAAAAGAAGCATTGTGAAGACAGTCGCTGCCATTTACTGAGCCCTGACTGTGAGCCACTTAGTCTTCAGCTCACTCCCATGAGATCTTATAATCCCTGTTTGCAGGAGAAAATGAGACAGAGATGGGTTAAATGCTGTAAGGCCATACATCCTGTAAGGGGCTTGAAGTGAAGTGAAGTCGGTCAGTTGTGTCTGACTCTTTGCGACCCCATGAACTATAGCCTACCACGCTCCTCTGTCCATGGGATTTTCCAGGCAAGAATACTGGAGTGGGTTGCCATTTCCTTCTCCAGAGGATCTTCCCAACCCAGGGATCGAACCTGGGTCTCCTGCATTGTAGACAGACGCTTTATCATCTTAGCCATTAGGGAAGCAAGATTCAAATCCAGGTCTTCTGGACCAGAGTTAGTGATCTTTCCATTAGACCTGATGTCTCTCAAGTTGCAAAAATAATAAATATAGTGTAAGAAAATGGAGGGGGGAGATGATGCAAAGGGGCAATAGGGCTTTGAGGAAAGGCTTACAATTTTCCCATCTGATGGTTCATGTCATGCCCCAGTGGGTCCTAGAAGTCTTGGGATGAAGCGTGGGTACTTTCTGCTGCTGTCACTCATGTCAGGGAGTTCTGTGAACTCTGACAGAGAATGCAGACTGCCTAGGTAGGGGGGGTTGCAGTGAGGATGCAGAGCAAAGGACTACCAGTTGTCCCTCCATATGGAAGCTCCCTTTCTTCCAGAGTAAAGTGACTTTTCTAGGTTGCCTAAAGATTACATTTCCCGGTTTTCTTTGCACCAATGTGTGGCCACATGTCTGAGTTTTGGACAAGGGGATTTGAGTGGCAACACTCAGTTTTTACTTTTGAACAGAGCCTCTTGGTTTGCAAAAACAATTTCCTAGGAGTGCCTTGGTTAAACCTGAGC
Organism: Bubalus bubalis; assembly: GCF_019923935.1. Classification (NCBI taxonomy): domain Eukaryota; kingdom Metazoa; phylum Chordata; class Mammalia; order Artiodactyla; family Bovidae; genus Bubalus; species Bubalus bubalis. Next base: position 26,167,965 of record NC_059180.1, read on the forward strand.
TTTTTTCCCCATCCAAAAATCATCCTTCACTGAATTTTGTTGATAGAGTTTGGAAACTCAGAGTGGAAAAGGATGATATCAGGCAAGTCTTATCTCCTACCTGGAGGCCAGGGTGGGGTAACAATGAACTCCTCTGGAGTCAGGGTTCTAGTTCCTCTGTCTGATGATTGGTTTAAGGCCAACTTCTACTTGACTTAGGGCTTCCCTGGTGGCTCAGGGGTTAAAGCGTCTGTTTCCAACTCTGTGAGACCCGGGTTCAATCCCTGGGTTGGGAAGATCCCCTGGAGAAGGAAATGGTAACCCACTCCAGTATTTTTGCCTGGAGAATCCCATGGACGGAGAAGCCTGGTAGGCTACAGTCCATGGGGTCACAAAGAGTCAGACACGACTGAGCGACTTTACTCACTCACTCACTATTTGACTTAAAGTCAAGATGTATTTTTTTTTTTTTTTAACATTTTTCTTTCTGGATCCTACCCATGGAAATATCTGGATGTGAGAAAAGGATGGTATCTTGTTATCCTGCCCCTTCCCCCACATCCATATATCTGACTTCTATTTAACATTCATTTAAACCAACATTTTATAGGCATCTACTGTGTGCCATGCACTGTACTCAGCCTGGTGGCAGAGTAGATTTTTATTTATTCGGCTCTGCTGGGTTCCAGCTAGGACAGCAGGATCTTCCATCTTCGTTTCTGGCATGCAGGATCTTTAGTTGTGGCATGCGGGACCTGTTAATAGTTCCCTGACAAGGGAATGGAACCCAGGCCCCCTGCACTGGGATACCAGAACACAGCAAGTGGACCACCAGGGAAGTCCCATCCCAGGATTTCTGAGAGACTGGAAATGTCATGTGGTCAAAGTCTTTCCAGGTCAACATGGATCAAGCCCCAAGGGCTGCTTCTGCCCCATCATTTTTCATTTCCTCCAGACCTTCAGTCTCCAGTACATGAGGCATCCCTGAGGGCTCGTGGACAATGCACTCAGGAAGGGCATGCAGATGTCAAGAGAGACAAGCCTTATGTAGATTCCATTCAGATTCAAAGTTAAAACTAGTGTGGGGAACTGGAGCTTTACACACAATACTGCAATTTAGACATTACAAAATTGGCTGGAGACTACCAGGCATTAAATAGGAATCCATCTGGCCTGGGACATCTTTGAATGGTCAGTTCCCGTGATTGATGGCTGTGTTTGTGCTCTTTATCTTGAGGAGCCTGTGAATATTCTAGGGCTTCCATAACAAGGCAGCACAGCCTGAGTGGCTTAACCAATGGAAATATATTGCTTATAGTTCCAGATGAGGAAGTCCAAGATCAGGCTTGGTTTCTCCTGAGACTTCTGTCCTTGGCTTGTAGATACTCCCTCTCCCCATGTGGTCTTCCTTCTGCATCCCAATTTCCTCTTCTTCTAAGGACACCAGTCATATTGGATAAGGGCCCACCCTAATGATTTCATTTCACCTTTGTTGTTGTTCAGTCACTAAGTCATGTCTGACTCTTTGCAACCCCATGGTTTGCAACACACAGGCTTCCCTGTCCTTCACTATCTCCCAGAGTTTGCTCAAACTCATGTCCATTGGGTTCATGATGTTATCTAACCATCTCATCCTCTGCCACTCCCTTCTCCTCCTGCCTTCAATCTTTCCCAGCATCAGGGTCTTTTCCAATGAGTCAGCTCTTTGCATCAGGTGGCCAAAGTACTGGAGCTTCAGCTTCAGCATCAGTCCTTCCAATGAACATTCAGGGTTGATTTCACTTTAATCACCTCTTTAAAGAGCCTATTTCCAAAGACAGTCACATTCTGAGGTCCTGGGGACCAGAACTGCAACATATGAACTGGGGAGGGGATACAATTCAGGGCATTTTGTTGTTCAGTCACTCAGTGGCATGGTGCCCAAATGGCTTTTTTATACAGTGAGTACAGACAAACTGCCAGGGAACCCAAAAGCTGTGAAAATTCTTGCTGAAGTTTCTCCCCAGACTAAGAGTCCCCGACTGAAATAGATTCGCTGCCACCTTGGTTGTGGCACCGTGCACATTTTCTTGTTCTTTGTCTCAGCTGCAATGCGCTGCTATGGAAAAGAGGTGATCTACACCCAGGTCTCTCTATCTTCACTACTTGGCTGAGCAAGTTTTGCTATGGCAACCGCTGTATGGGAGGAGGTAACCCAGGGCTGGCCGGTCAGCCCATACTCTTCTACTCTTCTCAATTTTGGATGGCAGACAGCCCCAGCTGTACTCTACCTGCTGCATAAACCTCCAGAATGGAGTTCATGGCTAACAGTTTCAAGTGTGTATGTGAGCAAAGTGAGACCTTTAAGAAAGCAGTCTCACAGACAATTAAGTGAAAAAGTGAAAGTTAAAGGCTCTCAGTTGTGTCTGACTCTTTGTGATCCCACACGCCTGTCCTCTGTCCATGGAATTCTCTAGACAAGAATATCGGAGTCAGTAGCCATTCTGTTCTCCAGGTGATCTTCCAGACCCAGGGATCGAACCTGGGTCTCCTGCACTGCAGGCAGATTCTTTACTATCTGAGCCACCAGGGAAGCACAATAGGGTTCCCCAAAGAGGAAAGCCAGTCTGTCACTGACTGATGGGCATCCTGGCTTTCCTGCCTTGCACCAACCTGCACTCTGGGTACCTTGCAGCCGTTGCTTCAGTGACTGCCTGGGAGTTTTTGATGGGACTCCTCCTGCCTCTCCTGCAGCTAGAGATAATGATCTTAAGACTTCACAGCCTCACTCTCCTCTAGTCCTTTGAAGGTGGGTTTCATCCACGGTGCCCCTTGAGGTTTGGAGTCTGGGTCATTCACAGCAACCCCTGTGATATGTCAAGAGTAGCAGTTCAGCTGTGAGTGAGTGAGTGAAGTCACTCAGTTGTGTCTGACTCTGCGACCCCATGGACTGTAGCATGCCAGGCTCTTCTGTCCATGGGATTTTCCAGGCAAGGGTACTGGAGTGTGTTGCCATTTCCTTCTCCAGAGGATCTTCCCGACCCAGGGATCAAACCCTGGTCTCCCACATTGCAGGCAGACACTTTACTATCTGAGCCACCAGGGAAGCCTTAGTTCAGCTGTGGGAGGCCTTAATTCAAAAGGATTTGACATTCAAAGGGGCAGGTCACTCAATGGCTCACCTTCCTGAGAGCTGTCCTTGGTGTCCCCAGGGCCCTTGGAGACTTTACAAGTCAGGTCTGTGTGTATGGGGGTGGGTGTGCAGAACTGGTGGAGTTTGCGCAAGACTGCCAGCATGACCCAGATCCCTGCCATGTAGTCCCAGGAGTCTTGAAGCCTCTGGAGTCAGCTCTGAGTGCCCGGATCTCTTTGCAGGTCTTCCATTTGCCTGGTGATGTTAGCTGACAGCTTTGTACAAAGTTTTCCTGCCCAGCTCAGCTCTCTGCTGCAGTTTAGGAAACTTGTTAGTTGACAGGCATAGCCTTAAGCAGTCCCTGCGGCTCCCCGGGCATCTGTCAAAAGCAAACCATGTGCACAGAAGCCAACAGAGGTCTTGAATCTTCTCCCTCTTATCCTCAGGGAACCATGATGGACACTTAATATCTTCAGCCTGTTTCTTCCCCTTCCTCCTGGCCCCATTTAGATATTTCCAGCATTTGTTACTCATTCATTAACTCCACAAGTATTTATTGAGTACCAGTGGTATGCTCGGAGAAGGCAATGGCACCCCACTCCAGTACTCTTGCCTGGAAAATCCCATGGATGGAGGAGCCTGGTAGGCTGCAGTCCATGGGGTCGCTAAGAGTTGGACACGGCTGAATGACTTCACTTTCACTTTTCACTTTTCACTTTCATGCATTGGAGAAGGAAATGGCAATCCACTCCAGTGTTCTTGCCTGGAGAATCCCAGGGACGGGGAAGCCTGGTGGGCTGCCGTCTATGTGGTCGCAGAGTTGGACACGACTGAAGTAACTTAGCAGCAGCAGCAGCAGTGATATGCTAAGTACAGCTTAGACTTACTGTGGTTCATTTTACATGTCAACTTGATTGGGACACAGGATGCCCAGATGCTGGATAAAACCTTATTTTGGGGTATTGGTGAAGGTGTTTCTAGATGAGATTAGCATTTGAATCTGTATACTGAGTAAAGCAGGTTGCCCTACTTGATGGGATGGGCCTCATGCAATCAGTTGAAGGCCTGAACAGAACAAAAAGGCTAACATTCTAGTAAGAGGTGACTCCTCCTGCCTGTCTGCCTTTTAGCTGTGATATTAGTCTTCTGCTTTTTGGTTCTGACTCAGACTAGAACTTATTCCAGGCTCTCCTGGGTGTCCAGCTTGCCAGCTGAAGATCTTGGGACTTCTCAGTGTCCATAACCTTACAGGCCAATTCCTTATAATAAATCAGTCTCTCTACTTGACATACTTTCTCTCTCTCCATAACCTGTTGGTTCTGTTTTTCTGGAGAACCCAGACTAATACATCTGGGAACACAGAATTAAACAAAGCTGCTACTATTGGGTGCTTACATTTTGTTATGTGGGAATGGGGTGGGGGGAGGCCTTACACTTGATTTGTCATGTGTTATGAAAAATTTGCACATCATACTTTCTAACTAGAAAAGCAATTCCCTTTCATGAACATACACCTGCTCACATATCTGTCACACTGGTCCCAGAACTCTGTCTGTGATGGGGAAGGGATTATATGGTGTGGGTATATATCTTTATACTGTTTCTCTTCTGCTTAAAGCAGGGTTCTTAGCATATTTTGTACTAGAAACCCCTTTGGCAATTCTATGAACCCTTTCTCAGAATAATGTTTTAAGACATGTAAGATAAAATATCTCTGATGGTAAAGAATCTGCCTGCAATGCAGAAGACCTGGATTTGATCCCTGGGTTGGGAAGATCCTCTGGAGGAGGGCATGGCAACCCACTCCAGTATTCTTGCCTGGGAGAATGCCCAATAAGAGAGGAGTCTGGCAGGCTACAATCCATGGGGTCACAAAGAGTTGGACACAACTGAGCAACTAAATACAGCACAGCACAACATAAAATGCAGATGGTTATGAAGAAAGAATTTTGAAGTTTTGAAATGCAGTTCTCAAAGTATTTAAAAAATTGTGACATAGTAACTTGTATTTTTTTTTAAGTGTTAGTCACTTCAGTCCTGTCTGACTCTTTGTGACTCCATGGACTGGCTCAGAACCTTCTGTCCATGGAATTCTCCAGGCAGGAATACTGGAGTGGGTAGCCCTTCCCTTCTCCAGGGGATCTTCCCAACCTAGGGATTGAACCCAGGTCTCCTGCATTGCAGGCAGATTCTTTACCACCTGAACCACCAGGAAAGCCCCCTATGTGCTCCTGTATTAACATATTTGGCAGCAGGTTTAATAACAATTGTGTTTCAAAATACTGATGAGCATAAATGATATTCTGGAATATCTGTAATATTCAAAACATGGTATGAAGACATCTGTGACTCATTCTGGTGACAATGTCTCTGATACTACAAATAGTATGGTGATTTGTTGCTCACTGTATTGGTTTGCTAAAGCTGCTGTAACAAAGTATGACAACTTAGGTGGCTTAACAACAGAAATGTACTCTCTCTCAGTTTTAGAGGCTGGAAACCTGAGACCAAGGTGTCAGTAGGTTCACGCTTTCACCGAAAGTCCTAGAAAGTGACCAAGATGGTACAATGATCTACACATATGCCCCATATACAGGAAAGGAAGGTGGGAATTGTGTTTCTAAGAAAAAAAGTACAGCAGAATCATCTTCAACTAGCCCACAGTCTGTTCCTAGGGTCATGCTTTTTCCTTGATAGCCTATTAAGCATCTGCTTCACTCCCAGTTCTCCAAAAAGCAATAAGCAACTCAAGTGATCCAATTTTCTGGCACTGAAAGCACCATTCTCAGGAATATCTGATGAAGAGGAACTACTTTTGTTTTTAATCTACAAGTCAAATGTTATCATATCAGCCCCAGTACTACTTATTTAGTGATCTTCTCTTTGTTTTCAAAATCTTTAAAGTAGCATTCAAGACCACCCCATAAACTGGCTCCTGCCCACCTCCCTTACCTTGTGTCACTTCCCATTAACCCTGTGGCACTATGGCCACCAACCTTCTCTTAGGTCATTGAACACAACCCGTATCTGTTCTGCCTCCAGCCTTAGCTCGTGCCATTTGTCCCACTGTGGCTCCAAGGATCTAAGATGTTGGGGGAATATGTCTTTCTTGCTTCTGTGGATACACAAGGGGAAATGTGTGAGATTCCAGGAAATTAGAGACCCAAGGAAGACATTTTGTGCATGAGTGAGAATTCTGTTAAACCAAGGCACTACATTAAAAAAAAAAAAAATGAAACTACCAGTTTCCTTTCTTTCATCATTCAATTAGGCTTAAAACTTAAGTTAAGGTGTGTGTATTTGTATGTGTGTGTGTAGTGCCTGTACTTCTTGGTAAAAATAATTTCTAACAGACTTGAAATAATGAACTCCCAGATGTGCAAGCTGCTGGAATAATAACCCACCTGTGCTATGTAAACTGGAGTCTGAAATGTTACCTGCTGAGACAAGAACATTCTGAGAGGTGGAATTTGACTCATTGTGTGTGTGTGTGTGTGTGTGTGTGTGTGAAAGAGGGAGAGAGAAACACTTTAGCCTAAAGAAGTGTTTCCTGAATTTCTTTATTTGTGTATTGCCTTTGAAATTTATTTTCTACTATCACCTGTAGTTTCTTATAGGGATTTCCTATATTTTCATAACACTTTAAAAAATTGATCTATTGTTCATAAACTTAGATTTGAACTAAAATGAATATCCAAAAAACCATAGACTGGGAGAAAATAGTTGCAAAATGCAATGATAAAGGTGGGCATCCAAAATATGCAAAGAAGCTTTAAAACTCAGAAGCAAGAAAACAATTAAAAACTGGACAAAAGACATCTAAACAAGGAAGGTATATAGATTAAAAATATGCATAGGAAAAGATGCTCAACATCATCCATCATTAGAGAAATGAAAATTAACAAGGAGACACACTACATACCTTGCTATAGAAAATATTCATTTTCCTCCACATTCATATATTGAAATCTTAACCCCCAATATGATGGGATTTGTAGATGGAGCCTTTGGGAGGTGATTGATTAGGTCATAAAGGTAGAACTCTCATAAATAGGACAAATGCCCTCATAAAAGAGATGCCAGGGATTTCCCTCACTATCTCTGCCATGTGAGGACATAGTGAGAAGATGCCTGTCTATGAATCAGGAAGTTGGTCCTCACCAGACACTGAATATGCTGGTGCCTTGATCTTGGATGTCCCTGTCTCCAGAACTGTGACAAATTTCTGTTGTTTATAAACCACCTAGTCTGTGGTATTCTGTCTGGTAGCCTGAATGGACTAAGACTACTTATTAGAATGGCCAAAATCCAGAACACCAAATGAGGTTTTGTCACCTCACCTCCACCTGGTGAGAATGTGGAGCAATAGGAACTCTCATTCATTGCTGAGTGGAATGCAAAATGATACAGTTCTTTGGAAGATGACTTAGCATTTTCTTACAAAACTAAACACATTCTTAACATACAAATCAGCAATCATGCTCCTTGGTACCTACCCAAATGATCTGAAAAGTTATGTCCACAGGAAAACCTGCACACAGATGTTTATAGCAGCTTTATTCATAACTGCCAAAACTTGGCAGCATGCAAGATATCCTTCAGTAGATGAGTGGATAAACAACTGAGGTGCATCCAGATGATGGAATATTATTCAGCTAAAAAAGAAATGATCAAGCAATGAAATGACATGGAAGAAACTTTAATGCATATGACTAAATGAAAAAACTCAATTTAAAAAAGCCATATACTGTATGATTCCAATTGTTTGACACTCTGGGAAAGGCAAAACTATGGAGACAGTAAAAAGACCAGTGGTTGCCAAGGGGTTGAGAGAAGGGATAAATAAGTGAAGCACAGGAGATATTTAGGGCAGTGAAAGCTATTCTGTGTGATACCGTAATGATGGATACATGTCATTATACATTTGTCAAAACTCATAGAATGGACAACACAAGGAGTGAGCCCTAATGTAAATTATTAACTTCAATTAATAATAATTTGTCAATATTGACCTATCAGAGGTAAGATATGTACTGCATCAAAACAAAATATTAATAATAGGGGAAACAGGACTTTCAGTTTCTAGTTTCACATGTAAGGAGGTTGAGAATTACCTCTCTGTCTTGAGAGTCCCTTGGACTGCAAGGAGGTCCTACCAATCCATTCTGAAGGAGATCAGCCCTGGGATTTCTTTGGAAGGAATGATGCTGAAGCTGAAACTCCAGTACTTTGGCCACCTCATGCGAAGAGCTGACTCATTGGAAAAGGCTCTGATGCTGGGAGGGATTGGGGGCAAGAGGAGAAGGGGACTACAGAGGCTGAGATGGCTGGATGGCATCACTGACTCGATGGACGTGAGTCTGGGTGACCTCCGGGAGTTGGTGATGGACAGGGAGGCCTGGTGTGCTGCAATTCATGGGGTCGCAAAGAGTCAGACACGACTGAGCAACTGAACTGAACTGAGTAGCAATAAGCAAAAAAGATGAACAGTCTGAAAAATTAACAACTCTACTTGGATCTGTAAGAGAAGAGAAGACACGAGGCAACTGCTGCCTTCAAGACTGTGGAGACAGACAGGCAAACATAGGGAGTCGTGGCTTTACTGGAGCAGAGACTGGAGTGGAAACCACCAGAGGAACCTGAGCTGAGGTAGGAAAGCCAAAACTGCAATGGATGAATTACTGGAGGCTCAGTGTAGACAACTCTGAGAGTAAAAACTCTAGAAGGAGGCGGTCAGGGTGGGCCCTCTACAGTTTTGTGAGGTTTACCTCCAGGAGCTTGACCAAGTTCCTACAGTAAACACTGGAGAAAAATCCCCCATGCTTCCAGCAGTGGGGAAGGGAAAAGAGACTGTTCTGAAATATGCCAGAATATTCTCTCCTTCTTTAAAAAGCTACCATATGACCCAGAAACCCCACTACTGGGCATATACTCTGAGAAAACCATAATTCAAAATCACACACATACCCCAGTGTTCATTGCAGCACTATTTACAGTAGCCCGGACAAGGAAGCAACCTAAATGTCCAACAACAGATGAACGGATAAAGATGTGGTGCACACATACAATGAAGGATTACGCAACCATAAAAGGAACAAAACTGGGGCATCTGTAGAGATGTGGATGGACCTGGAGTCTGTCATACAGCGTGAAATCCAAAGTGAAAAACAAATATCGTGTATTAATGCAAATGCATGGAATCTAGAAAAATGGTACAGAGGAACCTATTTCCAAGGCTGGAGTAGAGATGCAGATGTAGAGAATAGGTGTGTGGACATGGGGTTGGGGGAGGAGAGGGTAGGACAAACTGGGAGAGGAAGATTGACATATATACCCATGTGTAAAATAGAGAGCTAGTAGGAACCTGCTGTAAAGCACACAGAGCTCAGGTTGGTGCTCTGTAATGACCTAGATGGGTGAGACAGGGGGTGGGGTGGGAGGAAAGTTCAAGAGGGAGGGAATATATGTGTGTGTGTGTGTGTGTGTAGCTGACTCACTTCTAGTACAGCAGAAGCTAACACAACATTGTAAAGCAATTATACTCCAGTTCAGTTCAGTTGCTCAGTCTTGTCCGACTCTTTGCGACCCCATGAATCGCAGCATGCCAGGCCTCCCTGTCCATCTCCAACTCCTGGAGTTTACCCAAACTCATGTCCATTGAGTCGGTGATGCCATCCAACCATCTCATCCTCTGTCATCCCCTTCTCCTCCGGCGTTCCATCTTTCCCAGCATATATAAAATAAAATAAAAATTGAAACTAAAGCCTGCCTTTGGGAGAAACTAGTTAACCAGAGCCTAGGCTTTCAGGGTTTCTTAAGAGCCTAACTGACCTGGGGAAAGGAAAATAACCCCAGTCAACTCTAGCCTTTCATGTGGGAGTAGGGAAATAACTAATCCTTAGGTGGGAAGGATGTCTTGATTACTGTAGCCTTATAGTAAGTTTTGAAGTCAATTACTGACAATCCTCCAACTTTGTTTTTCTCCTTCAACATTATGTTGGCTATTCTAGATCTTCTGTCTCCACGTAAACTTCAGAATCAGTTCATCAATATCCACAAAATTACTTTCTCAACTTTTGATTTGGATTTCATTAAATCTATAAATCAGACTGAGAACTGACATCTTGACAGTGTTGAGTCCACTTATCCATCAACATGGAATAATATCTCTCCATTTATTCAGTTCTTTGATTTCATTCATCAGTTTCATAGTTTTTCTCATATAGATCTTGTACATATTTTTTTGGAGAAGGCAATGGCACCCCACTCCAGTACTCTTGACTGGAAAATCCCATGGGCGGAGGAGCCTGGTAGGCTGCAGTCCATGGGGTCGCAAAGAGTCAGACATGACTGAGAGACTTCACTTTCAGTTTTCACTTTGCATTGGAGAAAGAAATGGCAACCCACTCCAGTGTTCTTGCCTGGAGAAGCCCAGGGACAGGGGAGCCTGATGGGCTGCAGTCTATGGGGTAGCACAGAGTTGGACACGATTATTATTTTGTTAGATACATTATTAAGTATTTCATTTTTAGGGGTACTATTTGTAAATGATATTGTGTTTTTAACTTCGAATTCTACTTATTCATTTCTGATATAGGAAAACAGTTGAGTTTTGCATATTAACCGTGTATTCTACAACCTTGCATATTAACCTTTTGAGTTTTGCATATTAACCTTGTATTCTACAACCTTGCTTTAATCACTTATTAGTTTCAAGAGATTTTTTAAAAATACTTTCAGATTTTCTGCATAGACAGTTATGTCATCTGCAAATAAAGACAGCTTTAGTTTTTGCTTTCAACCTGTATTACTTCTATATCCTTTTCTTGTCTTATTGCATTAAATAGGACTTCCAGTACAATGTTGAAAAGTGGTGGTATTAGGGGAAATCCTTGCCTTATTTCTGATTTTAGTTGGAATCTGTCAAATTATATTTCTGCATCTATTGATATGATCATGTGATTTTTCTTTTTTGACCTGTTGGTGTGATAGATTACATTAATTTGATTATATCACATAATTGATTTTCAAATGTTGAACCACTATTGTATACTTGGGTTTAATCTCCCTCAATTGTGATGTGATCTGTATTCTTTTCATGCATTGTTGGATTTGACTTGATAATAAGTTGTTGATGATTTTTGCATAAGAGATATCGGACTATAGTTTTCTGATAATATCTTTATTTGGGTTTAGTGTTAGGATAGTGCTGGTCCCATAGAATGAGTTAGGTGTGTACTCTCTCTGCTTCTATCTTCTGAAAGAGATTATATAATTGGTATAATTTCTTCCTTAAACTTTTGGTAGAATTTATTAATGAATTTATCTGGGCCTGATGCTTTCTGTTTTGGAAGGTTATTAATTATACATTAAAAAAATTTAGCTCCCCCCTTTTTTATTATAGGTTAAAACAAAGATCATGGCACCCAGTCCCATCACTTCATGGCACATAGATGGGGAAACAATGGAAACAGTGACAGTCTTTATTTTCTTGGGCTCCAAAATCACTGCAGATGGTGACTGCAGCCGTGAAATTAAAAGAAGACGCTTGCTCCTTGGAAGAAAAGCTGTGACCAACCTAGACAGCATTTAATAGAGACGAGACTTTGCTGACAAAGGTCTATCTAGTCAAAGCTATGGTTTTTCCAGTAGTCATGTATGGATGTGAGCGTTGGACCATAAAGAAAGCTGAGCACTGAAGAATGAATGCCTTTGAACTATGGTGTTGGAGAAGACTCTTGAGAGTCCCTTGGATTGCAAGGAGATCCAACCAATCAATCCTAAAAGAAATAGGTCCTGAATATTCATTGGAAGGACTGATGTTGAAACTGAAACTCCAATACTTTGGCCACCTAAAGAAGAGCTGGTTCTTTGGAAAAGACCCTGATGCCGGGAAAGACTGAAGGCAGGAGGAGAAGGAGAAGACAGGGGATGAGATGGTTGGATGGCATTACCGACTTGAGGGACATGAGTTTGAGCACACTCTGGAAGTTGGTGTTGGACAGGGAAGCCTGGCATACTGCAGTCCATGGGGTCACAAAGAGTCAGACATGACTGAGTGACTGAATTGAATGGAACTGATGTTATACAGTAGGTCCCTGTTGTTTATCCATTTTTTATATAGTAATGTGTATATGCCAAACTCCTAATTTATCTCTCTCCCACCCTCTGCTATGTTCCCTTTGGTAACCATAAGCGAGTCTACTTCTGGTTTGTAAATAAGTTTATTTGTGTCATTTTTTTTTTAGATTCCACATATAGGTGATATTCCAGTTGAGCTATTTCAAAGATATCACGACTGAGTGACTGAACTGAACTGATAAGCGATATCATATGGTATTTCTCTTTCTGTGTCTAACTCACTTCATTTAGTATGATAAACTTTAGGTTCATCCATGTTGCTGCAAATGGCATTATTTCATTCCTTTTTATGGCTGAGTAATATTCCACCATCCTTTATCCATTCACTTGTCAATAACACTGAGGTTGCTTCAGTGTCTTGGCTATTCTAAATAGTGCCGCTACAAACATTGGGATGCATGTATCTTTTTGAGTTGGAGTTTTCTCCAGAGCCCTCCATTCTTCTTTTTTCCTCCAGATAGTTCTCAGCCTGAAGACAAGCTAGAGCAGAACTTCTTGGGTTGGGATGAGGAGTAATGGTAGCCTGGTACTGCCATCCATGTTCTCGAGTACCTGCCATGTGTTATCTGAGGCTTGTAGTCTCTCAGCAATGTCCTCTAGGTGTGCCCTTCTCACACTGCCTAGATACCTGTCTTTATCTACTTTGTTTTGAGCTTTGTAGGACATAGGTTCTCAACTTTTTCACTGTTCCTCTCAAGCTCCTAGCTCATCATAAATAAACAGCAAATGTTGATTAAGTGGATGGATGAACTAAGGTTTCTGGGAGCCTCTCTTTGCAAATGTTTTGCTCAGGGTCCTTATCTTTGAAGACTCCACTGTATTTGTTGTCATCCAGACCACTGGCACTGAGTAGATGGGAAATCAGCTCAATCAGTAGAAAAGTTAAAAAAAGATCCAATAAATGTGGAATATTTCTTTCCTAAGGGCTGTGCTACTCCCTCTGCATGTGGATGGGTTATTCAGTGAAAGTTGTAATATTTTAGGTAAATACCTGGCCCTCCTCGCAAATCCATTTCTTTTTTAAAAACAATAAATTAGTTAATTTTGTTTTTTATTTATGGCCACACTGGGTCTTTGTTGCTCTGCACAGGCTTTCTCTAGTTGCGACAACCGAGGGCTATTCTTCATTGCCATGCATGGGCATCTCTTTGCAGTGGTTTCTCGTGTGGTGCATGGGCTGTAGGCATGCATGAGCTTCAGTAGTGCAGCTCATGGGCTCTAGAGCACTGGCTCAGTAGCTGTGGGGCACGGGCTTAGTTGTCTGGTAGCATGTGGGATCTTCCTGGATCAGGGATCAAACCCACGTCCCCTGCATTGGCAGGTGGATACTTAACTGCTGAAGCAATAGGGAAGCCCACTAATACATTTCTTTTGCCAGTTAATTCCCACTCCACTTTCGGGTTCAATTTAAGCATCACTTCTGAGAAGCCTCCTCTGTCCAACCCAACCCTCACTGCTGCTTTTCTGCTGCACATCACCATTTTCTATATTTAAAAATTTTTTAATTTATTTTTTTAATTGAAGGATAATCACTTAGAATTTTGTTGGTTTCTGCCAAACATCAACATGAATCAGCCATAGATAGATATATATTCCCTCCCTCTTGAACCTCCCTCCCCTCTCTCTCCCCATCCCATCCCTCTAGGTTGTTACAGAGCCCCAGTTTGAGTTCCCTGAGTCACACAGCAAATTCCCATTGGTTATCTGTTTTACATACTGTAATGTAAGTTTCCATGTTACTCTCCTGATACACCCCCCTTCTCCTCTTCCCCACCTCTCGTGTCCATACGTCTGTTCACTATGTCTGTGTCTCCATTGCTGCCCTGAAAATAATTTCTTCGGTACCATCTAGGATAATTTCTAGATTCCATATATGTAGGTGTTAATATATGATATTTGTTTTTCTCTTTCTGACTTACTTCACTCTGTATAATAGGCTCTAGATTCATCCACCTCATTAGAACTGACTCAAAGGTGTTCTGTTTTATGGCTGAGTAATATTCCATTGTGTATATGCATCACAGCTTCTTTATCCATTCATCTGTCAATGGACATCTGTTGCTTCCATGTTCTAGCTATTGTAAATAGTGCTGCAATGAACATAGGGGTACATGTGTCTTTTTAAATGTTTTTTTCTATATTTTGGTTTCTTCTAAATTTTGGTATTTTCTATGTTGAACTTATCACAACTTATAATCATATATTTATTTGTGAATTCATTCTTTCCAGTGTCTCACTGCCCCAGGAGACTGTAAATGCCAAGACATTGAGAATCATCCTTGCTTTGTTCACACCTTGTCTCTAGGACCTGGCACAGAGCCTGCAACATAGTAAGAGCTCATTTGTCATCATGGGATGAATCTTGTGGCTTAGCTGAAAGATGTGCTACTGGGGTTTCCAAAAAAAGGGGTTTTTGACATCAGAACGCCTTTCATTAAATGAAGTTTAGACATCTTTATATAAACCAACTTATTTCTGTGGTTAAATTGGGGGGTGGGTAACTGGGGGATATCTGCTTGCCTTGTCCTTCCTGCTCCAACAGGATCTCTGAGGCATCTTGCAGACTGCCCCTTGGCAAGCTTTTCTGAGCTGTCCCTTCCAAAATGCCAGAAGGCTCTCTTCACCAAGGAGGCTCCTCTTTGTAGGATAAGAGGCTTAATGATGCTGCCTCTTCTCCTAGCTCCCTGCCTAAGCCCCATGGAGCACTTTTTTAATAGAGTCATAAATCCCCCTCTAAATAAGCATCCTGATTTGATTTGCTCTTCAGATGACCTCTTCCTAGGGAAAATGCTATGCCTTCCCTGAGTTACAGCAAAGACTCCAGTGTTCTGTCCTACCTCCACCATCTAATAGTCTCATTCCTCTCCAATTTATGTCTTGTCAGGTCTTCAGGCAGCTCCCACCTCGGCATAGCTGAACCAGTAACAATATTTACCTGTATCATCTTGCTCACACACACACAGGCTTCCTTGCTGAGGAGGCAGCCATCTCAGCCCTGTCATCTCCATCAGCATCATGGGGGCAGGAAGAACAAAGCATCAGAAGGTAGAGCAGGTGTGGCTCCCACAGCCAGTGATGCTCTCCTTCTTGGCCTGAGCATGACTGTTTCCCTGCCAAGTCTCAGGATAATTCCTGCTGCCTGCCCTTGGCCAATTCTTCCTGCAGGGTCTCCGATGTCCCTAAACTCTCCTTCCAGAATGCTGGCTTGTTCATTCCATGGCAGGTCAGTTGTAATCTCCTTGCTTTGAATTTGACTCCAAGAGTGGCAAAAATGGAACCGGGTGTACTTTTCCTATGCCTCCATTCGTGGCCTCTCTAATGCACACTGTTGTATATCTCACACCACATTCTGTCTTATTTCCTTGGGCAGAAAGAGAAAACACACACACACGCACACACATTTTGCTTGTCATGTCAAGGAACTGACAGAAGCTGTGAAGTCCACCCTCTAGCCCTAGGTTAAAATGTGATGGGCTAGACAAAACTTGGAAACAGCCTAAAAGTCCATCAACTGGCAAATAGATAGACAGATGTGTTAAGTCCTTATGATGGAATACTATTCAGCAATAAAAAGGAACCATCTATAGATAATGCCATGACATAGATGAACCTCATAAATATTATACTCAGGAAAAGAAGCCATAAGCAAGAGACCATATATTGAATGGTCTATTTGTAAAAAGTATTCAGAAAAGGCAAAACTATGAAGATAGATAGTTGATAAGTGGGTGCATGGGGCGGGACAGGAACTAACAGTAAGTGTGGATGGGGGATCATGTTGGAGTGATGAAATGTTATAAAACAGATTTATGGTGATGGTTGTGTAACTTGGTAAAAATACAGGCATATCTTGGAGATATTTTGCATTGGGTTCCTGGAGATATTTTGTGTTGGATTCCAGACTGCCACAATAAAGTGAGTCATATGAATTTTTTGGTTTCTCAGTATGCATAAAATTTGTGTTTATACTCTACCGTGGTCTATTAAGTGCGCCATAGCGCTATATCTAAAAAAGTAACGTACATTACCTACCTTAATTTAAAAGGACTTTAATGCTTTTTTATTCAGTGGGGTGTGTATGATTGTCCTAGAGGTTGGAGGCATAATGGGCTTTCAGATGGAGTGGGTGGTGGGGTTAGAAGTCCCAAAACCTACAAGGAGTTGCAAAAATGTAAGTATTTCAGGTTATTGGGTCACTGTTCTCTCTCATGCATACTTCATGCTGCTAATGCTGTGCAGAAACATTGTAGGGCGTCACTGACCCCCACACCTTTATTTTAAAAGAAATATGTCATTGTTAAAACATGCTAACCATCAATGGAGCCTGCAGGCAAGTCTTAGCAGTAACATCAAAGGTCAGTGATCACAGATCACCATTATACAATAACAATGAGAAAGTTTGAAATATTATGCAAATCACCAAAATGTGACACAGAGACATGAAGTCGGGAAATGCTTTGGGAAAAATGGCTCTAAATAGACTTGCTCAACACAGAGTTGCCACAAAACTTCAGTTTATAAAAAACGCAGTATCTGTGAACAGCAGTAAAGGAAGATGTGCCTATATGTACATGTCTCTCATGGGCTCTGAGAGGGCAGCATGAGATACAGGCATGAAGGATTGAGGAGTGAAGGGTCATGAGGGCTGTAAGCACTTTCAAATGGTTTAGCCTATGCTGACAGCTCGGTCAATATCTATGTGTGTCCATGCACACACGTGAAGTTGCTTCACTTGTGTCCCACTCTATGCAACCCTATGGTCTGTAGCCCACCAGGCTCCTCTGTCCATGAGATTCTCCAGGCAAGAATACTGGAGTGGGTAGCCATTCCTTTCTCCAGGGGATCTTCCCCATCCAGGTATCAAACCCAGGTCTCTTATGCCTCTGGTATCAGCAGGCAGGTTCTTTACCACTAGGGTCACCTGGGAAGCCCTGTCAATATCTATATCTATATTTAAATATGTGTTAGTTTCTGGTCATGGCTGCAACAAATTGCCACAAACTGGAGTTTAAAAACAGCAGAAATCTACTCTCTCATGGTGCTGGGGACCAGAATTCTGAAATCAAGATGTTGACTTCAGATGTTGGCAGAAACTTGATCCACCCAGGAGCCCTAGAGGAGACTCCTTCCTTGCTTTTTCCAGTTCTGACATCCCTTGCTTTCCTTGGCTTGTGGCCACATCACCCAATCTCTGCCTTCACTTTCCCCTAATAGCTCAGTTGGTAAAGAATCTTCCTGCAATGCAGGAGACCCCAATTCGATTCCTGGGTCGGGAAGATCCATTGGAGAAGGGATAGGCTGCCCACTCCAATATTATTGGGCTTCCCTTTGGCTCAGCTGGTAAAGAATCTGCCGGCAATACAGAGACCTGGGTTCAATCCCTGAGTTGGGAAGATCCTCTGGAGAAGGGAAAGGCTACTCACTCCAATATTCTAGCCTGGAGAATTCCAAGGACTGTATAGTCCATGGGGTCGCAGAGAGTCGGACACAACTGAGTGACTTTCACTGCTACTGCTTTCACAATGCATCCTCTCTTCTGTCTCTGTGTCTCTTTTAAGGATACTTCTCATTGGATTTAGGGCCCTCTGGATAATTCAGGATGATCTACGTACCTTAAGATCCTTAAGTAAATCTGCAAAGAACTCTTTCAAATAAGGTAACATTTACAGCTTCTAGGGATTTGATGTGGTTATATTTGGGGGGAAGGGTTTACAATGGGCTTTCCTGGTGGCTCAGATGGTAAAGAATCTGCTGGTAATGCAGGAGATGTGGTTCCATCCCTTGGTCAGGAAGAACCCTTGGGGAAGGGAATGACTACCCACTCCAGTATTCTTGCCTGGAGAAGTCCATGGACAGAGGAGCCTGGCAGGCTACAGTCCACAGCATCTCAAGGAGTCAACATGACTGAGCAACTAACAGAGGGCTAAAACAGTATCTATATCTATAATTGATATTATCTATATAGACTTCCCTGGTGGCTCAGATGGTAAAAGCGTCTGCCTACAAAGTGGGAGACCCAGGTTCAATCCCTGCGTCAGGAAGATCCTCTGGAGAAAGAAATGGCAACCCACTTCAGTATTCTTGCCTGGAAAATTCCATGGACGGAGGAGCCTGACAGGCTTCAGTCCGTGGGGTTGCAAAGAGTCTGACATGACTGAGCAACTTCACAACCAACCAACCAATATCTATATCTGTACCGTTTATGTCTTCATCATCTACATCTATAGACTGATGGAAAAGCAAAGATTTCAAAATGCTAACAGTCTTTAAATCCAAGTTGCAGGTATATAGGTACTCATTGTAGAGGTATATAATTCCTTATCCAAATCTTCTTTTTGAAGTCTGATGTTTCTAGATTTTAGAAAGGCATTTAGGTACACGCACTGTATATTATTACATCACACCCTTAATGGGGACCTAGATAGTTCCTTATAGTAAAATATATTAATACGTCTGTAGTGATATTTTTGAATAGTCACACAAAGTGAATTAAATAAAGACATGGGTAATTTCATTCTTATTTGGGTCAGGTTTTTGCTACCAGGTGAGTTTTAGCACCAAATGTATGATAAACTTCTGGATTTCAGAGCTTTTTGAATTTTAAAACCAGGGAGAGTGGGGGGGCTGTGTTATCCTCTCTCCTTTTTCGTATGTTTGAACATTTTCATAATAAAACATTTTGGAAAAAGCAACTGTGCATGTACCATGCTCAGCCCAGTGCCTGGCACATAGCAAAAACTCAGAAATGTATAACCATTAAAATTAATTGTATTCTTAATGGAAGTGTTATGAGTCAGGCAGTTAGGAGCTGTTGAAGATTTTTATGCAGGGGATTGATGTGCTCAAGGAAAAGAGAATCTAGAAGGATCCGTAGACTGGTGGTGCAGGAATGGATTGGATGGGGCAGGGACGGGAGGGAGACTGGTTAGGAAGCTCTTGTATGGTCCATGCAGGAGATGATAAATAGAAGAGAGAAAAAAAGCTTGAATCTACCTGATAGAGCCTGGTGAACCTTCTGCAAGAGCAGGAAAGATTTTTGTCAGCATCCCTGACAGGCTCTGAGTGACAGCCGAGGAGAGACATACAGGGTGTTCTGTGCATTTAGGAGGGAAAATACGCATCAGTCAATTCAAGAACAAGGCAAGGTGGGACTTCAGAGCTGAGTCAGCCTCCCCTTCTGGACGATAACCTTAGGAAATAAGAGCAACATTTTCAATTGTAATGGTTAATTTTAGGGAGCGGACTTGATTTTCAGGTCCACCTGGACACAAAGCACCCAAGGCCAGTGCTGCTCTGCAGAGGAAATGTTACCTTAGACTTTCCTTCTTTTAGCCCTGCAGATGCCACGTGGATTTTAGGGGCTAAGGCAGGGCTTCACAATGCACACCATGCATTAGAATCACTTGAAAGACTTTAAAACACTCTCCACTACAGACAAAATATATCAGAGTCTCTGGGAAGGGGGTCTTGGTATCATATTTTTAAGAAACTCTTCCATGTGATTCCAAGATGCAGCAAGGATGGAGACCACCAGGTTTCAGTTTCAGAAGGAATGATGCTGCCACCCTGAGTGTCTTTGGTCAGTATGGAAACAGTGACCAACTGGGAAATGATTTGAAAAGTGATGAGGAGTGTCGGGGAGGGAGAGAAGACTAGCTGAAATTGGATGATTCATTAAACAAGCAGGAAAGCAACACTGTCAATGGTTTCTATGGCAAGCATGATGAAGTATCCCAAAGACACAACTGTAGCCTTGGGGGTGATGGAGAACAGAGGAGGAGGCAAAGGACAAAGAGTGAGATGGTCTATACAGTAAGTGCAACTCTTCCTCAGTATACATGGAGTGTATTCTGGAGCTGGGATTAAGATGTTAGGTGCATGACAAGGGGTGGGAAATATGCTGCTGTTGTAAGAACTATGGTTCCTGGGAAATCACTCTGCAGCCTCTACAACATCTCTGGAGCATCCCTGAGGGCTCCTGTGTGGAGAGCTGTGAAAAATCAGGTTCTGTGTCTTCACACTTCTTAAAAAACTCAAAAATAGCTTCCAGTTATTTTCTTTAAAATGGTTTGGTTATTTAAGAAAACCATATTTTTCCTAGAAGAACTTGAGACATACAGATAAGCTAAACAAGACCAAAGCTACTTTCCATGGTCACTCAGAAGACCATCACAGCAATTTCTTTCCTGTCATCTTTCTTCTCCTTCGAGCATATATTGTTTCATTTTTAGACAAAAATATCATACTAGATCTAGTGTTAAAATTTTTGAAATTTAACAATAGCTTGGCAACATTTTTCCTATGTTTAAAAAAATCTACACTGTCCTTTTTAAGGGTAATGTTTCATTGTATGCATGTTTCAACACTACTCTGTTTTCTCTTAGTAAGCATATATGTAGGCAATTTCCAGTTTTTCACTTATAATCATCATTGCAGTAAAATCCTAGAACATCCATCTTTATGCTGATTTTTTGCTTTAGGATAAATTGTACAAAGTGGAATTGCTGTGACAAAATGTATGTACATTTTTAAGTCTTTTGATATATAGCACTTAAACCACCTGTGATGGGCCCTTCCTTTGACCAACTAATTCAAACTACTTTATATATCTTAACCTCTTACCACCCTCAGGCATATTGTCCAAGCAGCAAATTCACAAAAGCAGCTATCCCATGAGCTCAAAGAAAATAAGGCTCCTTTCATGTGAATATTCTTCCCTGCCAATGCACTGTTTAAATCATCACTTCCAGACAATTTGTTTTATAATCACGAGACCTAATAAAAGAAATTTCCTAGAAATTAATCAACTGAGGGAAAATTGCAAAGGTTTGGTTTGGTTTTGAGTGTTCCATGGCATGCAGACTCTTAGTTCCCTGACCAGGGATTGAATCTGCACTCCCTGAAGTGGAAGCATGGAGTCTTAAACACTGGACCACCAGGGAAGTTCTTAAAAATGTACCCATTTTAAGTGTAAAGCTTAATAAGATTCAACAGTGAGGATATAGAACATTTCTATCTTCCCAAAGATTCCCTTGCACTTCTTTCCAGCTAATCCTTAACCCCCTCTTTCTTTTTTAAAAATTAAATTTCCAGAACTTTCACAAGCCCTAGTGAATTTCACATCCTTTGACCCTTGTTTTATACCAACTAGAAGTTGAGCTCAGGGCTGTAATCTACCTAACAAACCTCACTCCCCTACCCTCTAAGTCTTTGCTCACAGGAGGCCTTTCCTCAGCTGTGATCTCCTGAAGGAGAGGTTGCCAGATTTAGCAAATAAAAATACAGAATACCAGTTCAATTTGAGTTTCAGGTAAATAGCAAGTGTTTCTAGGGATTCTGCCGGTGAGTATTCTATTCCAATTAAGCACTCAGCACTGGGGAAATAACAACAGCATGGATTCAGGGACTTGCTGGACCCACTGTGAAATGGACTTGAGCTAAACCATTTGATTGAAAGCCTGACCTCCATAAGCCCTTGCTCTGACTGATGGACCAGAGTGGTGCCTTGGAACCAGTCTCAGTTCAGAACCAGTGTCTAGTACCCACCAAAGGTCTAATTGTTTCCTTTTTTCTGATGCACAGTCACCTTGATAAAAGGCTGTAAATCCCTTTGGGTAAGGCCGGGAGGAAGGTTAACCATATAAAATTTTGGCAGTGTAGCATGGTCCTTCCTCAAGGGGACCCAGCCTCAAGTGTTCTGGATCTATTAACCGACTCAAGTCTGGAAGTAGCAATTGCTTAGTGGGCCATGACTCTCCATTTCAGTGATTCAAGTTAGACTCCTGTAGTAGATTGCCCATCTGTTTATTTACTAGTTATTTATACTGTGATCAGCTGGCCAATACCATACACCTCTGTGAGCTAGACTATTGTGAGTGCTGTTTTGACTTTTCTGTCCGTTACTGTAACCATGCCCACCTTGTCTTTGGTGATTAAGTGCTGCCACATGGCCCTGATATCCAAGATCCAATTATCCCCATTGCATTTAGGGATCACAGCTTAATAGCTGTAGTTCCCACTGTGATTTCTGACACAGAGAAAAGTGACTGCAGAACTCAAGGATACTTGGGGCCCTCCTCACAAATTTATTTCTCACAG
The DNA here is from genome assembly GCF_019923935.1 of Bubalus bubalis. Classification (NCBI taxonomy): domain Eukaryota; kingdom Metazoa; phylum Chordata; class Mammalia; order Artiodactyla; family Bovidae; genus Bubalus; species Bubalus bubalis. The sequence continues at coordinate 26,190,295 of NC_059180.1, forward strand.
TTGTGGTGACCCTCCCAGGGAGGATGAGAAAGCCTTACATCATCAGTCAATCTGTCTGATGTTCCAATCTCCTGAAGCCTTTGAATGCTGTCCCCTACCATCTTCTGCAGTATACCAAAGCAGACTCAACATTTCAACTTCACTTACTGTAGGCCACCTTTTGCTCTATGTTTCAACCAACCAACCAAGCAGGCAACCAGGCAACCAGCCATCTAACCAACCAGTGAACAAGCCAGCCTGCCAACCAACCAACCAACTAGCCAATCAAAGAACTAGACCCCTTTCTAACCAACCACCCCAAGCTGCAACATTAAATCCAGATTCTTTACTTAGCAGATTCCTATAAATAAATTTGGTCTGATCCCCAACTTCATATTCCTTCTACTATTATCCCACCCCTCAATATCCATTCTTACACACATCCCCCAGATTTCTGTCTATTTATTGTAAAAGGCATAATTCTTCATAGATCACATTTTGTACCTTACTCTTTGTGACCTGCTGGGACTTGAGTCTACTTAGAGGTCTAGAAGCAAAGATAAGGCCAGGTCTTGAGAGAATCAACAGTACTTTGCAAAGTGACTACTTCAGGGGAGATGGTTATAGGTTCTTCTAGCAAAGAAGGGTTAACCTGCTCAGACAGGATGTGGTTCCGCAGGTGGTTGTTGGGGGCGGAGTGGGTAGGAAAAGGAGAAAGGACTGTATCACTGGTAAAGAAGACTTTGCCCATGTCCCCAGATGCATTGGGATCTGCTCACATATCCGCATTCCAATTTCCAGGATTCCATTCCTTGCTAATCAATGCCTCACTCTGACAACAAATGCCCGTCAGACTGTGAATTCAATTTGTGTTGCAATGCCACCTGGGAAGCCCATGCTATGTATACTTTACCACAAAAAAGTTTCAGACATTATGGAAAACAGCATCCTCAAAAAACTAGATACAGAACAACTATATGATTCAGCAATCCCACTTCTGGGATATATCCAAAGGAAATGATGGAATCAGGATCTTGATGAGATGTCTGCACCTCCAAGTTCTTTGCAGCAGTATTCACAGTAACCAAGCTATGGAAACAGCTCAAGTGTCTGTTGATGAACAAATGTATGAAGAAAAAATATGTTAAATGCATACAGTGGAATGTTCAGTTCAGATCAGTCGCTCAGTTGTGTCCAACTCTTTGCAACCCCATGAATCGCAGCACGCCAGGCCTCCCATCACCAACTCCCGGGGTTCACTCAAACTCATGTCCACCGAGTCAGTGATGCCATCCAGCCATCTCATCCTCTGTCGTCCCCTTCTCCTCCTGCCCCCAATCCCTCCCAGCATCAGAGTCTTTTCCAATGAGTCAACTCTTCACATGAGGTGGCCAAAGTACTGGAGTTTCAGCTTTAGCATCATTCCTTCCAAAGAAATCCCAGGCCTGATCTCCTTTAGAATGGACTGGTTGGATCTCCTTGCAGTCCAATGGACTCTCAAGAGTTTTCTACAACACCACAGTTCAAAAGCATCAATTCTTCGGCGCTCAGCTTTCTTCATAGTCCAACTCTCACATCCATACATGAGTACTGGAAAAACCACAGCCTTGACTAGACGGACCTTTGTTGGCAAAGTAATGTCTCTGCTTTAGAATATGCTATCTAGGTTGGTCATAACTTTCCTTCCAAGGAGTGGAATGTTACTTAACCATAAAAAAGAAAGAAATCCTGCCATTTTCGACGATGTGGATGAACCTGAAGAGCATGTGCTAAGTGAACAAAGCTAGACACAGAAGGACAAACACTGCATCATCTCAGTTATATGTGGAATCCACTAAAGTCAAACCAAGAGAGTAGAATGGTTATTACAAAACTGGGAAGTGGATGAAGTGGGGAGATGTTGGTCAAGAGTACCAAGTTTCAGTTACACAAGATGAGTTAGTCCCAGAAACCCTTACCATGGTTAATAATACCTAACCATATACTTTAATTTATTTTTTTTTGCATTTTACAATATGTTTTTATTTCACCTAATACATCCTGAATATCTCTTGTCAATCAGACATAGCATTCCATTTTAATATACCACAGTTTATTGACCCATTTTTCTGTTGATGGACTCCTGATTTTCTAATTTTCTTTTTATTTTTTTAAATTTAAATTTATTTATTTTAATTGGAGGCTAATTACTTTACAATATTGTATTGGTTTTGCCATACATCAACATGAATCCGCCACGGGTGTACACGTGTTCCCAATCCTGAACCCCCTCCCACCTCCATCCCCATACCATCCCTCTGCATCATCCCAGTGCACCAGCCCCAAGCATCCTGTATCCTGCATCGAACCTGGACTGGCGATTCGTTTCTTATATGATATTATACATGATTCAATGCCATTCTTCGCATATACTTTAAATATGCTAAGAGGGTAGATTGTAATTATAACTATGTAGGGTGGTGGATGTATCCATTAGCTGGGTTGTAGTGAAGGTTTCACAATGCATATGTATGCCAAACATCACATTGCACACCTTAAAGGTAGACAATTTTTATTTTCAATTATATTCCAAGGCTAAAAAATTTATATTTAACCTAACACCAGAGGCTAAGGGCCCAGGCTTAGAGTTCAGGTCAACCTGGGTTAAAATGTGGCTCAACCAAGTGTGGTGCTTTTTGTCACTTCAGTTCAGTTTCATCAATAAGATAGAGATAGGTATTAGGTTAGTTGTGAGGACTGAATGAGATAAATTCTGCAGAGCCTCCACCCAGTGGTTCGCATACCTGATTGCACAGTACAATCAGCTGGGGAAGGTTTCTCAGTCTATCAGTGCCTAGATTCTCACAGGCCAATTAAATTAGAATATCTGGCATTGTAACTTTGAAACTTTCTATTATGAAATATTTCAAATGTGCACCAAAGTAGTATAATTCCATACATCTATCATACAGGTTCAATATTTATCAGTATTTTATCACTGGGATAAAACTTTTTTAAAGATCAAAGAATATTGGGATCACATGATGTTGGCACATGGTACTTGTTCAACAAATTTAGCTATTACTATTACTTTTATCTTCCTTCTGATTATTGAATTTTGTTGTTCAAGTACCTTGATTTTGTAAAGGGTGCTCTGAATGGGAGACATGTCTACTGATTTCACTGGCAGTGTATGACCTCTACTTAGATTTTACTGAGTTTTCTTCTATGCATCACCCTTGAAGCTTTATTCTTTCCAAATGGAAAGAAATCAACTGAAGTAACAGTACATTTATTTTTGAACTACCATGCAGCAGTGGATCAGACAGGAAGGTAAGATGGAGAGAAACAAATAGCATGTGGAATATGGAGAGGAGGTAGAGATTTCCAGCCTCTGGGAAAAAAAGTGTTTTTCCTCCAGAGACATTCAGTTCTGACCCTCCCCACCCACAAACCCAGGGCAGACATTACTAATCAATCAATGCTCTCTTTCCACCAAACAAAAAGCTGCATCAAAATCCTTCTTAAGTTGATGCTCCAGGCACCCACCAACAATCAATAAGAGGAGACATAAGAGAAGAGACCTGTTTACTATTCCTTTTATACCCGCTTACTGTACCTCAGGTAAGCAACACTACAAACTGAGAAAGAAGAAAGAAACTTCTGAGATAGAGAAAAAACAGCTGTCTCTAACTTCCTCAAAATCTACCATAAAAGACAAAGAATTTCCCAGGAGATTATCTCAGGGCCACAGGCCATTCTAAGATGTGAATTCTTAGAAGCCATCCACATGCAGCAAAAGGAAAACTGTGAAGCTCCGGGTCTGGCCTGGCTTGCTGCTCTATGTTGGCAATTGATTTGAAATAGAGTGTTCCAACACTCTTCTGGTTACAAAAAATTAGTTTTGCCTCATGCTGCCAAGTAGCTTTGAGTCTCAAATGTGTGTTTTTCCAACTTTAAGTTGAAGCAATAAAAAAAAAAAAAGAGAGAGAGAGAGAGCCAGCTCACAGAAGCAAGTAAGAACAAATAGGGTACATGGACTTAGGTCAGTGAGGGTCTGAAGACGGTAATAGTAACACCAATGAAAATTTACTACGTATTTTCTATTTGCCATGCCTTTGTGCCAAGGTGAACTGTGTGTGTTTCTTCATGTCCTCAATACAACCTTTCAGGTGGTACTATTATTATCTGCCTTTTACAGGTAAAAAGCCTGGAAGCTCAGAGAAGTTAAGTAACTTATTCACAGTCACAGAGTTTGCAAGTTGTGAGGCTGTGGGATTTGAACCCAAATATGTCCAATTTAATAAACTGTACTCTGAATGAATTCATTTACATTTCAGATCAGCAAAGTCTTTTCTCTCAGAGTGAAAAGAGGATCATTTCAAGCTTTAATGATCTCTCCTACCACCTCATTTTTTAATAGCTTCTATTTTTTGAATCTCAGTCAAATATAAGGAATCATGGACACAGTGAAATAAGAGACAAGACACAAATGAAAACTGAACTGGCAGAGGGCTTATTCATCTTTGTATTTCCTATTGCAGAGCACAATGCCTGGCACATGGTCCATTCACATTTGGTTGAGTTAATATTTGGTTCAATTTGAGGCTCTCCTTTTCAGCAGTTGAACTCTGCAGAGCAATCACGGGTTCTTCCAAGTCTTCTATTGCTTGTTCCAGAGCTGGGACGGGTTTTGTTATAGTGGCTGTGTCACTTGTACCATTGATAAGTGCATACAACTCATAGTTTTTGAGCACCTACTGTGTGGTAGGCAGTATGATAGCAGGACTGCTGTGAAAAAGACAGACCCCATCTCAGCCTTTAGACCTGTAGACTGCAAGGAGAAACAGACTTAAGCTGAGAAAATTCAAACCCAGAAATGTTAGGCAACTTCCCCAAGTAATTGGCAGAGCTGGACTCAAAGCCAGCCTGTGACTATCATTCAGCCTCTCTCTTGACCTACTGCTTGGTCTTTTTTTTTCCAGTGAGAGCTGAAAAATGAGGTGGAGATAGCTGGAAAAATAGGGAGAGAGGACTGTTCAAACAAAATGGAGTGGCAGCTGTGAAACCCAGACTGGACAGGAAGGGAGGAGAGAGAGGTGAGCAGAAGTCAGAGCTGAAGGCTTTGTAAAGTCCTGCCAGGGAGTCTAGCTTTTATCTTGAGAGTGTGGTGAATCATCAGAAGATGGGCAGAATAATGATTCTGGCTATTGAAGAGGTTAATGAGAAGAGAGGTTGGAAACATGCTGGAGATGGAGGTAGGAGACCATTGGGCTGGGACTACAATGAGTGAGTGGGGTCCCCAGGGCAACCATACAACCCCAAAAGTCAGGGTTCCCTAAGATTTTTGTGTCCCAGGTCCGTCGTTGTCTCACCCTAATTCCAGTCCCTGATACTTAGGCAGCTGCTGTAAGAATTGAGGCCAAGGTCACATAAACCAGACCTACAAAGGACATCAAGGAAGTTGGAAACTCATAAAAATGGAAAAATCTCTATTCCCTCTTGGGTATTTATGTTCACTTTTGACTGTTAGCTCTTATCATTGCCCAGTTCGTTTTTGCTTTGACATCAAAAAGGGTGGAAAGTTGTATAGGGTGGTAATCTTTTCCAGTCTCAATTGTTCTTTTTTTTTTTTTTTTTTTTTTATTGATAGTGGGGTAAGGGGAAGCAGGGGAGAGAGGGGAGAACAGTGGATAGGGAAGGGGTGGAAAGTATGACATAGGATTAGATTTAAAAAAAAAACAAAAACAAAATACCTTCTTTGTAAGAGTGGAACTAAAGGATAAATAATAAAAGCAAATTCCAGCAGAGTGGAAAGAAAGCAAAAACGCTACCTTGAAATGAACGACCTGTTCTGAATTTGTTAACTGCACTTTCTCAACATTATTACAGTGTGTTTGAGGTCCTTTTGTGAAAGACACAGTTCACTAACTAGGCTTTAATCTTTAGCCACATTTAATCCAAAGGCCTTAGGAACCTGTGGGGTTTGCTGGGACTCAACCAACTTCGATGCACTTTTAACAGAAAGGACGATTGACGTGGCATGCTGTAAGCCCCAGGAAGTCCCTAAAAATCATAAAGATTAAAGTGCTTTTGAAGCTGATTTTAAATACACACATCAGGAGAGGAAGGAGCATGTACAATAGAATTTAAATAAACTACTCTTTGGAGCTGCTGAAGTGTGTGGGTCTGTAATCTGGGATTCTGAACTGTGGAAGCTTCCAGACCATGAGTTTCTTAGAAAAATCTATACACTGTGTGTGTGTGTGTGTGTGTGTGTGTGTGTGTGTGTGTGTGTGTAGTACCATGTGTAAAACAGTTCGTGGGAAGCTTCTGCATAGCAAAAGGGAGCTTAGCTTGCTGCTCTGTGATAACCTACAGGGATGGGCTGAGGGGGTGGGAGGAAGGCTCAAGAGGGAGATGTATGCCCACACGTAGCTGATTCATGGGCTACCCTGGTAGCTCAGACGGTAAAGAATCTCCTGCAATGTGTGAGACCTGGGTTCGATCACTGGGTCAGGAAGATCCCCTGGAGGAGCTCATGGCAACGCATTCCAGTATTCTTGCCTGGAGAATCCCCATGGACAGAGGAGCCTGGCGGGCTACAGTCCATAGGGTCGCAAAGAGTCGGACACGACTCAGCAACTAGGTACACAGCTGATTCCCTTTGTTGTCCAGCAGAAACTAACACAACATTGTGAAGCAATTTTATCTTTAAAAAAAAGGAGGGGGCAGCTGATTTTTGCCTCTAGTTTACCCAACCTCAGCTGGGTCCTGAGGTTGACCACATACCTGACTGAACTAAGGCTCAGTCAACTGTCTCAACACACACCTGTACTTTCAAAAGCAGCTCTTGGTTGGGTCCGCAGTAACACTGATCTAGGTTTGAATCCAGCTCCATCCATCACACGGAGAACCTGAACAAGTTTCTCAATTTCAGTGGTGTGAAAGGGGGATAATTTGATGATGAGTTCCTGGGCTGCTGTAAGAATTGATTTATCCATGAGGCAGTGCATGCTGAATGCTTAGAACCTGTCCTGGCATGTGCTAAAGGCTCAGTGAATGACAGGTTTTAGTGTCATTAACTATTGGCTAAATTAAAAAAAAAATACAACTCTGAGGCTTTGCTTTTATAAATTAAATGATTAAATATTATGAGGTACAAAATAATAACTTTTTATTAATGCATAATAAATGATTACATGATATTAATAGATTAAAATTTATCAGTGTAAACAATTAGATTCATTGCCATAAATTTATCATTATAAATTTATCTCTGATGTTCAAGAATTAGACACTAAATGATTAAAAGGGTTAAATGAAATTAAATGAGAAAATACACATAAAGCAGTTAGTGCTCAACACATGGTGAATACTCCATATACTAGTTATTAGTTTTGAAGTTTTGAAGCATTTGACTTACTTGGGGTGACTCCTTTAAAATCAAACCATTTTAAGATGATTTGCGTTTCTTTATCTTAACAATTAGTCCTCAATCCATATTCTGTCTGTATTCTCAATCCAGTTTTTCTGTTTTTCTCTACTCTTCCTCCATTGGTGTTAGTCCTAAAGAGGGAGAAAGAACCCAGAGGTAAGCCGAGGTTATACCTGACAGTATAAGTGCTTATCATGCCTTATTTTTTGTATAACTTTTAATTTAGCTGTAATTTCAAGTTTACAAAACAGTTGCAAGAATAACATAAAGAACTTTGATTATAGCCTGTATCCTGACTCACCTATGGTTTATATTTCACTTCGTTTGCTTTTTCATTCTCTCTCTTCATGCATATGTACACGTGTATATTTTTGAAGTGTTTGAGAGTATCTTTTTGTCCCCTGAATACCTAAGAACAAGGTCATTCTTTTTCATAGCCTTTGTTCAAGTTATCAAGTTCAGGAACATTGATTATACTACTATTGTCTATAGCACAGATTATATTAAAATTTCACCAAATATCAAATGTTTTTCCTCACTTTACTCTCAGTCCAATATTCAACCTACAATCACAGATTCTATTTACATGTTTTGTCTCTTTAATCTCCAATAATCTGGAAAAGTTCCTGGTTCTTTGTATTTCTTGGCCTTGACCTTTTTAAAGAGCACAACCAGTTATCTTGTATAATAATTCTAATTTTGAGTTTGTCTAATTGGGGGCAGGATGAGAAGGGGACAACAGAGGATGAGATGGCTGGATGGCATCACGGACTCGATAGACATGAGTTTGGGTGAACTCCAGGAGTTGGTGATGGACAAGGAAGCCTGGTGTGCTGCAGTTCATGGGGTCGCAAAGAGTCAGACATGACTGAGCGACTGAACTGAACTGAACTGAATGTTTCTTTGTGATTAGATACAGGCCATTCATTTTGGGCAGAATTACCACTGAAACCTTGTCTATTGCTTTTATAAAGCATCTTGGAGCTTGTATCAATAGGGATTGCATTTGGCTGCAGGTCAAAGTGAAACTGAAATTCTCTTAGTTGTGTCTGACTCTTTGTGACCCCATGGACTACACACTTCATGGCATTCTCCAGGCCAGAATAATGGAGAGGGTAGCATTTCCCTTCTCCAGGAGATCTTCCCAACCCAGGGGTCGAACCCAGGTCTCCCACGTTGCAGGCAGATTCTTTACCAGCTGAGCCACAAGTTATATATGTATATGTATATGTATATGTGTATATATATATATATATATATAGTCAAAGCTGTGGTTTTCTAGTAATCATATATGGATGTAAGAGTTGGACCATAAAGAAGGCTGAGCACTGAAAGATTGATGCTTTTGAACTGTGGTGCTGGAGAAGACTCTTGAGAGTCCCTTGGACAGCAAGGAAATCAAACCAGTCAATCCTAAAGGAAATCAGTCCTGAATGTTCTTTGGAAGGACTGATGCTGAAACTCCAATACTTTGGCCACCTGATGTGAAGAGCCAACTCATTGGAAAAGACCTCGATGCTGGGAAAGATTGAGGGCAGGAGGGGAAGGGGGTGTCACAGGATGAGGTTGTTGGATGGCATCATTGACACAACGGACTTGAATATGAGCAAACTCAGAGAGACAGTGAAGGACAGGGAAACCTGGCATGCCGCAGTCCATGGGGTTGCAGAGAGTTGGACATGACTTAGTGAATGAACAGCAACAGCAACAAAAGACTCAGTAAATAGTGGTTAAAGAGCAAGTCTGAGCCAAGCAGATCCAGGTTGGACCTGGGTTCTTTCTATTTTCTACTCTGCTATCCTCTGCCCATTGCTGTCTATGGCAATATGCTAACTGAAAATGACAGGAGGCTTAAAGAAGAATGGAAGAATAAAATTATTCTCTATGTTCATCTTAACAAGGTCATCTTGTTTATTAGAATGAGAATGAAACTGTAATTAATATGCCAATATATTATACTTTCCCACACATAACTGATAGCTGATGGTTTTGAGTTTGCCCCCCACCCCTAGAAGCAGACAAGGGTTTGGGTGCAAGAAGATTATTTGGGAAGGAACCCAAAGCAGCACTAGGAGGGAAGGGGGCAGTGAAGCAAGGAAGCTTCAGGAGCCTGTACATGATGTGTGGCTGAACTGATTACTCATGACAGCAAGGAGGGCCCAGTCCCACTGGGACCCTCAAGGAGATGGATAGACCCAAAGATTATCACTTAGAGACAGAGATTATCACTTGGAGCCACTTAGAGATATGACTCAGCATCGTACCACCAGAAGGTCAGAATCGGGTCTCTGCCAGCCATTGGCCTAGGCTGCTCTGGGCACAAGCTCAGGTTGAGCACAGCTGGAGAGCCCTCAGATACAGACTCAGTGCTGAGACTCCAGCTTTTGACTGCCTGGGGGAAGAGTAAAGAATGCGGGCAATGGGTGGAGACATGTCTGTTCTTCCTCCAGCTCAAATGGACACTCTTTAATTTAAAAAAAAAAAAACTTTAAAAATTGAAGTATAGCTGATTTACAATGTTGTGTTAATTTCTGCTATACAGCAAAATGATTTAGTTATATATATATATGCATATATATAATATACAGTCTTTTAAAAGTTATTTTTCATTATGGTTTATAGGATATTGAGTATAGTTCCCTGTGCTATACAGGTCCTTGCTGTTTATCCATTCTATATACAATGTTTTGCATCTGCTAATCCTGAACTTCTACTCCATCCCTCCCCCATCTCCCCTTCCCCTTGGTAACCACAGTCTGCTCTCTGTTAGGCCTCTCTTGAAAAGTGGGAACACATGGTTACCCTTTGGAAATTAGCTGGTTTTCCCCAAGGGCTGCCCCTTCTGTGGCCACAAGTCTGAATCACATCTGTTCTCTTTGTCTGTGGCTCTGTTTCTGTTTTCTACATAAGTTCATTTGTGCCGTGTTTTAGGTACCACCTCTAAATGATATCATATGGTTCTTGTCCTTCTCTTTCTGACTTACTTAATATGATAATCTCTGGGTCCATCCATGTTGCTGCAAATAATACTATTCCATTCTTTTTATGAGTAGTATTCCATTGTATATAATTACCACATTTTCTTTACCAAATGGACACTCTTTCCATGAGCACAGAGCTCCTCTCTTGCTTCCTTGTTCATGCCCAGCTTCCATGCTGCTGCTGCTAAGTCACTTCAGTCGTGTCCGACTCTGTGTGAGCCCATGGATGGCAGCCCACTAGGCTCCTCTGTCCCTGGGATTCTCCAGGCAAGAACACTGGAGTGGGTTGCCATTTCCTTCTCCAATGCATAAAAGTGAAAAGTGAAAGTAAAGTCTCTCAGTCGTGCCTGACTCTTAGCGACGGCATGGACTGCAGCCTACCAGGCTCCTCCGTCCATGGGATTTTCCAGGCAAGAGTACTGGAGTGGGGTGCCATTGCCTTCTCCCCAGCTTCCATGAGGTGACCGCTTATCACTGTACATGTTGAGCCCTTGTTTTTTTTTCTCTTCATGATTTCACTCAGACTCTGTTTCAACACTTTCATTTAATGTTTGTTCACACACACCTGCCTTTTTGGTGTTTCTGCTATGAAGGCAGCACTCCATAGTGGCCAGTGTGTGGCCGGTGTGAACGTGGTCAGGCTACCACCACCTTTCTAAGCCTCAGTTTCCTCATACACATGTTTATAAATGGCCATGAAAATGCCACTTTTATTTTGGGGTTCCAAATATATTTTAGTGAGTAGGAAAATTCACAAATACAGAATCCATGAATAATGAGGGTTGACTGCACAACCTTGACTCAGATGAGTCAAACATTTATGGAGCATTTGCAGTGGAATATGGAAATATTAGGCTCACCTCTTATGGGCTTTGCTTGAAATATTACTCTTTGTTTCATCTTACTTTTCCCCATTTTTAATTTTTAATGTAATTAGTCAAGTAACTTCATGAATATATGTTCAATGCAAAAATATTAAAATGACACACAGCTGCAAAGAATTAAAAAATAATAAAATATATTTTTCAATTTATTTTTTTCACTAGATTCTATTTCTTTCTCCAGAGGTAACCATGATTAAGGGTTGGTATGATACTTTTGAGATTTAAACATACATGTATGCATGCACAAAAGCACACTAATTTCAAAAGGAAGTGAGCCATGTGAAAAACAGGATGTTTATAGCAGCTTTATTCACAATTGCCAAGAATTGGAAGCAACCAAGATATCCTTCAGTAGATGAATGGATAAATAAACTGCTATATACCCAGACCCTGGAATATTATTTAGCACTAAAAAGAAACAAACTAACAAGTCATGAAAAGACCACGGAGAAAATTTACATGCATAATTACTAAGTGAAAGAAGCCAATCTAAAAAGGCTACATGCTATATGGTTCCAACTACATGACATCCTAGAAGATGCAAAATTATGGAGATGGTAAAAAGATCCGTGATTGCCAGGGGTTAGAGAGCAGGAAAGCATACATGGGAAGAGTATGGGGGATTTTTAGGGCAATGACACTACTCTATGTGACACCATAACAGTGGATACATGTCATTATATGTTTGTCCAAGCCCAAAGGATGTGCACCTAAGAATAAACCTAAGACACATTTTGGACTCACGTGATAGTGATGTGTCAATGTGGGTTCATCATTTGCAACACATGTACCACTCTGGTAGGGGATGTTGATAGCAAGGCAGGCTGTGCATGTATGAGGGTGGGCCTACATGAGAAATCTCTATTTCTTCTGCTCAATTTTGCTGTGAACCTAAATCTACTCAAAACTAAAGCTTATTTTAAAAAAGCAAATGGGATTACAGTGTACATATAACTTGCCTGTTTTTCCTTAACATGTCTTGAAGTTCATTCCATTTCAGAACATGAAGACCTATATTGTTCTTTATTACAGCTGCAAAGAATTTCACCGCATGGCCAAACATGATCTCTTGTTGATGGATTTTTAGGTGGTCCCCTGTGTAACAAGGGGACTTCTTCCCAGCCATTCAGTGATGGACAACTTCGTGTGCACACCTTTGTGGCACTCTGGTGAAAGGTAGAACTGGGCAGGGGTGGAGAACTGACCCTCGGTCATCCACAGTGTGGGGTAGAATTCTAGTTCACCTACTTGCTGAGTCAGTCATCTTGTGTCAATTAGTTATCCTCTCTACATGTCCTCTTTCTCATCTGTAAAATGGGAAACTTAATTGTCCTTATCCCTGGAGGAGAGCATGGCAACCCACTCCAGTATTCTTGCCTGGAAAAATTCCACAGACAGAGGAGCCCGATGGAGTACAGTCCATGGGGTTGCAAAGAGTCAGACATGACTGAAGTGACTTAGCATGCAATAGTTCTTATAGGATTTTAAGATTTGAGCAAGCTTCGGGAGTTGGTGATGGACAGGGAAGCCTGGCGTTCTGCGGTCCATGGGGTTGCAAAGAGTTGGACACGACTGAGAGACTGAACTGAACTGATCCTTATAGGGGAGTTCCCTGGTGGTCCAGTGACTAAGACTCCACACTCCCAATGCAGGGAGCCCAGGTTCTGTCCCTAGTCAGGAAACTAGATCCTACATGCCACAACTAAGACCCAGTACAACCAAACAATTTAAAAATGTAGTCTTTCCAGCGATGTAAGGATTTGTGAGAAAATCCACCCCTTAGCACTGTGCCTATGCATAGAATGTCCTCAGTGTTGGATAACATGCATAATTTTCAAGGTACCGTCCAAGCGACAGGTTAATATAATAATGATAATATAGACTCTATAAAGTGCTTGGAACAGTGCCTTGCCACGTCCTAATCACTATGTAAGAATTGTCTATTATTACTAGTATCATAGGGGTAGAATTGCTGCTGCTTCTGCTGCTGCTGCTAAGTTACTTCAGTCATGTCCGACTCTGTGAGACCCCATAGACGGCAGCCCACCAGGCTCCTCCATCCATGGGATTTTCCAGGCAAAAACACTGGAGTGGGTTGCCATTGCCTTCTCCAATGCATAAAAGTGAAAAGTGAAAGTGAAGTAAATAAAGCTGTCTTTATTTGCAGATGACATAACTGTCTATGCAGAAAATCTGAAAGTATTTTTAAAAAATCTCTTGAAACTAGTAAGTGATTAAAGCAAGGTTGTAGAATACAAGGTTAATATGCAAAACTCAACTGTTTTCCTATATCAGAAATGAATAAGTAGAATTTGAAGTTAAAAACACAAGATCATTTACAATTAGTACCCCTAAAAATGAAATACTTAATAATGTATCTAACAAAATAATAATCATGTCCAACTCTGTGCAACCCCATGGACAGCAGCCCACCAGGCTCCCCTGTCCCTGGGCTTCTCCAGGCAAGAACACTGGAGTGGGTTGCCATTTCTTTCTCCAATGCATGAAAGTGAAAAGTGAAAGTGAAGTTGTTCAGTCATGTCTGACTCTTCATGACCCCATGGACTGCAGCCCACCAGGCTCCTCCTTCCATGGGATTTTTCCAGGCAAGAGTACTGGAGTGGGCTGCCCTTGGTCAAAGTATATATGCATTGAATATGTTAGTACCTACTGCCAAGTCACAAACCCCTCATCTCACCCTCCAAAACTCTCCAGAGGAAAGGCTCTACCAACTTCCATTCCCACCAACACATGGAGACTGTTTCCCCACAACCTTGCCAGTACTGGGTACTACAGATTAGTTTACTTTTTGCCAAGCTGATGGCCTCATTTTCCTTTGCTGAAATGCTGACAATTGGATCCTGTCATAAAATCAGGGTATACGGGCCTCCGAGAAGGCTGTTGGTGAATGCAAGCAAGAGGAAGCCTCCCTCTAACTTGCCATGAGCTCATTTAGGCTCTTTGGAGTTTTCACAAATGGTTATCAGGGTAATTCTGCAAAGAAGTGGGGGTGGAGATCTTCCAACAGAACCTCATGGTTTCTAGGGGGGTTTTGATTTGGTTGGCTGCAGGACCCCTTCTGCCAGATGTCAGCAAATCACAGACATTCATCGAGCTGAAAGCCAACTCATTCAGCCTTTCTGGGCAACATATTCAGACTGAATCCAGCAAGTTTGACTCAGGGTGGTGAAATAAATAGGACTTAATTTATATTTTAAAGTCTTTTATCTCTCTTTAAGCCCCTGTGCCTTGCTGAAATAAAATTTGATGGAGATGGAGAGAGGGAAGAATGCAGCTTTAATAATGCATGATCTGCAATCTTGGCCCTTTCTTTCTTCACCTTAACATTTTGTTGGAGGCTTGCCATTTCCCTGCGCTTTCCCTGCGTGATTCTTGAATGACAGTCTTGTCCCTCTTCTAAACCATATTGCCTCAATGTTTGGATGGTTTCAGGTGGGACTGGCAGGTTTGATATCCGCTTTGCCCAACGAGAAACACTGGGGGCAAACTGGGGTCCTTACCCTTCTCTCCACGAGCCACTATCTGCCAGTCAGCCGCCATATTGATAAGATTAGCTGGTAATTAACAGCCCAGCCGAGCCAAGCAGAGGAGATGACTCAATTAGCAGAATGTCACTGCATCTAATTTACTTTGCTTATCAGAGATTTATTCTCTAATGACTACAGGAAGAAGAGCAGGGCACCTTCAGTAGAGGGATCTGAGGGGTTTAAAAGCTTAAATGTTGTCTAACCTCTCTCTGTCTGCTGGTTTGCCTGGCAGTAAGGAGGCTTTTAATGCCAGTGCAGAAAAGCAATGGCACTGATATACGTGCCTGGAGCTTGAGATAAAAAAGACTGAATGACTCTCAGCATGAAAGTTGGTGCTTAGTTTACAAAGTCTTTCTTCCTTGTTTGTTGTTTAAATCCCTTCTCTGTTTTTAAAGTTAAACCTGTTTATCATGTTTATTTTATTAAAAAACCTCTTTCCATGGCTAGTTAGATAATAATAAAAAAGATATTTATCGAATTCTTCAGATACACCGGCATTGTACTCAACCCACCACGTTGGATGGATTGTATTTCGCCTTCTGAACCAGCGATTGGCAAATCTTTTCTTAAAGGGCCAGTGAAGTGAAGTCTCTTTGGTCGTGTCCGACTCATTGCAACCCCTTGGACTGTAGCCTACCAGAGTCCTCTGTCCATGGGATTTTCCAGGCAAGAATATTGGAGTGGGTTTCCATTTCCTTCTCCAGGGGATCTTCCCAACCCAGGGATTGAACCCAGGTCTCCCGCATTGCCGGCAGACACTTTACCAAGGGCCAGAGAGTAACTATTTTAGCTTTGCAGATGAAGATCTCTGTGATGACTACTCAAATTTCCCATCGTATTAATATCAAGAAAGCAGTCATAGTATATATGTAAATAAACGAACACAGCTGTATTCCAATAAAGCTTTCTTTATAAAAAACAGGCCCAATTTTAACCACTGGCCACAGTTTGCCAACACTTCTTCCAAAGCAGTGTTTCTCAGACTTCAGGTTGTGACCCATTAGTGAAAGAATCAATCTAGTGTGCTGCAAAAATAATTGTTTAAAAACATGAAACAAACCAAAATAGAACAAAAACTATGTAAATGTATCATATCGAATATGGATAAGCCTCTACGTGGAAATTTAAATTTCATATATGTGCATATATATGCACGCATGTGTGCATATGTGGAGCTTCCCAGGTGGTGCTAGTGGTAAGGAACCTGCCTGCAAGAGACATAAGAGATGTGGGTTTGATCCCTGGGTCAGGAAGATCCCCTGGAGAAGGAAATGGCAACCTATTCCAATATTCTTGACTGGAGAATCTCATGGACAGAAGAGCCTGGCGGGCTACAGTCCACAGGGTTACAAAGAGTCAGACATGACTGAAGCAACTTAGCAGGCACACATGTATGCATATGTGTGTATATATGTCTGTGTGTGTGTGTGTGTGTACTTAATTACACCTGAGTTCTGGGCTTTGGTGTAAAATGTGTAATCTTATCGATTATGAGGGTTCCCATGGTGGTTCAGATGTTAAAGAATCCGCTTACAACGTGGAAGACCTGAGTTTGATTCCTGAGTTGGGAAGATTTCCCTGGAGAAGAGAACGGCTACCCTCTCCATTATTCTGGCCTGGAGAATTCCATGGACAGAGGATCCTGGCAGGCTGCAGTCCATGGGTCATAAAAGTTTGAAAAATACCATTCTTAACACTGTCCTGAAGTAAGTCTTGATATACCATGCATTTTACAGCTGAGGAAAATAACTTGCCCAAAGGCACACAGCCAGAGGGGCTGGCATTCAGACGACACCAAAGAACACCATCACTCCTACAGTAAGGAGTTCCTGGCGGTGGAGGGCAGAGTATTAGGGGAAGAGCAAAATGCACAGGCTAGTCTAACAGGTATTTTATTCTAAGATAACAGCCTTTGAGATAAGCTTTTTTCCTTATTCATTTTGGAAATGTTAGTAAACAGTCAAATGGTTAAAATTCTTCCCAATGGAAGAAAAATAAAAGAAAACAAGGGCTGGGCATATTCCACATATAGAACGGTTTTCTGCTGAAATGAATTGAATGTCTTTTTTCCTTCCTGGTATTTGCACTGCAATTGCTCTTTATTACAATGTATTTTTTCCCCTAACATATTTTAGAAAAGTCAGTTGGAATTGATTTGAGACTCTAAACAGTCTTGTGGATGAAAAAAGCAAAGTGTAACCCATTCAAACAGCCCCTCTTCCTTAATCTAGTAACGTGTGAGATGCAATTTAAATGATAATGTTAACCAAAATGGGAGAAAGGCAAGGCTACAGTAGAAGAGTTTTTTTTTTTTTTAACCCCCACTGAAAAGACAAATGGCTGAGACATTTATATCTACAGCACTTATTAGGTAGAAAATGCTCAACCCATTAATTTTATTGCTGTGGTGCCGAATATGGAGTGAGAATGAAGTTCAGAGCTGTTACAAGACTCCAGTGGCTCCTGCAAGATGGAGGCGGGCAGAGAGGGAAGCTCCAGCAGAATCCAAGGATTTTTCAGAACGTTCTCCCCTAACTTCCATCCTCATGTTGCAAAACGAGTGTTTCTCTAAGTGTGACTCCTTGGAAAATTTTCTCTTAAATTGAGACTTTAGAGCCACTTTGTAAGTTTTTGTTTTTAAGTCAACCTTCCATAAGATGTTTGCTGATTAATTTAAAGATAGGTCTCCCTAGCAACCATGTTTTACTCGGGTGGATTATGCAAGCAGAAAATAGAACTCACAGATATCAGAAATAATGTAAGTAAACGCTAGTTTCAGCAAGCAAAAAAAAAAAAAAAAAAAGCAAAGGAAAGCGAACATACTAAGATTTTGTTTTTAAAGAAGAATTCCTAAGTTTGAAGACATATGTAGGAAATAAGGAGGAAAATGAATTACATGCTGCAATGCTACCTTCCAAGGCTGCCATTACTATTTTGTATTGACTTTTTTTCCCCCAGACTTTTATTCCTATATAACTTGGTTAAGAAACTTCACAACTCCCCATAGTTACCATCTTACTAAGTAAAACAAAAATATAAGATGAAAAATGTAGCTATTTGCACTCAATTTTACCTTGTGCCGTCCTGCTCCAGAGTCTGCTATCTGTGTTCAACAACTAGGGATCCCTGGAAGAGGGTGTCCTAACTACCTCCACCCCAAAGCTTCCTCCAGAGCTTTTGGGATATCAATACCACACTGTCAGCCTCTTACATGTGCTTTGTAGGCTTTTGCATAACAAGGTTTTCTTGGCAATAACTCCCAAACTAAGAGACCCCCACTTAGTGTATTACTCCCAGGGCTATCCCTTCAAGTGTCAAGCTTTGCTATCAACAACTTATTATCCAACAAACTCAGTTTCTCCCATGGTCTTATATGGCTCAGGGAAATTTAAAACTCCCTGTACTATGTATGCCTGTTAATTGATTTATATATATATATATATATATATATATATATACACACACATACACATGCACATGGATAGTCACATACACACATATTAACTTGTTTATGTATATATCATCATATATAAACATACACACATATATGATGAAAGTTTTATGTGTTTTCATTTAAGGAATTGATAGGCAGGAAGTTAGCTGAGAGCACTAAGCTATGACCTGTTCAGCTAAAAGTCCAACAGCAGCCTAATTCCACCAAGCAATTTACCAGCCCCGCCCCTAATATACCCCCACCAGGACTCCAAAAATAGTCAGGGGACTGGAAAAACCCACCACCAGTCCAGATGGGTGGGACTTTCCCTACTCTAGCACATGCACACACCTCCAACTAACCTTTGGAGGCCATTGAACGCATTCAGTTCAGTTCAATTCAGTCACTCAGTCGTGTCCGACTCTTTGCAACCCCATGAATCGCAGCACACCAGGCCTCCCTGTCCATCACCAACTCCTGGAGTTCACCCAGACTCACGCCCATAGAGTCAGTGATACCATCCAGCCATCTCATCCTCAGTCGTCCCCTTCTCCTCCTGCCCCTAATCCCTCCCAGCATCAGAGTCTTTTCCAATGAGTCAACTCTTCGCATGAGGTAGCCAAAGTACTGGAGTTTCAGCTTTAGCATCATTCCTTCCAAAGAAATCCCAGGGCTGATCTCCTTCAGAATGGACTGGTTGGATCTCCTTGTAGTCCAAGGGACTCTCAAGAGTCGTCTCCAACACCACAGTTCAAAAGCATCAATTCTTCGGCGCTCAGCCTTCTTCACAGTCCAACTCTCACATCCATACATGACCACAGGAAAAACCATAGCCTTGACTAGATGAACCTTTGTGGGCAAAGTAATGTCTCTGCTTTTGAATGTGCTATCTAGGTTGGTCATAACTTTCCTTCCAAGGAGTAAGCATCTTTTAATTTCATGGCTGCAGTCACCATCTGCAGTGATTTTGGAGCCCAGAAAAATAAAGTCTGACACTGTTTCCACTGTTTCCCCATCTATTTCCCATGAAGTGGTGGGACCGGATGCCATGATTTTCGTTTTCTGAATGTTGAGCTTTAAGCCAACTTTTTCACTCTCCACTTTCACTTTCATCAAGAGGCTTTTTAGTTCCTCTTCACTTTCTGCCATAAGGGTGGTGTCAATGCATTAACTACTCATAAATATTCCACAAATACATACATTTTATTATAACAGACTGAATTATGGGAAGGACATGCCCAGTAGAGCATATTGTTATATAACCTGCAGCTGTCAGTCAAGGCTTTCAATCAATGATCCCATCCCTGGATTATGCAAATTACCCTGCCTTAAAAACTCTGTACCCCAGTCCTCCAGGGCCATTTGCCTCCTTTGGCATGTCCCACTTCTCTCTCGAGATAGTCTCTCTTTTCTTTCTTTGTGTGTGCTCAGTTGTTGAGTCATGTCCAACTCTTGGCAACATATTCTTTTCTTCCTTATTGCTCATAAACTTTCTTGCAATGGGTAAGACTTCAGATTCTTCTTTGCATCCTTACCAAGAACTGAGGCCCATAGAAGGAGGGTCTCCAGGCTCTCCTTCCACTAACAGAAACGTTGATGTTGTTCAGTTGCTAAATCATGTCCGACTCTTTGTGACCCCATGGACTGCAGCATGCCAGGCTTCTCTGTCCTTCACCACCTCCCTGAGTTTGTGCAAACTCATGTCCATTGAATCAATGATGCCATCCAACCATCTTATCCTCTGTCACCCCCTTCTCCTCTTGCCCTCAGTCTTTCCCAACATCAGGGTCTTTTCCAGGTGGCCAAAGTATTGGAGCTTTAGCTCAGCACCAGTGCTTCCAATGAACAGTCAGTGTTGAGTTCCTTTAGGATTGATTGGTTTGATCTCCTTGCTGTTCAAGTGACTCTCAAGCATCTTCTCCAGCACCACAATTCAAAAGCATCAATTCTTTGATGTTCAGCCTTCTTTATGATCCAACTAGCAGCTCACACTAGTCAGAATGGTTATTACTAAACAGTCTACAAATAATAAATGCTGAAGAGGATGTGGCAAAAAAGGAACTCTCCTACATTGTTGGTGGGAATGTAAATTGGTGCAGCCACTCTGGAGAACAATATGGAGCTTCCTTAAAAAACTAAAAATAGAGTTTCCATATGACCCAGCAATCCCTCTTCTGGCTTTGTATCCAGACAGAACTATAATTTGAAAAGATAGCTTCACCCCAATGTTCATAGCAGTGCTATTTACAATAGCCAGGAACATGGACACAATCTAAGTGTTCACTGACAGATAAATGGATAAAGAAAATGTGGTACATATATACAATGGAATATTATTCGGCCACAAAAGAGAATGAAATAGAGACACTTGCAACAACATGGATGGACCTAGAGATTGTCATATTAAGTGAAATAAGACAGAGAAAGACACATATTATGATATTACTGATATGTGGAATCTAAAAAAAATGATACAAATGAACTTATTTATAAAACAGAAACTGACTCACAGACATAAAAAACAAATTTATGGTTACCAGAGGGGATAGCATGGGTGGGGGCCGAGATAAATCAGAAGTTCTGGATTAACATACATAGACTACAGCCATGAAATTAAAAGATGCTTACTCCTTGGAAGGAAAGTTGTGACCAACCTAGATAGCATATTCAAAAGCAGAGACATTACTTTGCCCACAAAGGTCCGTCTAGTCAAGGCTATGGTTTTTCCAGTGGTCATGTATGGATGTGAGAGTTGGACTGTGAAGAAGGCTGAGCTCTGAAGAATTGATGCTTTTGAACTGTGGTGTTGGAGAAGACTCATGAGAGTCCCTTGGACTACAAGGAGATCCAACCAGTCCATTCTGAAGGAGATCAGCCCTGGGATTTCTTTGGAAGGAATGATGCTAAAGCTGAAACTCCAATGCGTTGGCCACCTCATGCGAAGAGTTGACTCATTGGAAAAGACTCTGATGCTGGGAGGGATTAGGAGCAGGAGGAGAAGGGGACGACTGAGGATGAGATGGCTGGATGGTATCACTGACTCTATGGGCATGAGTCTGGGTGAACTCCAGGAGTTGGTGATGGACAGGGAGGCCTGGTGTGCTGCGATTCATGGGGTTGCAAAGAGTCGGACATGACTGAGTGACTGAACTGAACTACTACATGAAAAATAGGTAAACAACAAGGGCTTACTGTATAGAACAGGGAAATATATTCAGTGTCTTGTAATAATCTATAAGGGAAAATAATCTGAAAAAGAATATATCATGCTCAGTCGTGTCTGACTCCAGGCTCCCCTGTCCATGGGGTTTCTTAGGAAGAATATTGAAGTGCGTTGCTATTTCTTACTCCAAGGGATCTTCTCGACCCAAGGACCGAACCACATCTCCTGCATTGGCAGGACGATTCTTTACTATTGAGTAACCTGGGAATCTTCCCTGGTGGCTCAGCACTAAAGAATCTGCCTGCAATGCAGGAGACACAGAAGATGTAGGTTCAATCCTTGGGTCTGGAAGATCCCCTGGAGCAGGGCACGGTAACACACTCCAGTATTCTAGCCTGGAGAATCCCACGGACAGAGGGTCACAAAGTCGGACATGACTGAAGTGAATTAGCACATACACATGCACACCTGGGAAGCTGTTGTTGTTATTTAGTCACTAAATCATATCTGACGCTTTTGTGGCCCCATGGACTGTAGCCCCCCTGGCTCCTCTCTCCATGGGATTTCTTAGGCAAGAATACTGGAGCTGGGTTGCCATTTCATTCTTGCAGGGACCTTCCCAACACAGGGGTTGCACTCAAGTCTCTTGCACTGCAAGTGGATTCTTTACTGCTGAGCCACCAGGAAGCCCACATATATACGTATGTACACAGACACACACACATATAACTGAATCACTTTGCTGTACGCCCAAAGCTAACACAACATTGTAAATTTACTATATTTCAGTCAACAAAACAAAAACAAAGGTATTCTGCTGCTAGTTAAAAAAAAAAGACAGAAACTTGCTTCCCTTCATTCATGTCTTCCCATTTCCTTCCTTTCAGAGGCAACCTCTATTGACTCTTCTTGTTGATTGTTTTGGGACCTCCAGATATCTAAATAATCTGCTTATATTGTTACATACTGATTTGTCATATTTAGGCATATTGGTTATTTCCTTCAAACAAAATGAGAATTTAGCTCTCTGGTCACCCCTCTCTGCTTTCATCACCACACACTATACACATGTCCTGTCTCTGAATTTCTCAATGATTTTTGATAGTTCAATATGTTTTTTTTCAACATCATGACCATGTCAATTAGCTTCCACAGGTGAACTATGTAATATGTATTCTATGACTTTTTCCTTTACTACACAAATTCTTGTTTTTCTTGAAGTTAATACTTGATTTTTAAAAGCTTGCTCAGTCTGGATTCCTTTTATTTCTTTTTCTTTTCTGATTGCTGTGGCTAGGACTTCCAAAACTATATTAAATAGTAGTGGTGAGAGTGGGCGCCCTGTCTTGTTCCTGATTTTAGAGGAAGTGCTTTCAATTTTTCACCATTGAGGATAATGTTGGTTATTGGTGGGGGGCAGGATGGGGGGAGGGATAGTTAGGGAGTTTGGGATTGACATGTACACACTGCTATATTAAAAGTGGATAACCACCAAGGGCCTACTGTATAGGACATGGAACTCTGCTCAATGTTATATGGCAGCCTGGATTGGAGGGGAGTTTGGGGGAGAATGGGTACATGTGTATATACAGCTGAGTCCCTTTACTGTCCATGTGAAACTAATACAACATTACCAATCAGCTATACTCCAATATAAAATAAGTTTAAAAACAGCCAAAATAGCTGACTATTATCTAAAGTTAGATATATGCTTTCATGTTTTATTAAGCTTCTAAAAGATGACTATCAATTGACCCTTTGCTATTTTAATAAATGTCAATTAATTTCAAGGCTGTGGATTTAGCCTGAAATTTCCAAAATAGGCAGTTTTATAATATAATTTTTCATGATATTGTATATCATATTTTGCTCTCTACTATATAATTGGACTGACAGAATCATGCTTCTGAGAGAATTTCAATATCAGAGGACCAGAATCTGTTCATTGGTTACTTGCTTGGTTCTACACAAGTGTTTTTTTTTGTTGTTTTTTTGTTTTTTTTTCTATATTCCATTATGGATTTGTTTTTATTTCCTCAAAAGAGCAACTTTTCTGTGTGTGTTTGTTCTTGCTCTTTTTGTTGTTACTTTTGATGCCAAAGGTTTTCCTTTTTTACCAGTTTTGCATAAAAGAATTACTTACATTTTTATAAAGAGTTCACTTTATTCCATTAAAAAAAAAGCTTGCTCAACTTTCCACATTCTTGTCACTAATTCACCCTCCAATTTTTGGCTGGTAGTCTATTCTCATCAGATATGCTATCAGATTTACCTTCCAGGAGTTCAAAGTCTTCAAACCTGCGCCTCTGGTCCTGACGGCAGGGTCACGAGCTCTTATTCTGCATCTCCCCCCATACCCCTACCCCTACCCCTACCACCACGGCCATCCCCCTTGTCATCCCCTTTGTCCTCTGAAGTGGCTGTTCTATTGCTCATAGCCCATGTAGTCAACATTCCTTAATTATTCTTTCAGTTTAGTTGAGCACTTCTTTTACCAGGTTTCCGAAAAAGCAATTATTGTTGTTATTATTTTGGAGATGTTATATATAATGTAGGATATAGAATCTGAGATTGGAAATCACCTCCATAAGAATTTTAAAAACATTACCATCTTCTAGATTTTAGAGTTGCTGCTGAAAAGCCACTCTTTTCTGACTCTTTGTATAGAACCCACACTTTTTCCTGGCAATCTTGTGAAACTTCATTGAGTCAGCCTTTTCAGATTCAATGACAATGTTTCTTGGCCATTGTTCAGGGCCTTTGAAGCTGGAAACACAAACTCTTTAGTTCTGGAGAATTTTCTTGAATTATTTAATGACTTATTTCTTCCTCTCCGTTTTTTTTTTTTTTTTTTTTTTTCCCTTTCTTTCTAAAACTCATGTTAGTTACATGTAGATTCTCTATTCAAAAACTAGTACAGCCGCTATGGAGAACAGTGTGGAGATTCTTTACAAAACTGGAAATAGAACTGCCATATGACCCAGCAATCCCACTGCTGGGCATACACACTGAGGAAACTTTAAAAAAAAAAAAAAAAAAAAAGAAAGAGACACATATACTCCAATGTTCATCGCAGCACCGTTTACAATAGTTAGGACATGGAAGCAACCTAGATGTCCATCGACAGATAAATGGATAAGAAAGCTGTGGTACATATACACAATGAAGTATTATTCACCTATTAAAAAGAAGGCATTTGAGTCAGTTCTAATGAGGTGGATGAAACTGGAGCCTATTATACAGAGTGAAGTAAGTCAGAAATAAAAACACCAATACAGTATATTAATGCATATATACGGAATTTAGAAAGATGGTAATGACGACCCTATATGCGAGACAGCAAAAGGGATACAGATATAAAGAATAGACTTTTGGACTCTGTGGGAGAAGGTGACAGTGGGATGATTTGAGAGAATAGCATTGAAACATGTATATTACCATATGTGAAATAGATGACTAGTCCAAGTTAGATGCATGAAACAGGGCACTCAAAGCCGGTGAACTGGGACAATCCAGAGGGGTGGAATGGGGAGGGAGGTGGGAGGGAGGTTTGGGATGGCGGGACACATGTATACCCCTGGCTGATCCACGTCAATGTATGGCAAAACCCACCACAATACTGTAAAGTAATTAGCCTCCAATTATAATAAATAAATTACTTTCTAAAAGAATGCAATTGGTAATAATACCTCATCATTATGAGGTCTTCCAAGGAAATGACGGTGTGTCAGAGAAACACCAAAAACACGGATTATGACAAACTTCCTGAGGTCCAATCCTACCTTTGATGTGGTCTCAAGGTGTGACCCTTTTAATAAATATCTCAATGCTGTGTACATTGGTTTCCTCATCTAATAAAAAAGGAGATTAATTTTAAAAAGTTTCTTTCTTCTCTCCTATTTTACATTTCTTTGTCTTTTTACTCTGTTCTGGAAATATTTGTCAATCTAATGTACTAACCCTTTCATACTTTCCAAAGGATTTCTTTGTGCTATCGCATCTTTTACTTCTGAGGGACCTTTTTTGCTCTCTGAAGGCTCATGTTTTAATAGCAGGTGGAACAGTTAGTGCAGCTCCCTAAACATGTTAGTATAACAGCAAACAGGGTGTGCTGCCTAGAATACAACGGAAAAGGGTGAGTTCAGAAAAGTCATGGAGATAAAAGAAGCTCTTTTGCCTCTTTCCTGTTTGCCCATGTCTATTTCCCTCTAAACTTGAAAGGAGTAATCTCATTGGAATGAGATCACTGGGCAATTTAAGCTCCTGGCTTATGTGCTTCTGAATGCACGCCATGCCTTGCCTAACCTGTTGATTCCTTCCCTAGCTCAAAAGAAGGAAAAGTGAAGAATTAAGTAGTTGAAGAATGACTAGCCCACTTAGCAATCCTGAAGGCAGATCATATGGGCAAGATAACATCTGAAGAGTGTCAGTCAATCTTCATGAAGGTGAGAAGGCTATAGAACCCAACCTCCTGCCTCCGTGATCCACTGAGATTCTTCCTTCCCACCCTTTTCCCTTTAAAAATTGTCATGCCTGAGCAGAATCTTTGTCGTTGGTCTCAGGACACCAGTCCACCTTCTCCCCAGATTGCTGGCTTTTCTGGTTAAAGCGACATTCCTTTCTACTGATACTTGCCTCTCAAATTTTTGTCTTTTGAGCGATGAGCAGGCAAATCTGAGTTTGGTGACACAGAGGCTAGTGCTAGCGTTAGTCACTCAGTTGGGTCTGCCTTTTGGGGACCCCATGGACTGGAGCCCACCATGCTCCTCTGTCCATAGGATTTTCTAGGCATGAATACTGGAGTGGGTTGCCATTTCCTTCTCCAGGGGATCTTTCTGACTCAGGGATCAAACCTGGGTCTCCCACATTGCAGGCAGATCCTTTTACTGTCTGAGCCACTCAGGAAGCCCTGACAGAGAGGAGGGGGACACATCATGCAGGGGCTCATGGAACCCTGACTGAAAGTCATAAAAGCTGGCATCTGAGCCTAGCTTTGTCCTTTATTTGGAAAACTCCACTAGTCTCTCTGAGCCTTCATTTCACCGTCTGTAAACTGAAAGGTTTAAATCTCTGAGGAGCCTTACAACTCTAGTGTTCTCATGGGTCTTTAACTACATCAATATTTTTTCCCCAAGGGAGAACAATCATAGTACTTACATTTGTGTATATGCACTTTATGCTTTTCTAAATGCACATGTATATCTGATTTTCATCTCACCCAAGAATAGAACTTTGACCCCTGAAGCAACTATGGATTTATATTTACTTGCCTGGAGTTCAGTTCAGTGGCTCAATCATGTCCAACTCTTTGTGACGCCATGGACTGCAGCATGCCAGGCTTCCCTGTCCATCACCAACTCCCAGAGCTTGCTCAAACTCATTACGCCTTCCAACCGTCTCATCCTCTGTCATCCCCATCTCCTCCTGCCTTCAATCTTTCCCAGCATCAGGGTCTTTTCTAATGAATCAGTTCTTTGCATCAGGTGGCCAAAGTATTGGGAACTTCAGCTTCAACATCAGTCCTTCCAAAGAATATTCAGGATTGATTTCCTTTAGGATTGACTGTTTTGATCTCCTTGCAGGCCAAGGGACTCTCAAAAGTCTTCTCCAACACCACAGCTCAAAAGCATCAATTCTTTGGTGTTCAGCTTTCTTTATGATCCAAATCTCCATCCATACATGACTACTGGAAAAACCATAGATTTGACTAGACAGACCTTTGTTGGCAAAGTAATGTCTCTGCTTTTAAATATGCTGTCTGGCTTTGTCATAGCTTTTCTTTCAAGAAGCAAGCGGCTCTTAATTTCAAGGCTGCAGTCAACATCTGCACTGATTTTGGAGCCCAAGAAAATAAAGTCTTTCATTGTTTACCCACCTATTTGCCATGAAGTGATAGGACCAGATGCCATGATCTTAGTTTTTTGAATGTTGAATTTTAAGCCAGCTTTTTCACTTTCCTTTCACTTTTATCACAAGGCTCTTTAGTTCCTCTTTGCTTTCTGCCATAAAGGGGGTGTTGTCTGCATATCTGAGGTTATTGATATTTCTCCCTGTAATCTTGATTCCAGCTTGTACTTCATTCAGCTTGGCATTTTGCATGAGGTGCCCTATATATAAGTTAAAGAAGCAAGGTGACAATATACAGCTTTGTCATACTCCTTTCCCAACTTAGAACCAGTCCATTGTTTCATGTCTGGTTCTAACTGCTGCTTTTTGACCTGCATACAGGTTTCTCAGGAGGCAGGTAACGTGGTCTGATATTTCCATTTCTTTAAGAATTTTTCACAGTTTGTTGTGATCAAGTCAAAGGCTTTGGCATAGTCAATAAAGTAGAAGCAGATGTTTTTCTGGAATTCTCTTGCTTTTTCTGTGATACAAAGCATATAGGCAATTTGATCTCTGGTTCCTCTGCCATTTCTAAATCCACCTTGAACAACTGGAAGTTATTGGTTCACGAACTGTTGAAGCCTCACTTGGAGATTTTTGAACATTACTTTGACAGTGTGATATGAGTGCAATTGTGCAGTACTTTGAACATTCTTTAGCATCGCCTTTCTTGAGGATTGGAATGAAAACTGAACTTTTCCAGTTCTATGGTCACTGCTGAGTTTTCCAAATTTGCTGGCATATTGAGTGCAGCACTTTCACAGCATCATCTTTTAGGATTTGAAATAGCACAGCTGGAATTCCACCACCTCCATTAGCTTTGTTCGTGGTGATGCTTCCTAAGGCCCACTTGACTTAGCATTCCAGGATATCTGGCTCTAGGTGAGTGATCACACCATCATGGTTATCTGGGTCATGAAGATCTTTTCTGTATAGTTCTTCTGTGTATTGTTACCACCTCTTCTTAATATCTTCTGCTTCTGTCAGATCCATACCATTTCTGTCCTTTATTGTACCCATCTGTGTGCTAAGCGCAGGCAGCTGCAACTGGCGCGCTAAGGGTGGCCGAGAGGAGCCACCCCACGTCCGAGGTCAGGGGCAGAAGCCGGGAGGACCCCATGCCCAAAGGGCGGCGGCCAAGAGGAGTTACTCCGCGTCTGAGGTCGGGGGGTAGGTGCGGACGAGAGGAGATACCCAGCGTCCAAGGTCAGGGGCGGCGAAGAGAGGAGTTACCCTGCGTTTGAGGCCAGGGGTGGTGGCCGGGAGGAGCTACCCCATGACCCCACTCCCGAGGCCCCAGGCCATGGCCGGGAGGACCAACCCCACGTCCAAGGAGCTATGGCTGCACCGGTGCAGGAGGGCCTAGAGGAGCTATCCCACGTTGAAGGTCAGGAAGGGCGGCAGTAAGGATATACCCCTCGTCCAAGGTAAAGAGTAATGGCTGCGCTTTGCTGGAGCAGCCGTGAAGAGATACCCCATGCCCAAGGTAAGAGAAACCCAAGTAAGACGGTAGGTGTTGCAAGAAGGCATCAGAGGGCAGACACACTGAAACCATACTCACAGAAAACTAGTCAATCTAATCACACTAGGACCACAGCCTTGTCTAACTCAATGAAACTAAACCATGCCCATGGGGCAACCCAAGATGGGCGGGTCATGGTGGAGAGATCTGACAGAATGTGGTCCACTGGAGAAGGGAATGGCAAACCACTTCAGTATTCTTGCCTTGAGAACCCCATGAACAGTATGAAAAGGCAAAATGATAGGATACTGAAAGAGAAACTCCCCAGGTCAGTAGGTGCCCAATATGCTACTGGAGATCAGTGGAAAAATAACTCCAGAAAGAATGAAGGGATGGAGCCAAAGCAAAAACAATACCCAGCTGTGGATGTGACTGGTGATAGAAGCAAGGTCTGATGCTATAAAGAGCAATATTGCATAGGAACCTGGAATGTCAAGTCCATGAATCAAGGCAAATTGGAAGTGGTCAAACAAGAGATGGCAAGAGTGAATGTCGACATTCTAGGAATCAGCAAACTGAAATGGACTGGAATGGGTGAATTTAACTCAGATGACCATTATATCTACTACTGCGGGCAGGAATCCCTCAGAAGAAATGGAGTGGCCATCATGGTCAACAAAAGAGTCCGAAATGCAGTACTTGGATGCAATCTCAAAAATGACAGAATGATCTCTGTTCATTTCCAAGGCAAACCATTCAATATCACAGTAATCCAAGTCTATGCCCCAACCAGTAACGCTGAAGAAGCTGAAGTTGAATGGTTCTATGAAGACCTACAAGACCTTTTAGAACTAACACCCAAAAAAGATGTCCTTTTCATTATAGGGCACTGGAATGCAAAAGAAGGAATTCAAGAAACACCTGGAGTAACAGGCAAATTTGGCCTTGGAATACGGAATGAAGCAGGGCAAAGACTAATAGAGTTTTGCCAAGAAAATGCACTGGTCATAACAAACACCCTCTTCCAACAACACAAGAGAAGACTCTATACATGGACATCACCAGATAGTCAACACTAAAATCAGATTGATTATATTCTTTGCAGCCAAAGATGGAGAAGCTCTATACAGTCAGCAAAAACAAGACCAGGAGCTGACTGTGGCTCAGACCATGAATTCCTTATTGCCAAATTCAATTGAAGAAAGTAGGGAAAACCACTAGACCATTCAGGTATGACCTAAATCAAACCCCTTATGATTATACAGTGGAAGTGAGAAACAGATTTAAGGGCCTAGATCTGATAGATAGAGTGCCTGATGAACTATGGAATGAGGTTCGTGATATTGTACAGGAGACAGGGATCAAGATCATCCCCATGGAAAAGAAATGCAAAAAAGCAAAATGGCTGTCTGGGGAGGCCTTACAAATAGCTGTGAAAAGAAGAGAAGCAAAAAGCAAAGGAGAAAAAGAAAGATATAAACATCTGTATGCAGAGCTCCAAAGAATAGCAAGAAGAGACAAGAAAGCCTTCCTCAGCGATCAATGCAAAGAAATAGAGGAAAACAACAGAATGGGAAAGACTAGAGGTCTCTTCAAGAAAATCAGAGATACCAAAGGAACATTTCATGCAAAGATGGGCTCGATAAAGGACAGAAATGGTATGGACCTAACAGAAGCAGAAGATATTAAGAAGAGATGGCAAGAATACACAGAACTGTTCAAAAAAGATCTTCACGATCCAGATAATCACGATGGTGTGATCACTGACACTGACTGGTGTGATCAGCCAGACATCCTGGAATGTGAAGTCAAGGGGGCCTCACATGTATACCTGTGGCGGATTCATTTTGATATTTGGCAAAACTAATACAGTTATGTAAAGTTTAAAAATAAAATAAAATTAAAAAAAAAAAAAGAAAGAAAGCATCACTATGAACAAAGCTAGTGGAGGTGATAGAATTCCAGTTGAGCTACTCCAAATCCTGAAAGATGATGCTGTGAAAGCGCTGCACTCAATATGTCAGCAAATTTGGAAAACTCAGCAGTGGCCACAGGACTGGAAAAGGTCAGTTTTCATTCCAATCCCAAAGAAAGGCAATGCCAAAGAATGCTCAAATCACCGCACAATTGCACTCATCTCACACGCTAGTAAAGTAATGCTCAAAATTCTCCAAGCCAGGCTTCAGCAATATGTGAACCGTGAACTTCCTGATGTTCAAGCTGGTTTTAGAAAAGGAAGAGGAACCAGAGATCAAATTGGCAACATCTGCTGGATCATTGAAAAAGCAAGAGAGTTCCAGGAAAACATCTATTTCTGCTTTATTGACTATGCCAAAGCCTTTGACTGTGTGGATCACAATCAACTGTGGAAAATTCTGAAAGAGATGGGAATACCAGACCACCTGACCTGCCTCTTGAGAAATTTGTATGCAGGTCAGGAAGCAACAGTTAGAACTGGACATGGAACAACAGACTGGTTCCAAATAGGAAAAGGATTTCATCAAGGCTGTATATTGTCACCCTGTTTATTTAACTTATATGCAGAGTACATCATGAGAAATGCTGGACTGGAAGAAACACAAGCTGGAATCAAGATTGCCAAGAGAAATATCAATAACCTCAGATATGCAGATGACACCACCCTTATGGCAGAAAGTGAAGAGGAACTCAAAAGCCTCTTGATGAAAGTGAAAGTGGAGAGTGAAAAAGTTGGCTTAAAGCTCAACATTCAGAAAACGAAGATCATGGCATCCGGTCCCATCACTTCATGGGAAATAGATGGGGAAACAGTGGAAACAGTGTCAGACTTTATTTTTCTGGGCTCCAAAATCACTGCAGATGGTGACTGCAGCCATGAAATTAAAAGATGCTTACTCCTTGGAAGGAAAGTTATGACCAACCTAGATAGCATATTCAAAAGCAGAGACATTACTTTGCCAACAAAGGTTCGTCTAGTCAAGGCTATGGTTTTTCCAGTGGTCATGTATGGATGTGAGAGTTGGACTGTAAAGAAAGCTCAGCGTGGAAGAATTGATGCTTTTGAACTGTGGTGTTGGAGACGACTCTTGAGAGTCCCTTGGACTACAAGGAGATCCAACCAGTCCATTCTGAAGGAGATCAGCCCTGGGATTTCTTTGGAAGGAATGATGCTAAAGCTGAAACTCCAGTACTTTGGCCACCTCATGCGAAGTGTTGACTCATTGGAAAAGACTCTGATGCTGGGAGGGATTGTGGGCAAGAGGAGAAGGGGACGACAGAGGATGAGATGGCTGGATGGCATCACTGACTCGATGGATGTGAGTCTGAGTGAACTCCAGGAGTTGGTGATGGACAGGGAGGCCTGGCGTGCTGCGATTCATGGGGTCGCAAAGAGTCAGACACGACTGAGCGACTGATCTGATCTGATCTGTGCATGAAATGTTCCCTTGTTATCTCCTATTTTCTTGAAGAGATCTCTAGTCTTTCCCATTCTCTTTTTTTCCTCTATTTCTTTACATTGATCACTTAGGAAGGCTTTCTTACCTCTTCTTGCTATTTTTTGGAACTCTGCATTCAGACGGGTGTAGCTTTCCTTTTCTGCTTTGCCTTTTGCCTCTCTTCTTTTGTCAGCTATTTGTAAGGTCTCCACAGGCAACCACTTTACCTTTTTGCATTCCTTTTTCATGGGGATGGTTTTGATCACAGCCTCCTGTACAATGTCACGAACTTCCATTCATAGTTCTTCAGACACTGCCCATCAAATCTAATCCATGAATCTATTTGTCACTTCCACTGTATAATCATAAGGGACTTGATTTAGGTCATACCTGAATGGTCTAGTGGTTTTCCCTACTTTCTTCAATTTAAGTGAGAATTTGCAATAAGGAGGTCATGACCTGATCAACAGTCAGATCCCAGTCTTGTTTTTGCTGACTGTATAAAGCTTCTCTATCTTTGACTGCAAAGAATATAATTAATCTGATTTCAGTATTGACCATCTGACAATGTCCATGTGTAGAGTCCTCTCGTGTGTTGTTGGAAAAGGGTGATTTCTATGACCAGTGCGTTCTCTTGACAAAACTCTGTTAGCCTTTGTCCTGATTCATTTTGTATTCCAAGGCCAAATTTGCCTGTTACCCCAGGTATCTCTTGACTTCCTACTTTTGCATTCCAGTCACCAATGATGAAAAGGGCATCTTTTTTTGGTGTTAGTTCTAGAATATCTTGTAGGTCTTCATAGAACTGTTCAACTTTAGCTTCTTTGGTATTAGTGGTTGGCGTATAGATTTGTATTACTGTCATATTGAATGGTTTGGCATGGAAACAAACAGAGATCATTGTGTCAAATTTTAGATTGCACCCAAGAACTGCACTTAGGACTCTTTTGTTAACTATGAGTGCTACTCCCTTTCTTCTAAGGGATTCCTACCCACAGTAGTAGATATAATGGTCATCTGAATTAAATTCTCTCATTCCGCTCTGTTTTAGTTCACTGATTCCCGAAATGTCGATGTTCACTCTTGCCATCTTCTGTTTGACCACTTTCAATTTACTTTGATTCACAGACTTAACATTCCAGGTTCCTATACACTATTGTTCTTTACAGCATCAGACTTTACTTCCATCACCAATCACATCTACAACTGGACACTCTTTTTGCTTTGGCTCCATCTCTTCATTCTTTCTGGAGCTATTTCTCCACTCTTCTCCAGTAGC
Organism: Bubalus bubalis; assembly: GCF_019923935.1. Classification (NCBI taxonomy): domain Eukaryota; kingdom Metazoa; phylum Chordata; class Mammalia; order Artiodactyla; family Bovidae; genus Bubalus; species Bubalus bubalis. The sequence continues at coordinate 26,223,743 of NC_059180.1, forward strand.
ATATTGGGCACCTACTGACCTGGGGAGTTCATCTTTTTGCTTTTCATACTGTTCGTGGAGCTCTCAAAGCAAGAATACTGAAGTGGTTGGCCATTCCCTTCTCCAGTGGAACACATTTTGCCCAGAGTTACACAGGTGTTAATGGCCAAATCAAATTGGAATGAGGATCTTTGGTCTCCCAAACTGAACTCAGATGCAGAAACCACAAGTAAGTCAATTCTCTCAGCATGACCAAGTAGTAACTAATTCATCAGAAGGAAAATGTTGAATCTGTCTTCTGAGTCCTTCCAAGTAAGCCTGCTATATCCTTAGCTGGGGCCTCCCAGGTGCCTCAGTGGGTAAAGAAAGTGCCTCAATGCAGGAGACACAGCAGATATGGGTTCGATTCCTGGGTCAGGAAGATCCCCTGGAGGAGGACATGGCAACCCACTCCAGTATTCTTGCCTGGAGGATCCATGAACAGAGGTATCTGGTGGGTTACAGTCCATAGGTTGCAAAGAGTTGGACAGGATTGAAGCAACTGAGCCCACACGCATGCACCCTTAGGTGAAGGAAAGGGCAGAGATGGGAGTTACACACCAGAAATACAACATTCCTCAGCCAGGGACTGACATTATATGAATGTCATACATGCGCAGTTACTGGAGTGGATCTCATGAAGAAGGACACTTCTCAACCAGCACGGGTTTTACAGCCACGTGAATGTGGAGGGCTGGACACTTGGCAGTTTAGCTTTTCTGCCTTTTAAGGTGGATTTGTCATAACAGGAACTAACCACCACAGAATCCTCTCCTTTGAAGGACTGTCCTCTCTAAATTTATCTAGTTGATAATGGGCTTCCCTGATAGTTCAGCTGTTAAAGAATCTGCTTGCAATGCAGGACACCCCAGTTTGATTCCTGGTTTGGGAAGATCCGCTGCAGAAGGGATAGGCTACCCACTCCAATATTCTTGGGCTTCTCTGGTGGCTCAGATGGTAAAGCATCCACCTGCAATGCGGGAGACCTGGGTTCGACCCCTGGGTTAGGAAGATCCCCTGGAGAAGGGAAGGGCTACCCACCCCAGTATTCTTGTCTGGAGAATTCCATGGATGGAGGAGCCTGGCAGGTTACAGTCCATGGGGTTGCAAAGAGTCCTACTTGATTGAGTGACTTTCAGTTTCACAATGAGAGCAAAGAGGACCAAATTGATAGCACACACGTCTATTGGACAGAGATCAGAAAGTTACAGGAACTATAATTTGCATAATTAGAAAATATTGTTTTAAGGGAACAAGGATCAGGGTTTTTCAGAGCTGAAAATGTACCAGATTGATTTTCTGCAGCCTATTCCTTAATGATATGAAAAGTAATCAATAGAGGTAATCAAGTGTCCTAAGTACTTTAATGTAATGTTGACAGTAACACCAAATAACAGCAATAACCAGAATTATATTTTACTTGTGCTTTTTAAAGCTATGTGTCAGACACTGAGTTAAGTATGTCAAAGACTTATCTTATTTCACACCCGTAAAGCATCATGAAGTGGGGACCAATATTCTCTCCATTTTACAGGCGATTTCAGGTGAGTTGCTTGGAGCTTAGCTAGATGTCCAGAGTCACATTGCATGGAAGGGCAGAGTCGGAATTTGAACTCAGACTATCAAAATGCAAATTCCAACACTCTTAACTGTTCCGCTATACTGCTTCTTAAAGAAAGCCTTCTTAACTATTGTCAACTTTGAATGTCATCTTGAGTACAGGAGAGGAAGTTTATCTTTTCTTTCCCAGTCAGCAGGAAAAGTAATTTATTTTGCAATTTTTAAAATGTGGTAAAATACATATGACATAAAATTTACCATTTTAACTGTTCTTAAGTGTGTGTCCAGTACGTCCACAATGATGTGCAACCATCAGTCATCCACTTCCAGATCTTTGTCATCATCCCAGACAGAAGTTCCTATTCATTAAACACTAACTCTCCATTCCCAGAGGGGAACCCAGACCCTGGAAACCTCCATTCTGCTTTCTATGTCTATGAATTTGCCTGTTTTAGGTAAATCTTGTCCGTGGAGTCATATAATATTTGTCCTTTTGCGTCTGGTTCCTTTCACCTAGGAACTATTTCCAAGGTTTGCCCATGGTATGGCATGTATCAGAATTCCATTCCTTTTTATGCTGAGTAATATTCCATTGCATGTATAGATTACATTTTGTTCATCCATTCATCTATTGATTCATGTTTGGATTATTTCAGCCTTTTGACTACTGTCAATAATCAGTGCTATGAATATTATTGTAAAAGTATTTGAGTCCCTGCTTTCATTTCTTTTGGATATTTACATAGATGAAGAATTACAAGATCATATGGTAATTCTTCTGTTACTGCTGCTAAGTCACGTCAGTTGTGTCCGACTCTGTGCGACCCCATAGATGGCAGCCCACCAGGCTCCCCGTCCCTGGGATTCTCCAGGCAAGAACACTGGAATGGGTTGCCATTTCCTTATCCAATGCATGAAAGTGAAAAGTGAAAGTGAAGTCGCTCAGTCGTGTCCAACTCTTAGCGATCCATGGACTGCAGCCTACCAGGTTCCTCAGTCCATGGGAGTTTCCAGGCAAGAGTACTGGAGTGGGTCGCCAGTGCCTTCTCCAAATGGTAATTCTAGTTTAAGTTTTTGAGGAGACACTAAATTGTTTTCCATAGTGACTGTACCTTTTTACATTCCTACCAGCTAGTAACTCAGACGGTAAAGCATCCGTCTGCAATGCAGGAGACCTGGGTTCAATTCTCCACGGGAAGATCCCCTGGAGAAAGAAATGGCAATCCACTCCAGTATTCTTGCTTGGAGAATTCCACGGACAGAGGAGCTTGGCAGGCTATACAGTCCATGGGGTTGCAAAGAGTCGGACACAACTGAGCAACTAATGCACACACACCAAGCACAAGGGTTCCAATTTCTCCACATTCTCTCCAACATTAGCTATTTTCAGTTTTTTAATAATAGACATGCTAATAGGTGTGAAGTGGTATCTTGTATTTTCATTTGAGTTTTCCTAGTCACTAACGATGGTAAGCATCTCTTCATGTGCTTAGTGGTCATTTGAGGATCTTCTTTAGAATAATGTCTACTCAGGTTGTAAACTCTGCTCAATGTTATGTGGCAGCCTGGATGGGAGGGGGATATGGGGGAGAATGGATACATGTATATGTATGGCTGAGTCCCTTTGCTGTCCACCTGAAACTATAACATCATGGTTAATTGGCTATACTCCGAAATAAAATAAAAAGGGTCTACTTAAGACCTTTGTCCATTTCTGAATTGGGTTGCTTTTTTGTTTTGAGCTGTAGGAGTTTATGTTGTTGCTGTTGGTTTTTTGTATATTCTTGACATTAATTCCTGATCAGATATATGATTAACAAACATTTTCTCTCGTTCTATGTGTTATCTTTTAATTCTCTTGATAGTGTCCTCTGATGCACAAAAATTTTTAATTTGATGAAGTCCAATTCATGTATTTTTTCCTTTCGTTGCCTGTACCTTAGGTGTCGTAAGTAAAAAATCATTACCAAATACAATGTCAAAAGATTTCCCACTTTGTTTTCTTATAAGCATTTTAAAGTTTTAGCTTTTAAATCTAGGCCTTTAATTCATTTTGAGTTAATTTCTGTATATGGTATAAAATTAAAAGTCCCACTTTATCCTTTTTTTAATGGTTGCTTATTTATTAAATTTTAACTGTGCTGGGTCTTCGTTGCTGTGCAGGCTTCTCATTGCGGTGGCTTTTCTTCTTGTGGAACATGGACTCCAGTGTGTGTGGTCTTCAGCAGTTGAGGCAAGTGGGCTCAGTAATTCTGGATCCCTGGCACTAGAGAACAGGTTCACTAATTGTGGCACAGAGGCTTAGCTGCACCATGGGATGTGGAATCTTCCCAGACCAGGGATCAAACCATATCTCCTACATTGTTAGGTGGATTTTTTTTTTTTTTTTTTTTTACCACTGAGCCATCAGAGAGGCCTACACTTTTTTCTTTTGCCTGTGGATATACAGTTTTCCCAGGACCATTTGTTGAAAAATCCCTGCTTTCCCATTAAATAGACTTGGCATCCTTGTTGAAAATCATTTGAACATATAAGTGAGGGTTTATTTCTGGGCTCTCTGTTCTATCCTATTGGACTATGTCTATTCTTATGCCAGTAACACACTATTTTGATTATTGTTTGTAGGACAGATGAGCCTGGAGGTCTACAGTCCATGGAGCTGCAAAGACTTGGACACAACTTAGCAACTGAACAACAGCAACAACAAGAGCTTTGTAGTAAGTTTTGAAATCAGGAAATTTGAAACCTCTAGGAAAAGTCACTTTAATTCACATGAGATGAAAGTTAAAATGTGGACTAGCCTAAGATTAGATAATGCAAAGGAGATGGCAATCAAACTAGTTTGAAGACCCACATTTCTGTTGGCATTATGCAGACTGTAGACTTCCTCAGAGGCTGTGCCTACCATTTTTTAGTCTTCTTGACGGAGGAAGGGAGTAGGGGTGAAGACCAAGGATGGTGCTTGCAGGGCTGTGAATTAGCCCAATTGCTTTGAGGAGCATTTGGAAATAAGAATCATAATCCTCGGAAATGGGCTACCATAAGCCAGGAACAGTGTTTTCAGTAAATTAATAGTAAATGGACTTAACACAGAAATTTGCCTGCAAGACTATTCAACCCAGCATTGTTACCATAGTGATAACCAACAACAAAAAATTGAGTGGAGCTGGTTAAAGTATGGCACCACCGTACAATGGGATGCCAGGTGGCTGTTAGAAACATCTTGTTGAATCATATTTGTAGACATGAAAAGATGGGAATGATAACAATTTAAATGAAAAACAAATTATATGTACCATGCAATTTCACAGTTGTCAGATTTGGAGATCATAAAGTATCCAAACACACACACACTCACACACATATAACGGAAGGATAGATGCCATTATTCATTGTCCTTTTGTTAGGTCTAGCTCTCCAGAAGCAGATCCTGAGAAGAATTTGTGTGCAATAGATTTATTAAGGAAATGCCTCAGGATAAACTGGTAAGGGAATGGGGGAAGAAAGACAGAAAAGGGGAGAAAGCCAAGCAAAGAAGCCAATTCAGGCCAAACCCACAGAGGATAATTCCAGCCTGATCCTCCAGAGAAACTCTGGGTTGTAAATTACACTTCAGGCTTGTTCTAACCTAAGAGCTTTCAAATTCCCTCACCCAGCAATCATTGGTCAAAGACCACCCTAGGGACTCTGAATAAAGCCAGTTCGTGGGAGGGTCCCATCGAGATAGACCATATGCACGCCTGCTAAGTCACTTCAGTCGTGTCCGACTCTTTGCAACCCTATGGACTGTAGCCCACCAGGATCCTCTGTCCATGGGACTCTCCAGGCAAGAATACTGGAGTGGGTTGTCATTTCCTCCTCCAGGGGATCTTCCCGACCCAGGGATAGAAACCTTGTCTCGACATCTCCTGCATTGACAGGCAGGTTCTTTACCACTACTGCCACCTGGGAAGCTCAGAGCCACAGGGTACCAAAATTGAAGAAGTCTGCAGAAACACGAAAAGGGATTCTGGGGTACATAAGTAGAGCATGCCATTTAACATTCTCTACAGAAAAGGCAGTATTTTTGTAATATCATTTTTGTAATAATAAGTTATTAAATATATATGTAGAAACAAATAGCTTTCAAATTCCTTTGCAATTTCACAGCTTTTTCATAGAATTAGGGTCACTACAGTAAGCCCCCTATATATGAACCTTCAAGTTGAGAACTTTCAGAGATGAAACATGTGTTCACATGTCCAGTCACATTAGGTTAGTTCACATGTCTGGTGTACATTGTCCTGTGCATGCATCCTCTACAAGCGGTTGTGCTTCTGTGTACTTTACTGTACAGTACTGCATAGGGTACAGAGTGCAGTATCTTTATTTCAAGCCCAGGATGTCTGGAAGCAAGTGCAAAGGCATTGGTGATGTAGCTGATATAGCACTATCCAGACATCACTGGGTCATTTTTTCAAGAGGGTAGATAGAACTGAATCCATGAAGAAACCAGAACCTGTGCCATCAACATCAGGCATAAGTGGAATTGCAGCTTGCCCTCAGTCTCCCATTGCCGATGATCCTTTAGTTCTACCATCTCCCACATCCTCTCCCTCCCCTAGTCAGTAACTCCTCTTGCCTGTTCACTTGAGGTCGGCCCCTATCCAGCTGTTGTAGTACTGCTGTTGTTCAGTCACTAAGCTGTGTATGATTCTTTGTGACCCCATGCGTTATAACATGCTGGGCTCCTCTGTCCTCCACTATCTCCTGGAGTTTGCTCAAATTCATACCCATTAAGTCAGTGATGCTATCTAACCATCTCATCTTCTGCCACCCACTTCTGCTTTTGCCTTCAATCTTGCCAGCATCAGGGTCTTTTTCCAATGAGTCGGCTCTTTGCATCAGGTGGCCAAAGTATTGGAGCTTCAGCTTCAGCAACAGTCTTTCCAAAGAATATTCAGGGTTGATTTCTTTTACAATTGACTGGTTTGATCACCCTGCAGTCGCTATTGTACTGTACTACTATACTTTCCAAGGTACTGTACTATAAGATTAAAAGTTTTCTTTATTTTTTGTTTGTTTTTATTTATTATTTATGTGAAAAATATTATAAGTCTACTACAGAGCAGTACCACATAGCCAACTGTGTTAGTTGGGTATCTTGTCTAACTCTGTTCGGCTTACGAATAAATATGACATACAAATGTGCTCTCAGAATGGAACTCATTCATATGTCGGGGACTTACTGTATTCAGTGACAAAAGACTCTTTCTAGTGCCCACGCTGCACTAGCTGTTCTGGCAATATTTTAATTAAGCTTTAAGTCTTTAGAATCCTCATTCCAGGGACAAAATATTTGCAAACCATATATTTGATAAAGGGTTAATATTTAGAAAATACAAGGAACTTGTATAACTCAATAGCAAAAAACTAAAATAATCTGATTTTTAAATGGGCAAGGGACCAGGATAGACATGCCACCCCACAAAAAAAAGACATATTAATGTAACTGGCCACATCTACATGAAAATGTACTCAGTATTACTAACCATCATGGAAAGGCAAATCAAAACTACAATGAAATATCACCTCATATCTGTCAGAACGGCCATCATAAAAACACAAGAAAAAACTTATATTTAAGATGATTTGGAGGAAAGGGAACACTTGTCCACTGTTGGTGGAAATGTAAGTTGGTGCAGCCACTATGGAAAACAATATGGTGTTTTCTCAAAAAATGGAAAATAGAACTACTATATGATCCAGCAATCCCACTTCTGGGCATATATCTAAAGGAAATGAAATCACTATTTCAAAGAGCTATCTGCACTCCTATGTTCACTGAAGCATTATTCACAATAGCCAAGATGTGTAAACATGTGTCCATCAACAGATGACCGATGAAGAAGATGTGGTAAATACACACACACACACACACACACACATACACAGGCCCTGGTAGCTCAGGTGGTAAACAATCTGCCTGCAATGCAGAAGACCCTGGTTCGGTTCCTGGGTCAGGAAGATCCTCTGGAGAATGGATAGGCTACCCACTCCAGTATTCTTGGGCTTCCCTGGTGGCTCAGACAGTAAAGAATCCCCTGCAATGTAGGAGACCTGGGTTTGTCCATAGGTTGGGAAGATCCCCTGGAGGGAGAGCATGGCAACCCACTCCAGTTTTCTTGCCTGGAGAATCCCATGAACAGAGGAGCCTGGCAGACTACAATCCTGATATTTGGGACAACAGAGATGGACCTTGAAGACATTATGCCAAGTGATATAAGTCAGACAAAGACAAACGCTGAGTGAGTTCACTGATATGTGGAATCTAAAAAAAAAGCTGAAGTCATAGAAAGAAAGAGTAGATTAGTGGTGGTTGAGGGAAATGTTAGGTGTTGGTCAAAAGGCATGAAGTTCCAGTTATAAGATGAATAAGCTTTGAGTTGTAATGTACAGCATGGTAACCATATGTCATAATACTGTTTTATATTCTTGAAAGCTGCTATGTGAGCAGATCTTCAATGTTCTTACCACCACCACCGCAACAAAGTGATAATTATGTGAGGTGAAGGATGTGTTAACTAAATTTATCTTGGTAAATATGTTATAATATAAACATGTATCAAATCATGTTGTATATCTTGTACTTATACAGTGTTATAATTATATCTCAATAAAACTGGGGAAAAATCCTCAATTCAGGGACCAACATATATCATTAATTGCAGTGAAGATAATGATAACCACAGTAATGACTTTTGGAACCATCCTATACATTAATGTTAGTGATAATATTGAAGCTCACTACGGACTGGGTCCTGATGAAATATTTCATTCATTAGCTCATTGATTCTTCATAACAATTCTATGGGTTAGGTACAAATGTTATCCTTATTTCCCAAATGGGAAAACTAAGGCCAAGAGAGGTTAAAGAATTCTCTTCAATGAAACTGGTAAAAGACAGAGCCTGGACTCAACCCAGGTTTGCCTGGTGCCAAAACTCACATTCAGAATCATTGCAGTGTGCTAAATCCGTGTATTTCTCCTCATATTTTAAGAAACATGTCTTGAATGCTGATCATAGGCCAGTTCTTCTGCTGTTCTATTGGGTTCCTTTTAATATACAATCCTGAGAATATTTCTCTGTTCGTTTTCCCAGCCTCTTTGGACAAGCCATTTTAGTTTCTTTCTGTTCATAATCTCTTGGGAGAAGGGCTGATGTATTTGTAAAATTATGAGCAAACCCATCATTATCCATGGAAAATACCTGCCCCAGTGCATGCTGGGTTGAGCATTTTATAATATTCAAACTTCAATCATTGCATTCACTAAATGATAGCTTTCTCTGATCTAAGGGGAAACCTTACCTTTTTGTCTGCTGCAAATATACATGGTAAAAATGGATAGAGGCCAAGAGGCATATTATAACGTGAGAAAAGCATTTTTCTAGGACAGTAGAAAAAGACTGATAATTTTAGAAATTGCCAAATAGGATAAGTGGGTGGCTTCCTTCTTTTCCAGAACAGTTTTCCTTTCATCATCAGCTTAAGTCTAAATTCTGGCATAAACTCTGCATGACACAGGCTGAAAGAAACAGGTTAAAAGAAATAGAAACAGATAATTCAAAGGAAATGGAGAGGATTTTGCTGATTCTTACAAGTTAAATTTCTATCCAAAGATCATTTGCTTGTACCATACTCATAACTTTCCAGATTTTTGTTTACTTATGTATGGGGGGGGGGGGGGGAGGAACAACCAGCTCAGCTAGGCTGAATCTAGTGATTAGTTAAATTACTCAGACATCCATTATTGAGAAACCTCGATTCCACTTGGGTTTGTTTAGTGCCACCTGGTAATAACTTTCTGCTTGACTGATGGCTACAAATTCTGATAGCAGTACATGAATGTCAATCACAAATGGAAATAAACATGCAAACTCTGGTATCCATTAAGCCAGTCGCCATGATCGCATTCCCAAACGTGTGTTGATTCAAAATCTAGGCTAAAGAGATTTAGCTGCATTCTGGATGGGAAACATTTATGCTTTGAGCTTGCTGTTTGAGACATGCAAAAGATAGGGGAGGAGGAAGGGAAGTGGAGGGGCCTCGGGGGATCAGGAGAGCTTCATGCCCTGCTGACAGGTGCAGAGAACAGACCCAACATCTGTGGAAGGAAAGCTGAGGACTTAGAAACAAAGTGGTAGGAAATTAAAGCACCAGAGATGGTTAAGATGCTCAGGGAAATAGGCTGGGAAACTGATTGTATTGGTCTCAGTCGGGAGCTGGCTGCATCTCAAAATAAAGATAGGAGCCCACCAGTCTTCACTTTCTCCCTCTTCTCTGAGTCCATTGGTGCTGGTTTGGTCTTAAAGCATGGAAGGAGTCCTCATAGAGCCCAGCTACACGTCGTGTGGTGAAAATGAGCACTTAAAATGTAAACAGTTCTCCCAACTGCATGTGCTTCAGGCAAATGGGTTTGAAAGAATTACACCCACTGTTCTCATGGAGTGCCTGCTCTGTAGGGTACCTCTGGGACCAACTAGGCTGGGGTTTTCACTTTCTTTTTTCCTTTTTTTTCCAGAGAAGCAAACTGAGATTTAGAGAGGACAAAGAATTTGGGTGACAGTCTAGTGTTATCAAGCAAATGGGTTCAAAACCTGGACCTACCACTTGGCATATCACTGGGTGATGTGAGCCAGTTTACATCTCTGTAAGCCCCTGCTTGTTTTTCTGTAAATTAGGGATGAAGACAGGAATATTGATGCGATAGCATGTACTATTAGGACTTACTGAGAGAATTCATGTAGAATGCATTCTATTTATTTCATGTAGATTTATTGAGCACCTTCTATGTCCCAGCTACTGTTCTAGGTACAATATAACCTTGCTTTTTGCCCTTGGGTAGCAAACATAGCTAATAGGGGTAGAGGGTGACTTTTCTCCAAAATCTACTGGGTGCCAAGGTCCCATGCTTATCTCTTAAACACGTTTCATTTGATCGGACAGCAACCCTGAGAGGCAGGTACTATTTTTATCTCCATTTTGTAGATGAGGAAACTGAGGTTTAATGAAAGGAATCATATAACATGCCCAAGGTCACATATACAGTGGGGGGAGGGGCTGAATTGGGATTCATTCAACTGGCTCTTTCAATAAATATTTGTTGAGCACCTACTATTGTGTTAGAGGCAGGGAACGCAACAATGAACAAACAGAACAAGTCCTAATGGTGCTTATATTCTAGTTGAGAGGCAGCTAGCAGCTAATTGCTCAGTGATTTAGTTCTGACTGATGGCTTTTAGGAAGGAGATGTGTGAGGGCAAAGAGTGGGATCTGACCTGGTTTTAGGGGGTGACATTTAAGCTGAGATCTGAAGGGCAAGAAGATCCCTGAGCAAAATGGGGAAATGTAAAGAATATTGCAAGCTGGAGGCCATTTTCACGGTATAGTTGCTTCTCATGCTCAACCTCAGTCTATTAAAAAAACAGTACTGTATATAAAGTATTAGATAACCAACAAGAACCTACTGTAGAGCCCAGGGAACTATACTCAGTATCTTGTAATACTCTATAATGGAAGAGACTGTAAAAAAGAATATATGTATAACTGAATCATTCTGCTGTATACCTGAAAAACACAACATTGTAAGTCAACTATATTTCAGTAAAGTTAAAAAAAAAATAGTGTTAGCTCCAACTGCAGTGGTGGGAGACTCCCGTTCCATGTTTTCCCAGCTCGGCTGACAGCCCTGAGTCCTGGCAGATGAGTTGTCTCTGTAAGAGGGGCTGACATCATTCCCAGAATGAATCTTTTCCCTGAGTGAAGCTTTGTGATTGGCCCTTGGCAAATTGCAAGACGAAAGCCAGTGTATGCGTGTGTGTCTTGTAGCTGTAAAATGCCATCTTCAATTGTATCTCTTAACCATCCCAATTCTAGCCGCTTTTCAGTGGGCAAGAAGTAAAGATGGCTGTTTTGAGTGACAGAGAATCTGAATAGCTCTTGGCGGTGAAACCTGAATGACCCCTCTACCTTCTTGACCACAAACGGAGGAACCCACAATGGAGGCATCAGGGCTGAGGAGCACCGAGTTGTCAAACCTGCCTAGGAGAGTGACAGGCTGCTTTCATGATTTCCCTTTGAGGAGGAGTAGAGGACAGGCAGTAAACTCAGACCCAGAGGACTTTGAATTAAAAACGAGAAGGATGTGAGAATTCTTCTCATATTTTTCCCCATTTAATTCTATTTAAACATTTTGTGACTCTTGGCTCAGAACTAGAGACTCACTAATTTAAAAGGTTTCTCCTCCCCATCCTCCCAGCCCTCTAGGAGCTCTTAATCTAATGCAGGAATCAGCTGTGTTTAAACAAGCAACTTTAATATAAAGTAAACTGCTCAGTGTCCGCCACAGTGCCCACAATGGTACCTAAAAAGGTTTTGTTGAATGATTGAGTGTCTGCCTCCATGAATGAATGAATGAATGAATGTGAAAAAGTACAGTGTGCAAAAGCAAAGTACATTGTTGAAATTTGCACTGAGAATGGGGGTTGATGTCTGTAGGATTTGACTGGATGAAGAAGAAGAGGAAAAGGAAAGATATATGGAGTCGTGGGAAAACCTTGATGTTCAGGTTCAGGGGCCTGATGTTAAGTTTGACTGTGTCTCTACCTGCCTTAGAATATTGTGGTGGTCATATTGTATTCTGCAGTGCTGCTCAAACTTGAGTGTGGATTGGACCCACCTGGAAAGTTTGTTGAAGCCCAGATTTGGGGACCCAGCCACAGTTTCTGACATAGTAGGTCTGGGGTGGAGCCTGTTTACTGAAAAAAATTTCCCTCTATCTAAACATCATGTTTTATTTAGGGAACTTAGTAAGGACTTAGAACCTGGGAGGCACCCTCTCAGAAAGCTCTGAGGAGCTGTTCCAAAGAGGTAAGGGAGAAGCCAAGACATAAAGGGGTTTTGGGGGAAAAAAAAAAAAAATATATATATATATATATATATATATATATTTAAAACAGCACTGCTAATCACAAAAAATAGACATCTCAAGTTAATGATTTTAGCATTTTTCTATGTATGGGAAGATGCAAGAATCTTAGCTCATTGAAATTATTCCTTAGATATGCATTTTATCTAGAGCCAGTATCCAAAGTATGTGTGTGCATGCATGCAAGCTCAGTCATGTCCAACTTTTTGTGACTCCTTGGACAGTAGCCCACCAGGCTCATTTGTCCATGAGATTATCCAGCCAAGAATACTGGAGTGGGTTGCCATTTCCTCCTCCAGGGAATTTTCTCGACCCAAGGATCAAACCCATGCCTCCTGCATCTCCTGCATTGGCAAGCAGATTCTTTACCACTGAGCCACCTAGGAAGCCGCCATCCAAAGCATATGTTCCTGTTTTTCTACATTTTGGAATGGAGGGTTGGGAGGATGGAAGGGGGACAGCTGCAGTGGCTGATGGCTTGATGGCATTCCTTGTTTACTGGAATGGCAGGAGACATATTTTGTTTACTGGAGAAGCAGGCATTTTTTTGTCCACAGCACATCCTTTTTGTCATAAATTTGACCAAGACTTGGGAGGCATCTCTTGCCCAATTTGTCCTACAGCACTATGAATTCTCTTTCTTAGGTAAAGCCAAGAGCTTGCCATTTCTAGGCATTTCCCATGTGATAATGATGATGCTGGTCCTGGGACCACACTTTAATAACCACAGGCAGAAGCCTTAGAATAAGAGCTCTGGATTCAAACCAGCCAAGTTTAGGATTGCCAGATGAGAAACAAGATGCTCAGTTAAATTTGAATTTCACATAAACAACAAATGGTTTTTGAATATACGCGTGTCTCATGCAAGAGACATTCTGTATTTTTATAGGCTACATCTGCAACCCTATTGGGTTTAACTTGCAGCATTTCGGCTCTGGAGCCTTGTTATTTAGGGAAAGTCATTATGAGATTTGTGCTTCAGTATCTCCTTCTACAAAATGGGGATGGTAAGGATGCCACCTGTCTCCTAGAACGCGTGAGATGGTGAAATGATCATGTAAGGACTTACCGCAGAGACATGCCTGTAGCAAGCCCTCAGTAAATGTCAGCTGTTATTATTCACCATTAACCTCAGGTGAGTAACTTTTTAAGGGAAAAAAAATTGTGTAGAGAGTGCTTTGTGAAAGGATTCTATGATTCAGCCTTTTACATTTTAAATGAGAAAATATTTCTGTTCTTAGAAAAGGTCCTTTTAGCTGTCCCCATCCCAGTTCTGTGATAGTAGATTATAAAAAATGGATTGGCTGATTACATCTAGAAGCTCTCCTTCCAACAACTCCCACTCTGGCTCAGGGCAGGATTTGGCTGTTCTTTCTGTTGTGCATGAGTGGTAAATGTCTCAGGAGCTGGCAAAAGAGGGCTTCAGGGGCTCTGTGTCTATCCTGCCTCTGGGGGATAGACACAGTGCCTGGCAATGTGCTGCTTGCTAGGGAGAGAGGGAAAGAGAGAGAGAGGACAAATATGAAGATGTGTTAAATGTAGATTAAATTTGAATGTGACTCAATCCCCTGGAATTAAACTTTTCCCCTCAGTTATTCCAAATTTATATCTATCTGGTTAAGAAGAATGGTCTTAGCATCACCAAAAAGCAAAATTGGAAGCGGTCTTAGCTGTTACCCACTCCTATGGCTTCCATGAAAAAGTGTGTATATTTATTATCCATATACATGTTAATCAAAAGCTATGAAAAGCCTGAGATGCTGATTGCTCCTGTGCTGCATGGAATCCTGGTCCATTCTGGAAGCAGGGAAGCTGGTGAGCCTGAAAAGCCTGAAATGCTCATGGGTACAGTGAGTGATGCAGGGGGTGCAGTGTGGGACTAAAATATCTGGATATTTTATTGGTCTTTGGTAAAATAAAGTCAACTAGACCAGCAGTAGTATTTTCCAACCTTTGGGTTGTAACCTGTAAGTTTGTTAGCTACTCAGTTATGTCTTGGAGAAGGAAATGGCAACCCACTCCAGTACTCTTGCCTGGAAAATTCCATGAACTGAGGAGCCTCGTAGGCTACAGTCCATGGGATTGCAAAAAGTCAGACATGACTGAACACTTTCTTTCTTTTCAGTTATGTCTGACTCTTTGTGACCCCATGGACTGTAGCCTGCCAGGCTCCTCTGTCCATGGGATTCTCCAGGCAAGAATACAGGAGTGGGTTGTCATGCTCTCCTCCAAGGGATTTTCCTGATCCAGGGATCAAACCTACATCTCTAATGTCTCCTGCATTGGCAGGCAGGATTCTTTACCACTAGCAGCCCCTGAGAAGCCCCTTGTTATATATACTTGCTAGTATTTCAGTTCAGTTCAGTTCAGTCTCTCAGTCGTGTCTGACTCTTTGCGACCCCATGAATCCCAGCATGCCAGGCCTCTCTGTCCATCACCAACTCCCGGAGTTCACTCAGACTCACATCCATCGAGTCAGTGATGCCATCCAGCCATCTCATCCTCTGGCGTCCCCTTCTCCTCCTGCCCCCAATCCCTCCCAGCATCAGAGTCTTTTCCAATGAGTCAACTCTTCGCATGAGGTGGCCAAGGTACTGGAGTTTCAGCTTTAGCATCATTCCTTCCAAAGAAATCCCAGGGCTGATCTCCTTCAGAATGGACTGGTTGGATCTCCTTGCAGTCCAAGGGACTCTCATGAGTCTTCTCCAACACCACAGTTCAAAAGTATCAATTCTTTGATGCTCAGCCCTTCGGTGCTCAGCTTTCTTCACAGTCCAACTCTCCCATCCATACATGACCACTGGAAAAACCATAGCCTTGACTAGTCGGACCTTTGTTGGCAAAGTAATGTCTCTGCTTTTCAATATGCTATCTAGGTTGGTCATAACTTTCCTTCCAAGGAGTAAGCGTCTTTTAATTTCATGGCTGCAGTCACCATCTGCAGTGATTTTGGAGCCCCCAAAAATAAAGCCTGCCACTGTTTCCACTGTTTCCCCATCTATTTCCCATGAAGTGGTGGGACCGGATGCCATGATTTTCGTTTTCTGAATGTTGAGCTTTAAGCCAACTTTTTCACTCTCCACTTTCACTTTCATTAAGAGGCTTTTGAGTTCCTCTTCACTTTCTGCTATAAGGGTGGTGTCATCTGCATATCTGAGGTTATTAATATTTCCCCTGGCAATCTTGATTCCAGCTTGTGCTTCTTCCAGCTCAGCGTTTCTCATGATGTACTCTGCATATGAGTTAAATAAGCAGGGTGACAATATACAATATCCAAGGGGCGGCGGCCAAATGGAGTTACCCCACGTTCAAGGTCAGGGGCGGTGGCTGGGAGGAGCTACCCAACGCCTGAGGCCAAGGGCGGTGGCCGAGAGGAGCAACCCCACTTCCAAAGAGCGGTGGCTGCGCGGGCACAGGAGGGCCTAGAGGAGCTATTCCAAGTTCAAGGTCAGGAGGGGCAGTGGTGAGGAGATACCCCTCGTCCAAGGTAAGGAGCAGTGGCTGCACTTTGCTGGAGCAGCCATGAAAAGATACCCATGTCCAAGGTAAGAGAAACCCAAGTAAGACAGTAGGTATTGCAAGAGGGCATCAGAAGGCAGACACACTGAAACCATAATCACAGAAAACTAGTCAATCTAATCACACTAGGACCACAGCCTTGTCTAACTCAATGAAACTAAGCCATGCCCGTGGGGCCACCCAAGACGGGCGGGTCATGGTGGTGAGGTCTGACGGAATGTGGTCCACTGGAGAAGGGAATGGCAAACCACTTCAGTATTCTTGCCTTGAGAACCCCATGAACAGTATGAAAAGGCAAAATGATAGGATACTGAAAGAGGAACTCCCCAGGTCAGTAGGGGCCCAATATGCTACTGGAGATCAGTGGAAAAATAACTCCAGAAAGAATGAAGGGATGGGGCCAAAGCAAAAACAATACCCAGTTGTGGATGTGACTGGGGATAGAAGCAAGGTCCGATGCTAGCATTTACTGAGCATTTCATATAGGCAGGCATGCCTCAAAGTACTTCCATTAATGAGCTCTTTTAACTCCTACAACATGTGGGAGATAAAATTATATTCTCGTCCCCATTTTCAGATAAGGAAATGGAACAGAACAATGTGAAGGGCTTCTCGAGTTTACACGGCTTGCAGAATTAGGATTCAAATCCAGAAATTCTGGTTCCAGATTCCTTGAGTCAGGACGTCACAGTTTCCAAAGTCTGTTTTTGATGGTAAAGTATACATAACATAAAACTTGCCTTTTCAACCACTGGTAAGTGTGAAACTCGGTGGCATTTGAGATATTCACGTATGCACAAGTGTCGCTGCTATAACTTTCCACAGGTTTGACTCCATCTTTCCGCCTCTCCTCCACCCGCCATGAACCTTTCATTCCTTTCCTGTCTCTATGAATTTACCTCTTGTATATAGATATTTCATATAAATGCAGTGATATAATGTGTGGTCTTTTGTGTCTGGCTTCTTTCACTTGCATGCCTGCTCAGTCGCTTCAGTCATGTCTGACTCTGTGTGACCCAGTGGACTGTAGCCCACCAGGTTCCTCTGTCCAGGGATTCTCCAGGCAAGAAAACTGGAGAGGGTTGCCATGCCCTCCTCCAGGGGATCTTCCTGATGCATCATCCTGACGCATCTCGTACATCTCCTGCATTGGCAGGCAGGTTCTTTATCACTAGCATCACCTGGTAAGAAGTCCCTTCTTTTACCTAGAGTATCTTTATGCTTGTCTATGTTGCAGCATGTACTAGTATTTCATTCATTTCCTGGCTGATTAAATTTCAGCGTATGATTGGACAACATTCTGTTTATCCATTTCTGTTGATGGACACTGAGGATGTTTCCACGTTTGGACTCTTGTGAACTACGTGACTAAGGATCCCAAGTTTCTTCACACAGATGGTGGAGAAGGTAACTGAGAACAGAAAACTAAGACTGTTTTGGTTTCAGATATTGAGCCCTGTCATCTCATAGATTATTATCTCATGTTGATCTTCATGACAACCTATGATGCTCGCCCACTTTTATACATATGAAGAAGAGAGAAAGTGAGTCATCTGCACAGGGTCATACAGCCAATCAAAGCACATCCTCTGTCCCAGAGGAGAAAGTTGTGTTTATCTGATGCAGCAGAACTCTGAACACTGGCTGCTTGCTGGAGTGGGAGCTGAACTTCATTCCCATTTGCACAAAATTTGTACTAAATTATGGTGGGGAAAATTCCCTCACTACTCATATTGCACTGATTCCAGGTGCTATACTTAAGCATTTGTGAATAAGAATATTCTGACAGAATGTGGTCCACTGGGGAAGGGAATGGCAAACCACTCCAGTATTCTTGCCTTGAGAACCCCATGAACAGTATGAAAAGGCAAAATGATAGGCTACTGAAAGAGGAACTCCCCAGGTCAGTAGGTGCCCAATATGCTACTGGAGATCAGTGGAGAAATAACTCAAGAAAGAATGAAGGGATGGAGCCAAAGCAAAAACAATACCCAGCTGTGGATGTGACTGGTGATAGAAGCAAGGTCCGATGCTGTAAAGAGCAATATTGCATAGGAACCTGGAATGTCAGGTCCATGAATCAAGGCAAATTGGAAGTGGTCAAACAAGAGATGGCAAGAGTGAATGTCGACATTCTAGGAATCAGCAAACTGAAATGGACTGGAATGGGTGAATTTAACTCGGATGACCATTATATCTACTACTGTGGGCAGGAATCCCTCAGAAGAAATGGAGTAGCCATCATGGTCATCAAAAGAGTTCGAAATGCAGTACTTGGATGCAATCTCAAAAACGACAGAATGATCTCTGTTCATTTCCAAGGCAAACCATTCAATATCACAGTAATCCAAGTCTATGCCTCAACCAGCAACACTGAAGAAGCTGAAGTTGAACGGTTGCATGAAGACCTACAAGACCTTTTAGAACTAACACCAAAAAAGATGTCCTTTTCATAATAGGGGACTGGAATGCAAAAGTGGGAAGTCAAGAAACACGTGGAGTAACAGGCAAATTTGGCCTTGGAATACGGAATGAAGCAAGGCAAAGACTAATAGAGTTTTGCCAAGAAAATGCACTGGTCATAACAAACACCCTCTTCCAACAACACAAGAGAAGACTCTATGCATGGACATCACCAGATGGTCAACACCGAAATCAGATTGATTATATTCTTTGCAGCCAAAGATGGAGAAGCTCTATCCAGTCAACAAAAACAAGACCAGGAGCTGACTGTGGCTCAGATCATGAACTCCTTATTGCCAGATTCAGACTGAAAGTGAAGAAAGTAGGGAAAACCACTAGACCATTCAGGTATGACCTAAATCAAACCCCTTATGATTATACAGTGGAAGTGAGAAACAGATTTAAGGGCCTAGATCTGATAGAGTGCCTGATGAACTATGGAATGAGGTTTGTGACATTGTACAGGAGACAGGGATCAAGATCATCCCCATGGAAAAGAAATGCAAAAAAGCAAAATGGCTGTCTGGGGAGGCCTTACAAATAGCTGTGAAAAGAAGAGAAACAAAAAGCAAAGGAGAAAAGGAAACAAATAAGCATCTGAATGCAGAGTTCCAAAGAATAGCAAGAAGAGACAAGAAAGCCTTCCTCAGCGATCAATGAAAAGAAATAGAGGAAAACAACAGAATGGGAAAGACTAGAGGTCTCTTCAAGAAAATTAGAGATACCAAGGGAATATTTCATGCAAAGATGGGCTCGATAAAGGACAGAAATGGTATGGACCTAAGAGAAGCAGAAGATATTAAGAAGAGGTGGCAAGAATACACAGAAGAACTGTACAAAAAAGATCTTCATGACCCAGATAATCACGATGGTGTGATCACTGACCTAGAGCCAGACATCCTGGAATGTGAAGTCAAGTGGGCCTTAGAAAGCATCACTACGAACAAAGCTAGTGGAGGTGATAGAATTCCAGTTAAGCTATTTCAAATCCTGAAAGATGATGCTGTGAAAGTGCTGCACTCAATATGCCAGCAAATTTGGAAAACTCAGCAGTGGCCACAGGACCAGAAAAGGTCAGTTTTCATTCCAATCTCAAAGAAAGGCAATGCCAAAGAATGCTCAAACTACCGCACAATTGCACTCATCTCACACACTAGTAAAGTAATGCTCAAAATTCTCCAAGCCAGGCGTCAGCAATACATGAACCATAAACTTCCAGTTGTTCAATCTGGTTTTAGAAAAGGCAGAGGAACCAGAGACCAAATTGCCAACATCCGCTGGATCATGGAAAAAGCAAGAGAGTTCCAGAAAAACATCTATTTCTGCTTTATTGACTATGCCAAAGCCTTTGACTGTGTGGATCACAATCAACTGTGGAAAATTCTGAAAGAGATGGGAATACCAGACCACCTGACCTGCCTCTTGAGAAATCTGTATGCAGGTCAGGAAGCTACAGTTAGAACTGGACATGGAACAACAGACTGGTTCCAAATAGGAAAAGGAGTACATCAAGGCTGTATATTGTCACCCTGCTTATTTAACTTCTATGCAGAGTACATCATGAGAAATGCTGGGCTGGGAGAAGCGCAAGCGGAATCAAGATTGCCGGGAGAAATATCAATAATCTCAGATATGCAGATGACACCACCCTTATGGCAGAAAATGAAGAAATAAAGAACCTCTTGATGAAAGTGAAAGAGGAGAGTGAAAAAGTTGGCTTAAAGCTCAACATTCAAAAAACTAAGATCATGGTACCCAGTCCCATCACTTCGTGGCAAATAGATGGAGAAACAGTGTCAGACTTTATTTTTTGGGCTCCAAAATCACTGCAGATGGTGATTGAAGCCATGAAATTAAAAGACGCTTACTCTTTGGAAGAAGAGTTATGACCAACCTAGACAGCATATTAAAAAGCAGAGACATTACTGGCCAACAAAGGTCCATCTAGTCAAAACTATGGTGTTTTCAGTAGTCATGTATGGATGTGAGAGTTGGACTATAAAGAAAGCTGAGCAGTGAAGGATTGATGCTTTTGAACTGTGGTGTTGGATAAGACTCTTGAGAGTTCCTTGGACTGCAAGGAGGTCCATCCTAAAGGAGATCAGTCCTGGGTGTTCATTGGAAGGACTGATATTGAAGCTGAAACTTCAATACTTTGGCCACATGATGCGAAGTGCTGACTCATTTGAAAAGACCCTGATGTTGGGTATGATTGAAGGCAGGAGGAGAAGGGGAGAACAGAGGATGAGATGTTAGATGGCATTACCGACTAAATGGACATGAGTTTGGGTAAACTCTGGGAGTTGGTGATGGACAGGGAGGCCTGGTGTGTTGCGGTTCATGGGGTCGCAAAGAGTCAGACACGACTGAGCAACTGAACTGAACTGAACTGAGGGACTAACACTTTCACTTTTCATAGTTATTATAAAATATTGGCCATATTACCTGCATATACATTGTAGTTTATTTTATACCTAACCCTTTGTACCTCTTAATCCTCTACCCTGCTATTACCCCCCACTTCCCTCTTCCCACCTGTAACCACTAGTTTGTTCTCTATTTCTGTGTCTGTTCTTTATGTTACAGTCACTAGTTTGTTGTATTTTTTAGACTCCACAGGTAGTAATATCATGGAGCATTTGTCTTTCTCTGTCTGACTTATTTCACTTAGCATAATGTCCTTCAAGTCCAACCGTGTTGCTGCAAATGGCAAAATTTTATTTTTTTTAATGGCTGAGAAGTGTCCCATGGTATATATACGACATCTTCTTTATCCACTCATCTTCTGATGCACACTTAGGTTGCTGCCATATCCTGACAGTTGTAAATAATGCTGTGAACATTGGGGTTCATGTATCTTTTTGAATTAGTGTTTTTGTTTTTCTCAAAATAGGAGTGGAGTTGCTAGGTCACATGTACACCTTGCTTTTCAAACGTCTCTATAGAATTCAATGATAAAAATCTATCTGTAAAAGAGAGTACTGAGCTCTAAGTCTGGTGAGAAAGCCTAACTCCCTTAGCTTTCAAACTCACCATGTTTCCAGAAATGACAACGAACTTACTGAAAGGAATTGAAAATAGCATCTTCCTTGATCCTTGGGGTCCCTTTGGTGGGAGGAACAGAGCCTAAAGTGGACCTGTTCAAAGCCCTGCTTTTCCCACTCACTTTTCTGGAGTGCTGCTGGTTTAGGAAAACACTTTCAGGGTTCGAGGTTATCTTCTAAATCAAGAATTAGCAGACTTTCTTTCTAAAGGGTCAGATAGTAAGTAGATTAGTCTTTGCAGGTCATACAGTTCCCGCTGCCATTATAATATGAAAGCAGCCAGCGGCAATACACAAATGCATGGACATGGCTGTGTTGTAATGAAATTTTATTTATAGGCCTTAAAATTAAATTTCACATAATTTTCATGTGTCAGAAAAATTGTTAAAAAAGCTTTTCCAATCACGTAAAAATGCAAAAACCATTCTTAGCTGGTGGGTGGAGAGCTGGCTTTGGCCCAGGGGCCATAGACCATTGACCCCTGCTCTGTAGCATCCCTCATAAAGGATCTGCTAACCTCTGAACATCCCTTGTTCTACTCATCAACTGACTACATCTTAAGACTTAAGACTACATCTTAAGTCCATTTTCAGAGAGGTGTTGTTTTTAGAAAATATTAGTCTTGTATTGAGTAGAAACATGCCTTCTTGTATCATTCATTCAACAAAAATTAAAAAAAAAAAAAGTAGGGAATTCCCTGATGGTCCAGTAGTTAGGACTCCAGGCTTTCACTGCCAAGGGCTCATGTTTGATCCCTGATAGGGAAGTATGTTCCCACAAGCTGCACAGCATGGCCAAAAAAAAAAAAAATTGACTCAGTCTGATGGAAGTTTTAGAATATACATGAAGCTAGAGAGAATAGTAGAATGAATTTCCTCACACCCTCCCCCATCTCCCAGCGGTGCAATTATTAACATGTGTCCAACCTTGTTGCATCTTCCAGCCTCACTTGCTCCACTGTCTTCCATGATCCTTCTAAAGAAAATCCCAGAAATCACACCGCTTCATCAGCTAATCATTCAGTATACACCTCTGAGAGAAAAGGACTAAAAAATCTTACCAAGGTGCCATGATAAGAATTCAAAATTTAACCCTTATTTCTTAATATCATTTATATCTGGGAAGTGCCCAAATTTCTCCTATTTGTTTTCCTTTTGGTTGATTTGTTTAAATCCAGATCAAAATAAAGTCCATGTCTTGCATTTGGTAAATCTCTTTAAGTCTCCTTTTTAAAAAGCAGGTTTATTGAATCATGCTGCTGCTGCTGCTAAGTCGCTTCGGTCGTGTCCGACTCTGTGCGACCCCAAAGACAGCAGCCCACCAGGCTCCCCCGTCCCTGGGATTCTCCAGGCAAGAACACTGGAGTGGGTTGCCATTTCCTTTTCCAAAGCATGCAAGTGAAAAGTGAAAGTGAAGTCGCTCAGTCGTGTCCGACTCTTCATGACCCCATGGACTGCAGCCTACCAGTCCATGGGATTTTCCAGGCGAGAGTACTGGAGAGGGGTGCCATTGCCTTCTCCGTATTGAAGCATGATTGGCACACAGTATACTACACATACTTACAGTGTACAGTTTGATGAGCTTTGACATATGTATGTAACCATGAAACCATCACCACAGTCTAGACTGTGAATGCTCCTCTTACCCTCTAAAATTCCTTTGTTCCTCTTTCTAATCTCCCCTTGGCTTGTCCCCACCCCAGCCACCACCCTCCATTGAAGTGCAACTGCTAATTTGCTGTCTGTCGTTATAGATTAGTTTATAGTATCTAGAGATTTATATAAATGGAACCATAGAGCATGTACCCTTTTTTGTGCAGTTTCTTTCACACTCATGATTAGCTTGAGATTAATCCATGTTGTCGGGAGTATCAATAGTTTATTCCTCTGTTGTTGTTGACTAGCATTCTATTGGTTGAGGGGCACCATGATTTATTTACCCACTTACCTATTGATGAACATTTGAATTGTTTCCAGTATTTGTCTATTTCAAGTAAAGTTGTGAAATGAATGAAAGATGAGCCACATAGAGGGTGAGAAAATATTTGCAAAGTGTGTATTCAGCAAAGGACTTTACCACAGAAGTGAAAGTGAAAGTATTAGCCACTTAGTCGTGTCCCACTCTTTGCAACCCCATGAACTATAGCCCACCAGGCTTCTCTGACCATGAAATTCTCCAGGCCAGAATACTGGAGTGGAATGCCGTTCCCTTCTCCAGGGGATCTTCCTGTCCCAGGGACTGAATGCAGATCTCCTGCATTGCAGGCAGATTCTTTACCATCTGAGCTACCAGGGAAGTCCAAGATTGGCACTTTCTGGGCCCACAGAAAAGACCCTCACATTTCAATAATAAGAAAACAACCGAAGTAAAAAAGGAAAAAAATTTACACAGCCATTTCATCAAATAAGATACAAATGACAAACAAGCTCATGAAAAGATATTCAGTATCGTTATTTGGAGAAAATGCAAATTAAAACCAGAAATGAGGTATCTCTGCATACATATTAGGATGGCTAAAGTAAAAAGGTCTGACCTACCAAGTATGGGCAAGGATGGGGAAGAATTAGAATGCTCATATACCATCTGTGGGGATGCCAAATGGTGTAGCTACATTTGAAAACATTGGGCTGTTTCTTAAAAAGGTCAACATATGCAGTTGTAGGCAGCATAGTTCCCTCCCCACACTCCACCAGATGACCTCATGCTAATTCCTGGAACCTGTCAGTTACCTTAGGTAGGAAAAGGAACTTTGCAGATATGCTTAAGAATCTTGAGATGGGGAAAATTATCCTGGATTATCTGGGAAGCCCAAAGGTCCTTATAAGAGAGAGGATGGTAGGTCAGAGACAGAAATGTAAAGATGCTACAGTTTTGGCTTTGAAGAGGAGACAAATACAAGTAGCTTCTAGAAGCTGGAAAAAGCAAGAGAGTGGATTCTTTCCTAGGACCTACAAACTCAGATCTGCTGACACTTCAATGTTACTCCAGGAAAATTCATTCCATACTTCGGATCTCCAGAACTGTAAGATAATAACTTTGGATTGTTTTAAGCCACTAAGTGTGTGGTAATTTGTTACAACAGCCATGGCAAACTAATCCATACAAACTAACATATAATCTGGCCATTCCATTTCAGGTTATTTACCCAAGAGAAAAGAAAACATATGTACATTTGTATACACATGTTCTTAAGTTTTTTAAATCTGTGAGCGTTGCCTCTCCTGCTTTGGCTTCTGCCATTTATAACAAACATTCAGGGCCTACTGCTTCCCTGATCCTACTCTTTAGGAATAAATGGTAAATGACACTTTTATCTTTCTTTATAAGGTACCTGATAGGTGTTTCCAGGCCTTGGAATTCTCTCACTGGCTTCTGGTTTAAACAAATTCTGTTCTCTCTATCTCTTTTTCTCTCCCACTTTTTAAAAATTAAAGTATAGTTGGTTTACTATATTATATTAATTTCAGGTGTACAGCATAGCAGTTTAGTAATTTTATAGATTATACTCTATTAAAAGTTATTACTAAATAGTGCCTATGTTTGCCTGTGTGTGCTAAGTTGCTTCAGTCATGTCTGACTTTTTGTGACACTATGGACTGTAGCCCACCAGGCTCCTCTGTCCATGGGATTTCCCAGGCAAGAATACTGGAGTGGGTTGCCATGCCCTCCTGCAAGGGATCTTCCCGACCCAGGGATTGAACCCACGCCTCTTTCGTCTCCTGCATCGGCAGGCAGGTTCTTTACCACAAGCGCCATCTGGGAAGCCCACGCTTTAAAATAGATGAGCAGGGTTTCCCTGTTGCTTATCTGTTTTATACATAGTAGTTTGTAACTCGTAATCCCGTACACCTACTCCTCCCGCCACCTCCTTCTCCCCACTGGTAACCACTAGTTTGTTTTCTACATCTGTGGGTCTGTTTCTATTTTGCTATATACATTTGTTTGTTTTATTTTACAGCTTCCACATGTAAGTGATATCATATGGTATTTGTCTTTCTCTGACTTATTTCACTAAGCGTAATAATCTCTAGGTCCATCCATGTTACTGCAGATAGCAATCTTTTTATGGCTGAGTAATATACCATTGTACATACATCACATCTTCTTTATCCATTCATCAGTTGATGGGCACTTGGGTTGCTTCCACCCTTGACTCTTGTAATCAGTGCTGCTGTGGACATTGGGGTTTATTATCTTTAGATCCATTTTTCCACACAGTCTTCATCTGATTGTGTGGAAGCCTCTCATGAAGTGCTGTGATCCTGAGACTTGAACTCAGAACCCTGGGGTGGTTTCTTGGGGTGCTCAGGGTAATTCAGGATAGGATGTGTAGTGAACATCTGTTGTTTCCTCTTCTAAGGATCCTTCAACTTCTTTGGGTAAAGATACCTCAGTTTTCATTTGGGGCGCCATCCCCTCTCTCTTTCTAGATCATGTGGCTTTGTTGTGACTTGACTGACTTTACTCTTTGGTAACAGGGAAGCATGTGTCCCGGGCTTGTCCCTCACCTGGACAGAGGGACTGTTCAGGAATGGGCATTTAGCCTAAGCTGGTCCTAAGCTGGGTCACCATGGAAACACTTGAGCTGTCAAATCATTCGTCTACGGGTTTCTGGTGAACATGAAATCAAGGAAAAGGGAATCAGGTTACCTTCAAGGGTGTTAACTCATGCCGGGAGGATGAGATGGCAGGGAATCAGTCTTGAGAGACACCGATGATGTGTTTCTCAACTGAGGACATTTTTGAAGACATCTGGGAAGAGCCTGGCAATGTCAGTGGCTTCATTCATGTATTTGATCAGTGCACAGAGACACGTTGACCTCAGTGTATCACTTAGCTGGGCTACTGGTGATGGTTGGAATTGGCTTTCAGCTCTGCTTAGATTTCCAAGCTGTTTGATCCTGATCCTATTTTACCTATACTTCTATCCTTTTTCTCCCTTGAAAGGAGATCTTCCTGCCTAATTCAGACCACCATACAAGCCCTGCTCAGCTTCTCATTTTCCACTGAGAGTCCTCTGACTCTTCCACCTCCCATGGCTTCCTCAGTTTTCTAGCCAAACTACAGCTAAAGACAAAATTATGGCAAATGCATATTTATGACTATTCCTGATCTTTCTAACCACATTTCAGGAACTTTAAGGTCAGAAGTACCTCTTGTTTGTGTAGAGATCCTGGCAGTCCTTTCATAAATATTTACCATGTACTGAAGTTTACAGATAGACAAGGTCCCTGTCTTCACAGAGGTTGTGATACAGTGGCTGGAAAAAAAATAATCAATAGGCAAATAAATAAGAATATATCATATAATGATGAAAATCAAACAAGGTAGTGGAATAACGAGTGATGGGAGGAGGGACCACACTATATATTGTGAAGATGGCTGCTTTGAAAAGGTGGCATTTGAATGGACACTTAACCAATAGATTTACTTCTCTCCTTTTTTTTTTTTTTTTTTTTGGTTTTAGCTTGGTGCTTTGTGGCAAAAACAGAGGTTAGTAGAATCTCTAACTTCCTTTCTTCTTGTGCTTTTGCCAAATTCCTTCTAAATATCCTAATATGATCCAACAGAGTTTGGCAGACAGCCTGGAAGGGGGCCCCTCAAGACCACCACATCTTGGCCTTCATGCCCTGGTGTAGTCCGTACCCCTTGAGTGTTGGCTGGACATACTAATTTTCTTCTGACAAATTGAGTATGGCAGAAATGGTAGGATGTCATTTCCAAGTTTGGTTTATAAAATGACTGTAGCTTCCATCTTGGTCTCTCTCTCTCATCAATCACTCCAGGTGAAGCCAGCTTCCCTCTTTGGGATCAGCTCTACATTTGAGATCCACACGGCAAGCACTGTGGGTTGTGGTCTGCTAAAATGCACCTGAATGACCTTGGACATGGATCTCCCAGAGGCTGACTCTTCAGGTGAAACTGCTGCCCTGGCAGACAGCTTGAGTCAGAAGTGCTCAACCAGGATACTATTCAGGTTTCTGAGAAACAGAAACCACGAGGTGATAAATATCTGTTGTTTTAAGCCGTTAAGTTTTAGGTAGTTTGTGATGCAGTGATAGATAATAAATAGTCAAACAGGTGTGATCATCTATGGGTCAGTCTGAATTTGCCTCTCTCTACTGATGAGTGGGGCAGATACCATTGTATCCAGGCAAATATTCATTAGACTAAGTAGCCATTCTAAGGAATCCCTATGATGGCCTTTCAATCCTTTTCACACTGCATTTATAATTGTTTACTTAGGGTAATATTTATATTACTAGAATATAAGCGTCACAATAAACTTGAATGTTTTATTTCTTTTCTTATTCCCAGTACTTCATTATCATAGTTAACATGCCGAGAATTGAGAATGCTAACTTTTTTACTTTTATGACAACCCTATGAGAAAAAGTATTATATCATCATTTTGTAGATGCAAAACCAAGACAGAAAATAGCTAAGTTGACAGCTACATGTAATTGGAGGAGGCAGGATTTGAACCCAGGCAGTGGGGCAGAGGATGAGATGGCTGGATGGCATCACTGACTCGATGGACATGAGTCTCAGTGAACTCCGGGAGTTGGTGATGGACAGGGAGGCCTGGCGTGCTCTGATTAATGGGGTCGAAAAGAGTCGGACACAACTGAGTGACTTATCTGATCTGATCTGAGTGGGCTTCAGTGCATGTGTGCTCAGTAGCTTCAGTCGTGTCCGACTCTTTGAGATGCTATGGATTGTACCCCACCAGGCTCCTCTCTTCATGGGGATTCTTCAGGGATGAATACTGGAGTGAGTTGCCATGCCCTCCTTCAGGGGATCTTCTTGACTCAGGGATATAACTCGAGTCTCTTACATCTCCTGCATTGACTGGAGGGTTCTTTATCACTAGCACCACCCGGGAAGCCCCCATGGCTTCAGAATTCTTAACATGCATTTGTGTTTAAGTAAGGAAAGGAAACTGACCTGTGACTTCTGAGTACTGTCCCTGGGAGCTAGATACCTTTATTTATTTTTTTGTTGGTGTCCATAGCATTATTTATTGTCCATATGCATGCATGCTAAGTCACTTCAGTTGTGTCCAACTCTGTGAACCTATGGACTATAATCTACCAGGCTTCTCTCTCCAAAGGATTCTCCAGGGAAGAATACTGGAGTGGGTTGCCATTTCCTCCTACAGGGGATCTTCCTGACTCAGGGATCAAACCCACGTCTCTTATGTCTCCAGCATTGAAAGGCGGGTTCTTTACTACCAGCCCTGTTGTCAACATCGTACTGTCCAATTTCGTTGGTCCATTAGTACTTTAGTACATTAGTACATTAGTACTCCTATGCTCCTTTTCATCTTTCTGTTCATTTTGCTAAGCTCTTCACAGAAGTCTATGCTTTCCTCTATCTTTCAGAGTTGTTTATATTTTAAAATACTCTCTTCACCAGGCGTGTCAATATGTGAATTGCAAGCAAAGCCTTTCAGAGGCAAATTTTTGAACAATTATCACTTTAGGGTATCAGGTAACAGCAAACTTCTCTGTAAACAAGTCAGAAGGTCTCATAGCAGAAATCTTTAAGCCCATCATTTTATTGAAGACTCTCAAGGGGCGTCTCTGGCTCTGGGTTTCCACACTGAGATATTTCAAACGCAGACTCTCATCACTTTGGTTGCTGAGGCCCAGACTTCAGAACAGATAATGTGGCTTCATGCCAGTTCTGTGGGAATGTGCCTGGAAAAGGACGATTACATTTTTTTTTAAAAAAGAAATGGCACCCCCCACCCCCTAACTGTGGCTTAATTTGGGTTGTGATGTAAAAGAGAAGCATGGAAGAAAACTTTCAATAAAAAAATTTGACTCACTCTCTATAATGTCATCTGGGCTTGGTTTGGCCTTGATGAATTCAGCACTCTAAAGGGTATGTCAACACAGTAAATTTTATGCCCTCCATAAAACTTGTGAGTGAGCTCAGTGAGAAATTCCAAGGTCTGGGAAGGCAATTAACGTTTGAAATATATATTGAGTTGTTTACAGGAACATTTTATGTGGCCACAGAGCTGTACCCCTGGATATCATGAGGGAAGAATTTCCCTAGGAAATGCAAGGTTGGATTTTCAAATAACATTGACATGTCAGATTGCTCCCTGAATATAGAGGAATGTAACCACATCATGCCATTCTCCTTGTTTTTCATCCCAACTGGTCATAATCTCCTGGAGGGTGCTTGTTGTTAATGTCTTAGCAACTGAATTTCTTTGGACCTTTTGTATCACTGCTGTAGTTCTGTATGTGTGGGGAGTGTTTTCTTAACTGACTTGAGTTCAAGCCACAGCCCTATCTCTTAGTCAGTGTGTGACCTTATATGAGTCATATTACCTCTCAACTTCACTTTCTGCTGTGAGAATTGAATTAAACAGTATAATATACTCAGTTAATTACAAGATGCCCTGTTAATTATAACATGATTTATGATTTAGGAAATTACTATTCTTTGTGTAGGATCAACAAGCTCTTTCTGAGGATGGCATGCGGAATGAGGGAAGTTCTAAAAATAAAAGTTGTATGGATTAGTTGTGTCAATGCTGTGTGACAAACACCCTCAGAATCTCATTGGTTTACAAGAGTATTTTTAAATTATATATTATTTTATTTTATACATTTGTGTATTTTTATATATTCCTTTGGCCCATTGGTCTGTGGCTTGGCTGAGACAGCTCTGCTTTAGGATGCAAACTGAGTTTAGGTCTACTCTACACGGATGATGATGATGATGATAGCAGTGCAGGTGCTGCAGGAAGGGCGACCCCTTCCAGGGCCCGCAACTGGGCTCTTGTCTAACACTCGGAAATGAATTGTCCGAGGAGACACATGTGCTGACAAAGCAAGAGATTTTATTGGGAAAGGGCACCCGGGTGGAGAACCGTAGGGCAAGGGAACCCAGGAGAACTGCTCTGCCGCGTGGCTCGCAGTCTCAGGTTTTATGGTGATGGGATTAGTTTCCGGGTGGTCTTTGGCCAATCATTGTAATTCAGAGTCTTTCCTGGTGGCGCACGCATTGCTCAGCCAAGATGGATGCTAGTGAGAGGGATTCTGGGAAGTGGACGGACAAGCAGTGTCTCCTTTCAACGTTTCCCAAACTCTTCCGGTTGGTGGTGGCTTATTAGTTCCGTATTCCTTATCAGGATCTTCTGTCATAAAACAACTCATGCAAATGGTTACTATGGTGCCTGGCCAGGGTGGGCAGTTTCAATCAGTGTGCTTCCCCTAACACAAGAAGGGTGATCAAAAACACTGGATGCCTCTAAGTCCCAGGTCCTAAACTTGTACATATTTGCTTGCATTCCACTGGCCAAAGCTAGTCATATTACCAGTCTACCTTCAATGCAGCTGGGAAATATACTTCTTTGACAGTGACCCATTTCAAGAGAGAAGGGAGACTTGGGCAAATATAATATCATCTACCAATGGAGAAGTGGAAACAGTGAAAGATTTTTATTTTCTTGGGCTCCAAAATCACTGCTGATGGTGATTGCAGCCATGAAATTAAAAGACACTTGCTCCTTGGAAGAAAAGCTATGACAAACCTAGACAGCGTTTTAAAAAGCAGAGATATCACTTTGCTGACAAATGTCCCATAGTTAAAGCTATGGTGTTTCCCGTAGTCATGTATGGATGTGAGAGTTGGACCATTAAGAAGGCTGAGCACTGAAGAATTGATGCTTTCGAATTGTGGTGCTGGAGAAGAATCTTGAGAGTCCCTTGCACAGCAAGGAGATCAAACCAGTCCGTCTTAAAGGAAATTAACACTGAATATTCACTGGAAGGACTGATGCTGAAGCTGAAGCGCCAATACTTTGGCCAGCTGATGTAAAGAGCCAACTCATTGGAAAAGACCCCGATGCTGGGAAATATTGAGGACAGGAGGAGAAAGGGGTGACAGAGGATGAGATGGTTGGATGGCATCACCGACTCAATGGACATGAGTTTGAGCAATCTCCAGGAGATTGCCTGGCATGCTATCCATGGGGTTGCAATGAGTCGGACAGGACTTGGTGACTGCACAACAGCAACGAAGAAGTAATAATCTGAGGTCATTAATATAAACAAAAGACACCTAAGAAATGTTTTGTTTTCTCTCTTTTATGTTAAAGCCTCAAATAATTTGAATTGACCTTCTATTCTACAATCCAAATAAAGATTGGGTTCCTCCCTTTCCTTGTATTTGATGAAATTATAAATTCTGTTTCCATCAATGACTTATTTTTTCTTTCAGGAAGTCATGTGCTTATTATTTAAGTTCTCTGAAAACTCTTTGGCTAACTGTGTGTGAAACGTTGATTTCATCAGTTGTCTTTAAATGTCATGACCAGTCAAGAGAGTGAAAGAGTTAAATGTTCACTCAGTTATTCGAATCAAGTGACACTACACTGTGCATGAGACCGGGCATCAGGACAAAATCCAAGGTTCAGGTTCCAGCTCTGCCACGGAATCTGGACAAGCCTGTGATGTTCTCTCAGGATAAGCTAGGAGAAAAGAAGTGGGGAAGCTCCAGAGCAGATCATTTTATGATGCTGACTGTTCTCAGTAATCTCTCCATGTAGAAGTCATTGTCTAAATAAGCATTCCTTTCCAACTGCAATCTAACCAACCATTTTGCCTAAAAGTTGGCAGATGTGACTTGCCCCAGGGTGTGAACATCTTAAGGAGGATCTTCTAAATGTAGTGTTTAAAAAACCTATAACAATTATGCAGGGGTTTTTTAAAGTTCATATAACAATTTTGCTGCTTTTTGCTCATTAAATATTTCTGTCTTTCTCATTGTTGATCCAGTAATTTCACTTCTGAGGAAATAATCAGAAATAAAGAAAGAGGTTTATGTACCAAAATATTCACTGGGATGCTTAAAAAAAAAAAATTAAAGTGAAAAATTGGGCAGAACCTAAATGTGTAATAATAAGGGACTGATTGGGTAAATTATTGTAAATCTACTTAATGGACTATAATGCAGATGTTAAAGTAATGTTTTAAACAATTTTAATGACTTGAGAACATTCTCATGATATAATATTAGATGAAATATGTAAAATAAGAAAACCATAATATTATATAACCATCAATTCTTCAAAAATGCACACAATAAGATTATAAGGAAAGTCAGAAAAATGTGAATAGTGGTTTTTCAAGATTGTGAGATTGTTAGCATTCTTCATTTGCTTCATTATATTTTCCCATGTTTTCTGGTTTGGGCAACACACATTACATCTTAATTTTTTTTCATTTTTATCAAAGTAATACATATACATGGTTAAAAAGCAAAAAATCTTAAAAGGCCAGGAGTGAAATAGATCAAGTCTAGCTTCTCAGAAATTACTGTTAAATCTTTTTCAGCTACTTCTTTGGGTATTTCCTTCCATATGTTTATTTAATATGCTTCTCTTTCTATTACTGAAATAATGAGTTTTAGAAATTCCCTATTGGCTTCTGATTATATTGGTTGAAGGTTTAGCTCTTTTCAGTAAACTTCACCACTTTCTCTTCCCACACTTCATTGTCTCAACTTACTATGTTTCAATTTAATTATATCAAAATACTTGGTTAAATCAACAATAATATTTTTGTCAGCATGTTGTTGTCGTTCAGTTGCTCAGTCGCGTCCGACTCTCTGTGACTCCATGGACTGCAGCACGTCAAGTTTCCCTGTCCTTCAACGTCTCCCGGAGTTGACCCTAACTCATGTCCACTGAGTCAATGATGCCATCCAACCATCTCATCCTCTGTATTTCCCTTCTCCTTCTGTCTTCAATCTTTCCCAGCATCAGGGTCTTTTCCAATGAGTTGTTCTTTGCATCAGGTGGTCAAAGTATCGGAGCTTCAGCTTCAGCATCAGTCCTTTCAATGAATATTTAGGATTGATTTTCTTTAGGATTGACTCATTTGATCTCCTTACCATCCAAGGGACTCTCAAAAATCTTCTCCAGCACCACAATTCAAAAGCATCAATTCTTGGGTGCTCAACCTTCTTTATGGTCCAACTCTCACATCTGTACATGACTACTAGAAAAACCATGGCTTTGATTATAGGACATTTGTCAGCAAAGTGATGTCTCTGCTTTTCTTTTTAGTACACTGTCTAGGTTTGTAATAGGTTTTCTTTCAAGGAACAAGTGTCTTTTAATTTCATGGCTGCAGTCACCATCCACAGTGACTTTGGAGCCCGAGAAAATTAAGTCTGTCAGTGTTTCCATTTTTTCCCCATCTATTTGCTGGAAGTAATGGGACCAGATGCCATGATCTTTGTTTTTTGAATGTTGAGTTTTAAGCCAGCTTTTTCCCTCTCCTCTTTCACCTTCATCAAGAGGCTCTTTAGTTCCTCCTCACTCTCTGCCATTAAGGAGGTATCATCTGCATATCTGAGGTTATTGATATATCTCCCAGCAATCTTGATTCTAGCTTGAGCTTCATCCAGCCCATTTGTCATTATGACTATGTAAATTTTGTTTATGACATATAAATTTAGTTTCCTCTGTATGTATTTCTCTTTTATTCTGAATTTCCCCACTACTCGGTTAATAGCAGTCAATGATTTTCCAAATATACAGCCACAGTTGTCCACATTCTAAAGGTTCTGTCTTTTTTCCATGATGATCAGTATGTTCCTGATCACTCTCATTGGATGACTCACTCCTTAAGTCCATAGCTCAAGGTTCTGGGATTTACTATCCCTGGTCTGCCACGTTGGATTCCTCAGATCCTGTTTCTTCCTCTTCCTTTATTTACTCTCTCCTTTTGGTGGAGTACATCCATCCAGTAGCTTCCCAAGAAAGAGTGCATTTTGGATTCATCTATGTCTAAAAATGTCTCTTGCAGAATTTTGTCTCAGACATTTGAAGAACTTTCCATCTCCTAGTACTCACTGTTGCTGTTTAGAAGTGATGAGTTTGTAGGTCCTGAGTCATCAGGATGCAGGCTCAGTGGGACAGAGAGGAACAGAAGGACCCTGGGGCAAGAGTCTAGCTGGAAGGAAGATGATGACCTCACACAGAAGAACCATAGAAAGTCAGCGAATCGCAGAGGTCAGACTCCAGTGTCAAGGATGAAAGAAACAGGCAGGGACTGCTATGAAGCAGGCAAAGAATGTAGCTCAGAGAAGCCAGCTCAGGGATGCTCCACAGTTCCTTCAGCCTGGGTTCAGAGTTCAAACTGTCACAGAAGCAGAAACTTGTAGGCAGCCGGACAGATGAGGTGAACTCTGGTCTGAAGAGTAGCTCTGGGCTAAGGTTTTTGCTCTTTGCTGGGCACGGGCCTGTCTTCTGCTGGTCACTCTCAGAGGGAATTCAGAAGACTTTGGTGAAACTACTTCTGATGCAGACAGAGGCAGGTAGAGCTCCTGGGAGCCAGGCAGAGGCTCGGAACTTGATTTTGACATTACAAAAGTACTCTACATCTCTTGCTCTTTCCAGCAACCTTTCCTTGAATTCCTTTTGGAGAAAAAAAAAATACCACTGGCTTTAGACACAAGGCTTCCCGCAACTTTCAGATCAGAGCCATCAGTGTCTGTAGGGAATAGTCAGCTCCGCAGGGTTGCTGATGGCAAGGGTTATACACACCCAGAAATCACCATTGTGATCTCCATTTAAACAGCACTGCCCCCAGAACCTGCCCGTCTGGCCTAATTCTCACAGTGACATACGGGGGAGACAAACTTATAAATAGGTTTGGGTCTGAGGTCACATGTGGTTTTCATGCTGAAAGTGATTTTGGAGGAAAGGAAACAGCTTAAAACCTCCTGATGTTCTTTATTGTCTTCAAACAGCCTAAACCAGACATGCAGGAAATACAAGCCCCCTTTTTAAAGCACTGACCTTCTTTCAAATTAGCTTCCCCAGAAGTTTAAACAAGGAATCAATGGGAAAAGAAAATGATTTGGGATCACCATTGAATGGTGGGCAGTTTTTCAAAGCGTTTTATTGTCTTGCAAGAGTGGATACGCTTGACTGGAGCTGGCGGCTGTCTGCCAGGGAGGATTTCAAGCTGGAGAACTAAGCACTTCTCTCTTTCTAGGGTTTCATCCACACTGATGTGTGTGTGTGTGTGTTTTTTTGCCACAGTCATTGCCACACTTTATGAGATGATGTGATGATTTAGTTTTTAAAGCAGACTTGCAAATACATTATTGGCCCACAGAAGAGACTTTTTGTTAACTAGTTCCAGCTTCTTTTTAGGATAAACCCAGATACCAAGATAAATGAAGGTAAATGAAGCAGCATTTCTTTGTTTCCTTAACGTGCTGCTCAGGTTTAATGAGAGACTTTAGGAATACATTTTAATTTTATTGAGTCCTTGTTATGTGCTAAATTATTGAGAAGATTATCAAGGATTCTGAAGATGGTCTTAGATGCTAGAAACTTACGAGAGAGAGAGTATAGCTAAAAGAAGAGTCTAGAAAATACTACCATTAGTACTACTACCACCGTCATTAATACAACTACTTTACTACTATGAGTACTGTTAGCAGCATGATTGAGTTATTACTGCTGCTATTACTATTTTACTACTCTTACTACTGTTGCTGCTGCTATTGCTGTTACTACTATTGATACTATTATCACTACTACTTTACTATTATGACCACCACCACCATGATTACTATATTACTATGATTATTACTATTTTACCACTCATACTACTGCTGCTGTTACTATTACTACTACCACTACTATTCATACC
Source organism: Bubalus bubalis (assembly GCF_019923935.1). Lineage (NCBI taxonomy): Eukaryota > Metazoa > Chordata > Mammalia > Artiodactyla > Bovidae > Bubalus > Bubalus bubalis. Next base: position 26,260,014 of record NC_059180.1, read on the forward strand.
ACTATTACTACTGCTAGTATTACTACTTTACTACTACGAGTACTAGAAGCACCACCACCCTCGTGACTACTATTATCGCTGCTATTACTATTATATTACTTACTCCTGCAGCTATTATTGCTATTACTACCACTACTACTGATACGATCACTACTGTTATTCCTCCTCCTTCTCCTACTGTTGCAGGAAGGCGGACCCCTTTCAGGGCCCGAAACTGGGCTCTTGTCTAACACTCGGAAATGAATTGTCCGAGGAGACACATGTGCTGACAAATCAAGAGATTTTATTGGGAAAGGGCACCCGGGTGGAGAGCAGTAGGGTGAGGGAACCCAGGAGAACTGCTCTGCTGCGTGGCTTGCAGTCTCAGGTTTTACGGTGATGGGATTAGTTTCCGGGTGGTCTTTGGCCAATCATTGTAATTCAGAGTCTTTCCTGGTGGCGCACGCATTGCTCAGCCAAGATGGATGCTAGCGAGAGGGATTCTGGGAAGTGGACGGACAAGCAGTGTCTCCTTTAGACCTTTCCTGAACTCTTCCGGTTGGTGGTGGCTTATTAGTTCCATGTTCCTTATCAGGACCTCCTGTCATAAAACAACTCATGCAAATGGTTACTATGGTGCCTGGCCAGCGTGGGCGGTTTCAATCAGTGTGCTTCCCCTAACACTACTACTACGACTAGGACTACTAGCAACCGCCTTTTTGTCTTCAGGATCTTCTATGTGCATACCACTGGATATATCTGATGAAACTTAATACTCACAAAAACCTACCGAGGTAAGGAATGTTGACTCCACCTTACATGGGAAGATCCTGAGGCTCAAAGAGATTAAGGTAAATTGTTCAAGATCACCCAGAGTGAGTGGCAAAACTGGGGTTTGAAGCCAGATCTCTTTGACTCTAATAATAGACTCAAAGAGATCTGGCTTTATTAACCACAATGCCCTACTGAAAACACACACACACACACACACACACACAAGCAGTAACAGAAGAGTCTTCTGCCTGTTATTTGTATTCTCATGAAAGAAGACAGGAACAGTGTGAAATCCAAGGAGGTTCTTGGTTTAAGGTCCTGGCACAGGGAAACCCGTCCCTTCAGGGCTCCCTAGCTGAGTCTCTCTTTCTTTCTCTCACACACACTCACACTCAGAGATGTGAATAGAGCATCTTTGATTGAGAACACAATTTCACTTAGCCAACCTATTTTGTTTTAAAAAGAAAATGAGCTAATGCCTCAGATTTTGGAGAAGACTGACAAGTCTCTATTTATCTTTCCACTCACTGCTCTCATGCTAAACCTCAAACTCAAGTGGACAATTTTTCTTCTTAATAGGCTTGGGGAAAGGCTTGGGGGGGCTCCCATCTGCTGTCCCCCTCCTCCTTCCCCATCCTGCTCTCAACATTTACACACAGTACATTTACTGCCAAGCAGAGTCCATAAAGGGAGGTCTGTTAATGATTCCATTTGATAAACATGCTGATTGAGCACCTAGTAACAATGGCTAATACCTACTGTGCTCTTACTGTGACCCCTTTACACACCTAACCTGTCCTTACCATAGTCTTAGAAGATCAGGACTCTGACAAAGGGAAGACAGTGAAAGCTCAGATGAACTTCTCCAAGGTCACTCAGCTCTAAGCAGTAGAATGATGACTTCACCATAGTGTGTGTGTGCGTGTGTGTGTGTGTGTGTGTGATTGTGTGCCCACATCCATTCAGTCATGTCTGACTCTTTGTGACCCCATGGACGGTAGCCTGCCAGGTTCCTCTGTCCATGGAATTTTCCTGGCAAGATACTGGAGCACATGGCCATTTCCTTCTTTAGGGGATCTTCCAGACCCAGGGATCAAACTCAAGTCCCTTTTGTCTACTGTATTGGCAGGTGGGTTCTTTATCAGCTTAGTCATCAGGGAACCCTTCACCATATTATGCAAAATAATTATATTTTGGTGGGAATAGTTTTGTGAATGTATGGGAAAGGATATACAGATAAATGAGGTTCAACTCCTCACTTTAAAGTTTCTTAAAACCTGATTATGATAGAAGATGGGGACCTAGGTAAATAAAAGCTTGATCAGAGGACAAGAGTGGGCGAGAAGTGGGGGAGGAATATGAAACTGGGCCACTGAGTCTGGGCTGAATATGAAAGTAACCAACTTCTAGGCCCCAACACATGGGTCTAGGACCCAACAGTGGGTCATAGTGTTGAGAGACCACTGGGTTGAATCTGACCTGGGAGGTAGAGGCAGACAGGCTAGAGGGTTAACTGACTGACTGCATGGAAGCTGCTGCAGACAGAGTCTCAGGAGTCCATCTCCACACTGCACCCTAGGAGCTGTTTCTCTTCTGTGTGAAAGAAGTGTTTCCCATGATCCACTAGTAAAGGAGAAGTTGCGGGTGACACTCTTTGTCCCTGTGCCAAGGCCTTGGGGTCTCAGCCCTGGGAAGAGGCAGTCCTTGGGAAGAAGGCATTCACAGGGGTCCAATGTGACACCTGTTCTGTGCTTGCCTTTTTCTAAAAACAAAACAAAACAAAACACTTAAAAGATGGTTTGGCAGATTTACTGTACAACATAAGGCTGACACATAACATTCTTTTTTAAAGTAAATTATTATTATTATTTTACTGATGTATAGTTGATTTGCTGGGGCTTCCCAGGTAGTGTGTGTGTGTGTGTGTGTGTGTGTGTGTGTGTGTATATATATATATATATATATATATATATATATTCTATTTTGCATTCTTTTCCCTTATAGGTTATTATGAGGTGTTGAGTGTAGTCCCCTGTGCTATACAGTAGGTCCTTGTTGGTTAACTATTTCTATATGATAATGTGTATGTGTTAATCCCAAACTCCTAATTTATCCCTACTCCTTTCCCCTTTCCCCTTTGGTAACTGTAAGTTTGTTTTCTATGTCTGTGGGTCTATTTCTCTTTTGTATAAAAGTTCATTTGTAAGACTTGACAATCTTGTTGTTGTTTTTCAGTCACTAAGTCATGTCTAACTCTTTGCGACTCCACGGACTGCAGCATGATAGGCTTTCCTGTCCTTCATTATCTCCCAGAGTTTGCTCAAATTCATGTCCATTGAGTCAATGATGTTGTACTGTTCACTTAAGAATTTGCTAAGAAGGTAGATCTTATGTTCTATGGCTGTACTACCAAAGAAAAAAATGTTTAATTGAATAGATAACTAGAAATAAGAGATAGAGGAAACTTTTGGAGGTGATAGATGTTTGTGCTCTTTTGAGGTTTGAGTAAGAGTTAATCCAGTCAAAAGGGAGAGTTGCATCTGGCCAAAGGAACAGAAAGGATAACTCTTGTCTCCCATTATTTCCCCTATTTAGGAAATGGCACCTTCCCCTTCCTCTCTTTTTTCGCCTATCTCCAGTCCCCCACACCTACCTGCCCTGCCTTCTCTCTGCTTCAGGGCTCTTTGTGGGCATGGAACGCTGATTGCATCCATCAGAGTAGGAGATCCTATTTACTCAGGGGTGGGGACACTGTCTTTGAAACTCACACCTAAACTAAGTCAAATCAAGCTCTTTCTTGCAGCCTGATCACAAAAGGGCTGACAGTTTAGGTCACTGAGTGTGAGGACATCTTACAGCCATGGAGAAGGGCTGAAAATCTGTGTGCTAGCTTCAGGCTTAGCTGGGAGGTGGGGGCTCCCAACATATGCATCATCGGACTCAGCCTCATGGGAGCCTTGTGTGCAGGTCACCTGGCTGAGCCATTGATAACATGGGGCTGATGCTTTGACACTTATCTGCAAAGCTTCCATCTCTGGCTCCTCCAGGAACATTCTGGGGGTGGTGAAGCTCGTTGCTCAGCTGGCAAGGATTACTGTCCAGAGCACGTTAAAGTCTCACCTTGATTTTTAGTCGTCTGCCTGTTCTCAGCCTTATACCTTCACTTACTGTTTCTTCCTCCGAATGGTCATTCTCTGCCACCTGTGAGTCTAAATTCAATGTAAACTTCAAGGTTTAGCTCCTCTACTACTTCCTATTTTCCTGACTAAAAACAAGTTAGCAAGTACTACCCTCTTTAATGGCACCTCTTTTGTAACTTCCTACATTCTTTTCAGCTCCTTGACTGGTCTGTGGGTTTTTTGAGAATAGATTGTATGCATCTGATTCATCTATTTGTGTCCAGTGCCAGGTAGTAATTAATTAAGTAAGTAAATAAAGATTTCAGAGTGCCTCCTGTATATCAGAGGCTGTGTTAGATTCTGGGACTACATTGCCATAATCCCTGTCATAAGAAATGTGTAGTCTAGCGGGAAAGACAGAATCAGACCAAGTGGAACTAACACTAGAAGTACTCAAGCCTTTGAAGCTGTTAATTAAGGGAGAGGGATAATGTTGGTGTAAAGGAACAGGACCCTTCCTAGAATAGACCCCCCTCACGTCCTCTGCCTGCTTTTTGTCTGTATAAGAGCTTAAGTCAAAGCATAAATTTAATGAGGAAAGTGAGAAGATGTGAAAAGAAAGGAAAACAGTCAAGCAAGACAAAATAATAATAGTTTAACTATTAAACAAAGTCAAGGACACTTTAGTTCCCTCTCAAGGGCTATAGATAATATTTTAAGCCATATCCCTGAACTGTTTTGCAGATACTGAAACCCACACCAGGTGGAAAAAGTTAATTGCATGCTTCCCACAAGCACATAGACCTCAAACCAGTTACAGCCAGAAGGTTGATGATGCTGACCCCTGGTTACCTCACCACCAACCAGTCAGAAGAACATCCATGAGCTGACCATGCCCTGCTCCTTGAACACTGTAAGACTCCTCACTACTCCCTCCAGGGTAGATGCACAGTCTTAAGGGTATTATATTAGCCCAGAGTGGCAACCTTTGCCTGGCAAAGCAATAAAGTTATTTATTTCTATTTCACCCAAACTCTCTCTTTGAGGTTTAATCTGGCTCTGGTTTACAGAGGCTGAATTTCAGCAACATTGGGAGGGTTGGTGAATGCTGAGGATGACTTGATGTTAGAGCTGAGGTCTTCGGGCAGAGTGGCCCTGCCCAGGTGGCCACAGAAGGTAGAGGAGAGAGTGTGCAAAGGTTCAGAGCAGCGGGATGTTAGTACAGCATGTTGAAGGAAATGAAAATAAATAAAGACCAGTGTGGCCAGAATAGAGTGTGTTAGAGCCAGGGAGAGAAAGGGGAGGTTGGAGTAGACAGGGACTGGAATTTATGGGCTAGGGTTAAGAGGTTGGTCTATATTCCGTGTGTTGGGAAAGACATTAGGAACTCCTCCATTCAGGCAGGATGGATAATTTGGTCCTCCGCACAGGAAACCTGGCCCTTGTCATCTGACAAGAGTGTGTGCTGATGAAGTGGGTATCCTTCACAAGTAAGGGATCCCTCTGTAATATGAGGAGGATATGAGATAAACAGAAAATTCAATGACGATGTCTTTCATCTATAGCCTGCCTTGAGGGAGGGAAAGGACATGGAGTCTAGAATTGGAATATCTTCATTTCCATAAGCAAATGTAGAGGAACTTCAGTGGGTCAGGACATCTTCAGTGTTGTGCCCATTTTTATGCTAATGAGGACAGTCTCAGCTGACTGGATCCTTAATGAGCACAGGGTGTTCTGTCTGGCAGAGAAGGGAACTCGCTTGAGGGACCCTCTTATGGACTAATATCTCCAGACCAGCCATCCAGACATTTTATGAAGAATTTCTTGGTCTCACTTCTGATCTCAGATCAATGGGGCAAGAAGAGGCTGAGAGAAAGGCTGGAACTGAGGGTGACCTTCCTGATTGCTGTTAGGTGACTATTAGTGGCACAGACACAGGAACAGATGTGGAGACTAAATGGGTAAATTCAATGTCTGACTTATTTGGTTTGTCTGAAGGACACTTGGTTGGACACCAGAAGGTAGTTGGAAATATGGCCCTGAGCTTAATAAAGCAGAAGATCAAGAAATGTGGAAGCAATATCTTCTATGAAGCCTTCTTGTGTAAACTGTGCCCTTTCCCCTCTTGTCCACACTCTCCCAGCTCCACCCCTCAGACAGCTCCAAGCGACACTTGCAGGCATTGTCTTCCTATGATCCTGAAGAGAAAGTCAAGCAATCTAAACAAGGGTAATCCTAGCTGCTTCCACACGATGCTTTCCCCCTTCCCTGACTATTTCATCAAGTGAAGCAGTCAATGATTTTTTCCACCAATAGGGTTCTGGTCTTCAATTCCAGTGTGTGTGTGTGCGCGTGCGCGTGTGCCTCACATTGATAAGCAATTCTCAGACCCCAGCTGGGTGTCTTACAATTTAAATCAATTCTGACACTATCTGTATCAGATCCTATAAAACTACTTCCCCCTCCCAGCCTGTGTCCCTCCTTCAGATGGCAGGCAGAAGCCCCAGATTTTCACCCATGCTTCTGATCAACTGGTTCGAGATTGGGGCTTCCAATGACTCCCTTGTTGGGTTTGTTTAATTTTCTAGAGTGACTCACAGAACTCAGGAAAATATTTTACTTATTAGACCGCCAACTAATTATGAAAGGTTATAACTCGGAAACAGCCAGATGGAAGAGATGCACAGGGCAAGGCGTGGAGAGAGGGCACAGACTCTCCCTGCCCTCCTCAGGAGTATCACCCTCTGTGTTCACCAGCCTGGAAGCTCTTTGAACCTGGTCCTTTTCACTTCTCATGGAGGCTTAATTACTTAGGCTCTGCTGAGTCACTGAAAACCTAGCTCCACAGGAAACCAGCCTCCATCTTCAGGTAGTTTCCACAAGTCACCTAGTTAACATAATAAAAGACATCTTGATTACTCTATGTATTTATGTACGTGAAAGTCACCCAGTCGTGTCTGACTCTTTGTGACCCCATGGACTATACAGCCCACAGAATTGTCTAGGCTAGAATACTGGAGTGGGTAGCCTTTCCCTTCTCCAGGGAATCTTCCCAGCCCAGGGATCGAACCCAGGGGTCTCCTGCACTGCAGGTGCATTCTTCACCAGCTGAGCCACAAGGGAAGCCCTTGATTACTCTGCTCTACCACATTTAGGATTTCAGGAGCTTGATGCTTAAAACGGGCTTCCCAGGTGGTGCTAGTGGTAAAGAACTTTCCTGCCAATGCAGGAGATGTAAAAGATGCAGGTTCGATCCCCTGGAAAAGGGCCTGGCATCCCACTCCAGTATTCTTGTTTTGGGAATCTCACGGACAGAAGAGTCTGGCGGGCTATACAGTTCATGAGGTCACTAAGAGTTGGACACAACTGAAGTGATTTAGTGCTCATGTACCTGTCTGAAACAGAGATGAAGACCAAACATATGTATTTCTTAGTAGAAATCACAATATCATGCTCCCTGATTCATTGTTGATTTCAGTTTTCATAACTTCTTAAAAGTTTCTGGTTGTTAACAGTTCATGAGACCTCCAACTGTTTTATTCATTCAATATTGTGTGCAAGTCACTGATGACCAAGACACAAAATCTTAACTTAGATCTTAAGGAGAGGGAGACACACAATTAAACTAATAGTAATAGACAATAATCATTCACATCTGGATTTTTCATAAATATTATAACAAAGAAGTATGTCTCCCAGTCTGGAGGATATAGCCATCTGTTATGGATCTCCAGTGGCCTTGGCCTGCAGCGGCTTGAAGCATGGTTTCAGTTCCCGGCCAGACATTGAAGTCTAGGTCACAGCGAGAAGGCTGAATCCTAGCCACTAGACCACCAGGGACTCATGATCAGTGACAAGGCCCTGGCCTGTCAGCTGTGTAGAAATGAATTTCCACATAGAGATGGAAAGTGAAGTGTTTATTAGGAAGAAAAGGAGTACATGTAGATTGACACATGGGTTCACTGAGAGAGAGGGGCACCCTTGTGGCAGTTTCAATCATATATATATGTATAGGGCGTTTCTTCCAGGTTTCCTCTGACCAATCAATTTACTTTGCCTGGTTCTGAGTCCATATTTGGTTTATCTGGGGGTCCTCCCTTGTGCGCGTGTGCATCTCTTAGCCAGGTGAATTCTAGCAGAGAGGCCCCTGGGTAGTTGACATCACTTACTATGGGGTGGCACTCCTCCTGTTTTGACCTCCAAGGAGCCCGTCTGTGCATGTGTAGGTGGGGACGTCTCCTTCACTTAAAGAAGGAGGAATACGTGGTCTTTTACCTCTTATCTGGGCAGAGCCCAGCCTCCTCCATTATCCTGCTATTTTGGAGTTTCTGTCCACAGAGCAGAAACTGTTCAGCCTGGGGTCCATTTTTCTCCTGCCTCAGTCTCAGTGCCTGGGTAGAGAGTGATGCCATTTTCTGAGAAGGGAAACTCAGGAGGAAGATCACGTTTGGGTAGGGCTTTGGGGAGGCAAATAAAACTCAAAGGCATATGAAGCTCACCTTGGACTGAGCACCGTTCTAAGCAGATTACAAACATTCACTTCCAGCAACTTCTGAAGGAAGGACCATCATTACTCCCACTTTACAGATGGAAGCCCAAGGCAAGGAGGATTGAGTGACTTTTCTAAGGCCACACAACTTGTGAATGGCAGAGCCAGGATTTCAAACCCAGACTGGCTGGCTCCAGAATCCACACTCTACCATTTCAGACAATGCAGACTCTCATCAAACTTTATTTAGACATGTTCAGCTGAAGATTCTGGTAGGACAAGTGAGTGGCAATTTGTTAAATAATTTCTTTAACATGTAAACCAGTCTGAGTTGGAATTTCTGCTACTGTTGGCGAAAGCATCCTAACACATAGAGACATGAATGATGATCTGAAATTGTAAAATTCAGGAGAGAAGGATAGGCTGGATGTTCAGTCTGGTGATACCTTTGAGTTCTACTTCTGGCAGTGCATTGTGGGCTCTCCCCTCCTCTCTAGCATACATGCTCAGTCACCAGTCGTGTCCGACTCTGCAACCCCATGGACTATAGCCCGCCAGGCTCTTCTGTCCATGGGATTTTCCCAGGCAAGAATATTGGAGTGGGTTGCCGTGCCCTCCACCAGGGGATCGTCTCAACCCAGAGAGCGAACATACATCTGCGTCTCCTGCATTACAGGTAGATTCTTTACCACTGAGCCACCAGGGAAGCCCCCTCTGCTTTCTCAGGGGTCTCTAATCCTTATTGGATTTGCATGGACTATAATAATGTTCATGCAAATTATAATGTAATGTCTTCTGGGAGATGAGGACACATAACGGATATTTTTTCTTTTTAAAATTAAATCTGGAAAGATTGTCTGCCTGCCATGAGGGTAATAGTATCCACTCACAGGTTCTGCCTTCATGTTCCTACCTGTACAGATACACATAAGCCCTAAGGCCCTCAGAAATGACCTTGTTGCATGTAAGTCAAGTTGGACATGGTGATGGCTGTGGAAACTGGCAAGTCTGAAGGGCTGAAAAAGCAAGTAGAGCGGAAACAGCTCTCTGAGAATTGAAGGCAGGGTGCTCAGGCTGCCTGCCTTGGGCATCTCACATCCCACTTGTCTTGTTGCAAACATTGCACCTCTACCTTGTTTGAGAATGACGAAGCCTGATTAAAACCCCTTAAATGGCTCTTGTTGACAAGATTTGCTAAAGAACATTTTAATGACTAAACAAAATTATGGTGCAATTTCACTTGATTAAAGACAAAACCCAAACCTGTGCAATTTCCAGTGCATGATGTTAAGGCAGCAACTGAAAAACATCTTTAAAGAATTCAGAGCCTGGATTCCACAGGAGAGAAGCATGACAGGGGTGTGGATTTACTTCTCTTTATCATGGCCTCCTGGGTGGTTTTTGTTTCCTTTGTCCTACTGGCTTTGCGTGTTCACAATTGTCTAGATAGCTTGAAGGTGACCAAGAAAACTAGATTCTATTTGCAAGTAGCATGCTATTTTGAGATGCTTTCTGAACTTCACTCAATGCCAGACTTGTGACATGTGTTTGTCACTTTCTCGTTGAAATTCCTTCCATGGTTCCAGTCTGAAACCTCATATTGTTACCGAATCAGGTCTAGCTGCTCTTCACTCAAAAATTAGTACTTGAGTGAGACAGATGTTGGTAAAAAGGAAAATTGCTTTTAATCAAAATGCCGACAATCTGGGGAGATGGCAGATTCAGTGTCACCCCAAGACCATCTCTGAAGAGTCTGCTTAGCCAGAAAAGTTTTTAAAGGGAAAAAGGGAAATAATCAATGTTAATCATTGAGATGGAAGGGGTCGGAGTCATTACATTTGTTGACATCTCCCACTGTGTGCAGGCTTGTGGAAAGGCTTGTCGACTTCTGTCATTTTTCTTTAGATGCTATGTTTTATTTTTAACTTTTTATTTTGTATTGGGGTATAGCTGATTAACACTGTTGTGATAGTTTCAAGTGAACAGGAAAGGGACTCAGCCATACATGTACATATACCCATTCTCCCCCAAACTCCTCTCCCATCCAGGCTGCCACATAACACTGAGCAGAGTTGCCTGTGCTATACTGTAGGTCCTTGTTGGTCACCCATTTTAAATATAGCAGTGTGTACATGTCCATTCCAAACTCCCTAATTATCTGTTCCCCCAAACCTCCCCCTCACTCCACAACCATAAGTTTGTTCTCTAAGTTACTGAGTCTCTTTCTGTTTTATAAGTTCATTTGTATAATTTCTTTTCAGATTCCCCATATAAGAGATGTCATATAATATTTTTCCTTCTCTGACTTTGTTTTCTCAGCGTGACAATCTCTAGGTCCATACATGGTGCAAATGGCATTGTTTCATTCTTTTTAATGGCTGAGTAATATTCCATTGTGTATATGTATCACATTTAGATGCTATTTTGTTCACAGTTTGTTTGGGACCTTTCTGAAGGGTAAGCTAGGGAAGAGATCTGGTCATCTGTTCATTAAATGATTCTCCATTTCTCCTTATTTTATTTGTGGAAAGAACCAACAGATTAAGCAAGGTATTGTGAGGTTGATATTTCTCCTGGCAATCTTGATCCAGTTTGTGATTCATCCAGCCCAGGATTTCACAAATAAGCAGGGTGACAATATACAGCCTTGACATACTCCTTTCCCAGTTTGGAAGCAGTCCATTGTTCCATGTCCAGTTCTAACTCTTGCTTCTTGTCCTACATACATATTTCTCAGGAGGCAGGTAATGTGGTCTGGTAATATTCTTAATCTCGTTAAGAATATTCCACAGTTTGTTGTGATCCACACAAAGTCTTTAGCACAGTCAAAGAAGCAGAAGTAGATTTTTGGGGGGATTCCCTTGCTTTTTCTATGATCCAGCATATATTGGCAATTTGATCTCTGATTCCTCTGCCTTTCCTAAATCCAGCTTATACATCTGGAAGTTACGGGTTAGCATATTATAAAAGCCTTACTTGAAGGATTTTGAGCATAATCTTTCTGGCATGTGGAATGAGTGCAATTGTATGGTAATTTGAACATTCTTCGGCATTGTCTTTCTTTGGGATTGGAATGAAAACTGACATTTTCCAGTCTTGTGGCCACTAAGTTTTCCACATTTGCTGGCATAATGAGTGCAGCACTTTTATAGCCTCATCTTTTAGGATTTGAAATAGCTCATTTGGAATTCCATCACTTTCACTAGCTTGCTGCTGCTGCTAAGTCGCTTCAGTTGTGTCCGACTCTTAGCGACTCCATGGACTACAGCCTACCAGACTCCTCCATCCATGGGATTTTCCAGGTAAGAGTACTGGAGTGGGATGCCATTGCCTTCTCTGATTCACTAGCTTAAGTTCGTAGTAATGCTTCCTAAGGCCCACTTGAGTCCAGGATGTCTGGCTCTAGGTGACTGATCACATCATCAGGGTTATCTGGGCCATTAAGAACTTTTTCGTACATTTCTTCTGTGTATTCTTGCCACCTTTTCTTAATCTCTTCTTTTTCTGTTAGGTCCTTGCTGTTTTTGTTCTTTACTGTGCCCATCTTTGCATGAAATGTTCCCTTGGTATCTTCAATTTTCTTTAAGTGATCTCTAGTCTTTTCCATTCTATTGTTTTCCTCTTATTTCTTTGCACTGTTCACTAAAGAAGTCTTTTTATCTCTCCTTGCTATTCTCTGGAACTCTGCTTTCAGTTGGGTATATCTTTCCCTTTATCCTTTTCCTTTTGCTTCTTTTCTCAGCTATTTGTAAGGCCTCCTCAGACAACCACTTTGCCTTTTTGCATTTCTTTTTCCTGGGGATGGTTTTGGTCACCACCTCCTATACAATGTTACAAACCTCCACCCAGTTCTTCAGGCACTCTGTTTACCAGATTTAGTTCCTTGAATCTATTTGTCACCTCCACTGTATGATCATAAGGGATTTGATTTAGGTCATATCTGAATGGCCTAGTGGTTTTTCCTACTGTCATCAATTTGAGCCTGAATTTTTCAGCAAAGTGCTGATGATCTGAGCCACAGTCAGCTCCTAGTCTTGTTTTTGATGACTGTATAGAGCTTCTCCCTTTGGCTGCAAAGAATATAATCAATCTGATTTTGGTACTAACCATCTGGTGATGTCAATGTATAGAGTCGTCTCTTGTGTTGTTGAAAGAGAGTGTTTGCTATGACCAGTGCATTCTCTTGGCAAAACTCTGTTAGCCTTTGTACTGCTTCATTTTGTGCTCCAAGGCCAAACTTGAATATTATTCTACGTATCTCTTGACTTCCTACTTATGCATTCTAGTCCCCTATGATGAAACTATTCAATATTGGAAAAGGAGTACATCAAGGCTGTATATTGTCATTACTGCTTATTTAACTTATATGCAGAGTACATCATGTATCACAAGCTGGAATCAAGATTGCCAGGATAAATATCAGCAACCTTAGATATGCAGATGATAATATTTTAATGGCAGAAAGTGAAGAGTTACTAAAGAGCCTCTTCATGAAGATGAAAAAGAAGGGTGAAAAAGCTAGCTTAAATCTCAACATTCAAAAAATGAAGATCATGGCATCCAGTCCTATCACTTCATGGCAAATAGATGGGGAAAAAGTGGAAACAGTGTCAGATTTCATTTTCTTGGGCTCCAAAATTCCTGTGAATGGTGACTCCAGCCATGAAATTAAAAGACACTTTCTCCTTGGAAAAATAGCTATGACAAACCTAGACAAAGTATTAAAAAGCAGACATCATTTTGCCAATAAAGGTCTGTCTAATTAAAGCTATAGTTAAAAAAAAAAAAAGCTATAGTTTTTCCAGTAGTCATGTATGGATGTGAAAATTGGACCATAAAGAAGGCTTAGCACCGAAGAATTGATACTTTCAAACTGTGGTGCTGGAGAAGATTCTTGAGAGTTCTTTGGACAGCAAGGAGATCAAATCAGTCAATCCTAAAGGAAATCAGTCTTGAATATTCATTGGAAGGGACTGATGCTGAAGCTGAAGCTCCAAAACTTTGGCCACTTGATGAGAAGAACTAACTCACTGGAAAAGACCCAGATGCTAGGAAAGAATAAAGGCAGGAGAAGTGGGCAGCAGAGGATGAGATGGTTGGATGGCCTCATTGACTCAATGGACATGAGTTTGAGCAAACTCCAGGAGACAGTGAAGGTCAGGGAAGCCTGGCGTGCTGCACTCTGTGGGGTTAGAAAGGGTTGGACAAAACTTAGCAACTGAACAACTGTGAGGTCAAAAGATTTGAAAGGTTTGTTAGGGCCAGAAATGAGTAGAACATGGGGCTGCCTAGTTTAAGGTTAATGACAAGACAACGAGGCCTCCTGCAGAGAGATTTTCCTTCCAAAAGCTGCTTATAATATCACCAATAGAACCAGTTGAGAAGACAAAGTGAGTTTATTGCTTATGGCTCTAATGAAGAATACCACATTGCAAAGTGATAGCAATGTCCCTTCAGGGAAGGGAAAGTCACAGTTTAATGGGAACTGGAGGTTTGATTTAAGATGGAATCTTTCAAAGAGGTGGCTTCGTTAGGATTGGTAAGGATCATGATGCAACACTTCAGGGTTCGTGAACACACAAAGGTGTGGATTTTGAGGAAAAGGGTTAAAAATCTCTAGAGTCCATGTTTTCCACTGAAGAGCTGATGAATCTTTTTCTCAAGTTCTTGTAATGAATGTCAGATCATTTGCCTGGGCGGGAAACTCCCAGAAACAAAGAAAGTCATGCTAATGAACTCAGAAGAAAAAGCCAAAATCATGTTCATGTAGATAGGAAGTAGTTTTGGTTCCCAGAGCTTCAATCTGTGGGTAGATGATGTCCCTTCTCACTTTCCAAGGTTGAAATTCAGGATACTTAACATGTTCTCAGGGTCCCATGTGACCCACTCTTTTCTTACCTTTTCAATCTCCATCACATCTCACACTTGGCTTACACTATGCAGTTCAGCTCTACTGGCCTGCTACTAGTTCCTTGTTCTTCCTCACCTCAGGGCCTTTGCACATACTATATTCTCTGCCTGCAATACCCCTTTCCCTTGTGTGTTTGGTTAGCTTCTCCTTGTGGGGCCAAAATGTCACCTCTTCAGGGGAGCTCTGTCAATTCTGAGCCCAAGTTATGCTTCTGTCCCCCATTTCCAACTTTTTTGACATCCCTTACAATTTGGAAATTGAAAATACATTTAATACACCTAATCTACCAAACATCATAGCTGAGCCTAGACTACCTGAAATGTATTCAGAACACTTAACTACATTAGCCTACAGTTGGGCAAAGTCATCTAACACAAAGGTTATTTTAAAGCAAAGTGCTGAATATCTCATATAATTTTTTGAATACTGTTGTTTAGTTGTTAAGTTGCATCTGACCCTTTTGCAACTCTAGGGACTGTAGCCTGCCAGGATCCTCTGTCCATGGGATTCTCCAGGAAAGAATACTGGAGTGGGTTGCCATATCTTCTTCCAGGGGATTTTCCCAACCAGGGAACAAACCTGTGTCTCCTGCATTGGCAGATGGGTTCTTTACCATCTGAGCCACCTGGAAAGTCCATTGAACACTGTTCAAAAGCAACATACCAGAATCACTCTCTGGGTGCAGGATGGTTTTAGGTATGGATTGTTCACCCTTGGGATCTTGCAACCGACAGGAGCATATCCACAACTCATCTTCATAAGAGAGGATTGCATCATATATTGGTGGCCTGGGAAAAGATTAGAATTAAAAATTTGAAGTAGTTTTTACTGAAGGTGAACCATCACTTTTACACCATCATAATACTGAAAACTCCTAAGTTGAAGCATCACAACTTGGGGACCATCTGTATGGAGGAGGAGTTGGTGAGGTCAGGAGTACAGGAGGTGGATTAGAGAGATACCAAGGCCAAGACAGGGCTTCCCAGGTGGCTCAGTGGTAAAGAATCCACCTTGAAGTGTAGGAGATGCCAGAGACTTTGGCTCTACCCCTGGGTCAGGAAGATCCCCTGGAGAAGGAAATGGCAACCCACTCCACTATGCTTGCCTGGAAAATTCCATGGACAGAGGAGCCTGGCAGGTTGCAGTCCATGGGGTCACAAAGAGTTGGACATGACTGAGTGATTGAACGTGAGCATGAGAGGCAAAGACAGAGAGAGAATAGGCACAGAGAGACCAGAAATCAGGATTTAAAGTGAGATTCCTTGATTTTTAAAGATAACCTAGTAGTTTAAAGAAATATTAGTAAATACTGCACAACTGAAAGCAGCGATTCACTACTGGCAGCCTCCCAGGGGATGATGGCAATGTCTCGAGACATTTGCTTTTTCACATCTGGGGAGAGGGGTATTAGGGGCATCTAGTAGATAGAAGCCAAGGATGTGGCTAAAATTCTTCAGTGTGTGGGACAGCCCCCTAAAGAGAGCATCATCCAGTCCCAAATGTCAGTGATGCCCAATTTGGGAAACCCTGAACCAAGGAGAAGGAGATTTATATCCACAGATGGGATCTGTTGATGCGGTCAGCAAATTTCTAAAAAGGAACAGATGAGCCAGAAGCTCAAGGATGACCCTCTTCCCTTCAGGTATTTCCATATGCCTTCCTGTTTCCTTTATGCTTCAGCAGAAGTGATTTTCCACCACTTGGTTAACACTCCTCATTAAATAATCACCACCCACAGGCCCTCATTTTCACGTCTGTAATCACCCCAAGTACAAAAGATCCCCTGTTCACCAGAGGCAGATGGAGATCAGTCATTACAAGGCTATTAGACTAAACTCAGGTGTCTTCCTTAGCTCATCTCCATGGGCCGCATACTTCAGCTTGGTAGGCACTGAAGCTGCCTTTTCAGCCCTTCAGTCCAATGACTTCCCAGCCTGGTTCTCTAATTACTGCTGGTAGAGCACAATTTCCAATTCTAACCCTAAATGTTTCCACTGATATTTTTTAGGCAGCAGCAAAATCCACTCTTTTGTATACTGTATTCATAGCTGATTATATGAATTGCATTGTAATAAAAAGAGAGGCAAGATAAGTAATTTTGGATAGACCTTTGTTGTTAGGCAAGAGTATGTTTAGAGCAACTGCTTTTGGTTAGATAAATCAGACGTTGCAAACTCAAAGACACCCAGGCAGGTAATGAGAAGGCAGGAAGCAAGTCATGAAAACAGACTGGTGGAACCGGAGGGGGTCACCCAGGTTAGAAGGGACACTTGTCCCTCATGTCCAGCTGATGCTGCAGAATGGCAGTTGAGTCCAGTGTGGCAAGATCTTTTGATGCTTCAACAGAACTAGAAATCAGTCTTTAAATGACTTTGTCTTAAGAGACTCTGTATGATTTCTCTGAAACCATTTACATTGCCTAGATGTGGCTTGTGAGTTATCAGACGGTGATTGCTACTGAGATTCTTAGGAGCCATTTGCTTTCTACATATAAGAGCAAATCTGTTCAGAAAGTCATAAACGGGCCAGGTTAAGAAGGAGGGGATGGTGGATTCTAGACTTGGAGGAAGAAATGGTTTTCCTACCCCTAAAGCAAAGCCTCATCAACCTCATCAGCATCATAACGGTCACTTGTGTGCTGGGCATCCTACTAAGATAGGACCTTATCAGGGTGGCCTCATTTATTTTTTAGCCTTTAATTTTATATTGCAGTATAGCCAGTTAACAATGTCATGATGGTTTCAGGTGGGCAACAAAGGGACTCAGCCATACATGTACATGCGTCCATTCTCCCCCAAACTCACCTCACATGCAGGCTGCCATATAACACCTGAAGAGTTGCATGTGTATATAGTAGGTCCCTGTTGGTTATCCACTTTAAATATAGCAGTATGTACATGTCAATCCTCTCATTTGTTTTACCGCAGCCTAGGAAATATTACCTCAGATTTGAAGGTGAGAAGCCCAGGTCTCAAGAGAAGTAACTGCTCATGATCATGCAATAATAATGACTGCTCACTTGACAGTATTTGAGCCTGGGTCTATGTGAGCTTTTTATCCACTACTGTCTATTCGACCATAGATGTTTGGAATTAAGGATGAGGGTTTTTGAACTTCAGAAGGCATTTTTGTAGTTTTTGACCATATCCACTACAGTCCATGGGGTCACAAAGAGTCGGACAAGACTGAGCGACTTTCACGTCCATTCATTTCTGCAGGTAGAATGGAACAAAGTTAATTGGATGATCAAGTGAGAATTTTAGGTTCCTGAAATACAAGATGACAACAAAGACAAAGTTGACCAATTCATCATTTTCCTGTGGTGGTGTGTTACTCACTCAGTCGTGTCCGACTCTTGCGACCCCATGACTGCAGCCTGCCAGGCTCCTCTGTTCATGGAATTCTCCAGGCAAGAACTCTGGGGTGGGTAGTCATTACCTTCTCAAGGGGATTGTCCTAACCTGGGTCTCCTGCTCTGTAGGCAGATTTTTATCCATCTGAGCCACCAGGGAAACCTTATCATTTTCCTGAGCAGCACTCCATATATGCCTGAAAGCAATTGGTGTATAAATACCTCAGTTCCCTCACCATTTTTAGGTACCTATTTCTACACCATCACCCAGGCGTCCCCAGCAGGACTGGGCTTTGAGTGTCAGTAGGAGTAACTTGTTTTATACCTTGTGATGGCTTATTTCCCTTTCCAATCTCACTACTTTCCTTGCTTTTATCTCTCAAACCAACTATGCATGTATGAATCTTTGTCTTGAGATCTGCTTCTGGGAGCACCCAAACTAAGACTCAGGAGCACCTCAAGTTCCTTTGTTTTTGCAAAACTCAGATTATATTTCCTTCTGTTGGAACTAGGCATGTCACTAAGCGTTAGCTATTTGTATTTATTATATGAAGTCTTATGTGATCATAGGAAGGAAGATAACAGAATTTAGCATTAGTTTTAACTCAAACTTACTAGTAGAACAATCAAAGAAATGGGAGGGGAGGGAAGATATAAATCAAAAGGATTTGGCCACAAAGAAGATTTTTGATTGCTGTGATCTCTGCCATGTTCCCATGGTTTTAAATGTGATTAATTGTCTACAGTGCACCATTGCCAGTGATAAGAGGCCCTTTTCTTTATCTTTCTGTTTAATTTTCTTTCTAATGACTTTAAAGGAAGAACTCTTTGGCACTGAAAATTACTTTGGATTGTAACAAGAAAGATGCAGAACTTTTTTTCTATTTCTTTTAATGGTCATTCAGGGACACAGTGTAATTGAATTAAGACACTTCCAGGAGGTGAATTATAGGATAATAATTCAGGCCTTTCCATTTAATAGGAGCTGGCCTGTGGCCTTGAGTCCACTAGATCTGAAGGGGTGAATTACTGCTCCATAACTCACAAGGTCCCATTTAAAGAGACCCTGGTTAAAGAGAATTAACATCAAGAATCAAATCTGGCAAAGGCAACACAAGATCTAAGAGTAGGGAATGTGAGGAACACAGAAATGAATTTGCAAACTTGGCTTCTCACTTCAAAGAAGTCAGACATCAGAGAATAACATCAGGCCCTTGATAAAAATGAATGGCCTCTCAGCCCAGCAGAGTTCTGGATATTTTTCGCCAAAGCCCTGACACACACGTGTGAAAGTTTTGAGCACCCCAACTTTTCAGAACTGATAAAGTAACTAGCTTTATAATGGGCTTCCCAGGAGGCACTAGTGGTCAAGAATCTGCCTGCCAGTGCAGGAGACATAGGAGATGTGGATTTGATCTCTGGGTGAAGGACCCCTGGAGTGGGAAATGGCAACCCACTCTAGTATGCTAGCCTGGTAAATTCCATGGACAGAGTAGCCTGGCAGGCTCCATGGGGTCTCAAAGAGTCAGACCTGACTGAGTGACTAAGCACACACATTCAATCTACAGGAGCATGAAGAGAAAACAACTAACTGAGCTTTAAACCTAGCTAGGGCACAGGCCAGGTGTCCAGCAGGTATGTGCATCCTGAAGGCAGAATGGACAGCTACCTCCTAGGGTACCCGAGGCATCTCTTCCGGGAGTCACCACAGGCTCTCACTGAAGCCTGAGATTTCTTCATTCACAATTCATTTGGGCTCAACGTTTATACCTTTCTGTTTTCTCTTTTTTAAAAGCAGTTGGCATTGTTCATAAATAAATGTGTGGCACTTAACTCATAGACAGATGGGAGCTCATATCTAAACTCCACAACTTACAGTCTGTCAAATCTTGGGGAAACTGCTCGCCCTCTCTCTGTTTCAAGCTTCTCATCTGTAAAATGAGGCCTGTAACAATACCACCTTCTTAGGGCTGTCAGGAAGATTAGATAAAAGAACGAACATAATAATGCTTAGCAAAATGTCTGACATAGACATTCTGATAAAGAATAAACATTATTGAAAAATATCCTTCAGAGAGCAATGTGCATGCCAAGAATCACTTAACTAACTGTGTTCTCCTTTTAAAGTCTGGAATGTGAATATTGTTTCATATAAGAAAAAAAAAAAAAGGATCACTAATTCAGTAAAGTTCATAAATACTTTTTTTCTGATATGATACTAATTGGTAGTTAGCCACCTGTAAGGTAAATCTAAGTTTTGGAAATTTCTAGAAACATGGAGAAAAACCATCTCAACTCCAAAATTTCCATCCAGTTTAGGAGGTCAGTACCAGATGACAGAACCTGCGCCATCTTCACTCCCTCCAAGACCTCTTGCCTGTCATTGGCCAACCGTCTGCTATCTGTCCCAAACTTTTACCTACAGATAAGAAGAAAAAGCTTATAATTCACTACAGTTCATTAAAATGAAAATAAAAATTTATTTTGCATCAAAATGAAAAATGACTCATTTATTATTAGCATATAAATAGCATTTTTAAATGTCACTCTGCCTCAAAATCACTTACATTTTCAGTGATCATAGCACACAAAATTAATTTTTGATAGCCTTTTGTGATTTGGCTGAAAATTCTTATTTCTTTTTGTGCTTTAAACAGCAAACTGTATCCACTGCTATTCATAGCAAATTTTAGATAATGAAGCAATTAAAAATACATGGATTTGAGATCTTATCTCATTTTTCCTTTGGCCTATTTCTGCTTCATTATTCATGAAGGGATATGTTTAATTCAGAGTTAGTAATTGCAGATATATCTGGTATAAATTGTGCCTCATATTCTTTACCCATTTCAATTTATTTTAGCAAATAGATCTCTATTTGAAAAAAAGTAGTTGAGAGCAGGGAGACTATGATAAAAAGCAGAAAGCTATATATGTATGTGTGTGTGTGTTGATTGGCATGTCCAAACAAGATTTCAGAAATGTTAATAATCACATTACCTGAGGATTTACCAAGAGCCAAGAAATGTGCTGAACAATTACGTATGGCATTTCATTCAGTCCTAAGAGTAATCTTATCAGGGAGGTACCCTTAGTGCTTCCATTTCTTAGATATGAAAACTAAGGCTCAGAGAGGCTATAAAACTGAGTAGGAGGTCATTAAAAATGACAGAGAAGCAAGATTAGGACCTAGTTTATCTGCCTCTACAGCTGGTGTGTCCAACCATCCATTACACAGTTTCCTGTGTCCTGGGGCTACACAGTTCTGAACCACAGATAATTTGTTAGAAGCTTAAAATCATCTTGCTGCTCCGTGTAGGAGCATCCTTACTCCATAAAGTTGCTGGTCTGAGGAGCTTGTCACTTATTTTGTTTTCATGAACCCTACATATGTTTCAGGAATTTATCCTAGGGAAGTAATAGAAATGGTATGTGTAGTTCTTGTAATGTAACTTGTTCCAGGGTTTTATGTGCTAATAAAAAAAAGAAGAAAGAAAGAAAAGAAATGAAAAAAAGAGAGCAGAGAAGAAAATGAAACAAAATAAGAAAATAGTCATAAAATGTTCAATTACAGTTTAAATAAACTCCAATGCATTTACTCCGTACTTTTTATTATTACTCTGGAGCCATTGACAATGATGATGAAAGTTTTAGGTTACTTAAATCCAAAAATGTTCATGGTATAAAAATAATAGGTTTATAAAACAATATGTATAATGCACTCCTTTTTAATGAAAACAATACATATGTATATATAAATGTGTGTGGGCGTAAGAGGAGAGAATCTAGACAGTACCGTCCAGTAGAAATATAATGTGTCACAGATGTAATTAAAAATTTTCTAATAGGCACATTAAAAACTAAAGCAAAAGGGTAGCATTAATTTTAATAATACTTTATTTATCCCCCAATACTCAAAATATAATTATTTCATTCTGTAACCAATCTAAAATTATTCATGTGATATTTTACATTTTTTTGTTAAGTGTTGTAATCAGGTATGCCTCTCATACTTACGTGCGTGTGTGCTAAGTCGCTTCACTTGTGTCCAGCTCTTTGCGACCCTATGGACTGTAGCCCACCAGACTCCCCTGTCCATGGGAGTCTTGAGGCAAGAGTACAGGAGTGGGTTGCCATGCCCTCCTCCAGGGGATCTTCCTGACCCAGGGATCAAACCTGTGTCTCCTGTGTCTCCTGAATTGCAGGCAGATTCTTTATGCACTGAGTCACCTGGGAAGCCCAAAGGAAAACTCACGTTGGCCAGGAATTGAATCCGAGTCAATTGCTTGGAAGGCAGCTATCCTCACCACCACACCACTAACGCAAAAAGTGAAAGCTGTGTCATTCGGTTGTGTCCAACTCTTTGTGACCCCATGGACTGTAGCCTGCTAGGCTTCTCTGTCTAGGCAGAATGCTGGAGCGGGTTGCTATTCTCTTCTCCAGGGGAACCTTCCCAACCCAGGGATCGAATCCAGGTGTCCTGCATGGCAGATAGATTCTTTAACATCTGAGCCACCAGCAAAACCCAATTGTAATGTGCTTCCTGGCTTTAGCCTTTCTTGCTGATTCAGGTCCCTCACGCTTTCACACCACATCGTCTGCTCTAACTGCTGAATCACAACATCCTGGTCCCTCCCTCCACAGGACTGATCTCAGTTCCTTCTCAATCCACTGCAGATTCTTGCCCAAATCCTGAGTTCTCCTCCGCTGTAATGTGGTCCATGCCTTGCCTTCTCTGTAATGGCAAAATATCATCGTAAGTACTTAATTACTTCGTAAAGTGGCCATGTTGCCATTGCTTCCGGAAAGAAAACTTGAATTAAATGGAAAGTGTCTTCAAGGATTTTTTTTTTTTTTTACTCTAACACATTGCATTGATCCCTGCTATGGATTCCTCCATTCCAGACGCTAGGGATACATGAAAGAACAATTAGGCAAGATCACCACCAACTTTATGAAGCTTGAGTTTCCAGCATGAGAGACAGAAAACAAAAAAAACAAAAACAAACAAACCAAAAAAAACATGCAAGCAAGTAATTATGCAATATGGAAGGTATTGTTGAGAGCTATGGAGGCAAATAAAGGAGGAAAGGGGAGACTGCGGTGTTGTTATGTTAGATGATTGGGAAGTTGCATTGACAAAGTAACACTAAGCAGAGACATGACAGAAGTGACTGAGGGATTCATGAAGCTATGGGAGAGAAAACCATCCAGCAAGTGCAAAGGCCCTGAGGCAGGAGCAAACTTGGCCTGACTGAGGAAACACGAGCGGCCACAGTGGCTGGCATTGCAGCTTATTTTGCCAGGTTCAAGGTATGAAGTAGAGGCTGAGAGTCAGGAGTCCAATATACTTAAGCTATTTAACATACAATTTTAAGATGTTGGTGTTACTGTGCTAGAAACCCTCTTAATCACCCCAAAGTGAGGACAAGGACAAATAAATTGGACAGTTTGAGAAACATCAGCAAAAGAGGCTGTTACTCTCTGGGTCCATGCTGTACAGACAGAATAGCCTTGAGAGAGAAAATCTGAACCATGGGAGAGGAGGAGAGGAGCAAGGACTTGGAGGCACAAGTGATCAAGAGGAACATAGATGCTGGAGAATTCACAAAAATCTTGGGAGGATGTTAGGCTCACAGGACTTGGGATTGGAGCTCAGGTCAAATTTATTCAAAACTCAAGGAAGGGGTCAGGACCCTGTTTACATCTGGGTTGAATATATTTAGGACACAAAATACTTGGAAAATCATATAATCTTAATTTGGTTTGTTCTTAGGGATACACCCAATGATTTAAACCCGATTTTCAAATTGTTTTAAAATTTTTATTTATTTATGACTGCTCTGGGTCTTTATTGCTGTGCATGGACTTTCTCTAGTTGCGGTGAGTGGGGGATACTCCCTTGTTAGGGTGCACGGGCTTCTCATTGGGGTGGTCTCTCTTGTTGCGGAGCATGGGCTCTAGGTACATGGACTGCAGTAGTTGTGGCGTGAGAGTTTAGTTGCCCCTAAGCATGTGAAACCTTCCTGAACCAGGGGTCAAACCCATGTCCCCTACCCTGGCGGGCAGCATCTTAACCACTGAGCCACCAGGGAAGTCCTCAAAAAAATTTTAACATCTACATTTAATATTAAATAGATTAACAGGTGAAACACAAAAGGATTTCTCACGAGTGGGCTTTTTCAAAGAGTATGTTTCCTTGGCACACAGAAAATGTTATGTGGGGTGGAAAAAAGTCCCATTTATGAAAATCTTGTTTATGCCACAGTGATGCAGAATGAAGGGCTGTTGGCACTGCCATCCTGGCATGCAAATGACCATTTCTAGTAATTCTTTAGAGTGCATGTTTCTAGGCTGCAGAGAGCATTGTGTCCAAAAAATAGGTAGGATTCACTCTGCATGCCAACTGTTACCCTGCCAGAAAGCCATGCCATCTGGATGTCATCCTAATATACTCCCTCCTTCACCCAGAGTAAATCTCTGTCATGATGAGTAAGCATTATATCATAATCTCTGGGTTCCAGTCTCATCTGGTCACTGACTAGCTTGGCACGGTGGCCATAAATCCTGGGTCTCAGTTTCCCTGAATGGAAAGGGAAAATAATTATTAAAGTGAGGATAAATTTGGTTGAGGATCAAGAAAGAGAAGGCTTAGCAGAGAACCTGACCAATGACAAACTCTGAATAAGGTTAGTATGAAATAAGTGAAAATATCTAGATGATCAACAGAGAGCTACCTGTATTTTGTTCTTTTTTCTTTCCACCCCTTTTGGAGAAAAATGACAAGGACTCACTTTCAAGAAATTATACTATGTTCAATGCCTTCCCATAAAGAGCAGGCAATGTTCCGTATCTGGCCATTGGTAAGTATCAAATGGGCTCGTGTCAGACAAGACATGGCTTTTAATCTCTCTTTATTTGCCATGTCACCTGTCAGTGACCTTGACTGCTGCAGAACTGCAGTTTACTGATAACTGTGTTTACCGCTTTTGAAGTCCTGTCTGCCGAAAACCACATCTGGTTCACCGCCGCCTCAACAGACACACAATGATGTAGAAAGGCTAATTCTGCAGTGTACACAATCCATGTCTGTTTTCCCAGAGGATTCCTGATGGAGTGAACTCATCAGAGGCAGTTCCTTGAAGGCTGGCGATCCCAGGGAAAGGCGAGGACAGGGTGGGACTTGAAATCCTCAGTGAACTACCAGGGGATTGTGACCTCAGACACAGGGATGAGAGAGGGTGCTCTTGCCCCAAGGAGGGTTGCAGTGCTTTTCAGAGGCCTTTCCCTTGGTCTAGCAGCCACCTTTGGTGTAGACCACGTTGAGATTTCTCAAATGAAGGAATATTTCCCAGCCTAGTTGTCTCACTTGGAAAACATTAACACGAATACTAATGTTGGGAGTGTGTCTAGTGCCATAAGCAGGAGAGATGTTTTATACTTTATTAGGGGGCTTTCCTGGCGGCTCAGACCATAAAGAATCTGCCTGCAAAGCAGGACACCTGGGTTCAGTCCCTGGTTCAGGAAGATTCCCTGGAGAAGGAAATGGCAACCCACTCCAGTACTTTTGCCTGGGAAATGCTATGGACAGAGGAGCCTGGTGGGCTACAGTCCATGTGGTCGCAAAGAGTCACATGTCTGAATAACTAATACTTTCATTCAGGGTATGAAAATCTATGGTTTTTCCAGTAGTCATGTACAGATGTGAGTAAGTAAGTAAGTAAGTGAAGTCGCTCAGTTGTGTCTGACTCTGCGACCCCATGGACTGTAGCCTACCAGGCTTCTCCATCCATGGGACTCTCCAGGCAAGAATACTGGAGTGGGTTACAATTTCCTTCTCCAGGGGATCTTCCTGACCTCGGGATCGAACCCGGGGCTCCCGCACTGGAGGCAGACGCTTTAACCTCTGAGCCACCAGGGAAGATGAGAGTTGGACCATAAAGAAAGCTTAGCACCAAAGAATTGATGCTTTCAAACCTTGGTGCTGGAGAAGACTCTGGAGAGTCCCTTGGACAGCTAGAAGATCAAACTAGTCAGTCCGAAAGAAAATCAACCCTGAGTACTCATTGGAAGGACTGACACTGAAGCAGAGGCCACCTGATGTGAAGAGCCAACTCAATAGAAAAGACCCTGATGCTGGGAAAGATTGAGGGCAGGAGGAGAACGGGACGACACAGGACAAGATGGTTGGATAGCATTGCCGACTCAATAGACATGAGTTTGAACACACTCCAGGATATAGTGAAGGACAGAGAAACCTGGCATGCTGCAGACCATGGGGTCCCAAAGAGTTGGACATGACTTAGCGACCAAACAACAACAAGGGTATGAATGATGGCATCTTTATTTAAAAGCCTAGTAAAAATATCAGCCACTGTTCACTGAATGTCTGCGATATGCCAGATGCTATTCTTAGGTACTTTTCTTGCCTGGACACAGTTCTGTGAAGTAGCTATATGCGTTTTGATGTCCATTTTAAAGATGTGGAAATTAAAATTCAAAGAGGTATCATAATTGACTCAATGATGGTCAGTCCTTTAGCACTTGAGTTGTTTTGTGGTTTTGATCACTTGCCTGTATCTCACTGATGTCAAGTATATGCCTAGTAGTTTAATTCCTGTCACAGGCTACGCATATGTTCACTTCTAGACCATTTTACAAAGTCATTATATCAATCCAAGGAGCAGAGCCCAATCTGAAAGTGAGCCTAGCTGATTTCTGCTCTAATACTTTTAGATACAGTGGTCTAGCCTAAAAAGTGCCAGGTGTAAATAATAGAAACTTTCTTTTATATATATATTTTTTATTAAATTCATTTATTTTAATTGGAGGCTAATTACTTTACAATATTGTATTGGTTTTGCCATACATCAACATGAATCTGCCACAGGTGTACACATGTTACCAATCCTGAACCCCGCTTCCACCTCCCTCCCCTTACCATCCCTCTGGGTCATCCAGTGCACCAGCCCCAAGCATCCTGTATCATGCATCGAACCTGGACTGGTGATTTGTTTCTTATATGATATTATACATATTTCAATGCCATTCTCCCAAATCATCCCACCCTCTCCCTCTCCCACAGAGTCCAAAAGACTGTTCTATACATCTGTGTCTCTTTTGCTGTCTCCCATACAGGGTTATCATTACCATCTTTCTAATTCCATATATATGCATTAGTATACTGTATTGGTGTTTTTCTTTCTGGCTTACTTCACTCTGTATAATAGGCTCCAGTTTCATCCACCTCATTAGAACTGATTCAAATGTATTCTTTTTAATGGCTGAGTAATACTCCATTGTGTATATGTACCACAGCTTTCTTATCCATTCGTCTGCTGATGGACATCTAGGTTGCTACCATGTCCTGGCTATTATAAACAGTGCTGCGATGAACATTGGGGTACACGTGTCTCTTTCAATTCTGGTTTCCTCGGTGTGTATGCCCAGCAGTGGGATTGCTGGGTCATAAGGCAGTTCTATTTCCAGCTTTTTAAGAAATCTCCACACTGTTTTCCATAGTGGCTGTACTAGTTTGCATTCCCACCAACAGTGTAAGAGGGTTCCCTTTTCTCCACACCCTCTCCAGCATTTATTGCTTGTAGACTTTTGGATCGCAGCCATTCTGACTGGCGTGAAATGGTACCTCATTGTGGTTTTGATTTGCATTTCTCTGATAATGAGTGATGTTGAGCATCTTTTCATGTGTTTGTTAGCCATCTGTATGTCTTCTTTGGAGAAATGTCTATTTAGTTCTTTGGCCCATTTTTTGATTGGGTCGTTTATTTTTCTGGAATTGAGCTGCAGGGGTTGCTTGTACATTTTTGAGATTAGTTGTTTGTCAGTTGCTTCATTTGCTATTATTTTCTCCCATTCTGAAGGCTGTCTTTTCACCTTGCTTATAGTTTCCTTTGTTATGCAGAAGCTTTTAATTTTAATTAGGTCCCATTTGTTTATTTTTGCTTTTATTTCCAATATTCTGGGAGCTTTCCATGAACCTTGGCTCCTGGCAAGTAGAGAGTTTTATTTTATTTTATTTTTTAAGTAGAGAGTTTTTAGTGTGGTGGTGCTTTGCTTTGTAAACATTTTAATTAACATGTAACCATAACATACAAACAATGTGAATAAGTCTCAAGCGAAGAGCATGTTGAATTTTTTAAAATTTTATTTATTATTTATTGGAGGATAATTGCTTTACAATGTTGTGTTAGTTTCTGCTATATAACAAAGTGAAAAAGCTGTACAGTTCAGTCATTCAGTCATGTCCGTCTCTTTGCCACCCTATTGACTGCAGCACGCCAGGCTTCCCTGTCCTTCACTATCTCCTGGAGCTTGCTCAAACTCGTGAATCAGCTATATGTACATGTGTATCTCCTCCCTCTGGAGCCTCCCTCCCCTACCATCATCCCACCCTTCTAGGTCATCACAGAGCACCAGGCTGGGCTCCCTGTGTTATATAGCAGCTTCTTCAGTTCAGTTCAGTGCAGTTGCTCAGTCGTGTCCGACTCTTTGTGACCCCATGAATCGCAGCACACCAGGCCTCCCTGTCCATCACCAACTCCCGGAGTTCACTGAGACTCACGTCCATCGAGTCAGTGATGCCATCCAGCCATCTCATCCTCTGGCGTCCCCTTCTCCTCCTGCCCCCAATCCCTCCCAGCATCAGAGTCTTTTCCAATGAGTCAACTCTTCGCATGAGGTGGCCAAAGTACTGGAGTTTCAGCTTTAGCATCATTCCTCCCAAAGAAATCCCAGGGCTGATCTCCTTCAGAATGGATTGGTTGGATCTCCTTGCAGTCCAAGGGACTCTCAAGAGTCTTCTCCAACACCACAGTTCAAAAGCAGAGCAGCTTCTTACCAACTGTCTATTTTACACATGATAGTGTAATGAACGGACTTGTGGTTCACTGAATTTTTGCAAAGTGATGACGCCTATGAGACGACCTCCTGAACAAGGTACAGGATATACTAACCATCCTGTCAGCTTACCTCCAACTTTATTCTTGTTCAATATGGTCTTTATTGCTCCTTTGCATTTCCATATACACTTTGGAGTCATTGTCCACAACAAAAACTCCAGCTGGAATTTTGAATGAGATTGTATTAAATAGAAACATTAATTGAAACATTTTTAGATTGGTGTTTTTTCTATCCTTAATACTCAGAAGAATTCACTGGTAAAGTTATTTGAGCCAGGAGTTGGGCTGTGTGTGTGGGGTGGGGGGCAGGAGAGATGGATTGTAATTGCAAATGCAATTCATTTATTAGCTGTGGAAGTATTCAGATTTTCTGATGTTTCTTATGTCCATTTTGCTAAACTGTTTTTAAAGAAAAATTCCCATTTCATCTAAATTTTCAAATCTGTTGGCTTATTACCTTTCTACAGTACATGAAGGGATTATTTTGTGTGATAGAAATGTTATATGTCTTGATTATGACATGTCAAATATTTACTTGGGGGTATATGCTTGTCAAGATTTATTTAACTGTACACCTAAGGTGAATACATTTTATTATTTCACTTACAATTTTGGAAAAATTTAAAAGTCCATTAAAGTCCATTAAAATTTTTGGTGGTAAAACAAGATACACTACAGGAAAACATGTACATTGATACAACTACTTGAGAAAACAATTTGGAAATATTTAAAAAAATTGACAATGTAGGGACTTCTCTGGCATTCTAGTGGTTAAGACTCCATGCTCCCAATGTTGGGAGTCAGGGTCAGGGGGTGGGTTCAATCCCTAGTCAGGAAACTAATATGCCATATGACAGGCAGCCAAAAAAATAAATGAATAAAATAAAATTTAAAACTTAAAAATGAAAATGTGTATATGCTCTCACTTAGAAATTTCACATGCTTTAGCGAAATACTCCCATATACATTAGAAGAGATAGTGCAACATTTATTGCAGCTCTGTAAGACAAAAAGTGAAGAAAATGTTATTATCACTCAGAAGGTAAATGGTGGTGAATATGCACAGTAGACTAGTATATCACTCTTAAATATAGTGATTTATAACTACGTGGTTCAACCTAGATACATACCTTAAAGAAATGAGTGGGGGAAAAAAGTTACAAAGGAACACCATAGATAATGTCATTTATGTACATTTTAAAGACTGCTGTTCTTCCACTTTTTTCCCCACTGTGAAAAAACCTGAGCTGGGGACAGGGAAATCCAGAATAAAGATTTCCTTACAGGGAGGTGAGCCCATGCCTCACTGTGTTCCATGGAATGTGAGCACTGTTATTTGGCAGCTTCCAGGAAACTTCCTGAAGTGTAGCTGTAAAGAGCCTTTAAACTTTTCTCCTCTCCAGTCTCTTCCTCTTCTACCCCTTGGCTGTCTGTGTTGCCTTCCTACCACTGTTATAACAAAGCAACCTAACCTAAGTAACTCTAAATGCTGCTAAGCCACTTCAGTCGTGTCCGACTCTGTGCGACCCCATAGACGGCAGCCCACCAAGCTCCCGTCCCTGGGATTCTCCAGGCAAGAACACTGGAGTGGGTTGCCATTTCCTTCTCCAATGCATGAGAGTGAAAAGTGAAAGTGAAGTCACTGAGTCGGGTCCGACTCTTAGCGACCCCATGGACTGCATCCCACCAGGCTCCTCCATCCATGGAATTTTCCAGGCAAGAGTACTGGAGTGGGGTGCCATTGCATGACAGAGGTCTATTCTCTCCTGACTCTGGAGACCGGCATTCCTACCAGCATGTCTGTGCTCTCTTAGTGGTTCTAGGGGAGAATCTGTTCTGTGTCTTCTTCCAGCATCTAGTGTTGCTGGAAATCCCTGGCATCCCTTGGCCTGCAGACACATCATTCCAATATCTGCCTCTGTTTTCACATGTGTATTTGTGTCTGAGTCTCCCCTTTTTCTTCAACAGGGACACTAGTCAGATTAGGGCCCATACTAATTCAGTATGAACCTCATCTTGACTTGATTGCATTTGCAAAACTCCATTTCCAAATAATCTCACATTTGCAGATACTGAGGCTTAGGACCTCACCATATCTTCTGGAGGACACAATTCAAACCATGGCACCTCCTCTTCTTCCTTCTCATTAGAATGTGGATATGATGGCAGGGGCTTGAACACCCGTCTTGGACCAAGAAGTAAGTTTTAGAATTGAATTCCTGCATGAGGCATTATAAGATTAAGAAAAAACCAAAAAACTGAGTTCTTGAAATCTAAAGAAGCCACATCAGATCTCTTGCACTTTTACATGCAAGAGAAATAAATATTTATCTCTTAAAACTGCTATTCCATTTACCTGGGGAGTTTCTTTTATTTGTAGCCAAAGCTAATCTTATACACATTCATAGGATAATTTATTGGAACAAAAGTGGAAACATACGAAGCACATGAACACAAGACAAACAAGAGGAATGGGGAATGCTGATCAGAGGGAACCTTGTCTTTCTTCATATGTCTTATTTCTTTTATTAAAAGATGATAAAGCAAATGTAGCAAAAGTTTAATAGTTATAATAGAAGGGGGGCACTTTGTCACGAGTCAGGATGATGCTCATCTTTGAATTCTGAGGTTTTTAAATGTATCTCTCCCCCAAATCCCCTCAGAATTTGAAAGGAATCTCTCCACACCTTGTCCTTCTGTTGCTTGGGCTAACACACTGGCTGTGCTCTAGCCTCTTTGAAAGAGTGCTTCCCCTCACTGAAAACATGCTTTTCACCTTCCTCGCCTGGTTAACTCCTTCTGGGCATCTGTGGAACCTTTTAGAAAGCCAACAAAAATTATATTTCTATGTATCAGATTTCAAAAGAAAAGCCCAATGGTGACACATTTTTCATAATTGGAAGAGTCTTTTTTTTTTTGACTGTACCACGTGGCTTGTGGAATTTTAGTTCCCCAACCAGGGATCAAACCAGAGCCCTCAGCAGTGAGAGCTTGGAGTCCTAACCATCGGACCACCAGGGAATTCCTTCATTTTTATAATTTCTTAGACTATGAAAGTAGTCCTTGCCCATTGTTTTAAAAAAAAAAAAATCCTGAGACCAGTATGACTAAAGTACACAAAAGTAAAAAATTGAAACCTGACCTTCATCATCTCTATGGTATCCCAGAGGCAAATCACCTGAGTCAAGATTTAAACGCTTTAAAACCATGTATACCTGTGGCGGATTCATTTTGATATATGGAAAAACCAGTACAATATTGTAAAGTTAAAAAATAAAAAAGAATAAAAAAAAATAAAAAAATAAAACCAAGCTAGTAAGCATTGCTGCTAAGTTGCTTCAGTCGTGTCCGACTCTGTGCGACCCCATAGACGGCAGCCCACCAGGCTCCCCCGTCCCTGGGATTCTCCAGGCAAGAATACTGGAGTGGGTTGCCATTTCCTTCTCCAATGCATGAAAGTGGGAAAACGAAAGTGACGTCGCTCAGTCATATCTAACTCTTAGCGACCCCATGGACTGCAGCCTACCAGGCTCCTCTGTCCATAGGATTTTCCAGGCAAGAGTACTGGAGTGGGGTGCCATTGTCTTCTCTGTATTAAGCATTGCTGCTGCTAAGTCGCTTCAGTCGTGTCCGACTCTGTGCGACCCCATAGACGGCAGCCCACCAGGGTCTCCGTCCCTGGGATTCTCCAGGCAAGAACACTGGAGTGGGTTGCCATTTCCTTCTCCAATGCATGAAAGTGAAAAGTGAAAGTGAAGTCGCTCAGTCGTGTCCAACTCCTAGCGACCCCATGGACTGCAGCCCACCAGGCCCCTCCGTCCATGGGATTTTCCAGGCAACAGTACTGGAGTGGGTTGCCATTGCCTTCTCCGTATTAAGCATTAGGATAAACAATTTGAGACTATTTTAAGAATCTTATGGTAAGGAAGGAATTTCTTATGTGGAACAGAAGATGGAAACTTTAAATAACTAGACTAATTTTTCTGTGAGGAAAATAGCTTAAAAACATCTTACATGAATGAAAACCTGGAAAGATATCCGTAACATAATAGACCAGAATGTCAATGTCCTTAATATATAAAGAGATTTTTCAAATTAAAGTGAAAGGAAAAAATAGGCAGTTTTGAAAGGCCAAAGTCAGTATAACTGATACATAAAGTTAAATAATAATACCCACTGATGGAGAGAATGTGAGAGAAATTGGCACATTCATGCAGTTCTGGTGATATTAAAAATTAACAAAATCTTCTGAGAGAAACTCTGGCTGCATGTATCCAAAGCCTTAAAAAGATACATGGTTTTGACTCAATAATTTCATGGAGAGGAATTCATTCTGAGAAAATAAAGGAAGATATGTGCAAAAAATTAGCTGCAAACACATTCATCACAAAGTTGCTTATAGTAGCAGAGAAAATTGTAAATAACCTAAGTGTCCAAATTTAGAGTCTTCATTAAACAAATTATGTTACAATCACTTAATAAGATAATATGAAATTATTAAAATGAATTCAGGTTTTAGGAAGATGTTCAAAATATATTAAGTGAAAAATGAGCTAACTTTTAAAAATAGCATCTATTGTATGATCCAGCCTTTTAAAAAGGAGTTTGCATGTATGTATATCACACAGACAAAAGACTGGAAGGATATGCATCAGTGTGGACGTGTGTGGTTGTGTGTTTGTTTGAGGGGGTTACTTCAGAGTAGTGGGATTAGAGGTGAGGTTTCTTTTCTTTTCACTGACCTATATGTTCACAAGGAGGAAAAGTTAAAGCAGGTCTCAGCTGAAGCGTTCCGTCCTTAGGAAGTTCCCCTGCCCCCAGTCTTTGTAAATCCCTGTCTGCCCCTGCCTGCTGTCATGCTATCTCATCTCACCAGATGAGTGGGTTGAACTGAGACCAGGATGTAGTCTGCGGTTCCACCCTAGGCTCTAATTTCCTTGGGGGGAAAAGGCAAGTCTTTCTCCATCATTGTAAACTCAACTTTTAGTTCTAAAATTGTTTAGTGAGTAGTGAATTAAGAATATCCTCTAATTTTGTCTTCTAAGTAACTTCCATGTGCCAGGTTTTCACTGCTTCATTAATAATTTCTAAAATTGAAAATAGCAAAATTAAAATTATCTGATTAATTCCTTTACACTTTGATTATAGAGATGGAGAAACTGGTGTCAAGAGCCTTGAAGTGACTTAGCAGCATCACATGGCAGGAAAGGGGCAGACCAGGACAGGACCCAGACCCATGCCTTCCTCCTCTCCCTTTCTACCATACCACTTTACTCAGTATGCCTCTTGATTCTCTTTTGTTATCTGAAGAAGTCTAACCCACAGGGATTTTCAGAAGAGCATGAATGTCTCTGGGTTGGGCTGGACTGGGGCAATGAGAAAGGAAGAGATTTGGGTGGCAATGAGAAACAAGGTTCAAACTACATTTTATGATGTCCCATTCTGTCTCTGAGCCCTGAATCCAGTGTGTGTGTGTGTGTGTGTGTGCATGTGTATTTACTTTGTGGGGAAGAAGATGTAAGAAAACATTGTTTCAGACAGCATGACTGATTCAGCCTCCAAGACCACCATCCTCCGAAATCAGCCCCAGCCTGTTGATTTCTCTTCTCTTACACGCTTTGATGCTCACCTTCCCAGCTCTAGAATTTGCTGGGTCATCACACCTCTATTTCCACACCACTTCATCTGAATAGCCACCATTGTCAATGAGCGATTCAGGCTCCCGGCTGGGGACCCCGGCGAGTCCGTTTCTGGTAAAGAAACTGTCTTCACATAGAATGTCTCCTCCACACAGCCTCTGAGCAAAAAGCTGGCAAGGGAGTTGAATCAACCAAGTGGCTGATGCGTAAGGGCTTCCTATATGACACATATTTTCTCATTTCCTCATAACAACTCCGAGGGAGGAGGAGGAGCTGCCATCCCCATTTTATAGACGAGAACACTGAATCTCAGACAGTAGCACGGACAAGCCCAGGGGTATACAGCAGCAAGCAGCTGAAACTGATTTAGAGTTGAGTGTTCTGGTTCCGAGGAAGTGACATTTGGTTCCCCTTTCTGGCAGGTGCCATTCATTGAAAATTTCAGGGTGGCTGACTTTGAAAAATGTGACTCTAGTGTTTCCATGACACTTAAGAATGAGTAACTAGGGTTGACTCTGGCTCTCAGCCTTAGTCCACAAGTTTTGATGAGGAATTTGATAGTCATTCTTAGGGGACTCCTGCTACCTCTTGGGGTTATACAAGTATCTTGGGACTTGTGAGGTGTTAGGAAAGTGAAATAAGGCTTGATTTTGAGTTTCCTGGAGATTTAATTGTTAGTGGTGCTTCTTCAGCTGTGCCACGATGCCTTGGAGAGCTAGCCCTGGGCCATTTGTTCTTAGTGATGCAGAGATGCTCCTGAGAGCATCATGTCTGTGGACCACAGACTCAGCCACATATATTCACTCTATAGTCTTGAGTCATTCATTACATTCATGAGCAGTCAACACCAGGCCTTCCGTCCCTTATAGAATCCCCATTCCTAGTCTCACACTTAGGCCATCCCAGCGGTGGTTCACTTCCGCTCTGTTCAAATTCCACAGCCATTCTCTGGTGCTGAGTGAGGGCGCCCAGGCCTCCAGGACCCAAAAGCCATGCTTTCCCTCTTAAGAGGCAGATACAATTTTTATCATCCTCTCTTAAGTTTTATTATTTTATGTTGAGGCATAGCATACATACAGTATACAGCTCAGTGGATTTATGCACATGTGTATGCCTTCTGTAACCACTGTCCGGATCTGGTTGTAGAACATTTTCATCATCTCAGTAAAATCCCTCATGACCTTTTCCAGCCAGTGCCCCCACCTTGGATGTAACCACCGTCTGACCTTAATCATTATAGATTAGATTTCCTTGTTTTTGCTATTCATAAATTGGATCATTCAGTAGATACTTTTGTACCTAACTTCTTTTGGTCAACATAATGTTTTTGAAAATCATTCCATGTTATTATGTTTTTCTATATTCATACTTTTTAATTGATGATTAGTGTTATATGAACATGGGCTTCCCAGGTGGCATGGTGGTAAAGAATCCTCCTGCCAGTGCAGGAGACACAAGAGACTTGGGTTCGATCCCTCAGTCATGAAGATCCCCTGGAGTAGGAAATGACAACCTACTCCAGTATCCTTGCCTGGAGAATCCCATGGACAGAAGAGCTTGGTGGGCTATAGTCCATGGGGTCACAAAGAGTCTGACATGTCTGAGTACAGCACAAATGCACATTATACAAATATACATCAATTACTGATTTCCTTCTCAAAGACCCTTCCATTTTTCCAGTTTGGAACTATTATGAATTAAACTTCTATGAACATTCTTGTGCAAATTATTTTGTGAACATATTACTAATCTATAGTGAGTATAATTCCAGAATTTAAACTGCAAGGTCATTGGGAAGAAGTGTATTTAATTTTGTTAGAAACAGCCAAATTGTTTTCCAGAGTAATTGAAGTATTCTACATTCCGACCAGCAACATGTGAGGGTTCTGGCTGTTCCCCATCTTTGCCAATATTTCTATCATTCTTTTTTATTCTCTTCTAGCCTACATGAAAACAGGACAATTCATTTCTCCACCAGAGTTTTCTGCCACATTATAGTGACTACTGCTACTGGTGACATATACCCCAAATGTTACAGTAACACATTTTCATTTCTACTTGGGATTTCTCTAAATTGTCATCTATCATCCCTTGTCTGCTAAGTCACTTCAGTCGTGTCCGACTCTGTGTGACCCCATAGATGGCAGCCCACCAAGCTCCCGTCCCTGGGATTCTCCAGGCAAGAACACTGGAGTGGGTTGCCATTTCCTTCTCCAATGCATGAGAGTGAAAAGTGAAAGTGAAGTCACTGAGTCGGGTCCGACTCTTTGCGACCCCATGGACTACAGCCTACCAGGCTTCTCCATCCATGGGATTTTCCAGGCAAGAGTACTGGAGTGGGGTGCCATTGCCTTCTCCGATCATCCCTTGTACCCAATCTCAAACATTACTTACTTTAGGACTGCTTGGAGAAGTGGAAAGGAATACAAATCAAATAGCTATCTCACTAAAATTCAAAGTAAAATGCATAGTTGAAAAGTAGCTACAAAAAAGGGTTAATTTGGGGACAGTCTGGTATAATGGAAAATCCTAGGATTCTGGACTCAGATGGTCCTGTCCTTTACTAACTGTGTGGTCTTAGACAAATCAGTTAACATAATTGACTTTTATATTCATTGACTGTAAAATGCATAGTAAAAATTAAATTCATAAAAGAAGTAAAAGGGCATGTCACAGACTAGGTACTTTCTCTTGAATACATTTCACATTTTAGTTTGTATCAGGATGAGCTGAGTTGTGCTGTGTTAACAAGCAACCCCAAACTCAGCAGCTCAACACAGCAGAAGTTTAATTCTCAGTCATGCTCTAGGCCTAACACTGGCTGATGAGTTCTGTCATCAGTCACTCAGGAAAACTGCACAGTGAAGGTGCTACCTGGACACTGGGTTTTACAAATGATAGCACTGAGTGCTCCTTAGGGTAAATTCAAGTTTTGAGTCATTTAGTCAACCAATGTGTACTGAAGAAATTCTGTAATGACCCTTGCAGACACAGAAGCAGAAGATGCTATGCTTGCTTCCAGGAGTTCACAGTATAACAACAGTAACATTAATAGTAATAGTAGTCTCAACAGCCAAGAGTTATTAAGCCTGACACTGTATTAGGAGCTTATTTTATGCAGCAGGTATTTTCCTAGTAACAAAACTCAGATCGGTGAAAGTGGAACTTTATTTTTCCTCTAACTGAATTTAATTTCACTCTCAAGCACTCATTTCCACTATGCACTGGAAAATTGAATTAGAGGACATGAAATCACTGGTGGCTTATAAGTCAGTCTGTTTTGGATACTACTCAGTTGACCCAAGTTTCTCTCTCAAATTCCCTTCTGTCCTTCTCACCGGGAATGCTTGTAGATTCTGGTGTGAAGTGAAGACTTGGTTTGGGGGCGTGCGGAATCATGGGGAGAAGTATCAACCTTTGCTCTCTCCACCTCATGCCCTTTGCTTGTACTGCTGCTGACCATGGTTTGACGTTATCCTCTTGTGTTGAAGTCAAAGCTTCCACAACCCACAACCACCAACCATGAGGATGTTGTTTGGTCTCCGGGTTCTCGCAGCCATTTCTGTGCCTTTCTCAGGAGAGCGAGAGCTCTCAACTGCTTTCCCCACACCACACTGATGTGGTCAGGGTTTACAGGGCTTCCCTCACCCCTAACCACCCAGACAGTCCCCTCAGCCTCTCCTACTCTATGGCTTGGGCGCCATGTTGGATAAGGATCTTCCATATAATCTTACAGACTCCTGGAGAATGAGATAGTGGCTACTCTGCTCTAGGAGTCCTCCAAACTCATCTATGGTTCCATTCATCATCCTAGATCATATTTATTCTGTTTATCAGCATATACAATCCTAGAAGTTTCAAATGACCTTCAAAAAAGTCTCCTCAAAAGATTCGTGCTTCAGCTGAAGATGGAAAACAATCAATACTGCTTTGTAATATGGATAATAACCATGTAAGTACAGGACTGAAATAAGAGCAAAGGCCTGAAGCTAGAATCAATATGAATTAGGATTCTGTGTCCATTCATCTTTAAGGCTAATCAGTTGTTGTGTTTGAACAGAAGACTTAGACCTTGATTAGAGCTGTCAGTGGTAAGGAGTCAATTAAAATATGTTTGGCTCCACGAGTGTGTTTGAATTTCAAATCATCTGAAATTCTGGTGTGGCCAAAATGGCAAGTTTTCTCATGTGCAAAAGGAGGGAGTTGGAAAAGATAGCCAGCCTCAAAGTTCCCTTCCAGCTATGACGGATTCTCTTTGATAAAAGGAAGATAAACAAAATCTTAATTCATTCCTTTTTGGCTTGTTATTTATTTTGTATCTGGGAGGAAAAACAGCCTGCATTTGATACTTAAGGAAAACATACATTTATAATTCACCTATCTGCAGTCATATACGTTATAACTGTGAGGCCAAAAGACACGTCCCTTAACAAGCAAGTGAGAATTTATAAGCCTGCTCTCACTCACCTTACTACCATTATTTATCTTATATTAATGGTCTCTCTACCCAGTAGGCTGCTCTAAGTCTATTAACTTTCGGTTTTAATGGCCTTTTTGAATTTGGGGCAAGTTATTGGGCTCTCAGCTCATTTGCAATTTCTCTGTTGTTTATGAATGCCCTGATTTATGTCAAGAGGTGTGGTGGTTTATTTTGAGCCTAATTTTTGCTTTTGCCCAGATTCAAGTTATCTAAGGATATCTTATGGGCCCATCAAGCATCTATCTGAATGAGCTGATTTTATGGTGGTGATAGAAATATAAGGGGCAATTGAGAAGGTGGTTTGTACACAGGATACCTCAGGAGAACAAAGTCTTGATGACTGTGGCTTTAGGGACAGACATTCTTGGTCCCAGTTCTTATACCTATGATACTGGTCCAGTTGCTTAAACTTTTGGGCTTTGTTTGCATATCCACAAAATGAGGACAATTACTACAAACCGTCATTTTGAAGGTTTGGCAATGCATGCTTTTTGAAGTATGGCAGTGCATGCTTGGGACTCAGCCTGCTGTCTTGCATACAGATACGTGTTCAGTAAACCTTGGCTTCTATTTTAATGTCTGCCCCTTACCTAGGAGAAGGCAATGGCAACCCACTCCAGTACTCTTGCCTTGAAAATCCCATGGATGGAGGAGCCTGGTAGGCTACAGTCCATGGGGTCGTGAAAAGTCAGACACGACTGAACAACTTCACTTTCTCTTTTCACTTCTACGTGTTGGAGAAGGAAATGGCAACCCACTCCACTCTTGTCTGGAGAATCCCAGGGACAGAGGAGCTTGATGGGCTGCCATCTATGGGGTCGCACAGAGTCGGACACGACTGACGTGAATTAGCAGCAGCAGCCCCTTACCTGGCCCCATTGACTTATTTCTGCATCTTCCATCATGGTCGGGCTGGGGAGGATGCTGTAGGGAGAAGCCAAAAGGGCTGTTTTCACAAGGGACCATGTGAAATGTGAATGTGGGTCCAGAAGTCCTGGATTTTACATTTGAAGTCAAAAGTCATGGAAATATGAATTGTTATTCATGACCTCATTTGTCCCTCAAGTTGTTGAGGCAAAGGGAACTCTGAGTACATTTATATTTGTTTTCCTCTACCCATATGGGCTTCCCAGATGACTCAGTAATAAGTATCTGCCTAGTGATGCAGGAGACATGAGTTTCATCCCTGGGCTGGGAAGATCTCCTGGAGGAGGAAATGGCAACTCATTCCAGTATTCTTGCCTGGAAAATCCATGGACAGAAGAGCCTGGCGGGCTACAGTCCAAGGGGGTCACAAAGAGTTGGACATGACTGAGAGCAGCACCCATATATCCATACATTTGTCTTGGTGCTTTTCATATCAACAAAGCCACAAACTGCCTGGAAGTCACCCTTAAGAAAATGATTTCTCTACTCACAGGACGTCTGTGTATCAGGATTTTCCCCACACCCACCAACTCTCCAATTTTCCAGACACCAGCTGGGTCTCATCACTCATTTCTGACACGAGCTCCCCAGTGTTAGCTTGGATCCTACAGACTGGCTCAGTACCACAGGACTGCCCACCTCCATCCCCCTATTTAGATGCCAATTGCAAGTCCCAGGTTGTGAACTATACTTCTGACCAACTGGCCATAAATTGGAGGTTCTCACACCCCACTCACAAAGCTTAGAGAAACACTTCATTTATGTTGAATGGTTTATTGTAAAGAATATTACAGAGGATATAAAATGTATAGCCAGATGAAAAGGTACAGGGTGGGGACCTAAAAAGGTCTAGAGCACAGGAGCTTGTTCCTATGGAGTTGGGGTGTGCACCCTCCGAACATGTGGCTGTGTTCACCAACTTGGAAGCTCTTCAAAACCCATTGTTTACGGATTTTCACAGAGGCTTCCTCACCTGAGCACAACCCATCATTAACTCATCCTCCCTGGAGGACGGGGGAATGGGACACAGACCTTGGTCTTTCTGGTGACCCACCTCCATTCTGAAAGTATCCAGTAGCCCATCGAGAGTCACCTCATTAGAACAAAAGATGCTTTCTTCACCCAGGAAGTTCTGAGGGATTCAAGAGCTCCATGTCAGGCTCTGGGGGAAGAGACCAAATATACATTTCTCAGTCTCACTCTCCTCTACACCTTCCTCCATGAGGACAGCAGTTAATGTTTGTGAGCAAGCTCTGTATGTGGGGCATGTACTTTGACATGAAAATCTCACTGAAGCCTCACAATAATCTTTTGAGAGTCCATGTGCATGCTCAGTTGTGTCTGACTCTTTGCGACCCCATGGACTGTAGCCCGCCAGTCTCCTCGGTCTGTTGGATTTTTCACGCAAGAATACTGGAGTGGGTTGCTATTTCCATCTGCAGAGGATCTTCCTGACCAGGGATCGAGCCTGCATCTCTTGTGTCTCCTGCCTGCATCTCTTGTGTCTCCTGCATGCATCTCTTGTGTCTCCTGCATTGAGAGGCAGATTCTTTATCACTGTGCCACCTGGAAAGCCAATCTTTTGAGAGAGGCTCTCACTTTAAAGATGAAGGAATGGGAGGTTCAGGGAGGTGATGTCATTTACCCAAAGTCATGGAGCCAATACATGAGGGATCAGGGATTCGAATCTTGCCTGCCTAGGGCACCCAAACTTAACCTCCCCTTTGTCAACATAGTCCCACAGCCCTCAGAGCCTTCAGTCAGCAACCAGTCCTGTTTGATGAGTTGAACCCCTACGTGGGTGACTCTGCAATGCCAGTAATCCATACATTGTCTCTCCAAAGACTGGAGCTGCTTACATCACCCACACAAATGCATCCAGCCAAAAACACCAGCAAAATGCTGCCCTGTGGCTCCAAGTCCGTTCATTTCTCCCATTGTGCACAAAGTCTTCATGTGAGAGAGGATTTGCAAATGATGTCCATATACACCTGCTAACACTTGTCATTTTTAATCAAGACATCTTCTCCTGCTACCCAGCTTTGACACTCTGCTTCCGCAGTCCTGTCTGGTATCCAGATAACAGCCATTTTCTCTGTTAGCCAATTATCCTTCACTGAATATTCCAGTATGCTCGTGCCTGCAGAAAAAGTTTCTGGGGAAGGAGGCACTTTTCCTAGAGCCCAGACAGTAATGAATGGCCAGCATGATGCTGTGTGTTCACCTACACTGGGTAGAGTTTCCTCTCCTGCTGAAAGAAGGGATCTCATTCTGTGAATGCACTAATGATGTGTAATTATCATCACCGCAAGCCTTCTACACATCTGGGCCAATGACTCCAGCTTCCATGATGATTCTCATTTTTTCCCCCAATTCTGTACTTGAATAGTTCTGTTGCTGCTTCTGGTAGTGGGAACAGTTGGCTTGCAGGTACATTTAAGTATCCTGGCTTGGTACACCTGGTTCATAACATGTGATGATAATAGCACCACCACACAAGTTTCAGTCGTATCTTTACTCACAGGAGGGAGATCCTCTTGGTTGAATATTTAATTCAGTTTTGTTAAGACTCAAAGTCATCTTAAAGCAGCCTTGCCTGACAGAAATACTAACGTCAGGAATTCATAAGCAATTGGACCCCAAGGTCAAGAGAAAGGAATGTGCAGTCAAATCCAGGCTTGCTTGTCACAGCAGAGTGGGGCTTGGGGAATTATTAAGCACCTGTCAGAAAAAGCTGAGGAGATAACCTTCTTTCCATGCAAGTGATTTTTTTTTTTTCTCAATGCAAAATGCTCTTTAGAGTCTACATGGAGTAGTTATCACTCATTTCATATGGAGGAGATATGCATCTAAGTCTTTAGACTCAAGTGTAAAAGAATACCACTCCTTATATTCCTTATTTTAATTCAGTTTCACCCCAAACCCTCAAACTTTAAGGTTGGTTAAAAAAAAATTAATTTCAGTCAGTACTGAGCTTCCTCATCCTTAGAGTTCATTTAGTATTTGTTGAGTTGAATACTTATTTGTTGAGTTGAATGCTTCCCAGGTGGCGCTAGTGGTAAAGAACCCAACTGCCCATGTAAGAGACAAAAGAGATGCAGGTTCCATCCCTGGGTTGGGAAGATCCCCTGCTGGAGGGCATGGCAACTCACTCCAGTATTCTTGCCTGGAGAATCCCATGGACAGAGAAGCCTGGTAGGCTACAGTCCATAGGGTCGCACATAATTGGACACGACTGAAGTGACTTAGCATACTCTCACTCACTTATTTGTAGGAGACCAACTGCCTGAGAAGCATGTGGTCTGTGGACCTTCCACTCTATTTTAAGCCTGAAACCTAAGACCCTTGGGTAGGGCTAAGGGTCCCTGCACGTGGGGTCTAGCTTCTACAGGGGCTCCTTATAGCCTGCCCTGATTTTCCAGGCACTGCTCCTACACAGGCCAAAACTTCTGCTCTTCAAGTGACCCTTTTTCTCCATCTTCACCCTCTTCCTATCCCTGACACCCTCTGGCCATTTGCTACTCCACTGAATCTGGTAAAGCTACCTCATCCCTTTCTTCATGTGAAACTTTAACAGAATATAGTAAATTTTACTGACTATAAAGACTTTGCAGTCTGCTCAGCAAAGATCCCTGAGCTCAACTTGGGATGGAAAACCAAACACATACGCAGTGAAAAAGCTGCAGATTAATAATTCAAAAAATGTATCTGCCACAGGTAGAAGAAAACAAACTCAAAACATCAGTATCCTCCTACACTTTCTCTTGCAGCAGTGAACATACAGGGCCCAGATTCTATGGTAATTGGAACAAGGATCACAGAACTGCATTCCGTTTTTTAATTGGGTCATTAGCACTTCTTCAACCATCTTATCTCATGGGTATCCACCCTGCCTTTTACGGTTGGGGTGTTTTTTTTTCCCTCCTCCTCTTAGATCTTAATTTTGCAAATAAGGGCTGAGAAGTGGCATTAAGATCAGTCTCATTATCACGTTTCAGTTTGGCACTGTGTTCCTCTCTCCATCTTTATTAGCAGAGTCTGATTCTTTAAGCTCATTTGCATAATGCCTACCATCCTGGGTTTATTCAGGAGGCCCTTTGATGAAAGAATGAAGAAGATCCTCTCTACACCAAAGGGCTCTTCATTAAAATGCAGTGGAATGTAGCATCTAGGAACTGCAGACTCTGTAGGTAGCTGAAACCCCTGAATTGAGTTCTGATGAGCCACGTCCTGGCTGTGTGACCCTCAGCAAGTTGCTTAACCACTTTGGGCCTCAGTTTCTCCA
The DNA here is from genome assembly GCF_019923935.1 of Bubalus bubalis. Classification (NCBI taxonomy): domain Eukaryota; kingdom Metazoa; phylum Chordata; class Mammalia; order Artiodactyla; family Bovidae; genus Bubalus; species Bubalus bubalis. The sequence continues at coordinate 26,303,888 of NC_059180.1, forward strand.
TTTACAAAAATGACAGGTGTGTAACAATAACTGCCCCCTAATAGCACACAGTTCATGACTTGTGAATTTGAAGAAACAAGAACTTTTCCAGAAATCCATGGAAAACAGTGCCTGGTATATACTCTAAGGCATTTTTATCATCCTTAAAAAAAAATAATGTAAACATTTTGTTGAAGAGTGACATACATACAGAAAAGTGCCCAGTCATTAAGGTAAAACTCAATGAGTTTCCAAAAGGGATGCACCTAAGGAAGCACCACCCAGATCACCAAACAAAGCATTGGGAGAATGCTTTACCCACAAGGGGTAACCACTATTCTGGCTTCTAAAAATTGCAAGTTTGTTTTTTATGTTTTTGAATTCAATATAAATGTACTCATAGAAGATGCACTACTTTGATTTATTTGGCTTAATATTTGTATGAGTTTCTTTCTCCTAGCTGTTAGAAATAATTCATTTTGCATTGCTGTGTAGGTTCCATTTAGGGGATATGCAACGAAGTGTTTATCTATGTAGTGTGCATTTGAGTTGTTTCTATTTTTTGGCAATGAAGAAAAGCCAAGGTATAGTTTATTCTTATGCATATTTTTTTGCAGAATTTGCTTATAGGTGGATTTAAAAATATTTATTTATTTTATTTGGCTGTGCTGGGTCTTTGTTGTTGAGCAGACTTTAAAAATCATTTTGTATTGGGATATAGCCAATTAATAAATAATGTTGTGATAGTTTCAGGTGAATAGCCAAGGGACTCAGCCATATGTATACATGTATCCATTCTCCTTCAAACTCCCCTCCCATCCAAGCTGCCATACAACAATGAGCAGAGTTCCATGTGCTATACAATAGGCTCTTGTCAGTTATCCATTTTAAATATAGCCATGGGTACATGTCTATCCCAAACTCCCTAACTATCCCTTCCCCCAGTCCTTCCCCTGGCAACCATAAATTCATTCTCTAAATTTGTGAGTCTGTTTCAGATTTGTAAGTTCATTTGTATCATTTCTTTTTATATTCAACATATAAAGGATATCATACAATATTTCTTCTCTGTCTGACTTTACTTCACTCAATATGACAATCTCCAGGCCCATCCATGTTGCTGCAAATGGTATTATTTCATTCTTTTCAGTGGCTGAGTAAGAAAAGTTATGACCAACCTAGATAGCATATTCAAAAGCAGAGACATTACTTTGCCAACAAAGGTCCATCTAGTCAAGGCTATGGTTTTTCCAGTGGTCATGTATGGATGCGAGAGTTGGACTGTGAAGAAGGCTGAGCACCGAAGAATTGATGCTTTTACTCTGTAGTGTTGGAGAAGACTCTTGAGAGTCCCTTGGACTACAAGGAGATCCAACCAGTCCATTCTGAAGGAGATCAGCCCTGGGTGTTCATTGGAAGGAATGATGCTAAACTGAAACTCCAGTACTTTGGCCACCTCATGTGAAGAGTTGACTCAATGGAAAAGACTCTGATTCTGGGAGGGATTGGGGGCAGGAGGAAAAGGGGATGACAGAGGATGAGATGGCTGGATGGTATCACCGACTCGATAGACATGAGTTTGAGTGAACTCCAGGAGTTGGTGATGGACAGGGGGGCCCGGCGTGCTGCGATTCATGGGGTCACGAAGAGTTGGACACGACTGAGCAACTGAACTGAACTGAACTGAATAATTAGTGATGTTGAATATCTTTTTATGTGCCTATTAGCCATTTGTATGTCTTATTTGGAAAAATGTCTATTTATGTCTTCTGAGCATATAAGTTAAATAAACAGGGTGACAATATACAGCCTTGATGTACTCCTTTTCCTATTTGGAACCAGTCTGTTGTTCCATGTCCAGTTCTAACTGTTGTTTCCTGACCTGCATACAAATTTCTTAAGAGGCAGATCAGGTGTTCTGGTATTCCCATCTCTTTCAGAATTTTCCACAGTTTATTGTGATCCACACAGTCAAAGGCTTTGGCATAGTCCATAAAGCAGAAATAGATGTTTTTCTGGAACTCTCTTGCTTTTTCCATGATCCAGTGGATGCTGGCAATTTGATCTCTGGTTCCTCTGCCTTTTCTAAAACCAGCTTGAACATCTGGAAGTTCACGGTTCACATATTGCTGAAGCCTGGCTTGGAGAATTTTGAGCATTACTTTACTAGCGTGTGAGATGAGTGCAATTGTGTGGTAGTTTGAGCATTCTTTGGCATTGCCTTTCTTTGGGATTGGAATGAAAACTGACCTTTTCCGGTCCTGTGGCCACTGCTGAGTTTTCCAAATGTGCTGGCATATTGAGTGCAGCACTTTTACAGCATCATCTTTCAGGATTTGGAATAGGTCAAGTGGAATTCCATCACCTCCACTAGCTTTGTTCATAGTGATGCTTTCTAAGGCCCACTTGACTTCACATTCCAGGATGTCTGGCTCTAGGTGAGTGATCACACCATTGTGATTATCTGGGTCATGAAGATTTTTTTGTACAGTTCTTCTGTGTATTCTTGCCATCGCTTCTTAATATCTTCTGCTTATATGCAGAGTACATCATGAGAAATGCTGGACTGGAAGAAGCACAAGCTGGAATCAAGATTGCTGGGAGAAATATCAATAACCTCAGATATGCAGATGACACCACCCTTATGGCAGAAAGTGAAGAGGAACTCAAAAGCCTCTTGATGAAAGTGAAAGTGGAGAGTGAAAAAGTTGGCTTAAAGCTCAACATTCAGAAAACGAAGATCATGGCATCTGGTCCCACCACTTCATGGGAAATAGATGGGAAAACAGTGGAAACAATGTCAGACTTTATTTTTATGGGCTCCAAAATCACTACAGATGGTGACTGCAGCCATGAAATTAAAAGACGCTTACTCCTTGGAAGGAAAGTTATGACCAACCTAGATAGCATATTCAAAAGCAGAGACATTACTTTGCCAACAAAGGTCCTTCTAGTCAAGGCTATGGTTTTTCCAGTGGTCATGTATGGCTGTGAGAGTTGGATTGTGAAGAAGGCTGAGCACCGAAGAATTGATGCTTTTGAACTGTGGTGTTGGAGAAGACTCTTGAGAGTCCCTTGGACTGCAAGGAGATCCATCCCGTCCATTCTGAAGGAGATCAGCCCTGGGATTTCTTTGGAAGGAATGATGCTAAAGCTGAAACTCCAGTACTTTGGCCACCTCATGCGAGGAGTTGACTCATTGGAAAAGACCTTGATGCTGGGAGGGATTGGGGGCAGGAGGAGAAGGGGATGACAGAGGATGAGATGGCTGGATGGCATCAACGATTCAATGGACATGAGTCTGAGTGAACTCTGGGAGTTGGTGATGGACAGGGAGGCCTGGTGTGCTGCGATTCATGGGGTCGCAAAGAGTTGGACACGACTGATCTGATCTGATGTCTTCTGAGCAGGCTCTTCTTTAGTTGCAGTGAGCAAAGGACTACTCTCTATTTACAGTACATGGGTTTCTCATTGTGATGGCTTCTTTTATTGCAGAGCACAGACTCTAGAACTTTCAGGTTTCAGTAGTTGTGACATGCGGACTCAGTAGTTGCGGCTCCCACACTCTAGAGCACAGGCTCAGTAGTTGTGGCACATGGGCTTAGTTGCCCTGCAGCATGTGGTATCTTCACAGACCAGAGATCAAACCTGTGTCTCCTGTGTTGGCAAGTGGATTCTTTACCACTGAGACTCCAGGGAAGCCCTATGTGCATTTTTATAGACCTATATTTCAGCATGAAATTGTTGAGACATAGTATGGCTATTTTAAATTTCAACTGCTGCTACTGCTGCTGCTAAGTCACTTCAGTTGTGTCTGACTCTGTGCGACCCCATAGACAGCAGCCCAACAGGCTCCCCCATCCCTGGGATTCTCTAGGCAAGAATACTGGAGTGGGTTGCCATTGCCAATCAAATAGTTTTCTGAAGTGGTTGTAACAATTTGCATTCCATTCCAATAACATAAGCAAGTTGCAGTAGCTCAATATCCTTCAGTTCAGTTCAGTTCAGTCGCTCAAGTGTGTCCGACTCTTTTCGACCCCATGGACTGAGGCGCACCAGGCCTCCCTGTCCATCACCAACTCCCAGAATTCACTGAGACTCACGTCCATCGAGTCAGTGATGCCATCCAGCCATCTCATCCTCTGTCGTCCCCTTCTCCTCCTGCCCCCAATCCCTCCCAGCATCAGAGTCTTTTCCAATGAGTCAACTCTTTGCATGAGGTGGCCAAAGTATGGGAGCTTCAGCTTTAGCATCATTCCTTCCAAAGAAATTCCAGGGCTGATCTCCTTCAGAATGGACGGGATGGATCTCCTTGCAGTCCAAGGGACTCTCAAGAGTCTTCTCCAACACCACAGTTCAAAAGCATCAATTCTTCGGTGCTCAGCCTTCTTCACAATCCAACTCTCACAGCCATACATGACCACTGGAAAAACCATAGCCTTGACTAGATGGACCTTTGTTGGCAAAGAAATGTCTCTGCTTTTCAATATGCTGTCTAGGTTGGTCATAACTTTTCTTCCAAGGAGTAAGTGTCTTTTAATTTCATGGCTGCAATCACCATCTGCAGTGATTTTGGAGCCCCCCAAAGTAAAGTCTGACACTGTTTCCCCATCTATTTCCCATGAAGTGGTGGGACCAGATGCCATGATCTTCGTTTTCTGAATGTTGAGCTTTAAGTCAACTTTCTCACTCTCCATTTTCAGTTTCATCAAGAGGGTTTTTGGTGGCTCAGATGGTAAAGCGTCTGCCTGCAATGCAGGAGACCCGGGTTTGATCCCTGGGTCAGGAAGATCCCCTGAAGAAGGAAATGGCAACACACTCTAGAACTCTTGCCTCGAAAATTCCATGGATGGAGGAGCCTGGTAGGCTGTAGTCCATGGGGTTGCAAAGAGTCAGACATGACTGAGCGACTTCACTTCACTTTCTGCCATAGCGGTGGTGTCATCTGCATATCTGAGGTTATTGATATTTCTCCCGGCAATCTTGATTCCAGCTTGTGCTTCTTGCAGTCCAGCGTTTCTCATGATGTACTCTGCATAGAAGTTAAATAAACAGGGTGACAATATACAGCCTTGATGTACTCCTTTTCCTATTTGGAACCAGTCTGTTGTTCCATGTCCAGTTCTAACTGTTGCTTCCTGACCTGCATATAGGTTTCTCAAGAGGCAGGTGAAGTGGTCTGGTGTTCCCATCTCTTTCAGAATTTTCCACAGTTTATTGTGATCCATGCAGTTAAAGGGTTTGGCACAGTCAATAAAGCAGAAATAGATGTTTTTCTGGAACTCTCTTGCTTTTTTCATGATCCAGCGGATGCTGGCAATTTGATCTCTGGTTCCTCTGCCTTTTTTAGAACCAGCTTGAACATCTGGAAGTTCACCGTTCATGTATTGCTAAAGCCTGGCTTGGAGAAATTTGAGCATTACTTTACTAGTGTGTGAGATGAGTGCAATTGTGTGGTAGTTTGAGCATTCATTGGCATTGACGTTCTTTGGGATTGGAATGAAAACTGACCTGTTCCAGTCCTGTGGCCACTGCTGAGTTTTCCAAATTTGCTGGCATATTGAGTGCTGCACTTTCACAGCATCATCTTTCAGGATGTGAAATAGGTCAAGTGGAATTCCATCACCTCCACTAGCTTTGTTCATAGTGATGCTTTCTAAGGCCCACTTGACTTCATATTCCAGGATGTCTGCCTCTAGGTCAGTGATCACACCATTGTGATTATCTGGGTCAGGAAGATCTTTTTTGTACAGTTCTTCTGTGTATTCTTGCCACCTCTTCTTAATATCTTCTGCTTCTGTTAGGTCCATACCATTTCTGTCCTTTATCGAGCCCATCTTTGCATGAAATGTTCCCTTGGTGTCTCTAATTTTCTTGAAGAGATCTGTAGTCTTTCCCATTCTGTTGTTTTCCTCTATTCCTTTGCATTAATTGCCGAGGAAGGCTTTCTTATCTCTCCTTCCTATTCTTTGGAACTCTGCATTCAAATGGGAATATCTTTCCTTTTCTCCTTTGCTTTTTGCTTCTCTTCTTTTCACAGCTATTTGTAAGGCCTCCTCAGACAGCCATTTTGCTTTTTTGCATTTCTTTTCCATGGGGATTGTCTTGATCCCTGCCTCCTGTACAATGTCATGAATCTGCGTCCATAGTTCATCACGTACTCTATCAGACCTAGGCCCTTAAATCTATTTCTCACTTCTACTGTATAATCATAAGGGATTTGATTTAGGTCATACCTGAATGGTCTAGTGGTTTTCCCTACTTTCTTCAATTTAAGTCTAAATTTGGCAATAAGGAGTTCGTGATCTGAGCCACAGACAGCTCCTGGTCTTGTTTTTGCTGACTGTATAGAGCTTCTCCATTTTTGGCTGCAAAGAATATAATCAATCTGATTTCAGTGTTGACCATCTGGTGATGTCCATGTGTAGAGCCTTCTCTCGTGTTGTTGGAAGAGGGTGTTTGTTATGACCAGTGCATTCTCTTGGCAAAACTCTATTAGCCTTTGCCCTTTCATTCTGTATTCCAAGGCCAAATTTGCCTGTTATTCCAGGTGTTTCTTGACTTCCTACTTTTGCATTCCAGTCCCCTATAATGAAGAGGACATCTTTTTTGGGTGTTAGTTCTAAAAGGTCTTGTAGGTCTTCATAGAACCGTTCAACTTCAGCTTCTTCAGTGTTACTGGTTTGGGGAATAGGCTTGGATCACCGTGATATTGAATGGTTTGCCTTGGAAATGAACAGAGATCATTCTGTCATTTTTGAGATTGCATCCAAGTACTGCATTTTGGACTCTTTTGTTGACCACGATGGCTACTCCATTTCTTCTAAGAGATTTCTGCCCACAGTAGTAGATATAATGGTCATCTGAGTTAAATTCTCCCATTCCAGTCCATTTTGTTCTCTGATTCCTGGAAAGTCAACATTCACTCTTGCCATCTCTTGTTTGACCACTTCCAATTTGCCTTGATTCATGGACCTGACATTCCAGGTTCCTATGCAATATTGCTCTTTACAGCATTGGACCTTGGTTCTATCACCAGTCACATCCACAACTGGGTATTGTTCTTGCTTTGGCTCCATCCCTTCATTCTTTCTGGAGTTATTTCTCCACTGATCTTCAGTAGCACATTGGGCACCTACTGACCTGGGGAGTTCCTCTTTCAGTATCCTATCATTTTGCCTTTTCATACTGTTCATGGGGTTCTCAAGGCAAGAATACTGAAGTGGTTTGCCATTCCCTTCTCCAGTGGACCACATTCTGTCAGACCTCTCCACCATGACCCGCCCGTCTTGGGTGGCCCCACGGGCATGGCTTAGTTTCATTGAGTTAGACAAGGCTGTGGTCCGTGTGATCAGATTGGCTAGTTTTCTGTGATTATGGTTTCAGTGTGTCTGCCCTCTGATGCCCTCTCGCAGCACCTACCGTCTTACTTGGGTTTCTCTTACCTCCTCCTTACCAACTCTTAATATTGTCCATCTTTTTCATTGTAGCCAATTTGGTGGTTGTGTAGCTGTATGATATTGTATTTTATCTACCAAATATCTGATATTATATTTTATTTTTCCAATGCTTCTGTTTGAAATAATTTTAAACTTATAGGTAAGTTACAAAACTAGTACAAACTATGTATACTCTTCACTTGTTTTTATCAACTGTTAATTTTCCACATTTGCTTTATTGTTTTCTCTCTACATGTGCATATATATATAGTGTTATTAAAACATTTTGTTTAATATATCATGCCCCATTTACCATGAAATGCTTTTTTGTTTTTGTCAAAAACCATCTTTTAAGTCGCAGTACAGTAATCAAAATAAGGAAAAATTCAGTATTTACACAATATAATTATCTAATCTATAGACTTTATTACACTTTCACCAAATGTTCCTATAGTGACCTTTAGAGCGTATTTCTTCAGGCTCAGGATTCAATCCAGGATCATGCATTGCAGTTAGTTTTCATGACTCTGTCTTTACTCTGGAATGTTGCCTCAGTCTTTCTTTGTCTTTAGAATATTAGTATGTTTTGAAAACTGTTAAGAATGTCCATAAAGTTTGGTCTATCAGCTGTCTCCTGATTAGATTCAGGTTATACATTTTTGCCAGATTATTACACAAGGGATATTGTGTCCTTCTCAGTAATAATTCAGTAAGTGTATGACGTTGGTTTGTTCCATCATAGTTGGAATTAACTTTGATCACTTGATTAAAGGTTTCTCCATTATAGAATTACTTTTATGCCTTTGTAAGTAATAAAGAATTTTAGGGTATATACTCTGAGGCTATGCAAGTATCCTGTACCTTATCAAACTTATACCCACTCCTTTTAGTATCTGTTGGTGATTTATGCCTGAATCAGTTATTACAGTGATGGTTGCCAATGATAATTTTCAATTCTTTTATTCCTTCCTCATCAATTAGTTTGCATTCTACAGAAAACACTTTCCCTTCTCTCAATTAATTAATGATCTTGTAAAAAATGAGGTCATTAGTCTAACAAGAACAACACTGTGATACATGTTGGACTTGTGGACACAGCAAAAGAAGGCTAACCTAAAGAAACAACATTTGAGGCCTAAAATGGGGCTGAAAAAGGACTAGAAATAGTGAAGCCGTGGGAAGAGCAGGTCCAAAGGCTGGGAGTTGAAAGAAAGCCTGAGGGGTAGTCAGCCTGCTTGGAGAGTCACAGATGGGAAGCTGTGGGTTGAGAAGCTGAAATGTAAGCCTGGATCAGTCATTGCTACATGCTGGGCTTAGTTGCTCAGTTGTGTTCAACTCTCTGCCATGAACTGTAGCTTGCCAGGCTCCTCTGTCCATGAAACTTCCCAGGCAAGAATACTGGAGAAGGTTGCCATTTTCTACTCCAGGGGCTCTTCCTGACTCAGGGATCAAACCCACTCCTTTCGCATCCCCTGCATTGGTAGATGGATTCTCTACCACTAGTGCCACCAGGGAAGCCTGGGGGCAGTCATTAGATTAATCCAAACAGTACACTCAATTTCCCTATTTGGAAGGCCTTTCTCACTATGTCCGCCCCTTCATGTCAGGCCTACATACATTCAAATTCCCACCTCTTTCTTTTATCTATTGCTTTCCAACAAAGAGTCCCCAAATTTAGTGGTTTAAATCAATAATAGCTTATTATTTTTCATGCCTCTATGAATTTGGAATTGAGACAAGGGTCAGCAGGGTGGTTCTTTTCTCCATTGGTGTTGGTTGATGTCTTTCACTCAGATACCCTCTTGGCTGCCTGGGCCAGGATCAAAGGTTCAAGAAACTTCCCTCACATTTCTGGGTACTTCAGTTCTCCTTCACACGAATCTTTCTGTCTGTGTTATTTCTCATAATTCAGTAGTCCTGGTCAAGAACCTTGTATCATGGTGGCTGATTCCAAGACAAAAGTGGAAGCTGCCAGGCCTCATCGGAGAAGGAAAGGCAATCCACTCCAGTACTCTTGCCTGGAAAATCCCATGGGTGGAGGAGCCTGGTAGGTTGTAGTCCATGGGGTCACGAAGAGTCGGACATGACTGAGCGACTTCACTTTCACTTTTCACTTTCATGCATTGGAGAAGGAAATGGCAACCCACTCCAGTGTTTTTGCATGGAGAATCCCAGGGACAGGGGAGCCTAGTGGGCTGCTATCTATGGGATTACACAGAGTCAGACACGACTGAAGCGACTTAGCAGCAGCAGCAGCCAGGTCTCATAAGAGTTAGTTCCATTTTCATTCTGTTGATAAGTCACTAGGGAGCCTAGATTTACTGGGAGTAGAAATGGTTTCATGTCTTGGTGCATAGAGCAGCGTGTAAAAACAAGAAGGGAAGGAATCAGTGGTGGCTATCTTTGAAGGTTATTTATCATGCCACTGCTTCCAGGAAGTATTTCCTGACTTTTCCAGACCAGCTTCCTACCACTATGTAACAACTATTGTTTGGGGCCTTAATGAGGCTTATATTATGCAATTTCCATACTTTTGCAGAAAGTACAAAATTTATACTCTTTAAAAGTATAAAATTTATGCTATTTCCAAGTTGTTTCAAGTATCAATATTTTAGCTTCCTTAATTCCCTGGAATATTAGTATACTCTAATTTACTTGAATATAGTAATTAGCAAATAAATTTGGGTAGGAATAATATCATACCATTATTGAATGATAACCATGTGTAGGCCTATGCTAGATATTTTATGTTAATTATTTACTATATCCTTTAAGGAATATTTAACAATCTCTATTTCTTAAGAGAGAGAGAGAGAAAAAAAACAGGGTTCAGAAAGTAATCATAAATTCCTTAAGATTATCCAGCAAATTTGGGGCAGTGTTAGCATTGATTCCCAGGTCTGTGTGATTCTAGAATTGTGTTCCTATCTTCCTACATGTAAAGTGTTGAGTAGTCACTATGTGCTTGGCCCATTACTTAGTGCTCCTACTGCTGCTGCTAAGTCTCTTCAGTCGTGTCTGACTCTGTGCGACCCCATAGATGGCAACCTACCAGGCTCCCCCATCCCTGGGATTCTCCAGGCAAGAACACTGAAGTGGGTTGCCATTTCCTTCTTCAATTTACTTAGTGCTAAGCATCCAGAATCTAAGTCTATGCCCCAACCAGTAACGCTGAAGAAGCTGAAGTTGAACGGTTCTATGAAGACCTACAAGACCTTTTAGAACTAACATCCAAAAAAGATGTCCTTTTCATTATAGGGGACTGGAATGCAAAAGTGGGAAGTCAAGAAACACCTGGAGTAACAGGCAAATTTGGCCTTAGAATACAGAATGAAGCTGGGCAAAGACTAATAGAGTTTTGCCAAGAGAAAGCACTGGCCATAGCAAACACCCTCTTCCAGCAACAGGAGAGAAGACTCTACACATGGACATCACCAGATGGTCAACACCGAAATCAGATTGATTATATTCTTTGCAGCCAAAGAAGGAGAAGCTCTATACAGTCAACAAAAACAAGACCAGGAGCTGACTGTGGATCAGATCATGAACTTCTTATTACTAAATGCAGATTGAAATTGAAGGAAGTAGGGAAAACCACTAGACCATTCAGGTATGATCTAAATCAAATCCCTTATGATTATACAGTGGAAGTGAGAAATAGATTTAAGGGCCTAGATCTGATAGTTAGAGTGCCTGATTAACTATGCACGGAGGTTTGTAACATTGTACAGGAGACAGGGATCAAGACCATCCCCATGGAAAAGAAATGCAAAAAAGCAAAATGGCTGTCTGAGGAGGACTTACAAATAGCTGTGAAAAGAAGAGAAGTGAAAAGCAAAGGAGAAAAAGAAAGATATAAGCATCTGAATGCAGAGTTCCAGAGAATAGCAAGAAGAAATAAGAAAGCCTTCCTCAGTGATCAATGCAAAGAAATAGAGGAAAACAACAGAATGGGAAAGAGTAGAGGTCTCTTCAAGAAAATTAGAGATACCAAGGGAACATTTCATGCAAAGATGGGCTCGATAAAGGACAGAAATTGTATGGACCTAACAGAAGCAGAAGATACTAAGAAGAGGTGGCAAGAATACACAGAAGAACTGTGCAAAAAAGATCTTCATGACCCAGATAATCACAATGGTGTGATCACTTACCTAGAGGCAGACATCCTGGAATGTGAAGTCAAGTGGGCCTTAGAAAGCATCACTATGAACAAAGCTAGTGGAGGTGATGGAATTCCACTTGACCTATTCCAAATCCTGAAAGATGATGCTGTGAAAGTGCTGCACTCAATATGCCAGCAAATTTGGAAAACTCAGCAGTGGCCACAGGACCGGAAAAGGTCAGTTTTCATTCCAATCCCAAAGAAAGGCAATGCCAAAGAATGCTCAAACTACGCACAATTGCACTCATCTCACATGCTATTAAAGTAATGCTCAAAATTCTCCAAGCCAGGCTTTAGCAATACATGAACCATGAACTTCCAGATGTTCAAGCTGGTTTTAGAAAAGGCAGAAGAACCAGAGATCAAATTGCCAGCATCCACTGGATCATGGAAAAAGCAAGAGAGTTCCAGAAAAACATCTATTTCTGCTTTATGGACTATGCCAAAGCCTTTGACTGTGTGGATCACAATAAACTGTGGAAAATTCTGAAAGAGATGGGAACACCAGACCACCTGACCTGCCTCTTGAGAAATTTGTATGCAGGTCAGGAAGCAACAGTTAGAACTGGACATGGAACAACAGACTGGTTCCAAATAGGAAAAGGAGTACGTCAAGGCTGTATATTGTCATCCTGCTTATTTAACTTCTATGCAGAGTACATGATGAGAAACACTGGACTGGAAGAAACACAAGCTGGAATCAAGATTGCCGGGAGAAATATCAATAACCTCAGATATGCAGATGACACCACCCTTATGGCAGAAAGTGAAGAGGAACTCAAAAGCCTCTTGATGAAAGTGAAAGTGGAGAGTGAAAAAGTTGGCTTAAAGCTCAACATTCAGAAAACAAAGATCATGGCATCCGGTCCCATCACTTCATGGGAAATAGATGGGGAAACAGTGGAAACAGTGTCAGACTTTATTTTTGGGGGGCTCCAAAATCACTGCAGATGGTGGCTGCAGCCATGAAATTAAAAGACGCTTACTCCTTGGAAGGAAAGTTATGACCAACCTAGATAGCATATTCAAAAGCAGAGACATTACTCTGCCAACAAAGGTCTGTCTAGTCGAGGCTATGGTTTTTCCTGTGGTCATGTATGGATGTGAGAGTTGGACTGTGAAGAAGGCTGAGCACTGAAGAATTGATGCTTTTGAACTGTGGTGTTGGAGAAGACTCTTGAGGGTCCCTTAACTGCAGGGACATCCAACCAGTCCATTCTGAAGGAGATCAGCCCTGGGATTTCTTTGGAAGAAATGATGCTAAAGCTGAAACTCCAGTACTTTGGCCACCTCATGTGAAGAGTTGACTTATTGGAAAAGACTTTGATGCTGAGAGGAATTGTGGGCAGGAGGAGAAGGGGACGACAGAGGATGAGATGGCTGGATGGCATCACTGACTCGATGGATGTGAGTCTGAGTGAACTCCAGGAGTTGGTGATGGACAAGGAGGCCTGGCGTGCTGCAATTCATGGGGTCACAAAGAGTCGGACCCGACTGAGCGACTGAACTGACTGAACTGAACTGAAGCATCCAGAAATGCAGATTCCTGTCCTGGTCTAATAGAGAAGGACGATGTGTAGACAAATAATGATGACTCAGTGTTTAAAGGACACCATGTCAAATGCTAGAGTAGAGATCTGAGACTCCAGACCTGGCATCATCAACTCTGCCAGAGACAGTGGGGGAGATGTGACTGTGTCAGAGACATTTGAACTGTGAAAAGAAGTGAAATTCTTTCAGTCACGTCTGACTCTTTGCGACTCCATGGACTATAGAGTCCATGGAATTCTTCAGGCCAGAATACTGGAGTGGGTAGCCCTTCCCTTCTCTAGGGGATCCCACCAACCCAGGAATCGAACCAGGGTCTCCTGCATTGCAGGCGGATTCTTTACCAACTGAGCTATCAGGGAAGCCCACTTTGAACCATGAGTTTTTGAATTGTGAACTTTTGAACAAGTTTTTTGAGCTGTGAGTTGAGGGACAAATAGGAACTCACAAGGAAGAGGAGAATAAGTGGGGAGACTGACTGGAGATGAAGCTGAAGAAGTAGATTGGGTTCGGATTACATCTGAATAATGAAGAAAGGAAAGGAAATCAACGTTATTGAGTATCCATTATAAGTGATCTGGAGAAGGAAATGGCAACCCACTCCAGTATTCTTGCCTGGAGAATCCCATGGACAGAGGAGCCTGGGGGGCTACAGTCCACGGGGTCGCAAAGAGTTGGACACGACTGAGCAACTTCACTTTCACTATAAGTGATCACCTGTCTTGTCCCACTGAATCTTAAAATATTTCTGAAAAGGTTATTTTCTTTTCCCCATTCTTATAGATGGGAAATTGAAGTTCTGAGGGATCAATAAATTACCCAAGGTCACATTAAATAGTTTGGACTTTGTCTTCTAGGTACTAGGGAGTCAACACACATTTTCAAAGCCAGAGCATGACCTGAGCTGATGGAGATGTGAACGCTGGTGCCATATAGAAGTGATAAAGAGTGGGTAGAGGCTGGCAGTGTAGAGGCCAGATTTATGAGGCTCTTCCCAGTACCAGCTGTGAATTGATGAGGCCCCTATTGAATTTGATGGCAACAGGAAGGAGAGGAGGAGCTGAGTATAAGCAGCATTATGAGGTCTAATTAATGGGATCGAAGGGTTGATAGGACCCAGAAAGGAAGGAAGAGTCAAGAATGATTATTCAAAACTTCCAGTTTCAATGCCATTCTCCCAAATCAAAAGACTGTTCTATACATCAGTGTCTCTTTTGCTGTCTTGTATACTGGGGTATAAATGAAACGAGTCGCCAGTCCAGGTTGGATGCACGATACTGGATGCTTGGGGCTGCTGCACTGGGACTACCCAGAGGGATGGTACAGGGAGGGAGGATGGAGGAGGGTTCAGGATGGGGAACATGTGTATACCTGTGGCGGATTCATGTTGATATATGGCAAAACCAATACAATATTGTAAAGTTAAAAAAAAAAAAACTTCCAGTTTGAGAAATAGAGTCACAGATGTAGATAACAAAGTTATGGTTACCCGTGGGGAAAAGGTAGGGGGAGGAATAAATTGGGAGATTGGTGACATATACACACTACTATATATAAAATAGATAACCACTAAGGACTTGCTGTATAGCATAGAGGACTGTTGTCGATACTCTGTAATGACCTATATGGGAACAGAATCTACTAAAGAGTGGGTATATGTATATGTGTAACTGATTCACTTTGCTGTACAGCAGAAATTAACACAGCATTGTGAATCAATTACATTCCAATAAAAATTAAAAGAACAAAACAAAAATCTTCAGCTCGGAAGACTGTATGGTTGCTATTTTCATCAATGGAGACAGGAAGGCAATAGAGCCCAGCACTTAAGCAAACTCAGGGATTTGTATTCTGGTTCTGATCCTTATTTGCTTCATGACTTGATCTCTCTGAATCCCTCTTTTCCACACCCGAAAGTAGGAATAACAGTATTACCGATCTCATTAGCTGTGTTAAAATAAGCTCACACACGAGCAGCACTTAGCACAGAGCTCAGCTCACAGTAGGCATTTAAAGAACATCAACTGCTCTTTGTTCATTCAGGGGAGATCTGTCACACAGTTTCCACTTTTCTAGGTTCTGGGAGTTCAGACTATAAATAAAATAGTCAAAGTTCTTTCATTCTTGGAGATGACATTCTTGAGGGCAACATGAGAACATATAAAAATACAAAAGCTAACTGCAGTGAATGTGAAATATATGGGGGAGAAAAAAAAAAGCCAAAAGGGCTAAGAGATAAAACACAGCTGTCAGGGAAACTCTAGATGGGAAATGGTTCTTAACAGTAGATGACTTGTTTCATCCCCTCCCCAGGGTACATTTGGCAATAACTTGAGATATTTTTGGTAGTCATGACTTGGAGGGAGGTGCTAAGGGCATCTGGAGGGTCGAAGCCAGGGATATTGCTAAGCCTCCCACCATGCACGAGACAGTCCCCACAACAGATAGAGACCTGGCCCCAGATGACAACAGAACCGAGGTTGAGAAAGTCTGAGAAACGGTCACGAGAGAAGGTCTTTCCAAGGAGAGTGTATTTGATCTGGGAGCTGAAGGATAAACAGGAGGAACCAGTCTTGAAAACAGCTGACCCTAGAGTGCCCTGGTGGCTCAGATGGTAAAGAATTCACCTGCAATGCGGGAGACCTGGGTTGGATTCCTGGGTTGGGAAGATCCCCTGGAGAAGGGAACAGCTACCCACTCCAGTGTTCTGGCCTGGAGGATTCCATGGACAGAGGAGCTTGGCAGGCTACAGTCCATGGGGTCTCAAAGAGTCAAGTGACTTTCACTTTCAGAGCATTTTAGGCAGAGGAAACGTCTGCATAGCCCATAGGAGGGAAAGGACTTTGTGCATCAAAGGATCAGAAGAGAGGCCAGGTGGCTGGTAAACTGTGATAAATGGGATATAATCTCTGTATTAGCAGAGAATAAGTTAGCTGCCAGATCACACAAGATCTTAAAGAGTTTGTCTTTTATTCTAAGAATAATGAGAAGCCACTGCACACGCTGAAAAATCTGTTCAGGTTTACATTTATGTTGTAAAAAGCTAACGCTGGCTCTGTGTGGATTGGAGGGGGGCAGGGCTAGGAGGCTGTGGCCGAAACTCATGCTTAAGATGGTGACACCGAGATTATCAGTGGGGTGGAGAGAATGGAAGAGTAGAGACATAGTCTGCAAGCAGAACAGCAAGTGGTTAAGAGACATTGGATCTTAGAGGTGAGGAGGAGGAGAGAGAGAAGTCAAGGACTCCTGCTCAGTTTTTGCTTGAGGCACTGAGTGGGTGGGGGTGTGCTAACTGACTTGGAAAGATCAGAAGGCACAGGTGGGGTGATGGGAACTAGGGGCTCATTTGGGGCTTACAGGTTTGAAATGCTGATTTCCTATCCAAGTGGAGAGGCAGGTCCACAGCTCAATATACGAGTTTAGAGCTACAGGGGGAGGTCAGGGCTGGAGCAGTACATTTCACCACCTGTATACATAATAACACGTTGGATGGTACTGTTCTGTCTTGCTGAAGTCTCCCTCCATATCATCCTGTGTGCAGATGTCTAAAGTCTCAGGGAGGCATTTCTCAGAATCACTGCCAAGCCCGACACTGTGATATTTTTAAAGTGTCACATCCTCCCTGCCCCTCTGAATCAAGTCACACTTTTAATTATGTTTCCACTTACAACCTCAAGTAAAGGGGAAAAATACCCTAAGGAATTGATCCCTGCAGGCAAAGCACTGGAATTTTCAGTGGCTACCCTTCTCTGCTTCTCTCTTTCTTTTTTTTTGTTTTTGGATCTGCCAAGAACATTTTTAATTCTCAATTCCTGATTGGCTCTAGAAGTGAGGGCCTGGTGGTGGGGAACATTTAGGAAGCACTATTTTCAAGAAGTGGAGTCTTTACAGACAACACAATTTATTGACTGAAATGCAGCAGGAGAATTACTGGATTGGGGAAAATACTCTAAAGAATTGACTTGAGACCTGTGTCCTCGATTTGGTCTGACCATGTTTCAGATATGTGATCTTGGTCAGGTGCTCAGCTTCTTGTTCTTTGTAAAAATGGGCAGTGATCATCACGAACTCATTCAAATTTTGTGCAAATTGGATGAGATGGTGTGTCTAAGGTCTGGAAAGTGTTATGCATATTTTACAAAATCTACCACTTCTCACCACCTGCATAGACATCACCCTAGCCCATGCCCCCATCATAGATCACCCCCATCACTTCAGTGGCCTCCTGACTCTCTCCTTGTTTCTCCCCCGGCCCCTCAGCCTATTCTTAACACACAATCAGAGTTCAGTTCAGTCAGTTCAGTCACTCAGGCATGGCCAACTCTGCGACACCACGGGCTGCAGCATGCCAGGCTTCCCTGTCCATCATCAACTCCCAGGGCTTGCTCAAAATCATGTCCATCGAGTCGGTGATGCCATCAGCCATCTCATCCTCTGTCATCCCCTTCTCCTCCTGTCTTTAATCTTTCCCATCATCAGGGTCTTTTCCAATGAGTCAGTTGTTTGCATTAGGTGGCCAGAGTACTGGAGCTTCAACTTCAGCATCAGTCCTTCCAATGAATATTCAGGACTGATTTTCTTTAGGATTGACTGGTTTGACCTCCTTGCAATCTAAGGGACTCTCAAGAGTCTTCTCCAACACCACAGTTCAAAAGCATCACTTCTTCAGCGCTCAGCTTTCTTTATGGTCCAACTCTCACATCCATACCTGGCTACTGGAAAAACCATAGCTTTGACTAGACAGACCTTTGATGGCAAAGCAGTGTCTCTGCTTTTTAATATGCTGTCTAGGTTTATTATAGCTTTTCTTCCAAGGAACAAGCGTCTTTTAATTTAAAGGCTGCAGTCATCATCTGCAGTGATTTTGGAGCCCAAGAAAATAAAGTATCTCACTGTTTCCATTGTTTCCCCATCTATTTGCCATGAAGTGATGGGACTGGATGCCATGATCTTTGTTTTTTGAAAATTGAATTTCAAGCCAGCTTTTTCACTCTCCTCTTTCACTTTCATCAAGAGGTTCTTCAGTTACTCTTTGCTTTCTGCCATAAGGGTGGTGTTATCTGCATCTGAGGTGTCATCTGAGGTTATTAATATTTCACATAGCCAGAGTGATGGTACAAAAATATGTCACACCACATCACTTCTCTGCTCCCAACTTTCCTATGCTTTCACATCCCACTTAAAGTGAAATCCCAAGTCCTCAGGGTTCCACTCCCCACTTTTCCTGCCTGATTCCATCACCTATTCACATGCCCCCCTCCCACTCAACCCACTTCATCACACAGCCCTCCTGATATTCCTGGACACACTGGCGGGATTCCACCCCGGGGCCTTTGCACTTGCTGTCTCCTCTGGCTGGAAAGCCCTTCTGTCAGGTAGCCACATGCTTCCTCCTCCATCCCTGTCAGATCTTGATGCAAACACCTCCTTCTCAGGAAGGCTCTAACTGATAATCATCCCGATGCTGAATGCCCCTCCTCACTCCCCTCACCCCACATTTCTATATCTCCCTTTCATCCTTTAATCTGCAGTCTCTTACACTGTCTTCATTTCTTATGTGTATTGTCTGTCTTCACCCTGTGGCAAGTAAGGTGAGTGAGAGTGGAGATTTTGGGGTGGATGGGTTCTGTTTTGTTCACTACAGTATTCCTCGTACCTAGAATGAGGCCTGACACATAGAGATAGATCATTATTGCACAGTAGATATGTCTTGTTGGAAGAATGGACATAGGAAATGGAAATGTAGAATGTTAAAATAATTTCCCCAAAGTTATAGAGCAAGCGTGTGGCAGAGCAGAATTAGGAGCCTGGTAGTTTAACATGAGAGAAGATTGTGTTTTCATTTGTGTGTGTGCTTAGTTGCTCAGTTGTGTCCAGCTCTTTGCAATCCCGTGGACTGTAGCCTGCCAGGCTCCTGTGTCCGCGGGGATTCTCCAGGCAAGGATACTGGAGTGGGTTGCCATGCCCTCCTCCAGGGGATCTTCCCAACCCAGGGATTGTACCCAGATCTCCCACATTGCAGATGGATTCTTTACCAACTGAGCCACCAGGGAAGCCCACATATTCATCTAGATTCCTTTATTTCAGCAGCTGAAAAGTTTAGGTGATAACATCTTGCTTGTCTTCCTCCCAGGTCAAGTGAGAAGCAACAGAAATGCGTGTACCCATCTTAGTCCTTTTGAGTGAGTGAGTGAAAGTCACTCAGTCATGTCCGACTCTTTGTGACCCCATGGATTATATAGTCCATGGAATTCTCCAGGCCAGAGTACTGGGATGGGTAGCCTTTCCCTTCTCCAGGGAATCTTCCCAACCCAGGGATCGAACCAGGTCTCCCACATTGCAGGCAGATTCTTTACCAGCTGAGCCACAAGGGAAGTCCAAGAATACTGGAGTGGGTAGCCTATACCTTCTCCAGGGTATCTTCCTGACCCAAGAATCAAACCGGGGTCTCCTGCATTGCAGGTGGATTCTTTACCAACTGAGCTATAAGGAAGTCATTTTGGGTCCTTTTGGGTCAATGTAACAAGACTACAGATTGGGGGGCTTAAAAATGACAGGGATTCATATTTCACTGTTCTGGAGACTGGAAAGTGAAAACTGGACTCAGTATCAATGCACCTAGGCTTCCCAGGTGGCGCTAGTGGTAAAGAAGCTGCCTGCCAATGCAGGAGACATAAGAGACCTGAGTTCTGTCCCTGGGTCAGGAAGATCCTCTGGAGAAGGAAATGGCAATCCACTCCAGTATTCTTGCTTGGAGAATCCCATGGACAGAGGAGCCTGGTGGGCTGCAGTCCATGGGGTCACACAGAGTCGTACCAACTAAAACGACTTAGTATGCATGCATCAAGGCACCTGGCAGATTCACTGTCTGCTGAGAGCTCACTTTCTGGTTCAAGGACAGCTGTTTTCTCTCTGTGTCCTCACGTGGCAAGGGAGTTCTCTGGGGTCCCTTTTATAAGGGCACTAATCCCATTCATGAGGGCTCCACCCACATAACCTCATCACCACCTATAGGGCCCCATCTCCTAATATGACACTGGAAATTAGGCTTCAACATATGAATTTTGAGTGTATACATTCAACCTATAGTAGCCCCTTCCCCTCAAAAAGTGCAAACTCCCGTCCAGACATATCCAGGAATCTAATGAGGCTGTGTGAGGTAGTACTGTTTATACACGTTTGGTGCCTGGAGAGGCACCCCTTTGGCTCACCTGATTTCACATGTGGCCAGCTGTGTGCATGCTCCAGGTTTCTCACCTCAGGTACAAACTGCAGGTTATCTCTCCCCTCTCCCAGCCTCTGGCTTTTTATGACCAGGGAGCTCAGTGCATACGCAGAAGTTACCTGGCTGCATGCGGCAGGTAGTGTCCCTGGACACCTGCCCTCAACCAATAGGCATCGGGGGAGAAACGCCCCAGGTCCACACTTGCTGGAGTGAGGCTGAGCAACAGTCTCCATGTGTTCTCGGAAGGTCCTTGCAGGACTGTGCGCTGCTTGCTCACCATGGTAGCAGCTCCACTGACACTCTGCTGCCCTCCCTCCTTCTCCATCACACTCTCTCCTCTCTCTTCTCCTGGCCCCTAAGTCACCTCCCAAGCATATTTCCTGCATCTGTGCCCATGTCTTAGGCTCTGCTTTCAGAGGGTGCCTGCTAAGGGGAGCTCAGGAGCTGAAATCAGACAGAAAGTGTGTTGGTCACTCAGTCATGTCTGACTCTTTGCAACCCCACTGTAGAACCACGTTCAAATTCCAGCTCCACCCCTGTGCCCCTGTGTATCATTCTTAACTTCCTTGTGCTTCTCCAGTGAGTGGAGATACTAATGTGCACCCTGCCTGCTTGTCAGGAGGAGGAAGGCATCCATGTAATTGCCTATCTGAATGCTTGGCACAGCATAGGCTATTAAAAAATGGAAACTGTTATTATGATGTGACTGACATACTTTTATTACCCATCTTTGTCATTCAAGGCAAGAGATGAGAACAAGGAAAGGGCAGGAAGGGGGCTATGTCCTGAGTGGGGAGGATGAAGCACCCTTGAGTCCTCCCATTCTGAAGCTGCTGTGGTAGAGGGGAGTGTCCTTTTGCTTCCCCTGGAGACATAAGGTCTCATCAATCCTTCAATATCTACACATCAGACATATTCCTCCAACCTGATGTGTTAATGTGCCTCATATTTATAGCTAACATTCACATGGCAGAAACTAGTGTAAGTTCTCAACATTGTAGTAAGTTCTTTATACGTATATTACAGATGAGGAACGTGAAGCCAAGAGATGTTGATCAACCTTCCAAGGTTACACAGCTAGGAGGAAAGAGCAAGGCTGGATTTGGATCTAGCTGGTCTGTTATTAATATATTGTCTCTTTGCACAAGATCACCAGAGCCTAAGAAGCAATTGGCTGCCATCCCAGCATACCAGGTAAAAAGAGACATCATCATTTCCTTATTTGGTGACCTAATAAAGGATGCGTTTAGAATGAAGCGGCGGTCCAGAAGCTCCAACCTCCTCTCTCTGCAAATTCTCACCCAAGAGTTCTGCCTCTGCTCAAGACACTTCAACCTCCAATTTCTTCCCCTGGCCAGCTGAATCTCCCTGCAAATAATAAAGCTGTGATATTTCAGTTGAGGAGAAGATGGTAGTTTTGCAGAAACTGAATGGCAGGAACCATGGAGCTGAAATGATCAGGCTGTGATGGCTCCTGCTGTCAGGCAGGTGGAGAAAGAGCGTCAGATGGAAGAGACCCGCTTCCAGGAGCTCCTGTGCTCGCTTTTTGTCAACATTGACTTACATGATAGATTTGAAGTGGAAAACGGAAATCTGAAAATTATAGACAAAGAATGGCAGTTAGTTTAATGACAGCAAAAAGATGGGATTAAAAAAAAAAACCCTAATGTTTTGCTAAGTAAGTCAGCACTGGGAACAATTTTACTAGGAAGTAAAAATAAACTCTAGTTTATAGGCATCATGGAATTTGTTATGTCTTTTTTATCCTGCGTGTTTATAGCTGTGTTAGGGCAAGAGCTGTACTGAGACCTGTTGGAGGCTCTGTGTGGGGATGAGGGATGTAGGATGTGGAGTCAGATGGCCTGAGTTCAAATCCTGACTCTTACCAGCTGTGCAGTCTTAAGCACATTTGGATTCCTCTCTAAACCTCAGTTTCTGCATCTTATAATTAGCCTTTTGCAGAGGATTATACTGAGGGGTGGGCTTCCCTGGTGGCCCAGATAGTAAAGAATCTGCCTGCAAGGAGGGAGACCAGGATTTGATCCCTGGGTCGGGAAGATCCTCCGGAGAAGGAAATGGCAACCCACTCCAGTATTCTTGCCTGGGAAATGACACAGACAGAGGAGCCTGGTGGGCTATAGTCCATAGGATTGCAGAGAGTCAGACATGACTGAAGCAACTTAGCACACACACATGAATACCGAGGGACAGACGAGGGGATTGTCTAATTAGCATTGTACCAGGCACATGGCTAATTCTCAGTAAGTCGTAACTATTATGATAACAGATTTATAAAATGGGTGAAATCTTATACCTGGTTTTAAAGATGTAGACACACAGAAGGAATGACTAGATCTGGTTCTCTGATGCAACCTTTAAAAATTGATGGAAAAATGAAGAAATGATTAACAACAATGATGAGAACCACCTCAGAAATAATTTGAACAGGAGATCATTGAATTTACTAATTGTTTTTCCTACTGAAGACTTCCATCCACTGTAGCATAATTGTTCACTGCATTTATCTTGACTTCAGACAAGACTTTAATTTCCACTTTATTTACTAACCTGGACAGCTACCTAATCATGAAATTTAGTTTTCTTGTCTGTAAATTGGGGGTAATTGTAGTACCAAACTCATGAGTTTTTTCTTTTTAATTAATTAATTTATTTTCATTGGAGGATAATTACTTTACAATATTGTGATGCTTTTTGCCATACATCAACACAAATCAGCCATGGGTGCACATGTGTGCCCCCATCTTAAACCCCCCCCAAACTCATGAGGTTTTTCTGACAATTAACTGAGAAAATGTATGGAAAGCACTTTGCACAACAACCAATAACTTTTATCACTAATTATTTTAAACATGCATATTGCATATGTTCATAAATGCTTACTGCATACAAAACATTTTTTTTTTTACCCAACAGAACCAGTTTTGCTAGTTCTTTTGAATATGTGGGTGATAGCAATCAAGAAGCTAACTCCAGTAAATTGTCAGTGTCTGGGTTACAATTATGTTGGGAAAGATTCTGAGGTCACATCTGGGCTCAGTGGGAGAGTGCCCTGATTGATTAGAGATGTCTGCCACTGGCATGGAGATGGAGAGTGGAAATGCTTATTTAAATCACATATTGGTCTCATGGCATCTGGATTGTGGCCTCATACTCATTTGCACGGAGGAAAATTCTACTCTCTTTGAGGCTGTGATATTATTTTCTTTCAATATCTCTCAGAAAGAATAAAATTATTCCACCTACACTTTTTTGTTGTTGTTCAGTCACTCAGCCGTGTCCAACTCTCTGTGACCCCATGGACTGCTGCACACCAGGCTTCCCTGTCCTTCACCATCTCCCAGAAGTTTGCTCAGACTCATGTCCATTGAGTAGGTGACGCCATCCAACCATCTCATCCTCTGTCGTCCCCTTCTCCTCTTGCCTTCAGTCTTTCCCGGCATCAGCGTCTTTTCTAATGAGTCAGGTTTTCGCATCAGGTGGCCAAAGTATTGGAGGTTCAGCTTCAGCATCAGTCCTTCCAATGAATATTCAAGATTGATCTCCAACACTTATTGAGTACCAATTCTGACAAAGCATGTGGTAGTTCAAAGCATATGGTAGACGGGGTTATAGAACTGAATAAGACATCGTCCCTTGTACTCAAGGAGCTCAAGGTCTGCTCGAGGAGACACACATGCAGATAAGAACCTTGGCTGGGGAGAAATGTGGTCCTGTAAAGGAACTGATGAGTGGAATCACTGTGATGAGTAAAGGATGGAACAGTTCATTCTGTGTGAAGCCAGTTGGGCCAGGAACAGGTGCTGGAATTGGGACTGAAATTAGGTCTTGAAGAGCACTTGAGAGTTGCCCTGGGATAAGGCAGGAGTGCACGGGAGTGTGCGTGCACAAAGCGTATCTGGGAAAGACGCCTGTTGGTTGGGGCGGTGGCTGCGGCTGGAAAGGGGGTGAAGACCTCTTGGAAAGGGAGTTAGGGCCCCTTACAGAGCACCCCAGGCTCTGCACAAGGGCAGCTTCTCCCTGTGTCATTACTTGATTGACTCCAGCAAGTAGAGCAGGTCCAATAAGTTCTTTTGGTGATTTTCTTCTTCCTCTCCACCTCTGATTTCCAATTTCACTTGAATCCTCTCTCTCCTCTCATTTTTCCCTCCTCTTTCTCCAGCCTAACATCTCCATCTTTCTTTCTTCCTCTCTCCTTTCTCCTCTCTCACTCCTTTCTCTTTCCCGCTTTCATCTCCCCCAGATCACGTCTCTCTCCCAAGCACATCCAACTCTTCTCCATCTTCCTTCTCCCACCCTCCTCTCTCCCCCATCTCTGCTTCTCAACTCTCTCTACCCCCTCAGCTCTCTCCATCCATTTCTTCCCCAACCCTCTTTTTCCACCCCACTCCCCGGGCTTTCTCTCTCCCTCCATCACCTCCTCCTGTCCCATTTCTCTCCCTCTCATTCCTCCTTCCCAGTAGCTGCTTCTCACCATGGCTCATGCTGTCTCTCTCTCTCTCTCTCTCTTTGTCTTGAGATGTGCATTTGGATCTCTTTCTCCCTCCGACAAGTTCTTCTTTGGCTCTGTGTTGTATCATTTTCCTTAGCAGGTGGGATTCTCTGGCATTTCTAACTCTATTTTAAACACTTTGTAAGGCTTGATTTAAAGGAAAATCTGATTTCCACAGTCTGTGCACTTATGCCTCAGGGGACTCTCAGTTTGATTATGTCCTGGAAAGTTTGTGACGCAGCTCAGGCTCTGGGAACCCAGAGAGGGGTGGGTGTGTGGGCTGTCAGCTGCTTCCTCCCAGACCATGGAGGGCTTTAGGGGCCCCAGAGTCTCCAAGCTCCTCACAATAGAGTGCCAACCTTGTGTTTTCCCCAACTCTAACGTGCATATGAATCCCCCAGGATCTTGTTAAAACGCAGTCTTTCTTTAAAAAAAAAAAATTATTTTTAATTGGAGGATAATTGCTTTACAATATTGTGTTGGTTTCTGCTATTTGCCAACATGAGTTGGCCATAGGTATACATATGTCCCCTCGCTCTTGAATCTCTTTCCCACCTCCCACCCCATCGCACCCTTCTACATTGTCACAGAGTGCTGAATGCAGATTCTGAATTGGCAGGACTGGGGCAGGACCTGGGGTCTGCATTTCTCCCTAGCTCCCAGTGAATGCTGATGGTGGCCCACACTTGAAGTAGCCAGGATGCAGTGCGTGGGCCATTAGGAATGTTCCTTCTGCCACAAAATGCTCAAATTTTCACTTGGCAGCAAGAGTTTCCCCTCTTCTCTGCTCCCACAGAGCCCACAGAGCTTTCTGTCATATTTCAAATGGGCAGCTTCCCATGTTAGAGTCTAACAATCTTTGTCCTTGTCACCCTTTCATTAGACCAAATGCCACTCCAGGGCTTGCCGTGGAGAAATGAGTAAACAAAAAGAACATTCCAGGATATCCAGCACAGTAAGAGGATTGTAGGACATGCACATACGAATGCTCCCTTCCCCAGCTGGGCATTGCCTGCTGCTGTGAAAAGCAGTGGCTTTGCATCAATGGCTCATGATTCTGGCCTTGCCCATCAGGTGCTGCTCTGAGATCCCCAGAGACCCTGGACCAGCCTTGCATTCAGGAGATTTAACATTTTCTCTCTAGACTTCAGATGACTGAGGGATCTGTGTAGAGTCTTCCATTTTTTTTTTTTTTTAATTGATCTCATCGTGCTCAATATTTCCACCCCTGGGATGCCTGGGACAGGAGTTCAAGGGATCCTGGTTTTACAGCCCTTTCCCAGTTAACTCAGTCTTGACCAACAGTCACAGTCAAAGCCCTCAGGGGGTGGTTTTCTCCTCTCTCCAGGGCTCTTTCTCCTCCACTTCTTGAAGGTGGTGTCCGACCTCATGGAGAGGTCAGGTGTTTCAAAGCCAAGGAGAAGTGGTCTCCATCCATGTGCTGCCCACTGTACTTTCTGGCCACACGGTGGGCTTCTGGTTCATGTCTTGGCTCTGCATGTCCTGTGCTGGTGTCCACTGCAGGGTGACCATTGTGGTCATTAACTTGGTGTGTCAACTTGACTGAGCTAAATGACGCTCAGATAGCTAGTCAAAGATTGTGTCTGGGTGTGTCTGTGAAGGTCTTCCTAGAAGTTAGCATTAAAAAAAAAATTATTGAAGTATCAGTTCAGTTCAGTTCAGTCGCTCAGTCATGTCTGACTCTTTGCCACCCCATGAACTGCAGCACACCAGGCCTCCCTGTCCATCAGCAGCTCCCGGAGTCCACCCAAACCCATGTCCATTGAGTCGGTGATGCCATCCAACCATCTCATCCTCTGTCATCCCCTTCTCCTCCTGCCCTCAATCTTTCCCAGCATCAGAGTCTTTTCAAATGAGTCAGCTCTTTGCATCAGGTGGCCAAAGTATTGGAGCTTCAGCTTCAGCATCAGTCCTTCCAATGAATATTCAGGACTAATTTCCTTTAGGATGGACAGGTTGGATCTCCTTGCAGTCCAAGGGACTCTCAAGAGTCTTCTCCAACACCACAGTTCAAAAGCATCAGTTCTTCTGTGCTCAGCTTTCTTCTTCTTCTTTTTTTTTTTTTTTGACTTTTGCTTCACTTTATTTATTTATTTAATATAAATTTATTTATTTTAATTGGAGGCTAATTACTTTACAATATTGTATTGGTTTTGCCATACATCAACATGAATCCACCATGGGTATACACGTGTTCCCCATCCGGAACCCCCCTCCCACCTCCCTCCTCATACCATCCCTCTGGGTCATGCCAGTGCACCAGCCCCAAGCATCCTGTATCCTGCATTGAACCTGGACTGGCGATTCATTTCATATATGATATTATACATGTTTCAATGCCATTCTCCCAAATCATCCCACCCTCTCCCTCTCCCACAGAGTCCAAAACACTGTTTTATACATTTGTGTCTCTTTTGTTGTCTCACACACAGGGTTATCATTACTATCTTTCTAAATTCCATATATATGCATTAGTATACTGTACTGGTGTTTTTCTTTCTGGCTTACTTCACTCTGTATAATAGGCTCCAGTTTCATCCACCTCATTAGAACTGATTCAAATGTATTCTTTTTAATGGCTGAGTAATACTCCATTGTGTATATGTACTACAGCTTTCTTATCCATTCATCTGCTGATGGACATCTAGGTTGCTTCCATGTCCTGGCTATTATAAACAGTGCTGCGATGAACATTGGGGTACACGTGTCTCTTTCAATTCTGGTTTCCTCAGTGTGTATGCCCAGCAGTGGGCTTGCTGGGTCATAAGGCAGTTCCATTTCCAGCTTTTTAAGAAATCTCCACACTGTTCTCCATAGTGGCTGTACTAGTTTGCATTCCCACCAACAGTGTAAGAGGGTTCCCTTTTCTCCACACCTCTCCAGCATTTATTGCTTGTAGACTTTTGGATCGCAGCCATTCTGACTGGCATGAAATGGTACCTCATAGTGGTTTTGATTTGCATTTCTCTGATAATGAGTGATGTTGAGCATCTTTTCATGTTTTGTTAGCCATCTGTATGTCTTCTTTGGAGAAATGTCTATTTAGTTCTTTGGCCCATTTTTTGATTGGGTCGTTTATTTTTCTGGAATTGAGCTGCAGGAGTTGCTTGTATATTTTTGAGATTAGTTCTCTGTCAGTTGCTAAACTTCAGCTTTCTTTATAGTCCAACTCTCACATCCATACAGTGGCTGACTTTATTTTTGGGGTGCTCCAAAATCACTGCAGATGGTGGCTGCAGCCATGAAATTAAAAGACGCTTACTCCTTGGAAGGAAAGTTATGACCAACCTAGACAGCATATTGAAAAGCAGAGACATTACTTTGTCAACAAAGGTCCATCTAGTCAAGGCTATGGTTTTTCCAGTGGTCATGTATGGATGTGAGATTTGGACTATAAAGAAAGCTGAGTGCAGAAGAATTGATGCTTTTGAACTGTGGTGTTGAAGTATACTTGATTTAAAATGTATTAATTTTCTTTTGCGGCCCATGGACTATGGTCAGCCAGGCTCCTCTGTCCATTGGATTAATTTCCCAGACAAGAATATTGAGTAGGTTGCCATTTCATTCTCCATGGGCTCTTCCCAACCCAGTGATCAAACCCACATCTCCTGCATTGGCAAGCAGATTCTTAACCACTGAGCCACGAGGGAAGCCCATATAGATATTCATATATATATATATATACACACACACACATGTATGTATATTTGCATATCTGTTCCATTATGAAAAGAATATAAATATAAAAATATATTTATATATTTTCATATTCTTTACCATTATGGTTGTCACAGGATATTGAATATAGTTCCTTGTGCTATAACAATTGTATATCCACCCCATATATAGTAGTTTGCTTCTGTTAATCCCAGACTCCTGATCCTTTCCTCCCCTACTACTCCTAACCCCTTGGCAATGACAAGCCTATTCTCCATATCTGTGAGTCTGTTTTTGCTTTGTAGATATGTTGATTTGTATTATATTTTAGATTCCACATATAAATGATATGGTATTTGTCTCTTTCCGATTTCACTTAGTATGATAATCTCCAGGTCTCTCCATGTTCCTGTAAGAAGCTAGCATTTGAATTGGTACACTGAATAAGGAGATCTATGCTCACCAGTACAAATGAGCATCACTCAATCTATTGAGAGCCTGAATAGAAAAAAAAAAAAAAAAAAGGCAGAGGAAGGAGAGATATGCACTCTCTGTCCAAGCTGGGATGTCCAATTTCTTCTACCCTTGGATCTTGGTGCTCCTGGTTCTTGAGCCTTCAGACTTAGACCAAGACTTTCACCATCAACATTCCTGTTTCTCAGGCCTTTGGACTCAGATTGAAATACACTACCAGCTTTCTTGGGCTTCAGCTTGCAAATAGCAGACTATGGGAGTTCTTAGCCTCTGTCATCATATGGGCCAATTCCTTTAATAAATCAATCTGTTGGTCTTTCTCCATATTGGAAAGAGAGACTACTGGCTCACGATGGGCAATGAGAGCCTCTTTAGGGAGTCAAATGCTGGACATTGCTCCTTTCTTTTTGTGTTTCTGACATAACTATCCCAAGGCTTCCTTTCCAGGGCAGTGGGTGCTCTGATGGAAGAAAGAGGACATTGGTATACACAATTTCAAAAATGATTGTAGTTCTATCTGGGGCAGTGCCTAGAACAGAGTAACTGATCCCTAAACATGATCCCTTCTGATCAAGCTGGAGGATATGAGAGAAAGCTTCAGCATAAAGAAATTTTGATCGGATAAGAAATCCATAGAAATGGCAGGAGGTGTTCTGAAGAACTGCCTCTTCTGTGGCAGGAAATGAGCTCTGTCTTAAAGACTGAAGCCTAGATCTTGAGAAAAGGACCTGAAACCATGACATCATGCAGATGTGGCCAAACTGCTATGGGACTCCCGGGCAGCTGTTTCTCACCAATGCATCCCCCCATCTCGCCTTTGTTTGACATTTAGCTGCTTATTTGGGAAAAGCCTCCTTTTTCTCATCATGGCTGTAGCCAGCAGACAGCATTTGTCTGTCGTTGATAATCGGTCTTTAGACTCCTGTTTCTAATTCCTGCTTCCTAGGGGCAGAGCCAGCAGGCATCCCTCGTGGTTTCTCGACTCTCCAGCTGGCATTTCTGAAGGACACTCTGAGCCCACTTCCACTTCTGCTGCCTTCTGACCCTCCGCTAAGATCATGGCTCATGAATGAATGAGCAGCAGTGTTTTCCTGACCATGTGGACTCCCCACTGTCACCGGGCGCTCACCATCACCAGAGAGCAGGTGTTTCGAGAAGCCTGAACGAGCTGTGGGTGGTGAGACAGACGCTGGGCTTGGCTCTGGAAGCTTCAGCTCAGAACATTGAGCTGAACCATCTGAGGCTCCTCCAGGAAACAGGTTGTGCAAATCTCACAGCCCCCCTCTCTGGGCTCATGCATATTCATTAGTAGAACAACTCCAGGCCAAAGATAATGATTCATGCAGGCAGCACCATTCTGAGCATTATTATCTGGGAGTGACAACTGAATTTCTAATTCAACATGTGTATTGGACAAATAGATCACAAGAACTTTAAAGTCAGAAACATCCTTTGGAGTCATGCAACTTCTGTTGTAATGTGGCATAAAATGATAGAGGAAGAGATCACCTCTCCGGTGGGCTATGCATAGCTGTTCCCTTCAAAGCAGAGGAGAAATGAAAGGGGCTGAGATTTCAGACACTGCTTGAATCTCCAACAGAAGCTAATGATAATGGCTGATAAGGAGACAACTATGGCGGCAACAGAGAGCCAGCCACTGGCACGAGCTCACCATTGTTTTGAGTTATTCTGTGGGCATGAACAGAATCCTCCTTTTTTTGCTCTGGCTGGCAATAAGAATGGAGCAGAGACTGCTCCATTGGCTCATTGGCTGCTCAATAAGAATCAGAGGGCACTAAATGCAAGGCAAGACTGAAGAGGGAATGGTGGAATCGATTTGAGCAGCATTTCAACACCCAGCATGACACCATGAGAGCTACACTATCTGCCCGTCTGCAGAGATCGGCCACTTCCCGCTTGTCACAGCTGACAGTCAAGCATAAAATGGCTCCTGTCAAGGAGTGGCAGCTCTTTGAAGACTAAGTCTTAAACCATTCCTTAAAATTTTATATTCCAGTCCTCATGGCCACCCCACCCCCAAAGTCTTTTCTTTCTAAGTGATCGAATAAACTGACTGCCTATTCCCCTACCTACTGGGGGAGACCATGGAAAATTCAAAGTCTTCTAGAGCCTAGATAGCTACTCTTGTTTTTCTTCCCTTTTGAGCTAATAGTGATATTTTAGAATATTTACTAAAAACCAGGTACTGTGATAAAGTACACACCTCTATGCCTTCCTTAAATTCTCACAACAATCAATGACAAAAGTGCTAATATCCCTAATTTGCTGATGAGGAAATTGAGGCTTTGAGAGGCCAAGTGACTTGGCCCTTGATTCATGCAGCCCATGATTGGTGGGAGCAGGAGTGGAGACCACTCCCTTTACTATTAAATGATGTTGATCTAACGATGGGGAGGGGTGTCTTTTTAAGGATGAGCACACAAATCTTGAGCAAGTGGAACCCTGGTGAAGGATGTACTTGAGACCTGGACACTCTGGTCCCCTGGCCCCTTCCAGCTGCCTCTCACCTGTGGGATGAGGTGCATATGCAGGCCAAGAAGGTGTGCTGGTCTGAGACCTATATTCCCTCTATATCATGCTCTGGAGACAATCAGGCTTGCAGTCTCACAGCTCAAGCTCAGTAGAAAAACTTTTGCTTTTCCAAGCTCTGAGAAGGCTTGGAGAACCTGCTTGCTAGGCCACTTGCTTCCAATAAATCAATCACCAAGGATCGAGGATGTGGTGGGCTCTGATTGGCCAGCCTGAGTCACATACTTCTGGTTGGAGTCAAGAATGAAGTCACCATCCCCTGAGTGATGTGGTCTGAGAGCAGGAGGAAGGTGTGACCTCTCTCAGGACAATGGGGGTGTTGTACCCAGAAGAAGGAGAAAGAAACGCTGATCAGACAAAACCAAAAAATGCCCACCATACTTGTCAAGCCTCATTGCCTCCTGTCTTCTCTGGGTTCTGAAGGTTATGGGGGAGGTGGATATTTGAGGAGAGACAGGGGGAATGAAGATAAGAGGGAAAGACAGAATGAGCTTACAGGGAGGTTTGCTCAGAAATGGAAACACAGAACTAGAGAAGAACCAGAAAGATTTCCCTCAACTCCTCAAGAGAGAACACATAGGAAAAAAATGCTTTAAAAGTCCAGCCCTGATTCCCATATGCATCCTACATAGGTCAGTGCTCTTCTGTTTTTGTGCTAAAAGTTCCTAGAGCTCTGGGAGGATTCTTTACGATCCTTTAGAATGAATTGGGGAGTAAGATTCAAGAGGAAGTTTAGTGGGTTGAGCTCAGACCCCTCCGGGCTTCACTTTTATTTCTCTTTTCAGTGCCTTTTGCATAAGATCTTATTTGGGAAAAAATGGGCATTCCTTTCTGCTAAACACTGCTCTGCACTGAGATATTCTCAATAAGAACGACCTTTGGTTTACATCTCTCTCTCATGTGGTCAGTGCAGTGCCAGGCAGACAGTAGGCACTCAGTCATTACTAAGCTGTCAAATGGATGGTTGAATGGCCACAAGGGAAATTATGAGTGGAAAACCTTAAATTGTGGAAAGGAAACTCAGGGTTCTGGGAGCACCCATAGAACTGATGATCCCTTCATGAGGGTGTAACCACAGACAGAGCCTTGCGTGGAAAGACAGGCAACTGCTCCCCTTTGACTTAGACACTGCTCTAACCACACAGATGACATGTTTGTGATGGGCCACTGCTTATAATAACATCACACTTTGTGATGTTACTTCTTACTTGTTACTATTTGTCAGTTACTTCTTACTTCTCAAACTCAGGACCAAACTCCAGTTCCCTGGATGCCAGAAAAGTCTTATCTCCAAGAAGCCAGACATTACCCAATCTGGCTTAATTATTAGTTTGAGATCACAGTGACTCTGTAGGTTATGGTGTCAGATAATCCCAGATGTGATCTCCTGGATGAGAACTGGGGTCTGTTTCAAAGATTCCTTGGACCAGCTTCATTCTACTTTGAACCCCCAATCTGCTATATCCAACACATGTGTATACTCACATGCACACACACACATACACAGAAATTTTTTATTAAAGACTATTTGTCACATACATTCACAAAATCTCTAGAGAACCTGGCTTAGAAGCCATGGATTCAGAAGCGTAGCTGAAACTGCACTACAGCCTTGGGCAAGGGGCTTACCCATCCAGACATTCTGGTCCAACTGCTGGCACCTAGCAAGTGATGCTGTTGCCAGAATCTGTGTCTTTCTTAACTCTGGAAGCTAAGCATTCCTGCTGCCCTTCTTCCCAGAGTAGATCTCTGGGGGCAACCAGCTTCCCCTCAAAGTCTTGCACCGATTTGGCTGATTAGAGGAGTTTATTCCACATGCCTATGTCCTTGCTGCAAGAGCTCCTGGGAAAGAAAGTTTTAAGCTTCTACCACAAAGTGGAGAAGTCTCCCAACAAAAAGAAAGGGTATGCAAAGGAGCAGAGTGGTCAGAGTCACAAAGAGGTGGACACGACTGAGACTGAACAGCAACAAGATCTCCTGAGACAGCTGTTGGGCATTAGGTTCACTGCACTAGGGGTTCAATCCAAGGTTTCTTCTACTTCTCCCCTCTTCCCAGATTAACTTCACTTTCTACCCATATCCTCTACATTATTTAGCCCTCAAAGCATGTGTTATATTATCAGCTCTAAGCCCCTAGCCCCTCAGGAAGCGCTTACTTCTCCTAAGAATGGAACCTGTGTTCTTAGCAGTGCAACATTTGTTTCCCCCTTTCCTGAAGAGCCGAGTGTTTCCGTTTTTGAAAAACACATGGCAGCAAGCAGGAAAAAAACCAAGAGAGCGAGTATGAGTTAAGCAATTCACATTATAACAGGTCAAGTCCAGCTCGTCGAAGAATCTAAATTGAAAGCAAATTGGTTTAAATTGAGACAAGACAGTTTTCTGATGTTCAGACTTGTGGCAACATGGAATTCCTTTCCTGGAGGTCTCTGGGGAATTGACCAGCTCCACCAAGTTGGCTAGCATAATTGGGATATAGTTGGGTGTGGAGATAGAGAAATAGATCGAACAGCTTTCACATGTCCCTGCTAGTCTTGCTTGCATGCTGTTACTGTGTGGTACCAACCTAGATGGAATGATGGTGCAAAGCTAGACATTCTAGCGAGGCCAGGCATATGAATGTATGAGTGCCTGGTGGGGCAGGCAAGGTGCGGGGAGTGGGGGCCAACTCGGTTGGAGCCAGGAACAAAAGTCTGATTCATTATGTGGGCTAACCGCTGCAAGTATCCCCTCTCCAACCCAAATAAGTTTTGTGGCTCCTAGAGAAATTGAAATTGCCAGAGAGTGAAGTTGGAGGTGCTTGAATATTTTCTCTGACTCTTACTTAAACATTGGCAACTTTCCTGAGACTATAAATATGATTGGGACTCAGCCATTTCTCTCTTTGTAGTCTATGAAAATTAACTTGGTCCGCAGGGGCTGCAATCACTGCCAAACCCCCCCAAGTGTGGGCTCTTCCTCCACACTGACAAAAATAACAGTTAATTAGGCTGCAACACCCATAGGAAAGTGAACTTGCACCACCAATCATGGGGGGGCATGCAAAATGTTGCCATGACAACAGGCATTTACTGGCTCTTCATTTTAATGTATCAAAGGCTAGGGGTAATTTCCCAGTGAGAATACATGAGGGTAGATTTTTTTTCCCTCCTCCTCATTCTTTCTGCCAGTCTTTTGCCAGTATGGGAGCAGTATTCCTGTGGCAACGGGTTTAAAAGGTAGAGAGGCCTTGTGAGAGCATTAAACACCAGGCAAGCTACTCCTGGAGATGCTGTCTGTCTTGGGAGGCCCAGGGAGGATGGTGCAGCATCCTTCTCAGTATCTAGGCTGGATGGAAAGAATTTGGAGGCAGGTGAAATGTGAACTGTGAATCTTTGCCCTCATTTCCAGGTGAACTTTCTGTTTTCATGAACTTTCCTTCCTTATTCCTCTCTCCTTCCCTCTCCCTTCCTTCCCTCCCTCCCTTCCTTCCCTCTCTTTCTTCTTGTTTTGTTGTGTGCTTACTCTGTACCAGGCACTTACTAGGCATTATTCTTCATGA
This sequence comes from Bubalus bubalis, assembly GCF_019923935.1. Taxonomy (NCBI): domain Eukaryota; kingdom Metazoa; phylum Chordata; class Mammalia; order Artiodactyla; family Bovidae; genus Bubalus; species Bubalus bubalis. Next base: position 26,338,991 of record NC_059180.1, read on the forward strand.
CTACACAGTAAGAAAAATATGATTCTTATTTTACAGATGAGGACACTGAGATTAAGAGGGGTTGAAGGCTCTAATTACATAATAATTTGCAGAACCTGGATTTGAATCAGGTCAGATCTCACCACCCAGGCCTTCATCCACTCTATAAATAGAAGCAAATTTGTTTATTAGTTTTAATTTATTTGTTAACTGGAGGAAAATTCCTTTGAATTTGTTTATTATTATAATCATTGTCCTCACCACCATGTATTAGCTGGCTATTGCTGCATAACAAACATTTACAAAATCTTAATGGCACATGATTATAAATATTTCACTTCAGCATAGGGTGGCTCTGACCCTCATGTGTTTTTTCTGGGGCTTGGGCTGAAAGGGAGGCAACTGCCCAGGGAAAGCTCTTCTCACAGTGATGGTAGAGTCATAAAGAGTCTGCTCAACCACACAAGTTTATTTTTGATCCCTCCTGTGTCATGTCTGCTAATATCCCATTTACCAAAGCAAGGCATGTGGTTGAGCCCAAAGTCAGAGTAGGAAATACACCCCCTCTCTTTTGTGAAAGGAATTGCAAAGTTTTATGGCAAGGATGTGGATACAGAGAGGGATGAAGAACCGGGGCCCAAAAGGTTGTACAGGTATTGTTATCGTCATCCTCATCATCATCACTTCTATGGACCAGGCCTCTCTTTGATCTGGCTCAACAGTCAAGAGTTTGCCTGCAATGCGGGAGATCTGAGTTAGATCCCTGGGTTGGGAAGATGCCCTGGAGAAGGAAATAGCAACCCACTCCAGTATTCTTGCCTGAAGAATCCCATGGATGGGGTTGCCTGGCAGGCTGTAGTCCATGGGGTCTAAAAGAGTTGAACATGACTGAGCAACTAACACTTTCATGTTTAAGTAATAAATGATTTTTTTACAAAGCTCTTTAAGAGCACCAGTCATTACTGGAGCAGCTAGTCATTTAAATGGATTAAGTTTTCCATTAAATATTTTTAGGTAGTCACAAACCTGGCATTTTGTGACTGCTTGGAATCATGGGATGGAGTAGCAGGTGGGAGGGAGGCTCAATTGGGAGGTGACATTTTTATACCTATGGCTGATTCATGTTGATGTATGCCAGATAAAATATTGTGAAGCAATTATCCTCCAATTAAAAATAAATGTTTAAAATTTAAAAAATAACCTCATATATTGGTATATCACAATTTAAAAAAATATTGTGATTATAGCTCAATATAATGTTTCTTTTGAATTACTATGTAATTTACATTATATATCTAAAAACCTAAATTTTCTGAGATGGAGTTCATAGACCTCACCTGGCAGCTAAAGATTTCTTCTGAAAAAGAGTATTTTTAAAATACTTAAATTAAGAGTATTTCTAAATACTCCTAACTCTTGGTCTTCATCATGTTTTCCCCTAGCACAACACATCAACTTGATTTGTAATCATAGCTCTACACATTTGTAGCAAGTTTTACAGTTGGCAAAGTCTCTTCCCCCATATTTACATTTCATCTGCATAGCCTCTGGCACCTGCAGATGACATAGCCATGTCAGGGTTCTAATAGCCATTCCTCTGGTAAATGAGCCATTTACCAGAAATTGCAAGAATTTCAGTATCTGGACCTGATGAGTGAGGTGTGGTCAATTTTTTTTTGAGAAAAACTGAAAATATAAGAAAGTAGATTCATTTTTTAGAGAAATAAAATGGTATGGGGAGGGAGGAGGGAGGAGGGTTCAGGATGGGGAACACAGGTATACCTGTGGCAGATTCATTTTGATATATGGCAAAACCAATACAAAATTGTAAAGTTAAATAAAATAAAATAAAAAAAAAATCTATTTAAATTTTGTGCGTATGCTCCAAATATTTACATTTGTAAAGCTCAGAATGCTCAAAACACCTTACTTTTTCAGAAACAAATCAAGACAATGTTGAACTGTGAAATATAAGGAAAATACAGGATTATTTCTAATAGGCTCAGCCAGGCACAAGATGCTCTTTAAAAGTCTGCTTAAATATATCCTTGCAATTTGTTTCTATATTACTGTAACCTGAGGAAAATATTTGGTTGTCTTTTGTCCAAAGAGTCTTACTAGCCATTCCATCTCCAGTATTTAGCATAATACCTGGTACACGTATAAGCTCAATAAATATTAACTGAATGCATGAACGATTGGGTGGGAATTTTTAGAAGTGCAAATCCCAGTTCTGAAACAGCTCACGTGGCTCATAGAATCTAAATGTGTGAGCTGTCTCTGTTTGTAGGTAATTCTGCAGAGAGGTGGGGCAGATCTGCAGTAAACAGCAGATGAACAAGGCCATTCTTGTTGCAGTGACGCGTTGGTACCGAGCGATTATTTGTTTTCTCTAACACAATGTAAAAAGTGCTAATGGGATTAGCCTTTTGTGATGAATACTAATATGATATGAAAACAAATGCTAATATGCAATGTGAAATTGCTAACAAAGGAGAAAATTGCTAATAAAATTCAATGGACCTCAGTGACAAATGCTTCACATATCCCTCTGGTCGGGCCAAGACTGTCCTCTTAGCATGGGAATGGCATAGACTGGGGGAAATCTTGGCATATGAGCTGCTTGCTGATGGCTGGATTTCAGTTGGTTCCTCTGTGTGAGTGGGGCTGTGAGAGAAGGCACACTTGGATCCTCACAAACGTACCCACTTGGGGCACCAAGTATCCAGCAGGGAGGCCCCCAAAGGAAGCTAGAGCATGGCCCTTTCCACTTCAGTGTCAGACCTTTAAACTTTCCCAGCATTCTCTCTCATCTGTGGTGCTGGTTGGCCTTTCTGCAACCTTGTGCAATTACAAGGCAGACCTGCAAATGGAAAAGCAGACACAGAGAGAAGTGACTGGCCTGTAGTCACACAGATAGCAGAGCTCAATGCTACTTCAGGGTCTTCCACTAGCTCCTCCATCTTCCCTCCCCCACCTCTTCACTCTCCAACTCTTCCTCCTCCCTGGATACTACCCTCCCCTCCCACTCCTCTCCTCTGCATCTCCTCTTTCCCCATCTCCTTCCCTTCCTACCAGAATCTCATCTTCTCTTTCTTCGCTTATGGCAGCATATGGCTTAAATAAACAATTTGGATTGGTGTAAATAAATCAGTCTGTGCCAACACAGGAAGTGACCAGTTTCTGGTCTCAGGTTCTGAGACCAGTGATGGCAGCATAGGGTATTTCACTCAAATGGGTGATGCAAAGTTCTCTTGGAAAGTGAAAACTTTAGATGAAAGCTTTCAGGCAAAGGTACCATGGAAAGAACCAGAGGAGAAGGCAGAGATAAAATCCTTAAACAAATTCTGATGACTTGGGTGCAAAATGTGACTCCCTTGAGGAGGGGAAGCTGAGGGACCACTCGTGGCCAGAGTGATCAGAGAAGGGAAGAATACTTTGGAAGAGAGGATCCTGTGGAAGACAGAAGAGAAGATCATGATTGTTTGGCTCTCAAATCCCCTGAGAATATTTTGGAAAGAAAAAGCTCATCATGAGATCAGATCAGATCAGATCAGCCTCTCAGTCGTGTCTGACTCTTTGCAACCCCATGAATCGCAGCACGCCAGGCCTCCCTGTCCATCACCAACTCCCGGAGTTCACTCAGACTCACGTCCATCGAGTCAATGATGCCATTCAGCCATCTCATCCTCTGTCATCCCCTATTCCTCCTGCCCCCAATCCCTCCCAGCATCAGAGCCTTTTCCAATGAGTCAACTCTTCGCATGAGGTGGCCAAAGTACTGGAGTTTCAGCTTTAGCATCATTCCTCCCAAAGAAATCCCAGGGCTGATCTCTTTCAGAATGGACTGGTTGGAGGAAAGACAAAAAGAGAAAGGTAGGCATCACAGCCATTCAGCAGAAGGTGGGATGCTTGCCAGGGTAAAAGAAATCTGAGAACAAGATAAAGGCCACTGAGAAAGACAAAGCAGGTGGGAGATGGCAAGAGAACACTTCAGGAGAGAAGGGACCGCCTTGAGCAGTTAGAAAGGAGCAGCAGGAGGAGGCAGAGCACAGGGAGCAGGAGGCTGGAGGGAAGTTGCACATCCACTACTGGACCTTGAGGCAGGAGCGTGGCATTAAGTGAAGTTGCCACTGGACACAGCTGCATACTCGGGGATCCTGCAGGAAGCCAGTAAATGAGGAGAAAGTGAAAGAGAGAGACCTGCTGTCTGACTCACAGGAAATCAGGGACATTGAAAGGAAAACCAGCTGAATCCTTGTCAGTGGACTCCAGCCCAAGTTCATCAAAGGAAGACGAAGGGGTGGGGGAGGAAAGGGGAAGGAGGGGAGGAGGGGAGACTGAGCAGGGGGGCCACCAGGAGGCAGGGAGCAGCTCCAAGAACCCTCTGGATGGTTGGCTGAAGCGATGAATGAAGAGTGGGAGAGTGAAGTCATATGACAGTTGTTCCAGAGTATGATTTGACTAAGTTCTGGGGAGAGTGAAGAAGGGGAGGGAGGCATTTGGTGGGCGAGGGCTCCCTTCAGAGCAGTGCTGGGTCTAAGGAGATCTGTGAAGCCCAACCTGGGAGCCCACTGAGCTCAAACAGAAGCCGCCCAGCAGCCATGTGCCTCCAGGCCTGTCAGAGCGCGGAGGATGGAAGGAGGCGCCGAGGGGCGGAGCAGAGAGCAGGGACAGGAAACAGATGGATCGTGGCTATGAAGGGGCTGCAAGAGGAGAAGAGGGCTTCTGATCACGCTCCTGGGGGAGAGTCACTCTCATCCTCAAGGCCCAGCACCCCAACATCATCACCATCAGAGGAACAGTTGTAGGGGGAACAAGGACAGATCTACAGTATAAAGATCTGCATGGACCTGCATGGATGATCTCAAGAGTCTGATGGAGACTGTGAAGCAGTCTTTTTTGTTGAGGAGGTGAAGACACTGATGCTCCTTCCAGCTGCTGCATTGTGTGAAGCTTCTGCAGGAAAAACTGGATCCAGAACAGCTGGCCAAACTGCTGCTGAGCCAGGTGGTCATCCTCCAAGAGGGAGTCAGGCCACACCCTTACTGAAGGTCACACCATGGTTGGTGTGACCCCATGGTCCTCTACCCCAGAGCAGCTGCTTTGTGTCTAGGAACAGGATATCTGTGGACATGTGGTTGGTGGGTTGCATCTTGTGGGGGGTGATGCTGACTCAGAAGCCACTGTTCCCTGGGAAGATAGAAATTGATCAGATCAATTAGATATTTATGGAACTGAAGACCCCCCAGTGAGAAAATCGAGGCTGGCTGCAAAAAGACCTCCTTGCAGTCCAGAAGGTGACCTCCACCAAGCACCCCTGTGACATCCTCCACTCTGACCCGGGCTTCCACCTGTGACCTGCTTCCCAGGGTGCAGGGTCAACTCAGAAGATTGCTTCAAGCTGAGTATTTCCATGAGATGCTCCCACCCCATCCCATTGGCTCCCTGATGTTCCCATATGGCCCCCCAAGAGCAAGCAACAGAGTGAATGTTGGCACCAGCCTGAAGTCCCCCTGAGGAAGGCTGGGGCTGCACATGGCTGGGTGACAGTCACCAAAAACCAGGGGGCCTCAGCTGCAGGTCTCAGCTTCACCCTCAAGTTCTGAGGTTCAGCGTGGACCCCAGGCAGACCCTGGGAGTACCAGCTGGTGAGGCCCAGACAAGACCAGAGGCTGGTGCTGAAAACAGACCCAGATCCTGTCCTGAGTGAACACACCCGATGCCTGTCAGTGCTGGGGTGGGATTATAGACTCTTGGGCTGCTGGCCTTGTTTGATTTCCCACCTTTCATTTTTATTTTATCTTGGCTTGTAAATCTGTCAATTAAATCTTGTTTTCCTTCTTGTGGATAAAACAACTCACCAGATGAATACTTCTGTATCCTCCTTTTGCTCTCTCTCTTCCCTTCTGTCCATACCATTTCCATCCGCCTTATCCATCAGCCTCCCCACCACCTTTTCTTCCTCCACTTTCTAACCCTCCATTGTCTCTTTCTTTTCCATCTCCTTCCAGTCTTCTTCTCCTGAATCCTTGGCCTCTACTACTTACTTGTATCCAAGAATCATTTGCACCAGCAAAATTGAAAGTGTAAATTGCTCAGTAGTGTCTGACTCTTTGCAACCCCATGGACTGTAGCCTACCAGGCTCCTCTGTCCCTGGGGTTCTCCAGGCAAGAATACTGGCGTGGGTTGCTATTCCCCTCCTCCAGGGATTCTTCCCAACCCAGGGATCGAGCCCAGTTCTCCTGCATTGCAGGCAGATTCTTTACCATCTGAGCCACAAATGGCACCAGCAAAAGCTAACATTTATCATGAAAACAGACTTTGGTTTGGGAGCAGCCCATTCTGAAGTCAAAGTTGGAGTGAACACTTGGCTCAGGTGCTCATAAATGTTGTGAATATGCAGAAATTCTCTGAGCCTCAGATTTCAGATCCATCATGTGGATTTCCTCAAAGGGTGGCTGCGAATAGCCAAATTTTAATGGCAAGTGTAACTGCAACTTGGACTGTGTAGTTCTGTGAACTGTAATCGCAACTCTTCCAAAGGGGACAAGTGTGAGGAAGAGGACTGGGAAGGAATGGCTGAGAATCACCGACCAGGGTGATTTTCTTTGTCTTCAAAATTTTCTTTAATAATATTATTTCATTGTGTTTCTATGGTTCTCTACCCTGTCAGATCCAATGTCCTTTTTTTATAGCTAATATTTTGTGACATCCCCTTAACTATCCTGAAATGAAATTCATAGGTTATATAACTCACACATAATTTCATAAAATTTAGTAGAATGTCCTACCTATATTATACAGGAGAGTAAGAGAAAGTAGTTTGTATAAAATAATTTGTATTTTAATATGTAACTACTTGGTTGTGACGATAGAAGAGATGATGAAGACAGATTCTTGCATCTCTATCTAAAATCATCATGAATGGCATGCTGACAGAAGCCAACTGATACAGATGTGTTTTACTGGGGACTCTCCTACTTTGAATGGCTTTGCCACCAGTAATGGGTGTTCCTGAAATAGTGAACAAATTTCTGGTAAAGTTCTGAATAAAACAAAGCAAGATTTACAATTTAGTCCATAAACATTTCAGTGTAAATTAAGACTGTGAAAAATAACTTTGTGTTTCTAGGGAAAGCAGACTTTATAAATAAGTTTTTCAGTGATTGAGTGTCCAGAGGAACATTAGAAAGTCACTTGGGATGTGGGGCAATTCTGCAGGGCCTGAAGTACTCCTCTCTGCAGCATGGATTCCACCCTGTCAACACCCATGGTGTCCCACCCCCACAATCAGGGCAGCTCAAAGCTTCCAGTGGTAGCTCAGCTGGTAAAGAATCCACCTACAATACAGGAGTCCCCAGTTTGAATCCTGGGCCGGGAAGATCCACTGGAGAAGGGATAGACTACCCACTCCAGTATTCTTGGGTTTCCCTGGTGGCTCAGCTGGTAAATAATCTTCCTGCAATGAGGAAGACCTGGGTCCAATCCCTGGGTTGGGAAGATCCCCTGGAGAAGGGAATAGCTACCCACTCCAGTATTCTGGCCTGGAGAATTCCATGGACTGTATAGTCCCTGGGGTCACAAAGAGTCGGACACGACTAAGTGACTTTCACTTCAAAGCTTCCACACATTTACAAAATGCGTCCTGGGAGGTAGAGTCTCCCATTCTGAGGCCACAGCTATGTTTTCATTAAAATAAATCAAAAATCAAATAATCCTGCTCTGTGAGGGCTTTGAGAGCCCCTGGGCTGGCATCACTCTCTCAGTGAAGCTAAAAGGAACAAAAATAGTGGCCCAGATCCTGCATCTAGAAAATTGAAAATGAACTGACTTTTTATCATTTAACCTGACAAGTTCAGCACATTTATACTGTCACATTCCTGTCTGTCCTGAGTTGTTGAGCAGAATCTTTCCATGGATCCATGTTATTGCTAATAGGATTTGTCTGAAACTAAGTGTTCAACCTCCTCTTGTTTCCTGAGACCATGGTGGATTCTCTCCTCTCCTCCCTGAGCCCAGCCTTCATTGTATTTCAGCAAAATAATTCCCTGCCAGATGGTGGGGGAAAGGTAGCCCTTGGGAGGAATGATGATACTGTCACCAAAGGCTAGACTGGTGAGGACCAGTTTGGATTAGAGCCAGACCCTCCCAAGGTGAGACTAACAGTGGGATTTGCAACAGACAGTCCCATCTGGACAAAGCAGACTTCCAGGATGCTGGGACTCTCAGACATGCATTGGTCTGTGCAACGGGCCTCTGGAAATCTCCTCGGACATCAGTGCTCTGTCTGCTTCAGAGTTGGAGGAATCTTACGAGGGCTTGGGATTTCAGAAGGAATAACTTTCGCTCATGTCAAGAATTGAAGATTCCTGAAAAAAAATTCTCTATTTATCCTGGTGGCTGAATCCTTCAGTCTAAGACTCTTTGTTGTTAAAAACAAAACACAAACCCCAAATGTAGTCGCTTATGCTAAGCCCCACATCACCAAACTGAGACTCAATTTAACCACTGTTTCAGCCCTCTCAGAAATGGAATCTTGACAGTCAGGAAGCACCTGCTCAGCACCACTGAGATCATCTGCTGACAGACCCCCACCAGCCCCTGAAGGAAAGTGACCTTGCCATGACCAACCCTAGATCATCTAGCATAACTTCCTTGTTCTGTTTCCTTCTGCCTTTAAAAGTCTTTCATTCTGCATAGCTTCTCCGAGCTCATTTCTAGGTGTTACATGCTGCATAACTCAGGAATCATTGAATAAAGCCAAGAAAATGTTTAGAGCTTACTCTATGGGATTTTTAAAAAACTTATCTTGGGAGGTTCTTTCAATTGTTTGTTCAAGGCTTTGGACTATGTTCCTTATTTTTCAGAGTCTGAAAAGAAGCTACAGCCCTGCCCTGGACACTTCCCCTTCCTCACCTCCCTCCAAAGTATTGCCTTGTAACATTTCCCTAGGATAAGTTCCAACCAATTCAATCCAATCTTTATTATCTAAAGATTACTTCAAAGTAAAAATCCTAGATCTGGCAGAATGGGGCTCAGTCTCTGTGTGTGTATGTGAAATTCTGCCGGATTTCCTGTAGGGTGTGATGTTACACGAATTCAGGTGCACAACTTTGAACCACAGCTTAGTTACTTGTGCAAATCATGTATCCTCTCTGAGGATGTTTTCTTTCATCTATGTTGTAGGGGTGGAAAAGTCATTTTCTTTATACCCTTCTAGGTTCTTGGCTGAGACCCCCTCAGTCAGAGAGTGACAATCACTCAGTCGTGTCCAACTCTTTACGACCCCATAGACTGTAGCCTGCTAGACTCCTCTGTCCATGGGATTTTCCAGGTGAGAATACTGGAGTGGGTTATCATTGCCTTCTCCAACCCCATAATTAAAGATAGATTAGCAGGAGAAAAACAAACAGAAGTTTAATAAAATGAATAGCTTCTAGTGGCTCAGCTGGTGAAGAATCCACCTGCAATGCAGGAGACCTAGGTTTAATCTCTGGGTCGGGAAGACTCCCTGGAGAAGGGAATGGCTACCCACTCCAGTTTTCTTGCCTGGAGAATTCCATGGACAGAGGATCCTGGCAGGGTACGGTCCATAGGGTCGCAGCGTCAGACACGACTGAGTGACTAATACACACACATACCTTCTGCATACACGCGAGATACCCAGGAAAACTGAGTAACGCCCCAGATGGCTGAAACCATTACCTTTAGTTCCACATCCAGCTAAAGACAAAAGGAAGATATTGGGGTGTCAGTTACAGGAGGTTATCAGGCAGAGCATAGTAAACAAGGGTGTGGTTGATACACAGATTTAAGTCAAGCCTTCTCCACAGATAAGAGTTTCCTGTGATTTAGAACCATCCTGCTCTTCCTGGTACTGAGAGAAAGACACCCTTGCAGATGAATATTTCCCTCATAAATATAAATGTCTCTTACAAAAGGATGATTTCTACTCTGTTTTCAGAACTTTTCCTGCATCTGCTGTTTCTTAAAAATAATCAGCCTAACGTAATCTTTATGCTAAAGAGACATATTTTGGGGCAGAGAATCCTGTTCCCATTCATAATCTTACCCTTATGGGGCTGTAGTGAGGCTTGGCAAGATTCAGATGTGCAGCAATCATTATAGTGCCTGGACCACGGGGGTCCCTCCTTAGATCTCCCCACTAGCTTAGTGCTCAGTCTGTCCGTGGAGTCTCATCTCCACTCAACTCTTGGGCCCCACTGCATCCTAGTCCCAAAGTCACTCCCATCAAAACTGAGGATTCTTCCCCTTCTCCGATGCACTGTGCATTTTAACCCATTGGTAAGTCCAGCGAGGTCTCCCTCAAAAACACACCTGAGTCCATTCCTCTTTCTTCAACTCTACCGCCTCTATCTTCTTACAGGCTTCCAACTTCCATCACCTTGGCTGTGGCAGTGCCATCCTAAGTAATCCTTCTATTTGACCCGTGGTCTTTTATTTGTTTATTTTTAATTACTTTATTTTTATTTTTACAATATTGTATTGGTTTCTGCTGTACAACAAGGAAAATTAGCCATACGTATCCCTTCCCTCTTATGTCTCCCTCCCACCCCACAGTAGGGGAAAGAGAGGGTGAGAAAAACTGAACAAGTACCACTGACATATTATACCCCACCATGTGTAAAGCACGTAGCTGGTGGGAAGCTTCTATGTAACACAGGGAACCCAGCCTGGCACTCTGTGATGACCCACGGTCTTTTAAAATCCATTCTCCTTGTGCCAGTTAGAATCATCTTTTAAAACCTCAACTCATGTCTCCCCTTTGCTTAAAACTACCAACGGGCCCCCGTACCACTTAGAATAAAAGATCTGGATGCAGCTGTTCATGGCTCCCCGTGATCAGACCCCTGCCCATCTCTCCAGTCTCATCTTGCACCCTCCCTTCTGCTCATCATGGTTCTGCTGCGCTGTCCTCTCTGTTTCTCCAGAAAGTCAGACTCATTCTTCCCTTCCGACTTTGTATTTCTGGTTCTTTCAGCCCAGGATGCCCTTTCCAGGATGCCTTATTTTCATTCTTCAGGTTGCAGCAGAATTGTCACCTCCTCAGTGAGGCTTTCCCTGACTACCTTGTCTAATGTAGCTTATCACTGTAGGATCACCAATAAGGTGCTCATATGATTTATGGTCAAATCTAGAGGACTTATTTGACTAGTGAAAGGGGCTCTATAACAACTAAGCCAGGACAATAGTCCTGGTTTAGTCAAGTTGTGTGGTTCCCCTCCTCCTTATTTACGCCTTCTCTATTGTATCACTGTGCTTTAAAATCTTCATTGTTAAAAAAATAAAATAAAATAAAAATAAAAATAAAATCTTCATTGTTGTTGTTCGGTCGCTAAGTCGTGTCTGACTCTTAGCAACCCCATGGATGGCAGCGTGCCAGGCTCCCTTGTCCTTCACTATCGCCTGGAATTGACTGAAATTCATGTCATTGAGTCTGTGATGCTATCTAACCACCTCATCCTCTGCTGCCCCATTCTCCTTTTGCCTTATTCTTTCCCAGCGTCAGGGTCTTTTCCAATGAGTTGACGCTTTACTTGAGGTAGCCAACGTACTAGAGCTTCAGCTTTTGCATCAGTCCTTCCAATGAGCATTCAGGGTCAATTCACTTTTAGGATTGACTGGTTTGATCTCCTTGCTGTCCATAGCACTTGTCAATAACTGATACTCTATTTGCATAGGTATTACCTCTCTGCTCTATTACAATGTAAACTCCAAGAGGATGGGGCTGCTGTCTCTCTGGTTCACTGTGGTACCCTCATCCTCTTGAAAACTAAACTATGTGTTTAGAACATAGGACATGAGTTTGAGTGAACTCTGGGAGTTAGTAATGGACAGGAAGGCCTGGCGTGCTGCGATTCATGCAAAGGGTCACAAAGAGTCGGACACCGCTGAGCAACTGAACTGAACTGAGATGCTCTGTGAATATGTGTGGAATAAAGTGTATTGAATGTAAGGCACTGTAATTGCTATGGGTCAGGTGGGTGGGTGAGTTATCCTGGCTACACGTTTCTTGTTATTTAAAACAATGAATAACAAAACCTGCCTTCCTATGCTGACCAGGAATCATATTCATCTCCACATCAGGAGATCCCAAGTAAAGCTAACTTTGGGTACACAGGTGCACCCAGAGATTACCTGGTTATTCTTTGTTACCCCTTGTTTGAATTAGATTTGATAAGTATGGATCAGGAAACAGTTTCAAGAGTGAGAAGTACTTATACTTGATGAGAAAAATGTCATTTTTGCAACACTTGGGGTCATAAAATGACTTTCCCTGCTTGTTGATTGGAAATTCTAGAAAAGCAATGCTAGAAATAACACAATGGGATCATTGAATTAATTAATGTGGATACTGATTGTATAAATTCCGGTTATTGTGGAGTGGGGATTGGATCTCATGTTAATTAATATTTAAGTCCTTTTGGAAGTGACCCCCCTCCCAGATCCTTTGGTTCCTCTACAGCCCATCCCCCTTGAGAGGGGTTTCTTTGGGGCCCCAAACAGAAATCCCCTTATCACAGGCAGTACAGATTGCAGGCTGGTCTTGGACTTGTATTATTTGCATTTCTATGAAGGAAGGGCCTGGTATTATGTAACTGTGTGTGGGTTCTGAGGGCTTCTAATGGGCCTCCCTTTGTACAGTCTCTTAGCAACCAATTGAAGTTTGTAAGCTGAAACAAAGAGACTTGAGTCCAGCACTCCCTGAGCACATTCCTCTGAGTCTGGCCTGCCTCTAGGAGTGCTAGGTTGGGGGATATGCCCACTGTCTTGTCAGCCAGAGCCTTGCAATCCTCATTCAATCATGGTTCCACCTGGGAAGGAAAAAGATTGCTTAGGGACCAGCTGTGTTCCGTTATCAGAAATTCAACTGAAGCCAGGAAAGTCTTTAGAAGAGTTGACCTGCAGTCATTCATTCTAAAATGCGGTAATACTGCCTGATAGTGTTAAAGAAAAATTCAACCGAGTAAATCCTGAAGGTCTAATTGGCTTTATTGAACAATTCATGAACTGGGCAGCATCCCATCCAGCAAGCAGAAAGGCCCTCTGAGGAGGTGTACAGAATGGAAGGCTTTTATGGGCAGAAGCGGGAAGGGACAAGGAGCGGGCTGATTAACCTCGTCTTTCTCTGGGGGATGGGAAGGGTCTGTGTGGCAGATTACCTCTTTGAAGCTATCCAGAAAGTTCCAAATTGACTGGCTAAGACTACATTCCTGGGAGAGGTTGAAAGAGTAATTAGGTTAGGTATGAAGCCCTGGTTTGGTGATGTGAGCTTAGCACAAGTGATTCCATTTGGGTCTGTTCATTTTTGACAAAAGTCAAGAGTGCTCTTTAGGTTTAGTAGGAATCTGTGCTCTGTCACTAATTAGCTGTATGTCCTTGGACAAATTACATTTTTGGCCTTCAGTGTTTTCATTAGTCACACAAGAACAAAAATTATACCTTCCTCATTGGTTGGCTGAGAACATCAAGGTACATCGTACCTTTCAGTTCAGTTCAGTCACTCAGTCATGTCTGACTCTTTGCGACCCCATGAATCGCAGCACGCTGGGCCCCCCTGTCCATCACCAACTCCCGGAGTTCACTCAGACTCACGTCCATCGAGTCAGTGATGTCATCCAGCCATCTCATCCTCTGTCATCCTCTTCTCCTCCTGCCCCCAATCCCTCCCAGCATCAGAGTCTTTTCCAATGAGTCAACTCTTCACATGAGGTGGCCAAAGTACTGGAGTTTCAGCCTTAGCATCATTCCTTCCAAAGAAATCCCAGGGCTGGTCTCCTTCAGAATGGACTGGTTGGATCTCCTTGCAGTCCAAGGGACTCTCAAGAGTCTTCTCCAACACCACAGTTCAAAAGCATCAATTCTTCGGCGCTCAGCTTTCTTCACAGTCCAACTCTCACATCCATACATGACCACTGGAAAAACCATAGCCTTGACTAGATGGACCTTTGTTGGCAAAGTAATGTCTCTGCTTTTCAATATGCTATATAGGTTGGTCATAACTTTTCTTACAAGGAGTAAGCGTCTTTTAATTTCACGGCTGCAGTCACCATCGTACCTTTAACAAATATTTATCCAGGGTTGCGTGCATGTGTGCTAAGTCACTTTAGTCATGTCTGACTCTTCATAATCTCATGGACTGTAGCCCACCAGGCTCCTCTGTCCATGGGATTCTCCAGGCAAGAATCCTGGAGTGGGTTGCCATGTCCTTCTCCAAATCCAGGGTTAGGTTTTTCTATTTGTTAGACACTATGCTTGGTGCTGAAGGCACCAAAGTAAATAAAATAGGCAAAAATCCCTGCCTTCTTGAAGATTACATTCTAGTAGGAGGAGACAGGCAATAAAAATATAAAAGTCATATATATATATATATATGACATAAAAATATCATGGAAAATATTGGGAATGTGACAATTGAGCAGACCTGAAATAAAATCCAAGTAAGGGCCTTTATATGGCACACAGAGGTTGTATATTAATTAATTCCTTAGTTTTGTTAGCCACTCATCCATTTGCCTCCCCATTCATTCAGTAATTCAGTGACTGATTCTCAATCATCCATCCATCTATTCACCCTTCAGAAAATGTCAGATGAAGGTTTGTATGCATCATGGATTTAATGCCCATCTTATTATCTGAGCTGAGGTTCATTCAGGAGGAATTAGGGAAGTGAAGGCTTGGGATGATTATTGATCAGAACATGGTATATTGAAGTTTTTCACAAAATGTAGGATAGAAAGAGCCTGCATGGTTTCTTTTTAAGCTAACACTTATTGAGAATATACTTTTTGCTGGGCTCTGTGATAAATGTTTTATATGTGTTATCTTATTTAGCGCTGGGAAGTCAATTTGTAGTTGCTACTTAATTTGTAGATGAGAGAACTGAGGCTTAGAGATCAATAGATGGCCTAAGGTCAGAGAGAGATTGGCAAAGTTAGTACTTAAACTTGGGGATGACTTCAAAATTCACAGGCTTAGCTATTTTACTGCAAGGACTCCTTTACTGATTCTGGGTCCATAAACGAGTCATAAGCTGATCCTCTTTGCCTTCATGTTCTCACTCATCAGATGGAAGATTCCATTCTTCCTCAAATCTCAAGGTTGGATGAAAGGACATATACGTACAGACAGGCACCAGGAATTACCAGCCAGAAAGGGTGCTGTGATTGATTCACTATGCTCCAGTTCCAACGAGACTGAAAGGGCTTCTATTACAAGACCTTTCATTTCTCAAGCCTCTGATGATGGTAAGGCAGCAATCTGCATGCAAGGTGACCTTGAACTGTACCTGCTTTCCAATTCCCACTGGAAGGGCCCTTTACATCTTAGCATGCTACTAAGCCAGAAGAGGTATTTCACTCTGGTTTCCAGTAATTTGTTCTGCAGTGTGAACTTCTGGGTCTTCTTGTCCAATTTCATGAAAATTAGATTAATGAGTGTTAATTGGTGCTGACTTAGCTGGTTTAAAATGGATAGTGTCAAATGGAAGAGGACCATCCTGGTGTGATGGTTGGATCTGGGGCCTTCTGGGAATCAGGGTTCTGCATGATGCCAGTGGCATAGGTTATTGGGGAAATCTCCTCCAGTTACTCTTATGGAAGACAGTGTCACCCCAGAGACCTTTGCAAGGAGGAAGGACACTTATTCCATTAGAACAAGGAGAAGATTTGCTTCAGAGACTGGTAAGCTTGGTCAAGATGTTCATTCATTCATTCATTCATCAAATCTTTTCCAAGCATCTGCTATGTGTCAGGCTCTGTTTAGGACTCTGGAGAACTACTGGTGAATGAAACAAAGCTTCTGTCCTCATGAAGCTTATGTTCTGAGGTCAGTAAACAATAATCAAATGAATACATGACTTAATGTCAAGCAGCATTTCCATCTGATGCTTCTATATTCTCCATTGTTGTTGTTGCTTAGTCATGAAGTTGTGTCCAACTCTTTTGTGAACCCATGGACTGTAGCCTGCCAGGCTCCTCTGTCCATGGAATTTCCTAGGCAATAATATTGGAGTGGATTGCCATTTCCTTCTCCAGGAATTTCCTGACTCAGGGATCAAATCTGTGTCTCCTGCATTGCAGATTCTTTACTGCTGAGCCACCTGGGAAGCCCAAGCCACCTGGGAAGCACCACCCTGCATTCTCTACTAATATGAAAAAAGTTCATCTTTAAAAAAAGAAACAGCATGAGATATAAGTGATAGTGAAAGCTGCTCAATCGTGTCTGACTCTTCGTGATCCCATGGACTATACAATCCATGGAATTCTCCAGGCCAGAATACTGGAGTGGGTAACCATTCCCTTCTCTAGGGGATCTTCCAGACCCATGGATCAAACCCAGGTCTTCCACGTTGCAGGCAGATTCTTTACCAGCTGAGCTAGATATAGGTCACACACTATAGAACTCAACCATTCAGTGGTTTTAGTGTATTCACTCATGCGTAAAAATCCTCACCACAGTCCATTTTAGAACATTTCCATCACCTCAAAAAGAAATGGTAACCTTTAGGTATCACCATCTTCTAACCCAGCCCATACGTCCAGCCCTGGGCAGCAACTAATATATTTCCTGTCTCCCTAGATTTGAATATTCTGGTCAGAAGAAAAAGTCATCTTTTGAGAGTGAGGGGGACATGGAAAGGTCTCTTATTATCTCCACCTCCTAAAGTGAGGCTTCTTGGACCTCTTCCTCTTGGAAAGTTTGCCTTGCAACTTTCTCCAGGATCCAAATTTCCATTGCTTTCATTCTGGGGGATGGTATGGGGTGCTGGCCTGACAGAGGCATGCCTCAGAGATATTGCAGGTTCAGCTCCAAGCTACTGCAATAAAGTGAATATTATAATAAATAAGTCATACAAACTTTTGGTTTCTCAGTGCATAAAAAGTTATGTTTATATTATCATGTAGTCTATTGGAGAAGGCAATGGCACCCCACTCCAGTACTCTTGCCTGGCAAACCCCATGGATGGAGGAGCATGGTAGGCTGCAGTCCATGGGGTTGCTAGGAGTTGGACACGACTGAACGAAATCACTTTCACTTTTCACTTGCATGCGTTGGAGAAGGAAATGGCAACCCACTCCAATGTTCTTGCCTGGAGAACCCCAGGGACAGGGGAGCCTGGTGGGCTGCCATCTATGGGGTCACAGAGTCAGACAAGACTGAAGCGACTTAGCAGCAGAAGCAGCAGTAGTAGTCTATTAAGTGAGCGATAATAGCACTATGCTTAAAAAATAATGTGCATATCCTAATTAAAATATATTTTATTGCTAAAAATGCCTAATATTATCTGAGCCTTCAGTGAGTTGTACTAGTAACATCAAAGATCACTGATCACAGGTCATCATCACAAATATAATAATAATGAAAAATCTTGAAATATCATGAGAATTACCAAGATGTGACACAAAGACATGAAGTGAGCAAATGCTGTTGGAAAAATGATTTGGTAGCCTTATTTGATGGACGGTTGCTTCAAACTTTCAATTTTAAAAATATTCAATATCTGTGAAGTGCAATAAAGCGAAGCAGAATAAAATAAGGTATCAGTTCAGTTCAGTTGCTCAGTCGTGTACGACTCTTTGCAACCCCATGAACTGCAGCATGCCAGGCCTCCCTGTCCATCACCAACTCCTGGAGTTTACCCAAATTCATGTCCATTGAGTCCGTGATGCCATCTAACATCTCATCCTCTGTTGACCCCTTCTCCTCCTGCCTTCAATCTTTCCCAACATCAGGGTCTTTTCAAATGAGTCAGCTCTTTGCATCAGGTGGCCAAAATATTGGAGTTTCAGCTTCAACATCAGTCCTTCCAAAGAACAACCAGGACTGATTTCCTTTAGGATTGCTTCTCGGCCTCTTGGTTAAGATCAAGTGTAGTTAATACCATAAACCTCACTTTTATCCTTATGTCTCTGATTTGAACAACGTGGGGCACTGGTATATACGTGTAAAGTCTCAAAACGGGAGATTTCTTCTTACTACATGAAGGGCTGACATAAGCATAGGGTGATAATGATAATTCCCAACATTTGGGGAAAAGTTTCACAGATTTAATCTAGAGGTTCTCAACCTTGACTGCACATTAGAATCACCAGGGAGCTTTACTGATTACTGATGCATGGGTCCCATCTCCTGATTTAATTGGTCTAGAATGTGGCCTGAGCAGCATTAAAAAACCCTCCCCAGGTAATTCCATTGTGTGGCCATTGTTGAGAGGCACTGAACTAACCTTACGTAAAAGCTTAACTAGTAGGTGAGGCAGATAAGATAATCTGCTTCTCCTTTTCTCTCTCCCACTTTCCATCTCTCTCTCTTTCTCTCTACCTCTGTTTTCTTTTCTTTCTCCCCTTCTTTTCTTTCCTTTCTTCGGGTTGGGAAGATCCCCTAGAAAAGGGAAAGGCTACCCACTCCAGTATTCTGGCCTGGAGAATTCCATGGACTCCATAACCCATGGGGTTGCAAAGAGTCGGACACGACTGAGCGACTTTTGCTTCACTTTTCCTTTCTTTCTTGAAATTAAAAAGCTCTATCACAAAGTCAAGTGACTAGCTCAAAGTCACGCAACCGATAAGCAGGAGGGTCAGAACTCAAACCCATGTTAGCCGCTTGTGCTTTTTCAATTTGCGTCAGTGTTGCCTCCAGATGGCCAGTATTATGCCCATTACAAAGAAAGAAAAGCTGAGTGTGATGGTTGATTCTGTTTCCACTTGACAGGGCCAAAGGGTCTTGGTTACATGATTAAACATTGTTCTGAGTGCATCTTGAATAAGATCAATATTTCAATTGAGTGAATAAAGCACTCACCCTAATGTGGGTGGACCTCATTCAATCAGTTGAAGGTCTGAGTAGAATAAAAAGACAGACCCTCCTGCCCGTATGGGGGAAAGCCTCCTGCCTGAATCCTTTGAGCTGGGATATTGGTCTTTTCCTTTCTTCAGTCCAGTACTGAGACATTAGCTCTTCTCGGGTTTCGAGTCACCAGCCTGTGGACCTGCAGCTGCACCATCGACTCTCCTGCTTCTCAGGCCTTTGGACATGGACTGCAACTTACATTATTAGTTCTCCTGGGTTTTCGGCTGGCTGACTGCTGATCTGCAGACTTAGCCTCTATAATCATGGGAGCCAATTCCTTATAATAATAAATCTTATTTATAATAGTAAATCTTATATTCTAATAATAGTGCCTATTGGAGAACACTGACACTGAGGGACGGAACAATTAGGTTTCTGGGTAAAGATCTGACTTTGAGTTAGGGGGCAGTTAGTGAGGGTTCCATGTCCCTTACACCCCTGATGTTCCTTCCTCTTCTGTTGCCAGTCTTTGAAGCTAAGTTTGGGCCAATACCCATATTAGATGAACAAACCCTAGAGTCCTTGATGACAAGCTCAATGTCAGAATCTGTGGATGCAGGCCATGAATAGTCTAGGTCAGAAAATAAAAGTTGGTAGGAAGGACTATACTTTACTGGAACCAAACCAAAAACATCAGTGTTCTTAGTTTGGAGTGATTCTTGGTCCTGGAGTTCATCCAAGTTCTCCTTTGGCCCCTTGCATCTTACCTGCCCACCATCCAAGCCCAGCGAAATCAGCAGACGGTCATGATGTGATCTAGGCATGCTGAAAAGATTACCGTGATGGTGAGGGAGATTCCAAAGGTTTTACAAAAAGAAAAAGAAAAAGCATTAGCTAAAGAATGGAGCCAAAGTGCTCAGATACCACTTGGCAGCCAGGAAGTGTGTTAAATCAGAACAACCAAGAGAGAAAAGTGCTTTGGAGTAATTGTTGTTGAAGCTGCTTCCAGAGCTCATTCCTCTTAGGAGAAAACTGTCTGTCTAGAATCAAGGAGAGTCTTACCTTTAGAGTTTTCTGTAGATGTGGAGTGTGAGGAGGGCCTGAAAGACTGGTCTGCAAAGAGGTGGAGGGTCAAGAGATAATAGAGCATTTATGGGAGGGTTGCCTGAAGGCAGTCAGAGGAAGAGAAGGAGGCCTGCACATGCCTGGATGCTGGAGGTTGTGTGGGAAGGTGGCTGATCGGGGATTTGGGGCTTTTGTGAATGGGAGCATCTGATATTAAATTCTAAATCATTTGAAATACTCTCAGGCAATTTCTTACCTGAAAGCTTTGGCAAACTCTTCTGTTTACATAGCCTGGCAGTAGTATTTTGGGGTAGTGATGGCTTGGGGTGTTCATTAGGGGGTGATATAGTACAGAGACAAGAAAATGTATGTCTGGTATTTTTGCTGTAAGCTTTTTAGCCACAAACATTTTTGCTGTATAACTAACTGACCATAAGGCAATTTTGTTGTAAAAGAGAAAATAAGGAAATATAAAAGAAGGGCATTAAAAAGGACATAATGAAACATGAAAAATGAGTAGAAAAATTAAAAAGGCTTTATTGAAATGTATTTGAATCCATTTGAAATGTGTTTAGATTCATGGCAATACTGTGCAAATAACTGATTTTATTTTGCCTCTTATATCTAAGCACTTGTCTTCCAAGTTTTTCATTCATAGAATTTTATACTTTTTTTTGGCTCGTTGATGTGTCTCCTCACTTGGCATCACACTTTTCTATTTTGATAAAATTCTTCATTAACAGAGGCTTCAGCTTCCAAATTCTAGGATGCATATTTGCATCCAAGTTTTGAATCATGTTGAGAAAGCTCTTTGTTCTTGGCAGATTGTCACATGTCCACTGATAGACGTTCCAAAGTTCTATGGAAGGTGTGGATTCAACTCTGCACCTTTAAATCACTGGAGGATTTGCAAAAGACATTATCATTTTCTAGCACAGCCTGTGCCCTGACTTTACATTCTCTCATTCACATGTCCAGTAAGTTTTATCATAGTATTTTCTATCAAGTCCATATACATAATTACGGTCCACTATTTTAAGAGTGCCACATCTACTCATCACTGCACAGACTCTTATGAGGGCTAAGATTGATGGAATGCAAAAATGGAAGTTCTATGTCAATGGAGAAATGAAACCAAAACTGTCAACCACTTAGAACAAAACCGTCAACTGGTTATCTTTCACAGCACGATTGCCTTATGGCCGATTAGGTGTGAGGAAAAATGTTTTGCAGCCAAGATGTTTATGGCAAAGATGCTTACAGAAGAAGTACCTAGAACTGAAATAAAGAATCCACAGAATAGAGAAATGATTTGTCAAATGAACCAATTTAGTGGAATTAGAGCCTAGGTGGTAGCTGAACTTGAGGGTCCCCAAGAATCTCCAAAGAGATGGGGGCAATGCTGTGTTTCCCTTGTTCAGGGCGTTTGAAAAATATCACTTGAATCTTTGAAGTCAAGGTGATACCATCTAATGAGTAGAAGACATCAAGTCTCAAATAGAGAACAATTGTAGTGACAGACAAAATGAAATGCCCCTAAAGAGATTATGGAAGTAGTAGCAGTCCTGATCATTTATTCTTTCATCACACACTGGGACATCATTTTGTGTGTCAAGCCCCTCAATGCATGCTGAAAATATAGACATCATCCCTTGCCCTCAAGGAGCTTTACCTTTTGGTTGTGAAGGCAAGAGGAGCTGACATTTTTTAAGCTCCTCCTATGCGTAAACAGTGGGCTTTGTATTTCACATGCACTGTCTTTCTAAAATTCTCCCAACAGCTTTATGAGTAAGTATCTATTATCCCCATATAGATAGGTAAACTGAAGCTCAGAGATGTTAGGGACCTTGACCCAAATCTGACTCAACTAATCCATAATGAAATCTGTGTTTGGACACAGGATTATCTGACTCCAAATTGGGAGGAAGGGTCTTTATTTTGGTCAGGGGCACGGGAAAATTGGTAGGCGTTCAGGCTCAACAGTGTGATTTGAAAAGTACTCCCCGTATTTGTCCTGAGTCCTACCCAGTCTGCCATAACGCCCATCAGTCTATCTGCTTTCAGTGCTTTTCACTGGGTGAACCATTGCTGTCCACCTCATCCCCATTTTTAGAATATTGACACCAATTCAGCAAGGCTCCATCACCTCATTATGGATGAGTTTGCTAGCATGGGGGATCTGGGTGCCTGCTGCGGGGGCAGAGGAGAGACTGGGATCCCAGCAGGTCGATGTTACACAAACTTGGAGAAGATGTTCTTCTTTGCAGGCACACAGACTCTGCTTTTTGATACAAGTAAGAGTCATCCACCATAATTAGCAAAGGGCAGTTACTTGGGTCTTTTAAATGAGTCCTGTGCCCAGACTACAAGGAGAAAAGGAGAGATTCATCATGTTGTCTCATGACTAATTAAGTGAGGATGAAATCTGAACCATCTATGTGATATCTATTTAAAATGATTTGTTCATTTTAAATGAATCCTTTAAATGAATCCCAGAATCCTTCTCCTTGGGGAGATAGCTAGGAGCTGGGTGGAGACAATTTGGGCATTTGAAGAGCAGGAATGAACTGGACTGGCAAGCTGAGAATCCACCTGAGCCTGGAGTTTCTGTGGCCAGTGGATGGACATCTGATGTTTTTGTCTGTTCAGCACACCCTTGGGGAAAATGCTCCTCTTCCATTCTGACCATGTGATTGGGATGGGGCTGCCAATCACGGTTTCTTGCCCAATCACCTGGCCGCAGGGGTAGATACATGATCCAGACTCAGCCAATGATAGTGCCTTGTTTGCCTGGCCCCAGTGATTTGTTGGAACCACTTCCTTTGGCAATGAGAACAAAGGACATAGATTTTTTCTGCTGTGCTGCTTGAAGGCTAAGGAGTGACTTCTAAGGCCTCCTGTCTCTATCACATGGTGTGGCTGTCTGTAGAGGGGAATAGAATCAAACTGGGAGCACCAGAAATGGAGCAAAAGTGGACAAAGAGTGTCAAGGTTCTAGTTCCCAGTCTTGAGTCTCCTGGAGAATCTCTCATCCTTGCCCTTTGCATTTTAACTGTTTCCTTCTGCAATTTCAGGAGCCAATAGTTTCCTCATCTGATTAACCTTGAGTTAGGCTACTGTTGGTTCCAAGTGAAAGAACTCTAACACAGATAGGAACATCAAAAATCATATTTTGAGAGCATTTTCTTGTAAGAAGCTGGGCAGCAGGCGGTTTCCCAGCAGACCAAATCAACTAAATATGGAGGCACAGGCTCAAGAGTCTCCAACACTTGACCTACCTCCTTTGGGTACCAATTCTAAGTTTCCACTCTTTCGATTCCACCTTAGGTAAGGGGTAAATGATTCTGTCTGGTCTCATTCTCAAAGACTCAGCCTAGAACACAACTCTCAGCACCTGGCAGCCAGGCCTCCGGTCAGTTTTACCAAAGGCCCAGCTGCTTCCGTGAGAGGTGAGAGTTTTGAGACCTGTTGGCTACATACCCCCTTGGAGCCACCAAAGGGACTGATGGAGTGGGAGAGAGGGAGACACTGAAAAGGCTATTTCTGCTCCCACTTCAACTGGAGCAGCCCTCCAAGCACCCAGTTACTTTTACTTTATTCTAGTGTTTTAAACTGAAATATTGAGTTGATGTATGTTAGTTTCAGGTGTACTACAGAGTGATTTGACATTTGCATACATTATGAAGTGACCACCATGCTAATTCTACTAACCATGTGTCCCCATCAAAAGTGGATACATTACTGACTGCATTTCTTATGATCCAGGGCTTCCCTGGTGACTGAGACGGTAAAGAATCTGCCTGCAATGTGGGAGACCTGGCTTTGATCCTTGGGTCAGAAAGATCGCCTGGAGAAGGGAATGGCTACCCACTCCAGTATTCTTGCCTGGAAAATTCCATGGATAGAGGAGCCTGGCGGGCTGTAGTCCATGGGATCACAGAGTCAGACACGACTGAGCAACCACTTTCACTTTCTTATGCTGTCTATTACACCCTGTGACTTATTTACTATATAACTGGAGGGTTATATCTCTTAGTCCCCTCCACCTATTTCACCCACCCCCTACCCTCTTCCTTCTGGCAACCAGTGTTCTCCTCTGCCAGCCCCAGTGTTCCCCCTTTTTTGGGGCACGTGGCACACAGGATTCTTGTTCCTGACCAGGGATGGAAGCTGCATCCCCTGCAGTGGAAGCATGGAGTCCTAACTGCTGGACCCCAAGTCTTTGTATATAATGGATTTAATGCACAATTTTGGGGGGAAATGTAGTCTAGCTGTGTAGAGAAGAGGAAAGGAAAACAGGTTTGCTACACAGCCGGCCAGTTGGCTAGAGAAAACATTTGGCCCTTTAGATGGCAGTCTTCCTCACTGTCATCTACGTTGAGAGATGACAGCAGGCTTGGTCAGGGAGTGTGTGCACACGTCAGGATTTCCCAGGAGAGGTGGTCTCAGCATGAGGACAGTGCAGAGGAGCGGGGAGAACACAGCATGGCATGGAGATGCAAGATATCATTGAAAAGTTACACACCTACTGTTCCATAAAGACAGTATTTTTTTTTTAATTTTAAAATTCTGCATCTGAAAACACAGTATGACAGAAAGCATCTATATACACCTGCAGTGTTTTTGGTATGATACAGGATTCAATACATCCACTGTTTTCTGCAAAAGATTTTGCTTTGTCAGACAGAAACAAACTCCCCTAGACAAAAAAATACAGCTAAGGCACAATTTTGTTGTTATTTTTCTGCTAAATGAAAAGACAGAAAAGGTGCAAAAATGGGCGGGTAGTGCAATTGTTTCCGAGAATCACATTCTACCGTGAGGAAAAGCATTCAGATGATTGGAATTTGATTACTGGTCAATTTCAGATAGTTCAATATCTCTTAAAATACTCCTTTAAATAAATAGCAAAATATCTACATCTTTCAGTGTGTGCCATTTGAATTCTCTCTTTTTTTAAAACTTTATTTACAGAGTCTCTCTTTTTTTAAAATCAATACATTACAAAATATTTCTGTACAGTTTTATGCATATTATGATCTATAACAAAATAGTTATTTTTAAAAACTATATCACCACATGTCTTTGAAAAACAATGAAAGGGACGGTAATAACTTATTGTGAGGCCTCTTAAAAAATACCCAAATGCTATTGACAATATAGTAATACCAAAAAAAGAGACAAAGGACGACAAAGACGATTGAGCTCAATTCCAGTGAATTTCCTATGAAAACCCTGGGGTTGTCTTTGGCCTCCATCAGCCCTGGAGCAATGGCAGGGAAAAGGAGGGACTCTGAAAGTAGGGAGAGTGTGATCCCTTTGAGAACATGACCATCCACTGGGAATATTAAATTCTATCACTTTCCAGGCAGGAAGGACGAAGAGATAAATTGAGAAACTCTGCTGATTTACCCTTGAATGAAGTACATAAAGTCACCAAGTCTTCGGGGGAGGGGGAGGATTGGAAAGCCCATGTTGGCATCCTGCCGGTAATTAAACCAGCCTATTGACAGCGGCGTTATGCTCCAAGAGAGTGCTTCGGGAGTCGGCTGAGGTTTAGACGAGCACCCAAGCCTTCATTTTACCCATAGGAAAAATAGAAGGATATTTTTCTTCAAGACGACACATAGAAGCCATTTCTACCACATCTGCAAGCTACAGATTGGCAGCCCCTGGCTTAGGAGGTTGCTCCAAAAGCTTCAAGATGCTCTTTTCTCTTGGATGATGGTAGAAATGGGAGAGAGAGGGTGGTCAGCTTTCCAAAAATAATTTTAAGGCCACATTTAAAAACGGAGAAACCTAAGGCTTTTGAGGGGGGGAGGTGGCGTGGAGAAAGGAGAGAAGGGAGGCAAATGAGGAATGGAGAGGATGGAGTTAGGAACAGAAGTGGCAAGACGCAGAACCTGCTTTCCCGTAGGGCCTGTAGGCAGAGGGGGATGGAGTATTCCCAGCCAAGGGGAAGGGGAGGAGAGAGGGCTTCCATCTCCCTGCCTGGGGCTTGGCAAGGACAGAACCAACGACAACATGAGGGGTAGACACAGGTGGCATGCGGAAGCCCTCCTCAGTCTTAAGAGGGGTCAGTACAGTATCTTGTTTGCCAGGTTAAAAAATAATAATAATACTTCTGAGAGAGAGACACAGACAGAGAGAGGGAGAGAGACAGAGAGAGAATTTGCATAGATTATACATTCAGCTCCAGCAGATTTTGGACACCTTTATTCCTCTCCCTCCTCCCCCAAGGTAAACTTCTCAGCAGACACATGAGGTAGCGCCTGTGGTTGACCCATGGGCAAAGTAAGGTAGGTGAGGCGAAAAGCAGAGAGGACCTCCAGTGAGCATGGCTTCCAAAGATGCTTCTGGACACATGGCAAGGTGGCCGCTCCAACCCAGGATCTGGAGCGAGCCGGGCTATTTGACACGCCAAACTCTCCCCATGAACAATCTCCTGGACATCTCCACCTGGTGTGATGGAATTCTGGAAGGTGGGGACTGGGCCAGTGTGGACCTCCTTGATGTCCAAGGGGCAGCTTTCGAGGTCAGCAAATCCTGTTTCATCTCCCCTTCAGTATAAACTGTCTTGAGATCAGGAGAGCTGAACAAGCCAGTTCTCATGGGACACTTCTCTGAGGGACCATTTCTTCGGGATGGGAATGACTAGTGAGAGGCCCTCATTCCCTTCAGAGTTCCACATAAGCTGTTATTTTTGCCCCTTCCCAATGCTGGCTTTTCCCCCTCCACCAGGACACCACCTAACCTCCTTTTAAACACCTCTCCATAGAGTGGGCAGCGCACAGGCTGAACTTGGACCGAACCCTTTGCCTACACTCTGGTAAAAACAAAACTTGCCAATGTTTGAAAATCAGATTTCCTATCAAAATATGGATTTTTGGCTTATCTTACCAAATTAGACGATCCTGCTGCACCGTGCCTGTATTCTCACTCGCAACTTCAGACTGGAGCTGAGACGCAGCCGTATTTTTTGTCTGTGTCAGGCGCCCACTTGCTGACCACAGTCCCCGCCATTCCCTCTTGTCTGACACCAGCCACTTCATTCGTCTGTGCTAGTGTCCTGGACTGCATAGCCGCGGGCAACCCCTGCCA
Source organism: Bubalus bubalis (assembly GCF_019923935.1). NCBI lineage: Eukaryota > Metazoa > Chordata > Mammalia > Artiodactyla > Bovidae > Bubalus > Bubalus bubalis. The sequence continues at coordinate 26,365,953 of NC_059180.1, forward strand.
GAGGGTGTGGCTTTGACCTGGCAGGCCTTTGCCAACAGCTGTTTCTAGTATATCCCCCTTGGGTGCTGCAGAGGGAGCTTGGGTCCTGCAGCCCCAGTGAACTGGACTATGAAAGGGGTCTTTGCTCAGGCCCCCACACCCAGCTGCTACCGCTCTCCTCTCTTCGGGACCCTCTTGGCAAAGAGATCAAGGTTCCAGCCAGGGTTCTCCTTGCACCTGCAAACTGGAGGACCAGAAGGAAGCACAGTCCCCCCAATCCTGGCCTGTGCCCAAAGCAACTGTCATCTCCTTTTTTCGAGGAATTGACTGAAACCTCAGCTCCACTGGCATTTTGAAAGTTCAACAATGGCAAATGAAGGCAGAGTGACTCCTGGTCAGATCAGAAGGGCCTTTTTCCTAAGGGAGGAGCGCACACACTTAGAATGTGAGGAGCCTAGCAACCGCTCTGCCCTCCTTGGAGACAGACTGTTTTGCGCTGGGCCTGGGAAGCAGGGCTCAGAGTTGTCTGCCTCCTGGGTGTGGCTTCTGCCTGACCATAACAGGGGTGAGTGGGAAACTGGACAAAGTATCACAGCTTATTGGATGCATCTTTCTCCCCTAAACCCACATCCCACCTCTCAAGCCCCCTAAAGTCCAGGGACCCAGTCAGAGACTCAGTCACACTCTTCTAAATTCTAAAACAATTTCCAGGGGACCACATTCTCGGGTTTTGAAACCCTCAGGCAGCCGCAGCTCAAGGCTGCCTGACCAATGGCCTTGAACTAATAAATCATTCTCAGGTAGACAATAAAAATGAGTTAAACTATCTCCCCTGGGAAAACATCACCTTGGCTCAAATCATCCTGGGCTTTGCTTGAAATTCTCTCTTTTCCCCTTGAAGCAAAATGTAACATCTTCAAAGTGATTCTCTGGTTCAAGAACAGAAGATGTTGAGGAACATCCTGTGTGACTGCTCAGCTTCCCAATTTCCTGGTAGTCAGCGGGGAGTGAGGGGACAGGAGGGGACCATCCCCAGAGTAATAAGCCAGCTCTGCTGTTTCTCCACATCTTCCTAATAGAACAGGAGTCAGCAATGTCAGGGTGCAGGAGGGGCCTTGTTGAGGAGTCTGCAGGCTCATGCTGCATGCAGGGATGTACCAGGGCAGGGCTCCCATAGCCACCATAAGTGACATACAGAGTCCTACAGGCCTGGCCAAGAGGAGCAAGGCTGGCTTCCTGGGCAGCTTCCACAGGCTCAAAGAGTCCTTGGACAGAAGTAGAGGCTGAGGGCAGAGAGAGGATGTGCCATGGGCCTCTGGGCTCCCAGTGAACTTGTAGAATCACATGGCAATCATGTGGGCTTTCTGAGAAAGCCATGCCAGGCCCCTGCCCTTGGGTTCTCCTGGCTTGTCTGGCCACCCCCACCACCCTTTTCCTAAAATAGATCTCTTCTGCTCCTGGGCATGCAAGGAGCTGCTTTCCCTCTGTCCTCTGGTCACAGGGAGGCCCATGGTTAAACTGGCTGTGGGAGGATGGTGATGGAGACGCATGGATGGCCCAAGCTCTGCAGCTGGATGGTCTACCTCCACAAGTGGCAGGCCTGTTGCATCCCTGTGCTGGGGGCTGGTGGCGGGGATGGCTCAGGGATTCCAACACCCCCAGAGCTGGAGGGCTAACCGGGTGGTCCTCCACCCTGTGTGAAGAAAAGTGAGGGACCGATGTTCCCAAGGGCACCCCACTTTCAGCCCATGGACATTGCTGGTTGAAGCATTTCCCTCATGGTGTCCAACTCCCTTGCTTTCCACTGAGGACATGGAAGATGGAAGGCAGACACAGAGAGGCAGACATAGGTAGATAGATAGATGGATACATAGAGAAAGCAGGAGGGAGGCAGACAGGAGGGGCTGGGGGAACTAGAAGGGCAGGAGGAGGGGGCCTTTTGTGAATAAAGGCAGCTTCAGTTAGTAAGATAACATAATTGACAAGCTGCAAAAACAGCACCTACTAATTAGTCATTGACTAAAACATATAAATAATAAATATCTAAAGTGTCCCTTCTCTGTATCCTCCATGGCCCACAGGACATCCTGCCTTGCAGGGGTGGGGTGGGGCGAGTAGGGGGCAACAGCTGACAGTTCACTGGGAGCAATCGGCAGTACCTTCAAAGCCACACTGGAGAGAAACCCAACGAGGACCGGCTCTCCTGGGAAAGGACAGTGCACCCAGGGCTGGGACTTTTCCGAGGGAACCTTTAGGGGCGGGATCAGTGGAGGAGGGGGTTCTCAGGGAGGGATCGCTGGATGAGTGGGGCGACCCTCCAATGGGCACATGGCAAGGAAACCCTTTGGGTTTCTAGTAACTCAAGCAATTTGAATAATCCTACTCTTTAGGTTTTAAACAACCAGATACTCAGAGCTTCCCACTTTCACACTGCATGTCAGGCGGGGCTGGGTGGCACCTCAGACAAGAAAGGCCATGAATTTAAAAACCGAATCTGAAATGCTTTTTCCTCGCTGTGTAAAGTCTGTTCCATGTGGTTCGGTTGCTCCCAGCAGCACCGAAGACACATTTCACAAAGTTCCGAGCGCCCGACCTCAGAACAAAGGGCTCAGGCAGGTGAGGGGTATTGCTGTGCTGACCAGCTCAGGAGTTTTGCTCCCAGTGATCTCTATGAGGTTCATGGCCATGGTCCCCCAAAGTTCCCACTGTCAAAGACCAGAGGGGTCATGGTCTTGGTCTCCTGGCCCATGAATGGCTGGGGGGCTTGATGCTAGCCTCGGACTCATGAGCATCACCCTGTTTCTGCCTCAAGAGTGGGTGGCCTGGAGCCCAGGATGTCTGGCAGTGACACTTTGGTTGGACTTTGGCCAAGTCACGTCACAAGGCTCTCCTGCTCATCTAGTTACCAAGGAGGATGGCTGAACCCAAGAAGGGTTGGTGGGAGGCTCAAAGCCGCCCCCTCAACCCCCGCCAAGACTACTACCTCCCTGGGAATGAGCCCACGGATGTGACTTTCATGTTCTGTCACTTCAAGGCTGGCACAAGGGTTTCCTGGCCCAGAGGAGCAGGAAGATGAGCTGAAGGGCAGGGCTGGAGATCAAACCCACCCTCTGGGCATTGCTTTCCAAACTAGCTTCTGCAGAGCCCTTGGGTTCTGAAGAGGTACCTTAGGAGATGCCCTTGGCAAAGGGACTGCCCAGTGGGCTGAACTTTGACATAGAACCTCACACTCTCAGCTTCCACCCAAGCAGCCTGGATTTCATCCGTAGCTTGAACCTCCACCTACGACTCGGTAAAACAAATTCTTTGCTGCTCAAAAGAAAAGTTTGGGAATCACTTGTCTGGGTGGGGGTGGGGGGGATTCATGTCATTGAGGGGGAAGACAAGGAACCTGTAGGACTCGAGGATCAACCAGAAGAGGTAAGACCACCATGGTGCTGGGACCAAGCCATTGCTGTCCCCAGTAGCCAGCCTGCAGGGTGCATGTGGTTGGCAGAACCTGCTTTGGTGTCCAAACCTTCCTTCTTCAACATCCTATGGCCAGGAGAGCCCCTCTCACAAAAGGCAGCCCCAGGGGTGGGAGGTCAGGGTCTGGGTCCCACTGGCCATCTGGCTGCTTTCCCTTTGAGATCCGCTGGGGTCCCCACGTGCCCAGTGCTACCTGAGCCGGCCGTCGGGTTTGACTGCCCCCAGCTCCGACTTGGGGTCGGGGCTGAAGGAGCTCCAGGCTGTCTGGCTGCAGGTCTGCATGACTGGGCAGGCGCTGGGGCCTGTGGCACAGATGTCCATGGCAGTCCACATCCCGCCCACCAGCGAGTCCAGCCAGCGCTCCAGCGTGGCGCCGGTGGAGGCCGCATTCCTCCGAGCCTGCTCCACCTGGGCAGGGTTGATGGGCAGGCTGAGGACGGGGTTCAGGCTCTGGAAGCTCTGCTCCATGTAGGCGCTGCGGAGGGGCCCGTTGTGCAGCCTCAACGCGTCCTCTGAAAGCCAAAGGGAACAATGACATCAGTAGACTAGCCACGGACCAGTCACCTACTACTGCGTGCCTGGCACCATGCTGGGCACTGCATAGCACTGTCCAGTTCATGGGACAATCTCATGAGAAAATCCTTTTAGAAATCCCATTGTATAGGCAAAGAAATTGAGCCCATGAGGATATTTCCTTCAAGAGGTGTGAACCCCTTTGTGTAGAGCATGGTCCATTCATTTATCCATTCAGCATGTATTTATGGAGCCCCTACTATATAGTCCCTGGTGGCTCAGATGGTAAAGTGCCTGCCTGCAATGCAGGAGGCCCGGGTTCAATTCCTGGGTCAGGATGATCCCCAGGAGAAGGAAATGGCAAACTCCAGTACGTATGCCTGGAACATCCCATGGGAGGAGGAACCTGGTAGGCTACAGTCCATGGGGTCACAAAGAGTCGGACACAACTGAGCAATTTTGCTTTCTTTCTACTATAGTCCAGACAGTAATTCATTCAACACATATTTACTAAACATCTGCTATCTGCAAGGCATTCATTTATTCATTTATTTGATGCAGATATATGAAGTGCCAGGCTCTATTCTGTGGTAGAGCAAACCAGACAATGAAGGAAGAATGATGTCGATAAAGAAACAAACAAATAAATAAGGTCATTCCCCAAACTGATAAGTGTCATGAAAGGAATTAATGGGGTGTGTGGAGTCAGAGCAGGGGCTTGATAAACTAAGGCCCCTGGGCCAAATTTGGCCACCACCTGTTGTTGCAAATAAATTTTACTGGAACATGGCTATGCCCATTTGGAAACATATTGTCTATGGCTGTTACCACAGCACAGCTGAGTAGTTGTGATAGAAATTGTACACGGCCCACAAAGCTGAAAAACTTACTATCTAGCCCTTTACAGTAAAAACTTGCTGATTCCTGGGTTAGAGAGTGACCAAGTGTTTATTTTAGATGGGATGGGCAGTGAAGACTTCTCCGAGGTGGTGACATCTGATCTGAGTGCTGATTCACATGAAGGAAGAAGCTACACACAGATCCTGGAGAAGAGAACTCTAGGTTTTGGGAACAGAAAGTATTCAGCCTCACGGAGCACCTTTCCCCAAATCATACAGGTAATGAGAGTTGGAGCCAGGGTTTGAACCAGGGTCTGTGGATTTCAAAGCCTGGACAGGAGTCCTACACTTGGCTGCTGAATGCCCACCGTGAGCTTTCTATAAGACAGGGATTTCTCCTTTGGTCCAAGGTGTAGTGCATGAATAGACCACAGCAGGGAGTCCTGGGGAGCCCAAAACTTGGACCAGAGTTGGGTAGATGGGAGGTCCAACTGGCTTCTGAAACAGCTCTGCCTTGCTGAGCACCAGGGTCTCAGGCCAGAGCACGGGGACCACAGTAAGGCTGCCTGGTTTGAATCCCCACATCTCACACACTAGGCATCTGACTTCTTCCTCATCAGCAAAAATGGGTAGAGAACTATTACCTGCCTCTATTACCTGCCTCGTAGCTTTGTTTGTGATGATTAAGTACGCTGACTCATGTGAGGTGCTTAAAATGCTGCCCAGCATATTCGAAGTATTCAGGAAAGTTTAGCTAGGACTATTATTATTGGCATTATTAGTACACAACAGACACACACACACACAACTACAGGGCTGGTTTTTATCATCCCCATTTTACAGATGAGGAAACAGAAGCAGCTATAGTTTAGATCTGGAGTTAAATCCAGGGCTGGCTGACTCCAAAGCCAGAGCATGTCATTCATACACTGCATTAGTAAACACGGTAAACAAGCCCATACACCCACAGGACGTTAAAACAGTGCTTTTCATTTTTATTTTATTTTTCCATCTGGGGGCTAGTCTTTTGCAGAGTCGCTTCCCTGACTGCAAAATGGGGATACTTACCGTTCCAGCAATTAGACTCACAAGACTGGCACGAGGCTCGGGGAAAAGCCCATGTGCTTTGTAAAGTAACATATGAACAAGAGCGACACTGACTGTTTCCCAGGGCTTAAAGATGGGGAAGCAGAAAATATAGATATTTGGGCTGACAAAAAGAAGCTAGACATCTCTGTTTTGAGGAAGCTCCCACTCATGGCTTATTTCATTGCTAATTACAAGAATATATATTAAAGAAAGACTAGATCATGATCTGGTAAGTCATGTTTTACCAAATCAGGTTTTGCTATAGCCGAGCTCACTGAGATTAGAAGAAACCTCTTTCTAAGACAATGCAGCATTCAGATGACAATGCTTCCTCTTTACTTGAAAGTGGCTTGGAGACAATCAGGACAACCTGGATAATCCGAAGGTTATTTTCTAATATGTGCGGTCCTGAGTGAGGAAGAAAGACAGTGTATATATGCCTGCACTTCAAAAACAATGAGAAACCTAGTTGAATTAAAAATATGCCTTACCCTGAGGAAACCATAATTGACAAAGACTCATGGACCCCAATGTTCATTGCAGCACAATTAACAATAAATGGCACCCCACTCCAGTACTCTTGCCTGGAGAATCCCATGGATGGAGGAGCCTGGTAGGCCACAGTCCACGGGGTTGCAAAGAATTGGACACGACTGAGCGACTTCACTTTCACTTGACTCACTTAAGACATGGAAGCAACCTAGACGTTCATCAACAGATGAATGGATAAAGAAGCTGTGGTGTATATACACAGTGGAATATTAGCCATAAAAAGGAACACATTTGAGTTAGTTCTAATAAGGCGGATGAACCTTGGAGCCGATCATACAGAGTGAAGTAAGTCAAAAGAGAAGAACAAATATCGTATATTAACACAAATATACGGAATCTAGAAACATGATCCTGATGAGCTTGTTTGCAGGGCTGCAGTACAGAGAACAGACTTCTGGGCACAGAGGGTGGGACGAATGGAGAGAGTAGCATGGACACATGCACACTACCATTTGTAAAACACAGAGCCAGCGGGAATCTGCTGTATGACTCGGGAAGCTCCAGCCAGGGCTCTGTGACAACCCAACGGGGTGGGACAGCATGGGAGGTGGGAGGGAGGCTCCAGAGGGAGGGGTCACATGCATACTTATGGCTGATTCATGTTGCTGTATGGCAGAAACCCACACAGTATTGTAGAGCAGTTATCCTTCAATTCAAAGTACATTTTGAAAAAAGAAAGGCAAAAAAATATGCCTTGACATATCCCCTGAGAAAACCATAATTCGAAAGGATGCATGTACCCAACGTTTATTGCAGCTCTATTCACAATAGCCAGGACGTGGGAACAACCTACATGTCCAAGGACAGATGAACGGATAAAGAAGATGTGGTGTATATATATATACATAGAACTCAGCTACAAAAAGAAAGAAAAAGGGGGTCATTTGTAAAGATGTAGATGGACCTAGAGTCTGTTATAGAGTGAAGTAAGTCAGAAAGAGAAAAACAAATACTGTATATTAATGCATATATGTGGAATCTAGAAAAAGGGTACAGATGAACCTATCTCCAGGGCAGGAATAGAGATGCAGGCATATAGAATGGACACGCAGACACCAGGAGGGTGGGAAAGATAAAGTGAAAGTAAAGTCGCTCAGTCCTGTCCGACTCCTCGACCCCAAGGACTGTAGCCTACCACGCTCTTCCGTCCGTGGCATTTAAAGGTGGGACTAATTGGGAGATGATGATTGACATATATATATTACCATATGTAAAACAGATAGCTAGTGGGAACCTGCTATAAAGCACAGGGAGTTCAGGTTGGTCCTTTGTGATGACCTAGAGAGGTGGGATGTGGGGGTGGTGGGTGGGAGGGAGGTCCAAGAAGGAGGGGATACAGGTATAATTATAGCTGATTCACTTCACTGTACAGCAGAAACTAACACAACATTGAAAGCAATTATACTCCAGTAAAAAAAAACCAACTATACAAGAAAGTCATTCCTTCAGTTCCCAATGCTCCAGGAAGCTGGGGGGGCTGGACTCTGTGGTTAGGAGGCAGACAGGTGGGAGAAAGCAGAAAAGCAAGCATGTCCTGTCTTGCTGTATTTAGCAGAGGCTCTCTTTTTCAAGTTCATTAATAAGTCTGGCTTTCTCCCATTTCTCCCTGATACGCACCACAGGGTGGGCAGCTCCTGCCCCCATCTCAGCAGAGATTGCAAAGATGAGAAGCTGGAGATCGGGGAAACACCCGAACTTAGAAAAGGCAGGACTTGCAAAGTGGAAAGAGCAATTAACAAACATTTGAATACTGGGAATCAAATATTGTGGTTGGTGCAGAAAACCCTTATGAAAAATGAGGTTAATGTGGGAAATGCTATTACAGCATCAGCCCACGATGCTCGCCTCTCTAATTAAATTTCCCTCAATTCCACCTCATCAGATTTCTTGAGATTACCAGGGACGCATCAATAGCAAATTACTCTTGATGAATCATTTTACAAATTGCATTGCTCCCACCTTCTTGTTCCCTGTCACTGGAACATCATTAACAGATACAATTACCGACAACAGGGGGGCTGCTCCCAGTGGGATAAAATGACCCCTGGCTCACTCTAGGCATGGGTGGGAAGAGCTTGTTGTCTTTAGAAACCCCAGGAGAAAAAGAGGAAAAATCGGGACCCTGTGCATGGCCTTGGGCCATTTTACTGAGGTAGGATGGATTCAGGGCCATTCTTGTTCTAGATGTATTGAAAGCTGAGAGGAGATGGTCACTTCCATGCCTCTCCTCTACATCTGGCTTTGGGAACCCTTAGTAGTGCTAAAAATGTGAGCCTCTTCAGGGTGACACTCCAGGACCCTAAGTGGGTGGGCTCTGGCCCAGCCAGTTCTGGAGGGACTGTCTTTTGCCTGTTTCATGGGGCAGAGGAGAAGCAGACGTCTCTCTCCTGAAAACATGAGGTCCAAATCTTTCTGCTTGTTAGCACAGAAACTTGGCAGAAATTGACAGACTTCACATTAATACTCTCTTTTTAGGACTCCAAGTGCCCTTCCCCATGTCTATGTCCCTCTCTCCTTGTGTCAGTAGCTAAATGATACCCAGCCCAGAACTCTTTTTAGCTAACAGAGACTATGAAGCGTTCCTTGCTTCTGGGTTTCTGATCTGTTAGATGGAGATGGACAATTTCAAACACCCAGAGACCTAGAAATCCTGTTTCTAGGAATCTGTGTTATGGAAGAATTTTCATGGGCATCTTTACGGTGTTATCTATAACAACAACAATAAAAGAAGGTATGTGTCCACTAAGGTGGGGGACAGACTGTGGATCCTAAACTCAAAGGAATACTAGGCAGCTGGTAGTTTTACATATATTGACTTGAAAGTGAAAAAAAGCAAGTTTCACTACAAAGTGGATCATTCCACTTTTCAAAAAATGATAATATCAAAATGAATCCGCCACAGGTATACATGTGTTCCACATTCTGAACCCTCCTCCCTCCTCCCTCCTCATTGATGTTTGGCAAAACTAATACAATTATGTAAAGTTTAAAAATAAAATAAAAAAATGATAATATCTTTGTGATTTATTTTGTATTTGAAAGTGAAAGCCGCTCAGTCATGTCTGACTTTTTGTGACCCCCATGGACTACACAGTCCATGGAATTCTCCAGGCCAGAATACTGGAGTGGGTAGCATTTCCCTTCTCCAGGGGATCTTTCCGACCCAGGAATTGAACCAGGGTCTCCTGCATTGCAGGTGGATTCTTTACTAGCTGAGCTACCAACACTGAGAAATGTCTAGAAGGATGCACACTGGACTCTTGGCAGTGGCCACTCCAGGGGGTGAAACTGAACAGGGAGGAAGATGTTGTGAGGGCCTCCGTGCATGCTAAGTTGCTTCAGTCGTGTCTGACTCTGTGTGACCCCATGGACTGTAGCCCACCAAGCTCCTCTGTCCACGGGATTCTCCAAGCAAGAATACTCGAGTGGGTTGCCATGCCCTCCTCCAGGGGATCTTCCCGACCCAGGGGTTGAACTCATGTCTCCTACATTACAGGTGAATTCTTTACTGCTGGGTCACTGGGGGATTAAGGAAGATGGTCTCCATGATAAAAGAAAGAGGAAAGGAGGGGAAATAGGAAAATAAAAGAAATATTTTTGGGAAAAAAAGAAGAAAGGCAGACACACTAGGAGTCTGATATCCCTCTCCCGGACCTACTCATCCTGAATTTCCTGTTAATAATTCCCATCATTTGTTCATAGCTTTCTACTGATACATGAATATTGAAATAACATATTGTTGGCTTGGCCAGTTTTTGAACTTTAAATACATGCACTGTAATTATTATATTTACCATCCCCCAAAGTTATGTTCTAGACACTTGTCCAGATCAGCATGTGGAGTGTTCCTGCACTGGGTTCCCTGCTGCGTAGACTTTTGTTGTCAGAACAGACCACACTGATGGCCCATCAGATGTTGGACATCTGGATTGGTTCTGGTTTGCTGCTATTATGAACAACTCTGCTGTATTTCTGCACAAGCCTCTACCTCGGGTGGAATGTCTGTGTGGTATGTATCTATGTTCAACTTTACCAGCAAATGCTAAAGCATTTTCCAAACTCATTATGTGGCTCTCCCACCAGGGCATACATCATTCTTCATTGTGTGTGAGCTCAGTTGTGCCTGACGCTTTGTGAGCCCCTCTGTCCATGGAATTTTCCAGGCAAGAATATTGGAGTGGGTTGCCATTTACTCCTCCAGGGGATCTTCCTGACCCAAGGATCGAACCCGCATCTCTTGTGTCTCCTGCCTTGGCAGGTGGGTTCTTTACCAACTGCATCACCTGGGAAGCTGGTGGCTTTCAGGACATGTATAGATGGTTATCATTCTCCAACTTGACCATCAAATAATGTTGTCTCAACTTCAAACATGTCCTAACATAGTGGATGTGAAGTGGAATCTCTTTTTGATTTGAATTTGCATTTCTCTCATTACTCATGAGGCTGAACACCTTTTTATATGTGTGCATATATATTTTCTCTCTCTTTTTTATTTCTTTTATATCCGAGATTGGCCCTTTCTCTAAAGGGCCAGATAGCGAATACTTTTGGCTCTGTGGGCAACCACTCCATAATGGCATTGTGACCCCAAAGCAATCATAGTCAGCATGTAAATGAGTGTGACTGTGTTCCAATAAAACTTTATTTACAAAAACAGGGAGTGGGCTGGATTTGGCCTGTGGCTTATAGTTTGCTCTGACTCAGGGAATTTCTGAATTTGAGTACTTTTTGTATATTCAGATATGAGTACTTTTTAAAATGTGTGGCAAATATTTTCCTCTAGTATGTGATATGTCTCTTCACCCAGTGTATCATGTTTTTGATGAACAGAAATTCCTCTTTTAATTATTTTTATTTTAAACAGTGAACAAGATTTGCTGAAACTCAATATCAGCCTGGGTTTATTTCCCATCTGTTTCAAATATGATTAGGGCCTTCTGGAAGTCCAGCGGGACAGCATCTAATAAATAGGTGTCTAATACAGACAGACGACATCACCTCTGTGTGCAGAGACAGGCAGAAAATTAGAAGGTTTGGTATGACAAATGAGCAGGAAAAATCCTGAGAGGCGAGTACTGCTCTCAAAGGCAGCCCACGTGCCCCACATCTGAGCAGCATCGCCTGCCCAGGTGGAGGACCTGGGAGGCCCTTTGCATTGGAATACTTACCCCACAGACATCCTGGAAGTACTCACCTGGTTTGATGGGCTGCCTGTTTGAGAAGGTCAGAGGTGCAACGAGGAATTTGGTTTCTGCAACTGGCACCCAGTGGTGGAGAATTTTCACCGTCCAGACCCCAGGCCTCAGGGGCAAGTTCAAAGGGGGCTTGTAGTGGGTGAACTCGGCAGTGGACTCAATCAGGATGTCGTAGGTAGCTGCGATGATGTTGACGGGATCCACCCAGATGACAGTCACGGTCACGTTGGGGCCCTTCCCCCATTTCTGCATGCCCACCGGCTCGTCCATGGGCCCCAGGAGACCCCCAAAGTTGCGGAAGAGCCGCTCCTTGGCATCCCAGTCAGTGCCGACCTGAAACACAGGAGTGAATCTTGAAATCATTGGGCCTGAATGTGAGTGCTCCATCCCAGAAAGGCCTAGGATCCTGCTTTGGTTGTTGTTTAGGCACTAAGTTGTGTCCAGCTCTTTTGTGAACCTATGGACCATAGCCCATTAGTCTCCTCTGTCCATGGAATTTCCCAGGCAAGAATACTGGAGTGGGTTGCCATTTCCTCCTCCAGGGATCTTCCTGAACTAGGGATCAAACCCATGTTTCCTGCATTGGCATGTGGATTCTCTACCAGAGAGCCACGAGGAAAGCCCAGGATTCTGCTTACTGGGCTTCATTTATCCATTTTACTGATGAGGAAACTGAGGCTACAATTAAGTTACTTGCTCAGTAATTTAAGGCTGGACAGGCAGTTGGCAGGAGATTTGGGATTTGGATCTGGTCTGAAGGATTATGGGGCTATGGTCCATTTCCTTTGGGCCTCCTGTGTCTGGTTCATGGTGTGCATGAGGAATGAATGAATGCCCACTTGCAGGCCATCCCGAGGAAACATAACTCCTGCCACTCACCAAGTGCAGCTGATTTCCACTTTGGTTGTTGGCTTTCCAGATCACGTGCCTCTTTTTAGAGCAATCACTTTGAACAAGAGTGGAGCTCAGGATTTGGAGCTGCCCTGTCATAAGCTAGGGAAAAGGAGGGTCCCTCAGCATCGCCTATCATATGCAGGAGTTCAGATGGCTTTCCAAGGAAGAGACAGTTTTGGCTTCCCCAAAGCATCCTGAGCTGGACCCTATGGGGAGTGATGGTTGTATGATCCATCCTTCCTGCCAGTCAGTGGGGTGTGTGTGTATGGCTCTGACCCCAGAAATCTGCTCTTGGCTTCCATCTTTCCCCTTTTGGGGACTCCAATTTATTCTCCACCCAGTATCCAGAACAACCTAGTGAAACGGCCTCTCACTGCTCAAATCCCTGTGACTGCGCCCCTGCTGAATTCTAGTGTCCAGCACTGCTTGGTACACAGTCAATGGTCCATCAATCACCTAGTGAATGCATGCATGAATAACCTGGCAAACAATGAACTAACGACATAGATCCCTGACAGTGAGCTCTGTTACTATTTCAAGTCAGATGAAATCAGGGGTCTTCTCTCCCCCAGGAGGTTTAGTATAATGTTCTGAAGACGCAGGGTGTGGGCACATGCTAGCAGGCAATGAGCACACTACAAGGCCTGTACTGCTTCTGTGGTCCTTCCACAAGCAGCATCTCTGGTGTGTGTGTGTGGGGGTGGGGTGAGGAGGTGGTGCAGGTGTGAGTAAACATGTCTACACCTTGAGCAGACTTCACACGTGCAGTGCAAACACGAGCTGGTTTATGTTTTCATTGTTTCTGCCATGAGTTACTATACCCATCCCTAAGACACAGGGCTCCATGGCTAATATTTATCCAGAGTTTCTGGTGTTCCAGGCCTACTGCTAAGGGCATAGGTGCATTGATTCAGCTAACATTCCCATCTCCATCGAGGGAGCACCCTTGATCTTATTGTCACTTCACACAGGAGGAAATGCTCTGAGGTTCAGAGCAGTCAGATGACTTGCTCTGGTCAGTAAGAGGGACCCAGGAAGTCTGGGTCCAGGGGCTGGGTTCTTATTCACTCTTCTGTGTATTGCCTCCTATTCACTCACCCACTCATTCATTCATTTATCCAACACAAATGTATCGGACAACTACCACCTACCAGGGGTGGGTGTAATACACAATCACGGGCCCACAGCCTGCCTCAAGTTTCCACCTCTGGGCCAAGACTGACCTTGAGGAGCTGTCCTCAGGGCAGCAGAGGGAGTCATGGATAGTAGCAGCTGATCTCTCAGAGGACGAGCAGGGACTGCTCCTCCTGAGGACCCCTGGAGCCAGCACAGTGGCTGGAACACAGGAGGAGTGAGAACAACACTGTATATTAAGGGAATAAATGAATGAGCGAGCAGGATGCAAGCCAGGCCCCAACGTCACAGAGATTTTTCTAGAGATGTCCCATTCTGCGACTTCCCTCCATACAATCCTTTCCAGTTTCTTCTTGTTGTTCATTAGTCCAGTCTCTCCTCCTGTCCTGACCTGCAAAGTCTGGTCCTTTTTCACCCAACTCCAGCCTCATCTACATCCCTCTCTCCTCCTCCACTCCACCCTGTCTAGGCCGCCCTGGAACACTCTCAGCACCTCTGCCAGAAGGGCTCTCTCACCCCCTGATCTTGTGTCTGCGCCTGGCTCTCTCTTGGGCTGGGTCTTCTTTCCTTCCTCACTCTCCTCCTGGCCAGCTCATTATCCAGCTCTCAGCCCAGGTGTCACCACTCCTGGGAAGCCTGCCTTGCTTACAGGCATCCCTGACATTCTTGTCTAAGCTTAGCTTTTTATTTATGTAGTTATTTAGTGCAGTATCACATTCTAATTGACGTGCCTCTCTCCATGGCTCAAAACTGTCGACTGCATGAAGGCAGGGACCACATCGGGCTTGTTCACCAAAATATCACTGGTGTCTAAAACAATGCTCAGCACACGGTACTCATTCAAGCACACTCAATCTCTCTCTGTCAAACCATCCATCATCTATCTACGTCATGAATGATTAGGGGCTGAGCATATGGGCAAATAGATTAATGATCACAAAACTCCTTTGGGGTCCTACTTAACAGAGGGATTTATAACCAATTAGGGGACTATCCCCTAAAGAAATGGGGGTGAATAATTCTCTAAGTTTGAGTTTTATAACCAAGTAACCCAGGTGGAAGAGTTGTAGAGCAGCTGACAGTGGGAAACTTGAATTTGTCCTAAATCTAGGAGAGGAGAAGGAGGAAGGCAGCTGCCGTCTTCAGCACAAGGAGAGGTGGGGCTGCCCAGAGGGGTCCCATTGCTATCACTTGTCTGTGGCTCAAGAGCTCACCTGACCTCACTGTGGAAATCCACTGCCATTCACCATCAAGTGATCAGTTACTCAAATTTAAGTATGTATTGAGGATCAAGCTCAATATATTGCTCCCCAGCTTCAAGCCCACCATGACTTCTTTCCCACTGCACCTAAAATGCAATTCAAACTTCTTTCCAGGGCCTGTGAAACCCCTCATGATCTGTTCCCTGTCCTCCTGAGTCCTTCCTCCTGCTCACTGGCCATGCCAAGCTCCTTCCTGGGGCCTCAGGACCTTTGCACATGCTCTTCTTTTGGAAGATCCCAGAGTGTTCCAGGTCTCCCCACTGCTTACTCCTTTACAGGTTTCAACTCTGAAGTTATCTCATTAGAAATGCCTTCCTGAATGACTCGCTCCATCAACGTGTAACCCAGCAAGACCCTATGGGGCCTCCTCAGGACAGATCCCCCATGTCCTTCACCTGCCTCTTGTCTGTAATAAAAACTTTACCCTCCAAGGCCTTCTTCAAATTCTAAACAATGAATTTAATCAGAGGTGTGAGAAAATGCAGAAAGAAAGGAAAACAGTCAAGTGAGACAAAATAATAATAATTTAGCCATTAAATGAAGTCGAGGATCTTTTAGTTCCTCCTCAAGGACAATAGATAATATTCTGAGCCATAACCTCGAGGCTTTTTGCAGATACCGAAATCCCCAGCAGGTAGAAGAAGTTAACTGTATGCTGCCCACAAGCACAGAGAGCCCGGAACCATTGGAACCATAAGGTTGATGATGTTGACTCCCGATTACCTCACCACCAACCAATCAGAAGAACATCCACGAGCCGGTCATGCACCCCACAAGTGCCCTCCCTCACCCTGTCTTTACAAAACTTTCCCTGAAAGCTATCAGGGAGTTTGGACCTTTTGAACACTAGCTGCCTGGTCTCCTTGCTTGGCACCTGCAATAAACACCACACTTTTCCTTCACCACAACCCTATGTCAATAGACAAACTTTACTGAGTGTGGGCGAGTGGACCCAAGTTTGTTTTGGTAACAGAAAGCTGTCCCACCAGCCTGTCAAACCCTCAGAAAACATGGATGAAGTCTTATTTTCTTTATAATCCTTGTCATTAACTGGAATACTTTGGTTCACTTATTTGCTCAATCACTGGCTGGCTGCCCCAGTAAACAGCAATCCCAAGACAACAAGGATCTGGTCTATTCAGTTCACCACGGCCCCTCCCACCCTCACACATCATAGGCTGCTGATGGAAGGAGCATCCTTCCTCTATGCTATCAGCATGGGACTCCCAGGGATGGAGTGTGCGAACCAGGCCCTATGCAAAGCCCCAGGACCGTGTGACCCGATGGAGATTCTCAACAGCCCACAAAGTGGCCCTGTACTTCATTCCCTCCTTCTAGTCCAATTTTACACCATTTACCTTAAAACCAAGAAAAAAAATTCATTACACAAGTTTCAGGGCTCCCTGCACCCCACGCTGTTCCTCTGCCAGAGATCTGGGTGGTTCCCACACCCAGGATACCAGAGCTATGTAGCTCAAGCCCTAACTAATCACTAGTCATGGACTGGCCAACATCTGTCACTGCCAGAAGTGCCCAGTTACCCACCAGCAGGCTGATAAACAGGGAGAGCCTAGTGACCAGGCATCCGTCTCCTTAATGGGACATTAATGTCTTCAATCGGCTGCTTGGGCCCCCAGCACAGAATCCAACTGGGGCAGCATCTAATTGCTCCTTGACACCAGTAATTTACGAAGCGGGCTCCCACGGAGCTCGGATCCAGCCAATCCATTTGGAGCCTTCATCGAAAATGGTGGCCTGGGGTTTCCCTGGCGGTCCAGTGGTTAAGAAGCTGCCTTGCAATGCAAGGGGCAACTGTTTGATACCTTGTCCTGGAAGATCCCACATTGCAATGGAGCAACTAAGCCCGTGAGCTTCCATTACTGAGCTGGTGCTCTAGAGCCCCTGTGCCTCAATTACTGAAGCCCATGTGCTCTAGAGCCCCTGCTCTGCAACAAGACAAGCCACCGCAGTGAGAAGCCTGAACACTGCAACAAAAAGACCCGCTACCGCTAAATAAATACATGAATCTTTTAAAAGAAAGAAAATGGTGACTTAATAAGAAATTTCTACCCCTGCCTGTGTGGTGCCCATCCAGTCAGGCCTAGGTTGCCCAGGCAGGGCCACAGGGGCTGGAAAATGTAAGCAGGTCAGATGCTTCCTCCCACCCCACTCCTGGCCCCCAAGATTCTCCATATTCTATGGTCAGACTCTTTACCCCTAACCCAGCAGCCAAATTCACTGGAAATGCTGAAGTCCAGGGATGGACCACCTCTTTAGGTACTTGCTGACATGCAGAAAGCAGGGATAAGGTGCTGGAGTTTCATGTGGGCAACGCTCACCAAGCATGGTCATGCCTCCCCTTCTCACCAGCATCACTACCCAAGCACAGACACTCACTCATTCAGAAATCCTATTTGCATCTACAAAGGCTGTGTCCTCTTCTGTGTGCTGAGGATACAGCAGTGAGCAAGTGCTATAGTCTCTGCTCTCTTGCAGACAATCACCAAGTGATCAGAGAAATCAACAAGGTCATTTGAGATGATAAATGCTAAGAAACATAAAATAGGGATGTCCTGGATGAAAAATTGTGACAAAAGTGGGTGGGCATGGAAGGCTTCTCTGAAGGTGCACCATTTGATTTAAGATCAGAATGACCACAGGAAAAAGGTGAAAACCTGGAAGAAAGTATTCTGGGCAGGAGGATGTGGTGTGACAAGCTTGAGGCAGGACAGAACTTGGAATATGGATAAAGATGCAAGAAGTGTGAGTGGGAAAAAGAGTGGGTCCTGGGTGAGACCGGAGAAGCAGACAGAGGCCAGATTATGTAGTGCCTTTCAGGTCTGAAGATGGTGTTGATGTTACAAGGGAGGTGCTAGATGAATCCATCTCCCAAGGCAGAAAAATAACTAAAAGCCGATGCAGTCCTGGGAGGTAGAAACTGCGTTCCACGGATCCATGCATCCATGCATCAGACCATCTGTCCATCTATTGACACCTCTGTCCAATTCTCTACGCATGCATGCATCCAACACTCATCCATTCAATGACTGATCTGGTGATGACTCTGAGTGAAACTCTATTCTAGGAACTGGGGAGACAAAAGCACAATTAAGCATAGGATTTGTGGCCTAAGTGACCTGGATTCAGTGTTGGGCTCTTCTGCTTCCTAGCTATGATCCAGAAAGTTATTGACTCTCCATAGGCCTCAGTTCTCCAATCTGTAAGATGGGACTAATGCCACAACTTTATTAGGAAACTGGCTTGTTATTGGTTTATTACTAACACAGGATTAGAAGGAATCACTAATTAGGGTAAAAAATGAAAAGGAATAGAAGTTCTACTATAAAGACACACCAAGGCTCCAGGTTGGTTGGTGCACTGATATGCACCACCCTGCACCTTCTCCAGGCACAGGGCGAGCTTATCTTTGGGGTCCTTCAAGGCACCTTCTCCTCCATTTCCAACTACAAGTGTCAGAGCAGGAATAGAACCCAGCAACGGTGCGGCCAGAGGCAATGTTGTGAGACAGTCTTTGGCCTCCTACCTCAGAAAACTGAAGCCTCCCAAAGTCGCTGGGTGGGCTGGCAATCTTGAAGACTTTCTTCGGCATCACCCACGTCTCCAGGGTCTCAAGTTTGCTCACGGCCAGATTTGTAGCATGATGCTTGATCAGAAAGCCCTGGAAACGGTCAGCAAGGAAGTAGAGGTGGACAGAGGCTGGGTGGCCCATTGGATAGTACCTGAAAAACATGCACAGGCTCATGCGAGCTCATGGGTCAGGACTGGATGTGAGTCAGTTACGATGCGGCTCCTCACCCTTCATGCCGATCCTGTTCCTAAGATAACCCCCACTTCATACAAAGCTCACTGTATTTCTGAAGGCTGATCCCATGTTTCTAGGATCTCAATAACTATTAACAATAACTTTTCTGCTGATCATACGTGTAAAACATACTGACTGTATGAAAGCACAATTATGAAAATAAAAATGTCTACTTTGGATGCTTCTTCCATGTTGCTGTCCTTCAGTTGCTAACAACAGCTAACTAACAAGTTGTGTCCAACCCTGCACGACCCCAGGGACTGCAGCATGCCAGGCTTCCCTGTCCTCCACTACCTCCCAGAGTTTGCTCAAGTTCACGTCCATTGGGTCCATTGATGCTATCTAACTGTCTCATCCTCTGCTGCCCCATTGTCCTTTTGCCTTCAATCTTTCCCAGCATCAGGGACAGATGATGTCAGTTCACAGATATATTCAGTGATCCTCTGGTGCTGGGTACTGAGAAGCGACAATGGTGTGCCAACAATGTCATCATGACATATTTCCTTTCAGCCTTATTTTCTATGCACATATTTACATAAATTCTCTATAGCTGGGATCATAATATACACACTGGCTCTAGCCTGGTTTTGCTTCATCGTATTTCCTGATCATTATCATGTCTTTGAATAGTCTCTGAAAGCACGATTTTTTTGTGTGTGTATACATTATTCCAGTGTATGTAATACCGTGACATGGAACTATAATACCAAAATATGGTTTTATAAACAGGGAAAGTTCCCCATCATTGAGTGTTCAACTTGTTTCTAATTTTTTTTGCCATTCTAAACAATGCTGTGGTAAGCATCCTTGAGCAAAAATGTTTTGGGAAACATTTCTCCCTCTCTAATCTCCAAGAGGCTCTTGATGTCTGCTGTGTAAGTTTATCAGAAAGGTTGTTCCGATTTACACTCTCATCGTCCTTTTCACCAATGCACTGGGTATGATGTTTAAAAAGTATTGCCAACCTGAGATAAATACATACATAGACAAATAGCATGTTTTAAGATGCAGGTCTTTGATCCACAAAAGGGCTGAAAGGGGCAGGGAAGCTAAACAGATGCCCAGAGGAGGAGGGAGGAGAGCAGACAGAGAAGGAAGTACGAGCGTGGACAAGCCTAGGTCTTTGTCCTTCCAGGCTATAAAATGAAAAGCTGCCGGCTTTTGCACTGTGTGAGGTGCAGGGCACTTACAGGATGCTTTTGGTTCCAGCATTCCACAAATCACTGTCCACTCACTGCCTTCCCTCTGGTCCTGCCCTGGAGTTTAAGTCTTTACCTCTGATTATAACAGGGAAGCTGCCTTCCTGTGTTATGCATCTCCTGAAATCACTGCCTTGTTATCAGGTGCCTCCGGGGCTCTGAGCAAAAAGACCTGCCCCGTCTTCAGACTGCTCACCGCACATTCCCGGCCCTCGCAGGTCCACTTGGGTCTGGACTTTGAAGCAGAAAACCCTCCCTGTGCTGCAGAACTTGCTGCCACGATGGAATGTTCTACATCTGCATCATCCAGCCCAGTAACCCTAACCTCTGCTGATGACAGAGCTCTTGACGTATGGTTGGTGTGGTTGAGGGGCCACACTTTAAATGTGAGTTAATTTAAACTTAAATGTCTCCTTGTGGAGACAGCATAGATGGTGCTGTGAAAGTGTCCTGGGGTTGCCTGCATTGATGTCCCCAAATTGTCACTTCTTCTGTCTCTTTCCCACGTGACTTGGTGGGTTTCCTTGCACCAGTGAGGTGAGTCTATTTCCCCCTTCTCAAACCTGCTTGGCCAGCAGATGAGGTATCTGCCAGTTCTGAGCCCGGATCCCAGGTAGGCTTGCACATTTTCCATCCCCTCTCTTGCTCCTCTGTGATCACTGTGAGAGCACAGGTGGGCTAACATGTGGGAAGGTGAGATGTTTGGAGCAGAGCTGAGCCACCCCAGGTATCCCAGCCGAAGCCATCCTAGACCCACCAACAACTCCCAGCCAAGGGCAACATAGCCTCCCTCCTGACCCGCCCCTGGCTACAGAAGCGGAAAAGACGCCAGCAGAGCCTAGGAATACTGCTCAGCTCACCTGCAAGCTTGAAGGCTCTGTAAATGCTTATCGTTTCAAAACACCGACTTGGGGCTAGTTTGTTATGTGACATTATTGCAATGGATAAATAATACACTGTCAGGGCTCGTTCTGTAAGGTGGGTGGACTAGTGACAGTCAAAGAAAAGCAGGAGAAATTATTACCATGGAAGTCAAAAGAAGCAAGTGTTTCCAGAAGGGGGCAGTCAGTTGTATGGGATGTTGCTAAGGGGTCAGGTAAATAAGTGATGGTCAAGAAATCCAGGAGTTAACCTTGCATCGCCCCTGTTCCTTCTTCCAAGAAATCCTGTTTTCTCCACCTGAATCCATTCTCTACTGTCCTATGCATGGCCAGCATCCTGGTCCAAGCCACCATCATGTCTTATCTGGACATTTGCTGGAACTGCCTTACTTATCTTCCTCCTTCTTTTGTCTGCTGTAATGGATTCTCAGAGTAGCCATATCTGTCATCCCTTCCTTAAATACCACAAGGGGCTCTGCTTATGCTTGGATAAAACCCAACCTCCTTACCTGGTCTACAAGGTCCTGCCTCTTTCTCTAGCCTCATTTTGTTTACCTTTGTCCCAATTCACCACCTTCTAGCCACGTGGACCTTATTTTGAAGTCTTGAACACCCTAAGCTCACTTCTAGCCCAGGGCCTTTGCACGGGACATTCTCTCTGCTGGGGATGCTCTTTTCCTCTACTGATCGCATGGTGGGCTCTGTCTTATCTTTTTGGCTAAATGTTACCATCTCAGAGAGATCTTCCTTGACTGCTGACTCTTAAGTCACCAACTCACTGCTGTTACTTGAGCTTATCCTCACTGCAGAGCATTTATCTTTAGAGACTTTTGTTCTTGTTGCTGTGAGCTGGGGTACTGCTTGTCTTCACACTAGAATGGGAGGACCTTGAGCTTGGGGCCTGGTCTGTCTGGGTCATGGCTGAGTGCCCAGTGCCTAACACACAGCCTGCCACATGGTAGATGCTCAATTGATACTTAAGGTTTGAGTGAAGATTCTAGAAGGATATTCTCTTGAACCCTTTGCTTCTAAGATACATCTAGGGAACCAGAAACCAGAACTGAACACAAAGTCCCTTGGTACCGACTCTAGACTGTATATGGTAATTAAGTAACTAAAACTGAGAGGACAGTTTTAACTAGATGCAATAGAAGATGCCAGATGCAACACAATAGAACCTAAACGATGCCTCTGGTGCATTTGCTTGGCCCAAAGGTGTTTTTATTTCTTATTTAAATGAGGTGGGCATTAAAAAATTTGGGAAGCTCACACAAAAATGTGGATTTCTAATTTGTCTGAAAAAATCAGGAGATGTGATTGGCAGCTCCAAGTGTACATTCCCACAGGGCAAGGATGTGCTGGAATTCAGCACCGGGACCCTGGGGGCCCCTGGTCCATAGGATCAGTCCATCCTTAGCTAAGGACACATGCTTCCCTCCTGGCCCTAGATCACATTTGAATTTGAGGACCTGTAATAAAACACTGACATCCTTATCTCTGAAAGGGACTCTCAAGCAAACTTTCATTTTCTTGTTCTCCCCATCTGCCATTTTGAAATTTTCTGCAATGAATAAATGTTATCTTCTAACAACAAAAAAAAGCAATAAACATTTTTTTTTATGAAAGTGTATACTATAGACTAGAAAGCCACAATCTGCATGAAATGTCCAGAGAAAATGAGATTTTTGAAATAAAGTTTCTACTTTTCTCCCCAGATAGCTCTGGGGTAGGAATTTACTGTCTTTTGCCTTTTGGGATAAGGGTTCTTTGTCCTGATTTATTTTTAGGCTTGTATTAATAAATATATTGGCTTTGCCCACAGCAAGGCACAGGGGTTCCATTATAATAAAAAATGAAGTAGAAGCCAAAGGATTCCAGGCCTGAGGCAATGTGATGGCTTGCTTAATCCCAAAACAAATAGCAGAAGAAAACTTCAGCAATCATAAATCACTTGGAGGTGTCTTTCAAAATTTCATCTAAGATTATTTACCTTACAAATGCTATGAAACCTGGGATTAAAACGACTCTTGAAACGATATTTGCCTTCCAAGCACCAGTCATCTCCTGGGGCCACATACGGTGGCTCCTGGGACAGGGATTCTGCCCTGGACTAGCAGGGAGGAAAAGACATTCACTGATGACCTTGATCCTCACTGATGACCTTGACCTGAGGCACTGCTGTTACTAGCAATGGGAGTGTTAAAGGAAAATCTGCTTTCAAATGAGGAAAGGTGAGGGGTGGGCTACTGGGGAAGCTCTTAGCCAGCTTCACAGAGGAAATGGCAGCTCAGATGACCCTGGAAGCCTCGGAAACGGCGGATTGAGTGGGGACAGTCAACAAAGGACAGCACAGAGGAACTGATAGACAGTTCATATGACCAGTGATGGAGCAAGCAGCTCACACAACTGCATCTTAAGAATACTGGAAACTAAGATACCAACAATGGCATAAACATTTACTAAAGCACTTCAGATATAAAATACTGTTAAAATGGGGATAATGATAATAATAATACATGACTAATAAAGTAGTTTTAGAGGATTATCCCCTTTAAACCTAACAACACCTTATGCTGTAAGCCTTATTATTATTCCCATTTTACAGATGAGGAAACTGAGGCTCAGGGAGGTTCAAGACTTGTCCAAGGCCAATAGCTAGTAAGAGTGGAGTTCAAATGGCAGATTCTGGGTTTCTAACCCGTTCTGGTCTTCTTTTAAACTAAATCAGGACCTGCAGGTAGAGGAGAGAGAAGGCTGAGGGGAAAATTGTTGCAGGCATGTGGAAACCCAGCTGATCTGCATGGGGTCCCAGTCAGGAAAACCTTCCATGTTTTCAGAGTTTTGTAGAACAAAATAGTTCCTTTCCTGTCCCCCTTCCGTTCTTGAGAGGAAGGAAGAGCAGGGCAAGGAGGGACACGTAGAAGGCTCAGAGGAGAAAGACTGATGCTAATAATTTTTTCTTTGTTGTTTAAAGAGGAAGGTGGGAGGAGGAGGCAGAGGCAGAACAAGAAAGAGAAGGAGAGTGATTGGAGGCACTTCTGGGAGTCCATCCTCAGGAAATAATCAGAAAGGAGAATGGAAAAAAAAAAAAAGCTTTCTGCAAAAAGATATTCATCAGAACAATGGCAACAGGAAAGGGCTGGATTAAGCAAACTCTGGAATTTCTACTCAATGAAATACCAGCGGCATTAAAAAGGGTCATTATCATTATGGAAAGCTGAAGAGGAGCAAGGAGAGGAGGGGCTAATATTACAATGCTGAGCAAAAGAAACAGGACACGTAATCCTTGCAATTATGAAATATCTGCAATGCATATTGCTGAAGAAGAAGAGAAGCAGCCCCAAATTAAAAGGGTTTGGTAGGCTTAGGGAAAGGCAGGGGAGGTGGGGGTGATGTTGAATCCTTTCCCCACCTCCCCTCTTCTTTCCATATATTCTAGAACATTCTTTCCTGAAGTATTAACTAGTACCCACCAGTGGTAGATGAGATGATTCTAAAGGTTGCTGCTACTGCTGCTGCCAAGTCGCTTCAGTCGTGTCCGACTCTGTGCGACCCCATAGACGGCAGCCCACTAGGCTCCTCTGTCCCTGGGATTCTCCAGGCAAGAATACTGGAGTGGGTTGCCATTTCCTTCTCCAATGCATGAAAGTGAAAAGTGAAAGTGAAGTCACTCAGTCGGGCCTGACTCTTAGCGACCCCATGGACTGGAGCCTACCAGGCTCTTCCGTCCATGGGAATTTCCAGGCAAGAGTACTGGAGTGGGGTGCCATTGCCTTCTCCATCTAAAGGTTACGTGAACGTTTTAAATAATCATTCTGCCTTCCATGATGTTACTGGTTATGTTCTCAGGTCTGACAAAGATAGTATGGTCGTGTTTTAGGAAGGAGTCAATTTTCAGAGACACATGAAATGTTTATGGGATTTGCTTCAATCAAACTAATCTGGGAGGAGGGGGAAGGTGGGTGAAGGCAGAGATGAAACTGCACTGGCTGGGAGTCGGTAATCACTAGAGCTGACGATGGGAGATGGGATTTCATTTTTCTCTCCATTTGGTATATATCTGACATTTTCTAAAACAAAAATGTTCTGTATTTTCATGATTGCTTTCCATTTAAAACAAACAGAACTATCTAATATGGTGCATAAAGCTTTCTTCTAAAATATGTATATTTAGCCTAAAGAATGAGTCCACAGAAAGGCAGGACTTCCCTGGTGGTCCAGTGGTTAAGATTCCATGCTCCCAATGCAGGGGGCTTGGGTTTGATTCCTGGTGGAACTAGATCCTGCGTGTGTGTGTGTGTGTGTGAGTTGCTCAGTCGTGTCCAACTCTTTGTGACCCCATGTACTGTATACCACCAGGCTCCTCTATCCATGGAATTCTCCAGGCAAGAATACTGGAGTGGGTAGCCATTTCCTTCTCCAGGGGATCTTCCTGACCCAGGGATGGAGTCTGCACTGAAGGCAGATTCTTAACTGTCTGAGCCACCAGGGAAGCCCAGATCCCACATGCCACAATTGAAAGATAATGCATGCCTGCAACTAACACCCGGTATAGCCAAATTTTTTTTTTTTTTTAAAGAATGAGTCCACAGAAAGGAAATAAGTAGGTAAATATTAGATCTGCTATTCTGAGAAGGTAAAAGGGTTATGAGGGCTTAGACAGGAAATGCTCTGAATGCTGGGAAGTCCGCGTAGCTGACTGTTAGGGAGAAGCGTGGGGTGCAGCGGCAACCCCGCAGAGGAGGGCTGTTCCTCGTCCCTGGTCACCCCGCCCCTCCCGGCTCACCTGCAGCTGCTCTCCCCGGGGGCGCGCAGCAACGCCTCGGCCCTACGGAGGCCCAGGCGGGAGAAGGAGTGGTACAAAGTCAGCGTGACGTCACTCAGGCTGTGGATGCCGTCGGGCTCGTCGTAGACGTTCTCCCAGTAGGAGCGGAGGCCCGGGGTGCCCGCGGGGTAGTTCCCATACAGGTAATAGTCCAGCTGCCCGATGATTTCCTGATTCACCACAGCTTCAAACTTGCGGGCAAAGAAGGTGGGCCGGGCTGTCTGCTGTGCTCGTGGGATAAAGAGAGCGGAGTCAGCCAGTGGGATGGGGGAGGTGGGGATGGAGGAGGCGAGCTCTGCTGTTCCAGCCTGTCTGGATCCACATCACCATTCAGACACCTACTGCCCTCTCTGTTCTCAGTTTCCTCATCTGTCAAAAGGGTTTTAGGATTGAACGAGTTAATATTTGTAAAGCATTGAAAGCAATGAGGGACACAGAAGTCAGCTTCATTTAAATATCTGTGAAATAATTACAGCTTAGATGGTTATAGTTGGGAGGGATCTCAGAAATCATTTAGCTGGAGGTCTAGGGCAAATACCGCCTACGGAAGTATTTTAGTTGTCCGGAAGAATGTTTTAAAATTGAATTAACTGGCAACATTTTATAAGTGGAAGAGTTCATGGAAACTTTTGGCTTCTCTTGAAAAAGAAATGATCTGGCAACGGTAAGGACTAGTTCCTGCATGGTAACATAGTTAAAGCTGAATAGCGGCTGTCCCTTTAGATGGGTATGGGCCTTGTGGCTCACCACAATCCCTACCACTCCCTACTGTCTCCTGGGCATTATAATTGACTTACAGACTCAGAGGGAACACCCTGGATTTACTGATCAGAATCCCTGGAAGTGAGGCTTAGAAATCTGTACTCTTAACAGGCTTCGAAGGTGATTTGTTTGCTCATTAGGGTGTGAGGACAAGGCAAATGACATCTGAGCTGGCTGCAGATCAGTCACCTAAACAGCCTTAAAATATTCAGATTTTGGAGTCCTTCCCCAGACCGACTGAGTCAACATCTCTGAAGATGAGGTTTAGGAATCTGTATAGAAAAAAAAGGCTCCCAGGTGATTATGCTACATGTTTGAGGGCTACTTATGTAAACCAAATTTTCAAAGGGGCTGAATGCGTAAGAGGGAAAGGAACTTATCTAAAGTCACACAGTAAGGTAATTCGAGAGCCAGGATTCAGATCCAGGGTCATGGGTTACAGAAGTGAAGTACTGAGCACTTGTTATCTACCAGGTCTTAAACCATGGTCTGGGGCAAGATCAATAAACCTTTTCAGCAAAATGGCAGATAATAAATATTTCCAGCTTTGCAACTACTCAACTCTGCTGTCAGAGTGTGAAAGCAGCCATAGACAAACTGGAAAATGAATGGGTTTGTGGCCGTGCTCCAGAAACAAGTCATTTACAAAAACAGGGAGTGGGCTGGAGCAGCCCAGGGGCTGTAGCTTGCTGACCTCTGGTCTAGGGCTATGGAAACAACTAAACCACAGACCCTTCCTTTGAGGGGCCTGTGATCTTGTGTAAATTTTGACCTTCATTTAAGTCTAGCATTGTTCTCACTTCAATGCATTAACAGCAACAATAATGACAATAAAAACTGAGCATATACTATACGTAGAGCATTGCATTTTGTCATTATCTCTAATCCTCCCAATAACTCTGCAAAGCGGGTGCTATGATTCCTATTTTACAGATGAGGAAACTCAACTTAGAGAAGGGAAGGGATAATGTACAAACACACAGTCATAAGATTCAAACCCAGATGACTCTAAAACCCAAATTCTATTGACTATATCATCTTAGGATCACACTGCTAGTCAAGTGAATGAAACCCCAATAACAAAAACTCTTGTTAATGTTTTGGAATATCCCATCTGCTCTCTGCTTCACAGACACCTGGGACACCCACCCCTACCCTTTCTCTGCAGTCGAGGGGTTAGCTCAGTTCCCTTATAGGAGCATTAAAAAGAGCCAGAACATGTGGGTTCAAATTCTCACTCTATGTCTCTCTAGCTATATATGTCTTTGGGGAAGTTATCCAGGGCCTCAGTTTTTCCAGTCCTTAAAATGGGTATAATAATAATATAGGTACTTAGCATAGAATCTGACACACAGTGTTATTATGTGACACACAGCAGCTATTATGAGACTGTTATCACTATGCCTTTAAGTCTACTACAGGGACTTCTAAGTCTTCACTTTCTGGATGCAGAGCACCAGAGTGAGTGGCAGGGCAGCCTCCTTTTTCCTCCTAAGAGTCTCTGATCATACCTGGAGCTCCTAAAAAGCATGTTTCTATGTTTATACTTCTCATCCTTGGAGTTATTTCCATAAGAACTCAGACTTCCTTATAGGCAGCAGTTTCTTGAGTCTAGACGTTGAGAAATATTCTTGATCTTTGTTTGCTGTGAATTGAAGAGCTGCAAGCATGTGACTCGGTCTCTATGTTAGCTCATCTTTATCAGGGACCACGATGTCCCCAGGATGCTGGGACTGGAATACAAATGCTGCTGCCCTGGAGTGGCCCAAGAGGGGCAGTGCACTCAAGAATTGCTCTATCTTCTTGCTCTAAATGGTGAAGGTCCTTTGCAATGAGGGTGAAAGCTGATCCTCTACAAAAGTGGAAATTGTTCTGTTTCTTTTGTCCCCCTTTGAACAGGTCAAATATTCCCCTTGCCACCCCTTTCTGCTCAGCAGACCCTTTATGCACAGACAATGGAGCTAAAATGTCACCCAAGTTCACCCAACCTCAATTACCATGGGTTTGAGGAGGCCCCTGGGTAGCTTTCAGTCTTCCGCCAAAAACAGGCCTAAAGAATACTCATTGCAGCAACTGCTTACACGAGCAAAAGGTGTTAGGTGGGAACGTTGAGGGAATATGAATGATGGGACAAAACCTGCTGTGTATTCCGCATTCCACCAGGCGTGGAATCAGGTTGGCAGCAGGGTCTGGTGGAAAAAGCTCAGGTCTGGACCTGGAAACACCCACGTGGGACCTCCCACCCTACCACTCCATTACTGCGTGTCCATGGACAATTAAGTCCCCTCTTGTGCCTTGGTTTTCCCACCTGCACAATGGAGATGATTTCTACCCAGAGAAGCCAATGCCTGCAGAGAACCTGGCACACAGCCTGGGA
Source organism: Bubalus bubalis (assembly GCF_019923935.1). Lineage (NCBI taxonomy): Eukaryota > Metazoa > Chordata > Mammalia > Artiodactyla > Bovidae > Bubalus > Bubalus bubalis. The sequence goes on from NC_059180.1 coordinate 26,394,745, forward strand.
CACAGAAGACCCCAACCCCATGCTTCTCAAACAGAACAGCCTCCCTGTTGCCTGGGGATCTTGTTAAAATGCAGATTCTGACTCAGCAGGCCAGGAGCAGCAGAGATTCTGCATCTCTAACAAGCTCCCTGGTGATGCTGATGCTGCTGTTCTACAGACCACACTCCGAGGAGCTGGGCTAAGAGGCTGGAAGCTCCATGGGGGCAGTTTCGGTCCTCTCGTGGTTCAGTTATGTGCCAGAGTGAGGCAGTAGGGACACTTTGGATTGTGTAATCAGCCTGGCATTCTTGTCCCTGCCCTCAACACCCACCATCACTCCAAGTTAGCAGTTTGGGGAGCAGCATATCATCTCCACGTGGTAGCTCAGTGACCTCAGAGTGGCCTGTGAATGTATGCTCTGGGCAGCTGAGGCTGGGCATGGGGAGGAGGAGAAGAGGAAGAATTCAGGGTGCTGGCCTGGAGGGAGCAGGAGGCGTGCTCACGTGGGATGGAAAGAGGTTGCCATCCTGAATAGGTCTGGGTCCAAGGCACCCTTGGGGCTCATGGGAAGCAGATGGACACTGGCCACCCTTCTGCCTCTCCTCTCTCCAGAGCATGAACTGCTGGGCCCTGCAGAGATTCCTGCGATGGCAAGCAGCTTTCTTCTTGTTACTCCTTTAAGTTCACAGAGCACGGTGGTTTGTAAACCTGGCTGCTCATCAGAACTTCCCTAAGTCTGCTACATTAAAAATAAAAATTCCTGAGCCTCACTGGAGATAAGAAGCTCTCAACTGGAGATGTGTTTGTCCCCAGTGGATATCTGGTGATATCTGAAGACGTTCCTGGTTGTCATATCTGCAGGGTGCTACTGGATCCCCATGGGGACATTAAACAGTGACATCCTGATTGTCACAGTGGAGGGTGGGGTGCTTCTGGAATCTAGTGGGCGGAGGCCAGGGATGCTGCTTAAACATCCTACATCCCTCCACCCTAACACAGAATTATCCAGCCACGCTGTTAAGAGTGCTGAGGTTGAGAAACTGCACTCTAACCAAGTTTGTACCCAGAAATGTATTTTAAACAAATATTTGGGGAGATTCTGATCAAAAGGCAGCATAGAGAAATGGATGCAAGTACGGCCTTTGAAAACAGATATGTTGGGCTGTGTGACCTTGCATAAAGTTTTTGATCTCTACCTCAGTTTCCCTATCTCTAAAATAATCTATCTCTGTGTCTATCTGTCTTCTGAGGCTGTTGTGGGGTTAATGAGTTGACACAGGCCAAGAAGTTAGATGGTCCCTTGCATGGTGTTAGTGATCAGTAAGTGTTGGCTATTGTGGATGTTGTTATGGTTATCATCAACAGCTGGGGTTGGAGTGTGTGGGATGTGATGAGCTGCAGGGCTGCCTTGGACACCTGCAGATGCTGGCTGGAAGGCACGGGCAGGCGGGCTGGGTGGGCGGCTCACCTGGAAGCGGTGGAAATCCTGCGGCTTGAAGTCATTGGGGGAGCAGCCGCACCAGTCCACGATGTGCTTGTACTGGCACTTGCAGCCCAGCTTGCGGTTCCAGTTGGTGATGCGCAGGTTGTTGTCCACCATGGTGTCGCAGTGTGGGCTGTTCTCCAGGACGGTGTGGAAGAAGGACTGAGGGGGAGAGAAGGGCCTGGCTTGAGACCTTGCCCAGTCTTCTTCGACTGGGCTGGGGTGGGGGTCCTTCCCAGGGACCACCTGACACTGAAGGGACTCTCTAGCAGACTCAGCTGTTCTCTCTGCAAATGGAGTTAGTCCCATGCAGGCCTAGCCAGAGCACCCTGGAAGTTTTGCCCAGAGCAGCATTCTGCTTAGCAGTTACTGCTCTGTTTCTCTAAGATGTCTCTTCCAGCAGCCTAGAAGCTGATTTCAAGACATCTCTTATGACCCAGTACATCCGTTCAGCAGAGAGAAAAAGTCCTTCATGGCTTCCCTGGAAGCTCAGCTGGTATAGAATCCACCTCCAATGCAGGAGACCTGGTTCAATTTCTGGGTTGGGAAGATCCACTGGAGAAGGGATAGGCTACCTACTCCAGTATTCTTGGGCTTCCCTGGTGGCTCAGATGGTAAAGAATCTGCCTGCAATGCAGGAGACCTGGGTTCAATCCCTGGGTTGGGAAGATCCCCTGGAGGAGGGCATGGCAACCGACTCCAGTATTCTTGCCTGGAGAATCGCCATGGACGGAGGGGCCTTGCGTCTACAGTCCGCAGGGTCACAAAGAGTCAGACATGACTGAGTGACTAAGCACAGCACAAGGTATGTCAACACATGAGGACCAGAGGAAAACATTGGGACAATTTTCTAAAAAACCCTGGGCCAAAGGACTCTTGGTTTACAAACAGCTAGACCTGAAACCAAAGGGATTCAGTCTGAGATATTTTAGAACAAAGACTGAAGCCCTGGAATTTCACTCCTGGGACAGGGAGGCCAGAATCATGGACGACCTCCTGCCCCAGTCACAGAAGGAGAGACTACAACACAGGGAGGAAAGGTGGGGTGTGCTGGGGCTTCCCGCTGTCCATGGTGCTGAAACAGACACCATCATTTCCCCCTATTCCTGAGACTGTTGGCCAACCTCTCCTAGGAATCTGAGAAAAAGGCAATGTTGAGAGTGAAAAGAGAGACCAGAGCAGAGACATATGGTTGGATCTGCTGAAAGAGAGATGGGGAGAGAAAGACACACACACACTGACTTCTATTTGGACACTGTTTTATAACAACCTCAGATACCAGGGTGATATGCTTTCCCCTGCTCTCTGCTTCCTAGGGGAAGCTATTGGGGAATATGTGTCCGCCTGTTGCAAACTCATGGCACAGCCTTCAGATTTCTTCTAAGTTCATCCCTTAGAGGTGGTTTGGGAAAAGGGCAGGGCAGAAATGCTGGGATGGAGGAGGTGGGATCTAATAGAGACATTGGAATGTAAAGTGCCTGGGTGCTCTGTGGGGTAGAGGGTCGGGTGGGTGGGACAGAGAGAGCCAGCATTGGGATGCACACCTTGATTAAATCAAACAAAGTCCCAAACAGTCTCTTCTCAATGGCTGAGTGGATAAAATGAGGCTGTATCCACATCACCCAGCTGACCTTCTTGTGATGCTAAATGACATGTCTGTGAACCTGCATTTTAAGCTTGAATTGTCTAAAAGCCCAAACAGACACATATTCTCCATCAAGCAGTGGGGTAGGTACCCGATTATCAATTGTCCTGTGTCCTTTTGTAATGATGCAGAAAAGCTAATGGATGAGGAGGTTATTGGAATTGAGAGAGAAAGTGGTTTTTGCTGAAACATGATTAAAAGCTGATGACTTAACATGTATACAGAATAGCAAAACCTGACCCAGTGATGACAAGCCCATCATCCCTTAGGAGTTATGTCAGCAGTCAGCCCTACTCAGAGCTTGGCCCTGTCCCAGATGTTGGTGAGGGATGTGGAAACCATCAAATGAGATGCATTGTCTTGTTTGGCCTGGAAACACAGAACCTGAGTGGCCCTGAGATGGGGCCCAGCCAGGAATGGTGGGCCATTCATGGGAGGTGTCACAGGCTTAATAGAAACAGAGCCAGCACTGGGGTTTTCTGAAGTTAGAGATTAGGCTGAAAGTGACCTAGAGGTCAGGGAACTAATCTAGAATCTCTCTGCCCAGGTCTGATAAGAAGGCTGCTGGCTGTTGTCAGGAGCAACACTGTAGCACTGAGTCCCTACCCATTTCCAGATGGGGCTGGGGCTGTTTCAGAATAGCCTGCAATCTTACACACAGGACTTTCTGAAATGGACTGAATGTTTGCATCCCCGCAAAATTTATAGGTTGAAACCCTAACCCTCAAGTGATGGTGTCAAGAGGTAGGGCCTTTGGAAAGTGATTGTAATGAGGGTGGGGTCCACACAAATGGGATTACTGTCCTTCCCTCACCCCTTAGGCCATGTGCGAACACAATGTCAGTAGGGAGTCTGCAATCAAAAAGAGAGAAAGCACCTGACCACACTGGCACCTTGACCTACAACTTCTAGCCTCCAACACTGTAAGAAGTACCTTCATTCTATTGTATCTTGTTTTGGCACTCTGAACTAAGATAGTTTCCCATCCTGAGGTCTGAAAAGTGGTGGCAGACCTCTGAGACCTTTTCAAATAGCTGCAAAAGCTAACAAGAAATAGTGGGTCCTAAGCATTTGGCCACAATGGCTGTCAATGCAGGAGGTAGAGCAAACGCAACAATAGCCCTGGTTTGGTGATCACCGGAACTTCTGATGTGACTGATGGGGCCAAAACTACTGGAAAAGTTTTTACAGGACTGGTGACTGTGGAGGAGTTGTCAAAAGTTGATACGGGTGTCTCTAAAGAAGCCAGCATATACAAATGTGCAGGTTATGCACTGCACAACCCTGTGGGTACCATTGACATTGTAGGTATGAGAACTTTGTATTTTTTTCAATAGCAATTTTCTAAAAAATGGCAATAAAGTTGTTCTAACAAAATTAGTATATTGTGATGATTTTATGACCGATGGGAGCCAAGCATCTTGAGGAAGAACTACCTTTTTTTACTTTACACTTTTAAAGACACTGTATAGATTGCTGGTGGCAGCCTTGTGCATCTCCTCCATACAACGACCTCCCTCCAGACTGGACGGGACCAGGGGTCCTACAGTAAGAGTAAGGTTCCTGGTAGCTGGCACAGTTCCCCATCTTCCTCTGGATATTTGGAGGACAATGCCATGTAGCATCACCAAAAATTCAGCATCCACTTTGCTCCAAGGGCTAGAGCCAGCCCCTACCTTTCTCAGGGACTTTCCCCCAGATACTCACCTCGGCAGGAAGCAGAGTATAGGAGTAGAATTGCTTCATTTTGGTCACCAGATCATCAGTGGAGAACGTCACATACTCTACAAACTTCCGGTTTAGCAGGAACCAGTCTGAGCCGCCATCTACAGCAATGCCCTCTGGGATCCGCCGGTCCCCCAGGCGCCACATGTGGGCGTCACACTCCAGGAAGAGCCGGTCCAGGCCCTGTTTCCGGATGAACCTGGACAAGGCAAAGTCATGCTTAGCCATGAAAGAGCTCAATCCAGAGTCCAAAATAAATGGTCAAAACTACTTTTTGTCAGGGAATGTCTTGGCCATAAAGCCATTTGTTGAGCACTACTACACGCTCTGTGCTGAGCTAGGGGGTCTGTGTGTGGTTTCTCATTTGACCTTCACAAGTGAGGCTGGTCTCTTAACACTATGAGGCAGGTACTATTATTATGCCCATTTTACAGATGAAGACACTGAGGCTTAGAGCGCTTAGGACATTTGCCTGCCCAGCACAGTTAGATGGCAACAATCATCTGCTACATCTGCTTTCACTTTAGAGGACTTCTGAAATCACCTTTTCATGCCACAGATGCATTGGAATTTGGTGAATACGGCTCTAGACCCTCATCTCAGAACAGTGCTTTTATTTTTAAATTTATTTTTAAAAATTAATTAATCAGTAAACTAAGTATATTTATTTACAATACAGTGTTAGTTTCAGGCATATAGCAAAGTGATTTAGTTATATATATATATACACACACACACATACATATATTTCAGATTCTTTTCATTTACAGGCTACTGAAAGATATTGAATATAGTTTCCTGTGCTATACAGTAAATCTTTGGTTTGTTGATCATCTGTTTTACTTATAACTATCTGTTAATCCTATACTCCTAAATTTATCCCATTGCAGAATAATGCTTTTAAATACAACAAAAATACACAGAGTTACAAAATATTTCCATAAATACCAAAGTGATGGCATAGTAATTCACATGATTCTTGATTCATACACTATATAGAGGATTGCAAAATATTTTTAAAAACACCAAATTTGTGATAATTACATGTGTTTTCTTTTTAACCCATTTAATAACAAGATCTTGTAGTAGGTCTAAACACTATTGTAATTTTGAAGAAGAGGTGAGCATAAATGATATTTAGACATGGATGCATCAACTATAATATGATTTGAAAATACGTGATTCCTGGGACTTCTCTGCAGTCCAGTGGTTAAGACTCTGAACTTACAATGCAAGGGTCACGAGTTCAATCACTTGTTGGGGACACGACAGGAAGAATGGACAAAAAAAGGAAATATATGATTCTAACAGCAACTGCTAATACTATAATGGTTTGTTATCCTATATTTAGCTGGATTTCAATTAGCATTTAGTGAAAATTAAGATCCTTTTCTTCCTGGGCTTCCCTGATGGTCCAGTGATAAAGAATCTGCCTGCCAATACAGGAGACACGGGTTCAATCCCTGATCTGGGAAGATCCCACATGTCATGGAGCAACTAAGACTCTGCACCACAACTATTGAGCTTGTGCTCTAGAGCCTGGGAGCCACAGCTACTGAGCCCACGAGCTGCAACTACTGACTCCTGAGCACTGCAAACTAGAGAGTAGCCCCCACTCACTGAAACTAGAGAAGAGCCCACGGAGCAACAAGGACCCAGCACAGTAAAAAAAAAAAAAAAAAATCATTTTCTTCCTATTCAAAGTTACAGACCCCTAAATTCTATCCATGAACCTCAGATTAATAACTCCTCCTCTAGGACACACACACACACACACACGTGTGCACACACACAGGATTCTTCGAGGCAGACAAGGCAAATTCGGCATTCCCTAATTTACTGACACAGAAATCAAAGGTCAAAGAGCTTGTAAGGTGCATGGGGCTGTTGGGAGGGTGGACAGAGCTAGGGCCAAGACTTCTGGCCCAAACTCTCAGTTCATTTTCACTTAGCATTAATTTCATACCTACTATGTGCCAGGCATGGGCTGGCCCTGGTGGAAGGCAAGAAGAAGCAAAGATGATCCCTGCCCCTCAGGAGCCGGTTGTCTCCTTGGGAGTTTATAATTTACAAGTTTTCTGATCTTGTTGCTCTTTCAGATCATACAACATAAAATCAACCATTTAAAAGCATACAATTCAACAGCATTAGTTCATCTGCAATCGTCATCTTTACCTAGTTTCAAAATAGCTCATCACCCTCAAAGGAAACCCCCATCCTCATCAGCAGTTACTTCCTACTCCCCTTCCCTCCAGATCCTGGCCATCCATCTATGGATTTACCTAGTCTGGATATTTCATAGAGATGGAATCACACAAGGTGTGGCCTCTTCCAGCTATCATCGTGTTTTCAAGGTTCCTCCACATTGCAGCACATATTGGTACTTCACTTCCTTGTCTGTCTGCCCGGTGTCCATTCCTTGCTTTTGTGGGAACCGCACCTGGATTTTATTTTGGACATTCACCCTCAACTCTCAGTTCACTTGGTTTGCCTCACCCCCAGCACCAGGGGTGGGGACACGACTTGGCTTGATCAACCAGGGTATACCACCTGCTTGGCTGCCATAATTGCTTCAGGGATGGGAGAACAAGTCAAGCTGAGTCTGAGACTGGGTTCTGGATTTTTGCAGAAAAAACTAGGAAGGAAGGCTTTTCTTGGGGATTTTTGTCTGGAAGAATGTAAGCTGAGGGTTGCAGGCAGCCATCTTGTCACCATGTGGATAGAGGTTGTCTGACCATGAAGGTATCACAAAAACAGAGAAAAGAGAGAGAGAGAGGAGATGCTGCTGCTGCTGCTGCTGCTAAGTTGCTTCATTCGTGTCCAACTCTGGGCAACCCCATAGACAGCAGCCCACCAGGCTCCCCCGTCCTGGGGATTCTCCAGGCAAGAACACTGGAGTGGGTTGCCATCTCCTTCTCCAATGCATGAAAGTGAAAAGTGAAAGTGAAGTCGCTCAGCTGTGTCCGACTCTTCGTGACCCCATGGACTGCAGCCCACCAGGCTCCTCCATCCATGGGATTTTCCAGGCAAGAGTACTGGAGTGGGGTGCCATTGCCTTCTCTGAGAGAGGAGATAGATACAGACAAAGCTTCAATGACTTTGCTTGAGACCCTGGATCTTGCTGTCCCTGACTCACCGCCAGACTTGTCAGTAATGTGCTTAAGACATTTTGGAATAGGGTTCTGTCATTTGCAATGGAAGAAGTCTGGACTAATACATTCCTTAACGATTTCACCTTTATCACTACTGTGATGGATGCAAATATTCTTAGCCTCCAGGTAGAGTAGGTAGCCATGGCTGTGGAACTTTAGGGCCACTTTTCCACTAGGCCGGGCTGCATCCCCCATTGCGTGTCTACAGGTTTTTGTGTCTCCATGACAGATCTCACCTCTGTCTTCACATTAGAGTTACCTGTCTCCTGCGAGACAGATGCTGCACTAGAACTGACCCAAACTTCCTCCTTTCTGCCTAATTACAGGTTCCGGAACACTGCAAGGCAGCTATAGAGTATAGTATCTGGAGATGGTTCCACCCTGCTGGCCACGCTGATTTTCTAGAAAGAATCTCTCCCACTGAGCCTCCCACAAATTCGCTAGAGGGAACTGTCTGAGACCTCACTAATAAACCCACACCCATAGCACTTTCTTCTGCACAAACAGAGGACCTGCCCCCAGACACTGGTCACTCACTGAGCACAATGGTGTAATAGATTTAATTCCTAGGAAAACTTGATGCTAGTGTGATAAAAATGGTGATTACAATGATGCTGGTGGTGAAGAGACTTAATTCTGTTAAAATGTGCTTTTCATCTCATCACAACGTGACTCTACCAGTAACCAGCTGGGTGAGTTTGGAAAATAATGACCTTGACTAATTTCCCCCATGGGAAGCTGATAAAGTTAGGCTAGGTCTAGGTTGTAAAATTAAATGCCTACAGGGATCAGACAAATAATGTAAGTGTGTGAGGTAGGCTGAGTATAAGATAACAGTATAGGTAGAATCAGCAAAGATGTAGAGAATGCATTTTCTAAAAGAATTTCAAATCCCTTAAAAAAAATTCTGATAAATAAGACATATCCCTAGGCTAAATCCAGCCCACAGACCACCAGTTGTAATAATGATGAGTTAGGTAGTCTCTAAGGTACTGTTTAGGCTGGATGATTCACAAGCTAGAATCAAGATTGCCAGGAGAAATATGAACAACCTCAGTTATGCAGATGATACCACCCTAATGGCATAAAATGAAGAGGAACTAAAGGGCTTCTTGTTGAAGGTGAAAGAAGAAAGTGAAAAAGCTGGCTTAAAATTCAACTTTCAATAAACCAAGATCATGGTATCTAGTCCCATCACTTTATGGCAAACAGATTGGGAAAAAGTGGAAACAGTGACAGATTTTCTTTTCTTGAGCTCCAAAATCATTGCTGACTCTTGCTCCTTGGACGGAAAGCTATGACAAACCTAGATAACATATTGAAAAACAGAGACATCACTTGCTGACAAAGTTCCCTACAGTCAAAGCTATGGTTTTTCCGGTAGTCATCTACAGATGAGAGAGTAGGACCATAAGGAAAGCTAAGTGCTGAAGAATTAATGGTTTCAAAATGTGGCACTGGAGAAGACTCTTGAGAGTCCCTTGGATAGCAAGGAGATCAATCCTAAAGGAAAAACAATCAATCCTAAAGGAAATCAACCCTGAATATTCATTGGAAGGACTGATGCTGAAGCTCCAATACTTTGGCCACCTGATGCTGGAAAAGATCAAGGGCAATAGAAGAAGGGGGTGATAGAGGATGAGATGGTTCGATGGCATAACCGACTTGATGGATAAGAGTTTGAGCAAGCCCCGGTAGTTGGTGATGGACAGGCAAGCCTGGCATGCTGCAGTTCGCAGGATTGCAAAGAGTTGGACACAACTTAATGACTCAACAACAACAAGGGACTTAGCTGTGACATTCTTAAGTCACTCTTATACCGAGGAAGAGGGTGTGGGGCAAGCACTAGATGGATCCCATCTAGCATGGGATCCCAGAGGAGGCTGGGAACTTTTCTGAAGACACACAGGGCAGAAGCCAACCACAAGACACAGGTTTCCAATGTCCCTGGTCCTGACCTTTCCCTAAAATTTTCTTTCCAAGTGTAAAATTCACTATCCTTAGCAAAGCCACGTTTTCCCTGGGGAGCGACCTGGTAAAAGGTTTTCAATACACTCACAATGGCACTTACTGACACCAAACTTGGCTATAACTGATTCACTGAAGGAAGACATTGAGGCAGGGAAAAGAAAATCCTATCTCGACTCTGGCTGGTGCCAATTAGATGATAATGTCCGGTGGGTACACTTAACTGTGCTTAAACCTTTAAATTTTAGATACTTTATCAAAACTTTCATGGTAATCAAGACAACTGAGGGAGAGAGAGAGAAGAAATACAGGTGGGATGACATGCAAAATTTTTCTTTCCATGGACCAGCTTTTTAATTTCATGTTCCATTAGATTGGATAACAGCATCATCTTGCAATTTTAATGTGATGTCCCAGACTGCAATATCCAAATACAACATTTATGCAGTAATCTCCAAAATAAAATATTTACGGGGTTTGGGAGATTGACTGCTGTACTTACTGCCTTCAAAACCGATAAGCTGCAAAAGCATGCTTCAGTTAATTATGAGTAAATAGAGATCACAGATTTCCCAGGTCTCAGAAAAGTTCCTGGGTTGAAAGGGGCTACCAGGAACTTAGGTCTGGACTGAGAGAAGGTGGAAGAGGCTCAGAGTGTGGGAATCTATCAGGCAAAAACAATCGAGCTGTTTAGGCAGTGATTTTGCTTTTTACTCCCCCATGTGGATTTACCGTAATTTGAAAAGGTAAAGGCTGGAAACCAAAGTAAGTTTGTGAACATCTGGGTGAGTCTTTCATCAATGTTGGCTCACCAGGAAAAGGCACACGGCTCTCCCACCTGAGGGATGGAGGGAAGGTGTGCAACAACAGGCCCATTACACAGAAGATGGCCAGTGATGCTGTCCCCTCTTTAGTTTTGTTTATAACCTAGTTACCTGGGAAACCTAGGGTCAACAGGAGATATCCTAGAAGAACAGACACAAAGAGGGTCTGTACCAATGCTATCTCTGCACTCACTGAGGTGTGGGGCTGATTCACCCTCTCTGAATGCCAGTTGCCTCACCTGTAGGATGAGCCCATGACACCTGTTCTGACAAGCTCCCAAATCAGCTGCAAAAGTGTGATGCATGATATTTACAAAATTTCTTGCAAAGTGTTTAGTAAGACTCAATGCAAGCAATGGGCTGACCCAATCATCAGTTCCTTTTTTCATAGACATGACACCCCTCCCCAATCCTCCTTTGGTGTTTTATTTTTCTCCATAGCACTTTTCACTTTCTAATACAAGGCACAAGGTATCTATTTCATTTATTGCCTTTTCTACTACTGGACATAAGGCCCAAGAGGGCAGAAATATTTGTCTTTTTTTTTTCTGAACTTTTTATTTTCTTTGGGGGTATAGCTTATTAACCATGTTGTGAAGTTTCAGGTGAACAGTGAAGAGGTTCAGCCACACACATGCATGTACCCACTCTCCCCCAAGCTCCCCTCCCATAGAACACATAACACTAAGCAGTGTGTACATGTCCATCCCACACTCCCTAACTATCCTTTCCCCATTTTTGTCTCTTTGTGATCACTGTGGTATCCCTAGTGCCTAGAACATTGTCTAGCACAGTGCCTAGCATACAGCGTGTACCCAATAAATATGTTGAGTGAATGAAAAAAGGGAAGAGTAACATCCATATCTGTCAGGCAGTCAGGACGTAGCTGCTGTTGGTTAACCAGGTATCAAAATTTTCTAACACATTTGACAGGTGAAGGAACTGAATCACAGGAAAGTTAAATAATTTCTCCAAAGTCACACAGCGATCAGGTTGGGACTTGAATTCAGGTCTGAATGAATCCAATGCAAGTGCTTTACTACTTTCCCATTCTTCATCCCAAGTCGCTGGGGTCCCTCCAAAAGGACTCAAACGAAGGATCTAAGAACTTGTTTGTCCTCAAAAAGACAGAGACCAGAAATGAGTGAACCAAGAGAAAATGGCTCATTGCTGGTTGGAAGAGGCTTCTTGCCAGACCTTACAAGGAACTTCTGTCTTCAGGCTACTTGAGGGCAAACATGGGATAGCTTGCATTTGGTTTTATCTCCTGGGCTCTCAGGAATGGTTTGTCTTCCTGAGATTTGTCTCTACTGCCACAATATGGGACAAAATCACAGCTAAATATGATTCTACTGGGATGTCACAAGGACCAGTTGAGCATCAGAGTTAATGAGATGGAGGGTGGCGAGGGGTTCTGAATCTCCCCCAGGGGAGAAAAAGTTAGCTAAGAGAGTAATCTGTAGCCTTTGAAAATGGCCCCAGAAAAGACAGACGCTAAAGAAATCTCTCAATTCAGTTAATTCCCTGGCTACAATCTCGGCATATTCATCAAGTGTGGAATTATTCCAGAACTGTCTTGTCGTATAATGAATTCTGAAAGGAAGAACTCTGCCCCTCAGATTTTACAGCATGTTTGAGCAAGAACAAATCTCAGCAATTAGTTAATATAACTATTCTATAGATAAAAATCCCCAACACACTGAGGCCCAGAGAGGATGTATGAGCCAAGGTCATCCAAAGTCACACAGCCTATAAAAATGCTTCTCTTTTCCTGTCCAGTGATATGTCACTGAACCCAGATTACTCTTTAGTATAAGTACAACCTAAGCATTTCAGTTTAAACACAAAATCATGGAGCAAAACATGGAAACACAGTATATGAACTCAGCCAGCTAGTGAAGGGCCCACACAAAACAGCCATGTGACACAGGGGCCGAACTTGGGGCTCTGGAGCCAGAATATTTGGTACAAGTCCTGGATCTGCCATTAACCCTGGGCAACCTGAAGACAAGACACCTCAGCTTCTTATGCGAAACAGTGATCATTTTAATACCTGTCTCATAGAGTTTAAATGCGATTCTATTTTATATGGAGAGGGCTTAGTGTAGTACTCAGCATTTAGCAAGTGCTTGGTCCATCTAGTCAAAGCTATGGCTTTTCCAGTAGATGTATAGATGTGAGAGTTGGACTATAAAGAAAGTTGAGCACTAAAGAATTGATGCTTCTGAACTGTGGTGTTGAAGAAGACTCTTGAGAGTCCCTTGGACTGCAAGAAGTTCCAATCAGTCAATCCTAAAGGAAATCAGTCCTGAATATTCACTGGAAGGACTGATGCTGAAGCTGAAGTTCCAATAATTTGGCCACCTGATGCAAAGAACTGACTCATTGGAAAAGACCCTGATGCTGGAAAAGCTTGAAGAAAGGAGGAGAAGGGGACAAGGGAGGATGAAATGGTTGGATGGCATCACCAACTCAATGGGCATAAGCCTGAGTAAGCTCCACGAGTTGGTGATGGACAAGGAAGCCTGGCATGCTGCAGTCCATGGGGTCGCAAAGAGTTGGACACAACTGAATGAAGATACTTAACATTTTCCATCATCAAGCTGGAAAATTAAAACTTCAATCGCTCCTCTTCTCTATTTTAGAAATTTGTAGACAGGCATGTGTAGCGCACGTCAGGGCTAAGGAGAAACCCTTTATGTTCTGAAAAGCAATGTCATTTCAGGACCAAGGACAGAAACCCAGTGCCTCCACAGTGAGTCTCCTGTGATGCCCTTGGTTGTGGTGGCAGATGTGACAAGCTTCACATGCACCCTGATTCTGTCTGAGAACCACAAATATGAAACCCTCCCATCTTTCCAAGGCACAAGTCAGTGAGGATTCAGGTCATTAAGTTCCTAAATTGGCAGCCCCATAAGGGATCCACTGGCCATTTCTCACATGCCAGTATGGGTTATGCCCTTTCCTGACATGGGCTGGAGTCATCTGTCAGTCCCTACTCTGCAGTAGTTGGAAGACCAAAAGAGCTTGGGTCATTTGCTCATTCAGCAGCTTTCCAAGTCTATGTGCTGAGAATATGGTTGTAAAGGAGATGGACATGAGCCCTGTCCTGTCTCTTCTAGAATGAGAGGTAAATCCGTAATATTTATCATTTATTGAGCACTTACTACTTTCTAAGTCCTATTCCTTGCACTTAATGTATATTCTCTCATTTAGTCTTCATCACAATCCTATGAGAGTTCGTTTTACAAGCGAAGGAACAAAGATACAGAGAGGTTAAGTAATTTTCCCAAGGCTACACACCTGGTCAGTGGTAAGGGAGGGATTCAAACCTAGCAGTCAGGCTCTGGATTCCACACTCCACCACAAGGCCGTAAAACTGCTCTAATAAATAAGTAAGTAGTCATAAAAAGCTACAAAATACATGAACATATAATTAGACATTTGTGATAAGTGTTATACAGGAAAACAGAGTGCAGTGACAGAAAATAAAGAGACAGGGACTTAATTAGTGAAGATTGTTGGGGAAGATTTTGCTGAGGAGGCGACATTGACAAGAAGGATGAGAAGGAATCAGTCATCTCAAGAGCTGTGGGGAAGAGCTTTATAGGAGACAGAAATAGTGTGTGCCGGAGCCCGAATGAGTGAAGAGAAGCTAAAGTGGTGGGGGTGAGGGCTACAGGGAGAAGCTCAGCTTCACCACCTCACGTAAGAGGGGACCAGCCACAGGAGAGGCAGGTCTGACTTGACTGGTGGAAGGAGCGTGTCCTCCATAAGAACATGTGGTTTGAATGTGGTAGGAAACTCCATGATGAACATACTCAGGGAATTGGTGTAGCACAGTGGCTCAGAGTCTAGACCCCGGAACCAGACTACCTGCGTTCAAGTCTGTTTCCCCATTCCCAAGCTGTATGTTGTTTAATCTCTCTATCCTCAATGTTCCCATGTAGAAAATGGACATGATACTAACTGTACTTATATCATGGGATTGTTGTGAGAATTGAAAGAATTAATATCTATAAGGCATTTAGGACAGTATCTGCACACAGTAAATGCTATATTACATATACTCTGGGTGAAGAAAGTTGACTTGAGTTTCACATTCAGGAATGAAAGAAAAACCAGCCTAAGCAGAAATGCAGAGTCAGGGCCCAAATCCTGGAACCAAGGACCCCAGGCTGGGTGACCCATGCTCTTTATAGCACTCAGGGCCTGAATCAGCTTGTGCCTCCGAGAGTCTAAAGGCCCACTGAAGACTAATTGATTTTCCCTATTTTAAATTTCACACAAATTTAAAAACAATATCTACTGCATTACGTTCTAATTATGAAAGTAATGTAGGCCTCCCTAGGCATAGAACACAAAAATAAAGCAAAAAAGGAAATGAAAAAACATACTCTTTATCTCAGAGATGACACTGCACAAACTTTTCTCCTAGTCTTTGGTCTAACTTCGACATGTATTGTTTCAAAAAAAGAAAAGTTCTAAAGTTGACCTCAAAACTCACGAGGAGGCCCACAGAGCTGTGTACACAGCTTTGCGCGGGTGCCTGTGTGATGCTAAGCTTTATTTTGACATGGCTGCCATAACTGGATTAAACAAAGTGAACATGCAAACAGCGATAAACTCACCAGTTGGGTTTAAGGAAAGAGAGAGGGGAATGCAATCTGCTTTCCCCATTGGAGATGAGATATTAATTATCTCCTCCCATCAATCATGGTGCTACAAGACAGATGGGGAGAGAGTTCTCCTGATAAGCAAGCTGGCACCAACGGGCCTCCTGAAAGCAGATTTGCTTGGAGGAGGTTCCTGGCCAGGCTCTCGATGGATTTGCCAACTTTTGGTTAAACAGTTGCCTGTTTATACATCAAGGGAGCTTTGGGCCTGAAGATTAGTTCAATGTCAGAGAGAAGAGCTGGCGAATCTGCTTAGCTGCCATTCTGATGCCAGCGGGGGACCACCACGTCTAGCAGGTGGATCCCAGACCTGGGAACAGGAAGAAACTTGTTTATGCCACTTGTGACCTGAGAGCTGGGACCCTTCCTAGCTTCCTTCTGGTCTAGGCTTTTTACATTTGAAATACTAGATCTTTCTCTAAGAACTGTAAAAAGGTTTTCTAAAATGTTAACCATGCGGATACACATTATCTTCAAGGTTTTTCAGCCCTGTCCCCATCGCCACCACCATCATCACCACCGTCATCAACTTAATATGCACACCTAACTATTCCAAGAGCTTATCCACCTATCCCCTGCTTTAATTCTTGCAGCAGTTCTAGGAGGGTGGCTTTATTACATTCTTCCCATTTTGCAGATTAAGAATCTGAAGCACAAGTCATTGATTTAACTTACCCAGGGCCACACACCTGATGAGTGCTTAGCATGTGAACCCTGGCAGTCTGGTTCCAGAACCTGGATTCTTAACAGCTATGCTATAGGCTTTACTAACTCTGTATGGGACTGCCCTCAATATTTTTTTTTCTAAACCAACTTTAGATAGCTTCAACTGTTCTTCTTCTTTTTTTTTTTTTAACTTAATCTTATTCTAAGCATAATATCTGTGAAGTACTGGATTAATTATATAAATTTTTGTTGATGCACATAAACTATATACAAATTCTCCCACGACACTTCTTCATGAACTCCCCCAAATAATCTCACGTATCACTGGTGGATCATGAACATAATTTAGGAGAGGCTGACTCTAGAAAGTAGGGGATGGGCTGATTTTCCTAATTCTGCTTAAAATCAGTAGAATTTTTCTCTTTCAGCTGCACACCCTAAGAACTCAAAGTAACAGGTCCTCTCAGATGTAGTCACTAAAATGGGGTGATAACAGTCAGACAAAACCAGGCTCCAATACCAGCTGTGTGGAACCTGGAGCAAGTTAAAGCAGCTTTGCAAGCCTCAGTTTTACTCATCTATGAAATGGGATAACACACTCAAAAGTACCTGGCTAGATGCTTCCTGTGGTCTGTGAGGCTACTCAGTCCTCCACAATCCCCACATCACTGGATCTTATGTGATCCAGACAATCCCCCCATGTCTGGATCTTATAAAGACAAGGACATGGAGGCATGGAGAATCGAAGCCATTTGCCAGAGTGCCTTGGCTATAACACGCTAAGCTGGCATTTTGATACAGGTGTCTGGACTCCAGGGCCCATGCTCTTACAAATACTCCACACTACGCCCCAAGACTGAGCACTGGGACCCTGGTGACCTTGAATTATTTGAGCACTGACACCAACCAAGGCCAGAAAGTCCCAGAAACTCTATTCTGGCTAAGAGAAATAAGTTTTTCTTTCCATCTCCCTGTAAGGGGTCCCATACTCTGGGACTTGATCAGTCTACTGAGATCTGGGGGAACTTCTCTGACGCTCTCTGAGCAGAAACCAGGAGTTCCTGGGGATGTTTGCCAAGACCTGCTTATTCAGGGCACCTGCTTCTGCTAGCCCTGCAGAGATTATTTGGGAAAATGATAACTGCACTGCATGTCTTTCAATATATCTAGCCACTTGATTTTTAGAGGAAAACAAGGAAATAGAGTGAACACTACACTCTCCTTCATTTAATTATAGGAAGAGTCAGGACCAATTGGGCAGCTATTAAAATACTAGTTTGCCTTTATGCCATCTCTTAGCAGCGGGAGCTAGAAGTCTAAATTGACTGCTAAAGACTGGAGTTAGGGACAGAAGGTCAAAACTGCTATTAGAAACCATGCGGGATTAAAAATGGAGGCACCCTGTGGCCTATTTTGTATCTCGCTGCTTGCTTTTGTCTCGCTCCATCTTTCCGTCTTTTGAACTCTCTGCCTCTGTCACGTTGTCTTTGCAAGGGCTGGTCCTGAAGCATGAAACATCAGAATGCGAGGGCATTTGGAGATCATCTCATTCAACCACTGCGTTTGTCCAACACAGTGAAGCCCAGAGAAGCAGAGTGGCTGCTCCGAAGCCACCCAGCATATTGGAAGAAAGCAGGACCCGAGCACAGATGGGCTGCATCATGCAGGATTCTGAGTCTGGGCTCTGGGGACACATTCCTCTAGGCCTGAGTCCTAGCCCTGCCCTCGCTGTGTGAGCTTAAGCAAGTCACTTCACTTCTCTGAGTCTCAGTTTCCTCATTAGTAAAATGAGGCTAATATGTTGAGAAGGGTCACCATCTGAAGCCAGAAAATTAAACCCACACAAAGGGAAAGAGAACTAATGGAAGTTAGTAAGGGTGGTCAAAAGGAACAAACTTCCAGTTATAAAATAAATACGGTTGAGGGCTGTAACGTATAACACGGTGACCACAGTTAATAATACCATATTGCATATTTGAAAGTTGCTATGATCTTAAAAGTTCTTATCATGAGAAAAAACTAACCATGCATGGTGATGGATATTAACTAGACATATTGTGGTGGTGATTTTACAATATATGTATATATTGAATGCTATGGCTCAGACAATAAAGAATCTGCCTGCAATGCAGGAGACCCAGTTTTAATCCCTGGGTTGGGAAGCTCCCCTGGAGAAGGAAATGGCAACCCAGTTTAGTATTCTTGCCTGGAGAATTCCATGGACAGAGGAGCCTGGTGGGCTACAGTCTATGGGGTCAGAAAGAGTTGGACACAACTGAGCAACTAACACATTCACCTTCATACCTGACACTAATATGTCAGTTATACCTCAATTAAAAAAAATATTTCTGCTAGTGAACTACCTGACTACTTGATGTGCTGTGTTTACTTTATTTTAACCCTCTCCAGACCAATTAGAAATAATTTTCAAAAGAACTAAGAGTCTGGGCTTGACGATATCATTTGAACTGCTTGATTCAGCAATGTCCAAAGTCAGATACTACTGTTTTAGTTGAATCATCCAATAACTTCCTTTACCCTTTAATCAAGTTTAAACTGAGTTTCTGTCATTTCCCACCAAAAAAAAAAAAAAAGTTTTTCCTAACATACAATCAGTGCAGAACCAGAGCCAAGCCTCGCCCAGGGTGCCCCTGTGGGTGACACAAGGGAAGATGTGCATGGCTAGGCTTGTTCCCACAGCAGGGAGGCCCCAGCTGCCAAAGAGGAGACAGTGGCGGCTGATGGCTCATTTTACTATTAAACCCTTAATTCATCTAAGTGAGTGAATCCTGGCTGAGGACTCACGCCTGAGTGTTGGAACTTGTGAGCTCGTCTGTCCAGAGAGCCTTGGGTTTTAGGGTTTAGAGGGAGGTGCAAGCAATGTCTCCTGAGCCGGAGTCTTTATCCTGCTCTGTATCCTGCTGTGCCATTTGGGTACCACCTGTCAACTCCGGAGGCACATCAACTGGACAAGACATACTCATAAAACCCAAAGGCACAACCCTGGCCTATACATCGACTATTTATTTCTCCCGCCTGCAGTGTTTCAGTCTGATGTTTATCATCGATGACACCACCCCACCATCACCACCACCACCCCACCATCACCATCATAGAGATTTATGATGTGCCAAATGCTTTATACACAGCATCTCATTCAATCCTTCCAATGATCTCATGAGTATAAGTCCATTAATATTTCCATTGTACAGATAAGGGAATAGGCTCAGACAGGTTAAGTCACCAGTCCAATGCAACACAGCCAGGACATGGTAGATCAGGACTTCAACCCAGGAGGTATGACTCCCAAAACTCACAGTCTTAACCTCTGTGCCATACCCAGTTCTTAGCACAGTGCCTGGAAATAGCAGACAGAGAATAAATACTGAGTAGGCTAAAACAACAATACTAGGGTGGATGTAATTTAGACACAAGTTTATCAACTTACAGGGGATTTTTTTTTCTCATGATGTAACTTTGCACAAACCATGTGTTATAAATAATAAGGGTCTTCATTCTCTATCTAAGGGTGGGGAAACAAAATCTGGGCTAGTTCTGGTAACTTACCACCTCCATGGAATCTGAGTGACTATAAAAATAAAGCTGGATCCTGTGTGAAAAGGGGCCAGCAGAGTGATAGGCGCTTAGCAGGAACACAATACACTACATGGCTATAGTGTATTACAGTGGATATCTTCTTTATCCACCCAGGTTTGTCCAGCTTAGTGGCCAAAACATGCTATACTAATCTGTGCTAATTTACAGAGCATCCTCAAGTCTGGGGGTTGCTATTAAATGTAAAGAATGCAGACTGTCAGTTGGACAAGACGGGTCTATAAACAGACAGTTGGATGAAGTCAAAGTCAAAATTAAGGAAAGTGATGCAACCCAAGGATTTTGGGATTACTTCTTGAAAACTCAGGAAATGGAGCCCACTGCTTGCCTCTGTCTCTCCCTGCTGTGGATATCTGGGCAAAGTGGATCACAGAGCCAGCCATGATGACAGGTCCAGCAGCAGCGGTGGAGAACACCAACAGCAGAGATGGGCAAACTGAAGGGCCAGTGGGACCAGGTAGGGGAGAAGGCAGCAAGGACTGCAGGGTCCTGTAGAACACGGGCTTTGTCTAAGACAATACAACCTTCATGAGAACATTCAGGCACAGAGTAAGTGGACATTTAAGTGGATCTTTTAAGATGAGCTGGAAACATTGCTATTTTTTTAAATGGGGCTATTAATTTTCAAATGAAGCACCTGAATTAAACAGAACAAAACCAGAACCAAGGCCAAACAGAACACGTTAACATGCTAAAATTATCCTGTGAACTGTCAGATTAAGTTCTGAGTTCAACACTAGAAAAAGGTTCTAAGATGGCAGAGCCCTATGGTTGATTCATGTTGATGTATGTCAGAAACAAACATAACATTGTAATGCAATTATCCTCCAATTAAAAATAAATAAGCCTTTTAAAAAAGCTGGCAGAGGGATCCTGAGTGGGTTTGTAATGGTTTTTTCTTTCTAGATGGTGAAGCGGATCATGTGATCTCTCCTACAGAGGGCGCTCAAGACTGTAGCCCTTCTAGCAGATCTTTGGCCACAGAGATACAGACTCAACTCAAAGGGAAATCAACCCTGAATGTTCACTGGAAGGACTGGTGCTGAAGCTGACCCTCCAATACTTCTGCCACCTGATGCAAAGAACTGACTCATTGGAAAAGACCCTGATGCTGGAAGGATTGAAGGCAGGAGGAGAAGGGGACGACAAAGGATGAGATGGTTGGATGGCATCACTGACTCGATGGACATGAGTTTGACTGAGTTCTGGGAGTTGGTGATGGACAGGGAGGCCTGGCGTGCTGCAGTCGATGGGGTCGCAAAGAGTAGGACATGCCTGAGCGACTGAACAACAACAACAATGAGGGGGGACTGTAGTGATGCTGTTTGGCTTCGCTCAGTTTAAGTGAGAGAGGCACAAAGGATTCTGCTGCCTCAAATCCCTGCCCACAGCTTAGACAGCAAGAGTGAGGCAATGGTGAAGGCACAGGGAGGAAAGTTGGTTTCCTTGACTCCAACTCCCTTCTGGTGTGAGACTCTTTCCTGCTTGAAAGTAAATTCCATGACAGTGAGGGTTTTGTCTCATTCACCTCTAGAAGGGTGCCTGGCACACGTTTGGCCCCATGTGAATATTTGCTGAATGACTGGCGAACCGAACGTATGTTCATGGAACATCATGAACTTGAACTATGGGCCTCGGTCTTCCTCCCAATAAAATGAGTATAAAATGATTACCCTACTTTCCTCAGAGGACTGCCATGAGAACACGGGCTCATGAAAATGCTTATATGACATGATGAGACACATTCGCTGTTCTCTCTGTTTCTGGCTGGCAGGAGAGACCACTTCAGATTCTGCACAGGAAGGGCCAAGGCCCAGCTGTGCCATGCCTCTCTCCCGTCCTCAACTTATTTCTGGTTGCATCAGACCAGCCTAGAAGGAAGCCCCCAAATGATGACTCAGATTTCATTTCTCTTTTGCACAAGGGTAGAGGGAAGATATACTACCTTGCATTGTCCCGGCCATGCGACTTCAAGAAATTCATGTCTCGGTATCGGGAGAGAAATGCCACCAGCTGGTCATTTGTCCTGTGGAAGCAAACCAAGAGGAAAGTCAGAGCCCTCCAGAGACCATGGACACTTGTGACTGGCTCCCTTCTTTGTCACAGCAACCACATCCCCTCCTTCATTTATACCTCGCAGGTGCATGAGGCATCTTCTTTCATGTACCTCCATCACCAAGTTTACCAAAGTATGCTAAAATGGACTGTTTGTATGTCTGTGTCCTACACACTCCCATATGCTGTGAACTCCTTGAGAATTAGTGTAGTGTCTTACTTGTTTTGGAATCCCCAGGACCCAGCACTGGGATTGGCAAACAATAGGACATCAGTGAATATCTCGGTGGCAGGTACAAAGTAACCTCAGGGCCTTTGCTCTCACTGTGCCTGGCTGTGGTTTTTCCAGTAGTCATGTATGGATGTGAGAGTTGGACTATAAAGAAAGCCGAGCACTGAAGAATTGATGCTTTTGAACTGTGGTGTTGGAGAAGACTCTTGAGAGTCCTTTGGACTGCAAGGAGATCCAACCAGTCCATCCTAAAGGAAATCAACCCTGATTATTCATTGGAAGGGCTGATGCTGAAGCTGAAACTCCAATATTCTGGCCACCTGATGTGAAAAGCTGACTCACTGGAAAAGACTCTGATGCTGGGAAAGGTTGAAGGCAGGAGGAGAAGGGGATGACAGAGGATGAGATGGTTGGATGGCATCACCGACTCAATGGACATGTGTTTGAGTAAACACCAGGAGTTGGTGATGGACAGGGAGGCCTGGCATGCTGCAGTCCATGGGGTTGCAAAGAGTCGGACACGACTGAGCGACTGAACTGAACTGAACTGTGCCTGGGAAATTCTGCCCCATATCTTTCTATGTCTGTTCTTGTCATCCAGATTTCTTTTCAAATGTCACCTCATGAAAAAGGCTGTTTTTAGGTCCCCAACCTAAAGCAGCACCCGCTCCCCTTCACCTAACATATCACTCTATTTACATATGATCTCATCACCATCCGAAAGGGCTACATTTGCTTACATTAGGATGTAAGCTCCATGAGGACAGAACCTAATCAAACTGGCTCATCACTGGCACATAGTAGGAGGTACAGTAATCATAGTAGGAGGTACAGCAACGCTTGCTGGATGAGTGGATGACTAAAGGTGAGATGAGTTTAAAGTGACACCTTCAAATGCACTTTGAGAAATGAATGCATCAATGAATGAATGAATGCTAAATGCTCCCTAGCCCCTGGGCTACTGATTGAGAGAGCTTTAAGAAATATGAAGTGCAATACAAACAGGTGACATCGTTCCCAGCATTGTTATCCCAAGTTTATCCCATCAATCTCAGCACTAGCAGTGCATCACAGCTAATCAGCTTGTGCACACAGCTGTGACAGTATTTTAAAAGGCAGTCACACGGGTCTCCATCTGCCAGGAACGCAGTCGCCTCTTACGCTGAATAAACCCAAACAGGTAAATGGTGCTGAAGTGACAGCTCCTTGATCATCAGCTTCTCTGCTGGGGGTGGGGGGCGGGGGTGGTGGTGGTGGTTTACTTAGAAGGAAAGGGTTAACCATCCTTTCAAATTGGGAGAACAGGTGAAGGTGCATCTCTGGGGAGAGAAAGGAGGCTAGAACTTTGTGGGGGGTGGGGGGCAGGTGGGTGCCTCAGAAAGCGATGCCTGCACTCTGGAAGCAGTAGGGGCTGGAGATCGATCTCAGCTCCACTCCTGACCCTGTTGTGTGTCCTAGGGTAAGGCATTCAACCTCTGAGGGACAGCCTTCACCTGGCTGCCCTGCACGAAGTAGATATACACGCTGATGGATAACTGGGTACATGAGGGCATACAGTAGGTGCACAATAAATGTAAGGTGCTCTGCTCTTGGCCTCTCGCCAGCCTATCGGGGCCGCCCCCAGCCATCCCTCCCTCTCTCTTTTTCCTGCATCACCCGAAGTCGCGCCACGCCAAGCCCCTGCTCTCTGATTGGCCAACTCTTGTTGACCAACTCATAATTCCAGCGGAGGGGGGACAGAGCAGTTAAGAGATGCTGCAGCAGAACCCAGCACTGCCGACAGCCGGTCCTAGTGTGGAAATCAACCACTTCAAAACCGGCCGTTCTAGTGGCTGGCGAACGCCAGAAAAACCCCGCATGTCTGCAACAAGGTAAATCCACACGGGCGCAAACGCAGACAGCTTAGCCCTGCGGATATGCACAAGGGTGAAGCCTGGGGACGCAGACAGAAGGCCAAGCCCACGTGTCCGTGCCCACGTGGAGCATCTCTGCAGGCGGGCAGGGTGAAGCCCAGGCGTGCCTCACACCCAGTGATGGAGAGCGGTGGGCAAAGGGCTTCTTGAAGGTCCTGGAGAGGTGGAAACTAAACCAGCCTGGAAAGGAAATTAAGCAACCTCTCTTTCCAAATCACAGAGGCCTGTTCCAGCTCCATGGCTTAGAGGTGCCTCTTTACCAACCCCCTCACCACTCTCTGCGACAGTTCATTATTGTCCTCCCGATGAATACAGGGACAAGTTAACCTCTGAATGGGTCCCTGGCAGCAGGAATAATAAACAGGGGCCTCTCAGCGGCCTCGGTGGGAGGATTGGAGGGGCTGGGCCGGGCTCCCGCGCCCCTCTCTCGCGAAGCCTCAGGCCTCCCAGGGTCAGCGGCTGCGGCTTCATTTGGCAGCCCCAGAAAGTGCCTTTCAGGGCCCCGAGCTGGGGCCATTTTCACATTTACCGCTTCACCGCGTCCCCATCTGACAGGGATGAATAGGCATTTAGCGAATTTACTTAGCGATGCTTCCACATGAAATCGTCTCAAAAGATGACATCTTCGGGGAGGGAGGGCCGATGGGGAGGGGGCGGCGGCTTCCAGGTCCAGAGCTTGTGGGTAAAGCCGATTTTCAAAGCACAGCGCTGGGTCCTGGCTTGGCTGGACACGAAGGTTACCCGGCCACCACCCCCTCCTTGGGTGAAGAGCCTGCCCTGCATGCTAAATAAAACCCGTGGCCTGAGCCCTTCTGCAGGGACCAGGCTGGGGACCAGGTTTCCCTATTGTGGCTTTCAGACGCCTGTTGATAATTGCCTACGTAATATTTAGTTCCCTCTGGATAATTAGCAGCTTGGGATGGGCTGTCATTTTACCCAGTCTCTGGCTCTCTCCCCTTCACAAGCACTTCTCACTCCTCCTTTCTGGTAGAGTCATGTGCCAAGTGGTCTGTGCAGCTCATCAACGTGTGGCTGTCTCCTCCTCAATTTCTTTCCACCTTTTGGAAGACACGTCTCGCATTCATGGTGGGGACCCTGGGGCCCATCACGATAGCTTTTGGAGCTACTGGGACATCTTTATGGAAATATGTAAGTAAATATATATGACAAATAATTTATTTTAATAAATACATTTGTTTTAATGTAAACAAATCTATTGGAACCATCTAGAAACCTCGCTTGAAAGGGTTAAATAAACATATGAGTAGTAAAATAAGCTCCTGAAACACCATCATTTATGGAACGTCCACCATGATCTGGGCCCCCAAGACTTTTGCTACAATTTATTACGTTTAATGGTCACAAAAGAGTCTCTAAAATGTGTTCCATTCCCATTTATAGATGGGCAATTGAGGCTCAAAGAAAACGCTCATTTACTGAACAGAGCAGAACTGGGATTAGAACCTGGTTCCAAATGCAAAGTTCCAGTTCTTTGCTACTAGGTGGCATCTACACATGAATGGATGGATGAATGAATGAATTAGTGCATGAATGAGGGGATGAATCTCATCTCGGGCACAAGAGAAAACTCAAGTGTTCCAAAGCCTCCTCATTCAGAGCCTGGTCTTGGGACCAGCAGCGTCGGCCCACTGCTGTTAGACATGCCCTGTCTCAGCTCCACCCAAGACCTATTGAGTTAAAATGTGCCTTTTAACAAGACTCCCAGGTGATGTGTGTGCCCTTTAAAGTTTAGGAAGCGCTGCTTTTAAGCCGAGCATGAATATTGGTAGTTAATTCTCTTCCTCTTTCCTTCATCTTCTCCCCATGGTCTCTTCTTGAGAGCCCAGACTTCAGGCAAGTTACTTTCATCTCCATAAGCCTCAGGTGTTGGGAGTATTAAATAAAATAAAGCGTGTTAAGATGCATGCGGTAGCATCCAGCCCATATAAGCCTTTTGATAAAGGTTAACTGCTGTTTAATAGTATTATTACTGCCATCATGAGCATCAGAAGCTTAAGACATTTTGAACTGGGGATAGCAGTAGAAGACACAACCTGAATTGAACCCGGAAGGCTTTCTGAGCGTCACACCCATGAAAGTTCCACAGAGCATGGTTTGGGAAATGCCCCCCAGGAGGGAACTTGTCTACAGTCTCCCAGCTGGTGGCAGAGTTAGGAACTGGCTCCCAGAGGTCACCGCACTGTCCCCTGTGTCTGATGTGCATATGGTTCTGGGCGTGAGGACACACAGGAGGGAGGGGTATAGCTCTTAGGTCCACGGGCACCCAGCCCAGGCCCAGGCCAGCCTGTCCGCTGGCAGCGTGTGGCAGGGTGAGGAGGGTGGGCCTGCCCTGCCTCACTTAGAAGGAGCCCAACACCAAGCTAACTGCCCTCCTCTGGGTCCCTCCTACCCACCGCGCTGTGCCCGACACCACTCTGCTGGTAACAGATGCTAAGCCCCTGTCACCAGGTACTCATGGTTGCTGGTGAGGCTGACGGTGCTAAGGCCAAGCTCAGCACAGAGTATCGTGAATGTCAGGATTCAGGATTTCAAATCACTGATGCTGCCAGGCATGCCCAGAGCCCAGAGGGCACTGGACTTAGCCCTCCTGTTTGCAATGGGTGGGCCATTTGTGGAGCAGAAATGTGGTTGGGGGCAGCAGATGGAGGCCTGTGGAGCAGCACAAGCTGAGGACGGAGGCGCCTTCAGTCTGAGCTCAGAATATACTACATTATTTCCCCAACTTCTTCCATGAGGGTATCATCTGTGCCGTTATTTCCTATGGCTGTTCAATTTAAATACCACCTTAGCATTACTGTATGCAACCGTATTTGTGGTAGTGGATGTACCTTTTTATTTTACTATTTAAAATATTTAACATGTATTTTATATTTTAAATTTATTTTAAGTTTTAAATTGTGGCAAAACACACATAAGATTTGCCGTCTTAACCATTTTCAGTTTGTACCGTTTGGTTGTCTTAAGAACTTTCATGCTGCTGTGCAAACATCACCACCATCCATCTTCAGAACTCTTTTCATCTTGCAGAACTGAAACTGAGTCCATTAAACAACTCCCCACTTCCCCCTCTGCCCCTGGCCACCATCCTTCTTTCTGTCTCTGTGAATATTCAGAGTAGTTAGACTCTAAGACCTCACATAAATGGGATCATACAGCGTTTATCTTTTTGTGACTGACTTCTTTCACACAGCACAGTGTCCTCAAGGTTCATCCATGTGGTTACAATGGGTCAGAATTTCTGTCCTTTATAAGGCTAAATAATATTCCATTCGGATGTATTATTTTTATGTTTTCTCCTAATATATGAAAAGCAATATTGATGCCTTGTCTGTATTCTTCCTAAAGCAACTGGGCCACCAAAGGCATATGGAGAGTGGTCATCGGTCCTGGGGTGCCCAGAACTGAGGGGGTGCCCAGGACACAGAATTTTTCATTTTAAAATCAGACAGTTCTGGGCAAATCAAGACAAGTTTGTGACCCCAGGTACATGGATCTGCCGAGGGCTGTGTGACCCTAAGAGAAATGTCATCTTCCATCCTTCTATGAGGAGCCCAAGAGTACAGAAAACCACGGTAGTGGGAAGGTTAATTGTAACCATTTCCTGTGCTTTTAAAATTATAACTATGAAACTTAGGCTACAGCAAGATAGAGAATGAAATAAAAGCAGAGGTAAAAATAGTATCTAACACTTGTGCTTAGTCACTCAGTCGTGTCCGACCCTTTTGCAATCCCATGAACTGTGGCCCGCCAGGCTCCTCTGTCCATGGGATTCTCTAAGGCAAGAATACTGCAGTGGGTTGCCATGCCCTCCTCCAGGATCTAACATTTGAGTGCTTACTGTGTGGATCAGACACTGTTCCAAGCACTTTGCACCTATTAACCCACTTATGGCTCATGATGACCCTATGAAGTAGATGCTGTCGTGTTTACATGTATTTTTAATTACAGAGATGGGAACATGCATGCATGTGACTTTTGATGTAATGATGTATCATTTTCTGTCTGATCAGCACACACAGGAAGACTTCATCCTCTCAGTGGCTGCACAGACGCCTATGGAACGGGCACGGCCAATCCCCTAGTGATGGACACTTAGGTTGCTTTCTCACCCACCTCCCCCCATACAGGTATTGCTCCTATGAACGTTGTCACACATTTATCTTTCCACCTGTGGGTAAGATTCTGTAGGATTAAATTCCCAGATGTGGAACTGTTCATGAAGGCATGGCTGGCGCTCACGTGATTACATGGGAACTGAGCCAGCTGCCACCAGCAATGCGGAGGAAGAAGGAAACTGTGAAGGAGATAGAGCAGGGGAGGCTTGCAGGGTTCTTCAGCAGGCCGGCTGGGTTTCCCCAAGGTACCAACAATCAGTGTGACCCAAATGAACCTTTTGTCAAGCAGCAAGGGGTGGGGGTGGGGGTGGGGAGGGTGCAGAAAATCCCATGCCTGCCATTTTCAACTGGGCACCTTGAACAGTGCTTTTCAGGAGTCTGGCTAGAGTCATGAGGACAGCAGGCACTGGGTCTAATTCTGTTCTGTTCCTCCAGGACCTGACACACAGTAAGTACTCAACAGTTATTCACTGGCACATTTAACAAGCACCCGAGGGGAGCACCAGCCATCGTGGCTCACAGATGCAGCTGCCGAGCCCAGCAGAGTGCCTGCCCCCAGGCAGGGCTTTGCCCACGGAGGCAGACAGCACGACATTCACTTTGTGCCTTTGCCTGTTCTGTTCCCTCTGCCGGGAATGCTGTTCCCTATGTCTCTGATCTGCGGGAGATGCTGGGCAGTGAGAAAACACTTCATAACAACAATGCAGAAAACGTGCCTTTTGTTGTCTGCGACGTGCTAAGTGCTTCTCTTCCTCCTCCTTTCCACAATAACCCTATCAAGCGGGTACTAGCTTATATGTGAATGAAGCGGGACACACAGATTTAACAGTTTGGCCAAAGTCTTAAAAGAGGTGAAGCAGAAGTTCAGATCTCATCACCCAAGTTCAGAGGGCAAACTGTTTTCAATCCCACTTTCCTGCGGTAAATAGGCTGCAGAAACGTGCTCCATTTCTTTATAAAGAGCCGGGAAACCACAGCCACCTTCTGAAGCCCCCTATCTCATTCCAAGGGGACCTCTGTCATGCATACATTGCACATCAGGAATTGGCACAGATAAAGCCTTCTGTCCAGGGTGTGGGCCTTTCTGAGGCTCTTGTCTACAATCTGAGCCCAGCCACTTTGATCCTTCTCACTGCACCCCATCTCAGGAATGGATTTAGACCCTTTTATCCATAAGGCTTTTGACCTGTGGTATTGGAGAAGACTCTTAAAAGTCCCTTGGACTGCAAGGAGATCCAACCAGTCCATCCTAAAGGAGATCATCCTGGATGTTCATTGGAAGGACTGATGTTGAAGCTGAAACTCCGAGACTTTGGCTACCTGATGCGAAGAGCTGGCTCATTTGAAAAGACCCTGATGCTGGGAGGGATTGGGGGCAGGAGGAGAAGGGGACGACAGAGGATAAGATGGCTGGATGGCATCACCAACTCGATGCACATGAGTTTGGGTGGGCTCCGGGAGTTGGTGGTGGACAGGGAGGCCTGGCGTGCTGTGATTCATGGGGTCGCAGAGTCGGACATGACTGAGCGACTGAACTGAACTGATCCATAAGGCTTATTTCTTTGGGGGTGGAGGAGAGATACTGCCATCACTTTCCTCGACTTTCCAGATGGTTCATGCTTGAACCTTCCTGAAGTCTTCTTGCCTGCTAGGAAATCTCTCAGGAAGGCTAGAACTCCAGAACAACTAGAGGAAAGGCCAAGTTCAGGGTTCTCTGAAGAGGCAAGGGCAAAGGCAGCTGGAGATAAGAGAAGGCAACCCCTGATTTGATTGCAGTGGGTTTCCACTGCAAAAACACGAGTACTGGACTTCCCTGGGGGTACAGTGGATAAGAATCCTCCTGCCCCTGTAAGGGACATAGGTTCGATCCTTGGTCCGGGAAGATCCCACATGCTGCAGAGCAACTAAGCCTGTGTGCCACAACTACTGAGCCCGTGCTTTAGAGCCCACGATCCAACGCTATGAAGCCAACACTCCTGTACCCAGACCCTGTGCCCCGCAACAAGAGAAGCCACCACAACAAGCAGCCCACACACCACAACTATAGAGGAGCCCCTGCTCTCGTAACTAGAGAAAGCCCGAGTGTAGCGACAAAGACCCAGTGCAAACAAAAATAAATAAATTTTAAAAATTAAAGAAAAAAATTTTAAAAAGACCCAAGGATACAGGGAAAGCTAGATGCTGGACTCTTCCTAGATCCCGTGGGCATAATTATAGCCACAGTTGGGCACCTGAGGACAAGTGAACTGGATGAAGTGCCGTCCCAGCTTCCAAACTCCTCTCTAATCCATCCTCAGGGAAGGAGTCGTAAGATGTAAAACATAAGCCTATTGCACCCCTTCTTCAACTTAATATCCTCTGTGGTGCTCCATCTCCTGCAGGACAGTGTCCCAGCTCCTCAGCAAGGCTGCAAAGTGGGTCATGGGCTGGCCCTGTCCTTTCAGTCTTCGGGAAGACCTGAAGTTCTAGAATCATTCAGTGCTCTTTCATGACTCCAAGACTTTGCAAGTTCTGTTTGCTCTCCTGGGAAACACAATGCCCCACTTTGGCAGTCAGATGCCAGACCCCTGGAACTGCAATGGGTCAGATGGCCACGGTCCATGTCGTCTAGTAGGGGCAGCAGGGGATGTCGACAAACAGGGAGATTCTTGGGATGGGGGAAGACACTAGGTGGACTAAAGTACAAAGGCACCAGGGGACAACTCTTCTCCACACAGGCAGATGGCAAACTAGATAACCACCTGGACAATAAAACCCAATTGCCTTTAATTGGGTTTATCTTTGTTACTGGCGAAAACCATGCAGAATTAAAACATGCTCATTGCATTTGCAGGAACTGGCAAGCCATTTCTTAAACACTTTCACAGAACATTTCTAAGACACACATTTTTCATTTTAAGCACACATCAGCCATTCTAACAGGCAGTTTATCTGACATTCTATCAGTGGGAACTCTTAACATGTCAACTCTTTCTCCAGATGGCTGTAATGGAAAGGTAACTGACAAGAATCAGCACCTAGAGGCCAAGCCTGATCCAAGAACGCTGCTGGAATCACGAACGAAGAAGTGAATCGCCATTCAGCCGTGTGTGTGTGTGAAGTCTATTTGATTGTATCTCAACTCTCTGAAATCTGGTTTTCCTCATATGCCACAAGACATCTCAAATGAGCAGAACATTTGCTTAACTAAATTCTGCATCCCTTTATAATGACTGATTACAGCCAGTTATTTGATTTGGTTTTGAGGGGGATAAGACAAGGCCTCCTTGGGAGGACATCAAAAGATTGAATCTTAAAAATAAAGGTCATGTAAGTGGGAAAGCTAAAACTTGGCTTCAGTGAAATCTGTTTTTGGAAAAGCATTGGTAGAAATTTCTCTCTGATGTTTGCCACTTTCTTGCCATTGGATTTTAAGTAGGTTCCCTGAGTCTTAGTTTTCTAATCTGCAAAATGGGCATGACAATGGTCTCTGAGTTGCCTTTGTGTTGGGGGTATGACGCCCCCAGTGCCTGGCCCACAGGAATGTTCAATGAATGGAAGTTTTCAGAAGGAAGTCCCTATATCCTTGGCTTAGACATGCTGGAGGAAAGGCATTCCCACTCCTTATCAATCTTCCACTAAAATGTGACCTTTTAAATCTTACCTGCTTTTATTCTTATCAGTAATATAAGTGATGTATGTTCTGGTTCCTTGATAGTATGCTAGCTGAGGACATGAACCTTGTCTGATTCATCTCTATTTCATCCGTGTCTAGCACAGACCTGAAACAGGGCGGGTTCTAGGAGCCACATGCCTCTTTCTCTTTGGGTCCTCATGCCTGTTGCAGACTGGCCAATAGAACCTGCTCCACACACGTGCTGCATTCCAGAATGAGGGCCCATCCACACTGTCCCTATGCTAGGGACACCCTTCTTACATCTTTGCTTGGTCAACTCATGCCTACTTTTGGAAGAATCAGCTCAGTGTCAGTTCAAGTGGCAAGGACTAGAGTATGAATTGAAGGGTTTGGTGGCCCAGTGGTAAAGAATCCGCCTTTCAATGCAGGAGACGCAGGTTGGATCCCTGGGTCAGGAAGATCCCTAGGAGTTGGAAATGGCAACCTACTCCAGTGTTCTTGCTGGGAGAATCCCATGGACAGAGGAGCCTGGTGGGCTACAGTCCATGGGGTTGCAAAGAGTCAGACACGACTGAACATGCAAGTATAAGATAAAGATAAGAGAGCATTAATTAGCACTAAACCAAATTAAGCTCAATTTGGACTTAGATCCCTGTGTATTGGTTGCTCAGTCGCGTCCAACGTTTTGCAACCCCACGGACTGTAGCCCGCCAGGCTCCTCTGTCTATGGGATTTTCCGGGCAAGAATACTACAGTGGATCACCATTCCCTCTAGCCAGAGGATTTTCCCGACCCAGGGATCAAACCCTGGTCTCCTGCATTGCTGGCAGATTCTTTATCGTTTGAGCTCCAGGGAAGTCTAATTAAACTCTATCGGTTAAGTTCAACTTTCCCTCTGTGTGTATGGCTAAAAACAGGTATTTTATACCATTTCACATTCTCCTGGGTGCAAATGATGGTCAATGACCTATGGTAGGAATTGATCCATTTCAATTCAGCGGACAGGTGTCCCCAGCACACCAACATGAACACATCAGGATTTGAAGTGGTTAAAATAATGCAGACAGAGGTAGGGTTAAGCTCTGGTTATACCAGTTACGAGCTGTGGGGCCTTTGGCAGGTCATTTCATCTGTTTCAAGTTCAGTTTCCTCATCTTTAAATCTGAGGATGAGAACAATGGCTACATTGTACAGTGTATGTAATTATATGTACAATGTATGTAATTATATGTAGAATATATGTAATTGTATGTAAAGTGTATGTAATTGTATGTATAATGCATGTAATTATATGTATAGTGTATGTAATTGTATGTACAATGTATGTAACTTTACAATGTATGCCCATTGTTATATATAGGGTGGCCATGAAGAGTAAATGAAACCAGAGGGCATACAGTGTTGCTTGCCACTGAACAATCCTGGATGATACAGAAACTGGTTTCAGAAGTGGGGTGATGACTGGTGGACAGAGGAAAGCAACAGGGATCCCTCGAGGCTGGGTAGCTTAGTCCCCAGAAGGCTAAAATGTTAGCTATCATTATTGCTGTTGTTGTTATTATTACTTCTCTAGCACTAAAGTCTGTTCTGCTGGGGGTGGAATACAAAAAGC
This sequence comes from Bubalus bubalis, assembly GCF_019923935.1. Taxonomy (NCBI): domain Eukaryota; kingdom Metazoa; phylum Chordata; class Mammalia; order Artiodactyla; family Bovidae; genus Bubalus; species Bubalus bubalis. The sequence goes on from NC_059180.1 coordinate 26,428,042, forward strand.
ATCTCCACCTCTCAGAGTTTCAGGGCTCGGTCAGTTCAGATTTCAGCCCTGGGGTGAGACTTAGCTCAGAGAACAGACGACCTTCCCTGAACACATTGGCAGCCTGCCAGGCTCACTGGACTGTCTGTATTGGAACAAAGTCAGGATGCAACACAGAAGAGAAGCCACGTACTCCTCCATGGAAAGACAAATGCTGTGGTCACTCCTGCAAATTTTAAGCAGACATAGATTCTTGGCTCATGAAAGATTCTGAAGGATCAGGAAATGCTGCACCCAGTGTATTCATTTTCTTTCTCTTCTCAAAGCAAAGTTTAATTTAAATAAGAAATATAAAGCTAAGTAAAATCACAAAATATACTTAAATATCCTTACTGAACTTTACCAAAATATGCATTTCAAAGTTTATATCTGATAATTCTCCCATCTAAAAAAAAACAACTCATTTCTGAGAAACTACTCTAATTTGTTTCCATTTAATCTTTTAAAAGGCTGGTTATGCGGAGCCTGCTATGTGCCAGCTACCCAAGCAAATGGGTGACTTGTTCTGGTCAATGAACTACGCACGCATGCATTAATCATATCCTATCATATCACGCTCCTATAGGCCCACATTGAAAGACCATTGTTTAAGCAGTGAGCAAATGTGAATTCCACGCCCAGCTCTATCTGTTCTGCTTCCATCCTTGAAGTTGATTTAAATAAACCTCTAATCCTCTAATGACTCTGCACCCACATCTTCAGACTCACGAACATGACCTGGCCCAAGAGTCATACACATCACTCTTACCCAGTGTATTCTTTACCCACAGACTTCCAAGGCTGTCTGTGTTATTTCAGGGGGCTGATGAGAATGTAAGAAAGAAATCAGGCTGTCTGAACAGAGGAAATAGGCTCTGTGTAGACATTTGGCAATTCTTGGAGACAGAAAACTTTGGAAATGTTTTAAAAGAGATGTCATCGTGTAGATCAGTGGTTCTCAAGCTGCATCTGGTTCAGCCCTGGGCTCGGCTGGGCTGGTGGGGCCTCACTCAACGTTCTTCAGAGAGCTGTGTTGGGGTTTTGAGTGAAGTTTAGTTGAGAAAAGAAGATGTAGTAGCTTAAAAAGAAATGTTCAAACATCATTAAGGAACATAGCCAGTTCAGATTGCATTTGTCTTTTTGGTGGGAAGGAGGTGGGCGGATTAGAGGATCTGACTAAACCTCAGTAGCAGGACTGACTGGGCTCTGCCCTCACTGACCATCGGACCTCGTGCAGATACAGTGCTCTGAGCTGCTCTCTTCTGAACAACGGACTCACCGTAGGATGTGTTTCCTAGAGTTGCTCTGAGAATAAACAGGCTGATGCATTTAGGCTAAGTGCTTAGCCTGGGTGCGTGGTACACAGGAAACACTTCATAAGTATTAGCTGGGTTACTACTGGGAATGTAATTACGTTTCCTTTTTTCTTCCCTCGTTCTGTCTCTCCCTCCATCCTATCCTTCCTTTCTCCTTTTCTTTCAACATTTGCTGAGCATTTCCTCTGTGCTCGGAACTGTGTTGAGTTCTAACTTTAGCCAGGAATTCAGCTTTTTCAAACCACTGGTATCACTTTGAGTTGTATGGTTCCATTTCAATGGGGATGACGTAAGCCCCGGTTTTATTTAACTATTTGTGAACTCATGCATTCCACTTGTTGGATAAAACTTATTCATTTACAGCTACCCCTGACATGTATACTAGGGGTTAATGCCTTAGTCCCACTTCCCTTTGGTTTTTATAGTGACCGATACAGTGTGACTTAAAAAATTAACAGATCTGGGACTGTTCCAAAGATCTGTTCACACATGGCTATGCTGGAAATGTCTAGCACAAGTTCATCGATCATTGATGAACTCTTTTCAGTGCTAGGTTCTTGAATATTGAAATGGTTTGGATTATGGAAAAGGACCAAACTGTCAATTGTAAAACAGGAATGTGTGCTCCATGAGAGGAAGTCTCGCGTCTATTTTGTTCACATCACTATATCCCCACTCATCCATTCAGCAGATATTTATGTTAGACCTGCAGTGTGTCAGGTACTGTTCTAGATGCTGGAGACACACAGCGATGGTTTGAGACCACATCCCTGTACGAACTGATCCCTGGTACCCAGGGTATCCACTGTATGTCCTGGATTAGCTTCCCTCTGTGCATCAGGAATGGTTCTGGTTATGTTTCAGCCTTGTAAGAATCGAGAACATAGTCACTCTGATCAACTTCTGTGTTCTGAGGTTCAGATCAGGAACCCCAGCTGAGAAAGGTTGGGCTGGCCCAATGTCTAGCACATAAGAGTCACTTAATATACATGGGGTCAAGGGCTGAATGAAATCCCTGAGGCTGTGCCAGGTCTCTGAAATGGAATTGCCAAGCTCATGAAGGCAGACACCTGGGCAGGTTTCCAGCTGAGATGAGTCCAGCTGAGTGGCAGCCTGATGCACCACGGTCCTGCAGGAACATCACTCTGTCGGGTGACTGGTTTAAAGCTTGCCTCTTTGCCTCCTTGCTGTATGACCTTGTAAGTTACCTTACCTCTCTGCATCTCAGTTTCCTTGTCTGACTTGGGCAAAGACCTCATGAGATCATCTGTGTAAAGGGCTCAGCCCAGTGCCTGACACACAGTAGGTGTTTCGTTATCTCAGAGCTCCTGTTGCTTATTCCCTCTGTGGGAGGGGAAGGATGGCTGGCTGGCTTCCCCAGGCACACCAGTTACAATCATCGGGGCTTTCCCCAGGGGCACCCATGGCCCTTGGGCTATTTACAAGACCCAAGAGTTCAAGAACAAAGTGGCAACAAAACTCTTTGTGGTTGGTTCCCAAAGAACTGAGGTTAGTTGAAAAAGGAAACCCAGATGCAGAAGCTGAAATCTGTCTTTTCTTACTTTATCTTCTTGCTGTTTCTTCCTTTTCTGTCTTAGTAATTGAACCACATATGTTAAAAGTCACAATAATACCCAGAAGAATTGAGAACAGGTGTTCAAACAAAACCTGTAGATGAATATTCATAGCATCACTAGTCACAGTAGGTAAAAAGAGAAAATAACTCAAATGTCCACTGATAGAAGAACGGGTAAAGCAAATGTGGTCCATCCACACAATGGAATATTACTCAGCCACAAAATAGAACAAGACATTGACATGCGCTCTGACATGGATGGACCTTGTAATCATGACGGTCAGTGAAAGAAACCAGACAAAAAAGATCATACACTGTACAAGTCCATTCACGTGAAATGTACAGACTAGGTAAATCTATAGACCGAGCAGATTGGCAACTGCCAGAACTGAGGAGAAGGGGAAATGGAGAGTGACTGCTTAGTGGGACAGAGTTTTCTTTGGGGATGATTACAATGTTTGCAACTAGGCAGTGATGGTGGCAGCAGGACACTGTGAATGTGCTAAAGTCCACGAACGGTAAATCTTATGATAGATGTATTTTATGACAATAAAAAAGGACCAGTGAAAGCGCCAAACTTCACACTAAAAACCAAGTCATTATAGCTACAATAAGAATTGTGCTTGGTATGTTGTATTATAAATATTTAATATATACTACTCACTCGATCCTTGAACCACTCCAGAAGGTAGGCATCAAGAGCTGTATTTTACAATGGAGCAAACTGAGCTTCACAGAAGGCAATGGCACCCCACTCCAGTACTCTTGCCTGGAAAATCCCATGGAAGGAGGAGCCTGGTAGGCTGCAGTCCATGGGGTTGCTAAGAGTTGGACACGACTGAGCAACTTCACTTTCACTTTTCACTTTCATGCATTGGAGAAGGCAATGGCAACCCACTCCAGTGTTTTTGCCTGGAGAATCCCAGGGATGGGGGAGCCTGGTGGGCTGCCATCTATGGGGTCGCACAGAGTCGGACACGACTGAAGTGACTTAGCAGCAGCAGCAGCAGCAGCAAACTGAGCTTCTCAAAGCTTGAGTGTGTGTGTGTGTGTGTTCAGGCGTTCAGTTGTGTCCGACTCTTTGTTACCCCTTGGACTGCAGCCTACCTGGCTCCTCTGTCCATGGGATTTTCCCGACAAGAATGCTGAAATGGATCGCCATTTTTTTCTCCAGGGGATCTTCCCAACCTGGGGATTGAACCTGTGACTCCTGCATTGCAGGCGAATTCTTTACTGCTGAGCTACCAGGTCTTCCCCAAACCTTGGGTACACTTATCTAATAACAGTGATGTTAATGATAATGAGGATGACAACTCTTGAGGATATAAATCCTGTGTTCTAGGTGACTGATATAGATTGACTCTTATTTTGTCCTCCCAACAACTGCATACAGTGGGTGCTGTTACCATCACATATGTTACAGATGAAGTACAGAGAGGTTAAATTATTCATTCAGGTTACACAGTCTTCATTTCACAGGAGAAGGAACTTGTAACTGGCCACCTGACCTCAGTCTCCAAGGGCTTCACCGAAGGAGGATACAGGGCTTGGTCACGGAAACTGGAGGGAAAGTGGCCAGCTGCAGTGTCTGCCTCCCAGCCCCCTCTCGTGGAGGTGGGGACAGCTTAGATACCCGCCTTACGACATCAGGGGATCACATATGACATTCAGTCCTCTCCTGGCTGCAAGGGAGCTGGCATGTGGCTGGACAGGTGTGACATGCTGGCCTGCTGAGCCCCCAGGTGGGACTCGTCTGTACCCGTGCTGGCCACCCCCGCCCCTAGTGAAGGGGAGAAGTGGCTAAGCCAACTTCAGGACTTACAAGAACCCACCACAGCTCATTCTTCTGAAACTGACTCTCTGACACTGGAATGTTTTCCATTTTCAAGGTGGAGTGATCTGAAAATGCCCTTAGCCAAAATAAATAAGTAAAGATACAAACCTTTCCACTGGTCCTCAATCCAGGGAAAAAACCCAGAGATGCTTGTAATAATCACGGAAGTGAAAAACAAGCATTAAAGAATCAGTGATTCTTCCATCACTTGGGAATAAATGGCATCAGGCGCTGTGTCCAGTGGCGTTACATGTTACCACCCATTTGCTCCCTGATCTCTTACTTCAGCAAAGGACTTACTGAGCTCCTGCTATGCGCCAGGCAGTGCACCTGGGCCTGAAGACACAACCTAGTTGACATAGATTTGTTTGTTGTTTCTGCACTTCACAAAACTGTCAAACTAGTGGATTTACGCTACTGTCATCCTATCATCACATTTACAGACTGAGCACTTTCTCTGTGCCAGACAAGGCACTCCACGGTTCACAGCTTCATCCTCACGGCGGAGGCCGTGACTGTGATGTGAGGTAGGTGACCGTGATGGTTCCCACTTGACAGATGAGGACAGGAAGGATAGGCAACTTGTCACAACCAGTAAACAGGACAGACTGGATTCAGAGTCAGCTGACTTCCCCAATGCACCCTCTAATCCTTCCATGGCCTCAGTCCCAGAACATTGCTGCCAAATAGAGATGAGGAAGAGGATTTTTGGGTCCAACTCCAGGTTACAGTGTCTCTCTAGGAAACCCAGTGGTCTGGAGACTAAGAAAACCATTGTGGGGTGGAAAAGCACAGCAGAGAGAGAAAATAACTGTAATGAAGCAACAGGGGGGACCAGCCTGATGGAAGGTAATTACCTGAGTTGTAATGTACATATCCACTAGCAGAAAAGTTAGCTACTGTATCTCCCCTCCTCCAGCAGTTTGGTATAGCTCTTGACTTTTATTCCTTCTTTTTTCCCCCACTGCCAAGCAATTGATTAGGAGCCAAAGCAATCTCATCATGGCACTTTCCAATAAAAAACTTTTCACAGGTAACCTGTTGCTTTTAGTATAAACTAGGGGCTTCCCTAGTAGCTCAGGTGGTAAAGAATCTGCCTGCAATGAAGGAGACCCCAGTTCAATTCCTGGGTTGGGAAGAGCTACTGGAGAAGGCATAAGCTACCCACTCCAGTATTCTTGGACTTCCCTGGTGGCTCAGCTTGTAAAGAATCTGCCTGTAATGCGGGAGACCTGAGTTTGATCCCTGGGTTGGCAAGATCCCCTGGAGAAGGGAAAGGCTACATACTCCAGTATTCTGGCCGGGAGAATTCCATGTATTGTATAGTTCATGGGGTCACAAAGAGTCAGACACAACTGAGCAACTTTCCCTTTCACTTTCAGGGCTTCTTAACATGCCTTTTATGGTCCCACAGCATCTGGGCCAGCCTGCTTCTCCAACCTTATTCTGTTGCTTTATCCCCTTACCACACCCTGTCCACCTAACACTCTCTTGACTTACTGCATGAACCACGTTCCCTCATGCCTCAGGGCCTTTGTGCATGCAGCCCTCTCTGCCTAAAACACTTGTCCCTTATTTTTTTTTTCACCCAGTTGGTTCCTTCTCTTCTTCTAACTCTAAGTCCAAGGACACTTCTCTAGGAGAGTTTTTCTTGATTTCCTTGAAAAGAAAAGGCTGCATGTTGGTTTCCTGTATTACATGCATATGAACTTCTGGCCTAACAATGTCATAAGGATGTAATTATTAGATGGCTTAATCTATGAGGACAGGAATGTTCACTAACTTATTGGTGGCTGTAACTGCATATCCTTGCAAATGTCTGTCTGGCACATTCTACGTGTCCACTAAGCATGTGCTGACTAGTCAGTCAACAGATTGACTATATGAATGGATCAATCGTGAGGGACCCATATATGTGTGTGTATGTGTCTGTGTGTGTATAACTGAAATCATTTTACTGTATACCTGAAACTAATACAATTTCGTAAATCAACTATACTTCAATAAAGAGTGAGGAACTAAAACTGATATTTCATTAGAAAGGATTTTGTGGTCATTGTATTGGTTGAAAATTTCTCTCTCTCTTCCCAAATCAACAGTGTAACCTGTGGCAGTCTCACGGGACAAATTATAGACAGGGAGCCCAGACACATCTAGGCAGAAGGATGATGGGTAACCAGACACACAAGATTAACCAGATTTACAAAAGGTATAACAGGAACACGTGTCCAGACACTCTGGGAAATCTTCAAGAATTAGCTGGCATTAGAGCATTAGTCAGCACTTTGCCTGATCAGCCAAGGAAAGATAAATGAGTCTTGTGCTTTGAGGGGGAGAAGGAAGCTGGGGTAAGTACTGAAATCAAAGAGTCTCAGGGTTCAAGGTCATTAACCTTTTTGATTCAGATTGAAGAAGGTGGCACAGGGTGAATTACAGTGCTAAGGGGCACCAGGCATTTCTGATGGGTTTATGCAGAGAAGGCTGAGTGATAAGAACATGCAGTCTGCTCTGATTGATACATACTAGGGGGCCAGATAGACCTACGGTGATGCAAGCCCCTCTGTGAACAAACTGCCATGTCTCTGGCTGGCCCTGGTCTGGCAATACTGACAGGTGAGATGCATTTTACATGTTGCTTCCTAGCTCAAGTTCAGGATTGGTAAAGCCAGGCAGGTTGGAGAAAAATAAAGTAAAAGGAGACTGCTGTTTTATGTCAAATTCAGCTACCCATGGCTGGGCTGGAGTCCAGGCCAGGCTCCGGATGAGGTTGACCAGAAGGCCTTGGGAATCTCGCTCACTCTTTCTCTATCCAGAGTCCTGAAAGCTGAAGCAAAAAGTCCATCAAAGCTGGCACCTGGGTGACAGACTCCTATGAGACAATGCAAGAAAGGTTGTGCCTGGGAAGATGGGTAGGTGCATGGGGAACTAAATTTGCAAAGGCTGAGACAGGTTGGGCAAGGCCATTATCTGAAATGTGGGAGATCCAGCAGAATGGTCTAGTGCAGGGATCTGTGAACTATGGCTCAACATATGTTTTTATAAATAAAGTTTTATTGGAATACCAGCATGCTCATTTGTTTACATACTGCCTATGGCTGCCTTATTGCTATAGTGGCAGAACTGCGCTACCGTGATAGAGACCACCTGGCTTGCAAGGCCTAACCTGAAATTAACAAATATTTTATTTGCTATTTGGCCTTTTATAAAAAGGTTTTGTCAACTCCTACCATTATGCGGTTCTTCTTTTTTGGTCATACATACATTTTCCTGTCAACTGTTTTCCATATCTACCTTATCAAAGTATCTTCCTGGCCCACCGTTCTCCTTCCAACGCTGTAGTTTTCCTCAGACACATTTCCAACTCACACATTACCCATTTGCTTATCTACTGTTTCTTTCTCTCATCAGCATGGGGGTGGGGCACACCAGGAATATTCTTTACTTACTGCTGTATCCCAGAACCCAGAAAAGTGCCTGATGTCTATAGCAGACGTATATATGTGTGTGCTCAGTCACGAAGTTGTGTCTGACTCTTTGTGACCTCCACGGGAGGAAATGCCATTCCTTCCCAACCCAGAGGCTGAACCCGCGTCTCTTGCATTGGCAGGTGGGTTCTTGACCACTGAGCCACCTGGGAAGCCCTGTATAGTAAACACTCAACAAATATTTTTGAATGATTGAAGAGCCACTCACTCCTTGTATTCTGTTTTGCTAACATTTTCTTATTTAGATCAACTTTTTTAAAAAAGAAAACATCAACTTTGGAAATCTGGGGTACATTACTTTTTCCTTGTATGTACTATTACAGATATATATTGCCATTTCAAGACCTTGTCTGCATACTACTCTGAACCATCTGGCTCACTGTGGCTCAGACTTGGGAAGCCCTGGCTTGTGGTCAAGGACAGGGTCTACATCTGAGCTCCATCTCTCAGTAGATGAGTGAGCTTGGAAGAGTCCTCATGACTCTTGTCTCTCAAATGGGGAGGATGAGGTCCTACCTCACCAGATGGCTGGTGAGACTACAGGAGACCATCGAAGCACTTAGCACAGCACCGTGTGCATGCTCGGGGCCGGATGAATAGAGGCAGGGACACCTGGGGGGAGTGGGCATCACCTGGCAGATCGATTCATGACAAGCAGCCATGGCTTGGTTTTGCAGTCATCCCTCTCAATGAAGCCAGTCTCGGACACTGCCCTGTTGCTGAATGGCTGCACCAAATCCAGCAAAGCAATTTGGATTAATGGGACCATTTAGCTGTAGGTGTCCAGAGAATGCATTGTTTAAAGTAACTTGTTAGAAACTTCCCCAGAGCGGCAAACTTTTAAACAAAGATTGACTCTGTAATCAAAAACTGCTTGGCCTTAAACCACATTCCCGCATCTCAAAGAGCACAATTACACTCAGAAAGGGGTGGCAATGTTTGTGCCCCTGGCTGGGCTTGCCAAGTAATGTTGACTGATGAACACAATTATATTGTACCAAGGAGACACTTTCTCTGGAGGACACAGGAGACAGCCAGAGGCTCTTGGGGACACAATTTCCCATTCCTCCTCTACAAGGGAACAGGACACTGATGTGGGATCCCACTGAGGCCCTGTCCCAGGAAGGCTGGCTGGCACCACCCATTGGACTCTTCTTTCCCATTCTTCCCTTTCTAACTAAGCAGCATTATGGGCACTGGTTTAAGGCCAGAATGTGGGCTCCAGATGCTCAGTCTGGACCTGCTAGGGCTGCTTCACTTCAGATGGACAGGAGTAAGCAGAAGGCAGGGGACTTTGCTCTCGGCCTTGGCTTCTACTCTGTGACAATCCCCCAGGCTGTGAACCCATCTAGATGTCATAGCTGGCATCTGACAGCTTTTGACCCTGTCTGGGAGGCTTGTAGTGGCCACCAGGTTGGTCAGGGCATACTACTTGAGCCTGGGGATGGGATGGGAGAGGTGAGGTTGAAGAGGAGATCCATAGGCAGAACTTTGGAGGAAGTTTCCACCTTGAACCTTCAGGAGATTGTAGCCACAGTGACTCAAGAGTGTTACTTCAGCCCACTGCGGTTGAGAAGGCTGATCAACACCAAGGCTCTTCTCAAAGAGCTGTGCAGTAGGGAGGGATGATGGGGCTCAGGGCTGCTCACCTTCCCGTGCATCCAGACAGGGCTCAGCACCAGAGAAGAGCTCTCAGCTCTTGACTCGATAGAGATCAGTTTGCCTCAAAGGTGTGTGTGTGCCTGCTCTCTTGTGAGTCACATTTCTATTTAGTGCAAGGGTACAGAAGCCACCAGGGTCTTCCCTGGTAGCTCAGACAGTAAAGAATCTACCTACAGTGCTGGAGACCTGGATTTGCTCTTTGGGCCAGGAAAATCCCCTGGAGAAGGAAATGGCAACCCACTCCAGTATTCTTGCCTGGAGAATTCCATGGACAGAGGAGCCTGGCGGGCTGTAGTCCATAGGGTCATAACAGAGTCAGACATGACTAAGTGACTAACACTGTGGAGTCATAAGGTATAGGAGAGAAGGAAGGAGAGAAGGAAGTGACCATGTTTTTGGTCCAGAATTAATAACTGCTCAGGAATTTTTGTTATATAATAATAACAAGACCCATTTTCTGGTCATGTGTAACAAATGCTCAGCTCTGCACCAGGCCCTGTGTTTTATTATCCCTTATAATAATGATCCTAGGAGGAAAGTTCTGTGGGGAGAGGGCTCCAGCCTTGTTTCCATATCAGGCCCCCTTCTGCCCATCTCCTTAGGTTCACCCAAAGGTAAGAAGGATTGACAGTATGATTACTCAGTGCTGGGGCCTGATTATTAGTGGGCTGGCTTACTGTCTGATGAAAACGCCCAGCTGGATTCCACTATACATATATGTGTGTGTGTGTGTGTGTATATATATATATAATTGTATTGATTGATTTATTTATGGCTCTGCTGGGTCTTTGTTGTTGTGCTGGCTTTTCTCCAGTTGTGGTGAGTGGTGGCCACTCTCTAGTTGCAGTGCGAGGTTTCTCATCACGGTGGCATCTCTTGTTGTGGAGTACGGGCTCCAGGGTGCTTGAACCTCATTAGTTGCAGCATGTGGGCTCAGTACTTGCACTTCCCAGCCTCTACAGCACAGGTTCAGTGGTCGTGGCACACAGGCTTAGTTGCTCCGCAGCCTGTGGGATTTTCCTCAGTCAGGGATTGAACCCATGTCTCCTGCATTGGCAGGCGGATGCTTTACCACTCAGCCACCGGGGAAGCCCTCCACTACTTTTTTCTCATGTTTCTTGCTTCAAATCCAGGCTGCACCTGACCACTTGGGGCCAGAAGCCATCATATTTTTTCTTGTCTCTTCTGTTCATGCAACTAGATGGATGCAGGAAGCTAAGGGCTCCCTGGCAGACCTGACCACCTCTCTCTTCTCAATGCCATCACCACGGCTCAGCATCTTGGGCCCAAAGTTTAGATGGTGGGAGGGATGAATGTGAGGATGCACGTGGATGCCAGGCCTGAGCCTGTGTGTCCACATGCAGCTGGGTATCAGCCTGCAGAGCTGGACCTCAGGCGGAGCTTGGATTCTCACCCGGCTGCTAGTAACATATCGTCTCCCTCTTACACGTGAGAAAATCGAGACTCAGGATGGTCGGATCCACCTGTCCTGGGATCGTGCAGCTAGTGGAAGATGCAGAAAAGATTCAAACCCAGGGCAGGATGACGTGGTGTGATTGCTCACGTGCCCTTATGGAGAGAGCAATGGCTCAGAACACGCCGGCATCATTTCCATTCTGCAGTGGAAAAACTGTGCACATTTGGAGGGACGGCAGCCATTCGGTCTTAATTACGCTGCTTGAGGCTAAGATTTAAATGAGTGAGAATTCCATTAGCACCACAGTTTGGCAGTTTGGGGGAGGGGTTTGGAGAGTCTGAGATCCAAAGGGACAGGAGTATAAAGGAATTTGAAAGCAAGGCGTTCCCAGCTAAGGAAGGACAGCTGGTTCCTCCCTCCATGCTCAGAACAAACACAACTGGTAAAGCCCAATCTTCCATCAGCCAGAGGGGAAAGCCCATCTGGAAATGGGACCACACTTACTGTCATGGTCGCATGGTAGGGTTGTGCTCTTGTGATTGGCTTTTTCCCTGGGTGGGGCGGGTCCAATGCCAGCCAGCCTCTGGGTGAGGCAGTTGCGCAGAGTAGAAAGATGTTGCACTTGGGAGTCAGCTGCACCTGCTTTCAAACACAGGTTTAGCCCCTGCCAAGCTGTGTGACTTTGGTTGGGCAAGTCACTCACACCCACTCAGCCTCAGGGCCCTTCTCGATGCCAACCCTCTGAGGATGCTTTGAGGACCAAAGCAGAAAGCGATGACCTCTCAGCAGCTGGTAAATGCTGGTGGCTCTGGAGTCAGGTACTGATAGGCACCACGCCTCTCTTGGTTATTGGGCACTTCTGCCTCCTGGCTTCTCTTGCAGATGAAGAGGAAGAGGATTTAGAAGGGGGAGAATGAGGGGAACAGCTTCAGTCCAGACCTGCCAGTGGGTGCAATACAATCTGCAGGTGAAGAACTCAGGTTTCTTTTTCCTCTCATGATGAAAGAAGCATGGATGTCAATCCCAGTTGTGAGACACAGAGTAAATTCCTTAACTTCTCTCAGCCTCAGTTTCCACATCTGTAATATGGGATGCAGCCACAGCATCTACATTCTGGGGTTTCTGTGACTTTAGATAACATATGGAACTCATTTGGCCCAGGATCCTGAACACAGTAAATACAGCCCCCCTCGGGATCTGCACCCCTGCAGATCTAGAACCCACTGCATGTGTACCAAAATCCTAGGATGCCCAAGTATCTTACAGTCAGCCCTCCACATCTGTGGGTTCCAGATCCAACTGACCTGGATGTGAACTATGGATACAGAGACCGACTGGACTCACGAAATTCTAGCTAGTATCATCTACGGGAGTCTGGAGAATCTTGAAGGGCTTCCCCAAGCATCTCCTTTGAGAGTCCACTACTGACCATTTTCTGGGCTGGTCAATGACTCAGATGGCAGCAAGTGGAAGGAAGGAAATGAATGATGATGATGAATAATGAAGATAACAAAACACACAGAGTTTCCACCTAGCCACCCCAAGATTGGACCTTAACCCTGTCTGTTGGGCCCATGCTCATCCAAATCCCTGCTGTCATCAATAAAAGGGGTAGAAACTCCCCTCCTTTATCCCATTTGACTTATAAGACATGCTGTTTCTCTAGAAAGCCCTTGAGAATAATCTCTACCTGTAGTTATGTGTGAGAGGGAGGCAGGGGAAGATAAGAGGCTCTGTAGGGCTGATCATCCACACTGTGGGCCACTTGGGCTCACATTCAAATTCCCAGGATACACTTGGATGTGCTGTAGCATCCCAGAGTGCACAGCATCCCTGCTTTTGGCCTCTGGTGGACAAAGCACATCAATGATGCTTTCCTGAGAAGCAAACATGCTCAATGCACTGGATAGGAAGATGCCCATGGCTGGAAATATCCTGTCTTTGGACATGTAGACAGCTTCTGCCAAGAGAAAGAACTATGAGATCTGAGGAGCGAGACATTAGGAAGAAAACACCTTACCAAATTCAATGCATGGTCGACGTGGGATGCATCAGACAATTAAACTGGCAGAGGCTGGAGATCATATTTGTCTCTGAACTGGAAGCATCCACTCTCTTATTTTGCTCAGAGAGCAGTGTAATTCTCCCAGTGGAAGCATTCCTGCGCCACGACAAGGTCCACCAGGACAGGAGTTTTCTTTTCATCATTGTGTTCACTACTCCAACCTGAGCAACAAGGATCGTGCTGCTTAATATACTACTTGCTTACATTTAAATTAAAATCAAACCACATTTACAACTTGGTTCCTTGGTTCCATAAAGCACATTTCAAGCTCTCCATAGCCACATGTGTCTGGTGTCTGCTGAGCTAGACATCAGCACAGTGAGTTCTACTGGACAGTGTGGGCCTACAGCATTGCCTGGAATCCAGTAGGATCTCAGTAAGTATGACGGATGAAGGAAGGACTGAAGGGCTGGCCAAAGCCAGGGCACATGACTCAAGATAAAACCATCCACCTCCTTTCCCCAGCACTCAGCATTTTTCAGTAATGAAAGAAGAGAAAACAGCCAGCCAGCGAACAGACATCATGACTGAAAAGTATTTAAGCCTCAGGGCATCCTCTGAGTGAGAAAAGTCATGTCATTCTTGCCTTGAGTTCTGCCACCTTCTGCACTGATTATGTGAACTCCATACATTCTCCCAGGGATGTCCTTCCTTATCTACTTCAGCCAACACAGTGAGTGTTCCACCCCAACTTTCTGAGGAGTCGGTGCTTCTCATCTGTGCCTCATCAGAACTCCAGCCTCGCTCTGTCCAGGGGATGCTCTGGGTTGGTCCTCGCCTCCAGAAAGCTTATAGAGCTGTCCAGCCGAAAATACAGCTCGGAAAACTCAGGACAGCCAGCAAGGGAAAGCAAACTGTGTTTCTGGGGGCAGGAGTGAGCTCGGTCGGGCTAAAAAAATAACAGGGCCGAGGAAATGATTATTTTGCTATTAGATGAAAACACAACGGTTAACAGCATAATTACAGGCATGTTTTTCCAGCTGCCTCGCAACCAACAGTGACAGCAGATACACTCTTTCCAACTTGCACATTATCTGGGTGGAGCTTTCCCTGGATGGTGTCCACTTGGGCTTTGGGGTCTCAGGAAAGAGGGTGTGCATCTCTGAACATCCAAAGAATAAAAGCGGCTGGATGTTGAGAATGTGGTCAGTGGGAGAGATGGTTGAACCCAAAGATCTGTTGTTGGGCTCCCAAACAACCTCCCATGAAGTACTGAGGCTAACACATTTTCCACCCAACACTCACCTTGCTATTGATTACTGTAATTAGGGGATGAATATCTGTGTCTCCCCCAAATCAATGATCTGCTGCTCCCCTCTGCCATACCTCCACCCCCTCTTTTGCACAGTGGGCCTCACTTCAGGACTTGGTTTTAAACCTCACTGTTTAAAAGCACCTCATCTAGGTTGATAGAAGAACCCCTGTTTGAGTTTCCTGAGCCATACAGCAAATTCTTGTTGGCTATCTGTTTTATATATGGTAATGTAAGTTTCCATGTTACTCTTTTGATACATCTTACCCTCTCCTCCCCTCTCTCCATGTCCATAGTCTGTTCTCTATGTCTAGAGGGGTGGGATGGGGTGGGAGATGGGAGGGAGGCTCCAAAGGGAGGGGATATATGTATACCTATGGCTGATTCATGTTGAGGTTTGATAGAAGACAACAAAATTCTGTAAAGCAATTATACCTCAATAAAAATAATAATAATAACAATAAAGCACCTCATCTCCCTGACCATGCTCCTTAAAGTGGGGCCTCCTCCTTGTCTCCCATCACGGCACCCTGACATTATTCGATCAACATGCTCTCCATTTCTCTCATAGACTGTAAATGCCCTCAGTGAACGAGCAGATCCATTCCTCTGCCACATCTCCCAGTCCCTAGCATTCAGCCTGGCTCAGCACCCAGCCAGGAAGTGAACTGCACACCTGTTTGAATTGATGATTATATTTTGTAAGCTGCTCCCAGAGAGGGTGGTGGCTTCTGGCCTTTCCCTATGGCCCTGGAGAGGCTCTAGCTTGTTTTCAGAGTCTGGCTCAGACTATGTCCTCCTGGGGGACTCTGAAGATCCAGGTGTAAAGCAATGATGGTCTGACTTGGGCTGAGATGGAGGAATCACAGGTGAGAATGGACATGGGAACAGTGTCAGGGTTAGAATGAGAATACGCAGGCCTCCTTGGAACAGTGAGACAGAGGCCACACAGGTTTCCAGCTGCTGGTGAACAGGTGGTCCTATTCAGAGGATGGGGAATTGGAAGGGGGAGCTGATGTGGATTGGGAAGCAGTTCTAGAAGAATCATTTGAGGGCCATGATCCTATAGGGAGACAATTTCCTGGAGCTAACCTCACGGGTCTACTGAGAGCTATGTCTGCTACTCAAAACTTCCAAGGGTTCCAGGGCCCTTGTTTTTGGGAATTTATGCTCCTTAAAAAGAATAAGAAACACCTTGCACTACTATCAAAAAGAAATATACATGAGCAAGGAGATAGGGAAATCAGAACCCTGAGCACTGCTGGTGGGGATGTAAATTGGTAGTCGCTATGAAAAACAGTATGGAGGTTCCTCAAAAACTAAAAATAGAATTACCATATGATCAGTAATTCTACTTCTGGGCATAACTAAAAGAACGGAAAACAGGGAGATGATGAGATGTTCATACACCCATGTTCTCCGCAGCATTATTTACCATAGCTGTAAGGTAGAAGCCACCCAAGTGTCCATCAGTGATGGATGAGTGGACAAGCAAAACGTAGTCTCTCCAGACAAGGGAGATTTATTCTCTCCCAGAAAGGAAGGGACTGTGACACCTGCTATGACGTCAATGAACCTCGAGGGCATCCTGCAGAGTGAAATAAACCAGCCACAAAAAGAAAGTACTGTCTAATTCCACTTCCAGGAGGTCCCTAAAGTGGTCAGATTCATAGAAACAGAAAATAGAATGCTGGTTGCCAGGGCCTGGGGAAGGGGAGATGGGGAGTTGTTTAACGGGTGTGGAGTTTCAGTTTTGAAAAGAGTGCTGGAGCTTGGTGGTCTAATAGTGTGAATGTGCTTAACCACTTGAAAATGGTTAAGATGGTAGGTTTTAAGTTATGCACATTTTATCACAGTTAAAGCCAAAAGAACAAAGAGGACTCTCTAGCACTTTCTTTCACAGTCCTTAGCTGTCCCCTCCTATCTCAAGGTCAGTCCTCTTCTAAAACTCTGGCCTCAGGCCCCGTTCTGGGTCCTTTGTGCCAGTTATGTTCCGCAGGTCTCCTGAGAACGAGGCTGCTTTGTGCAGATGGGGGGCCTGGGCCCTACACATGAGCAGCTGCCTGGCTCTGTGCCTAAAAGGCTAAGACACTGCTTGGATTCAGGAAGCTCACGATGGCTTCTGAGACCCCTGCCTCTGGCTGAGGTTTGGGAGGAGGGTTCCCTGAATGTGGTTCTACACCAGCAACGGCAGCAGCAGCAATCACCTCCTTCCTCACAGGCCTCCCCCACAGGCCCAGTCCCCTCACCACTGTTATCTCACAGCAGCCAAAGTGATCTCTCCACGTTGCAAATAACGCTGGAGCTTTGAAGTGTTAGTCGCTCAGTTGTGTCTGACTCTGCGAGCCCATGAACTGTAGCCTGTCAGGCTCCTCTGTCCATGGAATTCTCCAGGCAAGGATACTGGAATGGGTTGCCATTCCCTTCTCCAGGGGCTTCTCATTAAAACTGCACAGCTCCTGGGCTAAGGATTCAACCACTGGACAAGGGATCAGAAATCCCTGCCGGACCTGGCTGGATCATCCTCCCTGGTGGTAAGGCATTCTGGCTGGTTGTGTTTCAGCCACATCAGCCTTCTTTTAATTCCTCAAGCCTGTCAGGGGTCCTCTGACACCTGGGCCTTTGCTTATGCCATCCCCTTACCTGGAACACACTGCTAGCTAAGCCCTACCCGTCTCACACACCTCAGTTCATGTGCTGCCTCCTCAGAGAGGTCACCCCAACATGCAGATGAGCTTCACTTGCTAAATGCTCTTTCATCTGTCCTTCCTTTCAGAATGCTTGCCTCACTTTGTGATCACATGTTCACTCATGTGATCTTTCTGGTTAGTTTCCCACTCCCTCTATCAATAACGAGGGCTGTTGCACAGACAATGCCTGCTGGATGCTAAGCATGGTCCATACATTAATTCATTTCTCTCTCTAAGCAACCGTATGCAGCGGTGTTGTTGTACCCATTCTACAGATGAGGCAGCTGAGGCCCAGAGACATTAAGCGATATTCTCAAGTCCATGTTCACACAGCTAGTAAACAGAAGAGCTGGGATTCAAACCCAGGTGATTCAAACCACTAGGATGAGGGCAGAGACTGACCATATTTCTCTTTCCCTTTGAACACCTTGTAGCCAGTATAGTGTCTGGCACATAGTAGGTGGTCAGTAAGTATCTGCTGCATGAATGAGTGAAGTCAGAGAAGCCCCATCTTCTGATCTTACCTGTGGGACCATTTTCAGCTGGCCTCTCAGGCAAGCCTGAGCTCTTTCCTCCCCAAGACACCCTTGGGTTGCTTTCAGAGGGCTTGGATGGTGAAAGAAGGAAGGAGGGAAAAAGGGAAACTGAGACCTCTGTCCCTAAGCCTTCATCTTTCCATCTTCAACCCCAAATCTGTCTCAACCAGCCAGAATCACTGGAAACTTCTCTAATGGAACCAGGCGGAGGAGTGCCAGGCTGAACGGGGAAGGTCACCAGGCTTCTGTGGACAAGGGTGCACAGATCAGCACCCCTACCCTGACCCTGGCATCATCAGAGCTCAGGAAGTAAAAGCCCTAATATCAATGCTGTGCAGAGGCCCATGTGATGGAGTTGCATCTTCTTAAACCAGATGAGGTCCTCACCTTAGGTTGTACAGCACAAGCCAGGCTGGCCAAGAGACGGAGCTTTCAAGGAGCTCTTAAGAATCCTGGTTCTACCACCTGATGAGTGGGTAAACAAATTATGGCACAGCCACACAATGGAATAGTAGACAGCCATAAAAGGATGAAGCACTGGCATAGGCTACAGTGTGGATAAAGCATGAACATATTATCCTAAGTGAAAGAAGCCAACCACAAAACATCACACACTGTATGATTCCATACATACGAAACATCCAAAGTAGGCAAATCCATAGAGACAGATTAGTGATTGACAGGGGCTCATGGTGGGATGTGAATGGGGAGGGGCAGGGTTTCCTCTTGGGGTAATGAACGTGTTTTGCAACTAAAGAAAGGTTCTGGTTGCACAACATTGTGTGTGCTCAGTCATGTCCAGCTCTTTGTGCCTCCATGGACTGTAGCCCTCCAGACTCCTCCCTCCATGGGATTTTCCAGGCAAGAATACTGAAATGGGTTGCCATTTCCTTCTCCAGGGGATCTTCCTGACCCAGGGATTGAACCTGCATCTCCCACATTGGCAAGAGGATTCTTTGTCATTAGCACCACCTGGAAAGCTCATGACATTGGGCATATACTAAACGCCACTGGATAGAACCCTTCAAAATGGTTAATTTAGTGTTAAGTGAATTTAACCTCAATTTTTAAAAAAAGAAAAAAGAGACCACTGGCTGTATCCTTGTGGTCAAGTTCCTCAACATCTCTGTGCCTCTGTTTTTCCATCTGAAAAATGGCCTCCCCAAAGTATGTGTGGAGGACCATGTCAGGACCATGGACAGCACTTTAAAAAACCCATGCCAGGGATGTCCTGGGTGCTGTAAGTACATTTTGCTGTGGTTGTGATTTGCTACTCACAACAGGAATTCCTTGACCCACTCAAAAATCAGTGGCCTGACTAGAGGAATGAAAAGTAGGGGACTGACTATGCACAGATGCACAGTCCTTTGCCAGATCCCAGGGTGACTAGACTCTGTGCCTGGGTATTATCAAGGGGTTAACTTCCCTGCAAAATTCACCAGAAGTTCTAATACTAACCTCTTTAAACATTCTTACACACCAGAAGCTATGGTTTAAGGGATGAGGATAAAACAGCACACACGTGAAAGGCCCTGGTAGAGGGCCTGACACACAGTAGGTACACGGGAAACATCTGCTGGATCTGGGTGTTCGTCCTGCTTGATCAGTGCCATGGAGACACTGATCTTGGGGATGTTGCAGAGAAGCCCAGACATCTGCTTCTTGTCTGTCTGAGCTGGTCTTTCTGGCTGAGGAGCTGCAGAAAAGCTCTTGTGCTCCTGCCCTGAGTCCCTGGTGGTATCTCAAGAGAGAGGTTTGGGTCAATGGTTAAGGGTAGCTTAAATGTCCACATGGTGGGCCCCATTGGGTTAGACCTTGTTGCTGTGAACCCCTAAGAGGCAGAATTAGTAGATTCTGGGTTTTGCTTGATGCTTGCACACACACAACATGCACGCACACACGCACACCACAGACAGAATGTGAGCCCTGGAAGGGCCATGGACACTTTCAGCCTTTGCGTCTGGTTTGCTCCAGGACACAGGGCCCAGTAACAGACGGTGTGGGGTCTGTTACCACTGGCCCAAACCTCTCAAACCAACTGCACAGTGCTTTTGGTTTCACCCCTGTCTGTGGTCCATCTGACTGAAGAATGCCAGTGCAGTTTCCAGCCTCACTCAGTAAACAGAATATACTGAATAAAAGCATCATGTTCTTTGATGGTTCCAAACCTAGCAGGGTTTCGATGGTTGGAAATAACCATTTTCATTCACACACTGGCTGCATAAACAGCTCCCATCAGAGCTTACGTGGGCCAGGCGGTCACGTCAGCAGTGAAGTGGGAAGGCCTAGATTCTTTAAACATAACTTCACTTGCATATTCCAAACACAAGAACATCTTCCTGTTCACAGACGAGTTGGTTCTTGCCTGTTTCTCTTGAAACATTCAGTCTTTGAGTCTCACTTTGCATTTCCCACTTTTGAAAGAGATGTGAGTTCAAGAACTATTTTTCTGCTCTTTTCCTGAGTGAAGGGAAAAAGGAAAGCAACTCGGTTGATGATGAAGTCCAGCCTGTGGGGCCGGCACTGTTATACAACTATGATAACTACTGCCTGCTTTTTGGGAGCACTTTCTGTGTCAGGTGCTGTATTAAGGCCTTGACTTGCAATGTTTCTTCTAATCCTCCTAACTGCCCTATGAAATAGGTCCCAATACTGGGTCCCTTTTAGGTGCAGACACTGAGATGCAGAAAGCTGAGGCAACATGTGCCGATTCAAATGGCCCATCAGTGGTGGCAGAATCTGCAGCCAGGCTGTCTGCATCCAGGGTCTCATGGAGGCTACTGGCCAGTAGAGACCAGTGAATCTGGCTGGCGGTTAGAGCCAGACAGCTCACCTGGACAGGCGATGTCAAATCACAGACAGCTCAGAGCAGCCAGGATGGGTGAACACTGCCCTTGGATATCCACCCAGGTTTTCAGAGTCTCATAGAAGCTTCTGACTTGGGCACTCCTGCCCCTTCGAGAAGGCTCCTAAGTTTGCTCATCCTTCCTGGGAGGGGAGAAGTCATGGTTTTGGAAGCTACAGATGGAGTGGCAGATGGGAAGTGAAAGCCTATCAGAGTTGCCCAGGATAAAACCATTCATCTGCAAAATTCATATGTTTTTGTGTGGGGCGACTTCACGAAAACAACAGCAAGAGGAACCAGCAGTGCCTGACGCGTGAAGTGCCTCTGGCCATGATGCTGGCAATGCGAGTGGGTGGAAGAACTGGCAGGGGGGTGGACACGGAAATGAGGGCCATGGGAGGCAGAGGAGAGACAGATCGACAGGCACGGCTAGACAACTGGAGCATCAAAGCTAAAAACACGATGACTCCCTTCTCTGAACCCCCAAATGGGTGGGGCACATGGTCTGAGAAAGGATTTCTGGACCTTTCTCAGAAGTCAGGAGGCTCAGCCTTGGATGCAGCTTGAGGATTCAGAGCTGATAGGTACTGAGCTAAGTGCCCAAACTCTCTAGGTTCCATGACTACAATCTGATTTCACAGAAGTTGTGTTTACTTGCTAAGGGTCACCTGCGAGTGAGGTGGCAGAACTGAGTCTAGCCTTAAGCCATCATTTGGGAGTCTGAGCACTCATCTTCTTGGATACTGAAATGCTAGAAATGCTGATCTCCTGGACCAGCTGACCGCTGTTACAACTGCAACTTGCAAATCAACACGGGGCCTATAGGGGGCAGCATTGAGACTTGAGGCAATTCTGGGAAAGGTCATAGGCTGGCCCCCCTGCCCTTGAGAGGTCCTGGTCAAGTGTCACCTCCTGACTGAGGCTGACATGACCTCTGAGGCCTCCATGGGAGGTCTGGAGCCGGGGGAGTGGGCATCTTGACCTTTGAAGGGAGCGTCTGCCACGCCAGCAGCTGTGTTCGGCATTTTGGGGTACTTCTGAACACACTCCTTCTTCGGAAGGGAGAGGGAGAAGGCTCCAGCTCACCCTCACCTTGTACTTCCCTATACTCATCTCTCCTCCTCGTTTTGTTTATTAGGTTCCAGGCATGTTTAAATTTCTCAAAGGCAAGTAGTTCATCTCTGACCCAAGTCTCTCTCTCAGGAACTGGAGAGTTCTCAGCTGGAGGCAGTTTTGCTCCTCCAGAAACACAGCACCTGGAGATATTTGTGGTTGCCACAAGTGGTTGGGAGCAGGAACCACTCACTACTGGCATCTAATGGGTAGAGGCCAGGGGTGCTTTCAAACACCAGCAGTGAGCAGGGCAGAGAATGATCCAGCCCCAGGTCATATTGATGGGCTTCCCAGGTGGCACGAGTGGTAAAGAACCCACTTGCCAATGCAGGAGACAGAACAGATGTGGGATCTATCCCTGGGTTAGGAAGATCCCCTGGAGGAGGGCGTGGCAAGCCACTGCAGTATTCTTGCCTGAAGAATCCCCGTGGACCACAGAGGAGCTGGTGGGCTATATAGTCCATAGTGTTACAGAACTGGACACCACTGAAGAGACTTAGGACTCATGCAATCATACTGACATTAAATTCCAAGAGAGACTTTATGTTTTAGTTTTGTTTACTAAAATCTTTGGGGCTTCCCAGGTGGCTCAGTGGTAAAGAACCCATCTGCCGATGCACAAGTTGCAGGAGACGTGGGTTCGATCCCTGAGTTGGGAAGATTCCATGGAGAAGGAAATGGCAACCCACTCCAGTATTCTTCCCTGAAGGGTCCAATGGACGGAGGAGCCTGGCAGGCTATAGTCCATAGGGTCGCAAAGAGTTGGGCATCACTGACCAACTAAGCATGCACACACACACTGAAATATTTACAGATACAATTATATGACCTCTTAGAAATGCTTCACCAGGGCTGGTGGAAGAGGGTCAAGGTCTTTATTGGTACGGATACAAGATGAATTGATTATAGTTGAAACTGGGTGATGCAGGGGTCATTATACTAGTCTTGTATTCTTGGGCATGTTTGAGAATTGCCTTGATAAAACACCTTTTATAAGACTCCTTCATCTAGCTCTTCTGGAAATTCTGTACCCAGTGCTATCAGAGAAAGGAAGGCCCTCTCCTTCACCCCGTCCACTTCTCCTTTTTGGCCTTTCAATAAGCGAGATGGAAGACACAGTCAAGCAGAGAGCTGCCTTCTTGATAGGAAATATAGTTCACTTTGTTGCCTTTTTTCCTCCGTTTAAAGAGATCTCCAGGGGTTTTCTTTGCTTACACCTCTTTTAAAGAGTAGATCAATGTTTGTGCAAAGGGACAGAGTGGCATCTGAATTTCTCACCGCCCCAGGGCTGCTGGTTGCTCCACCACCCACACATAATTGTGGCTGAGTAGCCTACAGGCCCTGGGGAGACCTCAGGAGAAACTAGAGATCTGCAGTTTCAGTTGAAATCTACCAGCCGTAGAATGTGGGCAATCAATTCATGTGTTAAAATTGGATAGGAGCCAAACAAACCCACCCATGGGATTCCAACAGCCCAGAGACGCCTGTCTGATTCTGCCCAGGCTGTCACACCCCGCTCCCTTCTTCCACTTTGTCCTTTTCAGTTTAACACCTAAGTCAGACCTTGACCTTCCTCTGCTCTAAACACGGTGTGTGGTTCCCATCTTCCTTTGAGTAATGGCCAAATTCTAGACCCTCCATGATCTCACCTCAGTTTTCTCTCTGGCTTCTGTTTCTTAGGACTTCACCCTCTCTTCCAGTCACACTGAGCCCCGCTGTTCCTGGAACACATCAGGCATCCTCAGGGCTCAGCACCTGTGCTGCTCTCCACTGGACCATTTTCCCTGTCTGGGCAGCTCACTCCATCACCATCTTCCATTCTTCTCCGGAAGGATGTTCCTGGCCACTCTCATTACAATTCCACCTACCCCCTGATCCTGCTGCTCTCTGCCTTATTTTTCTGATGTACCATTTTAAATACTTAGTTTGCGTGTTGTCTGTTTCCCCCATTTGAATGGAAGCACCTTGTGGCCAGGGGTTTCAGCCTTTGAAGTGTGTTCTCCAACAGAGCTGGGAAAGCCATGTACTCAAGAAATCTCTGTTGAATGAATGAATGAGTGAATGCTCAAATGATTCTCAAGCACAACGTGGCCCTCATGTAGAGAGACCTTACAGAGATAGTGAGTAAGCATCTCAGAGGCAGGAAGGCTTCTCCAGACCGGAGGCAGGCTGCTTCTGCCTCTGGCTTCCCAGATATGACAGGGGAAGCAGGACCTCAAAGCAGGCTGGCCAGGGCCGCCTTACCTGATGGGGTAGTCAGCTGCGCTGAGGTTGATGAAGAAGTCCCAGGGCCAGTCGGTCATTTCCAGGAGGTCCCGCATGCTCTGCAGGTATGTGGACAGGAGACTGGCTCCCCCCCAGATGGTGGCCATCCTCCAGGGCGTGACACGGACGTTGCTGTACTGCCAGGCGAACTGAAGCACTTGGCGATGCAGGTAATTGGAGCGCTTTCCCAGGAGAGGAAGGGTGACATTCAGCACCACGGAAAACACCCCAGCCCTGCCCCTTACCCCCTCTCTGTCCCTTCCCTTCTAGGTGACAGGGCTTCTGAACTTTGCCAAGTAACTGATTCAGACCCGGGGTGTTTTTCTGCATCATTATACAAACTTCATTATTTTTAAAGTATTACTTTAGCAATTTGAGATGCAGGTTCCCTGGTCCTGCCTCTGCATTACTGGTTCCCCAGGTGTAGGCTGCTTCCTGGGAGTCTGCATTTTTCTCTAAGACTGATACATGTGGTCTGAGGATAGCAAGCTAAGTAATATGGTTCCATCTAATATGATTGCATCCCTGGTTCAGGAAGATCCCCTGGAGAAGAGAATGGCAACCCACTCCAGCATTCTTGCCTGGAGAATTCCATGGACAGAGAGGAGTCTGGCAGGCTACAGTCCATGGGGTCACAAAGAATTGGATATGACAGAGTGACTAACACTTGCATTTAAACCTGATGAGTATTTTGAAAGGTAGACTTTCTCCACTACCCTCTGGCAGGCCTGCTAGAATCAGACTTCTGAATAAGCATCCCCTTTGTCTTCTTGACCAAAGACACAATCATGTCACATCAGCAGACCAACAGAAACCTCTGGAACAAGATGCTCAGGGGGCAACAAGCTGGCTCCATGATTTTTTTTTTTGGTAAATAAAGTTTTATTGAAACAGTCACACACATTCATTTGTGTATGTTTTTATGGCTGCTTTCAGGCTACAATGCCAGAGCTGATTAGCTGTGACAGAGTGTATAGCCCACAAAGCCTGAAATACTTGCCCTCTGGCCCTTGATGGGAAAAGTGGGCCCACCCCTGGGTTAGCTATCCTTATAGAGTGGCAGGCATTGCATTGGGCAGGACCATGAGCAAAAGAGGTATGACTGACAATGTTCATTGTCCTTGAAGGAAGTCTAAAGTCACAATTGGGAGCTTTGAAACTGACACCCACGCCTGTGCACACACACACACACACACACGACACACCTACACAGCACTTCAAGGCCAAATTGTCTGGGGGAGGCAGCTGCTCAGCCTGGAAGGGAGGGGCAGACACACCCCCAGAGAAGTGCCAGCAGGGGGCGATCAGAGGGCGGGCCTCACCTTGTCCACGTGGATGTAGTAAAAGTGGTCCTTGTGGTAGATGGCCTTGAACATGCGCTGCAGCTGCCGGGAGGCGCGGCCGTGGACCACCAGGACGAAGGCGATTCTGACCGGGTTGGCCAGCATATACTCCACTGAATCCTCGTCCCACTGAACGTTCTTGTTGGCTTTGCCTGGGAAAACCAGGGAGATCACAGAGGTGGGGTGAGTTTGGCTGTCCTCAGGGGGTGCTTCTCTGATGTTTCTTCCCTGGACTATTTGAGGGGCACAGTAGTCATTTTGGTTCCCTGAAACTGGTTTCAACTTAACCAAGCAAGTCCTGGACCCTTACTCTGTCCTGGTAAACAGGAGTGGGGGCCCCAGAGGAGCTAAAGACATGGTTTCCATCCCCAGGGAACCAAACAGTACTGATGGAGACACGTGTACACATATTAAAGCCGGAGGAGATGAGCCACATAAGAGATACATTTCTGAACCACAGAGGAAGGAGCAGTTAATTTCAATTTGGAAAATGTTAAGATATACGTGCTGTTTTTTGTTTGTCCAGAATCCACTCTCACTTCTCCTCTGAACAGCATCTACTTTGTTTTGTTTTTAAATTGTGGAAAGAACAGATAACCTGAGAGCTACCCCCTTAACAAATTTTTAAGTGTTCAGGATGGCAGCGTGGATGATAAGTGATAGCTTATGGTGAACGGTGTCAGATTCGTGATCTCCGAAGAAAATTTAGCTTCGGGACCAGGGACCAGGCTTGATCACTCAAGAGCTTTTGTGCAGCAGAGTTTTATTAAAGTGAACAAAGGACAAAGAAAGCTTCTGACATAGACATCAGAAGAGGGGACGGAGAGTGCCCCTCTCGCTAGTCTTAGCAAGGCCTTATACAGTTTCATCAGACCCACTCCCACAACATACATCTAAAATTAACAAGATTAGAGTCGGACACGACGAGCGACTTCACTTTCACTTTTCACTTTCATGCACTGGAGGAGGAAATGGCAACCCACTCCAGTGTTCTTGCCTGGAGAATCCCAGGGACGGCGGGGCCTGGTGGGCTGCCGTCTATGGGGTCGCACAGAGTCGGACACAACTGAAGCGACTTAGCAGCAGCAGAGCTAACAATAGAAAGGTCTTACCAGACCCACACCCACAGTATACAAGTTTTAAGAGAACAAGATTAGTCAGAAGGTTAAGGAGAAACATGTCCTCAAGCAAGATATACTGTTATATTGACTAAGACAAAGCAATGTAGAAAAAAAAAAAAATTGTCCTTTTCTCTTCCTTGAGAGCCTCAGACACCTCTCTCTCCTTGAGAGCCCTAGACTCCTTTCTCCTCCTCAGGGACCCCAGATTTCTAATCAACCTACTAGGGAATTGACTCTCATAAGCACAATGCTGCATAGCAGATCTCTGGAATTTATCCATTGTGCCTAATGAGAAATTTATCACCCAATATTTTGAGGGGCATCAACCTCCCCCATTCTCTGTGTGGAAGGAGAGGGTCTCTATCTAGTATCAGTTTCAGGGGTGGTCACAGGACTTAGGCTTGGCCAGTCAGGACACAGTAGGTAAGGTTCAGAGTTAACTAAGCTATTTAGCCAAGAAGACAGAATTCCAGACTGTTGTTGGAACTAGATAAATGGACCCAAAGTCCATGAAACTTAAAGATCCTAAGAGCCATTTTATCCCGCCATGGAGAGGAAAGGGAAAACACTGCTGAGTGAGGGGGAGGGATAGATCCTCGTGACCCCGCTTGAGCTCCCGGATCAGCCTGGGAGATCAGCCACTGTCATTGCTTATCCTTCTTTAAAAGCCCAGATCCTACACCAGACGCTCCTAGATAAGTGGTTCCAGACATCTTTTATCCTGGGGTGTGTGTGCTCAGTCGCTTCAGTCGTGTCCAGCTCTTTGCGGTCCTATGGACTGCAGACTGCCGGACTCCTCTGTCCATGGGGTTCTCCAGGCAAGAATACTAGAGTGGGTTGCCATGCCCTTCTCCAGGGGATCTTCGCCACTAAGGGATAAAACCCGTGTCTCTTGCATTGCAGGCAAATTCTCTACTACTGAGCCATTGGGGAAGCCCCCTTTATCCTGGAAGCAGCCTCAAAGATGCCTTTTATCCTTCTTTCCCTTGTAAATGCCCCAGGGGCAAGGTTTCAGGGAGGAACATGGCTTACTGGTTCAGTTCATTATAATCCCAACCAGAAATCTCCTGGCTTTCCTGAGCTGAATTTCCTTTGGATCTAACCTGATTTCTTGCAGGTTTTAGGTTTATGGGACTCAGCACACAGCAGCTGCAGGTGTCTCTGAATACCAACTGGGAAAGCTGAGAACTCGGACCGTTCAGCCTGGAGGTCAGGAGACGGGGAGCCTGTCGGCTGTCATTGGGAAGCTGAATGGCCACCACATGAGTGCGGCTCCTTCTGTGTTGTCCCAGAGGACGGGATGGGGATGAGATGAGCGTGGGCTGTGTCCTCATCATGTGGTACAGACTCCACAGCTTGTGGCCCTGCCTCCTGCAGTTAGGACTGCAGATCCCTGTGCCCTGACCCCCCCACCATTGACCTTGACCCTTGACCTTTTGTCTTTTCCTTGAGCAAGCCTGTCTTTGCCTCAGAACCTTTCCATGGCCATTCCTGCCCCCGGGGACACCCTCTCCCTAGATCTTTGTATACCTCTTGTTGCCACTAGTTCACAGGTCACAGTCAGGCCACCTGCCTCCTACCACCCACATCACTCTCTTTTACCTCGACCTATTTCAATTTTATGCATTGCCTTTTAACACTGTCTGGAATTACATATATATTTTTTATTGTCTGGATCCCCAACTAGAACTAAACTCCAAAAGATGAGGGACTATTTCAGAATATTTGTCACTGAATACACAACATTATTAACAATATCTGGCACATAGCTGGTTTTTGGTGAAAACAAAAGTTACAGGAGGTTACATTTTAGTACTGTAACAATTACCTCTTCTTGAGCATTGAGCAGTCCTTACCATTAATTATTTCATTTAATCCTCATAACAACCCTGCAAGGTAGGGCCATTATCTCTGTTTTGCAAATGAGGAAACCATAGCTTAGAGAGGCCAAGGGATTTATTTATTCAAGGTCCCACTGCTTTAATTAAGCTGAGATTCAAACCCAGGTCTGTTTCCAAAGCTTATGCCCTTAACCAGTAATATACACTACAGTACCATGCCCAGAATTTATAAATATTAAGAAAAATTCTGCTTAATGAAATAGCCTGTAAATTAGTTATTGTAGGTAGATAGGCATGCACTTGAAGACTGTCAGAAGTATTGCAGAGAGGATTCCTGTGTCATGTGGGAGGTGGACTCTAGGTAGCCAATAAGGTGACATCTTTTAATTCAACCATCCATCCGTCCATTCATTCATCCATCCATTCAAATTCAACCACTCATCCAACAAACCAGTTAACTATCCATCTAGCAAAATATTCAGTGCCTATCATCCCCTCAAAAAACCATCCATCCATCCATCCATCCATGCATGCATCCACTCACCCATCATCCTCCAAGCAAACCACCCCTACATGCACTCTTCCAACCATCTAATGATCAACTTTCTGATCCACACAATATTAACTTAGCCTATACTGCATTAATACTGTGTGGATCAGAGAGTTGATCATTAGATGGTTGGAAGAGTGCAAGCATGGATGATTTACTTGGAGAATGATGGGTGAGTGGATGGATGGATAGATGAGAAGATGTATCCTTATTGGCCACTTAAAGTAAGCCTCCCACATGATACAGGCATCTTCTCTGCAGTGTCTTTGACAGTCCTCCTGTGCACGCCTACCTACCTACAACAACTAATTCACAAGGTATCTCATTAACTAAGCAGAGTTGTTATAAACATTCCCAAATGGAAGAGAGAATGTCAGCCCACTCCAGTATTCTTGCCCGGAGAATCCCATGGACAGAGGAGTTTGGTAGGCGGCAGTCCATAGGGTCACACAGAGTTGGACATGACTGAAGCGACTAAGTACACACACATTCACATACTACATGCCACATACTATGCTAGGTACTAGAAAAATAAAATTGGAGGAAAAACTCTTCCCTTGAGGAGCTCTCAGCCAACTAGGAGACAAGGAAGACAATGCTCAATTGCTTTATGAAAGATGTGTGCCCTTTGAGGGTGGGGAAGTAATGAATAGTATGCCCACAGAGACGGAGGAGATCTCAGAGAGTTTAGCTTCTGAACCCATTTCCCCATGCTCTCCTGATGTCCTACCCTCTTTGGTTCCTGACTGTTCAATCAGGAAATTTGATCCTGGGGATAATTACTATCTTGGCTCTGGTTGAAGACAAGCTAGGCAGCAACCACAAGGTTATTCTAACCTCCCTCTAATTTTCTTTCTAAACCACTTGCAAATACACTTAGGTTTTCCTCGTGGTTGTACAGGAGAAGTGTGCCTGGAAGAATCACATCCCTTTAAACACTCACACAATAACCTATGCATTCATTCATCCATCCACCCATCCATTCATTCACCCATCCATCCAACCACCCAGAACCCTTCAACCCTCCCACTTGCCAGTCTAGGACAAAACTTTGAGCACAAAAGCATATGGGACATGAGCCTGTCTTCACACATAGATTATGAATGGATTCAGGAATGTGAGAATCCAAAGTAAAAAGATAATAACATAAGAGAAAAGCTTATATTTGCTTTCCTGCAACTGCAGCCCAAAGGCAGTGCACAGGTCATGGCAGGGCCGGCTGTAACCTCTCTTCACCTCCCTCAGAGACTCTTCATCAAACAAAGGGAGGGAGGTTAAAAACAATGGCTACTCATGTCACTTTTTTCTACCTGGATTTCTTTGGGTGATGTTTCAAAGGTTTAAATGTGGTCTGACACTATGTTTCATAGGAATTCCACTCTGTAGGGGTTCCTGCTGGCACTCAGATAATACTACTCATCTCTGCCCCAGGGTTTCTGGGTAACAATGACCTGGAGCTCCTAGCAAGGGAGGCTCCTGGGGCCTTTGTGAACAGCCATGCTCTCCAGCCAGGGATCTCTTGCCCTGATGTTGAATGAGTAAGCGAGTGAATCCATTCTGGAGGCAGGCTGCTCTGGGCCAGAGGAGCTGATGTCTCCTGAGTGCTGGTGCCAGGGGCTATGTGCGGGTCATTACTTGGCTCTGGGAGGAAAACACTGTCAGACTCGAGACTCAGAGAGATTAGCGCATTTCCCAGGTCACATGGTAAGGGAGGACAGAGGCAGGAGTGTGAACCCAACTCCAGCCCTGCTCCTTCCACCCACCCTCTGCTGTACTGATGAGCAGGTTATGGGAGGAAGAGTGTGAAGACCCCTGGTCTCAAAAGGGACATGAGTGTTGATGTTGAGAAAAGCCTTTTGTAATTTTTCTTTGGGGGTTTTTAGAAAGCAGAGCGGATTCACAGACAGACACGATCAAGTGTGCTTCGTTTCTGGAGAAGGGGAAGAAGACCTGGGGAATCAAACACTGGCTGCAGAGCCTCCTGGGTGTAAACAGTCTAAAGTCATCCTTGGGTCAGACAGTCAGTCTGGGGAGGAGCGAAGAGAAGGGGGGACAAAACCCCAGAGCTCTGCATGCATGCATGCTAAGTCACTTCATTTCTGTCCGACTCCTTGATACCCCATGGACTGTAGCCTGCCAGGCTCCTCTGTCCATGGAGTTCTCCAGCAAGAATACTGGAATGGGTTGCCGTGCCCTCCTCCAGGGGATCTTCCTGAACCAGGAACCGGGGTCTCCCACATTGCAGGCAGATTCTTTATCATTTGAGGCACCAGGAAAGCCAGCTATTCTGGGCCTTAAGGGTGGGTGAGAAAGACAAAAATATCCATAGAAAAGAGACAGAGAGATGGCAATGGGGATGAGAGATAGAGGCGGGCACACACAAATCCAGGGAAAAGTAGAGAGAGATGGGAGGACCTCCTCCTCCCACATATATGGGAGAGAAATACACAGAGAGACCCACAAAGAATCACGGGCACACACAGAAACACACAGACAAAAACAGAGACAAACACACCCAACCAGACATACACACGGAGGCAGGGGGAAGGAGGGAGCTTCTCCACAGAAAAGCTGGATCCACTTGACCCCAGAGTGATACAGCTAGCCTTAAAAGCAAAGGCCAACGAAAGTTCCAGAATTTCAGAATCAAAAAATGCCCCCAGGTTGGAGACACTGCCTGGTCCCTTCCCCCAGACTACTTCCATTCTTTACACACTTTCCCCTTGCCTGTCCCCTGACCAGCCCTGTACTCTCATGAGCCCAGAGATGAAGGAAGAGTGTGAGGCCCAGGGACCCACTGAAAGTGGTGTGACATTCACAGGCTGGCTCCACGACCACAATGGCAATGATCCCCATGTTGGCACAGGGGAGGACCCTGATGCATTTTGTCGAATAAACAAGAGAGCGTGAACGGGTGAGTTTTCTGCCCTGTGTTGCAGTGGGGGGCAAGGGAGGGCATTCAACAGGGCTGAGGTTCATGGCACTCTGGGCCAGTTGCCAGTCACCAGCTTCTTATTTTTGGTCCACAGCCCTGGCTCCTGCATCGACCTTTCCAGCAAGCTGCTCAGACACGGGGTTGCTGAGGAGACAGGAAACCACCCCAGAGACCAGGCAGAGTGGGCCTCCTCAACTCTGGTCACCGTTTCCGGAACTGCGGTCCTGGAAAGCTGCCGGCCTCTGCTACCAGGAGTGGGATCGTCAGTGGGCTGTGGTGAGCTTCCCAGAAGGGCAGGAACAGGGGAGGGGCTCTCTCCCACCCACTGGAGGGAGTAGGAGCTGGCAGAGCCTGGCCAGAGGTGATGTGGCAACAACTATTATAATGTTACACACGCAGGTCCCTTGACCCAGTAATTTCGCTCCTAAGAATCTACCCTGGGGGAAGAAGGCAAATATGCATGTCTCCATGTATATGGCAACCCACTCCAGTACTCTTGCCTGGAAAATCCCATGGACAGAGGATCCTGGTAGGTTACAGTCCGTGGGGTTGCAAAGAGTCAGACATGACTGAGCGACTTCACTTTCTTTCTTTCTTTCCATGTATAGAGGGTTTCCCAGGTGGCGCTAGTGGTAAAGAATCTGCCTGCCAAAGCAGGAGACGCAGGAGACTCAAGTTCCATTCCTGGATTGCGAAACTCTCCTGGAGAAGGAAATAGCAATCCACTCCAGTATTCCTGTTTGGGGGCTACAGATCATGGGGTCACAAAGAGTCAGGCATGGCTGAGCACACACACACGTCCATGTATAGGGTGCTCTTTGTTCATTTAGTCACCCATTCAGCATCTCCTGTGTGCACACTGGACACGACAGAGTCCTTTTCAGAATGCTGCTTGGTGAGTGGATTAGAAAGCCAATACAAAAGTAAGCAAATATACAGAGTGAAGTAAGTCAGAAAGAGAAAAACAAATATCGTATATTAACGCATATATGTGGAATCTAGAAAAATGGTACAGGTGAACCTAGTTGCAGCCTGGGGAATAGAGACACAGACAGACAATGGGCGTGTAGACACAGCAGAGAGAAGTAAAGTGGGATGAACCGAGAGTGGCACTGACGTATATACACCACCACGTGTGAAATAGACAGCCAGCGGGAACGTGCAGCACAGCACAGGGAGCTCAGCTCTGTGCTGACCCGCATGGCGGATGTGGGAGATCCAGGAGGGAGGGGATATATGTCTACTTATAGCTGGTTTACTTTATTGTACAGCAGAAGCCAACACAACATTGTAAAGCTACTATGTGAGTGTGTGCTAAGGCACTTAAGCCATGTCCCACTCTGTGCGAGCCTACGGACTGCAGCCCGCCAGGCTCCTCTGTCCAAGGGATTCTCCAGACAAGAAATCTGGAGTGGGTTGCCTTGCCCTCCTCCAGGGGATCTTCCCAACCCAGGGATGGTTTCTTACATCTCCTGCATGAGCAGGTGGGTTCTTTACCACTAGTAGCACCCAGGAAACCTGTAAAGCAATGAAACCCTAATTTTTTAAAAAGCAAGCAAACAGAGAATACAATTGCAAACATAGTGATACAGACTACGAAGAAAAACATTTAAGCATATTAAAGGGGGGCGGATTATTTGGCTATGGTGACCAAATGTAGGCTGATGTGAAGTGGATACACTTGAACAAACTCAGAGTGAACTGAGGGGGTGAGTCATTTAATTATCATGGATGGAGGAGGATTCTGGGCAGCTGGCATAGCAAATGCAAAGGTCCCGAGGCCTCCATCTCCATGCTGTTTATAATGGTCCAAAATAGGAATCGACCCAAAGGTCATAGTAATACTCGTTGACACAGAACATTATCTATAATATATTAAGCAAAACAGAAGTCCTTCAATGCAATCCATAACAATGAAAAGACCTGCCCCCAAATATTAACAGAAGATCAGATGGTGGCATGACAGTTTTCATTTCTTCCTTATACTTTTCTGTGTTAACTACATTTTGTAAGATGAATAACTTGTATCAGCCAAACTAACAATAAAGGCTGCTGCTGCTGCTGCTGCTAAGTCGCTTCAGTTGTGTCCGACTCTGTGAGACCCCATAGACAGCAGCCCACCAGGCTCCCCTGTCCCTGAGATTCTCCAGGCAAGAACACTGGAGTGGGTTGCCATCTCCTTCTGCAATGCATGAAAGTGAAGTCACTCAGTCATGTCCAACTCTTCACGACCCCATGGACTGCAGCCTACCAGGCTCCTTCACCCATGGGATTTTCCAGGCAAGAGTACTGGAGTGGGTTGCCATTGTCTTCTCCTAAAAGGCGATGCTTACTGATACTTCTAATATTAACTGTTTACTGAACATGCCAGCTATGTATTAAGCCATTTCTGTGCATAACTTTTTCTTACTTCCATCCAAACTTCTATGAGAAAAGGGTTATTATCTTCCTCTGATATGGCGAAGGAAGCTGAAGTTCCGAGACGTCCTGGTTAGGAGTTGTTTGAGCTAGAAATGGAGCTGGTCTGTTTTGCCGAAGCCCTATTATTGCCACTATGCGCCATCAAATTGTCCTCATTTCCAAAAGACGAAAATCTCTTCCTAGAAGCCTATCAGTTGGCTTTTTTTCAGCTGCAGGACAGATAACAATCACATGTGGTCAGAGCCATGTGCGTCTTCACAGACTGAAACCCAAACGTTGCCCGATTCCTAAAAAAAGCTATGAATTTAACAATGTAATCAGATTCCTGTGGCATAAAACAGAAAATAAGTGGAAGAACCAGAGTGATTAGAGGCAGCGGGAGAAGCTGACTTCAGACAAATGTTAAAAAGCCAGAGTTGTGGGGAGGCATATCAAGTATATTTTTGCCATGCAGGTGGGGAGGCCA
Source organism: Bubalus bubalis (assembly GCF_019923935.1). Lineage (NCBI taxonomy): Eukaryota > Metazoa > Chordata > Mammalia > Artiodactyla > Bovidae > Bubalus > Bubalus bubalis. The sequence goes on from NC_059180.1 coordinate 26,462,793, forward strand.
AGGACAAGCGTTCACGAGGGCTCTGCCCAGCAGCTAGCTGTGCCAGCTTCGGCCGCTTACCCAAGCTCTGTTTTTATTGGCCTGGGTCAAATAAGGGCTATGCAACCCTTGGGCTTTAAAGAGCTGGTGAAGACGAAGGTACTCTGCAAGGACCGATGTGCTGTGCAAATGTCGTCATGTTGGCAATGATTATGCTCGTGGTTCCCTTTAGGGATACGATCTGGGAGGAGACAGTGAGCTACAGTGGTTAAGAGCGTGGCCTCTGGTCAGGCAGATCTGTGTGACCTTAGAGCAGTTAAACCACCTCTCCAGGCCTCAGTTCTCTCATCTGTAAAACGGGTACATTATCATCACAGAGTCTGTCTCACGTGGATGTCTGTGTCCGTTAGAATAGCTATCAACACTGCCAGGGTTACTGTCACCATTTCAATTTGGCTGTTTGGGATCAAGTGTGTTGTAACCTCTGGACTCAGCTCTAGCGCTCTACCTCAAGCCACGTGGCCTCTCGGGGCTGTGTATACCTGGGAGCTCACTGCTGCAAATAAACACCCACACCCGGAGTCTCCCTCTGCAGCGTCTGCCTCTGATCACAACTAATAACAAATGCAAAACGAAGGAGCCTCTTGACTGGAATAGTCATTCCACCAACAAAGCCCACAATTCTATTCATGCTCTGAAGTGGCCTCTTTGAGCTGTTGCAAGGGGAGCTTTCTGACTTGGTTCCAAATTATAGGGGTGGCTGGATCTTGGGGAGAAGTGGAGACAAGACTGTGTTACAAATAGGATTTGGGTCAGGAGTGCACCCAGGCCTCTGCCCTGGGGAGGGGGCGGGTTCCGAGGCTCAGAACCACTTCCAGCTCCGTCTCTTCAGGGCAAGGACTACAAAAAGACACCTCTCTGATATTCGGCTCTTCCTCTGTAAAGTGGGTTAGTCACAGGGAGCTCTATTTTTAATTTTTTGAGAAGCATCCATACTGCTTTCCGTTGCAGCTACAGCATTTTGCACTCCCACCAGGATGAAGGTTGAGGACATGCACTGAGCTGAATAAACCGGTCCCAGAAAGACAAATCTGGCGTGATTCCACTCGTATGAGTGACCTCACATGTCTAACTCATAGGATCAAAGAGGGGAAATGTGGTGGCCAGGGGCTGAGGGTTCAGGAAGTAGGGAATTACCACCCATGGGCATAGAGTTTCAGATGAACCCAATGAACAAGTGCTAAAGATCTGAGTACAATGCTGCGTCTATAGCCAACAATCCTGGATTGTGCGCTTAAACTGTGTAGAGAGGGTAGATCTCATGTTAAGTGTTCTTACCAAAACACGATACATTTTTTAAAAGCAGAGAGGATGACCAATCTGCCCCTGACCCCACTGGGTGGTGCTCGTGGGCGGGGCACGTTTGCACACCAGGCTGCTATACTGAGCAGGAGTCAGGGCTTCGGAGGAGAAAGCCTGGCAGGTTCTAGGTGCTTTCTCAGACTTGGGCCAAGGGGCTTTTTTTTTCCTCACTGGGAAGTTTCAATGCCAAGTTCTGGTGATTAGAACTTGAGAGAAGCCCTCTGCTCTCAAGGGATTTTGAAAAGGCCACGGGGCCACGTGTCTGGATCCAAATCTTGCTACTGCTGTGAACCAGCCGTGGAGCCGTGGGCCAGTCATTTCCCTTCCTTGGTCCCCAAGACTCTTCCAGAACAATAATGACGTCTGAGGCATACTGAGCCCTAAGCACTATGCACACATGATCTCATTATTTAATTTCCCTGAGGTCTAGGAGGCAGATACCATCTCACCATGGGGGGTGGTTCTGAGGCTGCAAGGCACTGAATAACTGATGATGAGTTGCCCTCTCTGCAGAGGGCTGGATAGGAGACAAACCCATGCTTTATTCTAGCAGATGAGGAGGTAACATTCCCATAGTATGGAACTCTAGCCTGACCACAGAATTAGCATCACTGAATACAAAACAAAGTGACAGACTTTATTTTCTTGGGCTCCAAAATCACTGCAGACAGTGGCTACAGCCATGAAATTAAAAGACGCTTGCTCTTTGGAAGCAAAGCTATAACAAACTTAGAGTATTAAAAAGCAGAGATGACACTTTGCCAACAAAGGTCCATCTAGTCAAAACTATGGTTTTTCCATTAGTAATGTATGGATGTGAGAGTTGGACCATAAAGAAGGCTGAATGCTGAAGAATTGATGATTTTGAACTGTGGTGCTGGAGAAAACTCTTGAGAGTCCCTTGGCCAGCAAGGAGATCAAACCAATCCTACAGGCAATCAACTCTGAATATTCATTGGAAGGACTGATGTTGAAGCTGAAGCTCTAGTACTTTGGCCACCTGATGCGAACATCCAACTCATTGGAAAAGACCCTGGTGCTGGGAAAGATTGAGAGCAGGAGGAGAAGGGAGAGACAGAGGATGAGATGGTTGGATGGCATCACCATGTCCATGACTCAATGGACATGAATTTGAGCAAACTCTGGGAGATAGTGAGGGACAGGGAAGGTTGGTGTGCTGCAGTCCACGAGGTCACAAAGAGTTGGACATGACTGAGTGACTGAACAACCACAACTCTCTTGAGACAGGGCTGGTTGTTGGTCCTTTCTCCCAATCTTCCTTCATTGTTCAGCTTTATTGAAGCATAATTGACATATAAAATTGTAAGATATTTAAAGTGTACACTGGGGTGATTCGATATACATATATACTGTGAAATGATTCCCCCTATCTAGTTAATTAGCATATCATCACCTCACTTATTTAGAGGGTGAAAACATTTACATTCTACTGTCTCAGTGACTTTCCCTTGTAAAATACAGTGTTGCCAGCTGTAGTCTCAGATCTTACTCATTTTATTGCTGCAAGTGTGTATCCTTTGACAATCTGTTCTCTTCCCTCTACCCTCCAGTCCCCAATGACCACTTTCCTACTCTCTGTTTCCAAAAGTTTAACTTTCATGAAAGGATTCCATGTATAAGTGGTATCATGTAATGTTTGTGCCTGTCTGGTTTGTATCACTCAGCACAAGGTCCTCAAGTTCCAACCACGCTATCGCAATGGTTTCCTTCTCTCTCGAGGCTGAATCATCTCCCTTGTATACGTCACATCAAGTTGGCTTTCTTGATAGCTGGCAGTTCCCCACGAGCCAAGGTCAAGGTTATCTCCTAGCCTCCTTGTCCTGGCACAGAGCTAAGCTCAGGGGAGAAGCGCTCCGTGAATGAATGATTTAGACTGATGGATTAAGCTGGACAGCTCCGTCCGTTCAGGGCCTGGGGAGAGCTGAAGTGGAAGACTCATGCTTGAGCTGTTGCACACGAGGGTCTCCACTCAAGTGAACTGGCTGGGGGCTGGGCTCCACTTCTCCTTGCTCAGGAGCCCCAAGCCTCCCTGGGAGGAGCTGGGCAAGGGCCTGACCATCCCTCCAACACTGGGGCTGCCTGACCTGATGGGAAGTGAGGGAGGAGATACTGAGCAGGGATCGCAGAGTTGGGAAGCTGAAAGCACAAGTCCAAGCATAAAGCTGGCCAGGCCACGCCCTTTGGAGATCAGGAGAAGCCATCCCTGACCCCTCCCCCATCCCGTCTTCGCACCCCCTTCTGCAGGCCCGCCAAGCACCCTGAATTTCTTTAAAAAAAAATGGTAAAATACACATAACATAAAATTCACCACTTGAACCATTTTTGAGCATACAGTCCAATAGTGTTAAGTACGTTCACGTTGTTGTGCAACCATCGCCATCCCCTTTTCCATCCTGCAAAACTGAAACTCTATACCCATTCCCCTCTCTTTGCCTCTAGTAGGGCTTCCCAGGTGCCGCTAGTGGTAAAAACCCTGTCTGCCAGTGCAGGAGGCATAAGAAATGTGAGTTCAATCGCTGGCTTGGGAGGATCCCCTGGAGGAGGGCATGGCAACCCACTTCCGTATTCATGCCTGGAGACTCCCGTGGACAGGGAAGCCTGGTGTGCTGCAGTCCATGGGGTCACAAAAAGTCAGACATGACTGGAGCGACTGCGCAGAGCACAACCTCCAGTACCCACCATTCTACTTCCTGTCTCTATGAATCTGACACCTCGCGGTGCCTCATCTCAGTGGAATCCTATATTCGTTCTTTTTATAATTGGCTTCTTTCATGTAGCAAAATGTTGCAGCATGTGGCAGAATTCCCTTCCTCTTTAAGGCTGAATGATACTCCACCCTGTGTGTATTTCACATTTTGTTCATTCCTTCATCTGTCAGTAGACAGCTGGGTTGCTTCCAATTTTTGGCTCTTGTGAATAAAGCTGCTATGAACACAGGTGTTTAGTTATCTCTCTGAGACCTTGTTTTCAATTCTTTTGGGTACAGACCCAGAAGTGGAATTGCTGGATCATATCATAACTTAATTTTTCAAAGTTTATTTTTTGGCCACACCATGCGGCATGTAGGCTCTTTAGTCCCCCAACCAGGGATTGAACCTGTGCAATCTTGAATTGGGAGAGCATAGTCTTAACCATGGGACTGCCAGGGAAGTCCCATGGTAGCTTTCTTTTTCTTTTTTTCAGTTGAATTTTGTTCAAATTCCCATGACCCCATGGTTTAATAAAAGTGTTTTCTGGTTGGGCTCAGATGGTAAATAATCTGCCTGTAATGCAGGAGACTTGAGTTCGATCCCTGGGTTGGGAAGATCCCCTGAAGGAGGGCATGGCAACCCACTCCAGTACTCTCACCTAGAGAATCCCCATGGACAGAGGAACCTGGAGACCTGTTGCAGTCCATGGGCGGCAAACAGCCAGGCAGAACTGGGCGACTAAGCATACATGGCACAGCAAATGAGCTGCCAGGTGTTTTGGACACATGGTCACTGAATGTAACTTGGCGGGTAGCTTTGTTTCTCAAGTCCTGCTACTCTTCAAGACCCACCTTTTGAGCCTGGGCTTTTCTCTTTGCTTGCTTCCTCCTCATTCCTATTTCTTTGCCTTAATATTAAAGAACTGGTTACACACTCAGCTTGGGCTGGCTTGATTTCTCTCCCAAATAGTTGGGCTAGCTCCTTTTCCCACTGACCACTGCGAACTCCAAGTCAGTTGCACTCTAATGCTAACCTTATTTTTAAGAACTTATTTTTCGAGTAACTCATCCTGTAGGACTGAACCCAGTCATTCCATGCAAGGGCTCTCAGCCTGAACCCACCACTTACTCACAGGTTATTTGACTGCTCCCTGCCTCTGTTTCCTCATCTATCAATGAGTGCTCACCTCCGAGGGATGCTGAAAGGACTAAAAACTCCAACTCAGGCAAAAGATGGTCATGCAGCTTGACAGTGGAGAAGCCAGCTGCACGTGTGTGGGGTGACTCTGGAGCCCTGCCCGATGCACTGAAGCCTGTAATTGTTCACCCAATGGAGGTGCCGGTGGAGGGAATCTGTGGAGGAGGGGCAGGACCTGACCTTGACCTGACACTGAGGACTTCAGAGCTGGAGTTCCTCCCAAGGGAAGGCTGACATGGTCCCCACACAGGACACCAAACTACACTAAGTCAGAGTGGGTAAGGGATTCCCTTTTCAATTTTCATCCAGCCCTTCTGATTATAGCCAGCCCACCGAGGGAGTCTCAGATCAATGCAAACATTTCCTTAACAGTAAGGGGAGTGACGCAAGTTAAAAGACGCTTGCTCCTTGGAAGAAAAGCTATGACCAACCTAGGCAGCATATTAAGAAGCAGAGACATTACTTTGCCAACAAAGGTCCATCTAGTCAAAGCTATGGTTTTTCCAGTAGTCATGTATGGATGTGAGAGTTGGACCATAAAGAAAGCTGAGCACCGAAGAATTGCTGCTTTTGAACTGTGGTGTTGGAGAAGACTCTTGAGAGTCCCTTGGACTGCAAGGAGATTCAACTAGTCAATCCTAAAGGAAATCAGTCCTGAATATTCATTGGAAGGACTGATGCTAAAGCTGAAGCTCCAATACTTTGGCCACCTGATGTGAAGAACTGACTCACTGGAAAAGACCCTGATGCTGGGAAAGACTGAAGGCGGGAGGAGAAGGGGATGACAGAGGATGAGATGGTTGGATGGCATCACTGACTCGATGGACATGAGTTTGAGTAAACTCCGGGAGTTGGTGATGGACAGGGAAGCCTGGGGTGCTGCATTCCATGGGGTCGAAAAGAATCAGACATGACTTACTGACTGAACAGAACTGAAGGGGAGTGAGCTTCCTCTCTCAACAAAGAGAGATCTGCCCGTAGAGCTGGCATCTCTGGCAGGAAAGAGAAGCAACCACTGGCACTGAGGACCACTGTTGTGATTTTGGGGGCTTCCCAGGTGGCACTAGTGGTAAAAAACCCACCTGCCAATGCAGGAGACACAAGAGACCCAGATTCAATCCCTGCATCAGGAAGATCCCCTGGAGGAGGGCATGGCAACCCACTCCAGTATTCTTGCCTGGAGAATCCCATGGACAGAGTAGCCTGGCAGGCTAAGTCCATGGGGTCGCAAAGAGTCGGACACAACTGAAGCGACTGAGCACGCTGTGATTTCACTGATTCCTCTGCATGGCTGCTGTCTCTACAGAAAGGAGAGCAAGATTTCCACTTCTGGCAGCAATGCAAAATGACTTTCAAAATAAAATTGACTTAAGTAAAACTGAAAGCGAGTCTATTGCAGTGAAAAAACTATGTGAGTAATAGGACAGGTGGAAGGTGGATGTGGCAAAATCATAAAAGAAGGGAGTGTGAAGGAAGCTTAGAGAATATCAATTAGACTCCACAAGCTCGCTGCCTGACTCGGAGGTGCTGAGCTTGTTAAACAAATGAGGGTGATGGCCAGGTACAGACTAATGTCTAAGCAGCCTCATATTTCATGGAAGGACTTATAGGTCCAGAGCATATTTACTTTCCAGGCTTCAGGGGCCCAGGAGGATTTTGTTGGGAGTTTTCTGGTGTAGCCTCTGGGAGACCACCTTCCTGCCACAGAGAGAGACAGACAGAGACACAGGGGTCTATTGAGAAACACTGTCCTTTTGATTTGCACTCCAATTTGTTGAGTATTTAACATTTATAAAGTTTCTTTTTTTTTTTTTTTTTGCACAGACTTCTTACCTCTCACAGCAATGCTGTATATGGAAATTATCCTCATTTATAGATAATTGGCCCAGGCTCAGGGAGGGTAGGGAACTGGTCACAGAGCCAGAAGGTAGACCAGAGATTAGGAAAGAGAAACAAACTGAACTGACTTCAGACACCATGCACCATGCATGCTCTTACCAAGATCTGGGCATCTCCATCTCCACCCAAGCTCCCAATGCCAAGTTCATCTGGGCCCAAAGCATCATATTCCCAGTCGCTTCAGTTGTGTCCAACTCTTTGTGACCTATAGATTGTAGCCCACCAGGCTCTTCTGTCCATGGAATTCTCCAGGCAGGAAGACTGGAGTGGGTTGCTATTTCCTTCTCTAGGGGATCTTCACGACCCAGGGATTGAACCCTGGTCTCTTATGTCTCCTGCATTGGCAGGTGGAGGCTTTACCATTAGCACCACCTGCCCAAATGAGTGAGTGGCTTCTAAATCACTGTCTAATTTAGACTGGGGCTCTGCAGCTTGGGCATTATTGCTATTTGGTGCCAGATAATTCTTTGCTGTGGGAGATGAGTGCCATGCTATGCACTGTAAGATGTTTAAGTCACATCCCTGGCATTTACCCACTAGATACCAGCAGTATCCTCCCATTTGTGCAAAAGCAAAAAAGTCTCCATTCATTGACTACAGTCCCCAGGGAGGAGGGGCAAAATCACTCTTGGTTGAAAGTACTGCTCTAGAACAGAAGTTCTTAGAACGTGGTCTCTGACAAGCAGCATCAGCAGCATCTGGGATCTTGCTAGAAATGCAGAATCTCAGGCCCACCCTACTCCCTGTGAATCAGGAACTCTCGGGGTGGGGACCAGCAACCTGTTTTAACAAACCCCCCAGGCAATACTGACGCAAGCTGATGTTTGAAACCACCGGCCCAGGCTACTGATGTTCACCTCTGGTTGCATGTTAGAATCACCTGAACGTCCTTACAAAACAAAACACATAACAAAACCCATGCCTTGGCCCCACCCTAAGAAATAATCATTTAATTACTTTGGTGGGTACCAGTATTGGCAGGTTTTTGGAGCTCCCCAAATGATCCCACATGCTGTTAGGGTTGGGGGTCACATTTTGTACCTTCTTTTCCTTTCACACTCCTTATTTATTCATACTTGGCTGTGCTGGGTCTTTGTTTGTGTGGGCTTTTCTCTAGTTGCAGCAAGTGGGGCTACTCTCTAGTTGCAATGCGCAGGCTGCTCACTGCGGTGGCTTCTCTTCTTGTGGAGCTCGGGTCCTAGGGCGCATGGGCTCAGGAGCTGTGTGCCCAGCTGTAGAGGACAGGCTCAATAGTTGTGGCTCACAAGCTTAGATGCTCTGACGCATGTGGGAATCTTCCCAGGCCAGGAATCAAACCCCTGTCTCCTGTATTGGCAGGTGGATTCTTTACCACTGAGTTACCAGGGAAGCCCTCAACCTCCTTTTAAAAATTACATCTCTTGGGACTTTCCTGATGATCCAGTGGCTAAGACTTTGAGTTCCCAATATAGGGGGTCTGGGATCAATCCCTGGTTGGGAAGCTAGATCCTACACGCTGCTACTACGAGTTCACATGCCACAGCTAAGACCTGGCACAGCCAAATACAGAAATAAATATTAAAACCTGCATCTCTCAAGGTGGAAAGAGTTTTTACCCACATACACCTCTGGGTGCCACCTCACATGCTCACGGCCTCCTGCTCTGCTGGAGACCCAAGGCTGGCTCACTTGTTATTTCTCTCCTGCTCTGAGAAATGTCTCCCTCCACCCCTGATCAAGCATTCAGGAAATTTTCCTGCTCACTGATTTTTTTTTTTCTCCTCTCATTCAAGTCTGGAGTTATTAAACCACAGCCCATGGCTGAACCGTCTTATTGATTTTATTGTCACGAGCCCTGGGATATTCTAATGATGGACTGCTCAATAAATGGAAACTGGTGGGATGGATATTGATGGTGGATGATGCATTCAGCTGCAATTCACTGGGCCTCAGTCGCTCTGCCTGTTCCCCAGAACCTGTGAAAGTGCTCTGCTGAGCCCCACAAGCTCCTGTCCGTTCTGCTCATGTTACTTTCCCCACACAACAAAGACGAGGGGGCTATTATGATAAACAGCCTGTGTGCCAAGCCCAGGTGCAGTGTTTTTAAACAGACAATATCTCATTTACTTCTTCCAGCAGACTTATGAAGGCAGTTACTCCCATTTTACAGATAAGAAAGTTAAGGCTCAGAGTGGTTACCTGACCTGGGGCCAGCTAATACACTGTGGAACTGGGATTCAAATCTCCATTTGTCGGCCACTAAAATGAGATCTTTCAACCCCTGTGATGGTGTGAATGTTCGTGTGTCCCCCAGAATCATATGCTGAAAACCTAATCCCCAAGGTGATGGTAGTTAGAAGGTGGGACCTTTGAAAGGTGATCAGGTCCTGAGGGCGCAGCTCTTATGGATGAGGTTAGTGACCTTATAACGGAGACCCCAGAGAGCTCCTGTATGCGTCTGCCAAGTGAGGACACAGGGAGAAGACAGCTGTCTGTGAACCAGAAATAGTCCTCACCAGACACCAGAGCTGCTGGCACTTGGACTTCCCAGCCTCCAGAAGCATAAGAAACAAATTTCTGTTGATCGTGAGCCACTCAGCCTGCAGTACGTTGTTACAGAAGCCCCTAGGGACTAAGGTTATTTTCAGGTGGCACAGCGGTAAAGAATCCGCCTGTCAGTGCAGGAGACGCAAGAGACATGTGTTCGATCTCCAGTCCGGGAAGATGCCCAAGAGGAGGAAATGGCAACCTACTCCAGTATTCTAACCTGGAATATGCCACAGATGGAGGAGCCTGGCGGGCTACAGTCCATGGGGTTGCAAAGAGTTGGACATGACTTAGCGACTAAGAGACTTCATGCACAAGGGACTAAGACAGCTCCTGAACTAAACCACGCAAGGAAACAACAGCCTCTGCTGCAGTCAAACAACATTTCAGATGGTTTTGATACAGATTAATTTCTCATATGTCCCCCTGCCTCCTGCACCTTCTCAGTGTTTCTCAACTGAGACCAACGGCGTTTGGGGATAGACAATTCTTTGTTGGATTGGGCTTGTCCCATGTATTACAGGACACTTAATATCCCATCTCCAAACAGCCCCTTCCCCTTTATATCTCCCAAAGCCCCCCAGGGGTCACTATGGTTGTTGCTTGAGAACTGCTCATCTTATGAGGTAGAAGGTTCCCTGCCAAGATGGCCTAGTGCGTTGTTGGCAACATGGGCAGTCTCTCTGCAAAGGCAGTGTGGCAGGTGAAAAGAATTTTGGCTTTGCAATCAGAAAGATCTGGATTCAAGCCACAGCTCTTTACTCACTGGCTCTGTGAGGTTCGGCAAGTTATATTACCTCTAAGATCCCAGTCCATCCTCAGTACAAAAAGGATAAACACCGACTCCTGCCTCATAGCAGGGACCCACAGAGTCATGAGCTCAGAAAACTGTCTCCTACAGAGTGGTGGTTCTTAAGCTGGGCAATTTTGTCCATGCCACCACCCACCTCCTGGGTTCTCTTTCCAAATTCCAGATTCACAGAATGTATGGGCAGTGTTCTATCCCACTAAGTTTGGGGTGGTTATTCACTCAGAAAAAGTAAGTGGAAGAGGCACCAATGACATGCCAGGCAGCCAGCATTCTAGGAGGGGAACAGAGCAAAGCACATACCACAGACAGCCTGGCCTTCCGAGGAGCAGACCTTTCTGAAGGGAATACAGAATAAACACATCAACATTTCCCAGATAATTTCCAAGGCATGAAGAAAATTAAGTGGCAGAAAATTAAGTCATGACTATTACTTTGAATAGTGACATGCAAGTGACCGCATTCTATTTCCCTTCTCCCTGTTCCAGCTCATGTTCAGCTGCACTCACCCAGGTTCCCTTTCGGGGAAGTTGTGATGCAGTTGAACATTATCAGACCAGCTTCTGTTCCTAATTGTTGTGGGCCTTTTTCAAGGAAATGACTTGCTATGAACTGAATTGTGTCTTGCACCAAAATTCCTATGTTGAAGGCTCAGCCTCATGATTGTGTTGGAGATGGGCCTTTTAGGAGGTGATGAAAGTTAAATGAGGTCAGAAGGGGAGAGCCCTGATCTGATGGGATTAGTACCCTTAGAAGAAGAGACACCAGAGAGCTTGCTGTCTCTGGGCTACTCCAGGGCACAGGGAGAAGGCAGCCTGCCAGCCAGGAAGACAGCTCTACCAGAACCCAAGCAGTTGGCACCCTGACCTTGGACATCTAGGCTCTAAAATTGTGAAAAGTAGGATTCTGTTGCTGTAGGCATCCAGTCTGTGGTATTTGGTTATGGCAGCCCAGCCCATGCAGACCAATATGTTACTTTAAGGAGGTCAAGGGATGCATTCCTTGGACTAAGATCTACAGGTTGAATAAGAAGTTATTAGGTAAAAGAGGGGAGGGGAGAATGTCCCTAGGCATAGGGAACAGCACATGCAAAGGCCCTGGGGTGAGAGAGAGCGTGGTAAATGAGCGACATGCAGGAGGGCTGGTGTGGCTGGTGCACAGAGGCCACAACGGAGCACAGGGTGAAGTGGGGATGGGAAGACAGCAGGGGCCCCACGCAGGGCACCATTTTAAGGGCTGCAATGGAGCACAGTGAGAAAGCATCACAACTGGCTTGCTATGCGCACTATGGAGTGCATGGCAGGTGGAAGCGCAGGTGGGCTTCAAGGTGCAGCGTGGAGCCCCGGGCCCTCCTGCAGGCTTGGGCTGTTGAGATGACCTGCTCCCTCCACGCTCCCTGCCTTTGGAGCCTGAGCTGCCTTTTGCAGGTTCTCCCAAGAGCCTTCCTGTCGCCTGACACTTTCATCTCTGTCCTCCTTTCTCCTCTCCTGAAGATACTCGCAGGCTCCGTAAATTCTGCCCCGGAAAAGCACAGGGACTCACCTGTTTTTATTACAAATGGAGCTGCTGGAGGAGGGAACAACTCTTATTTACTTCTCAGGAAAGGGTTTGAGAACATAACAGGTTTATTTTCTCCAACTCTCCAAAGACCAGAAGAGTAACACTCCAAAGTAACAGTACATTAATTAATGCCGAATTGGTTGAAATTTTCCTAATAAAAATCCTTATAGTAATCACATTAAGGGCCATTAACGCTGCCTCCTGATCATAAAGCATAAATATGTTCTGCAGGTGCCTTCTGTTTAAAAAGGGACATTTCCTCCAATTGTTACCCATCTGTCACGTTAATGCTGTCACGTCACGGAGAGCAGACGGGAGAAATTATCTGGTTCACGTTTGTGCACCGTTTACTCCTTGCTGGTCTTTGGGTCAAGGCTTGTCCCTGAATTATTTCATTTAGTCATTGAGGCAAACTTTGAGGTGAGTGCCACTCTCATCCCCACTTCCCAGATGAGGAAACTGAGCCACAAAGGGGACGTGAAAAAGTGAAAGTTAGTTGCACAGTCGTGCAACTTTGTGACCCCGTGGACTGCAGCCTGCCAAGCTCCTCTGTCCATGGAATTCTTCAGGCTAGAGTACTGAAGTGGGTTGCCATTTCCTTCTCCAGGGGATCTTCTTGACCCAAGGATTGACCCTGAGTCTCCTGCATTGCAGGCAGATTCTTTACCAACTGAGCCATCAGGGAAGCCTTGAGGGGATATGCCCAGGGTCAAACAGCTAGGAAATAATGGAGCCGATTCCAGAATCCTCTGCCATCCTGCTTCCTGAGAGATAAGCACCAAGGGTATCCTCTTAGCCACTCCCAGTGCTAATGGGCTTTCTAGTCAATCTCAGTAGCAGCAAACTCACAGTCAGGCCAATACAACATTAGGTTTTGCTCCTACAGGGCAGGGATTATGTAATTTTCTGCCTCCCTGGGACCCAGTCAAATGTCCAGTGACAATTCTAGAAGCATCTGGGACACCTGAATACATTCCTGGGGAAGGAAGAAATAGATATCAAAACACACATGCAAGAGAGCTCGTGGTGATGAGGAACAGAGCATCCCAGGTGAAATTGGGACCATGACAGATTTATTTCCCTGCACCTCTGAGACCCAGGCACAGGGACAGATGCTCAGGCCAGAGAGCATGGCACTTGGGAGTTGCAGATCCAGGATTAAACCAACAAGGAGTCTGTCTGCACTCCTTCATCAGTTCTGGATGGTTTCTTTGGTTTCTCTATGCAGAAAATATTTATTCATTGTAGGAAATTCAAGCATACAGAACATATAAAGAAAGGGGGGAAAAAAAAACTCGAATAGTAGAGCATCTGGATATCAGTATTGGTAACATTTCAGTGAACATTTTTCAAATATTTTTATGCATACACATTATATATCATCACGTACATTCTGCTGTGTCATATGCATTCTCTTTTCAGCAATATGCCCTTGGCATATTCAACAGAGAAGCCCAGATCTGAAACATGAGAAAGAGGGAGCTGGGAAAGGAGGTGTCATTTCAGGCAAAAGAAAGGCCTTGTGTCAAGGTCTCAAAGAGGTAGAAATTGTAGTTTGAAGAATTTTTAAAAAGGACGGGGGCTTTGTTTGCTTTTTTGTCTTTACAATCTTTTTCTGTGTCTTTGAAATTTCTGTAGTGTAATGACAAAGGAAATCAACCCTAAATACTCATTGGAAGGACTGATGCTGAAGCTGAAGCTCCAATAATTTGGCTACCTGATGCAAAGAACTGACTCATTGGTAAAGACCCTGATGCTGGGAAAGATTGAGGGCAAGAAGAGAAGGGGGTAGCAGAGGATGAGATGGTTGGATGGCATCACCGACTCAATGGACATGGGTTTGAGAAAACTTGGGGAGGTGGTGAAGGACAAGGAAGCCTGGCATGCTGTAATTCATGGGTATTCAATGAGTTGGACACAACTTATGGACTGAACAATAATAACAAAAACACTGTGAAAACATATTAAAGGCCAATCAGTTCTTTCTTGAATGCTTCCAAAAACGGGAACATCATTGCCTTACACAGCAGCCAGCCGCACTTGTGGACAGTGCTGATCATAAGCTGTTTTTTTCTTTTTTCCAAAATACACATGCCAGAAGGTTTGAGCCATTGGTCCTGATTTTACCTTCAAAGATAGCACGGCGGCTCCTGCTGTAGACCAGCCTCTCTAGCACTTGAAAATTATTATGCAATTCCCCCGCCCCCCTCCCCCGTCCTTCACCTCCAGGCCAAGTGTGCACCCCCAGCTGGCTTCCGTTTGTGCCAGGTGCGCACTCTTAGGTGCTTGTCCCCTTTGTCACGATCCTTTCTGAGCGTGAATAGATGCCATCTGCCTATGGCTGACATCTCAGCACGAGCACAGCCTAAGATTCACTGTAAAAAAAAAAAATCTTTTCCAAGTCCCCTAAGCTTGTGACAATTCATTCATTCACCTGATACATGATTATAAATGCCTGTGAGAGCTACGGCCTGGGGTCGGGGGCAGCGCACAGCAGGGCGGGTACAGACCCACCTTGTTTTATCCCTCTTTGCTTTACCACGCTTTGCAGACCTTGTGTTCTTACAAACTGAAGGTTGCTGGTAACCCTGCCTTAGGTAAGTCTGTTGGTGCCATTTCCCCAACAGCATTTGTTCAGTTTTTGTCTCTGTGTCATATATTAGTAATTCCCTCAATATTTCAAACTGTTTCATTATTATTATACTTTTTACGGAGATGTATTATCAGTGATCCTTGATATCACTGCTAAGACTCACTAAAGGCTGAGATGCTGGTTAGCAATTTTTTAGCAGTAAAGAATTTTTAAATTAAGGCATGTGCATTGTTTTTTTCAGACATAATGCTATTGTTTTTTTCAGACTTAATAGACAACCATATAGTGTAAACATAAATTTAACATGCATTGGGAAGCCAAAAAAATTTGTGTGACTTGCTTTATTGCAGTGGTCTGGAATCAAACCCAGAATACCTCCAAGGTGTGGCTGCAGATCACTTATTTGAGAAATAATCATCAGATACTTGGGGCTTCTTTGGTGGCTCAGTCGGTAAAGAACCCGCTTGCAATGCAGGAGACGCAGGACCCTCAGATTCTATCCCTGGGTCGGGAAGATGCCCTAGAGGAGGGCATGACCTCCCAGTCCAGTATTCTTGCCTGGAGAATCCCATGGGCAGAGCAGCCTGGCAAGGGCTACAGTCCATAGGGTCGCAGAGAGTCGGACACGACTCAAGCATCTAAGCACACACATGTGCATCAGATACTTGCTACAGGTGACACGCTGAGGGGTCTGGCATAGAGCAGATGGGCACAGTCTCGTTCCTAGGGAGTCTCTAGATGAATGTGGAATGAACAAACACTACATCTTGTTTTTTACCATTGGAGGATCATGGTGGGATAACCATTGCCTGCCACCATTGTATTTGTATTAATCCGGTCCCTTAACATTTTGGTTTGGGACTTCTTATCTCAGTTGACTTTCCATCCTTCTTTGATGAGCTTTAGTTCAGTTCAATCGTGTAAGACTCTGCGACCCCATGGACTGCAGCACGCCAGGCTTCCCTGTCCATTACCAACTCCCGGAGCTTACTCAAACTCATGTCCACTGACTCGGTGAAGCCATCCAACCATCTCATCCTCTGTCATCCCCTTCTCCTGCCTGCAATCTTTCCCAGAATCAGGGTCTTTTCCAGTGAGTCAGTTCTTCACATCAGGTGGCCAAAGTATTGGAGCTTCAGCTTTAGCATCAGTCCTTCCAATGAATATTCAGGTGTGATTTCTTTTAGAATTGACTGGTTGTATCTCCTTGCAGTCCAAGGGACTCTCAAGAGTCTTCACCAACACCACAGTTCAAAAGCATCAGTTCTTTGGCACTCAGTTTTCTTTATGGTCCAACTCTCACATCCATACATGACTACAGGAAAACTCATAGATTTAACTATACACATCTTTGTTGGCAAAGTAATGTCTCTGCTTTTTAATATGCTGTTTAAGTTTGTCATACTCACCATCTGCACTGATTTTGGAGCCCAAGAAGATAAAGTCTCTCACTGTTTCCATTGTTTCCCCATGTATTTGCCACGAAGTGATGCCATAATCTTAGTTTTTTGAATGTTGAGTTTTAAGCCAGCTTTTTCACTCTCCTCTGAAGAGCTCTTTAGTTCCTCTTTGCTTTTTGCCATAAGGGTGGTGTCATGTGCATATCTGAGTTTATTGATATTTCTCCCGGCAATCTTGATTCCAACTTGTGCTTCGTTCAGCCTGGCATTTCACATGATGTACTCTGCATATAAGTTAAGAAGCTGGGTGACAATATATAGCCTTGACGTATTCCTTTCCCAATTTGGAAGCAGTCTGTTATTCCATGTCTGGTTCTGACTGTTGCTTCTTTACCTGCATACAGGATTCACAGGAGGCAGGTAAGGACGTTCCTCTCTCTTTAGGAGTTTTCCACATTTGTTGTGATCCACACAGTCAAGGGCTTTAGCGTAGTTAATGAAGTGAAGTAGATGTTTTTCTGGAATTCTCTTGCTTTTTCGATGATCCAACAGAAGTTGGCAGTTTGATCTCTGGTTTGTTTCCCTTTTCTAAATCCAGCTTGAATTTCTGGAAGTTCTTGGTTCATGTACTGTTGAAGCTTGGCTTGGAGAATTTTGAGCATTACTTTGCTAGAGTATGAGATGAGTGCAATTGTGCAGTAGATTGAACATTCTTTGGCATTGCATTTCTTTGGAATTGGAATGAAAACTGACCTTTTCCAGTCCTGTGCCCACTGCTGCGTTTTCCAAATTTGCTGGCATATTGAGTGCAGCACTTTCACAGCATCATCTTTTAGGATTTGAAATAGCTCAGCTGAAATTCCATCACCTCCATTAGCTTTGTTTATAGTGATGCTTCCTAAGGACCACTTGACTTTGCACTCCAGGATGTCTGGCTAGCTTAGAAGACCCAAAAGATCCTGATTTCTCAACCTCGGTTTGGAAGCTTTGTTTAAGCCACGGGGCTTCTGAGGATATCTTTTTGTAAATAAGAACCCTTATAAATGAACTGATAGACTAAGGTCATCTTATGTGTAGACTTGCATTAGACCAGAGAGTGCCAGGGGAAAGCATGGTTGTAGCTTTTGAGACAGGCTGGGGTTAAGATAAGCCTTTGAGGAGGCAGGATCCACACTACAGCAATTTTGGAAGGCCATTGACAATGACAACAATTTAAATTAAATTAAATGCAGTCAGCTCCAAAAGGAAACACGTGTAATGTTAATTTCATGGGTGTACCAATGTGTAAACCTAACAGATGACGCTTAAATGAGAATGGCAGAGAAATGACAGTTGGTTAAATAATGCATCAGTGGGCAGAATTTGTTGAAACTGTCATTAAAAAAAATATATGAGCAAAACTGAAAGTTGAGCAAGCTGTCACCCAAGCCAGGGCACCTAAGCTTTCTTAGTACAATGTACTCAAGAGAAGCAGAGGCAGCTCACACTGGACAAATTAAGGGTATTCCAGCCAATGTCCCTGTTAACTCTTTTCATTTTTTAAGAATTGAAGTAGTTGATTTGTTATGTTGTATTAGTTTCAGATGTAGAGCAAATTGAATTAATTATATATAATATATGTGTGTATATATGTGTGTGTATATATATATATATATATTGTTTTTCAGATTTTTTCCCCATATAGGTTATTACAAAATACTGAGCATAGTTTCCTCTGCTTATATACAGTGGGTCCTTGTTCTTTATCTATTTTGCTTTACTAAAATTTTTTTGTTGAAGTATACTTGGTTTATAGCATTGTGTTAATATCTGCTGTACAGCAAAGCGAATCAGTTATACACAATTCGTTTTCATATTCTTTTCGATTATGGTTTATACCAGGATACTAATTATAATTCCCTGTGCTATATCGTAGGACCTTGTTGTTTATCCATTCTAGACATACTAGTTTGCATCTGCTAATCCCAAACTTCCAGTCCACCCCTCTTCACCCCCTCCCCGTTTGCAACCACCCATCTGTTCTCTGTGTCTGTGATTCTGTTTGTTTTAAAGACAGGTTCGTTCCTGCCATAGTTTAGATTTCACATGTAAAAGTGATTTTGTTGTTGTTCAGTCACTAAGTCATGTCTGATTCTTTGCGACCCCATGGACTGAAGCATGCCAGGCTTCCCTGTCCTTCACTGTCTCCTGGAGTTTGCTCAAATTCATGTCCATTGAGTTGGTAATGCCATCCAACCATCTCATCCTCTGCTGCCCCCTTCTCTTTTTGCCTTTCATCTTTCCCAGCATCAGGGTCTTTTCTAATGAGTCAATTCTTTGCATCAGGTGGCCAAAGTATTGGAGTTTCAGCTCCAGCAACAGTCCTTCCAGTGAATGGTCAGGGTTGATTTCCTTTAGGGTTTGATCTGCTTTCAGTTCAAGGGATTCTCAAGAGTTTTCTCCAGCACTGTATGGTATTTGTTTTTTTCTGACTTACTTCACTTCATATGATAATTTCTAGTTGCACCTGTTGACTTTTGATGCCCTCCTGTTTGCTTCTGGGCAGACACAATCTTCTGCTTCTCTTTTTGGCTATGACTGGAATCTCACCCAGGGCAGGAAATATGCCTTTGCTTGTTGACTGCCTTTCCTTTCTTTAAAGTCGAAGATGACACAAGATTTAAGGCATGTGAAAAGGTGGGCTTTCCTTTATATCTCTGTCTCCCGGCACATAGTAGGCAATCAGGCAATAAACGTGGGCTACATGAATCATACAAGCATTCCTCTGCCTGACGCCCACCATGGCAGCTTTGCACTGGGTGTCATCATTGCTCCATTGGCAATAATCACCTCCAATCCCACTATTCTTCTGACGTATACTGGTTTGGGGGACATTGTTCTCATCCACTTGCCATCACTCCTTTTTGATATTCACCGAGACTCTTTCTTTGGTTGGAGAAGGAAATGGCAACTCATTCCTGTATTCTTGCCTGGAGAATTCTATGGACAGAGGAGTTTCATGGGGTCCCAAAGAGTTGGACATGACTGAAGGACTAACAATACTTCCTTTGGCTAATAAATCTATGGGGAACTGATCAATTGGAAAGACACAGGACCCTGCCAAAGATGCTGACCCAAGAAACAGCTCACATTTTATTGAGCACTCACAATATGCCAGGCACAGTGTCAAGTGTGTTTCTGATTTTCTGTTCTGTTGAACTTTTCTCCAATTGAATCCTCACAAAACACTGTGAGGCAGATACCGTCATTATCCTAACTTTACAGAGGAGGGAAAGACAGAGACTGAGAGAGGCCAAGGTCACAGGGTTCATGGCAGAGCTGGGACCTGAACCAAGGCTAATCTGATTTTAGAGCTCCTGCCTTGCTTTTGCTTTAAATGTGTTGCGAACCGGTTTCAGGTGGCAGGGGAGGGAAAGAAGGAGACAGGTCGTCACTCGGAAGCCTCTGAGCACTGGGAACCTGTGTTAGGCAGGGCTACACAAGGCTCTGCTGCAGTAACATGTCTGCCCTCATATCTCAGCCACTGGACACAACCAAGGCTTATTTCTCACTCACGTGCGGCTCTGGCAGTTCTCCCAATGTCCGAACTCCAAGAGGTGACTTGAGGACCCACTCTGTTCCCACTTCTACTCCACCATCTCACTCCAGAGTCCCCTTGCTGCATACAGAGGGGTCAGGGGTCAGGGTGGGGTTCACATCCACTCTTAACTGCCGTGGCCAGGAAGTGGGCCATCACTTCCACTCACGTCCCTATTAGGGAGACCCAGCCCTGGAACCCCAGCCAGAAGCATGGGAGTGGGCAGCGGAGAGGAGAACATGGGTCCCTGGGGGAACGTTCAGAGTTTATGGCACAGACACATGGTGAGTCATGCTCTGAGCCAACCAGGGGCAATTCTGCACCCCCTCACCATCCCCGGGAACAATTAGCAATTTTTCAGAAGACATTTTTAGTTATCACACTTGGGGGAGAGGGTGCTGCTTGGATCAAGAGGGTAGAGGCCAGGGATGCTGCTAAACATCCTACCATGAACAAGGGGGTCATTGGATTCAAAGTATCAAGTGCTGAGCTTGAGAAACTGCGTGAAACCACTGATCTGCAAAAGATCCACTGGGCCACTTATTAAAAATGCAGATTCCTGGGTTCCTCCCCGGAGCTCACTTTCCGGGCAGTTTTCACAGGGCCCTCTGGTGATTGCGATGACCTGTACATGTGGACCCCAGGCAGGGGAACCTTGCTGGAGAAACGAGACAACATCACCAAGATTGAGGCGAGGAGGCGCTGATTGAACAATGCCAAGACACTCCCTCCCTGAACGTGTCAGGGTCAGATAGCCGTGGTGCCAGGGGAAAAAAGCTGACATTTGTTAAGTGCCTCTCGCCGTCTCTCTCTCTCGCAAGCCTTGAATTTCAGGGAACATATTCTAAGACTAACCTGTCAGCAGATGACAACTAAATTACTAACCTTGCCTTCCCCCGTGCCCCGTATCCCTGTCAGACGTGCAGCCACATTAACGCGAAGATGTTTCCTGGAGATGCGTCTCCAGCATCAGCGAAGGTGACCCCTGTGCCGGAAAAGGGCCACGTGGTCAGAGACCTCAGAGGGGCCAGGGGACCTGGCCTTGGCTAGAAATAACCCAAAGCGGAGGGAAGCAAGACCAGAGCAGTGGAGTAAGCAGAGGGGTGGAGGCTCTTCAGCAAACCTGTGTCTGCCTTTTCCTTACCCCTCATTAGTCCTGACTTCCTGCCATCCCTCTGCAGTTACATCTACCCAAATGGCTGCACTCTAGCTGATAAAATGCCAGTGCAAGTGACAAGCACACGTATCTGGCTTGACCCACAAGAATGTCCCCACACCCTCCTCCACACTTTCCCCTCTGCACTTCTGGACAGAGAAGAGTGCGGTGATCTGGACATGAAGGCTGGTGGAGCCACAGGACTGAAAGGGCCTGGGTCTCTGGATCACCACTTGGAGGGGAGCCGATTCAGGAACATCCAAATGGCACAGGATGGAGAGCTGAGCCTCCTTCATGTTTGAGGCATCGCATGTTACAGGGCGGGCTTCCCTGGTGGCTCAATCAGTAAAGAATTTGCCAGCAATGAGGGAGACCGCCTGCTATGCAGGAGACGCAGGTTCGATCCCTGGGTCAGGACAATCCCCTGGAGAAGGAAACGGCAATCCACCCCAGTATCCTTGCCTGAGAAATCCCATGGACAGAGGAGCCTGCAGTCCCTGGGGCTGCAAGAGTCCGACACAACTTGGTGACTCAAACACCACCACCACGTTACTGGGTGTGTCTCCTACAGCAGCAAATGTTGCCCTAAGAAATATACCAATTGCACATTTGGGCTCTGAAAGTAGAAAAGTCTAGAGCCAGAACCTACTAGCAGTGTGATTTGGAGAAGTTACAAGAACCTCTCTGAGCCTAATTTCCTCAGATGTAATGGAAATAATATACTTGGGAGGATTAACCTATGTGTTTTAATTAAAGGGTGTGACACAGAGTAACCATCTAGTAACTAGAAGCTCTTACATACATACACTCTCAGTGTCGGTCTGTGGGCAACCCGTCAGGGGCATGAGGGGAGGGCAGGAGCTAGGCACGGGTGTAGGCGTTTAGTTACCCTAAACTTTGTGTACATTGCTTGAATGAATGAATACCTTTAGCAACATCACCTTCTATGTGAAGATCAAGTGTGTTCATGCTTCATCTTGCTTCCAGGGCAAGATCCACTGTGACTCAGCTAGTTTTCTTTCGCTCCCTCTCTCTTTTTAAAAAATATATATTTAATTTGTTTCAATATTGCTCCTGTTTTGTATTTTGGTTCTTTGGCCCATAGTCATGAGGGATCTTAGCTCTCCAATCAGGGAGTGGAAGTCTTAGAAGTCCACATTCCCTGCATTAGAAGATGAAGTCTTAACCACTAGACCACTAGGGAAGTCTCTCAGCTACTTTCCGTTCCCAGTCTGAGCGGAGTGCCGTATTCATGTCTGCTTGTGACCTGAGACAGGTAAGTTACTACAATTTAGAAAACACGGACCTTTATTACTGGTGCCTAGACAACTTATTCAATATTGTGTCCCAAGGACTTAGCCCACGGCCTGGCATATAGTACCCTGGTTCAGTATTTATAGAATAAATTTGTATACCTTTTTGACACAAGCAGACTTCATTTCTTATTCTACATCCCTCAAAAACCATGGTGTAAGCTCCTGGAATAAGACTGACAAAAGAGAAACTATGCATATTTGTTTACTGAAGAGAGGAAAAGACAAGGATGTTGGAGAAATGGGGAAGCGACAGGTACATGTCATTATATCAGCTTAAAAAAAAAAATAGAACACGCACTTTAATACTTTCAAGTCAGGCAGGCCTCTCTCTGTAAGCAAACAGCTCGATCTCTTGAAGTCACCTCTGCTTCCGAATCTGTAAAGTAGGTTGGGTGGCAGAGACAGCTAAACACTCAGCAAAATCCATCCTCCCCTCTCTTCTACAGACGGGAACGTGGCTGCCTGACCATGACCTCTGAGTCCCCCGTGCAGCCAGGTGGATGAAGCTCCCCCTATGGTTTAGACAGAAGGCAATGGCACCCTACTCCAGTACTCTTGCCTGGAAAATTCCATGGACGGAGAAGCCTGGTAGGCTGCAGTCAATGGGGTTGCTAAGAGTCGGACACGACTGAGCGACTTCACTTTCACTTTTCACTTTCATGCATTGGAGGAGGAAATGGCAACCCACTCCAGTGTTCTTGCCTGGAGAATCCCAGGGACAGCGGGGCCTGGTGGGCTGCCGTCTATGGGGTCGCACAGAGTTGGACACAGTAGCAGCAGCAGCAGCAGTAAACTTCTTTTGTAGGGGGCCAGAGAGGGCTTCCCTGATGGCTCAGATGGTAAAGAATCTGCCTGTAATGTGGGAGACCTGGGTTTGATCCCTGGATTGGGAAGATCCCTTGGAGGACGGCATGACAACCCACTCCAGTATTCCTGCCTGGAGAATCCCATGGACAGAGGAGCCCGGAGGGCTACAGCCCATGGGGTCACAAAGAGTTGGACACAACTGAGCGACTAACACTTGGAATTTCAGAGAGTAAACATGTTGGGCTTTGTGGGTTATATGGGCTCTACCGCAGTTGCTCAACTCCGTCCTGGTATGAGAAAGCAGCCTCAGACAATGCCTAACAGAGTACATGTGGCTGCATCCCAGCAAAACCTGACTTAACAGGAGTGGGCTGTGTGCTATATCTGACCAAGCCTGGGTTTGGGAGAAGCTCAACCACCCAAATATAGTCACCTGCCTTCCAGAAAGAGCCATCTGATCAGTCTGCCCTGCCTGACCTCACAAGCCACCAATTCTTATAACACATAAACACACACATACAGATACACATGTATTTTCCAGTTTATAGCTGGTCTGTGCCCCAGAAATTCTCACCATTTCCTTTCACATCAACTCTCATCTCACCTTTGACCACACCTCCATGGGTCATGTCACTGCCCTGTTCCTTCACCTTTTGCAGATTGGGTTCCATCATTTTCACAGCCCAGCAAAAATGAAAAATGTGGGTCCTCGTTCAAAAATGATAAAAAGTTTCAAGAGAATGAAAGCAGAGCTTTAAGTCAAATGTGCTCAACTGCCCAGCTGGCACGTCTTTCCACGAAACCAGCCCAGCTCGTCTGTATCATGATCACCCAGCCCTGAAAGTTTTCTTTCTTGACAAGTAAAGAAAGCTTCTACCTGCCTGCTGCCTGAAGGGTCTTGGTAATGGTTTTACACATCACAGGAAGAAGAGGGGAAAAAAAAAAAGAAACCCAATTTTCTTTTAGTATATTACTTGTCAGACAGCGAAATGGGATATAATTATGGTGTGACATTTCCAACAGCAAATATGTTCCAGTGTAAGCAATTAACACCGGTTCTTTTGGCAGGCTTAAAAAGATGACTCAGAGACTGTGGTAAGTTACAATGCCCCATGAATAATAAATAATGTAGCATTCGCAGCTAAGTTGCATACTGGGACCAAAGTTCAAATTTCTTGATGAAAATGGATTGGGTTCCGTTAACCCTCTGCTGACTTCACAGGGCATAAGCAGATTTGGATCACGGGTTCTCTGGATTTATCTAAATTACTTATTTACCTTGCTCTTAAGAGCATCTGCTCCCTCCCCACCAAATCTGCAAGTATTTATTTCAGCTGCTGGAAATCTGCATAAGGCGGTGGGTTTGGAGGTGACCCAACAGAGACGGACCGACTGTGGAGGAGACGGTTTATGCTGAGACTTCTCATCCTTCGGGGTTGTCACAGTTTAAGGTCTCTTCTGAAGTCCCAAGATTTAGAACGCACACCTGGATGTGTGCCCTGACCCAATCTTGATGTAACCAAAGAGAAGGCAGCTCCTTCTAAATATATTTATGTAATTTGTGAGCCCTAGCAACCAAAACCAATAAAAACGCTAAGTCAAACACACACTAGAGGGAGGCTATGATTATGTGCAAAGAGTTATGGGCAGGGTTTCCCACCCTTGGCATATTGACACTGGGGATGGACAATCCTCTGTTACTGGGGGCCTGTCCTGTGCATTGTGGGATGTTCCGCAACATCTCTGGACTCCACCCACTAGATGCCAGAAGCACCCTCCACTCAGCTGTAACAACCAACTATGTGTCCAGACATAGCCAAACCCTGGGCGCACAGCAGTTTGCACAGAACTGGGTCCTTCACAGTGTGGCCTTGAGCCCATAAGTGCCTTCATCTCTCTGAGCCTGTTTTTTTCCTCATGCAAAATGGAAAAAAGAACAAAAACCACTAACTACCTCACAGAAGAATGGAGAAGGAGGATGCATGTGGAGTGCTTAACTTAGAGTCTGACATGAAGCGTTCAATAAAAGATACTACTTAAGCAATCACTTCCTGTGGTCAGCTACTGACCACAGTGAAGCCATGATAGGTGCTGGGGATGCAGTGATGCATAAGCCATTGTCCCTGTCCCCTCTGTAACAGTGGAGAAAAACTAGTGGGCGGCTGGGCATGAAACCAACCACTTCCGTGCAGTGGAACACTTGCTGAAAAGGAGGCACAGGCAACGGGGGCTTAAAGAAAAATGCCCACATCTTGGGGATTCATTGAGATGACATCTGAGTGAAGGTGGAGTTTTCCAGGCAGACATTTGAGGCAGAAGAAACTGCACATGCAAAGGCCTATTAGTGTAACTACCCGGAGCTCAGGATTGTTGGGAGGCTAATCCCACAGCAAAGGTGGGGAGAGAGAGGAAATAGCAAGAGACAAACAAGGCAGGAAGGCAGAAGGCAGATGGTGAACTCTGAAATTTCAGCGCCAATAAGCTCATCAGTTCAGTTGCGTTCAGTCGCTCACTCATGTCTGACTTTTTGCGACCCCATGGACTGCAGCATGCCAGGCCTCCCTGTCCATCACCAACCCCTGGAGTTTATTCAAACTCATGTCCATCGAGTTGGTGATGCCATTCAGCCATCTCATCCTCTGTCATCCCCTTCTCCTCTTGCCTTCAGTCTTTCCCTACATCAGGGTCTTTTCCAATGAGTCAGCTCTTCGCATCAGGTGGCCAAAGTATTGGAGTTTCAGCTTCACTATCAGTCCTTCCAATGAATATTCAGGACTGATTTCCTTTAGGATGGACTGGCTGGATCTCCCTGCATTCCAAGGGAATCTCAAGAGTTTTCTCCAACACCACAGTTCAAAAGCATCAATTCTTCAGTGCTCAGCCTTCTTTATAGTCCAACTCTCACATCCATTCATGACTATTGGAAAAACCATAGCCTTGACTAGATGGACCTTTGTTGGCATAATAATAATTATAACAATAAGCTCATAGCAAAGCTCCATTCAATTCCTGCTAAGCAGGAAACAGTGATTGATTAGTAATGTCTGCCTGGGCCCCGGCAGGAAGAGGAAACCCAAATATGCAATGTATTTACTGGTTTTGTGATGGAAGGATATTCACCAGGGGAGTGAATATGAACAGGAGGACATTTTAATTTATTATTAATATTTTTTAACCACACTGCACAGCATGTGGGATATTAGTTCCCTGAACAGGAATGGAACCCATGCCCCCTGCATTAGAAGGTAGAATCTTAACCACTGGACCGCCAGAAAAGTCCCACAAAAGGATGTTTTTAAAAGCTCAATCTGGAAGCCGTGCTTTTTGTTCTTTTTGTTGTTGTTGCTCTTTTAACTGAAGAGGCACAGAGGCAAGAGAAAGAGTGGGGAAGTCACAGGAATACCATGAGAGAGAGCTCATACAGGCCTAATGAGAAGAACGTGGCTGCAGAGGAGGAGATGGACACAAGAAATGTTTAGGACTTTACATCAAGCGTGACCTCACCGATTTAAGGGAATAAAAGTAAACACAGACTCTCCTGGGCTTCTGGGGAGACCCCAGAGTAGAAATACCCATTGACTGCTGGGTGGTTGGTCAGGAATCCAGATGAGTGATAAGGACCAGGGTTGGGGGCTTACACACGGCAGCCGTCATCACTGGGCAATCAATTACCTACAATCACTCTGCTCCCTCCACGTCCAGGGACGCACAAATGTAAATGAGGAAGACAGCTCTTCTTCCACCGGGATTCTGACCTAATCTAAAGCTATTCCCGATTGACAGGATTAGTGAAGGACGACAGAAGAAAGTCATTACTGAATAATCCCCTGCATATTTCATAGTCAACACGACATTCCCATGATCCTTGTAATCCAATTAGGCATTGCAGGAAGCTATATCTTAATTCCTGTCTTCACTGTGACTTGCTGGGTCACAGGCAGACCTTGTTTAATAAGGTGTCACCTTAACACTGGATGGAGCATATGAAATGAGCACAGAACACAGGCGGAGGTGGGGGAGAAGAGATGTGTGGCTGCTGCTTATAAGACTTCGTGTTTCAAACAGCCAATGGGTGACTTAGAATCCTGCCATCCTCCTTACTGAAGCTTGTGACTGGGGGAGGCTTTGTCTTCCTTCCTCTCATCCACTTTGCTCTCACTGACCTGTAAATGCAACGTGCCTGCCATCTGTCTGGTGACTTGGAACTCATTCAACAATAAGACTTGTAATAATTTTTCATGGTTGCATTTATCGAGTGACCAATTCAAACCTGGGACCATCTGAGTCACTTTCTATACATTATTTCCTATTCTCACAAAATCCTCAGGCTGAGCAGACGGTATGCTCGTTCTAAAGCCATATAGCTACTTGGACCTGAAGCTAGAACCTGGTAGCTCAGCTGGTAAAGAATCCACCCGCAACGGAGGAGACCCCAGTTCGATTCCTGAGTTGGGAAGATCTGCTGGAGAAGGGATAGACTACTCACTCCAGTATTCTTGGACTTCCCTGGTGACTCAGCTGGTAAAGAATCTGCCTGCAATGTGGAAGACCTGGGTTGGATCCCTGGGTTGGGAAGATCCCCTGAAGAAGGGAATGGCTACCCACTCCAGTATTCTGGCCTGGAGAATTCCATGGACTGCATAGTCCACGGAGTTGCAAAGAGTTGAACACAGCTGAGCGACTTTCACTTTCATAGCTACCTGGAACTGAAGCTAGAATTCAAAGGCAGAACTGTTTGATTTCTAAAGAAGGCACCATGCCTTTCAAAAGTGGGAGTCCAGAAGCACCATCATGGACAATGGGCTTCCTGAACTTTAACCAGAGAAACACTAGCAGACCTAGCCAGTGCCAGTCCAACACCCCAGGAGGGCCAAATGGGGGGTTCTGCCTGTGTAATCCCAGCTGTGTGCTTGAAGCTGGATGGGTGAACATGGCTGTGGTTAAACCCAGGATCAGAAAGCACATCAGGGAAAGTGACAGTTGATCTCCTCCATCAGACCATCAGGAGCTTAGAAAGTGGGGCGTCTGCTCCCAGCACTGAGCTAGGCCTAGGGGGCAAGGGCTTTTGCCAGGCAGCTCAAACTCCAGCCCGTCCAGGTCTACCCAGGTCAGGTCAATGAGGGAGGCCTCTGGGTGCAGGTTGTGGCAGATTAGAATGAGCCTGCTTGCCCTGTCCTGGGTGAGTACTTGCCAGCACCAACTGTTCTTACCATCAGGGGTAATGTCTAGTGTTGCTAAAGCCTCTGGCTTTTCAGAAGATTCCAGAAGTGCTGATCCTTATGCTCCATAGCCCAATTTTTTAAAATGGTTATGAAGTCAAATTTGTTTAAAAAAAAAAAATCTGTATGTCAGTGAAAAAAAGTGCTAAGTGCATCCGTCTCTTTGTGACCCCATGGACTGTAGCCTGGCAGGCTCCTCTGTCCATGGAATTCTCCAGGCAAGAATACTGGAGTGGGTAGCCATTCCCTTCTCTAGGGGATCTTCCTGATCCACCAGGTGGAACAGCTGTCTCCTCCAAATTCACGTCCACTTTGACTGTATTTGGAGCCAGGGTCTTTGTGGATGTTATTAGCTAGATTAAAGTGAGGTCAGCTGGGGACCCCTCTGCTAAACTCTAGCCCTGCTTCCCTAAGTAAGTCAGATGTTTGGCCTCTGGGTCTGGGAAGATGAAACTCTGCCATGGCGAGAAAGTTCAAGCCCTGGAGTTGAGTACTGACTCTGTTAGCCAGCTTTTATGGGAACTGTCTTTGACTGAACCACTATAGAAACAAAGGGGCATGAGGTCCCAGCTACCCAAGACAGACCAGCAGACCAGATGTCCCTTAAAAACAGCTACTGACCATAGGAAGGGGAATCAAACCTTTTCCTGCAGTGGTTATTCTTTTTAAATTTGCTTTTAAGGGCTATAAACTCTGGCTATTGTATTCTGTGTTCTCAGGGACCCTGGGTAGACAGACAAAGCTTAATGATTTCAGAGCAGACACAAGCCAAGAAACCATGGCATTGAGTGTGCTAAGTCTAGACAAATGATATTTATACACACACCCAAATTTGAAGAGAAAATGTATTTCTTTGGGTTTCAAACACTGTAATAGAAATAAAACAAAAATAAAAGCCTGTTACAAAGGAAAAAAAAATGAGGTCAGCTGGATTAGTTGTTCTTGTTCAGTCGCTGTGCTGTGTCCGACTCTTTGTGACCCCGTGAATTGTAGCCCACCAGGCTTCTCTGTCCGTGGGATTACATACATACAAACTCTGCTAACCTCAAATTCCTAATTTATCTCCTCCCCTTCCCTTTTGGTAACTATAAGTTCATTTTCTATGCCTGTGAGTCCATTTCTGTTTTGTTAATAAGTTCATTTTATCATATTTCAGATTCCACATATAAGTGATACTATATATTTGTTTTTCCTCTGTCTGGTTTACTTCATTTAGGATGATAATTTCTTGTTGCTGTTCAGTCACTCATTCATGTCTGACTCTTTGCAACCCCATGGACTGCAGCATGCCAGGCTTCCCTGTCCTTCACTATCTCCTGGAGTTTGCTCAAACTCACGTCCATTGAGTCGGTGATCCCATCCAACCATCTCATCCTTTGTTATCCCCTTCTCCTCCTGCCTTCAATCTTTCCCAGCATCAGGATCTTTTCCAATGAGTCAATTTTTCACATCAGGTGGCTAAAGTGTTGGAGCTTCAGCTTCAGCATCAGTCCTTCCAATGAATATTCGGGGTTGATTTCCTTTAGGATTGACTGGTTTGATCTCCTTGCAGGTCAAGAGACTCTCAAGAGTCTTCTCTAACACCACAGTTTGAAAGCATCAATTCTTTGGCACTTAGTCTTCTTTATGGTCTCTAGGTAATCTAGGTCCATCCATGTTGTGCAAATGGCATTATTTCATTCTATCTTTATGACTGAGCAGTATTCCAGAGATATAGTTATATACTGAGATATATGTACATCACATCTATATCCGTTCATCTGTCAGGGACATTTAGATTGTTTACATGCCCTGACTTTTGTAAATAGTGCTGCTGTGAACAATCGAGTTCATGTATCTTTTCAAACCAGAGCTTTCTCTGAGTATATGCCCAGGAGTGGGATTGCTGAGTCATTGCAGTGACTCATTGGAAAAGACCCTGATGCTGGGAAAGACTGAAGGCAAAAGGGAAAGGGGGCCGGCAGAGGATGAGCTCCTTGGATAGTATTACTGACTCGATGGACATGAATTTGAGCAAACTCTGAGAGACAGTGGAAGACAGAGGAGCTTGGCGTCCTACAGTCCATGGGGTCACAAAGCGTTGGACACGATTAAGCAACTGAACAACAACAGTTCTATTTTTAATTTTTAAGGAATCGCTGTACTGTTTTCTATAGTGGTTGCATCAATTTACATTCCCACCAACAATGTAGGAGGGAAGGAAACCTCATCTTGAATATACTCTCAGGAGGGAAAGTTTCCTGTGTTGGAGACTGTCAATGTGTGTTCACACTTGGAAGGCTTTGATGAGTCTGCTGCTGCTGCCGCTAAGTCGCTTCAGTCGTGTCTGACTCTGTGCAACCCCATAGATGGCAGCCCACCAGGCTCCGCCATCCCTGGGATTCTCCAGGCAAGAATACTGGAGTGGGTTGCCATTTCCTCCTCCAATGCATGAAAGTGAAAAGTGAAAGTGAAGTCACTCAGTCGTGTCCGACTCTTAGCGACCCCATGGACCGCAGCCTACCAGGCTCCTCCGTCCATGGGATTTTCCAGGCAAGAGTACTGGAGTGGGGTGCCATTGCTTTCTCCATCTGATGAGTCTAGCAGCCAAATAAAAAGTTGCTTCACTTTGATCTACTACTTCCTAAATCTATATGACTATATAAGCCCTTTGATTAGACAATAGCCATGAACGGTCTTCTGCAAGAATGTATAGTATCTATCACTTATTGAGGGCAAGAGGAGAAGGGGGCAACAGAGGATGAGATGGTTGGATGGCATCACTGACTCAATGGACATGAATTTGAGCAAACTCCAGGAGGTAGTGAAGGACAGGGAAGTCTGGTGTGCTGCAGTTCATCAGGGGTCACAAAGAGTCGGACATGACTTAGCAACTGGACAACAACACTTACTGAGCACTTATATGCACCAGCAGCTTCCTAAGCCCTTTGCATGCACTCTGAGGCCTTTGTCCCCTTCAGACACTGGCATATGACTGGCGGTGAGGTAAGGGGGTTGAGCGCAGGGTCTGGAGTCAAGTTGTTGGCTTGAATCTGGAGTCACACTAATGAACGGTGGGGAGGCAAATCCCCTCATTTCTCTAACCTCAATTTCTTCATCTTTAAATGAGAATATGTTTAGTGCCCATGTCACAGGGCTGCGAGGCTCAAATTAGGTAAAACACATAAACAGCTTTATTGTAAGCTCTCAGTAATGTTGACTATTGATTCACTGATGATGGTGAAGATGGTGGCGGTGGTGGTGATGATGAACGAATGGTGGTGATATTTAGTGGTTGATGATGGTGTTGAATGACGGTGGTGCTGCTGAGGGTGGTAGTGTTCTCTCTGGCTGAATTGTCCTTCCTCTTCTCTCCTGAACTGCTGAATTATATCCACACTTACAGTGTAGCTCAAAGACTATAACACTTTTCACTGATTGCCTCCTTTGGGCATAATTCTTCCTCATGGGTGTTCTGTAGCATTTTTGTTAAAACTTTGACCATACCCGCTATATGCAACTGGGATTCCAACACAACCTGTCTCTCCTGCTGTGCAGGGCACCCCTCCCCTCAACTGGCCCTTGCAAAGAATGGCTATTTAATAAACACGGGCTAACACTGAACAGGGTGGATTACTAAGGTACCCGAGCTTTCCAATTTGTCTCTCCCAACCCAAGGAAACAATGAGAACAGAAACAACTCAGGGGAATCTTGCACCCCTGCCCCCAAAGCAGGCCCCTCCCCAGCTTCATTCAAATCACTCACAGTGGGGGCAGCCCCAGGAGACAAGCTTCCATACAGGATGGACCCTGACGGTCCTTCTTGAGAACAGTGAATCATGGGTGCTGGGGCTGAGCCCAGCAGAAAAAAGGGCTGGAAAAGAAGCAGTTGGGCACCCTGCTGCCAGCCTGTGTCAGAGATTTCTCACTGCCCAGAGCCCAGCCAGGGTCCTCCAAGCAGAGACTGACATAGGGAGGAGAGTGCAGGAGGCTTTTAGGGCACCAAGTGGCCAGCAGAGAGGTTTTCCTTCAAAGCAGAGCTTGCAGGCTGGCAGCCCCCAGGCCTGCCCAGCCCCCACACAGGTTGTGTTGGGCTCACACTCTGTTTAAAAATTAAAATAATTGTCAGTTAAATCAAGAGATTTTGGACAAAAATTCAGGTTTTATATTTTCAGAAAACATTAGAAGAGTGAGCAAGTCTGCACCTGTAACCCTCAAGGCAAGAATGATCTGGGGCTTTAGATGAACCCGTGATATTATTCAGTCCATCACATCTCTGCCTGCCTGCTCCAGGCATTCACGTCCTGCCTGGCCCCTCGGGGTATTCTGTGACCCTGCAATAAACAACATGGATATATGAAAATGCTCACTTCATACTGGTTAGGAGCATGTGTTTGGGAGGATAAGAGATTTGCCTTCCTATCCTGGTTCGGCCTCTGGCTGGCTTAGTGACCTCGGGCAAGGTGCTTACTCTCTCTAAATGCTAAGTTTCTTCATGGGTAAATCAAGAATGCCATGGCCGTGGTTCCTCCACACTGAAGTATTCACAAGATGATACACAGGGAATGCAAAGTGTTCCTTCATAGACTGAAACAATGGTGTGGGGAGTCCTGTTATCACCCATATCTTGCAGAGGAGAAACTCAGGATTGGAGGAGTAAGAGATTGGCCCAGGAACTCCTAGCATGTGAGGGATGGAGTCTGGGTTCAAATGCAGACCACCTACATGCCTCTTGCATCCAAGCTCATCATCATGGCTACTCTAGGGGCTACACTTCTGAGGCTGCCTGCATGCAGTGGCAAAGTCATCTCTCCGGTTTTGCTGTGAGTCATCTCTGTGCATAGGGCTTCCCAGGTGACTCAGGGATAAAGAATCTGCCTGCCAATGCAGGAGACGTGGGTTTGATCCCTGGGTTGGGAAGATTCCCTGGAGAAGGAAATGGAAACCCACTCCAGTATTCTTGTCTATGGAAATCCAAAGGACAGGGGAGCCTGGTGGGCTACAGTTCGTGGGGGTCACAAAAGAGTTGGACACGACTTAGCAACTAAACAGCGACAACAATCTCTGTGCCTGCCTCTATCCCTCCCTCTCTGTTCAGCTGCACCTCTGCCTCTCCCGCTAGGCTCTGAGCAACTGGAAGTCTTGTGATACTGATCTCTGCATGGCCAAGACGGGCAGTCAGCCATGCCCTATCATGTAGTTGCCTAATGAATAATGAATCAATGCTTAATGAGTAAATAAGCTTAATGAATAAATAAGCACATGAGAAATCAGTCACATCCACTATGGGGTACAGAGTAGATAAAAACAACAAAAAAGTACTAAAATCAGTTCATTCACCACCTTTTTCTGAAATTTCTGAAATCTCCCTTGGATCATTACAGATTTCACAGCAATACTCCAAGTGCCCTCCACCTGGGAATCCAGCAAACTGAGCTATGTGATAGATACAAAGAAAATAAGCCACCTTCTCCCAGAGGAAACTTGAAGGCTCCCTTCCCAACTTGAAGGCTCCATTCCACCATGAGCAAAATGAACCCAGTGCTATTTGGTGCAGA
This sequence comes from Bubalus bubalis, assembly GCF_019923935.1. Taxonomy (NCBI): domain Eukaryota; kingdom Metazoa; phylum Chordata; class Mammalia; order Artiodactyla; family Bovidae; genus Bubalus; species Bubalus bubalis. The sequence continues at coordinate 26,496,440 of NC_059180.1, forward strand.
TTCATTGTAAATGATGACTCAGCCCACAGAGAAATGCCTGTCTGCAAGACTGTTAGTTATTATCCTATCATAATAAAATAGATTACACTCTGGTAATGAAAACGACCATAATGGTTTGCTGGCAGCTTAATCAATGCATGCCTCAACTGCAATTGAGCAAAAATAGGTAACAGAGGATCATTTGATCTACATTTTTATTAATTTGGTGCCATTTGTTCTTCTAGTTATTTTAATGATCTCTCATTATGAGAAAATAGGGAAACTCCCTGAAAGAAAAAGTAGAGTCGTATTGCTTCATTTGTTCATCACTTTGTTTTAGTGTGGAAATAGAGCTCACTCCAATTCAGTTTGAAAATAAAGGTTCTTGATGCTTAATTAAATGAAGTTCTGGATTTCAGAAAGAAAAACTTTCTGATTCCAGAAATATCAAGACAAAGCCATTCAAATTGCACATAAGATTGTGTGTTGAAAGTGGCCTGGAGTTGAGAGTCAAGTCTCCATCCTTAATATCATGTGGTTTTGTTTTGTTTTGAGGACTTACTATATGCTGAGGGCTTCCCTGGTGGCTCAGACAATAAGGAATCTGCCTGCATTGTGGGAGACCCAGGTTTGATCCCTGGATCGGGAAGATTCCCTGGAGAAGGGCATGGCAACCCACTCCAGTATCCTGGCCTGGAGAATTCCACAGACAGAGGAGCCTGGTGGACTACAGTCCATGGAGTTGCAAAGAGTGGGACACGACTGAGCGACTAACACTTTCACTTTGACTACTAAGTGCTAAGCACAGTCAGAGTGATCTGTAGGCCTTCTTCCTGGTCCTCCCACAGAATCTGCAAAGGAAGGTACCAGTATCCTCATTTACAAAGGGCTCAGAGATGTCAGTGGCCTATTGAAAGTCATACAGCTAGAAAGTGGCAGCAGTAGACTCGGAATTCTTAATGTCCTCATACACATGAGAGGAACTGTTTACTTCTTGGCTCCCAAAGATGCACTGAGTCAGGGTAGGAATTATGCATTTGAGATAGAGTGCTTTCAGAGCGTTCCTTTAAGGACTGTGTCTTTCTTGATCATGGAGCTTTCAGGCTGGAAACACATTTGCCTGGTGCCTACAGCTATCTACAGAAAACACGAGGTGTTGGTAAACACACCTTGAGCATCCTCCGAGAAACAGCTTCTGTCCAAAGCCAGTTCCTAGGTGTCATCATCCCTATATTTTTAACCACATACTTCATACTCCATTAGAGGCTTCCCAGGTGGCTCAGTGGGAAAGAATCCACCTGCCAATGCAGGAGATGCAGGTTCGATCCCTGGGTTGGCAGATCCCTTGAAGTGGGAAATGGCAACCCACTCCAGTATTCTTGCCTGGAAAATTCCATGGACAGAAGAGCCTGGTGGGCTATAGTCCATGGGACTGCAAAAAGCTGGACCTGACAGAACACACACATGCATGCACATCATTTTATCCGAGGCTAAACTGATGGGGAGAATGAAGGACCAAAATCACTAAGTGGTGGGAGAGATACAGCAGAAACTGGGATCTCATTGGCTGATGGGATGGTTTAATTTCTCCTCCACTGGAAATTCTGGAAGCTTATCCTCTCTTGTGCTGGAATTGGTCCCCTGTCATCCTGTCAACTGCTGTAGCCAGGGGCCAAGCAGGTAACCTGATGGGAGAGGGGGGCCGAGCAGGGAGACCAGACTGAGTAGCGGGGACTGCGAAGGAGAGAATCTGTTCCACCAAAAGATGTTACTTCTCAAAAACAGACAAATGTTGCGACATGGGGCACTGCAGGCTTAGGGCTGCCAGAACTTCCCATTAATTTCAATGCATATCCGGAAATTTAAATGAGGATCTTCAATTTCAATTATTAGCAATTGATTCAGAAAATTTAACATCTAGCCCAGAACTTCCAGCTGACCAGCCCTAGCACCAAGGCTGAGCAACAGTCAGAGGGTGTGGGGTCTAAATGTCTCTGTTTTGAGCTTAAACAGCTATTAGGAAGCAAAGGAAATATCTGGGTTGTTTGCTAAAGTGACTGATTGAAACAGAGAATACAAGAAGGTTAGATGTGGTGGAGGGGGCAGCGTTGAGCAACTGATGTGAGTTTGAGACGCCAGCGGGACCTCTGTGTGGTGACGTCTACTCTGTTACTTTCCGGGGGTTGCTCTACCAGAGTACCATGGATGGGGGCCTTAAACAACAGACGGATCTCCAGCTGGAAGTGGAGATCTGAGGACTGTGAGGGAGATACTGTTTAATCCCTCTCTCCAGGCTTCTGATGGTTTATTGGCAACCCTTGGCATTCCTTGGTGGTGCAGATGGTAAAGAGTCTGCCTGGAATGTGGGAGACCTGGGTTCAATCCCTGGGTTGGGAAGGAGGGCACGGCAACCCACTCCAGTATTCTTGCCTGGAGAATACCCACGGACAGAGAAGCCTGGCGGGCCACAGTCCATGGCATCACAAAGAGTCAGACACGACTGAGCGACTTAGCCCTTGGTAATCCTTGGCTTCACCAAGGCATAACCAAAACCTCCACTTTTACATTTCACATCACTCTTTCTATTTGTGTCCATTTCTGTGTCCAAATTCCTCCTTTTATAGGGACCCCAGTTATATTAATATTAGATTAGGGGCCCACCCCAATGGCCTCATCCTAACTCAATCATCTGCAAAGATCCTATTTCCAAATAAGGTCACATCACAGGTACGAGGGGTTAGGACCTCAACATCTTTTGGGGGAAACAATGCAACCATAGTATCTGCCTAGCAATTGAGTGTAGGATTCTGTAACTGAAAAGAGGCCTGGTTTGGGACTCACCAAGGTAGAATGCTCACTGTTCAATAAGTAAGCAAGTAAGATGTTCAATAAGCGAGTAAGATAAAGAACAACCTTCAGGTGAATCTCATTCAGGGATTTAAAAAATTAAAGGTGTAAGCATGTTATAACTGCTTGGTAGTAAAGCTTTGGTACTTCTCAGGCTTCAATGTCTAGAAGTAGAAATAATGGTAATCAATAAACAATATTATTATTATCATCATCACCATCGTTGTTACTACTACTGCCATTTAAAAGGTCTCCAGAGTCAGATCTGTGTTTATCAGTACTTTTGCCCTATTCTCAGTTTGGAAAGAAGCTTAATGAAATATTGGAGATATTATTCACTGTTTTTTTCCAAATGGAATTTTCTCCCCCGCAAGCTGGGGTGCCTCAGAGTAGCTCCTACCCTCACCTTCCCTGCTGGGCACAGCACCATGTCTTGACTGAAGATGCTGGTGATGTTTAAGGTTTAAGATCAGTGGCCTTTGTCCTGGCAGGCAGTGAATTCATTTGTCAGGACCTTTCTCATGGTTTCAGGAAGCACACGTGTAATTAACCAGAGCCCGTGATGGGTTTCAGATGAGCTGCAAGTGTGCCTGTGGCCAAAGGTCTCTTCCTTCCTGAGAGATGCGCGGTGTAATTAGAATCCGGAAACAGTAATCATCAGCATTTCTCACCAGCATTCAAAAATGATGATCCCATTATTCATCTGGGCCCAGTTCTGCTCCTGCTCCTGGTGAGGCCACTGCGGTATCCATGCTCTCTGCTGGCAACATCCAGGGGCTCCTCTGTTACCACTGGGGTGAACACTGGGTATTTAGCCTGTTCTGGAAAGCTAGCTGGTAACCCAGGTACAAGGAAGCAGTGGGCTGGTAAGTCTTGGACCTATTTCCAAGTCAGTATTAAAGCACTCCAGGTGAGAGGCCAGCTCCAAACCCCTCTGAAAGCCATTATTCATCCATTAGTCATTCAACAAACATCTGTTGAGCATCTGCTGTGTGTCAGGCACCCAACCTTCCAGCAGCATCTCTCCAGTGACTGTAGGTGTATCTGGGACACAGGATGGAAGTTGTTTTTTTGTTTTTTTTTTTTCATAATGAACTGGAATCAAAGCATTTTTCCTTTGACTTTTCCATCCATCCAGCCCCGAAAACCAACTGAAACCCTGCTGAAAAGTTTTAGTCATTGCTTGTTACATTTGTAATTTATTCCCATCAATCAGTTTTGAAGGCAACAGCAAGTCTGTAAAATGTTGAAATAGACACAGGACATAGCAAGAGGGAGCTTTTATCTCAGAACAGGGGCCAGCAAACTTTTTCTGTAAAGGAGAAACTGAAGAGTTTAGGCTCCGGGAGCCATTTAGTCTCTGATGCAACTACTTCATTCTGTGCTTGAGTCTGGGAACCAGCTACAGACAATATGTGTATGAATGGGTGCGCTCAGGATTTTACAGAAGCAGGTTGCCAGCCCATGCCACGACTGACTCCTGTCTTTAAGAAATCAGGTGTGTTTTTTCTGATGTCATTGGACTTCACTAGAGAAAAATTCCAAATCCCTTGTCATGGCCGACAAGACCCTGCCTGACCAGACCCCTGCTTTCCTCTTTATCTTCATGACCCACTGGACACCCTGTCCCTTACTACCCACCCCCCACCTGCCCCCACCTGTTCTCAATCCTGCCAAACACTTGGCTGTTTTACGATTTTGCACACCTGTTCTTATTTCAAAAGTTTCACCTGAACTAGACTCCAGTTTAGTTCAGAAACCTGACATATTTTCCCACTTCCATCAGCTTTTGCAAAATAGCCAAGGAGTTCATGTTACCTTATTTACTTTCACAACAGCGACGTGTGTGCTACCATCAGCTTCCTTTTCCAGACACAGTGAATGTACATTCTCTGTCTCAGCTGGGTTTCCCAACACCAGCCAGTCACTCTATGAACAACCCAGGTGCTCCTTTGACTCCTCTGCATGCTTCATCTCTATAGCCAACCAACGGACAAGTTCTAACAAATTTGCCTTCTGAATTATTCTCAAATCCAACCTCTCCTCTTTCTTAATTGGACTCATGGTCATTTCTCACCTGGATTATCTCCAAAGCATGCCTATTGGACTCTGCCAGCGGATTTTGACTCCTCTAACCCACCCACCTATTCATTCATCTGTCTGTCCATTCATCCATTTAATCCACTCATCCTTTCAGCCATGCATTCACACATCCACTCGTCTTTTGACCTATCAACACATCCATCCATCCACTCATCCATCCTTCCTGAGTACTTATTTTGTACCAGGTAAGTATGAATAAAAATGTAGAACCAACTTTCCTGGATATTTGAGTCTAATTAAAACAAATCACCACACAAATACATGTATGTGACAAACCAAAATAAGTGCTATAAAAGAAAATGTTCCCTTGAGAAAGCATAACTTGATTTAAGCTCAGATCCAAGGCCTGATCACATCAGGAGAGACACATGAACAGGGGTCTGGACAGGGGGACCGGCATGTAGGAAAGGCTGAGGCTGAAGTCTGCTTTTTCTGGGAAATACAGGATTCTAACGGGCCATGGAATTCAGAGCTGGGGGGAAAGAGTGGTGAGAATGATGGGAGATGAAGCCGGAGAGAGAGATGCAGTGATCACATGGGGTTCTGAAGATCTGAGGAGATCTGCCCTAGGTGCCATAGGCAGCCTTTGGCAGGTTTTTGGCAGACAGGCAACAATGTCCACCTTAATTAAGAACGCTCTGGATGCAAACTGGAGGGTCATTTGGCATGGGGCTGGGAGGGTGGGGGCGCAGCAGGGTAGACGTAAAAAGATGAGTTTGGAAGAGATTGGCACAAGTCACACATTGGCAACATGTCCAGAGAGGATGCAGAGGAAACAGAGAGACATGGACCACTGAGTAACATTCAAGAGGCAGAAATGAACACTCTCGGTGCTGAGTGATATGTGAAAATAAAAACTGACTTTGTAAATCTTGTCGGAAACAAGCCTGAGCCAGCCTCAGTACTTGAGCTCCTCAGAAGGGAATACTAATCCAAATGAGAGTGATGGAAATAAGAGAGTTCTTACTGAGAGAGCACCTGCTCTGAATGTGCCAAGTACCGTGTTCTGTGCTTTACACCCATCATCTCATTCAACGGAAGCTACAACTTAGATACCTTCTTTAGTCCCATTTTACAGATGGGGAAAATGAGGCACAGAGATGTTTAAACAGCCCACCCAAGGTTCTTTAGCTAGCCCTGTCTCTCCAGGGTTCACTTCCAGAATCCCAAGTATTGAACCCCAAGTCCTTGTCCACCATTTCGGGGGTTCCATTCTTGCAATTCTTACTCCTGCAAGGGTCTGGCCCAGTGTAATGTGAGCCAGGAAACCCCCGTGTAGACAACTCCCAGGAGAGGATGCTCATAGGATCCCAGCTGCATAAATGAAGTCTGGAGGCTGAGCTCCACTGATCTGCTGGAGTTTTTATTGCTCTGCAAATGTATTATTAATCAGCCACTGGGGTCCTCCCCATGGAACCTTTTAAATTATAGTTAAATTCCTTGGTAGCGTTTCATGCACCTTTACAGTGCACTTCCTGTGTTCACAGCAATAAACAAGGGGAGGAAGGAGGCCTGGATTACCAGGTTAATTGCCCCTTAAGGTCTAGGCTGAGAAAGCGATGGCAACAGCACCTCTAAATTCTCTGGGTCCCCGGCTGCAATGCTACTAAAGTCTTGAAAAAAACCAACACTGTCAAGCCAGCTTCTGGGGTGCAGACTGCAGGGCCTTCATGCCTGGCCTGGCTGCTGTGGCTTCACAGGTCCTCTAGGTCATCCCTGCCAGGGGCTTTCGATACAATTAGGGGGAGTGGAGGCTGCATGTAGGCTGGGACCTAGGGGCCACCAGTGGGGGCTTACTGCTTCCTTGGGAGGCTCCTAAACAAGTTCCATGTCATGACGTGGGGGACTCTCTTGGGAGTATGGTTGGAAAGAGGCAAAGAAGAATCATGCCTCCTACAACTCTCTTCCCAACCCAACACAGCTGAGAGGGTAGAGGGGTCAGTTCATAATGAAGCAGGGGTCTGTAATCTGGCCTTCCTTGGGTCAGATCCGGCCTGTGTTGATTTCCATACTGTTTGCATACTGAGTGGAGAAGTTAAGACAGAGACTTGTCTATGTCCTGCAAAGACCTTGTTTATGCCCTACATGACTATCTGGCCTTTGATGGAAAGTTTGCCAATTCATGCTATAAGGCATAAATCAGATCATGCCACTGTTCCTGTGAAAACTGATCAATGACTCCTCACTACCCTAAGGTAGAGGTGAAAAGCCTCGTCTAGAGCTCAGCAGCCTTCTAACTGGGGCCCAGTCTAATGTCCTGTCCTCTCTCCGCGACTTGGCTCTGTGTGTAGACAAATCACCCCGCCTCGCTTAGTCTCAGGATCCTTGTCTATAAAGTGAAGAGGATGAAGCTTGCCTCAGTGAGTCTGAATGAGGCTGATGTGAGGCAATGTCTGAAGAACTAACTTAATTTTTAATTGTGGCAAAATACACAGGGGCTTCCCGGGTGGCGCAGTGGTAAAGAATCCACCTGCCAATGCAGGAGACGCAAGAAACGTGGGTTCAATCCCTGGGTCAGGAAGGTCCTTGACAGGAGGAAATGGCAACCCGCTCCAGTATCCTTGCCTGGAAAATCCCATGGACAGAGGAGCCTGGCGGGCTTCAGTCTATGGGGACACAAAGAGTCGGACACGACCAAGCAACTGAGCACAGAATACACAGAACATAAAATTCACCATCTTAACCATTTGTACGTTTTGAGTTTAAGTACAGTTTGGTAGCATTACGTGCATTCACACTGTTGGCACAACCAATCTCTAGAACTCTCTGGATCTTAAAATGGAAGCTACCCATTAAGAAACAACTCTCCACTTTCCCCTCCCCCAGCCCCTGGCAACCAACCACCATGCTATTTTCTATTTCTATGAATCTGACTACTCTAGGGACCTCATATAAGTGAAATTACACGGTATTTGCCTTTTTTATGTCTATCTGACTTCACTCAGCATAATGTCTGCCAGGTTGACCATGTTATAGCATGTGCCAGAACTTCCTTCTTTTTTAAAGCTGAATAACACTCCATTGTAGGGACAGACCACATTTTGTTTATCATTCATCTGTTGATGGACACTTGGGCTGTTTCCATCTTTAGGCTCTTGTGACTAATGCATCTATGAACACGGGTGTTCAGATCTCTCGTTGAGACCCTGCTTTCAGTTCTTTTGCGTACAGACCCAGAAGAGAAGAGCTGACTCTTATCAAGCAATTTCTAGAGCACCCTCTGCGTGAACACTCCACTAGATCACCTCACTCAGCCTCACAACAGCCTTGCAGGGTGAGACTCTTACTATCATGAGAGGGACCGCAGAATTCATTGCCCACACTGGAAAACTCTTGAGAGGGGGAAGAGGCACTAGTAACAATTGTCCTGGGACAATAAGCACAAATCAAGACTGTGTGGGAGTAAATTAGAAAGTCAGTCATCATCCCCATTTTACAGGTGAAAGAATGAGGCACAGAGAGGTGAAGGTCATGCTCACACAGCCAGTGAGTGGCATAGTCAGAATTCAAACCCAGGCTGAGCGACTAAAGCTCTCACTGTTAACCACTATTTCACATACACAGCACGCAGCCTGGCAAGAGTCAACATCAATCCATGGTGTCTAACTGTTCGTGGTTCTTCAGACTAGGAAGGGAGGGGGGTCTATGGGGGAAAGGAGCAGCAAGGGCTGAGAAGGAGAAAGAGGCTGGGATGCAACACATCCATGCGAGTGTGAACTAGTCATTGGAGGAGATGAAGGCCCCCGGAGGGAGGCAGATGGCCCCGTCTCAGACACACCATCCCAACAGGACCATAGCCGGGCTCCTCAAACCAAGGCACTATTGACATTTTGGAACAGAAAATTATTGTGGGGCTGTTCTGTGTACAGGAGGGGGTTCATTGGCAGCCTGGTCGCCACCTAGCAGCTGCAAGTAGCACTATGCCCCCCATCACGTTGTGACACCAAAAATGTTTCCAGATATGGCCAGGTGTCCCTCGGGGGCCCAACTGCCCCATCCAGAACCGGGAACTGGGAGGAAGGCAGAACTGGAGGGGACGAATCACTTGCTTCTCCAAGTGTGGTTCTGGAGTAGCAGCTGCAGCGTCTATTAGAAATGTAATTTCTTAGGTCCATTCTAGATCTGGAACAGCATCTCTGGGGTGGGGGTGGTGGGTACAGGAGCCCATGTGTTAAGGAGCTCAATGTACAAACCACTATCTGTGGGGCATACAAGAGACTTGCCAGTATCTCAGAAGGTTGGGATGTAGGGCCTTTAGTAATCTGAAACCTGACTAGGGCTCCTGGGAAGAAAGCAGATCCCTTTAGGAGGATGAGGATGTTCTAGAAGTTTCCAACATCCTGTACATGACTAACACCGGATCGAATGGGCTGCCACAACTAGTATAGCATGTTTGAAGGGTAGTCTGATGGCATATATTGAAATTGAAAACAGAGAAGCCTTTGGACCTGCCAATTCTATTTCTCAGATGTTCTGAGCAGTCAGTTCCCGAGAGAATTAAGCTCTAGTGTCTTAAGACTTTCATCATAAGCAGCTGCTGCTGCTGCTGCTAAGTTGCTTCAGTCGTGTCCGCCTCTGTGCGACCCCATAGACGGCAGCCCACCAGGCTCTGCCGTCCCTGGGATTCTCCAGGCAAGAACACTGGAGTGGGTTGCCATTTCCTTCTCCAATGCATGAAAGTGAAAACTGAAAGTGAAGTCGCTCAGTCGTGTCTGACTCTTCGCGACCCCATGGACTGCAGCCTACCAGGCTCCTCCGTCCATGGAATTTTCCAGGCAAGAGTACTGGAGTGGGGTGCCATTGCCTTCTCCTCATAAGCAGCAAGTTAGCTTTACTCCCCTGTACCTAGAATGGTACAGATTATGTACTATCTTTGGGAGAGTTGAGAAAAGATCCACCCAGTAAAGCAAAAACCCGGCAACAACCTAAATGCCCATCAGTAGGGGAATGGTTAAACTGCAGTGAAGCCATACTCCAGAGTCATAGTCAGCCATGACAAAGAATTAAACAGACAATAAAAGAGACTGGGTAAATAAACATTATGTTGGGAAAAGATGGGGGCAAGAGGAGAAGGGGGTGACAGAGGATAAGATGGTTGGATGGTATCACTGACTCAATGGACCTGAGTTTGAGCAAACTCGGGAGATAGTGGAGGACAGGGAAGTCTGGCGTGCTGCCGTTTGTGGGGTCACAAAGTGTCGGACATGACTTACCGACTGAACAACAACCATCTCCTAAGGGGGATACAGGTCTCAGACCCAGATACATGATCAAATGAAAAAAGCAAAAAGCAAGTTCCAGAACCAGATATCAACTGCATATGATTTTTGAATTTTCCCACATCCCAAACCAGGTTCTATACTCTTGTAGGCTCCAGATTCTTATCATTTATGAACCCTCCATTCCAAAACCAACATTTTTGCAAGTATTGATTTTAAAGATCTAAACAAAACTGAAAATGTATTTGCTGTGGTTCCCTGTCCCATGTTTATAAAGATTTTCCAGGTATTTGCTGTGTTTTCCAGGTTTTTGAGATAATGAGGATGCATATGGTCCCACTTGAATAAACGTATTATAACAAGCTTGCTTTCTGTAGTATTTGAGCAAGCTTTAAAAATTAAAAAAAAATACATATTTTCTGCTTCCCTTCTTGCTGCCCTGTATTCTCCCCATCCTTTCACTCTGGCTGCTTGAAACACCACCAGAGCCGGGCTCCTGGCAGCCTCCCTGTTAACTCAGCCGGGGCTTCCTGGTCGAACCGTGCCACGCTCCGAGGTAAGCTATTAACTTGCACTTTGTGCCTCATCCTCCATTCTGATTTAGGGCAACATAAACCCTCCTCGAAATTCCGAGGAATAAATTAATTTACTAATTTCGCCATTAGGAGTTTATCAAAGCGAGCCCTATTTCAACTGTCCTTTAATCAATCACCATTTTCCATGTTTATCTCCTATTCAATTTTTACCACGGGGTTCTCTATACATCAATTTGCCTGATGCTATTCCTACATATGTTTTAAATTACTTTATCATTGTATAAATTTCACAGCCATTAAAAGGCTCTAATACCGGAATGGCTGACATGGTGTTAAAAATTGGATTCAATTCCATGGGGTAATAAATTGTGACCTAAATCCAATCTCTCATGGGTGACTGAAGGATACAATGAAAAATTATTGCTTTGTCATTTTTACACTAACACAAATATACCATGGTAACTAGAAACCGGCAGAAAAAAACGGAAAGCCACTGCTGCTGGCTATTTTTCACTCACACAGCTTTGCAGGTGAGTCCTGAGGGTCTCAGGTGGGATGAGCTCCCCTGCAGCCCCAGGTGAGTTACCTGACTGCATGGCTCTCTTTGCAACAGACTGATAGAGCTCCAGGAGGAAGTTAAACTGCAGCTTCAAGGCAGCCACTGCTGCAGGCAGAGAAGCAGAGAGGAGAAGCAACATTTTGCCTCTGGCACCAAAGCCTCTGAGCTCAGAGCCTGGCTCTGCCACTGAGCAAATGTGTGATTTCAGGTAAGTTTCCTCCCTCTCTGTGTGTCAGTTTCCTGGAATACAGAGTCGTTAGAAGAATAAATGATCTATTAAATCATACAGCTAAAACACTTAGGACATGGTCCCCGGCATTCAGCAATTCCCAGGCCAAGACATAGTCCCTGGCATTTAGCAATTCCCAGGTCAAGAGAGTCCCTGGCATGCAGCAATTCCCAGGTCAAAGTTAAGCATTATTATTTAAGCATGGGTTCTCGCACAGAGACCTCAGAGCCCTGCTCTTTTTAACTGCAGGGAAGGACAGTAATGAACAGCTAGGTGTTAACATTGCCTCTGCGTTTCCCTTTTGTCTTTGGAGAAACTGGATTAGTCATTCGACACATTTCGAAGGCGGGTTTACTAAAGGCACCGCTGAGCAGAGAGGCTGAAAACCTGGATTTTGAAGTCAGGCGGACAGAACTGAATCTAAAGCTGTAAAGTTCTCCCCACACGGAGTCACACAAGGGTGACTCCGGGCAAGCTACTCGACCTCACCAAGCCTCAGTTTCCCCATGTGTAACATGGGTTAGCGAACACACTTTGCTTAGCAGGGTCTGGTGATACGACCTGGAACACAGACAGGTGAGACTTGGCCTCATGGCTATGTGGGGGCTGCAGATGACTCTGGCCCCTCCAGGATAATGTGATGTGTGTTCCAGCAGGGAGCAGGTATGCTGATGTGGGGGGGTACACAGTCTGGGTTCCTCATGGAGATGTAGGGAGAGAGTCCCAGAAGACTTCCAGAAGGAAGTGATGTTAAAATGAACTGCTAAGCTCTAACCGACAAATGAGAGGAGAAAAAGCAAGCAGGTTTTGTTGCTTTATCAGGTGGCTCAAAGGTTAAAAAAAAATCTACCTCCTGATGCAGGAGATGCAGGTTCCATCCCTGGGTCAGGAAGATCCCTTGGAGAAGGAAATGGCAACCCACTCCAGTATTCTTGCCTGGAGAATCCCATGGAGAGAGGAGCCTGGCGGGCTACACTCCATGGGGTCACCAAGAGTCAGACACGATTTAGTGGCTGAGCACATGTTCATTGGTTTGTGCAAAGAGGAAGGACAAGCTTGGACCGACTGTCGTCCACAGGCCACTATGAGGGCCATGCCTGGGCTCTTTTTCTGTACGAGGTCTCTGATTTCCCAGCCCTAAATGGCTAACACATCACCAGCTTCTCCCAAAGGAAGGAATGGCTCAAAGCAAAAGAAACTGTCCTGGTGGCTTGCCATTGTCTGCTTGGTCCTAGAGCAGGTTCTGGGTGAGACACACGGAAGCTGAGAAAAGCATCATAAGCTGCCCAGCTGGGGAAGCAGGCCCACATGCCCCTGTGGAGGCTGGCTTCCAAACCATAATAATCTACTGCTGACTTTTAACAGGTGCTTGTAAATATTCACCGGCTGAGTAGAGGGAAAAAGTTAAATATTCTTAAACACAGTAATTCAGGCAGCAAGCCGAGGAGGCAGGAGGGGCATTAGACATTTCATAGGTAAGAAGTGAGGCTCAGAGAAAACAAGTGCCTTGTCTGAGGGTCTGGCAGCTCGCTCAGTGGCAGAGGGGACCTCTAGGCTTCCCAGGAGAACCTGGTTCAGACCTTCCCCTAAGCCTGCCTGAGCTCAGCGATAGCCAGACTGACTGCCCAGGACCTAGCGCCTGCATGAGTCTGCTTCATCACTGGAGGCATTGAGGGTTTCCCTCTGCTGCCTGAAGGTCCTGGGAAACAAAGATGCCACAGGAGGTGAGGCCCCCAGGAGTGGGCAACTCGAGCCCAGGCTGGGGTGGGGGTCCAAAAGTATCAGGGCCCAAAGGTACAAGGAGCATGGTTCACTGGAGGGGAGCTGTCCCCAGGTCCAGTGTGTCAGAACCTTGCCCATCTTTGGGGTTGATCTTCCCTTGACTCTCTGGAGACTTCAGTTTGGTCCCTACCAAACTGATGCTATCAGATGCCTACCAGATGCCTCTGCTCCATTTTTCTCACTCAAGACAAAGACATAGATCATCTAAATCCACTGGAATTAAAATCTGGCTGGGAAGATGGTGGATTGATCCTCCTGCTCACACTCAGAGGTCCCCTAGTGGTCTTGTTAATTCTTCAACATCCCTACACAGTCCTACCACCCCAGGGCCTTTGCACATGATGTAGCCTTGTCTGAGAATATCACCCCCACCACCTGCCCTTTTCCTAGTTAACTCCTCCCACTCTTCATCTCAGTCCCACTAAAACTCAACCGCGTGTCTCCACAGAATTGGTGGTGCTGTGGCAGTCTCGCACTTATGTTGTGCTCACTGGACTCCTGTGTCTCCCCTCTCATGTTTAACAGGCTGCAAACTCCACAGGGATGGGGATTCTGTCTGTTTTCCTCCCAAACAAAGCCCCCAAATCTGGGGCCCAGCATAAAGGGTGGATGCTCACTGGATAACTGCTGAATGAGCAGATGCTAAAGGGAGCTGAGAACAAACATTTTCAGTCCCCAGTTGGTGGCTGTACCATTCACGGACTTCTAACCATTCCATTCACCTCACTTTGTCCTGTGCACACAGGTCTCTGCAGAGCTCCTGGCAGGGGCAGGTTGAGCCATGGAAACTCAAAACAGCTGTATTGTGTTCTTACCCAGTGAGAATAAGACTGCAGCCTGTGATGTGCCAAGCAGCGGCTATTCACAGATGAGTAAGACAGAGTCCCTGACACGTGGAGGGCGGGTCTGAGGCAGAGACAGATGGACAGTAGGAGGCGCTTTCTAAGAGCAAATGCTGTTGGCTCTGCAGACATCAGATCTGCCTGCTCACTTCTGCCTTTGTTAGCAGCCTGAAATATACCAGCCAACTCCCAACAGCTCTCCCAGCTTCCAACTAGCCCCTACAGTCTACTGTCAACACACAGCCAGGGGATCATGTTAAACATATCGGGTCAGCACCCCCACTCCCCAGTCCTGCTCAGATCCCTCTGGCAGTTCCCCCAAGTCGCTCAGATAAGGACAAAATTCCTACTGGCCTGCAAAGCCCCAGATTAGCCGGGGTCTCTGCCAAGCTGCTCTAAGTAGCGGTCCACAAATGCAGGGTAATCAATGAACCCCCAGTCCCCTAGACTCTAGGTGTCATTGTGAGCACATGAGAAGGGGGAAAAAGAAATCCATCTAACCATGATCCCCTTGTCTCAAATGCACTATGAAAGGCTTGGGAAATGTATGCCTGAAGTTTCTGAATGAGTGTGCCCGGATGAGGCCAGGAAGGGCATCAATCCCACTCTTTGAGGAGCTGCTGTTTTGATCTTCTTTCCCTGCCTAAACCTTTCAGCTTTGCCTTTCAGGCATGGCAGTTAGGGAACAAACACACCCTAAAGACAAGTTTCAGAGTGAAGGACAGAGCCACACAGCTGGAAGACCATTCCTGGAGGAGGAAGGGGAGGTGCAGGGGCACATTTATGATATTTCCCATAACTGCATATTTAGCTTTCTCAAAAGCCACATGGCTGGCAGCTGAATTTCTTCACTATTCCAAGATGGGGAGTGGGGAAAACACCATGGTGTTTCTCTGTCCATGGGATTTTCCAGGCAAGAATACCAGAGTGGGTTGCCATTCCCTTCTCCAGGGGATCTTCCTGAACCAGGGGTCGAACCTGGGTCTCCTGCATTGCAGGCAGTCTTTATCATATGAGCCACCAGGGAAGCCCCATTTAGACGGCGAAGGCAACGTGAATTGGTTTACAGGGAACCCCCTTCCAATGGGGAGCCTTGGAGGACTGTTTGCCTCATGACCTGGCACACAGCAGAGCTCAATAAACATTTACCCAAGGTTAGGCTTAAGTGGTCTTTGTGCCCCAAAGAAACCCCTGGAGCCCAGATCACCAACTGTGGTCAACCATCCAGTTCATCAGACAATCCCAACAGCGTTTTCCTCTCTACCATATCCTCTCACGGGGGCTGCTGCAAGGACCTTCCCACAACTTGCCTGTTTTCACTCCTTCTTTAAAACTAAATTAGGTCCACAGTGGGATTGGTGGATCATATGGTAGTTCTATTTTTAATTTTTTCAGGAACCGCCAAGCTATTTTCCACAGCGCCTGCACCATTCTGCATTCCCACCAATAGTGCACAAAAATGAATATTTCTCATCCTCACCAACACTTATTGTGCTTTTTTGATAACAGTCATTCTAACATGTATGAGGTGATATCTCATTGGGTATTTATCCAAAAGAATTAAAATCAGCATCTCAAAGAGATATGAGCATGCCAACGTTCACAGCAGCATTTTTTTTTTTTAATGAAAGCCAAGATGTGGAAACAACATAAATGACCACTGACAAATAAAAGGATTAAAAAATTTGGTATACACTCACAATGGAATATTACTCAGCTTTAGAAAAGGACTCCTGCAATTTGTAACAACATGGATGAGTCTGGAGGACATTATGCTGAGTGAAATAAGTCAGACACAGAAGGATAACTGCTGAATGATTCTTCTTATATGAGGAATATATAACAGTCAGACTCAGAAGCAAAGAGCAGAATGGTGACTGCCAGAAGGGGAAGGGGAATGGGGTTCAGTGGGTACAAGGTTTCAGCTGAGTAAGATGGGTAAGTTCGAGCGATTACAATATTGTGCCTATAAGTGAAAAGATACTACTGGGCACTTAAAATCGGTTCAGAGAGCAGATCTGATGTTAAGTGTTCTTATCAAAATAAAATAAGACGAAAAATTTAAAAGCAGCATAAAGTTTTTAAAATATCGAAATCAGATCATGTTTAAACTGTTTAGTTCCTCTGGCTCACATTTCATTGATATCAATTCACCTGGCCGCAGCCTGGCCGTACCGCTTCCTCCTCTGACTTCCCTCACTGCTCCCTTAACTTCAGCCACACTCACCTTGTGGATGCTTCCAGAACATGCCAGGCCGTTTGCTAGGACGGTCTCCTCTTCCCAGGGACACTGACATCAAGGATCCTCGGAGAGGCCTTCTGTGGCCGCCTAACCTAGTGTCCACCCCACCCCCGTCTTCTCACCTGCCGTGCTTGTCTACGAGTTCTCATCACACCAGGTGGTAGATTGTAGGTCTATTGGTTCACCCGTCACCTCTGGCCTCTCCTATTAGGACAGAAGCTCCACGAAGGTGGGGCCTTCGGGTGGCAGGCCTCCCAGAGTCACCTTCCAGCTTATGTCAGCAGACCCTGTGCCCTAAGCAGATGCCCTGCAGAGACAAGGCATCTTGTGCTTTTGTTCACTGTTCTGTCCCTGGATCCTAGAGCAAGGGTCAGCAAAGTGCAGCCTGCTGCTGCCTGTTTTTGTGTGGCCTGCGAGCTAAGAGCAGTTTTCACATATTTAAATAACTGGAAAAAAGTCTCAAATGGATAACCTTTCATAACACATGAAAATTATGTGAAGTTCACATTCTGCTGACTGTAAATAAAGCTTTATTGGAACACAAACACAGCCACGCTGGTTGTTTATTTATGTACTTCTTGCGGCTGCTTTCTTGTCAGGTGGAGTAGTTGCGACAGAGACCACGCAGCCTGCAAGGCCCATACTTACTATCTAGCCTTTCACAGAACACATTTGGGGAGCGCTGGGCTGGGATGTCACCTGGCACTTACCAGGTGTCCAGTGAATGGGGTTCGATGATTTTTTTCTAGACTCATCATGGTCAGAGTCCCACCCTTTCCTTAAAAGCCCAAGGAAGACCTTTGGGATTTTCTTTCAACCACAATGAACTGTGACTGGAAACCTCCTTGTTACTGGGTTTGCACCCTCCTCAGCAGAAGATGAAAATGGGTCCTCTATGAGCCTTGCCTTTTGGCAAGTTGGCCCCATCCAGTTGGCCGGGCTGCAGGAGGGTTATCTGACTTCATCATGCCACTGCTGTCCATGACCTGTCTGTGGCTATTCCCCCCTTGTCTCATCTGAGCAATGCAGCCAAGATCCTTAGGAGAAAGCAATGGCAACCCACTCCAATACTCTTGCCCGGAAAATCCCATGGACAGAGGAGCCTGGTGGGCTGCAGTCCATGAGGTCGCTAAGAGTCGGACACGACTGAGCAACTGAGCGATTTCACTTTTCACTTTCATGCATTGGAGAAGGAAATGGCAACCCACTCCGGTGTTCTTGCCTGGAGAATCCCAGGGATGGGGAAGCCTGGTGGGCTGCTGTCTCTGGGGTCGCACAGAGTCGGATACGACTGAAGCGACTTAGCAGCAGCAGCAGCACTATCCCTGCTTGACTGATGGGGGCACTGAGGCAGGAGTCCCACCCAAGTCCCTGGTGCAGTGGAGCTGACATCCACGTCTCCTTTTTCCTCCCTGCCAGGCTGCCAGCCATCCTTCCACACTATTCATGCTGTGTAGTCACCCCACTGCCCTCAGGGTGTGGAGATGTCCAGGAGCCAGCCCTACTGCAGCTGGCGGTGCCATCTGCCAGTCTCTTTCTGTCACAGACAACAGCCTCCCCACACCCCCACCCCTGGCCACCTCCGCCCAGAAGCACATTTTTCGGGAGTCTTTGGTGTCCTGCAAAGCCTGATGGGTAGATGGGTTGCTGCATCCAGGGACAGTTGCCTTGTCATCAGAAACCTCCTTCCTGTCCATCCTCACCCCAATACTGGAGCTGCTGCCCCAGCCACGTACACATGCTTGTAACTTTGCAGCTGGTTGGCTGACTCAAAAGAGACAGTCCTCACTCATCACTCATCAGAGAACCATCAGCCACTTGGGTCCAGAGTCCCTGTAAAGCCCAACCTGCTCCCAGTGACTGCTTTCCCTGGAACTTCTGTTTTTATTTCTCATTCTTCACCTGGACACTGGCTTTACCTGGTAGAGCAAAGGGTGAGGAGGTGCCAGAGGAACTGGGGTAACGGGTGGGGCCTCTCTTGAAATTTTTTTTTTTTCTCTTTGAGGCATTTTAACTCAAGGTAGAAGGAGGCTGGTGGCCCATGAGGGCTATTGGAGACAGCATCTCAACATTTGAAAGTGAAAAGTGAACGTCGTTCAGTCGTGTCTGACTCTTTGTGACCCTGTAGACTATACAGTCCATAGAATTCTCCAGGCCAGAATACTGGAGTGGGTAGCCTTTCCCTTCTCTAGGGGATATTCCCAACCCAGGGATCAAACCCAGGTGTCCTGAATTGCAGGCAGCTTCTTTATCAGCTGAGCCACCAGGGAAGCCCAAGAATACTGGAGTGGGTAGCCTATCCCTCCTCAGGGGAACTTCCCAAACCAGGAATTGAACTGGGGCCTCCTGCTTTGCAGGCAGATTTTTTCTTTTACCAGCTGAGCTATGAAATTAAAAGATGCTTATTCCTTGGAAAGAAAGTTATGACCAACCTAGACAGCATATTCAAAAGCAGAGACATTACTTTGCCAACAAAGGTCCATCTAGTTAAGGCTATGGTTTTTCTGGTGGTCATGTATGGATGTGAGAGTTGGACTATAAAGAAAGCTGAGCACTGAAGATTTGATGCTTTTGAACTGTGGTGTTGGAGAAGACTCTTGAGAGTCCCTTGGACTGTAAGGAGATCCAACCAGTCTATCCTAAAGGAGATCAGTCCTGGGTGTTCATTGGAAGGACTGATGCTAAAGCTGAAACTCCAATACTTTGGCCACCTGCTGCAAAGAGCTGACTCATTGGAAAAGACCCTGATGCTGGGAAAGATTGAGGGCAGGAGGTGAAGGGGATGACAGAGGATGAGCTGGTTTGATGGCATCACCGACTTGATGGACACGGGTTTGGTGGACTCCAGGAGTTGATGATGGACAGAGAGGCCTGGCGTGCTGCGGTTCATGGGGTCGCAAAGAGTAGGACACAACTGAGCGACTGAACTGAGCTGAACTGAACTGAGCTACCAGGTAAGCCGACATTTAATTGTTCCGAATATAATGAGGCATTGCCTGCCTAAAATACCTCTTTCAGGTCAAATAGTCTTCACTGGGAAAGACATGTCTGCCCCTCACCAGGGTTGGTATGTCCCTTGTAGCCAGGGTTCTCCAGGGAAGCTGTGGTCCAGGAAGGCTTCCCTGAGGAGGTGGCATTTAGGCTGAGATCTGGAGAGGGGAGAGGTGAGAGCCACACCAGATGGGGGGTAGTGGGCAGTAGAGGCAAAAATGGAGGTGGCGTGGATGAGCATGAGAGAATAACCGAAGCACATGGGGCCTTGTCTGAAGATCAGAACGAGAGAACTGCAGCTGGGCAAGTGGCAGTCACCACGGAGCAGGCCCTCCACTTTTCAGTACCCTCTTCACTTATTCCACCACAACTGCCTCGCTGCAGCTGACAGTCAAACCCATTCTCTGTACCTATGCACCAGGCATTTCACACGCATGATCCCATTTCAGCCAACAACCCTATGAGGACAGGGCACAACGATCTGTGTCCATTTTACAGATGAGAAAGCTGAGGCACAGGAAGTCAGAGTCACACAGCTAGTAAGGACAGAACCAGGATGCAAAACCCAATGTCTGCAGTTCTTTGGATGGAAAACTGTTTTTCCAGTCCACACCGCCCTGGGCCCTCCATACAACATGGTTCAATTTCCATGAAACTTGAGGAAATCCTGTTGGGAGTGCCTGGAGGCCCTGGAGATTCTGGAGCCCAAGAAAGGAATCTGAGGCCTAGGCAACTGCAGGGGTGAGGTGAGGGCAGTGGGGTCAGGGCCACTGGGACCAGGAATATGGGAGGGGGTAGGGACTGGTGAC
Source organism: Bubalus bubalis (assembly GCF_019923935.1). Lineage (NCBI taxonomy): Eukaryota > Metazoa > Chordata > Mammalia > Artiodactyla > Bovidae > Bubalus > Bubalus bubalis. The sequence continues at coordinate 26,516,578 of NC_059180.1, forward strand.
ATGGAGTACGGGGGCTCTGGGAGCAATAAGGGGCCGCTGCGGGATTAGAAATAAGTCTCTCTGAGACCAGGCTTGGGGTCTGATGGGACACATTGCATCTCACTCCTCGTGGCTCTGAGTGGATGGTCTACAGATTGGTCATTTCCTCATGAAAACATGTCAGCATCCCAGCTGCTTCCTCCAGGAGGCAGAGAGTGGAGCTGTTGGGTCACAAAGGCAAGGAAGGTGTCTGCACAGAGCACACCACTCTGGGGTTCTAGACGCTTCTTTTCCCCTGAACGCTGCTGGGGTGCGGGGACTGGAGGCATGGGGGTGGTAGCAACGGCAGCCCTTAACACCAGCTGACATTTAACACCTATTCCCTGTCTCGGAATTTTTCAGACTTCCAGCCACGAGGAATTGTTTCCTTAATTATATTCAACTTCCGGCATCGTGTCGGATGGTGCTGAGCTTGGCAAGATGACAAACAGTGCCCACGTCTGCGTGTGGACGCGTATGTCTGCGTATGTTTACACACATGCTGACTTCCCCTCTCCTCCGCACTGGCTTCCTCACTGAACAGGGCAGAAAAGGACCATGGAGCCAGAGCTCAAATCCCTCCTGAGCGGAGGGAAATCCGGGTGCCATGGTTTCCAGAAAGGGAACACCATCTCCGTATGGGGTGTAATTACATCTTAGCTTTCTGCAGAAGAATAGTTTATGGCTTAAATGCTATTAATTGTAAGCCGTTTTGTTCCACGGGAAGTTGTTCATTGATAACTACCCAATTAGGGTTATTTTGCAATTAGTCTATTCACAGTAAATTTATTGCAAAAGGGGGAGGCTGCGATGCAGTGAATGAAGTTCCTGTTGGGGCTGGGTGTGCCAAGGTCCTTACACGCCAATCTTATCAACCAGCTCCCAGGCCCCCAAAGGGTGTGACACCTTGGCCGACGCAGCTGAGATCACGAGGGATGCCCTGTGCTGCACAGCCTCACTGGGGGTGTCTCAGAGGGACCCCGATAGGTGTGGGGACCCCTTCCTCCACTGGCCACAACAGCCCTCTTGCTCCCTACAAACGTGCTGGGAGGAGGTCCTTCTCCTCCAACTACAGACGGTGGAGAGACACAGCCAGCAGGTTCAGACATCCCTGAGGTCTGAGAATTTGGACTAAGGTCAAACTGCCTGCCTCCTGAGGAGGGGAAGGATCTGGGGTGCTTGCAGGCTCTGGCACCTGAGAACTAACACCAGCCCCACCGCCTGCTAGCTGTGCCCCTCTGCCCACGGACTAAACCTCTTTGAGCCTCCATTTCCTCACCCATTAAATGGGTTGATAAATAGACCGACCTCACAGGGCTGGTATGAGGATTCAATGGGGCGGAAGGCAAGTGTTGGAGGTACTACCACACGGACTTGGTACCTAGCAGGGATCAGCAAACCACGGCCCCATGGGCCACATCTTACCCACCACCTGCTTTTGTAAATCGAGTTTTTTCAGAATAACCAAGTGCACTTGTGTATGTATCATCCCAGCTGCTTTTGTGATACAACAGCAGAGTTGAGATGTTGTGATGGAGACTGCAAGGCTCACGAAGCTTCAAATATTTACTCTCTGGCCCTTTATAGAAAAAGTGTGACAACCCTTGGTACCCAGCGAGTGCCCCCTGCTATTCTCAAGGAAAGACAGGGAGTTCAGGCCTCTGCCAGGCCACGTGCTAGGTAAGGAAAAGATTTTGGAAACATCTCTGCTTATTAATTTGAACATCTGTACCACTATCTGCCAAGTCAACAACATAATGGGAACCCCGGGACTGCTTAGACAAGAGTCCCTGTGCAAGGGAGACATGAACCTTTTCTTTTTAAATCTTTCTATTGGAGAGTATAGTAGAGATACATATTTCCATCTGAACACTTTAAAATACAGGTGAATTTGAGGTAAGGGTTGAAGCTGTCCCCACTGCACACCGCCCAGAGGGGGCCCCATGAAGGGTTTGCCATGGACCCTTCCAGGCCTCTCTACCCACTCACCCACGTGGCCACCCCCAACCTGATCCATACCCTCCATCCTGTGACTGGGGATCAACAGAGAAGCATGTGTGAGGGATGAGGAGCTGAATTTCAGCTCAAGTTCAGCCTCTGATTGGGTGACCTTGACCATAAGCCTCCTCCTCTCTGGGCCTTGTTTCTTATCTGTCCAGTAGAAAGATGGAATCAGGATTTCTCTAGAGGTGACCCAGTCCCCTTTTCCTTGGGAGCCGTTCTTACCTCGCACCTCCTGCATCAAGTGGGATGCAGGATTGATGAGACATTGGGCATCTACTTGCCTGGCCTCCAAATCCTCTGACACTTGGGGAACCTAGAGCCCTCTCCTCCCACCCTGCCACCCAGCCCAGCTCTGCAGTCGGCTTACCTGAGGCTCTGACCTTCTGTCTGGACGCCAAGATGGACCTAGCACCTCGTGGGCCAGCTTCTCTCCCACTCATGGACCCCTGCCCCACCCAGGTCTCCCCATGTATCCTCCACACAATGAGCATTCGTTGGTATTTGAATTTAGAAGCAACAAGGAGGTATTAATATTTGGAAACCTTGGTTGCTTAGTGAGGGACAGTGGGGTACCCCTGGCTTTGACTGTGGCCAATGAGAACGAGGGATGACCAAGAGCAAATTGCGAGTGGACCCCCAGGGAGAGCTGAGTGGGAAGGCCCTTCGAGTACTTAATACAGGGTGCTCCCTGAACAGATAAGGAAGTTGGAACCAGAGAGCCAAAGGCAGTTTCCCTGTGAGTTCCTGGGGAAACTTGAACTAGAACACACATTGTTCCATTTCCAATGCATTGCTCTCTGTAGCTCCCAGTGATATCGGCGCTCTCTTCTTTTTAGAGAAGCCTTTTGGACGCCGTCTGCGTGGAGAAAGCCATGGGGCGGACTAATTCACAAACTGTTTGGGATGTAAGGTCTTCTATAAGAAAAAGAATATCTGCTGACCTGCAGTGAGCTTGTGTGTGTGGCCGCGGGAGGTGGGACGGGCATGTGGATGTGGGGGAAAGAGCACTGACCCCCATGAGTTACCTGTAGCCGGATGGTGGGAACATGAAGGGTCTCCCTTGTCCAAGGTGGGTTTGAAATTTTCTGCCATAACATGTATTTATTTATTTATTTATTTTTGATCTTGAGAAAATACGACCTCACCCAGGACGGTGGATCTCTGTCTCAGGATGTCTCTACCTGTAGGCTTGTGAGGCCTCCTACAAGCCGTAAGACCTGGGGAAGTTATTTTATGTCACTCAAATGAAAAATTATATGCTCCTGATAACAGTGCCAACCTCACTGGGCCACAGATGAGACGAGCTGATTGAATGCAAATTGCCTGTGCCGTGCCCAGAACACAGCGAGTGCTCAGTACCTGTTATTACTCCCCTTCTGCAGGCACCAGAAAAGGTGAAATGAACCAGCAAGGAACACGTGTCAGTGGTGAGAGGCGAGATGCAGAGATACACACACTGTAATACTTCACCTATGCAGAGCCATCCCCCCAGTCCCCAGTTTCTGAGGACCCTCACCTGCACTTATGAACGTCACTCTTACAGCTCTGACCTCGTACGGCATGGCAGCAAGAGGTCTGATTTATCATCGGCATGGAGAAGGGGGCCCAGTGTGGGGCAGGAGGGAGGCTGGTGGGGGGTGGGGGGCAGAAGAGGGAAGGAAATAAGGAAGGAAGAAATTGTAGATGGAGGAAAATGAGAAAGATGTTTTTTCAGAGCCCCCAATGTCAATGCAACCAATAGATCCTTTCAGATCCTATTCAGTTACAGTAATATTCATGTCAATTTTAATCCCCATATTCTGCTGAGAGAGAAAACAATCCGTATCAATACCATCGCCACCTACACCTTCCACATTAGCCCTGATTGCACTGCATTTTATCCTTTGTCACAAAGGCAACTGGTTAACGCTGCAACAAAAGGTAATTTGATTTGGGGAAACTCCCCACCCAAGATTTTGGAATTCACAGGAAGGTCCAAAACAAATGATTTCGTGTCTTGATTTGGGGGTTGAAAAATAGGGCAGACGCTCGGAGAAGGTCTGCAGACGTGAGCAGAGCGGGGCTGGGGCTTACCTTCGAGGGGGCAGAGCCGAGTCACCTTCTCGGGCATCAGCAGCCCCAGCTTGTGGCGGCAGTAGGTCTCCCCGATCTCCTGGCGGCAGTGCTTGGACTTGGAGCGGGACAGTGCAGAGACGGCCTCCTTGCCCGAGATGTCACACCTGAGGGGCTGGTCAGGCTTGGCCTCGGGGGAGTTGCCCCCGGTCTTGCGGGCGTGGGGCGGTCGGGGAGCGTCCTTGCCTCGGCTGCCGTTCACCGCGACCCTCTCGCCGGGAGGCAGCACCTCGTTGGGACCTTTTCCCAGGGACGGACGCCCCCTCCCTTTCTCCTCCTGCTCCCGCTTCCTCTTCAGAAGCTCCTTCTGTCCTCTAGGGGGCTTCTTCGTCAGCTCGGGCTGGTGCTTCTGCTTTTGAGTTCTGGGTGCAAAGTTGCTGTTGTCCACGTTCTCAAAATCCTTGGGCACTGAGTTCTCATTGTTGCTGTCTGTCCGCACTTTCTCTTTCGGCCGGTGAGAGAAGTAGCCCTCCTAAAGAAGACAGGGACAAAACACAGAAGAGAATCTTGACTGAGCCATCAAGCTAAGCAGGTGGGCTCTGGAGGATGGGGCACGTAGGTTTGGAGGTTTGAGCCCTGGTGTCACATGCCCTGCTTTTGCTATGAGCTTCACCTTAGACTTCATGTTAGATCTTTCTCTTTGAACTCAGTTTCTCAACCTGGAAATACAAGACATTTCAACTAGAAAATAAAACTTTTGCAACCTCTAACGTGCTCGGACTATGATCCTCAATGCTTGTTATTAACCACATTCCCTTTTCATGTAAGTCTCCTTGCGTGTTTCTGCCACTGGAATCGAGACAGTTTGTTTTGAGCTTCCTGTTTAAATGCCAGCAGAAAGCGCTGTGATGGTTAATGGCTAGCAAAGCCATAATAAAGCTATAAGGGGAGAAAACATTGGTAGGATAGTATTTACTTCCCATTGCCTTTAAGACATGCTCCTAGATCTATGCCCATAAAGAAATGAGACCATGCCATAGTTAATTCTAGAGGGGAGACATCACCAGCTATCTCGGCAGGAATGTGTCCTTTACAGGACAATCCTTACAATGAATCCAAGACTTGGTGACAGTTTTGTGTTTGAGCTTTGACTCTTGATGCTTGTATCTGGAGCAGAACTGATTAAGTCATCCAGGATGGGTTGGGTCAAGAGAAAAGGCAAGAGTCATTTTTGAGACAATGAGTCTTTCCAGGAAGAGGGGCACCTGGAACTCAGCTTCTCCACGGTATGTGGGCCCTGGCCATTTTGAGCTTGGATCAAATGCACTGGTCAACTAATGTCCTGCATCACTTCCAAAACACAGTGCTTCTGTTTAGAGCCCATTACGAAGGCCTTAACCGCAAAGAGATTCCATGGGCCAAAGCTAGTCAGTCAGAGGGGACACAGAGCCATGGAGAATTGAGGCTAATTGACTCTTTAAATCCATTGCTATAGTAACGCACTGGCAATGAGTAGCAATCCTGAGGGCAGGCATCCTCATTCATTTTCCTAAATGTGACCATTGAAGGTTCTCAAGGAGGGCGTTGGAGGAACAGAGCTGTGGAGGCGGTGCTGGTGCCCAGGAGGGGCTGCCGTGCAGCTGACACTAAGTGCATCTCCTCCTTTAGCAGTCCTGCAAGCTATTGCCTGCCCTGAGCCAAATCCTCCATGCCATTTGTTTTTGTAAATAAAGTTTTATTGAAACACAGCTGTGCCTATTCATTTATGGATTGTCTATGGTCACTTTCCTGCTACAACAGCAGAAGTGAGTGGTTGCCATAGAGACTATCTGGCCTGCAAAGCTTAAAATACTTCTATCTGGCCCTTTAAAAAACACAGTGCAGACCCCAGGTCTCCAGGATTGTGAGTTTAGAAGGTTCCCCTTCTCCGGGCTTGGTTTTCTTGCCCTTGTCTCCAATGTCCCCGTTTGGTCCAGCAATGTGTCTACCCACTTCTTACCTTTGTTTCATCTCCCCTAGCATCAAGTACCAATTTCAGAGTCCATAGGAATGAAAGCAACACTAAGATACCTCATGGCCATTCTGTAAGTTGATGTTACTTTTATTCTCATTTTGCAGGTACTGGCATCAGTGACTCATTAAGGTAACCCAGGCAGTTGGTCATGAAGCTGGGATTCAAACCAGATAGGTCGATGACTTCTGCCCTGGGCCATCAGATCCACCAGCCACTTCCAGGGAGCTGCAGAGTCCTTCTGATCCCCCTCACTCTGTCCCCTTAAGCACAGCAGCCTGACTCCCCTCCCATCCACTCTCACCCAGCTAAACGGATCTGGGACAGGCATGTCATCTCCAAAGAGCCGTCTCTAGGCTGGCCAGTGGCATCAGGTGTCAGGAAGTCACAGAAGAGGGAGAGGACAGTAAGGAGGGGCTACAGAGCACCCGGGTGGCAGCGGCTGGAGGCAATGGATAGGAAGACTGAAACAAGGAGACGCCGAGAGACAGTGCAGCCTGTGTTCTGTCACAGAGAAGCTGCTGGTCATCCATGGGAGCCGACCTTACATGCTGGTCCGTAAAGGGGAACTTCTGGTTCTAACACCTATTTCTGGCTTTTCTTACCTCCCGCATGCATCTTGTAAGAAATCCCCCTCAAGTGGGGGCCATGCCTCTGTTGTTGAAACCTAAACAAACTTCACTGCTATTCCTCTTTTCCTTCTTTCTGTCCAGAGATCCTTGAAAAATCCCAAGCAGCCTCTCAGATGAATTCTCTGAGCTGTCCCTGTGAGCCAGTCAGCATATGCCGCTGATTCACAGGTATTACTTACTGCATGCTGAAAATTGCCCCCTAAGGGGTACCCCCTCACTATTTTACAGAAAGAGGAGCCAAGGCTTGCTTGTTGCTTCCACCCACTTGGACATGTTATGAGGTGCCAGGCAGTGTGCTAAGCCCGTCCATGTGATAAATCATTTAACCTTCAGAAGTAAGTTCTGAAGTAACAGAGGCAGATACTACCATTCACTCATCTTACAAAAGAGGAGAAAAGAGCTTGGGGATATTCAATGATTTGTCTGACGTCATTTCGGGAAGGCTGTGAATTTGCATGTGTCTAATTCTAAAACTTGTGGTAGTTTTTTGCCTCTTCTGTTCAGCTGACAGGTCAAGGGTGGAGCATTTAGTGTCCCCTTCTCTGTGACAGAGTGGATAGGATCTTTGCATACATTAGCCTAGGTTGGAATGGACCAGATTGGGGGATGGTATTCAATAAAGCTCTTGACAAATATTCCAGTTCTCTTCCTTCTAGGCACACGATACAATTGCACTTCCCATCCCCTGCAAATGAGGCACAGCCAAGCAACTTGCTGTGGCCAAGACAAGTAACTGGGGCCAGGCACATTTTGCCTTGTCCCTTCTTCCCTGGTAGCATCCAGCCACACTCCTGATGGTGAAGGCCCTACAACTCCACCAACCCTCCATGGGCAGAATAAACCTCTGTGGATTTCTGTCCCTGAGGTTTGGGGATCTTCGTTACTGCAGCACGGTCTAACTCATCCTGATTAATACAGAAGACAACTATCTGCTTTCTTCCTCTTAGCTGACCTCAGATACAAGACCCAATTTCATATTGCTTTTTGCCTCTAACAGCCAAAAAATCAGTTTGATGACACTTGCTGTCCAAGAAATGTGAGTTTAAATTCTGTCCTTAAGCCCATTTTCTAGAAGTTAACAAGAAGGTAGAGAGTGAGCAGAAACCCCCACAGCCACATGTATCCACTCTCATCAAAAACGTCCTAAGTACAGTTCCTGGGTTGGTCTCTTTCCTCATTAACTGACGATCACCAGTTTATCCCCTGAGCAGAAAACCTCCAGCAAAATTTCAAAAGCTCACATTCTCCACCACTTTCTGGCAGAACTTCTCTAAGTAACACCAGACACAGGAAACACTGCAATCAATGAAGCTAATCTGACCGTCAGAAAACGGCTGGTTCCTCTGGTTAATTTGTGACATCAGGACCAGGGGCCAGCATCAGTTCTAATAGGACTCGTGATTAATAAGGGTTGTCCACTCAGAGACACCCACACAACAGGTCAGCTCTGTGTGACCCCATGGCCTTCCCCCTGGCCCCAGGTGCTACTCAGCTGTCAAGGGAAACCAAAAGATTTGAGTGTAAGAGGAAAGGGAAATATTTTGTCTTCTGGCATGAAGAGCTCACAGGTAGGTATTCGATAGCTTCCAGAAAAGTCACTGAGGCATAGTCAATGAGAATCAGGCATCACTCAGGAGCCTAAGATCTCGGTCACACTGAGTCAGGGCTGTTTTCTACAGCAGTTGATGAGTTCTCCAACACCTTCCCCCAGCAGTTTTCTTTCTTCTTTTTTGTACACTTTATTTTACTGTGGTGAGAACACATAACAGGAGATCTACCCTCTCGGCAAATGTTTTAAATGCCCCATACAGTCTTGCTACCTACAGACACAAGGCTGTACAGCAGATCTCTTGAATGTAATCACCCTACACCACCAAGACTTTATGCCCGTTGATTAGAGATTTCTCATTTTCCCCTCCCCCAGCCACTGGCCACCACCATCCTACTCTCTGATTCTCTGAGCTTGATTGTTTTATTTATTTATTTAAAATCGAAGGCAAACTCTTTTTGGGCGGGGGAGGGGGCATGCCACATAGCATATGAGATCTTACTTAGTTCCCCAACCAGGGATCGAATCTTCACCCTCTGAACTGGAAGCACAGAGTCTTAACCACTGGACCACCAGGGAAGTCCTGCATTTGGCTATTTTAGATTCTCATGTAAGTGGATCAAGCAGCATTTGTCTGTGTCCAGCTTATTGCACTCAGTATTAACATCCTCTGGGCTTCCCTGGTGGCTCAGATGATAAATAATCCCCCTGCAGTGCAGAAGACCCAAGTTTGATCCCTAGGTCAGAAAGTTCCCCTGGAGAAGTGAATGGCTATCCACTCCAGTATTCTTGCCTGGATAATTCCATGGACAGAGGAGCCTGCTGGGCTATAGTCCATAGGGACATGACTGAGCGACTTTCACTTTCATCCCTCTTTCGTACCAGCATCCTTGAGGTTCATCCATGTTGTCACATATGGCAGGATTTCCTTCTTTTTCTCAACTGAATAATATTCCATTGTACAAATATGCTACATTTGCTCTATCCATTTATCCCTCAACCCTTCTATACCTTGGAGAAGTTTCACTCCCTTTCCCCTTAACTCTTCACCTGCTCACCAAGAGGCTAATGGGCCTCAGTTTTTCTCTCCTTCCCCTGGAGAATCAAGATCCAGACATCCAAGCCCAGGTTCCCTTCCCTGTACAAACCAACTGTGGGAGGTTTCCAGGAAAACACATGTGAGATAATCATCATACGTTTAGCACCCATGTCCCCTTAAACTCTGGCCCTTCATGAACCTTGTGTCCCTAATCCCCTCGAGCACCCAGGGAAGCCAGAGCATGAGTCCTAATGAAGGGGAGGAGACTAAGGCTCAGGGAAGTGAAGTAACCTGACCAAGAAATGAAAGTGATGCTGGAAATGATGTGATCCAAGCTCTGCATGCCTCAGTTTCCTCATCTGGAAAATAGGGATTTGAAAATAAGGCCTCATGGGGGTTTGGTGATGATGAATGTATATAAAACTTCTGGAATGTGTCTGCCACACCCAAAGCAGGAAGAAGAAAAAGCAAAGAAGCTTCCCCACCAATTAACACTGGACCTCCACTGTCTCACCCATTATGGTCTCCACCTGGATGACAGATCGATTATTATTTCTTCATGATGATCTCCTAGCTGTGTCCCTTTTATTCTTAAGCAATCCAACACTCTCACCTTGGGTTATTTATGTAAGTGCAACCTTTTGACTTATTTTATTTTAATGTACTTATTACAATGATTGCAGATTCAAATGTTGGCATGCGAGCTCCAAAACTCTTAATTGCTCTGCTGTTGCCTTACCTCTAAGCTGCTGCTAGAATCCATTTTTATTCCGGAGAAATAATTAAATGCAATAATGTCCTCCACTCCCATTCAACCTTGGGCATGTTTAGAGCCAATTTCAATCAGGTAGAAATATGCCAAGCACAAGATGGCTTCGAGAGGTGGGTTACGTGACCCAGGCTGCTGTGCTGGAGACACCTGGGTCTGCTTCTGTCCTTCCTGGTTCTCTATGGTTCAGACTTCAGGATGGATTTTTCCTTGCTTGATCAATTGAATCTGCTTGATCAATTGAATCCCCCCCACCACACCCCAGTCCTGTTTCAGAGTGGAGGTGGGTTCTAAATGCTCCACTCATTGATAAACCTTTGCTCTTATTTTGTGTAGAAAGGACACGAAACAGGAAAGGAGGAGACCCAGGGGTCTGTCTTGCTTTAGTAATTGTCAGATTTTCTCATCTATAAGATAACAGGTCCTGTGCGATGCTGCTGAACATTCTCTGAGTTGACCATTAAGCAATACCATTGACTAACAAAGTTCTGCAATTTCAAATCGTTGAGGAATAGCTGATGGATTTTAAGAGACCAGGGATGGAGGGGTAGATGGGTGCTCCTAAGTGCGTGGTCTCCTCCCTGCATCATCCTGTGATCATCTTCTCCAGTAGCTCTTTGACCTGGGATAGATGATTTCATCTCCAAATTCCTCATCCATCCCAGGCTGGCACCTCCCTCCCCATAGCTGAGAACCCATGAAGCACAGTGACTGAAACACGCAAGGTGCTAACAAAACATGCTCCTGTTAGAAAATACGTGCACAGTGCTGACTCTGCCCCAGGCTCTGTTTCCAACCCTTCTGTACCGACTCACTCATCTGGTTCTCATGAGGATCCTATGAAAGAAATGCTGTTATTCTTCGCACGTTTTGGATGGGAGTACGGAGGTTCAGAGAAGTTAAGGGACTAAATCCCGCTCTAGGAAGTGGAAGAGCCAGGATTGGAACACAGGCAGTTGAGGTCTAGAGGCCACACCCACCGACGCTGCCCGCCTCTCGGCAGCTCTGAGGACCAGGGAGGGTGCCAGAGGGGAGCCCCGGCCAGGTGCACCGCACAGGCGTGAGGGCGCCCATCCCACCTGCTCACTCATCACCACCCGCTTACGGCTTCCTTTCATGGCGTATGGACGCACGGCCAGCTGAGTAGCTGTTCACTGGTGAACTCAGTGTCTGAGGCTTCATTCCCATCACCAGGGTGACCAGGGCCATTGAGAGGGACACTTGGGGGAGAAGCCTGCACCTGCTTCCAAAAGGACGGCTGTGCCAGGGCAGTCGCAGTGTGCCTAGCTGCACCCAATTAGGACATGCAATTACCCCAGCTGCCAATGCAAACAGACCTCACAGAGGCCCGTCGCGGGCTCATTTGTATGCACAAAGAGTGGCAGGGCTGGCCAGCACTTAGAAACTCGGGGGCCTCGCTGGGCATGGGCAGGCCAGGCTTTAATAAAACCCTCAATAATAAGCCTGGTGTAATTTAGCAGATTTAGTCATGTTAACGGGATGCGCAGCTTTGGGTGAGGAGGGAGGGAGCTGCATGGGTAGCACTAGCTTGACTTGGAATCCAGCCTCTGCCCCTTAACTCTGAGATACGGGGAAAGGAGCTTAGCCTCTCAGGGCCTCGATTTTCTCATCTACCAAAAAAGAAGGGGTCGGAAGACCTACTTTGCAAAGGTGAGGGAGAGATTAAATAATAGGGCACACCTATATTTAATTCTAGTGAACAACAGAACATTTAGCACGAGGCTTATACATACTCAGCACCCAGGTGACATTTTTAGCCGGTGCCCCATCACCCAGTGAGTAGACTTAAGCCATTTGGAAGGGCAGGGTGGGGAGGTGAAGTGCAATCAAGTCCATCAGGCCTCTGCCACTTGCTCACTGTGTGACCCAGGGCACAATATCTAACATTGAGCACCTCAGTCTTCCTCTCTGTAAAATGGGCATAATAACTAGTCCCTGCCTAATGGCACTTTTACGAGAGTTCAGAGAGTTAACACATGTACAGCACTCAGGATAAAGCCTAGACCTGAATAAATGTTAGCTACAATGGATTAAATTGGAATTAATGCTTATAGTGATGATCTAATGAAGCGGTTCTCAAGGTGTGCTCTGGGAACCCCTGGGGGAACCCTTTCAGGTGATCTTTAAGGTCACTACTTTCATCATAATTTGAAGACGTTATTTTCCGTTATTCACTCATCTCTCACAAGAGCACACAGTGGAGTTTTGCAGAGGATCCATGATGTGTGAAATCGCAACAGATTGAAAGCAGAAGCAAATGTGAGAATCCAGCTGTCTTCTATTAAGCCAGATATTACAAAGATTTGCAAAAATGCAGAACAATGCCTCTTCTCATGAAATTTGTTTTGGTTGTGTAAAACACACGTATTTTTCATAAAAGGTTTTACTTATACAGACACGTAATGAGTTATGATTATGTTAAGTAAATCAATAAATAACCATTGTTGAGAATGCCCTAGTTTAAATTTCAACATATAACAAATAATTGATAGATATAACCTACATAAAGAAAAGCTCCTTGGGGGTCTGAAACAATATTTGAAAATAGAAGGGGGTCCATGGAGACCAACAAGTTTGAGAATTGCTGATATAATACAGACTTATCATCCGAAAATACCTACTCATGGAGGAAATAAAAAGTTGAGGACCTTTGTATGTTGGGTTTTTCCCTATACAGCAGGCCTGTGGGTTTTTATTTTACTTGCATACACGATAAATACACACACGGGTGGAAATCTAGGTCAACTGGAAATGGAGTGATGATAAATAGTTTTATAGAAAGAGGCAGAACCCTAAAGCCCCGGGACACCCTCTGGGAGGAAGACTGACCTGCTGGCAAAGATGCTCCCTTTGACCAAACTCTAGCCAAGCCCGTCTGAGCCCCTTGTCAACATGGCCTCAACCTTGGCCTGTGAAGACTGGAGCAAACACTAGCGTCGTTTCTGACAGCTCAAGGACACAGCCCTTGGATGATTCTAGTCCCCTTCTAGCGCCTGCCTGAGAAAACAGAAGGCTGCCACCAGAATCGAGTTTGCTCCAGCTAACCCCCTAAGACGGGGCCCCAGCGTCCCTTCCAGCCCCTATGCAAGGGAGAGGACTAGCTTGGAGAAGCGCCAGCTGGCAAAATCAGATGAGTTTCATGGGGACAGGGCCCCCCACCCCCTTCCTGCTTTCTGTCCTTTCTCACTGCCCTGACTCTGCTCAAGCCCTGCTCACCCCTGCACTATGCCCTCACGCTCCCTTTAAGAGACCAGTCTCTCTGTACAAGTCTCAGTGGCGTTCAGTTCACACTGGACCCGTTCCCCTAGTGCAACAAGATCTCACCCGTTGATATCTGTCCTTACGGCCTGTTTATCCCTGACACTGCCCAAGGCCATGTGGCCTGGACCTCAACTCCGTATTGCTGTGTCCTTGGGGCCAGCACAGGAGTCCAGACTGGACCCAGAATGTCCTTCTAGCCCCACCAGGAGGGTGTGACAATCACAATGAACAACCCAGTCTAGCTTCAGTAACAAAGCCTTCTGGATTTCTCCAAGGTGGACTTTCTCAACTGTGACGTTAGGGACATCTGGGGGCAGGTCATGTCTCTGTGGAGGCTGTCCCGTGCATTCTAGAGTGTTTAGCAGCACCCGTGATCTCTCCCTATTAGATGACGGTAACACGCGTGTGAAAACCAAAAATGTCTCTAGATACTGCCAGACATACCCTGGGGGCCAAAAATCACCCCGGCGGAGAAGCAACGGCTCCACGGGCATGTGCCCCAGAGACCCCTGTTGGCAGCCTCAGTGGCTCAAGCCCTGCTCCCATGTGACAAGAACAGCCCCAGGTGACCAGTCCAAGTGGACAGAACAGGAGAGCTAGGCCAGGGAGAAAGAGACGGCCGCAGAAAGGGCCCAAGTTAACTAAGGAAAGGCATGCTGCAGGGAGCAGGGAGGATCTGGAGGAGATGGCGAGAAACTGTGCCTGCAATGGGGGGACGTGGGAGGAGGGTTAGACTCCCCGCTGGAAACAGGGTCACTCTGAGGAGGGGGCATTCATTCAAGCAAGTGGCTAGTCCCCAAGATGCTGGCACATCCCTAATTTAAGTTGTTGTTGTTTAGTTGCTAAGTCGTGTTCATCTCTTTGCAACCCCATGGACTATATAGCCTGCCAGGCTCCTCTGTTCATGGGATTTTTCAGGCAAGAATACTGGAGTGGGTGGCCATTTCCATCTCCAGGGGATCTTCCTGACTCAGGGATGGAACCTGTGTCTCCTATAATGGCAGGTGGATTCTTTACCACTGAGCCACCAGGGAAGCCCCCCAAAGTTAAACCAGAGGTCATAACTGGGACTTCATGGTTGTATCAAGGGGCTGGTTTGCTTTGTACGGGGTACTCATGTCTTGGTTTATAGTCCCAGACAACATTTCAAGGTCTAGAGATTCCATCTTAAAATTTGGATTTCCACCCTCTCTTGAAGCCCCAGGAGGCCTGACAGCAGTGGGCTGGGATTCTGCGTGTGATGACCGTGTGGGACTGAGCAGTGGCTGGTAGTATTGAGAAGGGGCGGCTGCTCTACAGATCATCACAGCTCTTGTCCAGCGTGGCGCAGGTCCCCTCACCCACTCACTTTGTGAGCTTGCTCAAAACCAAGGACCCAGGATTCTCAAGGAACTCAACTTCAGAGCCTTGCCTCAAAGATCTCAAGAGTCCTTAAGGAATCCTTTTATTCCAGGGTTTTCCATAGAAGTGGGACTGCCCCTCGAGGGGTGTTCTGAAAACATGTTTGCCATTTCGGTTGCCACAATGACTGTGGGATGTTCCTGGCAGAGAGCGACAGGGGACACCAGATCCCTAACAATGCATATTTCCAAAGCAATGAAGAACGATCCCACATCCTGCAGGAGTTCTGAATGTCTCTACCTGTCATGCGGGCGAACAACTGGTTTTTAATTATGCAGGACAGGAACCTCGTACAAATTTACATATGACAGAGTACTTTTGAGTGCTTTTAATAGAACTGAATTTTCCAGGAAAGTAACTATCTTTACCTCAAGGGGAGATCTTACATCATTCAGAATTTTAGCATGATTTTTTAAAAATCCAGTCATCAACAGCCATATAAGCTATGCCTGTAAGTTACCAACAAACACACCTGTTCTCCACCTGTATTTGTAATTGTAATTCTTGGTGAATCAACATCTGGCACCTGACCTTTTCATGTGTCTTCTAGCCCCTTGACACAAAGGGAGGCCTGACAGCTGGCAACATCAGCATCCTTGGGAGTCTGTTAGAAATGGAGGTTCTCAGGCTCCCGCCTGGACCACTGAATCTGCATTTGAACAAGATGCCCTGGGGGTTTGTTCAAACATTACAGTTTGGGAAGTGCTTGTCTGGAGGTGTTATGCCTGATCATTTACAGAACAAAATACACATTATTTTTATTTCAAATTACTTTGAACACATTTGTTATATTATTATCAAGGCAGTGTATTGATCTGTTTCAGAGCTGTGAGTATAAGTAAGTTGTAACAAGTATGGATTTCATTTCACAATAGATAAAAGGAATTATTTTAAAAGATTTATTGCATGAAGAGGGGCTGGGTCCGACAGGGTTGAGAATCACTGGTTTATTCACCCTACATACTTTAACTGGGTGCCTACTCCCTGCCAGGCATGGGGGAGGCAGAGGAGAGGAAGGGGACTTAAGACACGCTTCCTGTTGTTGGTGGAGTTCTGACACATGAGAGGGAAGTGGGAGTGGACATACAGTGCTTCAGGACGAGAGCAAAGGGAGGCAGAGTGGCGATGAATGTGTGCCAAGGGTTTCATCAAGAATCCAAGTCCAAGGAGAGCAGAGGAGGTTTTCACAAAGAAAGCTTTCCTGCCCAAACTTCAGAGGAAAGAGCATGTTTAACAGGCAGACAGGGAATCATGGGCAAGCAAGCCCAGCAAAACTCAAACTCAGTAATAACAACGATAGTAGCTAACACTTATAGAACATTAATTCTAAGCACTGCACTCACACTTGACACTTGATTATCCTTAAAAATTCCAGAACAATGTGTTAATGAACTCAGTGGGGGGAAATGTATCTCTATATCAAATCTGCACATTGAACACTTTAAATGTCTTACAATTTTGCCAATTAGACCTCAATATACATACCTAATTAAAAGATGCTTTTTAATTATACCTAATTAAAAGACACATGCTCCTTGAAGAAAAGCAATGACAAATCTAGACGGCATATTAAAAAGCAGAGACATTACTTTGCTGACGAAGGTCTGTCTAGTCAAAGCTACGGTTTTTCCAGTAGTCATGTATGAGTGTGAGAGTTGGACTATAAAGAAAGCTGAGCACAAAAGAACTGATGCTTCTGAACTGTGGTGTTGGAGAAGACTCTTAAGAGTTCCTTGGACTGCAAGGAGATCCAACCAGTCAATCCTAAAGGAAATCAGTCCTGAATATTCATTGGAAGGACTGATGCTGAAGCTGAAGCTCCAATACTTTGGCCACCTGATGTGAAGAACTGACTCATTGGAAAAGACTCTGATGCAGGGAAAGATTGAAGGCAGGAGGAGAAGGGGACGACAGAAGATGAGATGGTTGGATGGCATCATCGACTCAATGGACAGGAGTTTGAGCAAACACCGGGAGATAGTGAAGGATAGGAACTCCTGGCATGCTGCAATTCATGGGGTTGCAAAGAGTCGGACACGACTTGGCAACTGAACAACAATACAGCTGACAAAAAACCCCAGAACAACTCTTTGGGGTAGGTACTATTAGCATCCTTGTCATGGGGAAGGGGCCTGCTCTGAAGCTTGCAATGAAGCTATAAGCCACCGTGCAGAGCCACCCAAGATGAACAGGTCATAATGAAGATGTCTGACAAAAGGTGGTTAGATAGCATTGCAGAAGAAACGGACGTGAATTTGAGCAAACTGTTGGAGACGGTGGAGGACAGAGGAGCCTGGCGTGCTGCAGTCCGTGGGGTCACAAAGAGTCAGAGACAACTTAGCGGCTGAACAACAACAACTAACATTTGACAGGTGAAAGTATGGGGGCACAGATAGGTAAAGTGATATACTCCAAATCACACAATATGGGTATAAAACCTACACTCTACTCCCTAGGGCTGTTAACAACCAGCCTTGGTGGAGTGTCCCATGGATACCCAAAACAACCCCTAGGGGGTGACACCACCTCCAGCAAAGACCCCAAAAGAAAGCAATCACTAAGTGGGCTGAAATCTTTAAAGAAGAGAGGGGGTCAGCAGGCAGAGGGTTACTTGAATAACTTGAGTCCTTGGTGTAAAGTCCTCTTGCCTTTCTGCTTTGTCTCCCTTGTTGTTCAGTCACTCAGCTTTTGCGACCCCATGGACTGCAGCACACCAGGCTTTCCAGTCCTTAACCATCTCCTGGAGCTTGCCTAAATTCATGTCCATTGAGTTGGTGGTGCCATCTAATCATCTCATCCTGTCATCCCCTTCTCCTCCTGCCTTCAATCTTTGCCAACATTGGGGTCTTTTCCAGTGAGTCAACTCTTTGCATCAGGTGGCCAAAGTACTGGAGTTTCAGCTTCAGCATCAGTCCTTCCAATAAATATTCAGGACTGATCTCCTTTAGGATTGACTGGTTTGATCTCCTTGCAGTCCAAGGGACTCTTAAGAGTCTTCTCCAGCACCACAGTTCAAAAGCCTCAATTCTTTGTCTCCATAACTTGAGGCTAACTCAGTTCTGTACTCCCCCAACCCCAACATGCCATTTGTCATGGTTTTATTTCCCTACACACCGTCCCTGAGTCTCTTGTCCCAGCTCCTGGGAAGCATTCCTTGTTTCGGCATCTCCTGTTTGTGCTCTTCTCCCATCCTGGTCCTCTGGGGAAGGGGCCCTTGAGGAGACAAATGGGCCTCCTGCTGATGAATCAAACTCATCCTTTGCATCTGCCAGGTCTCCCATGCCCTCCCCCCGCCTCCTGCCACAAGTGGGTAATGAATGACCCACTTGTAAGCTCATTACTGCAGAGTCTCTGAAGAAATGTAAATGCTCACGGAGCCAGTGAGATAAATAAGGAAATATGCTTGTAAATAAATAAAAATATATGCACTTATACACACACACAAACCCAATTAATTTACACCATCTGAAAGTCAGAGCCATTTGGGGTGGGGAGAGGGAGCAAGGGAAAGGCACCTAATATTCCCATCCATGTGATTTCAGGGCTGAGCGTCCCAGCAGCCACCAATAAATTATCTTTACTATGCAGAGGCACAAATGAATATGCTGCTGTCGTCTCCTTAAATCTCCTTTATGAGCCTGTGCTTGCCTTGGCCCACCCTCCCAGGGACGGGGCGTCCACGCAGTTTTATGGGCTAAGTTCCTGAAGAAGGTTGCCTGTTTACGGGCCTAACCGTCGGCAAAGTGGAGAAGCCCCACTGACACTTCCTGTTCATGTGAGGGTTTAGCATGCTGTGCAGAATGGCCCAGGTGGCTCAGCTGTAAAGAATTCACCTGCAATGCAGCAGACATGGGTTCGATCCCTGGGTCAGGAAGATCCCCTGGATGGAGGCATGGCAATCCACTTCAGTATTCTTGGCTGGAGAATCCCATGAAGAGAGGAGCCTGGCGGGCTATAGTGCTTGGGGTCACAAAGAGTCAGACACGACTGAATACGCAGGCAGACAAAGAATGGCCACCTCTGCTGGGGGCCGTGGATGGAGGTGAGCCCTCTTTAACACCTTTGGAGAATGACCTCTGCCTCCTGGCCTGAGGGGGCTGACCTTCATGGGTGGCATGTGCTGCTCGTAAACATGCTTCTCACAAGCCCCTGACATTCTCTGTCGGGCTTCAGGGCAGAAAACCTCCTCACAACCAACTTTTGAGTGTCCTGCTCTCCCCGAAAGGAGAGTTCTGGTCCCTCCCTTCAGAGGGGATGTGTCTGCTGTTCATCTCTCACACTGTGCTGAGCCAAAAGGGGGCAATGGGCAATCATGGCCCCTGGGACATGCTGACGGGTTACAGGAGCGTGCTCTGAGGTCACTCTTCTGAATCTGAAATTTGGCCCTGCCACTTGCTAGCTGTGCGACCTTGGGAAAGTTAGCAAACCTCTCTGAGACTTGGTCCTTCCTACGTAAAACAGGTATAATAATATCTAAACCTCATAAAGTCAATGAGAAGATATATCAGTTTAGTGCAAAGGCACAGGTCAAAGCACAGAGAATGGAAGGTAAACATTACCAGCATCATTTCATCCCAACTTCTCTAGTAACCTTCTGTGGTGTATCCATTTATGTGTATTTACTGAGTGCCAAGTATGTGCCAGCCACTGTCCCTGGCAGAAGTGCTGTGCCTATCACTAAGATCTGGAGACACCTGCTCTTATGAAACACACATTCTAAGAGAACGAAATAGACAAGCAACTGACCAACGACTCAATAAAAAGAGAAAAACAGGATGTGTTGCAGATACAATGCCAAGTATCGATTATGCTTTATCCACCCATTTTATTTAATTTTTGATTAGACATTTTATTATTTTTGAATTTTTTAATTTTATAATGGAGTATAGTTGATTTACAATGTTGTGTGAGTTTCAGGTGTACAGCAGAGTGATTCGGTTATACATATTCACCCATTTCAAAGATGAGGGAACTGAAGCTGGAAGAGGTTCTCTAAGTAGGCTGAACGGCTGGGCCAGTCCAGCCCCAGAGAGCTGGGAAAGTGAGAAGGGCAACTGGAGCAGGGCTGGGTGCCCGGGTGACAGGGGAGAGGGCTGTTTCTGCCTCCCCTTGCCCCTCCTGTTTTAGAGATGACACACCTCCCCAGAACACGTGCCATCCAGGTGGGAAAGACAGTCTGCTACTGGACAAGTTCCTTATTCAAGGGGCTGCTCAGTGGACCTTCCCTGGCAGATGTGTCCTGACTTCTAGACAAAGGATCTCCCCTTTATCCTCAAACGACCCATGAAACAGACCCAGCAGAAGGTGGTTCTGGGAGACCCGATGGACCACAGTCGTTCAGGCCACTAGATGGCTCTTTCCGTGAACTTGACAGAGTGCAAGCTACTAGCTGCACCAAGGTTCTGAAGACAGTCTGCCTTTTCTCTGGATGGGTCTCTAAGAAGTTTTTCTCAGTCTTCAGCCTCTGGGGGGCCCTCCAGGGTCTCCTCCAGTCTCCTGGCTCCTTATTGCCCCAGAGCAGGTCACTTTCCTTTCCCTCAGGCATTATACCCATTAGGATTTTTTCACACAAGAAGAGTTTGAGGCAGCAAGACAGGGACTTCCATGCTGACCACTAAACCCTGGCCAGATGCCCAATCATTGCAACTCCCCCAATAAAGCAGGCCCTGCTCACCTCCCAGCATCCTGCCCCATCCTACCACCTGCTTCGTCCCCTCCCAGCTGTCACTCGCTACCTGGGAGATCGCCTACACCTTGCTGCTGCTGCTAAGTCACTTCAGTCGTGTCCGACTCTGTGAAACCCCAAAGATGGCAGCCCACCAGGCTCCCGCATCCCTGGGATTCTCCAGGCAAGAACACTGGAGTGGGTTGCCATTTCCTTCTCCAATGCATGAAAGTGAAAAGTGAAAGTGAAGTTGCTCATTCATGTCCGACTCTTAGCGACCCCATGGACTGCTGCCTACACTTTACCCCTCAGTTAATCTTCACGCTGATTTTTTTTTTTTCTTTTTTGGTTGCACCTCGTGGCATGGGGGATTAAGATCCCCAACCAGGGGTTAAATCTATGCCCCCTGTAGTGGAAGCTAACCACCAGACCCCCAGGGCAGTCCCTACATTGGTCTCTGAGACATTAGCATCCACACGTGACCTAAGAGCAAACTGAGGCCCAGAGAGGAGGTCACGTGACTCACCCAGTGTCACAGGGGCAGGAAGGGATCAAACCCAGGTTGGTCTGATTCCAATGCTTGTGCTCTTAACCTCCCAGCCTTATCGCTCAGGCATCCTAAGTGCCGGAACTTGGACCAGGCCAACCATGAACTTTCCCCTCCTGGCTGGATCTCAGGAACAGAATATTGTCTGTTGAACCCACACTCCCACAGTTGAGAGCGGGAGAATCCAAGCTGACATGGGGTGCTCAGGCTTTTACAATGCAGCCCCTTCCCTCGCAATGCACCTTTCATCACTGCTGCTTGGGCAGCATTTTTCATGCCGTCTCCTATTGAATGTTCCCAACAGCCTTACATGGAGAAGGGAATGGCAACCCACTCCAGTATTCTTGCCTGGAGAATCCCATATAGAGGAGCCTGGGGCTATAGTCTATGGGGTCACAAAGTGTTGGACACGACTGAGCAACTAAACAACAACAACAATAACAACAACAGCCTTACAGCAGGCAGTGCTGCCCAGCTGTACTCAAGGCCAGGGCCTCAAGCACTCAAGCAGACTACTTGGGTCTCTGCACCATTTCTAAATGCTGAGATTTTGGGCAGGCTTCCCAGCTGTAACCACTCACAGAACTGGTATGAGGATGAAACAAGTCATTGCTGGGAAAGTACATAGGACAGAGCTGAAAACACAAATCATTACTGGAAATAACACTCCTGTTAGTTGGAGGATCTCCTTTTTGACACATGAGTAAACAGAGGCTCAGAGAGGTAAAGACACTTGTTCATGGCCACACAGACTGAGGAGTTAAACCACAGTGCCTGCCGCTGGGTGGCTTCCTGGATGAACCCACCTGCCAATGTGGGTTCGATCCCTGGGTCAGGAAGATCCCCTGGAGGAGGGCATGGCAACCCACTCCAGTACTCTTGCCTGGAGAATCCCGTGGACAGAGGAGCCCGGCAGGCTACAGTCCATAGGGTCACGGAAAGTCGGACACAACTGAGCAACTAAGCAGAGACAGAAAAAGAGCCGGCAGTTTCTCCAAGGGCTTCCACGCCTGCAATTTCAGATCCACCCCAGGCTCACTCTCCATGCAGAAAATGGCTCAAGGGGTCACTTCCTGGCAGTGTCCAGTTTCATCCACCAGGGAGATACTGACTGAGTTGCTATGAGCTGAAGCCAGAGGACCAGAACTTTTCAAAGCTTCCAGGTGATCCCGATGTGTAGCCAGAGGTGCTAACGCCCAACTCAGTCCCCTCCAGCCTCAGGTCGTGTTCTGAATCAGGCGACCTGGCACTCTCTGGACCCTGTTCACCATCATTCTGCAAACTGGGGGTGCTGGGCTAGGACAGTATGTTCTAACACCTTCCCCATTTACTTATTGATTTTAATTGGCTACCATTTAAATGTCTACACGTATACTGTGAAAAGTTGATCACCAGAAAAAGTGAAAGTGAATGCTCAGTCGTGTTCATCTCTTTGGGACCCCATGGACTATACAGTCCATGAAATTCTCCAGGCTAGAGTACTGAAGTGGGTAGCCTTTCCCTTCTCCAGGGGTTCTTCCCAACCCAGGGATCAAACACAGGTCTCCCACATTGCAGGCAAATTCTTTACCAGCTGAGCCACAGGGAAGCCCAAGAATACTGGAGGGTAGCCTATCCCTTCTCCAGCCCATCTTCCCGACCCAGGAATTGAACCGGGGTTTCTTGCACTGCAGGCGGATTCTTTACCAACTGAGCTATGAGGGAGTTCCTAAAAATCTGAACACAAGGAAAAGGAAACAGTGGTATCCCACCCCAGCCTAGATCACGTTGACTGCTTAAGGCTAGGAGCCCAGGGCTCACTCTGTTGTAAAGGGAGGTGTGCAAGGGTTAGGTGCTAAAATCGTGCTATCACCAAGCTGAGACGTTCTCCTTGGTGTCATCAAACAGACTTAAGGACTGTGGAAAAGGCATTCACTTTCTCCCTGGATGAATCAAGGTTGTTTAAGCCCATGGAGTTTCCCAAATCATCCTGAAAGGACACACCTATTTTGGAAAAACATGGGACCAGTCAGTTCCTTAGGGTTTCCTAGGTGGCGCTAGTGGTAAAGAACCCACCTGCCAATGCAGGAGATGTAAGAGATGTGGATTAGATTCATTCCTGGGTCGAGAAGACCCCTCTGGAGGAAGGTACGGTAACCCACTGCAGTATTCTTGCCTGGAGAATCCCCATGGACAGAGGAGCCTACAGCCCATAGGGTTGCAAAGAGTTGGACACAACTGAAACCATTTATCCCGCAGTCAGTTCCTTATCACACAGATGCTCTAGGATTCTACAGGTCTATGGGTCCTACCAGAGATCTTAGGAAAGGGAGTGAAGTTCCCCCCACCGCCCCCTGCCAAGTGTAGGGATGGATCAGGAGACCTAGGACTGGATGCAATAACTCCTCCTCCCTAATCAGGCTGTCCCCCTGTGCACAGCTGTTTGAGGTCACTTTCTATTTCCCAGGAACAACAGGGGCAATGAGCAGCACTTACCACCTGCCAGGAGTCCTTGTAAGCACCTTGCATAGACTAACTCACTTAAACCTCACAGCAGCCCTTGGAGGCCAGCATAGTCAGCATTCCCATTTTCTAGGCCATGAAATAGAGGCACAGGGAGGTGAAGTGGCTTGCTGAAGACTCACCCCAGCCTGTAAGTAACAACTGATCACCACACTGCAGCCCCTCCCCTAAGGGCCAGGGGCTCCCCGCTGTCCTGTCTTAATCCCCCTACAGCTGCGGCTGCTTCAAGGGAGCCAGGGGAGAGAAAGAGGAAAAACGTTTTTAGAAATTATTTCCGACAGGCGACCAGATACTAAAATAACAACATTTGGTTTGTCTTGCTAGCTGGAGGCAAAAATCAGCTCAGGTGGGAGGAGGCAGCTGCAGGCCAAGCACAGAAGAGACTGCCTGGCTCTGAGTGGGCCCAGCTCTGCGAGGGGCACGAGCACCTCTCATTCCCCCTGCGGAACGATGCTCTGCGAGCCTCCAGCTTGGAGCTCTCCAAGGCGGATGGCGGGGGAGAAGGCACTGCGTCCTTAAGGGTGTCCGTGTCACAGTGAAAACTCCCAGGGGGCTGAAAGACCATGCTGTAGATGACCCTTTTTAAGTCAAGTTGTAAAATTGTAGAAAAAGGGATGAGTAACACAGGTGGGGGTGGGCATAACATTCTTATTGAAAGCAAGAATTAGGATTTACAGCATACCTTCCTGTGGGGCTTCCCAGGTGGCTCAGTGGTGAAGATTCCACCTGTCAGTGCAGGAGACTTGGGTTCGATCCCTGGGTCAGGAAGATCTCCTGGAGAAGGAAATGGCAACCCACTCCAGTATTCCTGCCTGGAAAGTTCCATGGACAGAGAAGACTGGCAGGCTGCAGTCCGTGGGGTCGCAAAGAATTGGACACGACTGAACGGCTGGGCATGCACCCACTTACTCTATGCCCCTACCCTCTGCCCCATTGCAAGAGATTTAGGTCATTATGTCATTTCACCCTCACAATGATCCTCACATGTAGCTACCACTATTGCTAAGCCCATCTGACTGACAAGGAAACAGGTATAGACATGGCATGTCACCTGCCCAGGGCCACACAGCTAACAAGCAGCTGATCTACAGTATGAAGTCCAGAGCCCATTGTCTCCCGACTTCTTGCCTTTCATGCATTTCTCCACGTTTCCAAAACACCCAGGATGTGCCTGGTCCTGTGTGAGTGAATCGAAGTGAACGGGCATGATCTCCCGTCCTGACCTGGAAGGAAAGAGGAGCGGCCGTGGAGAACTGACAGGCTGGCACGTCTGGAGGCGAAGCAAAGCCAACGGGAGCAGATGGAACCCGGGCGGCAGATGTTAATGCAGTTTGCTTTTTCCATATGCTTTTCTGTTTAGCTGTAATAAGTGAATTGTTCTTTAATATCTGTCAGGAGCTTAAACTCTGAAGGCCAGTGGCAGTCACAGTCACTCAGGACACAAAGGAAGCTGGGGGGCCATCCCCTCACATCAGAGAAGAAGGACGCAGAGCATCAAGGAAGGGGCCACATACTGTGTGGCCCAGGCTGTGTATTCCCACATGCACGCGCACGCACACACACACACACACACACACACATACATGCACGCTGCTGGCTTTCCCTGACAGCCAGGTTCTCAGTGGACTTTCTAGAATCTTTGAAAGTCCATGTCAATGTCCTTCATACTCAGCAGTGAGATTCAAGTTCAGTTTCAGATCTTCCCTTTGGAAAAAAAAAAAAAAGGTTCCAGTTTGAAAAGATGTAAATGGCTCAAGCCACGTATCCACTTGGGACTTTCAAAGCAACCACAGCTCATCTTCTGAATTAAGTAAAGCAAGGAAAGTCTGTCTTCTGGCCTTTCTCAGGGTCAGACACACAGCCCCATCTCCACCATCCCAAGGCGGGTGCGGTTCAATGGTGGCGCCTCTGGCCAGCATTTTTCCACTGATGTTACCATTTGACAGTCACTTTGCCTTTCAGACAGTCTCACCAACTTCACTGTCTTTGAAGGAGCTGGCTGTGATTCTGTCAACAGCAAGAAGACTCCCTGCACTCTTCAGCCAAAGAAGGAGTACAGAGGGAATGGCCTCCTGTCTTTGCAGTTCCAGATCAACACAGAGTGTGGGTTAAGACCTGATTTGAATCTCAGCATCACCCCTTACAGGATGGCGATAATAGGCCGGTTACTCCTAACATCTCCAAGTCTCAGTTTCCTCATCTGTAAAATGAGAGGAAATAGCACTGACGTCAATAGGCTTGTTGTGAAGATCCGATGAGGAAATGAAGGTGAAGCAGTTAACCTGGCGACAGGAACATGGCATGCACTCAAAGAGTAGAGGGTATTATTGTTCCTATTATTATTGTTTGTGTTCTATCCATTGTTACTGCTACTTCTTATTCATTCATTCATCCCTCCAATACAGGAGCACCTTCAGGCAAAACCTATTGTCCTGGGTGCTGGGTAGTGAATGAAATAGATTCATGGAACTTACATTCTACAGTCAGAGAGGCAACAGAGCAACACATGGTTGTGAAATATGACATAATATGGAGGCCGAGTCATTTAAAGGAAGACAGAGCAGGAGAGAGGTGGGAGGTGATGTTTCAGATGAGCGTCAGAGAAGACGTTTCTGAAGAGGTGGCATTTGGGCCTCATGGCGAGAAGGAGATGACATAGGAAGATTCTGGGCGAGAGCAGCAGGCAACAGAAACAGAAGAGCAAAGTTTCTGGGGCAGAAAGGAGCTTGGCCTACATGGGCAGCAGAAAGGAGGAGGTGGGGCCGTGATGTGGACATGGGGTCCAAGGCATGACAACAGAGGAAGGCAGGGGTCCGATGGGGCTGGGCCTTACTGTCCACCCAGATCTCATTCTAAGGCCTTGGAAACACACTAGGGGAGGTTTTGAAGCAGGAGAGTGTGCTGTGATCAGACCTCCTGTTTCACAAAGATTCCTCTGGCTGGTTTGTGTGGAGGGGCCCTTTCTCTCACCACCCACAGATACAGGCAGAGAATGGGGGAGTGAGGACAGAGGTACCCCTCACCAAGTCCACGATGATGAGAATACATTTCCTGGGCACTGCTCGGGCCTCTCCCCAACTCCAGGATGTTGTCAGGAATGGCTGGGGATAGGTACAAGTAAAACCGGAAGTGAGGGGAATTTATTTAATAGTCTTCAGCTGCAAGCTTGGGTGAGCATAATCACCCAGCACCCCAGTGTGATCTCCTGCCAGTAAATGGGTCTAAATATCAATTTTAGTGAGCCTCAAGTACCAGGGTAGAGCTGATTAACTTGAAGCCCTCCAGAAGCCCTGACTACCTGTCCTGGAGCAAGTGCATCTGATCTGCTCTCAGAAGGTCCCTGGGGACATCCTTCTGGTGACTCAGCAGCAGAATTAATAACTTAGGTGTTTCCCCCAACTTCTGGGGCTCTGATCCCTGGTGACCTTGGGCAGCCCCTGCCCCACAGTGGTCTCAGAGTAGGAGGTGCCCACCTGTTGGAATGCAGTAGGCACTCTGTGTTCATGCCCAGAAGTAAGAGTCAGCATTCAAGGCCAGCTGCACGTTTCCCCACTCCCTGGAAGGGTGGCTCTCTGAAGCTGCCTGAGCTGAGAATGCAGTTCACCCACAAGCTACCATTCGAAGGACTCCTGCTTTCTGTCTCCTTTCTGTTTTATGGCCTTGCGCGCACTAGACGTGCTCCTCTCCCTCTGCACCTACAGAACTCTGTTCTTACCTCCACACTGCACTTGGGTTACTGTTTAGCAAGGATGTGTGTGCATGCTCAGTTGCTTCAGTCATGTCCGACTCTTTGTGACCCCATGGACTGTAGCTTGCCAGGCTCCTCGGTCCGTAGTAGGCTCCAGGCAAGAATACTGGAGTGGGTTGTCATGCCCTCCTCCAGGGGATCTTGCTGACCCAGGAATCAAACCTGCATCTCTTACATCTCCTGTACTGGCAGGTGGATTCTTTAACACTAAGCCACCTAGGAAGCCCAGCATGGGTATAACTTCTATCCAAATACATCCTTCTGAGGAGCAGAACTCACTCATCTTTGTAACTCCCAAGAGTCTAGCTGCAAATCTGGTGTGTGTGTGTGTGTGTGTGTGTGTACCTGCACACATGTATACCCGTTATGCCAAGAATAACACCAGCAGCAGCTAATGTTTGAAGCTGTAGTGTGCCTCTTCATGCACGCTAGACACTTGACTTGCCCTAACAGTAAACCTGCAACTTCTTATTATTCCCATTTCATAGACAAAGAAACTGAGGCTTAAGATGGCTAAGAAACTTGCCTAAGGTCACACAGCTAGTATTTGGTAGGACTGGGGAAATGAGCCAGGTTCACTGAAGCCTGTAAATTGAGCCCCTTCAGCACCACCCTTACTTGAAAGGGTGGACAGAGAGCGGGTTATAAGTGGGTAGTAGTGGGTGGTACTGGCTAGATCACCAGGAAAGAGGATGGCAAGTGGAAAGACAGAACTACTATTTCAAAGAATCTCTTTCTAGTCTTGGTGGAACAGTGGAAAAGCCTGTCGGCTTGCCAACATACAGACCACTCATCCTCGATAGCCACGGCTGCTTATTTATGGCAAATTCACTAGCTCAGACTGATCTGTCATCCACGTGGACATAACAGCATTAAAACTGGCTTATCAGGCTGATATGTATATGTGTACGGAACCAGCACTTTAAATATATTAACTCATTTAATCCTCAGCATGACCAATGGGAAGGTATTATTATTATTATCACCTCATTTTAAAAGATGAATAAACTGAGACTGTTTAAATAACTTGCCCAAGGTTGTACAGTTAGCAAGTGACAGAACAGAATTTGAACTCAGGTCATCTGTCCTTTTAGCCATATGCTATGCTGTGCTAAGTCACTTCAGTCGTGTCCGACTCTGTGCAACCCCATAGATGGCAGCCCACCAGGCTCCCCCGTCCCTGGGATTCTCCAGGCAAGAACACTGGAGTGGGCTGGATTTCCTTCTCCAATGCATGAAAGTGAAAAGTGAAAGTGAAGTTGCTCAGCCGTGTCTGACTCTTAGCGACCCCATGGACTGCAGCCCACCAGGCTCCTCCATCCATGGGATTCTCCAGGCAAGAGTACTGGAGTGGGGTGCCATTGCCTTCTCCGTTTAGCCACTAGGGGTAACCATTATTGATTGGGCCTTTCTACTATTCTAAGTATTTTACAAACATTTGATGTAAAAAACAAACTAATAATTCTGGTACTATTTTCACCTCTGTTTTATAGATGAGGGAACTGAGATTCAGAGAGGTTGAACTCTTGCAGTGCTACCCAGCCCACGTCACTGCTTGCTCAAACTGCAGCTTTGTGAAAATTATGAACTGGACTTGTCTCTTACTCGGGGCAATTGGAGTCCTGAGTTTATGTGCATGCCTTGCTGACTGAAGAGAAATCTGAATTTTAGCTCCGACTCGCTCCCTTGTGCAGTGTACATCCTGGACAGCTATACAAAGAAGCACTAACCCAGCAGGTACAAGGAAGACCTGAGATTCCAACCCAGGTCCAACTTGCATTTGGCTTTTAACCGCTATAGATGCTCCATCTCCCATCTCAGACATCACACACTTCTTTTCTAACCCAGTTCTAGATTCAATTTCATCTAAGGCTGCTCAGAAAATGCCCAGTCCATACCCCTAAATGGGCAAAAGCTCAGTCAAGGTGTAGTGGTCGGGACAGGTCCTTCCAGAACAGACCCCTTTTACCCCCAACGGTTGTGATCCTTCATCACAGCCTCAGAGAGACTCTGGGCTCACAAATGGTGATGTTCCCCTGTGGGACAACTGTTGAGAATCCTGGCAGCACCGTGGTGGCACTCTCTCCCCATCCCAATCAGCCAGCCACTCTGCCCAGTGACCCTTCCTGATCCACACTGTCAGGCTGCAATTTAGCCATTCCCAGAACTCCTCTATGCTCAAGGCTTCTGCAGCCACAGGCGCTTGCTGCTGGGGAGCACTCCCAGGGCCCTCGACTCTGAGCAGATGTCACTTTGCATTAAAGGCTCACTGGGCTGGGCTCTCTGCTAAATGTCTCCAAGAGAGAAGCCAAATGAGGAAGAGGGAGAGGATAAGAAAGAGAAAAAGAGGAATAAGAGGGGGAGGGGGAAAAGGGGTGGGGAGAGAGACACTGGGCATCTGAAGAAGAAAAACAGACAGCAACTCTGTCTGGGAGGGAGAGGCTCGAGGTAGACACAATAACAAGAGCTCGTGTTTATCAACCAGAGTAACAAAGATGAACACGGAGTGAGACTTTAACAGGTGCTGAGCACTGTACTCAGAACACTTGTTAGTGGTGGTCCTGCAGTAGTTACCTGCCCCTCCCCAAGATAAGCTGATGCTCTGCCCAAGCAGAGGGGCCACGAGATACACTGATCACAACCACATTCCTCGGAGTACAACCCTAAGGGTTCAACCTCACTTATGTAGCAGCTGGGATTTCCTACCTGCCTTCTACATGCCAGTCATGGTCATGATTCTTTTGTTCCCAACGGGGCTTGTCTGATTAGGTGTAGAGTAGACCCACTGAGCCAACGGCCCCGAGCCATGGTCTTCCCTATCCCTGCCCTGGGCAACGTGCTTTTGCATCTCTTCTGTCACAGGTGGACTCAGCTTCCCCACATTTTGAATATGGGCTGCCTGGTAATGTGATGTGCTTTGGCCAGATGAATGTGATGGAAGCGACTGCAATGCAGTTGCAAGTCTGGCTTCAGGAAGCCCTGCATACTTCCACTCTCTCTCTTGGAACCCTGTAACTGCCACGTTACAGCAGGCTCCTCTGCTGTGGGAGGAGTAGAGTCCACATGTGGCTGCTGAGTCAGTCATAAAGCAGTCCATGGCCAGACGATCCCTAGACCTGAGAGCCTACCAAGATCAGAGGAGCCACAGCTGAGACCAGAAGAACCATCCCACTGACCCAAAGACCTGGAAGCAAAACTAATAACAAAAACACTGCTTTACAGTACTGAGTTTGGGTCACTTTGTTAAATAACCCCAATGGTATAATAAGTGTTATACAAAGAAACAGACTTGGAGACATGATGTTACTTTCTAAAGTCACACAGCTAATAAGCGAGTGAAGTGAAGTCTCACAGTCGTGTTCGACTCTTTGTGACCCCATGGATGGTAACTTACCAGGCTCCTCTGTCCAAGGGATTTTCCAGGCTAGAGTACTGGAGTGGGTTGCCATTTCCTTCTCCAGGGGATCTTCCCGACCCAGGAATTGAACCCGGGTCTCCTGCATTGCAGGCAGACACTTTACCATCTGAGCCACCAGGGAAGACTTAATAAGTGAGGGAGAAGGGATTCTGCCCGATTGCTGGCATTTTCATCCATGATGATCTAAACAAGGAGTCAACAAACTATTTCTGTAAAGGGCCAGCTAATAACTATTTTAGGCTTTGTAGGCCATATAGCTTCTGTGGCAACTATTCAACTCTGCCATTGTAGAGCCAAAGCAATCACAATCTGTAAGTAAACAATCGGGCATGACCGTGTTCCAATAGAACTTTATTCACAAAAACAGAGGGCAAGATTTGGCCCATGAGCTGTAGATCACTTTCCTACACCATCACTGTCTGTACCGGCCTCTCCTCCCTTCCCTTACTCTATAGTCTCACTTTTTGCTTTCTCTAGGATTTCCATGTACAACCTCTCATTCCATTCCGCCATTTTGATATTCTGCTCCACGGCATGTGACAACTAACTCTAAACTCAGTGGCTTTGTTTTCCCAGCATGTGTGTAACTCCACTCCCTAATTTTGCAAATCTCTGTCATTGCCAAAAATCAGTTTGACTGATATGTTTTCCTAATGTTAGGTTGATAGCTCTCTGGATTCCCCAGGTATGGGAACTTTAAAAAGTTATGATTATATTCTAAATCCAAGACCCAACATCATCGCTGTGACAGTTGGGAATGCAAATTACTCCTGTTCAGAACATTTAAAGAAAAAGTTTCAGTTCTGTAGCTGTAGAAATTTGACTCACTCTCAAAAAAAAAAGGCCTTCTCCCACTCCCCACAAAAAAATCCAGAGTGATACAAAAGTAATTCTGAGAGCTTTTTCATCACTCCACATACCCGGTCTCTGGGGCAATCTCTCTCTAAGAAGTAGGCAAGGCATGTGATGGTGACTTCTTGCAGAGAATGAAAATTGGGGTTGGAACACATGAAACCCCGGTGATTTTCAGTTTTATGAATGTACATCTCATCCAGAAAATAAAATGTGATAATAGATGTCAGCTTTTCCACTTCTTTCTTGCCCTTTCCCCTTCTTACTTGCCCTACTTAGAGTACAGAATCTTGTTGGCAATTAAACTGAACTCCGAGCTTGGCTTTTCCCCCACATTGGAAAAAAAAAAAAAAAAAAAGTAGACTTGAGAGTTTAACAAAGGAGCTCATCCAGTTTAGAAGCTGAGAGCCACGTCCTGAAAATTTCATCCAAGGTTAGTCAGAGTTAGTGTCAAACTTTCCATAATTTTTAACCACCTTCTAAGTAAAAATAAAGATGTCTATCTGGACTGATTTCAGTTTTAAAGTCTTAAAGCTAGGAAGGCAGAGGAAAACCCATCTCACTTTTCATTATGGTTAAATTCAGTTTTCAAGAACAGCCGGCCTTAGTTCCAGGACCTGGCAATGAGTGAGCTGTTTCTGCAGCCACCATTACCACGATGGCCAAGAGCGAAGAGGAAAGCGGTGCCTCACAGGACAGAGTCCTTGACTGCGTGGAGCTGTGCATGCACTCCATGTCCAGAGCCCCCTTCTGTAATTGGAACACCTCAATTAGCCTGATCCACCTAATGAAGAGCCCAAATCTGGCCACAAGCATGCACTTGTCAATGGCTCCTCACGACATATGCTTGATCTCTGAGAGAAGCTGTGTTAACCACTTCTAACATAATTATCTCCATTATACAGATGGAGAAACGAAGACCAGTGCCCAAGGTCGACTGCTGGCAAGTGACAGAGCTGAGATTCAAGGCCATATTGTTTCAGTTCAGAGTCTTCTCTTAATCAAGAGGAAATAACTGACCTAGCGAATGGTCATATTTGTGTGGGTGGTGACAATGTCCACGTGTTTGTCAGCACCTCTGGATCTGTCACTAAATCCCAGCCATCCTTGGGCCACCTGCCAACTGCCTTGTTTTAAAAAGGAGTTTCATTTGATGTGTGGCATGTAAGACATGGGGCCTATGAGGTCAGCAGGTAGGGGTAATTGTTTCCCATTATATTATTGAGACATGGAAACTGAGGCTCAGGGAAGGGAAAAGCCCTGCCCACAGTCACCAGTCCCTTAGTGACACGGTCAAGCAAGGACCATACATCCTGGACTTTCTGCCCAGAGTTGATAAATGGGTGCGGATTTGGCTCGGGGTTGGGGGTTCGGTGCCCACCTTGTACAGATTCTATACATTCCAAGGCCAGGAATCCCGTGAGACCTCTGAGCTGTGATTTCCTAGAGTTCTGAAGACCACAATAAGCTTGTGAGTGCTCACATTTGGAGTACACTGTGAAGAGGCACAGGGGACAAAACATGCTTAAATAGAAGGCAAGTATGCACAAAAGACGCAACCACAAACTGTATTTTAATCTCAATAGCTAATTACCCTTGCTCTTTCATGGTACAAAAAGCTTAAGCAAAACATACTGCTCCACTGACCAAAAATTACACAGACAAAACACAGGAGGCACGGGTAAGTAAGGAAGGGAATCAAGAAATAGGAAATTTAACTTGCCAATAGGAACTTGGTAAGCAACCAGAAAATTACAAGTCCTGGACACTTGTGAGAGGTATGAATTCTGTCTCTGAGCTTCCTAGCAGACACTGCAAAGAGGGAAACAAAGCTAGTTATTTGCTTCCGTGTCAAAGACAGGGTTCCTCATTTTTGCAAAAAAGGAAGATTGTCACCCCTCATTTTTCAGTGTTATCAACTCTGATTGTGTTGTGTTTTCCATGTGTTGCTGCTGCTGTTGCTAAGTCGTTTGAGTCGTGTCCGACTCTGTGCGACCCCATAGACAGCAGCCCACCAGGCTCCCCCGTCCCTGGGATTCTCTAGGCAAGAACACTGGAGTGGGTTGCCACTTCCTTCTCCAATGCATGAAAAGTGAAAAGTGGAAGTGAAGTTGCTCAGTTGTGTCCGACTCTTAGCGACCCCATGGACTGCAGCCTATCAGGCTCCTCTGTCCATGGGATTTTCCAGGCAAGAGTACTGGAGTGGGGTGCCACTGCCTTCTCCTTCCGTGTGTTAGTTTTGTCTTAACATCTGCTGAGCTGATTTGGAATGACCTGCTGCAGGGCTCTGCAGAAAAGCTTCCGAAATCAGACGAGTTGGCTGGTTTGCATGCCTGCATCCCTGGTACAGTCAAGTGTTTATTTACTGAGCATCACATGAGCAGACTGGAGATGAAGGAGAAGTCTAAAATCTCTCCGGGAGGATACTGTGCCACCAGAATAGCAATCAGAAGTGAAGCAGAGAAATCGCTGACTTTAAAGTGGAAGCGAATGAGAAAACGCATGTCTGGGCTGATATCATCTCCACTGGGCCACACAAATTTTATGAAACCTTTTTCTGTTCAAAGTGAGGCAGCTGGAGATAATGTAACCCACCCTCCACTTCTCTCCATGCCCTATCCCGTCCCTCCGGGGAAAGGATTAAGGCGTGTCCAACTGACCTTAGCCCAAGCACGGAGAGGGCCACGCGGGGCACTGTGTGTGAGAGGCAGGGACCAGCCTCTGGCGCTCACTGCTCCGCTGGCTCCATGCGATGGAGCTGTAAACTGAGTCGGGCTCCCAGACCACAAGGGAGCATTCCACGGCCAAGTTTCAGATCTGCAGCTGTGTGCAAAGGGGAGCAAAGAATGCATGTCTGCCCCCAAGCCCTTAGTGGCAGAGCAGCCCTTTTAGGAGAACGCTGCCCTAGGACATGGGGAAGCAGGTTCCCTGTCTGCTCTCTAGCTCATGTCCGGAGATCCTGGGAAAACAGGAACGAGGAGGGGTCGGCAGAACAGGGATCTGCCATCCCAACTTAAATGCCTTCAGACAGCTCCAGAAACCTCTGTTTAATACCCAACAACTGCTCTTTAATCTCTCGTTCCCCTGACCTTGGAGCATCTCCCTAATGTAACCAGCACTTAGCGAAGCCACCGTGGTTCCCTTAGGATAGTTGTTCCAATTAAGTAATGTGACACTTGAGAGGTGGAAAGCTATGTATTTACTTCCAAACCAGAGGCTGGAGGGTTCTTAAAGATTTTAAGTGCAAAAAGAATCTCTCTCTTAAGAGTCAACATTAGTGACCATTGTTTGCTATTCAGAAAGGCCATCATAAAGCAGCTGCAAGCAAGACACCCTGGAGACCTCAGCGTGGGTGGGGGGAGATGGCAGGATGGGCCATGATGGGGCCCTGCTCCCAGCACAGCTCCAACAGGAGGGGCTTGGGACCCTGGCTCCACCTCCTACTGCTCAAGCCAGGGGTGATCCTGAGCTGGTCACTTCATCTCTCTGCTCCTCACTCTACTCATCTGCAATATGGAGACAAAGATAGCCACCAACTGATTGAGAAAATTAGCAGAAAGAAAATGTTCCAGCCAGTGTCATTAGGAGTCCCCAGAGGAATCTTGCGGTTGGATGCAAGAGCCTCTATCAGGGTCAGGGTGGTCCCCGAGCATGGGTTCTTCTGCCCGACACAGCCTCTACACTTGCTTCTGTCCCATTCTTTATGGGTTGCTGACAAAGATAGGGGACAGAAAGGGAGGTTTCTGGAAAGGGGAGGTGGTTGGGTTGGGCCAGCATGGCTGGTATCCCTGACAGTTGAAGGTGCCGGTTGGATGACAGGCACCTCAGAGGAGGCTGTCTCAAGGCCATGCTACACTGGGTAGAAATGATGAGCTTGCTGGTCGACCTGACATGTCAGAAGACGTGTTACTGCTGGAAAGTACAAAATAAGCAGAGTGCGGGTAACTAAACACTATTTTTATCGCCTTTCCGACACTCTCAGGCCACAGACAAAAGCTGCTGCCTAAGGGAGGATGGCAGGGAAATGTTTATTCTGAGCGAGGGGCAGCCTGAATATCAATGAGGCCCACGGGAGGTTGGCTGCAGGGGCTTCCAGGGGACACGGCCTGGCCACGGCCACAGTCACGTGGGGAGGCCTGGGGAAGGGGGCAGGGAGAAAAGCCCCAAACTCAGCCCTGTCTCCTGCTGCCCTGGGGGAGGGCCCTGACTTCTATCTGCCCAGCCCACGTTCCTTATTTCTGTGGCACCGGGGAACACGATCCTCTAGCTCTGGGCAAGTCCAATCTTCATGATGACAGTTCTGAACTCTTTTAGGGCAGGATCCTGATCTATGCCTTCGCCCTTCTCTTCCTGGTATCCACATAATGGTGTGTGTATACAGCAGGCACAGGAGAGCTACATCACAAAAGAAGGACTTATCCAAGGGCTTGGGAGGCATCCGTGAACAAAGCAGACAAAACTCTTGCCTTCATGGAACTTTATTCAAACATCAAGAGAACAGTAAATAATAATAATAAACAGTAAATAATAGTAATACACACAAATAATGAGTGGGGGAGACAGCAGGAGAACAAGAGAGAGAGGAACTTCTTGGAAAGCTGGCTACATTGACATGGAGGTGGCCAGGATCTTCCCAAGTGAAAAAAGCAAAAATCAACCACAAAAGAACATGCTTAAAGGGGCATTAGGAGGCTGGGAGGGGGGTAACTTTTGAAAGAATGTTCAAGGCAGACTTTCAACGGAAAGGGTAGGATTTATGCAGAGGCTTAAAGGAGGTGAGGGAGCAGGCTGTGTGGATATTTAGGGGAAAAACATTTCAGGAAGATGGAGCTGCAGTGCAAAGGCCCTGAGGTGATGTGTGCCTGGTGTGGTTCACCTTGCCAGGGGGACCAACAAGGAGGCCAGTGTGGACGGAACGGAGGAAGTAAAAGCATGAAAAGTAGAAGACTCTCTCAGAGAAAGGGGATGGGGGTTAGACCCCAAAACGCCTTCAAGAACCCTGGTTCTCAATGGGGCAGTGTCACCCCCAAGGGACATCCTGCACGTCTGGAGATCTCTTCAGTTGACACAGCTGGGGGTGGGGGTCCTGGCATCTAGTGGGTAGAGGTCAGGGAAGTTGCTAACCTCCGACACTGCCCAGAAAAAATAAGTGGAAGTGTTAGTCATTCAGCAACTCTGCGATCCCATGGACTGTAGCCCAGCAGGCTCCTCTGTCCATGGGGTTCTTCAAGCAAGAATACGGAAGTGGGCAGCCATTCCTTCCTCCAGGGGGTCTTCCCAACCCAGAGATCAAACTCTGGGTCTCCCTCATTGAAGGCAGATTCTTCCTTGGAGCCACAAGGAAAGACCCCCCGACTCTGCACAGGACGGCCCAGCAGATACTATCCAACCCAGTACGTCACCGAGTGCAAATCTAGATCATTGGAAGGACTTTGTTTTTAGTCCTGAGTGACTTGAGATTATTTGTTAAATGAATGAGCAACCCTACGCCTGCACCGATGATAACACAAATCGTAAGTCAGAAGGTGTTTCGTCTCCTTTAGAACCCTTTATCTTATAAATAGAGTCAGAATGAAAG
This sequence comes from Bubalus bubalis, assembly GCF_019923935.1. Taxonomy (NCBI): domain Eukaryota; kingdom Metazoa; phylum Chordata; class Mammalia; order Artiodactyla; family Bovidae; genus Bubalus; species Bubalus bubalis. Next base: position 26,553,645 of record NC_059180.1, read on the forward strand.
AAAGGGGAACTTCCTTCCTTCCAAAAGCACACAGTGGAACTCCTGGCTAGGAAATGTCCTGCTTTATGTGCAACCTAAAAGGAGGCCAGCTGTCTCTGGCCTGGTGACAACAGAAGGAACTTCTTGGAAAGCTGGCTGCAGTGACATGGAGGTGGCCAGGATCTTCCCAAGTGAAACAAAGCAAAAATCAACAATTAAAAACATGCTTGCCAGGACCCGGGGGTGTGATGGGAGGGCCGGAGGAGACCAGCTCATCATTTGCTTTTCCCCACGAGAAGACTGAGGGCAGGGGCCTCACTAGTGATTTCTTGAATGTTTTCATCTCTGATCTTCAAATCCTGGCCAAACCACTTCCAAAAACTGACAGTCTTGCCTTGGTTTCATGTGAGTGATTAAAGCATGGAGGACTCAAGGCCCCATTCCTGCCTCTGTGTTTGTGAATAATCAAAGGCTAATTAGCCACGGCCCCATGGGATGAGGAATTAGACGTGCAAGACATCTAAGAGGCTCTGAAAATAAAACTGTCCAGTGGATCTGACATGAATGTCAGCGGGGATCACTGGGGATGAGGTCAGCTGGGGCCAGGAGCCCAGAGCCCAGGGCCAAATGGGGGTGGATTTTTCCAGGGCTGGGCTGACCCTTTAGCTCACACCAAAGACGGAAAAGGACAGATGAGTGGCCGAGGTCCGGCCTTCCTCGGTCAGCTCATGGATCAATCACATCAAGGCAGTAAAAATCCAGAGGGGGCTTTGAGATGGGGAAGGGCAGAGGAGGGCTCTCCAGGCTGGAGTCAAACCACCAGGGTTCCAACCCTGGCTCCTTCACTTCCTGACTGTGTTAAATAGTCTAACCTCTTTGAGACTCATTTTCCTCATCTGTGAAATGGAACCAAACAGCAATAACTGGGAATTACTCTTGGAAATCACTTTGACTGGGAAGGGAAGGAATGGAGAAGACAGAATCATACTTGCTGATTCCAGGGTGCTAGATGCTGGGTTAAATGTTTAGACTTATTATCTTGTTGAATTCTCATAACAACCCAATGTGGTATAGGGTGTCCCATTAAAAATATGTATTTGGCTGTGCCAGGTCTTTTTTTTTTTATTTTAATTGGAGGATAATTACAATATTGTGATGGTTTTTGCCATACATCAACATGAATTGGTCATAGGTATGCCGGTCTTAGTTGAGGCATGCGGGATCTTGTTAGTTGTGACATGCAAACTCTTAGTTACAGCATGTGGGGTCTAGTTCCCTGACCAGGAATCAAACCTGGGCCCCCTGCACTGGGAGCTCAGAGTCTTAGTCATTGGACCACCAGGGAAGTGTCAGGTGTCTCATTTTAATAAGAGAATGCTGCAATTTAGAGGGATGAAACCACCTCTTAGCCAGGGAGTGGAATCCTCTTTCCTCCATGTTCTGTTAGTGACACCACCACATACAGAGAACATGGAACTTCCCACGTGTGCTACCAGGCCAGGTCCTCGTACCACACCTGAGAGCCAGCTATGAGCCTTGCTGCTCTGTTTCACAGAGGAGGAAACAGAAGCATGTCCATCACTGCCAAAAATCTCCATCAGGAAAACAGAGCCCCCGAAGAAAAATTCAAACAAATGCAAAATGTGTTTTGGGTCACACGACAGCCTCCTAAGGAAGGATGGTGTCTTATCTGGGGGTGAGGGAGTGGGCGGGGGTACATTGTGTCCAGGTCAGTACCAAGAAGTTTGGGGCCCTGAGGTTCACTACAGACTAAGCCACTGCACATCACACATTGAGTCCATGTGTTACTTAACCCTCACAGCGAGTCTGAAGGTAAGAGATCTCATTATTCCCATTTCATAAATGAGGCAGCTGAGGTTCAGGGAAGTAAAGTAATTTAAGCCATACAGCTGGTAAATGGAGATGTTAGAAGTTGAACCAGCTTGACTGACATGACCCTGGAGGCCCCTCAAAGTATGAAGACAGGAGTCAGTTGTCCTGAAAAATTATTCTGTTAGCAACTGTCTGATTTGGGGAGTCAGCCCCCCCTGCTCTGGCCTCAGTCTTCATCCTATAGGGTAGAGGCTTGACTGAATATCCCTCAGCTCTGACCCCCTGTGATGCCCTTTGCAGACCTTAAAGTGGTGGTTCTCAAGGTAAATGCTGTAACTGACCTCAGGGCCTTTGCACTTGCTGCTCTCAACACCTGGAAGCAATCTCCCCCCCAATATCCTCATGGTTTACTCTTCAGGAAACTGCTCAGAAGACATCTCCAAGAACCTCCCCTCAGTCAACAATAGGCATTTCCTACCCCTATTATTATGTTCCTTCCTGTGCCATTTATATCCCGGATGCTGTATATTTGCTTACTAGCTGTGTCCTCCAACTAGAATGCAGGCTCCTTTTTGCCTGTGTTCTATAAACACTCCCTAGTACCTAACAGGAATCAGGTAAACATTTGTTGCCTATCCACCTCATATGCTCCAGACAGAGTGAGAAAGCATGGTTAACCCCACCACCACAGTGGAATCCAGCTACATGCAATTGTCAGCCTGGCCGCCATGTTTAATGAGCCCAAGTGAGTTGGAGAAGATGGTAGACAGAGTGGGAGTGGGGCCACAGTAAAGCGACAGCCAGACTGCACATCCAGGATAGGCTAGAGGATTCTATGTGCACCAAATACCATTCATGCCTCTCCACCCTGTGAATCAGCTCTTCCTCAAGGAACGTACAGAACAAACCACTGCCAAACACCATTGGGTTTAATTACTCAGGTGATTTTAACAGCGCAGCAGACTTTAATCACAGGCCACACCGCTGCAGAGAGAGGCTGAAGGCAACTTCCACAAGCTTCCAGTCCCCTTCCCATGGTTTTCTAACTTGAGATCATGGTATCTAAGTTCGATTTAGTCTTGACGCAGCCACGGCAACTCTACCACTAAGGTCTAGGAGAAGTGGCTGTAATTTGCCCCCTGCAGACATGGAAGCAGGACCATTCTTGCTGGATCTCCCTGACTGCCAAAGCACAGCCCCATCCCTTATAAAAAGGGAAGTCTGCAGACAGAGATGCAGCTCTTAGAGAAAGCTTCAAAAGGACCAGCAGAACGGCAAGGATGTTGTTCTCCCCACAACCCGTGAGGCACCAAGACCCAGGAGAAGCCATGTGTCGCCTCCTTCCAAGCCCTCTTCAAAGCACGTACCCAGGCAGCAGGAATGAAAGCTGGCTGCCCAGGCTTTCTTTTAATGAGATGAGAGGTGAAGTTCAAAAATAACTGTGCAAAGCCTCGTAGGGAAATACCAGATGACACGAGGACAATCTGGTGACCAAATGCATAGAAGGTAGCAGGGGTGGGGAGCCCACGTCTAAATCAATAACCAGGTCAGGCAGGATGTGGGGGTCAAAACAGCAGCTTAGAAGCTAAGAAAGTGGTCCAATTGACCTTGGATGGCTCGGTAAGAATTTCAGTGGAGCTGTTTCCACACTCCCAACCAAAATGCTATCTTTGCACAAGTGTGCAGTGATTCCATGTCTAGGAATTTAACCTTCAGGGTTGCTTGCACTTAAGTAAAATGTCACACATGCGGGGAGGATTGTTACAGCCGAGTTTGTAATTGCAAGAGGCTGGAAATAACCCCAGCCCTCATCAGCTGTGGCCTGGATAAGTAACTTGGGCTATGCTGATGCAACTGGAACACCATGTGGCAATAGAAAGAATGAGGTGACTCTACAGGAACTGAAACAGGAGAGTGATGAGGTACACAGATCAGTGAAAAAAGCAAGACACAGAACAGAGCTGCAGTTACTTGGTGCTTGGCTCAAGGCACTCTAGCCGTGGCTCGAGCCTGACTGGCTCTCTAAGATTGAATTCCAATTCTCTCTCTCTAGCTGTGGGACTTGGGGCAGGTTACTGTACCTCTCTGGGCCTCAGTTTCTTCCTCCGTCACCTGGACTATTGATAAGTAGCAATATATCTAAAACACGCATGCTCTAGGGGTGATATTATTCCCCCCACCCTGCCAATGGGCAAAAGCTAACTCAGAGGATGAGGTAGTGAAAAAAATCTTAGCTATGACAACAGTGTGTGGTCCTCCAAGGCTCAGCCCTACCTGATCAATCTTATCCCTTATTATTTAATTGCTCTCACTAGGGAGAATTTAAATTAAATTAAATTTTTCTTCCTGGGAGGGTGCTAATGAAAAAAAAGGTTGAGGAGCCCTGATCTAAAGTACTCAGCAGCATGAGGCAAATGGGAATGACATTTACCTTGCAACGTTGCTGCGAGGCTTGAACGAAGTGTGAGCTGCAGAGGCCACACCGGGCTGTCTTTTCATCCAGATGCTGAATACTAATATCAATGCCCATTTCTCAGATGACAAGTGTGAGGTCCAAAGAAGTGACGGGAGTAGGCCAAAGGTCAAGAGCAGAGCCAGGGGTGTTTACCTGGTCTCCCTGACTCAGAGCTTCCACTCAGTGCCCTAGTGGGGCTCAGAGACCATGAGGTTCAGGTGTTCATGAAGCTGCCCTGAAATCTCAGTCTGGGGTTGCCTGGTCCACCCACACCCGGACACCCAGATGTGTTCCCTCCATCGAGCATCAGTGCAAGATGGTGAGTCCAGTCCAGGGATCGGGGTAGCAGATGGCCAAGAACTCCCAGCATGTCCACGACGAGGAAGCCTTAGAGCTGCTGTTCCTTTGCCCACACACTGGCCTCTTGTGAGTCCCAGCAGACATTTCCTACAGACCTGAGCACTGAGAACAGCTCTGCCTGCCATGAGCCACGATCTGCACCAGTTGTTTGGACAAGAGTGGTAGAAGGGAGTACGTTTGCTTTTCCTGCCGGCTGCTAGAAAGCCTGGAGCCAAATCTCCTGTTCCCCTACAAGCGAGGTTTTCGTGGCCTGAGTTTCATGGTCAGTTCTGACTCCAAGTTAAGGCCCCAGCCTCGTGTTTCCTTCCTTTGGCCTCATTTTAATCCATGCAATCTTCCTTTGTTTTATCAACTGCCATACACCCTCCCTAGAACAGGCAGGGGTGTGAAGAGATCAGTCAGCACACATAGAACTCCAAGAGGCTCCAGAAAAAGCCACCGCTGGCAAAAGAACTTGTGGGACCATGTCACCCAACTCCCTAGAGCCTTCTGAGGGAGGCTGGGAAGACGGGGGGCTGGCCCTTGGGCTTGGAGTGGTCAGGAGGAGAGGCAGGGTGCAGAGAAGGTCAAGGGAAGAGTAGGGAAGTGTATATATGGAGAGGAAAAGGGAGCATTAGCCACAGGGTCTCAACAGACTGATAGCCCACAGCACCCTGGTTTCTTCATTCATTCATTCAAGACCTACCATCGCAAAGCACTGTGTCCCCCTGCACAGGATACAATGATGAACTAAAAAATGATGGGGTCCTTTGCCCTCATGAAGATTATACTTCATTCAGAAATCAGCAACTCTACCTGCTGGGCCCAGTCTGGCCTGCCAGCTGCTTTGTGTGAAGTTTCATTGGAACCCAGGTGCACCTGTTCATTTACATGTCATCCACAACTGCTGGAGAATGACATAGCAGCACTGAGGAGTTGTGGCCGAGGCCATCTGGCCCCAAATATTGACTATCTGGCTCCTTACAGAAAGTCTGCCCAGCCCACATTTTATTTGTGAGTACTTAAAAATGCTTAAACCAATGAAAATGAAATTCTGATGCCCTCTTGAGACCCCAGTATTCTCTTCTATTAAATTGGCACAATAAGCATGCCATTGCAGGGATTCAATGGGAGAATGCATAGAAGCTCTCAGAAATAAGCCTAGAACACAGGCACCCACCATACTTGTTTATTCTCCTTATTACTGATAACTACAAAGGCTGGGAGTAAGAAGAGGAACAATTTCACTTCAACATGTCTTTAAAATACGTTCAGCCTCTTCAGTCTGATTCCAGGAATCAGTATGACTAGTTGATCTAAGTAATAGAGGCATTTTTCCAGGATATTTCACTCTGTTCTTGATTTTAAGATGAACACATTTTTTTCTCATTATTTTAACATTTCTGAAATTGAGGTTTATCTTAAAGTCACTGTGTACATATGATTTGTTAATTCATATTTGTTGAGGATCAGTGATGTAGCAGACATTCAGGATATAAGAACAAACCATCCCTGTGAACTATACATATATATATAAATATATGTGTAAAAATGCTTTGGCCACCTGATGCAAAAAGCCAACTCATTGGAAAAGACCGTGATGCTAGGAAAGATTGAGGGCAGGAGGGGATGCGGGTGACAGAGAATGAGATGGTTGGATGGCATCACTGATTCAATGGACATGAGTTGGAACAAACTCTGGGAGATAGTGAAAGACAGGGAAGCCTGGTGTGCTGCAGTCCATGGGATCACAAAGAACTGGACACAGCTTAGCAACCGAACAACAAGAACGTGTACAAATATGTGTTGTGCTTAGTTGCTCAGTTTTGTCCGACTCTTTGCAACCCTATGGACTGTACCCACCAGGCTCCTCTGTTCATGGGATTCTCCAGGCAAGAATACTGAAGTGGGTAGCCATGCCCTCCTCCAGGGGATGTCCCCAATCCTGGGATCGAACCCAGGTCTCCTGCATTGCAGGGTATGCCTATATATATAGTCCATAAGACATAATGTCAGGTTTGCATGGAGTTTACATGGGAATGGGGGAGGCAGACAGCGCCAGCACATAGTAGGTCAGTTGCTAATAACAGCTACACAGAAAAACAAAGCAGAGAGGAGGGACAGAGGACAGTGGAATTTTGTAGTTTACAAGTGGTGCTGTGGGGATGGGTTCCCCCAGGAGGTGATCTGAACCAGGGGAGGGAGTGAGCCTCCCGCAACTTGGTGCGCAGGGCTCCAGGCAGAGGAAATGGCAGATGTAGGCTCAGATGCAGAGACGCACATCCTTAGCCGTATGTCTTTTTCCCCTCTCCCCTCACTAAAGCCGTTACTAAGGGCTTGTTCTCCACGGATGGGTTACAGAAGCCCTGTGTGGGTAGCACAGGTGTGGTGTGAAATAATGGACCCTGGATTTGGACCGGGAAGGGGAAAGCGCTCAGTGACTGTAACACATTTCATTTCAGTTGACTCCTGCTCTCAGCTCCTTTGAAACTAGCTGACATGTGCTCTTGGCCCTAAACCTGCTGTAAACTTACGTCCAAATGCATCATCTGCCAAAACCTAGTAAATCCGCAGGTTAAGGTTTTTTTTTTTTTTTTTCTCTCCCAAAAGTCCTGGAAACTGGATGGGTTGTCATTGAAGTTGTAGGACCAGTTAAGCAAGTCCCAGTTCCTTCTCTGCACCTGGCCAGTAAAACTGAGTGAGGAAGTGTCTGTTTCCACCGAGTGTTCACAGAGCACTCAGAGAGAAGTAAACCGAAGTGTGTACATGTCCCCCAACTTTGCAGAGGAGAAGAGAGGACAGGGTCATGAGATCGTGGCTCTGACCTTCTTCCACAGGGATTCCTGGCAAACTCACCCAGAACAGAGCCACAAATCCAGAAAAGGCAGGGTCACGGCGTCTGGGTGGCTACGAGGTCTTGATCCCAAGCCCACGTGCACTTTCAGTCACACTTTTCAGTGTCATCGGCAGGTACACCCAGTCACCCTGTGTGCTCCCCCATCGTACATGACTGACTTCGAAGCTCATCCATTTCCTGGCATCAGGACCATCTGGGACAGGGGTGCAGATGGGGTTCAAGCTCACATGTCCAATGTGAGAATAAATCTGTGGTCGCTAATCTATTCACTTTCTCTGATTCCTGAAAACAACGTCCTTCTGGATTCTTGATGATGGCAGATGAGAATGTGTATGTGTATGTGTCTGTGTGTGTGTGTCTGTGTGTGTCTGTGTCTTACAGGGGTCAGCTTTTGTTTTCTGGGACATTTATTTATAAAACAGAATACCTTTTTTGCTGAACAGGTGAAGTGTTGCTCTACTAAAGCATTCATAACTGAACACGATAGGCTCTGGCTTCCTGAGAACTTTTATTTCCAGATGAAAATAGCCAGATCTGGAAACCACACATGTGAGAAACAGTCAGTCCTGTGTGCCAACCCTCTTCCTACAGATACTCAGGCAGCCATGGGGAGCCAGGTAGGGGTGCTTACTCATTGCTTCAAACCTGGCTATGCTCACCCGTCACTCCTCGGGCCTTGGATAAGACTAGCTGTGGTGGTGGAGGGTGGGGAGGGGGTGCCCTCTCTGGCCAGGGAAAATTGCTATGTTAAGTCCCTTCCCCGACACACAAAGATGGGAGTACACCTGAGACAGGGGACAGTTATAAAGTCAGTCCAGAGGGGTTTTGAGAGCCAAAGGGCAAATGAAAGCTCTTCCCTCTCCCTTCCATGGAGGTGTCTCTCCAGAGAACTTACCAAGTGCATCCTCCTGTTAGGAGAAAACATGTGGTGGTTTTAGGGGCTGAACATTTGTTTCCCACCCAAATTCATGTTACAATCCTAATCCCCACAATGGGAGGACTTTGGGAGGTGATTAGGTCATGAGGGTGGGGCCTCCATGAATAGCATTAGTGCCTTTTATACCAGGGACCCCATGGGAGCTCCTGCCTTCTTCCTGGCATGTGAGGACACAATGTAAAGTCTGAGGCCAAAGATAAGGAAACTGTGTTGCCTCCTGAACTCAGACTTCTTCCAGACTTCACAACCGTGAGAGATAAAATGTCTGCTGTTCATAAGCCATTCAGTCTCTGTTGGAACAGCCCAAGCTCAGACAGGTGGGGGTAGATCATAGGTGCATGTGAATGAAGAGAATTCAAATGGAGGTCATTGAGGAGGGGAAAAGAGTGAAAGAATGGGGGGGAAACGTGAGAAGTAGAGAGGAAGAATGACGGAGGAGAGAGAACACTTGAGAGAACAAACATCCAGACCACACAGGATTTTTACTGACTTTTAAAACTAAACTCCAAGTAGAATACAATGCCTCCAGACGTGTGTGTTTCACTTTATGCAGTACAGGCACTTCTGAAACACTGGCTATGAACAGAATTTTTTAAAAGTCCCTTTTGTATACACCTCTGAAAGCTCACAACTTGCAGGTGTCCCTCTGCCTTGGTCCATTTGTGCTGCTGCAACAAAAAACCACAGACTGGGTGTCTTCAACAACAGACACTTATTTCCCAGTTGTGGAGGTGGGTGAGCCTGAGATCAGGGTGCCAGCGTGGCAGTGCTGGTGAGAGCCACTTCCTGGCTTGCAGGTGGCTGCCTTCTTGCTATGTCCTCACACCGTGGACAGAGAGTTTCCTTTACTTATAAGGACAGTAATCCCAACACAAGGAATCCACTCTCACGATTTCGCTGAACCATAATCACCTCCCCAACACTCCATTTCCAAACACCATCACATTGCACGTTAGGGCTTCAACATATGAATTTGCAAGGAGGCAGAGGTTACAAATGTTTAGTCTACAACAATATCTCCAAACCATTCACAAGAACAACGATCCTTTGGGGAAATGGAACATCAGTCCCCAGTCTTTAAAATGTATCCCCTTAGCCCCTGAGTTTCCAACTCATAAATGTTCTTACTTTCATGAAGCCAAAGGATATTAGAGGCATGTACTCCAGCCTCCTCATTATACAGAGGACGAGTCTAAGGCTCAGAGAGGCAGGGATTGACTGAGGTCACACGGATGAAGTGAGTCACAGCTGAGTCTTGAAGCTGAGAGTCTGATCTCTTTGGTGCTACATGTCCGGATGGTTACTCACTTGTGCTGCCTGAAATAAGTGGGCCAGTGCCTGGGGCCTGGGAATCCGTTAGTTATATGAGCCTGTAGTTTTAACGTCCTATTTTCTGGATGTCAAAACTACATCACTGGGGTGTTTCTCTTTTTCATTACAGCAGTCATCCCTATTTTATTTATATTTTGCAGCAAAATGATTTAAATCAAATGTGCTTGGGCACAGAGGAAAATTTGACCTGAAAGCGGGTTTCTGTGGCAGAATGAGAGCCAGCAGATACTTATTTCCTGCCTTTCTGAGACCAGTAACATCCTGGTACAAGGCGATCCATCAATACATCTTTCATAAGGGTTGCTCTGCACAGTGAGGTGGAAAATCTTTCCAATGACTCTGGCCCATTTGTAATTCTGCCCTGAATAAAAGAAGGGATTGATTGGGGCTTGGATGGCTTCCATGCCCAGGGGCCTTCCTGCACCCTAGGAGGTTGAGTCTATAAGTGGGATTCAATTGGGCAGTTGCTCCTGGAGGGAGTGCCCAGCAGGGGTGAGGATGGCCTCTGAAGAGTGAGCAGTGATGGGCAGATCGTGCTCAGCCTTCGTCTGCTGGGTCTGCAGAGGGGTTGATGCCTGGAAGTCTCTAAAATAAAGAGGCTCACAAGGGATGACAGGGAAGGCTTGCCACTGGGTGTTAGACACAGCAGATGCACTGCCCCCCTGAGTGATATCCAACACAGGGTCGGTGTAATGGAGCCTCAGCACGTCCATCAGCCAGTCTGTTGGCATCACTTAAGAGTCCACAGTGGGCTGTGAGGAGTGGGAGAGCACGAAGGCTCTGTAACAGGGCGAAGGGGTGTCGGGGGTTGAGAAGGGTGGCCCATTCCTCCAGACATGTCCACGAGCCCAACCTCCCAAAATGGCTGCCTACGTCCTGGGCGCTCCGTTGGCTGGGAGACCAGGAGGCCAGAGTTCAGTCTTAGACGCCGCTACTCACTATCATCCTTTGAGTCATCAACTTCTCCCTCTGGGCCGTGCTCTTGTTTCCTACAAAACTGGGGCTGCTTATTTTAGGGGAGTGGTCTTTGACTTGGGGGAGCAGGGCAATTTTGCCTCCCAGGGGACATTGGAAATACCAGGAGACATTTTTGATTTCCACAACTCAGGGAGGAAGGGTCGGCTGCTGCTGCCTTCGAGTAGGAAGAGCCACGTTGCCAAACATCCTAAAATGCACACAGCCCTCTTGCCCCACACGACAAAGATCCAGATCAGTATGTCAGCAGTGTGTCAGTTGACAAAACATGCCTCAAAAGTTGCTATGTGACATCCCTGGACTATGAAAAGTGGGGCACAGCCCAGAAGGGGCAGGCCCTTCTCCCTACAGAGCTCTTCCCCTTGACCAGCTCCCCACCCACCGCCTATGAGGTGGGGGAGGACTCCACTATACCCACCACTGCTCCCCCCGGCTCCTCTAAGGTGGCTGGGGTGCAGAGAAGAATGAAACTCCATCTGCCTCCTCACAGGCTGGTTTAGTCTTAAGACACCTGCCCTTGTTCCTGCAAACCAACCCAAAGATGCCCTCAGTCCCTAGGTTCCCTCCCACTTCCCAGGCACGTGGACTTGACGGAGACCCTTCTCTCATCCAAGCGCCAACTTTGTGATAAATGGGATTACAGAACCTAATTCAAGCCTGAGGTGCTGTAAGTTGTAGAAATCAGCATCCCTCCCAGTGCCTGGAACACAGGAGAGGCTCAGTAAATGGAATTCATTATTTTCTGCGGGGAAAATAATGCCTATTTCCTCTAACAGCCGTGAGGATTACAGGTAAAACAGGAAACGTGGTCAGCACGGTGCCTCCTGCCACGGCTGGTGCCAAGTGAATCTGGGTGGATGGGGACAGAGGGATGCAAACATGAAGGACAACAAGAAATGAAGGTTCATGGAAAAGCAAAGGTCCACTCAGAGCCCAGCATGAAGGAGAGCTCTAAAGGTATTTGCCCAGTGGAGGCTCAGGGAAGCACAAAGGATCTACACCAGGGTTTCTCAGCCTCAGTATTACTGGCGTTTGGGGGCAGATGACTTTTTGTGGTTGGGGAGCTGTCTATGTACTGTAGGATGTTGAACAGCATCCCTGGCCTCCAGCCACCAGATGTCAGGAGCATCTCTCACTCTGCATCCCAGCTATGACAGCCAAAACTGTCTCTGGACTCTGCCAAGCATCCTCTGGGGGCACCATGGCCCCTGGTTGAGAAGGGCCTGACACACAGCGGGCCCTCACTCAACAACCTGCTGGCAAGGGCTGAGGCTCGAGGGCACGGGACTGAGCCACCCCCACCTGCCTTCGCTGCTGCAGCCTGGCTCTCACTCATGATGAATGAGTGGAGAGAGGACCAGGGCAGACACCAGCTCCATTTCTCTGAAACCGCTGGACAGTGCATCATTTGTCCTCTGCCTTGTGAAGACGGCAGCTTTTCTGAGAAGCCATTTTTCCAGCCCTGAAGATTTCATGTGGAGATCGCAGTAAATACCCTCCCACTCAACCTGCCTCTTGTCCCTCTCCTTCCAAAGGGATCCTTCTGATTCCAAATGGTTTAATCGCCCTATTTTGTGGATGAGTCACTGCAGTCGAGAAGATGAAGAGGTATGGAGTTAAGCTGTAGGTTTGTGGTTTGGGCTTAGAGTTGGCAAAACCCATGCTTCTCTTTAGCATCTGAACACAAACCTTAGAAGATGCTTAGGGAGGTTATGGAGAGAGAAAGCAAAATGCATAGGTTCACAGGTATATAGGTGGAGGGATCCCAGGGGAAAAGGAAGAGAGGGGGAGAAATGTGATGTGAGCTCAAAGGCAGCTGGGTTGGAGGCTGGTGGCAGGAACTTATCACCTCTATGATGATAGGATTAGATTAAAACTGCCAGGTTCTCCCTTTAGGAATGAGCTGCAACTGAACTGAATTACTGGACACTTCGTCTTCCTCTTGTCCCAATTCCAATCCCCCACCCAGTTCTAGGTCTCCCTTGGTCCCATCCACTTCTCTCCAGCTCCTCCATTACTTGTAACCGGACGAGAACTACAGATGTCTGACTGAGCCCCTTCATGAACTTTACCTGCCCATCCATCCCTTCTCCCGCTGGCAGCCAGAGAGATCCTTTGAAAAGACAAATCAGATGCTACTACTTCACTTAAAATCATTCCAATTCTCCCTATTTTTCTGAAGATAAAGACAGAATTCCGACTGCAGCCTGCAGAGCCCTGTAAGACACAGCCCCTGCCCTCCTCCTCGGCCCCTCTTCACTCTCTCCTACTTCTTGGCTTTCTCTCCAGTCATTATGAGTGGCAATGAATTCCTACTGAGCCCAGAGCCTTTGCACATGCTGCTTCCAGTCTCCACGTCCTTGCTTCAGCTTAAATGTCACTTTCCCAGGGACACTCTGCCGCCCCTCCCTGGTCAGGTTTCATAGTGGAAGCCCTCAGGACGCTCAGCCTCACTTCACCACACTTATCAGTGCCTCGCTCAAGGACTGACATCTGTCTCCAAAACAGACGGTGACACTGTCTGAGGCAGAGAGGGAATCTGTTTTGCCCACTAACGTGACTTTGCTCTACACAGTTTCAGCGCACGTTTACAGAATAAATAAATGTTTAAACAGGGGGAGGAAGAGAAAGGCTTGCTCCAAGTGTGGGCAAAGTGTCCCTTTCAGGGGTCACATGCCACGGCTCCACTCCCAGACACTGTTAGGGTAGAAATGGGGCCAGGCAGAGCGTGGTATCTGCCTGCTTGCACAGACTATAGCTGATCCTTCCCTCCCCACCTTACAAGCTTCTCCTCTTCCAGCCGTGGTCACATGAAGACGGATCCTGGCTCCTGGCCCCCAGCCCTCCATGAGAAGAACCACTCCTCAGTCCAGGATAACCAGCCTCTGCAAATCTACGCACTGTCTCATCAACAACAACAAATTGTCAGGTCCCTACTGACTGGGCAATGGAAAGGTGATATGGACTGTGACCTCCAGGAGCCCAGCAGCATCTGCATCACTTGGAGGCTGGCTGGAAATGCAGACTCCCAGGCCCCACCCTGGACCTGCTGAATCAGAATCTGTACCTGAACAAGAGCCTGGGAGGATGGGGTGGGGTGGGGATTGGTGTTAAAGTCTGAGAAGGCCTGGGCTCCCGGGAAATCCCATGGACAGAGGAGCCCAGTGGGCTACAGTCTATGGGGTCGCAAAGAGTCGGACACGACAGAGCGGCTAAGCAACAACAGAGTGGGCTCCTCAGAGCCACAGGGGGTGGGGGCTGTTAGACTGTGGCTCTCCCTCCCGCACCCCCACTTTCTGATGCAGGAGGCCAGGGGCGTGGCAGGAAAACCTGCATTTGTCTCAGGTACCCACATGGTACTGATGCTTCCTGTCCACGCAGGACCATATTTTGAGAACAACAGCTTTGCAGCCTTGTAGGGGTCCAGGAAGAGGTCGGGGGTGGGGGGGTCCCAGGAAGGCAAGTGTGAGCTGAAGCTCACCAGACAAGAAGGGTTTGAGGGGCAATCCAGACAGAGGGTGCTGCAGGGGCAAGACTCAGTAGCATGAAAAAGCAAGGTGTGCTCAGGGAATGTCCTTCATCAGCTGGGTGGGGGGAGATGGGGGAGGCAAGGGGACGGGAGAGAAGCAGAGGGGACCTGGAGGCCACAGAAACTCTGTTTCCCCTCGGTCTGCAGGATCTGTCGTGGCCCAGCACCACAGAGGATGGACTGAAGCATCCTCAGTGATCACCCTTGTCACCATCAGCTCACCTAACGTTCACGGGGTTCTAGCCACACCCCAAGCCTTGTCCTGAGGCCTTACATGCCTTAACACATTTTTCTTTCTTTTTCAACTTTTAAAAGTAAATAATTATTTATTTTTAAAGAAACAAAGATTTATGTAAGCCTTCCCTGGTGACTCAGTGATAAAGAATCTACCAGTCAATGCAGGAGACACAGGTTTGATTCGTGATTTGGGAAGATCCCACATGCCATGGAGCAACTAAGCCATGGGACACAGCTGCTGGGCCTGTGATCTAGACCCCAAGAGCCACAATGACTGAAGCTCATGTGCCCCAGAGTCCACGTTCCGTAAAAGAAGCTGCCACACTGAGAAGCTCGTGCCCTGCAACTAGAGAGCAGCCCCTGCTTGCCACAACTAGAGGAAAGCCTGCACAGCAACAAAGACCCAGCACAGCCAAAACTAACTAAAAATTAAAACAAGTTACAAACTCACAGAAACTCACCAAGATATTCCAGGGAGGGCCATGATCCTTGGCCCAGCATCCCGCATAGTGACATCATATGTAACTGCAGTGTTGTGTCAGAGTCCGACAATGAACATCAGCCCAGTACTGCTAACCAGACCACAGGCCTTAGTTAGGTTTCAAATTTTCCTTGCACTCATTTGTGTGTGTGTGTGTGTGCGTGTGTTTAGTATTGATTCCTCACCACAACCCTATAAGATCTCATTTTGCAGATGAGGAAACAGAGGTACAGAGAGACTAAAACTTGCACAAGGAGGGCAGGACGCAGAAAT
The DNA here is from genome assembly GCF_019923935.1 of Bubalus bubalis. Classification (NCBI taxonomy): domain Eukaryota; kingdom Metazoa; phylum Chordata; class Mammalia; order Artiodactyla; family Bovidae; genus Bubalus; species Bubalus bubalis. The sequence continues at coordinate 26,568,872 of NC_059180.1, forward strand.
AAATTCCTGAAGTCTAAAGCTGATGCTCCTTATTGCTTCTCTGGCAAGTTCTGGTATTTACGCAAGTTCTCACGGATCAGGGATGTTCCCAGGGGTATTCATATCTGAGAAGGACTGCTGGGTGCCACATGGACACTCCAGGCCTGTCCTAAGGGACCAGATTTTTTGGGAAAGGGCCCACTGGCAGAAGTCGAGTGGAGAAGCTGGAGGAGAGGGCTGTGGCCACAGATGTCCTGCCCCGGTGGGTCTGAAGTGGTCTCACTCTGGCTCAAAGGTGTTCCTGTCTGCCAGGTCTGCCCCCGGTACCTGGTCTGGTGATGTTTGAAAGGCTGCCCTGGGCTGTCTGCAAGCATCAGGACCAGACAGAAATCTGCTGTTCCACATCTCAGCCCCTTCCCTGGCGTCTGGCAACCCCACAGAGGCCTGCTTGTGAGGGCAGGAAGCAGGAGCCTGGTCTGCTTGGCCAAAATCTTGGCCTCTGGCTGCTGGGGCTAGAGTAGGGGTGGGCATGGGCGGGGAGAGGGGGCACACAGTGAGGCCTTACAGCACGGAACAAGGCCTCCCTCTCCAGCAGGGCCTCCAGACGCCGCCTCGTGGGCAGCCACCCACCAGACAAGGCTCCTCTTTGCCGCTACTTTTATGGCATGTGGGGCTCCTTGGAAGGGAACGTTCCTTGTGCTTATAACTCTGTAAGGATGATCTGTGTGTGCAGACAGGGACTACCCAGACCCACAGACGCTGCTTGATTTCTAGCCAGAGAAGTGGGGCTGTGGGTAAATTCTTTCCTTCTTCAACGTGGCACTCTGTTCATATTGCTATAATGCTGCTGGTATAGTTAGGTAAAAAAGGTTTCCTTTCATTAAGGGAAAAACAACTCAAACCATAGGGGGAAAATGTTTTAAAAAATCCGCTGTGATATTAGGAACAATTCTGCCTCCAGGTGGGGCAACTATTCTCAGGGATCCATCAGTAAGCTCGTCTCTTAACCTCTCCAAGCCTCAGTTTCACCAACTGGAAAGTGAAAATTAGGCTGGAAGGATCTACCCCAGATGGCTAACCCACAGAGCTCTGTATGGGAAAGGGTGAGATTGAGGGGTTAAGGGGGGGGGGGGGTCTCTTCTATTCTGTCCAGAGATTCCAAACACCGCCCCAGCAGGGCGAGTCACTGAGTCCCAGTCGTTGATCCAGGAGCACTGGACAGGGCTTGTCCAGCCCAGAGAAGATGAAAACCCAATTGTCTAAAAACGTTCTACAGGCCAGAGCAAACTGGTTGATTTACTACTTGCTAGTTTTCACTTCTAAGCAGACTTTGCCCAGGAGTCATTTCAGGAGCTCTCTGTAATCCTTGGGTCAGGAGACAGAACGCTCTGTAGCGACAGGCCCCGAGCTAATGAACCATGGTCCCCGAGTGTCCACCAGCTCCTCACTCCCTGGCAAGGAGCCTGATGGGGCTCTGACTGAGCCTCCCATCCATCGCCCACACACCAGCACCTTGGGCGCTGCAGAGGAGGGAGTGTGCAGTCAGCCCACCCCAGTTGCACACTGGCTGAGTCAAAGTCACTTTTAAAGCCCCCTAGAAACTACTAGATTCTATATCCCAGAATATGCATTGCAGGTTTCCCTCAGAGCACCAGAGGTTCCTCTCTCAACACCACCCCCAACCCCCACCACTATGAACTGTTTCTCCACAAATGGCATTAATGTGTCTGCTCTTACTTTAAGGGAGAGGAGACAGACACACAATTAGTTTAGAGCAGCATGTAAAACCAAACTGCACTTTATACCTCCCCCACCCATAAAAGGTAAGCCTGCCACGAAAGACAGAAAAGCCAGAAAACCACTGAACTAGACCTAGAAGATCAATACCTACTGTGAGGGAGGGAAAACTTTATCAACCAAAGCTAACAGAATGATCACAACTGATATTAGACAAGGCTCTGAGCTTCCTGGTGGCCTAAGCAAAAAGGGATGCCTTCTGTTACCTGACTCACAATCCGTTACCTAGAAGCTCAAAGAAACAAGAAAAACTCAGTCCTGGGGCGATGTGCCTGAAAGGGGTGAGGGAGGGAGGAGCCAGTGGGCAATCAAGTCCAGAGGTCAGTGGGAGCTTTGCCAAGGAAGGGCCTTTGGCTCACACTTCAAGTGGCATGAGAGCCAGTGGAAGGCTGAGTGCAGAGACATGACCTCATCCAACTCGTGATTTAAAAGAACAGCTCTCCGGAAGCTGAGCTGAGAATATCTGCTGAGGGGTGGGAGTCAGAGAAGGGGAGGGAGAAGAAGCAAGCAGATGTGGAGGCTAAAGCAAAGTGCCAGGCCAGGGATGGCGCACAGCCTTAGAATAACACCAGAGTACTACCTACCAGTCTTGGCACACTCTGAACTCATCCCTCCATTCAGTCCCAGCTCAGGCCTCTTTCCTTCCATCTTCTCCCTTCAGCTACGTTGATCTCCATCCATTTCTCGCTCTGTGTGCCCTGTGAGTTTGTCACTCTGGGCATCTGCACCCCCTCATCCTTTAAGCATTCTCTCCTTTCCCAGTACCCAGTCACAGCAGGTCATTGTTGCAGTGTTGGTCCACGTTTTAGTGGGTTGATTCTGGCCCATCTCTCCACCATCTTGGTCATCTCATGAAGACCAAGACCTGCCTTCCACTGCATCTCCTCCAGCACCACAGCCCAGGATCTGACACATAACAGGCGCTTAATAAATTCGGAACCCTCTGAGGCAGACACAGAACGACTCCTAGGTTAGGAGATGGAAGCTCACAAGGTCACCAACCTGTTGGGTGGATCCCTGATCTGCCTCTCAGGCCAGTGCTTTTGACCTTTATATCCAATTGCTCTAAACTCAAATCAGAATATCTAGCCTGGATCTTTCTCTGCAAGATTTTTCTTTTAATTTTAAACTTTTTATTTTGTATTGGGGCATATCTGATTAAAAATATTGTGATAGCTTCAGGTGAATGGTGAAGGGGGACTCAGCCATACATAGACATGGATCCCTCCTCCTCGAAGCTCCCATCCAGGCTTCCACATAACATTGAGGAGAGTTCCACGTACTATACAGTCCTTGCTGGCTATTCATTTTAATTTTTTTTTAACATCAAAAACATTTTATATTGGGGTGTGGCTGTTTAACAATGTTGTGGTAGTTTCAGATGAAGAGCGAAGGGACTCAACCAAACTTATGCATGAGGTTATTCATTTTAAATACAGCAGATTACTCTGCAAGATTCTTACCACTGAATTAAATCAAGGTCTCTGGGCTATGATATGGGGCCAACAAGAATGCGATGACAACCTGCAACACTCAGAGAAGAGGGTTAGGAAGCTGCAGCCGGACCTGAGTCAGGCCCCAGCAGAGAGCGAGAGCAAAGCGGGATTAAGCAGGATCCCACCTGGCTGGCTGGCCTACTGCTGCCATCTTCCACAACTCACAACACAAACTGTCCTCCCTTCAGTACACAGCCTTTATCTTATCAATTTTCTAGGTTGTAGCAACCAACAGTGGAATCCACAGGAAATTAAGCGTATTGACTCCGTCTTTGGATACCACATGGAGAAAAGATATTTACACACGTCATCTGGGCCTAGGGGACTGGAGGTTTTTGGCAGCCAGTATTTACTGAGTTTCGGAGAAGGCACTGGCACCCCACTCCAGTACTCTTGCCTAGAAAATCCCATGGACAGAGGAGCCTGGTAGGCTGCAGTCCATGGGGTTGGTAAGAGTCGGACACGACTGAGCGACTTCACTTTCACTTTTCACTTTCATGCATTGGAGGGGGAAATGGCAACCCCTTCCAGTGTTCTTGCCTGGAGAATCCCAGGGACGGTGGAGCCTGGTCGGCTGCCGTCTATGGGGTCGCACAGAGTCGGACATGACTGAAGCAACTTAGCAGCAGCAGCAGCAGCATTTACTGAGTTTTGAATGACAGTTGAGGGTTGGGGGAGGGAGCACAGTTGCCTTGCTTCCCAACTCCATGCAGATTTCCGAGTCAGGGGACCCCTTCTCCTGAGGCCCTCTTTTACCTCTACTTGACTGATTTGGAGAGTGGAAGGATTTGGGATTAAAGCTAAGTTTTCACAGAACCTGGTATCTGAAGCTGGTATTTTAAGCTCCAGCCAGATTTAAGGGGCCTCTCGTCATCGGCAGCGATGAATTGCGATGTGAATCCATTTCTAGCGGTTTGCCTCGTGCCATCTCCATGGTTCCTTGAGCTGTAACTTCTCCTCAGGTCATTTATGAGCGGAGAAAAAAGGCAACCTTTGCGATTCATGGCAGATACACCAGAGGTCTGGGGAATGAATGTCCAAATACAAAGTAACCATAAATACATAATAACAGCAACAGCTAACATTTAATGGACTAGCACACGGTGCCAGGCACTGTACAGATATTTACATGCAGTATCCCATGACCCTCATGTGTTCTTTTGTAATTGAAATGAAATTCAGGGACTTTCCTGGCAGCCCAGTAGTTAACATTCACACTTTCAATGCAGGGTGATGCAGGTTTGATCTCTGGTTGGAGAAATGAGATCCCACATACCGTCAAAAATTAAGAAGTGGGAAAAAAAAAAAAAAACCAATAAACTATGATATGATGCGTGGTCACAGAGGATCTTTTAAACTAAATAAATAAAATAATAAAAACCCAAGTTCCTTCTCATGGCCTGTGAGACGATCTGGTGACTGCCCACCTCCATCAGCTCCTTCCTCCTCCCCTCACTCATTACTATGTTTCAAGCACCAAGCCAGGCTCATTCCTGCCTCAGGAATTTACACACCCCACTCCTGTGCCTGGAGTACTCCCCTGCAGCCCTGAATGTCTGTCTGACTGACTCTCATCATTCAAAGTTGGGCTCCAATACCACCTACCCCCACACAAACCATGAATCCATCTCATCACCCTGTTTAATTTTTCTATAGCAGCTTTCCATGTCCTTGAAGCTTCTTATTTATCCATTTGCTTAGGTGTTCATAGTCAGTTTCTGCTTACGGAGCTCCATGAAGTCAGGGACCCTGGACTCCTAGCACACTCAATGTCTGGAGTGGTACCAGCACACAATAGGTCCTGCATAAATACTCGAAGAAGAAATGAGAGGGAAACTGGAACCAGGGTTTGCCTCTGACATCAGTCCAAAGCCTGGGTTCTTAACCGCTAATCTACACTGCCTCAGCACAGGACATCTCTAAGGTACAGGGTCAGATGTCCCGGTCTGCTTCTCTCACTAGCTAGAGGTCTGTTTCCTGCATGCTAGAATCAAGTCGGAGCCCCAGTAAAATCCAACGTTAGGCATCAATGATGCAGATTCCCAACAGCAACTGTAGCTCAGAACCTGGCCCTTGAAGTCAACAACTGATGCTACCAATGTATATAATGAACTCCTAGGTGTCACAGACAATGCAGAGATGAGTCAGAAAAGCATAGGGGAGGCAAGCACGGCTGTCTGTCAAGTAGGCTGGTCTAAGAGCTGCCTCCACTTTCTAGGCCTTGGTTTTCACATAAATAAAATGGGGACAATGGCTGTCCATCTATTGTTAAGGGCCTACTTTCAATGCCATGTCCAGAAATACATGGAAAATATCAATTACAGAGCCTGGCACTATGCAAGCAGCTAATAAGTGGTCACAAAAGATGTATTAAATGCCTGCGGTATTCAAGTCAACTGGGAACCTGTCAGAGTTCCTCTCTGCCTCTTAGATCCTAGAAGAACAATAGGAAGAGTGCTGTCTCCATTGCTTTTCCCAAACCCCATCTCAGAACACACAGGGTGACTGAGGGGCAGAGCAGGAAACAAGAGCCATTCTGGGCCATGTCGTGTCCAGGTCGCATAGCCTGGGTTTGGAATCGGCTTTGACAGCAGCTCTGTGACCTTGGTGAAAGGATGCAGCTTCACCCCCTTTCCTCAGTCATCAGGTGGGATAACGGCCGTGTCACTGGCTGCTGCCCACCTCTCTAACCTCATGTCCTAACCTCCTGCCAAGCCCACTCATCACACCCCCTCCCCATTGGACTTCTTCATATCTTCAGTCTGAGTCTTTGGGAGTCTGTGTCTGCTCTTCCCTCTGCCTGGAACAGCCTTCCTTCTGGCTCTGTCTTGGCAAAGTGGCCCCTTTATAAGATCTGGCACTTCCCAGGTGGTGTTAGCGGTAAAGAACCTGCCTGCCAATGCAGGAGATGTAAGAGACATGGGTTCGATTCCTGAGTAGGAAAGATCCTCTGGAGAAGGAAATGGCAACTCACTGTAGTATTCTTGCCTAGAGAACCCCATGGACAGAGGAACCTGGCAGGCAAACCATGGGGCTGCAAAGAGTCGGACATAACTGATGTGACTTAGCACATTGTAAACTCTGCCTTAGAGTCTTTACCATTAAAACAGGGGGGCTTCCCTGGTGGCTCAGCTGGTAAAAAATCTGCCTACAATGCAGAAGACCTGGGTTCAAGCCGTGGGTCAGGAAGATCCCCTGGAGAAGGGAATGGCAACCCACTCCAGTATTCTTGCCTGGAGAATCCCATGGACAGAGGAGCCTGGTGGGCTCTAGTCCATGAGTCACAAAGAGTCAGACACAACTGAGCAACTAACACTTTCACTTTTTTCACTGATAACAGTACCTACCTTACAGACTTGTTTTCAGCATTAAATGAGTTAACATATGTAATGCACTGAGAATTAGGTCTGGTATGTGAATAAACATACCAGATGAGACAGTTCAATGGCATCATCGACTCAGTGGACATGAGTTTGAGCCAAACTCCGGGAGATGGTAAAAGGGAAGTCTGGCATGCTGCAGTCCATAAGTCCATAAAACACGACTGAATGACTGAACAATGATGTGAATAAGCAGCGTCCAGTAGTAGCAGCAGCAGCAGTAATAATACTCCTGTCACTACTCTTCTGTGGCACAGAAACCCAAGGTCCACGCAGGTATCTTCCCTTTCACAGGTATGTCTGCTCTGCAACCAGTGGTTCTCAAACCCAGGCAGCCCATCAGAATCACCTGGGAAGCTCAACATTATCCTCACGCCTGGGCGACACTCAGCTCAATTAGAGTTGACTCTCAAGTAACATGGGTTTGAATTTCAAGGGTCCACATAAATGTAGATTTTTTTCAATAGTAAATGCTGTCATTCTACACTCCAAAGATGGTTGAATCTGAGGATAAGGACCCTTGCATACCAGGAATTATGGATACCAGGCAGCACAGGTACCTAGGGTCGACTCTACATTATATGCAGATTTTCAATTGTGAGCAGGGAGGCACCTCTAAGCCCCGAGTTGTTCAAGGGTCACCTGAACATCAGCCACTATAGCAGGGAACACAGGCATCTGTTTTATCCTCCCTAGGTAATTCCAGGGCAGCACTGAAATCGAGACCCACTGTAAACTCCTCAGGCTCAAAGGGCCTCAAAGCTCTCTGCTGTACTCTCCCCTTGCCAGTAGATTTTAACCTTTTCATCCTACTATCCTATGATCATTCCTAATGAAACAGCTGGCCTATTTCTCCCTAGAGCAGTGGTCCTCAACAGGGGGCAATTTTGTCCCACATGGGTATTTGGCAATGTCTGGAGACACTCTGGATATCACCACGTAGGGGAGAGAATACTACTGGCCTCTCGTGGGTAGGCACAGGGATGCTCAACCCCCTACCGTCACAGGACACCACTACAGAAAAGACTTATCCAGCCTCAGATAGCAACAGCACTGAGGTTGGAAAACTTGCCATAGAGACATTTTTTCTGTGGGTGTGGGGAGGACAACAGAAAATGAGAAGAAAGAAGAAAAAATCAGGGGAATTTGTCATTACTGAATATCAACCTCTAGCCATGTGCCAAGCAGATTCTCATGAATAATGACAATAGCTGCTAGTCTCTGAGTATCTTCAACGGATTACAAGACTAACTCCCTGGTGTATCTTACTTAAGCACAAGGCAATGTCCCCACTTCACCCCTAAGAAAGCAGGGACAGCAAGGGTAGGTAACCAAGCTAAGGTCACAAAGTTTGCACACACCAGATCTAGATTTTAGCTCCTTTTTTTGATTCCAAAGTCAAGGCTGCCCCAGCTCACATTTCCTGACCCTCGCCATATGCCAGGCAATGTTCTGAATGCTTACCGTGCAGGAACTTCATCTTCACAACAAATCTGTGAACTAGATACCACTATGGTTATCATCATCATCCCCATTTTGCAGCCTGAAAACACTGAGGCAGGGTAGAGCAAAGCCACTTGAAGAATTTCACACAGCTCGTAAATAGCAGAAGGGGAATTTGCACCCAGGCAGCCTGTATCCAGAAATCGGATCACGCCCATCACACTCTACTGCCTCTAAGAAAATGATGAAAAGGAAGGATTGAACTTCTCCCTGCCATAGGATATTTGCACAAGCAGTTCCCTCTGGCTGAAACTCTCTTCGTCTGGCTTCTCTGTCCAGTCAACATTTTTCCCCCACTGGCTCTAAGCTTATATACTTCACTTCTCTGGGACACCCACCCTGACCTTCAGATCAGGCGAGTTACCTCTGTTAAACCCAGTCTCCTTCACAGCATTTCCCGGTTTACAATGAACTCATGCAAGTGTTCCGTTAATGTCAGTTTCCTTCTCTAAACGACAGACTTTGTGCAGACAGGGACTGTGCCTGCCTTGATCCAAGCTAAAGCCCGGACGCCTGGCATGATGCCTGGCACAAAAGAGATGCTTAAGAAAAGCTTGTGGTTGAATGCATGAAGCAAAGGACCAGAAGCCAAAACAAGAGCTGGTGCCTGACCAGTCCATTTCCCCAGCCCCAGAGAGGAACAGAGCCATCCAGTGGGGCCTGTCCAAATGCCTCCAGGACAGGGCAGGGCAGCAGAATACACCAGGCCAGTTGGCAGTGGGGACCATAAACCCACGTCCCAGAGCCATTTCTTCTTCATGGTGGCTGCTCTTTGTCATTTTCCAATCAACGCTGGTTGAGTTCTAATTGATTCTCTCTGATATCCCTCTCCAGAAGGGAGAAAGGCTCTGTTTACTGGGGCAGTGCATAGAGGACAGGCCTTTTCTTCCTGCTGTATTTAATGCTGCTGCTAATCACGGAGATTAGACTAAAACAATTACAACAGCTAATTAAAGAACAATGCAGTTTTTGGCATCTTCACGCAGACGGCACCATCGGGAATTCCTAACTCGGGCAAAGCAGGGATAATTAAAACCCCGGCTCAACTCTCCCCACTCCAGCAGCTGGATCACGCTGATTAAACTGCAAATAAAACACATGAAACCAACACTTTGTAGTCTATCCAATTTCACTTAAAAGGGCTTTTAACTGTTTCATAAACAGAGAAGCCGTAAACAGCAAATTATTTAACTAAAGCCAGTTATTTCGTCATTGCGGTTTTCTTTATCGCCAGCACTGGACTTGTGCATGCCGCACAGGGGACATCAGGCTGATGGACTCTGAGGACCCACGCTCCAAAGCATGATACCACTCACTCCTGCTTGCTGGCAACAAGACACCACCAACCATATGATGCAGCTGTATTCTCTGGGCTTTGGATCCCAGATCCAAAGATCAGGTACTGCCCGTGCCCCCTAAAATGCCCAGTTAGCTCTCGACTCTCCATCAAGGAAGGCAGAGAGAGAGAGAGAAGGTGACAAAGTGTGGCTAACGTGGAAAAATGTTTAACTGTAGAACATATCGAAGTTATTCAAAGGCGGCCAACTTCGGACCTAAAATGGAACCAGTACTGTTACAAGCAAGGAAAAGCCTTCTTCTCCGGCTGCAGGAAGACATTTAACAACATCTGGATGCGAAGGCATGCTTAATTTAGATGGAGCCACTCTGAGACCCCAGTTCAGACACACTTCCCAACTCATCCTATATCTGGGGCTTTCTCCTGCCTGTTACCAGGAGATAAGAGGGAGAAGAAATGAGAAGAAAAAGGGAAAAGAAGAGGAAAAGGCAGGAGCAGAGAAAGTGAAAGATGCTCATTGCAAGTAGCAAAAGAAGACAGAAAAAGACTAAACAGACAGCAAGAGAGCTGCCCCAGGAATTTTAAAAGCCCCACAGCGCACGTGTGGGTAGATCAGAGAGGGGCGCCCACCCTCCCGGCATGGGAGCCCAGGCATTAGCTGGGATCTGTAGCAATGCCTTTCCATCCCGCTGGGATGAAAGGTCTTTTTCCTCCTCTCTCTCTCAGACTGATAGATTTGTAAAATGAAACAAAAAATTGAAGTATCAAAAGAAAAAAAAGAAAAAACTTGAGATGCTTGTCCATGCTTGGGTGCCGAGCCATGCCCAATTACTATAAAAGTTTCTAAAAGCTTGCTCTCAATTTCTGAAGCTGTCTCAGTGTGGACAGTGACAAACAAATGCTTTGTGACTGGCCCCGATCCATGGACCTCACTTTGAGGAGTTCCTTTCCCACAGTCACTGGGAATGCACTTAATCAGATTCATAATATCCCATGTAATGTGCACCACATGTTGTTCGGTGACAAAAAAATGCAGGCTTTCAAATGCGTATAAATGTAGGAAACCAAGACCAGAAAGAAGTGCCCCGAAGATTGTATTTCAGGATGATGATTTTACTTCTCATTTTATTTCCACCTTTCTCAAAGTTTTTAAATAAAATACCACTTTTTAGCATGAAAAAGAAATCAAAGTGATTTTTAAAAGACTATTCCATCTATGAAAGCAAAGGAGCAAGGTGCTTTATCATAAGAAGACATGCAGTTATTTGTATATAATTATTTACATATGATGCTATAATAAGTATGCTAATTATTATACATTCAATAAAGTTCTATTCAATAAAGTTACATAACTGCATGCAGACACATGATGGAATTTTATACAGCCAATAAATATGACATTTACAAAGAATACTCTATGATTTAAGGAAATGCTTTTGCAATTTGGTTGAACATCAAATTGTCAATATTCAACATTTTTTGATCTACAAAAACAGCAATTTCACATGTATGACTTTTGTAAAATGGAAAGAAAATGACATTCAAATTTTTAATTCAGGGAAATTGCTAGCATTTTTTAGTTTTGTCCTAATTTTTATAACATCAATAAGAATTCTGTTATAGTAAATACCACTTTCAAACGTTACCGACAAAGCAGGTTACTTACTCTTTGTGCATGTGTGTTGGGAAAAGGGGGATAAATGGTAAATTTAAATTCATCAGTATTAACTGCTAGATTACTGTTAAATTCGTTCATCATTCCATTCAAAATCATGATCATGAACCGGGCAGGAAGCACCGTCTCTGTGTAGGAGGAAGAGGCTGTAATCACGAGGGACCTGAAGATCGGGGGTCCCACGGGTCTGAAGCTGCCATCCTTTGTCCTGTTTCTTTAGGCAAGTCACTTCCATTTTTGCTTTAACCTCAGTTTCTCCCTTTTTTAAGATGAGGGGTTTTATATGGTATCACTTATACGTGGAATCTAAAGTATAACATAAACGAACCTATCCAGGAAACAGAAACAGACTCAGATAGAAAACAGACTTGTGATTGACAAGGGGGAGCAGGGTAAGGGAGGGATGGACTGAGAGTCTGGGCTTAGTAGATATGACCTAGTATATACAGGATGGATAAACAAGGTCCTACTGTGTAGCATGGGGAACGATACTCAACAGCCTGTGATAAATGAGAATGGAAAAGAATAGTATATATATATACTATATAATATATATGGATAACGGAATCACCTGCTGTATAAAAGGAACAAAACACTGTAAATCAACTATACTTCAATAAAAATTAATTTAAAAATTAATAAAATGAGGGGTTTTAAAAGTCTGATCTTGACGTTCCTTCCAGCTTTGATATTCCATGATCCTACTCACAATGGCCAGAACCCACTATATAAATTGTGGGACCAAGTGTAAAATAAAAATTCAGGGCCTCTTGTTAAACACTTCCTAAGAATTTCAAGGTAGTGACAACAGAGCATTCAACCAAGTGCGTGGTCCTACTTAACACAGGACACACGCCCCGTCTAACCCCGCCCTCATCTCTAGCTGTTTCTATTTACCAACAACCAGCCACCAAAACAAAAGCAGATTTATTAATAAGTGTTTGGCAGACCAAGCGTGTCCATTCCAATAAGAACGAATCACAATTCTTATTTTCAATAAGCATTACTCACATCTGCAAACAAAAATAAGTAACCACACTTGGGGTTGGGTGATTAAAAATGAACAATTGCCTTTTCATATTTGATTACAGTTTCTATTTTAAAGACACATGTCTAACTATGAAATTGTGCTTGGATTTCAAAGGCAACTCTGAGTTTTCCCAAGTCTTAAATTCCACCGCATTGAGCCTTATTCCTGCTAACATCTGTGATGAAGATGAAAGTAACTCTCGGTCAGCCCTGGTCATTGAAGCTCAAAGCTGAGGATAAGATTTGGTATTTTGTGAAGTGTGAGGCGCCAGACACACTCACATCTGTTTCCGGGGCTTGCTGTTTCCTTGGCTACTGTCAGTCTGAACCCGGGGACACCAGGGCCATCACAGAGAGGCAACTCAGACCACTTCCTGCCTTTGGATGCCAGGAGGAAACCAACACATATGGCATGGCCTTGCTTCCACGGAGCTCAGCCACACAGAGCAGCCAAGGACAGGACAGATACACAGGTGCCTGGTTCTCAAATGCAACTAATTCACTCTTTGTACATTTCTAATGAGTGTGATGATTTCTGGAGCTGAGAAGCACAGCCAGTCTAGGGTTACAATCAGCCACATTGAAAGCAGTGAGAAATACTGGTGGACAAGAAATGTAAGAGCAGGAAAAATGACTGAAAAGCAGACAGAAAGATTTTTTTAAAAAGGACTCTGGAACCATTGAGTGAAGAGCTACATCCTTCTCCATGCCATTCGGAGTCATGAGTGCTTTCAGCAGAATCTGAAACCTAGTGCTCGAAATGATGCTGAGATTTCTTCAAAGAAGTTTAACCCAGGTCCAGCATCCTCGGCCTCAGAAAGTAGGAGACTGGGAGATATAATTCAGAAATATTCCTTTCGGGTAAAACGTAACTCTTGAGAAAATCAGGACTGTCTTTATGTCCCGAAGGCTTCAGACTGCTGGAGTTTTTTCTGAACACGTGCAGCATATATAGTATATATGCATTTTCACATTGCTTAGCGTTTCTTTTTACCTAGTTAAAAAAAAATCATCTGTACCACAGGTCTTATATTAGAGTCTAGAACAGGAGTTTGCAAACTTTTTCAGTAAAAGCTCAGAGAGCAAAGACTTCCAGCTCCGCGGGCCATATGGTCTCTGTCACAATGGCTCAGCTCTGCCATTGTAGATCAAAGCAGCCATGGACAGTATCTATGGAACGGGCGTGGCTGTGTTCCTAATAAAACTCCACTGACTGAAATAGACAGCTGGCCGTATTGAGCCCATGAGCCATAGTTTACCAACCGCTGGTCTAGAGCAAAGAACACGGGCTACAGACAAGGCCAGACCTGGACTTGAATTCTGTCTCCATCATTTCATTACCCCAGACTCCATATTCCACTTTCATAATATGGGGGATAATAATACCCTCTCTGCTGAGCATCAGATGGAAAACTGGCAGAGAACTGATAAAAATTAATTTTCTTCACCCAATAGCCATTCTTTCCATGAGATACTTTGCTTAGTTCTTTATCCATACCATTATTTTCAGACAAATGGCCTTTCTTGAACATTATCTCACCCTTCTCCTGCTCGTATTCTGCAAGGCTGATAGAGAGACATCATCTACTGATTCCTTGATAAGGAAACAGGGCTCATGGCCAGAAGGATAAAGCGTACTTTAGCCAGAGGGATAAAGTATACTGTCAAACCCAGTAACCCCTGGCTTTGGATCTGCTGGTCATACAAACATGGAAACACATGAATCTGTAGACACACCCACTGAGAAATCTATCCATGGATAGAGAAGAAACGTGATGGTTAGGAGCATGACTTATGAGATCCAGCTTGCCCACTTACTGGATGTATAACACCTGGGGTTGTGTGAAAGTGAAAGTTGCTCAGTCGTGTCCAACTCTTTGCAACCCCATGGACTGTAGCCTCTCAGGGTCCTCTGTCCATGGAATTCTCCAGGGAAGAATACTGGAGTGGGTAGCCTATCCCTTCTCCAGGGGATCTTCCCAACCCAGGGAGTGAATCCAGGTCTTCTGCATTCCAGGCAGATTTTTACCATCTGAGCCATCAGGGGAGCCCAAGAATACTGGAGTGGGTAGCCTATCCCTTCTCTAGGGGATCTTCCTGACCCAGGAATTGAACTGGAGTCTCCTACATTGCAGGTGGATTCTTTACCAGGTAAGGCACTTGACTGTTCAGCTTGGGTCTCTTTATTTGTGAAACAGGGTTAATAATAGGGTAGGTTGTAGAAGGTTCTACCTTGAAATGCTAAGCTTAGTGTAATGCCTCACACATAGTAAACATTTAACCTCTGTTGAATGAGGTTGTGAGGATTAAATGAAAACAGTATTCTCAGCCCCAGTTCCTGACATTCAAGGAATGTCAATGATCATTGCTTTATTGGTGACAGGTCTATACACAGTTACACACCTAGGAAAGCAAACGCTCACATGGCTGTGAACTCCACTAGGACAAGAACTATATCTGACACAAAGCACAGGCTTGTTGAAGAACTGTCTGTTTGCTCGCTTATGAACAAACACTCATGAATGTAAACAGATAATTGTAAACAGCTGATGGCTGGGTTAGGCTACCCAAGGTCCATCCATAGCCATTCATCCCCTGGAAGGAGCTGAGGAATGGGCTGGCCCAGGCATGTGATTATGAAATTTTGCTGGCCATGTGCAGGTCCCCAAAAGACCATCACCCACACTGCTCAAAGAACCAGACTAGCGCAGTCCCCTGAGCTGCTCAGCCCAGATGTGACTCCAGGATCCCAGATGGTGACCGAGGAGAAGGTGAGGGATGAACAAGGAGCAGGAAAATCCCCTACACGCAAGTCAGCTGGAGGAGGAACAGCTAAGGCCTCGCGAGGGTGGTCCCTTGAACTGCTGGGATGACGTTCTGTCTTTGAAAAAAGACAGTGTGTGTATCTGGAGGGAAGAAGCCAACAGACACCTCACTGTTCTGTATGCAGGGAGTGTTTCTGCTCAACCAGGTCCCAGCCAGTCCCCTGGGTGCCTGTGGAGGTAAGGCTCCCTCTAAGCCAAGAAGACAATGGCTCACCTCTGGAGGGGCTGCATCGCACAGGGTGGTCATGCCGCGGGGCGCCTGGCTCCCAGGCAGCTGCCTTCACTACGCCAAGGAAAGCCCATGGAACTTGGACTTCCTTGTCTCCACTAGGGTGGAGGCTCTGTCCTCTTAGCATTACATAAACGAACAGCTTGGCTCCTTGGCCGGGAATCAGAATGAGCCAATGTCTGCCTCTGGCCATGACAAAACCAAAGCCTCTGTAAGTCAGTGGAAACAGTACATGGAGGGCCAGATGCAGCCTTTGGATGGAAGATCTCGGTTTGCTCAACTGACACATCTGCTTTTCATTAAATGATGTTTTTTGATTTGGCTACGGTTATGCTGTTGGTGTTTAAAGGTGGTGGTAAAGAGAAAACCACCCTTCTGTTACATAGAAGTGTGTGTGTGCGTGTATATATGTACTGATAGATGAATAGTAGCTGTCTAGATGAGCAGATGCACACCCACGGAAAATGCTAACGTCCCCATTCTACCGATGGGCACACTGAGGACCATGAGCTGAAATGCTAACAAGTAACACAGCCAAGATTCAAACCCAGATATGACGATTCCACCATCCATTTTCCACCACCCCCTACCACGTTGTGGCACAAGGGCTACAATTAATATTATGTGTTGCCATGACATCTGGGGAAAATCAGGAGGGCCTGGAATGGCCTGACTGTAATTCCCCTGCCCTCTCTGCTCCCCAGGATAAGGTCCCTGAGCCAAACAACCCTCCTTATTACAGGAACCAGGCATAGTTCCTGCTCACCTTTGCTTCAGTTCCCTGTGAGTTCTCACAATTACTCAAAACAAGACAATCACACTCTCATGTGGGAACCAGAGGTCACCTCACCCTCTTGGGGCACCAAGTACAAAGTCTGCCTCCCACGGGCCCTGGATGGTCACTCTGTCCTTGAGTACAAGTTCCAGTGTGGCCCTTCACGACATGCGGCATTCTCCTCTCTGGGGCTGTGAGTATCTGGGATTAATAAACTGCTGCCCATCTCACCTGTCGGAACTGGGGGTCGTGTGTTCAGCCATCCCCAGGACCCTGGGAAGGAATCTCTGCTGGACACACCAAACAGCTTCCTGAAAAGGGAGGCCTGTAAGGACACTGATAAAATATATCGTTGCTCAGCCCCCTCAAGAGGACACCTTGCCAAGTGCTTCCTGGCAGATGTCAGCAGAGAGGGGGCCGAGGGCTCTGGCATTCAGATAACTGGAACTTGATTCATCCTCAGACTGAGCAGCGGCAGAGCCCAGAAGTCCCTCTTCTTTCAACATTCCACCGTCACCCTACTGCGTGTCTGTGGGCAGGACCCTGACTTTTGCAACCCACACCTTTCCACGTGGAGCCCAGGCAGGAGCCAGGAGAACTCGGGAACAATTGATAACGAGTGGTGTGCCTTATACCCGGGGAGACACAACAGTAAATGCAATTAGAGGCAAAGCCCTGATTGAGTGAACTCAACTAACCAGAACCATCAATTAGCTGAAATCTTTTTGCCTCCTCTCAGGAGACCCTGAGCTTAGGAACATCACAATTTAAAAAGTGGGGAATTTCCTGGAAGTCCTGAGTTTAGGACTTGGCACTCTCACTTCTGGGGCTCTGGGTTTGATCCCTGATCAGGGAACTAAGATCCCACAAGCTGCGTGGTCAAAAAAAAAATCTTTTTTAATTTAGAAAATAAAAATTGTTTTCTAAGGTTCGGCTCTGATCCAGCCCAATTCCCTTCATCATTATGTGTACCACAAATGTAACTTGAAATTGTCCACAGGTTTTAAAAAGAAAAAGAAATGGGAGAGATTGATTTGAACCATCTATTTTACTTAATATATCCAAAATATTATCATTTCACTGTGCAATCAAGATGAAAAAGTATGGATGTGATACTCTGATACTGGTTCAGCTAGAGCACAGCTCACCTTGAACCAGGCTGATGGCAAGTGCTTGGCAGCCCCCACGCTGGTGGCCAGCATTCTGGACAGGGCAGCTCTGGAGCTGACGTCTGAAGTGACATCGAGAATGCTGGTTCAGGGTGTTTACAACTAATTGAGCATCAGTCAACAATCGCCTTTAAGTATCTCCTCCCAATGGTGTGTCATAATAAGACAAGTAGTATTTGAGCTCTAGTGGGTCTCCTAGGGGACTTCCCAGGAGGCGCTAGTGGTCAAGAACCCGCCTGTCAATGCAGGAGACATAAGAGATGCATGTTCAATCCCTGGGTTGGGAAGATCCCCTGGAGGAGGGCATGGCAACCCACTCCAGTATTCTTGCCTGGAGAATCCCATGGACTGAGGAGCCTGGTGGGCTACAGTCATGGGGTCGCAAAGAGTTGGACACGAATGAAGCGACTGACCATGCACACACAGGTCTCCTAGGACAAGTAGGAGGGGCTGCCAAGGACTTTCTCTACAGCCAGGGCCCTTCCCAGCAGAATCGTGGCTTCAGGAGATGCTGCTGACGATCGCCTCCACTGAACCATCTGCCTCTTTCTCAGACTCGGACTATGAGAGTTATTTGCCCCATCTTTCACTTTAAACGAACTTCACACTTCAGAGCCAAAAAAAGTAAATGCTTCTCTAAAGAGGCCTTTATCCTACTGACCACCCAGGAATGTGCAGAGTTTGATGGTGCTTACAAAACTTTCCCCAGAGGAGCCTGCAGTCTAGCAGGAGAGTGACAAATCACACATGAGAAAAAAATCACTTAATCATGGGTCCAATAAAAACTGGCTGCTGGCTGCCTGAAATGAGGGCTGGCCAACATATAAAACAGGTACCATGATGACAAAACCGAGATCAGAAAAATGAAAGAATTACCCACTGTCTCCACTGGGAATCCCAGGAGGAAGAGGACAGCAAGAAACAGTTGCCCCCTCCCAAATTTTAATCATTCATCTGCTAACATTTTGGATTTTGACTGATCCATGTAGCATCTTTTGTTTTCTTTATTTACCAGTGCTCTTTAAATCAGCTCATCTATCTTCTTCTTTAAAGAACTAATTTACAAAGGAAATGTTACCCACGAACCAAAGAAAAAATGCTATAATTTTTGCCATAAATAGAATGTAACTAGAAATATCAACAGACAGCAATTAATTTCTTTAAAGTTTGTTCATGCACTGCTGGGAATGATCTTGTGCTCCGCCAGTTTACACGACACTTTGGAAAAGGCTGCTATCAGAAGTTGAAACCTGGCTTTGCCTGGCTGGCTGGGAAGGCTTTGTGTAGGAGGAGGGGGAGGAAAGCCACGCCAGTCACCATAAGGCCTAGAGAAAGGTGCAGAGGTGGACGCGCATGGAGCGTGGGGGCATGCAATGCAGAGAAGAAACCGACACCTGCGTGATTAAATCACTACAAACACGCTCTGTTACCTGTAACAGACTTACCGCCCTGGGAATACGGACTGACACACTCTGGAAATACCTCAAAAGTAAGGGTTGAAACCAGTGTTCTTACAACCCCCAGTTAACCAGAAAACAATTAACCCAAGGCCCCTCTGCTGCACCTCTGTGCTTCTAGAAACTGCTGTCTGATCGCACCTCTCTGGCAGGGAAAAATCCTGTCTTCTGGAGGATGGCGATTTCTGAATGCAGATGCCCAAGGCCAGGGTGAGGGGGATGGGAACAGAGAAAAAGAGGAGGGCGGTCAAAGGTCAATGAGATGATGCCGACACTGGAACCCCATTCCCCACCAGTGTGTGTGTGTGTGTGTCTGTGTGTGTCTGTGTGTGTCTGTGTATGTCTGGTGTGTGTCTGTTTATGTCTATCTGTGTGTGTGTCTGTGTGTGTGTGTGTGTCTGTCTGTGTGTGTGTATGTCTGTATGTATGTCTGTGTGTGTCTGTTTATGTCTGTCTGTGTGTGTGTCTGTGTGAGTCTCTGTGTGTGTCTGTGTGTATATCTGTGTGTGTGTTTCTGTGTGTGTCTCTGTGTATGTCTGTGTGTGTCTGTTTATGTCTGTGTGAGTGTGTGTGTATGTCTGTGTGTGTGTGTGTGTGTGTGTGTGTGTGAATTCTCCCAGGGCCACTCCAGACCATCAAAAAGACACTCATACCTCGCGAAAGGTCAACTTCTAAATTGGTCAGAGCAAGTCTAGCCAGACTGAATGCCCTGGGGAAGAGCCAGTCTGACCTTTGATCCAGTTGAGTTGACATCCCCCAAACATGGGGCCTCTGCATGTGCGTCAGATCAGCCCCCTCCCTGCCAGTGGCTGTCTCCTCGGGGCCTGGAAACCTTGACAGTGGCAAGCAGTCCAGGGAAGATGCTCGCTGCCCTCTCAGATGAAGTGCACTGGGGTTTTTCTGCCTGCCCAAGCCAGAGACGGTGCTTTAAAAAGCCCTTGGAAAAGAAAGTCATATCTTCTGCAATACAATATTCGTTAGACGTTATCATGGCATTTTATAAGGTCATATATAATGCCAGCTGTAGCTATAAAAAGTTTTATTATTCAGCCCCAGAAAGGCATATAAATCCCTGCAAAGTACAGGTTTTTCTTTTAAAACGTGGTTTAGTTCTTCCTACCCTTTGCCTCACTTCATTCCTGGGAGATAGTGGCCTGCGTTAAACCTGCAACACTGCAATTCCAACTAAGTTTCCATATTTCTAAGTCCTGGGAAGGCCCCCTCCCAAGGGCTGGCCTTCTGGACAAACAGGGATAGGAGGCTCCTTAAGATCTTTTCCATTCCACTTGCTCCTTGACGACCTCACACAATTCTGCACAAACTCGTGCCCATAGATTTCTTCTCCCCTCCAATTGGTCCTTTATTCACACATTCTTCCCTGAATTATTTTCTGCGCCCTTCCCTACACTCCCTCTACTTGCCAAAATCCTGCCCCATCTATTCTACATATTAATGACCCTGAAATCTGACCCCTCCACTCTTTCCCTGCCCACTTCATGCATTCCTTATAGCTCTTCTGGACTGAATGCCCCTTTTCTGTCCCCCCTGCCTCCAGGTCCCCCTTTCCAATCTATTTCCCAAGCAGCAGCCAGAATGATCTTCTCTCACGGGCCTTAGAACACGTTACTCTCTTGCTCAAACACTTTTGATAGCTCCCCATTGCCCACCTGATAAATCGCATGCTCCCTGAATTATCATTCGGGCCTGCGCCCACCTCATCAGGCCCATCTCTCGCCATTCTCTGCTTCTCTCCCTGATCACCATTAATATCATATGTCTTGTGATTTCCTGATAGAAGCCATCACTTCATCTCTGTTCTCTATGTTGGGAATGGCCTGTATGCCCCTGATCCCTGACTTTCCTGGCCACCCTCACTTACCTTAGGGCAATGGTGTGGGCAACAGCTCCTCCAGGGAACCTCCCAGGAGTGCTCTGGGTTGTACTGGGTGCTCCCAGATTATCACAGACCTGACAGCACTCCAACACTTTGGCCACCTGATGTGAAGAACTGACTCACTGGAAAAGACCCTGATGCTGGGAAAGGCTGAAGGCAGCAGGAGAAGGGGACGTCAGAGGATGAGATGGCTGGATGGCATCACCGACTCAAAGGACATGAGTTCGAGCAAACTCTGGGAGTTGGTGATGGACAGGGAAGCCTGGCGTGCTGCAGTCCATGGGGTCGCAAAGAGTCGAACACGATTGAGTGACTGAACTGAACTGACTGCACTCCAAGAGGGAGAAATATCAAAAGTTCATTTATCCCACAACAATTTCAATTATTAATGATTGGAGAAAACAGAAAAGGACAGAGAGAAAGAGACAGCAAGACGACTTATTTAAATAATACACGTGACCCTGACCACCACTGCACTTGTAAAATGAATATACACCGTCTCCTGAGGACTCATCTCTTCATCTAGCCCAGGGGTCCTTGTCCACGGACATGGGGTTCTGTGGAGAGAATTTTGGGGGTCTTGAATGTATACATTTTTATTTTCTTCATTACTGTCACTAACTCTAACTGAAATTTAGCATGCCCTTCAGTTATGAATGTAGGCACCAGGCAGCAGAGGTATTAGCAAGACCTGAGACTGACTCCAACAGAAATTACAGAGTTTTTCACATCACACTGCTTTAGTAGCAGATGTCTCAAAATATTATTCACACTTGTCACTACTTCATAATGACGGTAGTTATTAGACCTGCCGCCAAATCTAGTTACTTAATGTGTTAATAAAGATGCAAATGTGTTATAACTCCATGTATTTGTTATTTTTATATATATTTTGATAGTTGTATTTCAACATAACTGCTTTCCTTTGTAATCCTATGCATTCTCTTTCTTTTGCATTTAAGAAGATTCAGAGAAGGAGGACATATGTTTGGCAGATGCCAAAGAAGTCCGTGACACGAAAGGTTTAAATGCCGTGCTGTGGATGTGAGCTCCCTGGGCGCAGGGCGCTGGGTCTGTAATCTTCCAATCCCTGGTACAGGGAGCAGTGGTCGGCGTACAGCTGCTGCTGTAGCTGTTACTGTTTAGGGGCTAAGTCGTGTCTGACTCTTTTGCGACCCCATGGACTGTAGCCCATCAGGCTCCTCTGTCCATGGGATTTCCCAGGCAAGAATACTGGAGTGGGTTGCCATTTCCTTCTCCAGGGGATCTTACCGACCCAGGGACTGAACTTGTGTCTCCTACATTGCAGATGCAATGAACCACCAGGGAAGCCTCTGAACCACTAGGGAACCCCCAGGGTACAGTAGGCATTTTTTAATATGAACCAAGATTTTATTTCTATTAATCTATCCTTCCCTCTTCCCTTTCTCCTCCTTCCCCTCCTTCTATCCTTCCTTCTTTCCATCAGTCCGTCATCTTCTCTCCATCTTTCCATCTATCTGATCTGAGCCATGGTTCTAACTACAGACACTTCTGCAGTCAACCCCCAGATCCAGTTCCAGGTGGCGATGTGTTCAGTGGGGGAAAGGTGACGCGGACTCTGGTGTGGCCTTGGGCAAAGTGCGCCTGGCTCAGAGCTGTGTCTCCAGCTCTCACACCACAGGCTGGGCCCCAGGTCTATGTGCAGCCACATGCCAGGTCTGGTCCATTTATTCCCTAAAGCCCGGACATGCTTTGGCTTGTTTTCCAAATATCAGGTCAAGTCTTAAAGGAGGTGGGAGTGGGGGGATCATGGCCATTACCAAATCCAACAACCTGTCTGGCACAGTGGGTAAAAATTCTGCCAAGCTCCAATGCAGACACACTTTGGAGATGTTGTGGGCTTGATTCTAGACCACACAGTAAAGCAATTATTACAATAAAACATGTCACATGATTTTTTTGTTTTCCAAGCACATGTAAAACTTGTTTGCACCATCCTGTTGCCTGTTAAGTGTGCAAAAACATGTCTAAGAAAACGAGGTACGTATCTTAATTTAAAAATTTTATTGCTAAAATATATGCAAACAATTGCAATAGTAATATCAAAGATCACAAGTTAAAGATTACCATAACAAATGAAAATTTTGAAATATGGTTAAGAATTACCAAAATATGACACAGACAAAAAGTGAGCCAATGTTATTGGGACAACGATGCCAACAGATTTGCTCAAAGCATGGTTGCCCCAAGGCTTCAACTTGCAAAAAAAAAAATAGTACAGTAAGTCCCCACATATAAACCTTCCAGTTGTGAGCTTGCAAAGATATGAATGTGTGTGCCAGGCCATGAATGCCAGCTGTCATACTGTACCACTGTACTTTTCAAGACACTAGTGTAAGATTAAAAATGTCTTCTTCATTTTTTGTGTTTGTTTTTTATGTATTTTTTGTATGAAAAGTATTATAAACCTATTAGAGTACAGTATTATATAGCCAATTGTGTTAATTGGGTACCTAGGCTAACTTTTGGAGAAGGCAATGGCATCCCACTCCAGTACTCTTGCCTGGAAAATCCCATGGATGGAGGAGCCTGGTAGGCTGCAGTCCGTGGGGTCGCTAAGAGTCGGACACGACTGAGTGACTTCACTTTCACTTTTCACTTTCATGCATTGGAGAAGGAAATGGCAACCCGCTCCAGTGTTCTTGCCTGGAGAATCCCAGGGACGGGGGAGCCTGGTGGGCTGCCGTCTATGGGGCCGCACAGAGTTGGACACGAATGAAGCGACTTGGCAGCAGCAGCAGCAGCAGCAGGCTAACTTTGTTGGACTTGCAAACAAATTGGACTTAGGAACTCGCTCTCAGAATGAAACTTGCTCGTATGTAGAGGACTGAACTATATCTGCAAAGTGCAATAAAACAAGGTCTGAAAGCTCTCCAGGTACACTTCACACGACAGGTGACCTCTGAAGACTTCCTTAACTCCTCCCTGAGCCTCAGTTTCATTATCTAAAAGTGAGGACTCTGACCACACCTCTTCACCACGTTCATGGGTGGTGCATCAGCACGTGAGTTAGCACACATGCAGCACTGAGCACCGTGCGGGCACAGTAAGTGCCTGGCAAGTCTCGGGTACCACCCAGCGCATCTCATGGAGGCCGAGGATGAGAGCTCTGCCATCCGGCACCCAGGAAAATGGAGCTAACGGATTCACCAACAGATAAGACTTTTTAAAAATGCTCCAACCCACTCATATCTAAAATGCAAATCAAAACAGTAAGTACTATTTTTACTCTTTGTTTTGACACAGATTATACAGATTGATAATCACCAGTGCTTTTGAGGGAAGAAACAGGAAATCGCTTTGATAGGTGTTTTGAAGGAACCTCTGCATAAGACAGTTCCACTAGGCCTACCAAAACCTAAAGGGTACATACCCTTTGAACCAGCCACCCCAGATATAGGCATTCACCCTACAGATGTACACACTCAATTGTGGAGAGGTGTGTGTACAAGAACGTCAACATGAAGATAGGAAAAAGAGAGAGAGAGAAACAATCTAATGTTCACCAACAAGAAATCAGTTAAATAGATGATGGGATGTTTCATTCATTCAACTAATATTTACTGAACAGTTTCTATATACCAGACACCATGCTGGGTGCTGGGGCTAACTGCAGAAAATAGAAGGCAGCTAAAAACAATGAAGAGTGATGGATGCTGTTATAAACTGACATCTAACATATAGAGAGAAAAACAGACAGTTATTATAAAATATTTTTCTTTAGATTCTGTTCCAAGGAAATAAAAATTCCTGCCTATGCAACCCCCTCACCACACCCACATTAATATGCAAAGGAAATACCTGGAAGGAGAAATAAGAAAATAATAGCAGTTACCTCTGAAGACCGGAAAAAAGGGGGTATAAGGATTCACTTTTCACTTCACACTCTTTTGTATTGTTTGATTGTATTTATTCATTATTGTGTGATTGTACTGCTTTATATGTGTTGAACACACAGAAGGTCCAGTGTCCAGAATGAAACCACTTCTCATGGCCTCCATTGGGAGCTGGGCCACACGACCACTGCACGGCTCTGGATATTTAACAGCCTCCTCCCTCACCAGTCTCCCTGGGCCTGCTCTTGGCTGACGACCACGCATTTTCAGCAGGGCGTAACCAACCCCATTTTTAAAAGTCAGGCCATGTCACTCCTCTGCTCAAATTCCTCCTGGGGCTCCCCAGGGTGGAGCATAAGCAAAGTCCTTTCTAAGTTCAACACGATTTTAAAGGCCTGGCCCCACCTCCTTCCCTCTTTCCGTTGCTCATTCTTGCTTTAGCCACGCTGGTTTCTGTGGTGCAACAGCAATGCGAAGCACCACCTTCCTCAGGGCCTTTGCACTGGCCGCTCTCTGTTCCTCACCCACTGTGCTCTTCAGGTCTCTGTTCAAACACTGCCTCATTTCCATGCTGCCCACCCCAGTTCCACCAAAGTCAAAGTCCTCAACTGATTTGGCCTGGTCCGTCCCTCCTCTACCCATTTCCTCCTTAGCAACTGTAACCATCTGACATAACATCAAAACACACACCATCCATCTAGAATGAGAGCATGTGAGAGCACAGACTTCTGTCTTGTGTGCTTGTCTCTCCAGCCCCTAAAGCAGTGTCTGGCACAAAGCAGGCACTTAATAAATATTCTATGAATGAACTAATTGAAAATATAATATGAAAGGAGAATATAATACATTATTGATCATGTGTGCATGTGTGCCAAGTCCCTTCAGTCATGTCTGACTCCTTGTGAGCCTATGGACTGTAACCCACCAGGCTCCTCTGTCCACGGGATTCTCCAGGCAAGAATACTAGAGTGGGTTGCCGTGCGCTCCTCTAGGGATCTTCCCAACTGAGGGATTGAACCCACGTCTCATGTCTCCTGCATTGGTAGGCACGTTCTTTACCACTAGCACCACCTGGGAAGTCCATTATTGAGCATAGCAACAATTAAAAAAGCAAAACCAGAAAAAGACCTCAAGTCCCAAAAGGAAAATTTAAAAATAAATAAATGAATAAAGATTAAAAGCAAACACATTTCTAGCCACAGAGAACAGGGTGGAGAAACGCTCAAGGACAAACTGACACGTAAACAAGTAACCTCTGGCCCGGCACACAGTGGTCCGGTTGTTCTGAGTTGATACTCCGCACATAGGACCCTTTCACAGAGTCCAGGGCGTAAAGACCTGCTGGTATGAATGCAGCACAGTGAGAGCCTAGTAACCAGGGACTAAAACCAACCAGTTTGAACACGTTACAGAGTCAATCCCAAAGCCACAGACTATTTCCGGGTGTCAGGCAAGCCCACACCCTTCTGCGAGAACCAAACCACAGCAAATCTGCCAACCCTGACGCCTGCAGGTTTCAGGAGCCCCGCCTGGAACTCAGCCCTCACCTCTCCAGGCACTTGGCCTAAAAGCGACTAGATTGGGGTTCAGAGCTGGGTTAGGGTCTCCAGACCCCAGGAGCGCACCAGGGCCCTTTTACCTTTGGCTGGAACATTTGCGTTTTCCTTAGTATCTCATCTCACCAGCCCTGAAAGGCTGGGCATGTGCTGATTTGTTTAAACTCTACCCTCTCGCTCCACCCCTACAAAGTCACTTTAGAGCAAAGACTTAAAACCCAATGACATTTATACGGGGGTGTCCAACCCCGTGGACTTCACCTAACCCTTCCCAGCACTGTTTTATGACATAGTCACTGCAAAAACCATACTCAGGCCAGTGGTTCTCAGCTGGGGTCAACTTGGCCCCTAGGGGACATTTGGCCATGTCTGGAGATGTTGTGGGTTACAGCAACTGAGGAGGGGGTGCCACTGGCACCTAGTGGGTAGGTCCTAGCTCTGCTGCCCAGGACAGTGCCCACGATGAACAGCCATCCAGTCCAAAAGTCCAGGACTGCCTCGGCTGAGCAAGCTTGGTGTATGAGCAGGCGGAACAGTGAGGCAGCCCTGGGGAAGGGGGACCCTTAAGTGATGGGCAGGTCGCAGGCAAAAGAGTTGATCAGACTCTTCCCATCCTCTGCCTGGGGGTTACTGAGATGGTCGACAGGCAGCTGGCTAAGGAAGCTGTGGGGCTCTTGACCAGGGGTAGCTCCACTGCCTGGACTAGGGGGAACCTCTCACCTCATCTCACCTCAAGAAGATGCTCTTTCATTAGAAGAACTGTGTCTGCCTGTGTTGTTCGGTGGACCACTCGGAGTCCAGACAGACCTGGGCTTTTCTTACACTGTGACAACACAGCCTGTCCCTGCCTTGTGCGCAGGCAAACTTCCCACCCCATTCATAGGACACAAGTACCTGGCTCAGCGATCAGAAACATCCCAGTATTTTAACGAATGTTAGTCCTCTCTCTGCAAAGAGGGAACCAGCCATCCAAATAAAGAAGGAAGAAAAAAAAAGTCCCGGCAAGGAGAGAGTACCAGTGTCCTCATCCTGGCCAGGGCACAGGCTGGGAAGACAATGTAAGGAGGCTGAAGAGCCTTCACTCTAGGCGCCTGCTCCTTACACAGGAGAGAAAGCGGGGTGGGGTCAGTGTTTATAAGTGATAACGGGGCATACTCACCCCATCCTCTAAAGAGCCCAGGGAGGTAGGTGTCATGGCTGCTTTAACCAGTAGGGAAACTGAGACTCAGGAAGTTGAAAACCTTCTCGAAAGTGCTGCATTCAGTAAGGGAAGAGGCAGGGATTTGAAGCCAGGACTGTAAGAGGGATCCTAAATGTGTACTCCCTGCCAGGCATGGTTCTCATTGTAGTTGATTAGTTCTTAAGTCATGTCCAACTCCGGAGAAGGCAATGGCACCCCACTCCAGTACTTTTGCCTAGAAAATCCCATGGACGGAGGAGCCTGGACGGCTGCAGTCCATGGGGTCGCTAGAGTCAGACACAACTGAGCGACTTCACTTTCACTTTTCACTTTCATGAATTGGAGAAGGAAATGGCAACCTACTCCAGTGTTCTTGCCTGGAGAATCCCAGGGACGGGGGAGCCTGGTGGGCTGCTGTCTATGGGGTCGCACAGAGTCGGACACGACTGACGCAACTTAGCAGCAGCAGCAGCATGTCCAACTCTTCAAGACCCCATGAACTTCAGCACACCAGGCTTCCCTGTCCTTCACTCTCTCCCCGAGCTCGTTCAAACTCATGTCCATTGAGTCAGTGATGCCATCCAGCCATCTCACCCTCTGTCAACCCCTTCTCCTCTTGCCTTCAATCCTTCCCAGAATCGAGATCTCCTTTCCAGTCAATCAGCTCTTTGCATCAGGTGGTCAAAGTATTGGAGCTTCAGCTTTAACATCACTCCTTCCAGTGAATATTCAGGGTGGATTTCCTTTAGGATTGACTGGGTTGATTTCCTTGCTGCTGTTCAAGGGACTCTTAAGAGTCTTCTTCATCACCACAGTTTGAAAGCATCAATTCTTTGGCGCTCAGCTTTCTGTATGGTCCAACTCTCACATCCACACATGACTACTGGAAAAACCATAGCTTTGATTATATGGATTTTTGTTGGCAAAGTGATGTCTCTGCTTTTTAATACACTGTCTAGGTTTGTCATAGCTTTTCTTCCAAGGAGCAAGCTTCTGTTACTTTCGTGGCTGCAGTCACTGTCTGCATTTGAACCACTTTTCCCCCCTCTATTTGCCATGAAGTGATGGGACTGGATACCATGATCTTCATTTTTTCGAATGTTGAATTTTAAGCCAGCTTTTTCATTCTCCTCTTTCACCTTCTGCTTCATGCATATTAGCCCATTTGACCATCCCAACTGCCTGGGTTACAGCTACTGCTGGTACCTTCATATTTTCTAAAGAAACTGAGGTACAACATCAGCTGCATATGGAAGGCCTCATGGCAGGTCAGCAGTGAGCCAGGTGGTCTGCTGCAAAGTCTACAAGGCCCTTTCCTGCCCCACCAAGGGGCTGTGTGGCATGGCCGGGCTGCCCTGAACTACTCTGCACCTGAACCCCAGTGGGATGCAGAATCCTGTCTGCACAGAGGGTACCACACACACAGTGCTCCAGGGGCCTGCCAGCGAGGAGAGTGAGTGGAACAGATCACGAGGGTGACCCTGGGCCCCGTCCAATGGGGGTAGCTGGTCCTTGCCGCTAGCTGATGTCTCAAGGCTCAATGTGGTTTTACCTTCCAATTTATCACAAATCCTCCAAACCTCCTCTCTACACCAAACAAATAAAAACCCTGTATGTCAGCTGGAGATGCCACCAGGAAGCCTGTGTATGACTCTGGGTCTAGGATGTCCTGAGAAAGTTAGCTCCGGCCCCCCTACATCTGTACCAGCTATAATTGGGGCAGGCGAGCCACTGGCAAAGAAGTCTCTTGAGACCCTTGTGTAGCTGGAGTTTCTTTCTTCTAAGCATTGAGCTGGCTGGGCTTTTCCTTCTCAGGACAATAAAGCTGCCCCACAGTCCTCAGCCCCACCCATCTGGCGGCTGCACCACGGCTAACTTGAGCTTTTCCATTCAGTCCCTCTCCTTTCCATGGAAAAATAAGAGCTGCAGTTCCCAGAAGAAAATTAGAAGGGGTTATGAACAAAACATTCCTTTTCAGAACGCACTGGAACCCAGCAAGGAGGTAGCACTGAGGTTGGAGCTGGGGCCCCACCTCTCCATCCTTCTGGGAGAAGACCTCCCAGCCCCCCAGCCAGGACCACTGGGGCTGGAGTACTGGCCACGTGCTAGACCTCCCAGGGGTGCTCAGAGGCAGAGGAGACGAGGTGGCACTTCTGAGAAATCAGATTCAAACGCTAAGACGGTTATATTTCCTGAAGGTGTGACAGAATGAGAAAAGGAGAGTTTGCAAAGGCCTTGCTTGCTAGCAGAAATACCCTGACATCTCTGTCTGTCTGCTCTGGGCTAACAGGGAGGAGCCGAAGCCCTGCCTTTCCCTCCTTGTCAGCCTAGATCTTAGTCCCTTCCAGGTGAAGGCGCCCTTCACTGCCTTGGAGCCAAGACGGGCACAAGGGTGTGAGTGACAAGACACACCCTGAGTGACAAGACTCAGAGCAGCCTGGCTCCTGCTGGGGGCATCTTTCCCACACACATGGGCTCCTCTCATGCTTTATTTAGCACAGCGATGCTGAGACTGTTTGCGCCTCAGTTTGGTTGGGGGTGGGGAGGGGGTGGAGGCTGTCACAAATAGAATTAACAGCTCTGATCTTCCTCCCAGAAAAATGCTCAGACACCCACAGGAGAGTCACTGTTCCCTCCCACCCATCCTTGGGCCTTCCTCTGGTTTGAGGACCCCCTACCCTACCACACAGCAGGACCAAAAAGGATAGTGATTCACCCCAGGAAGCCCCGCTGGGAGTGCTATGTTCGGAAGGGGCGAGAGGCCGGCTCAATGTCCAGGCCCCGAGGAAACAGATGCCACTCTCCTGGGGGACAGCTGAGGACACTTTACGAAGGGACATTTTCTATAAGGGAAATTGACAGAGCGGTGCTGGCCACAGCAGGAAGCTGTCACTTCCGGGAGTCCGTGCCATCAGGTTCTGGGGCGAGTCTCTGTAGCTACGGGACAAGTCAGCCCTATGGGAGCTGAGCCCCACTCAGGCGACTCAGCCAACCCATAGGAAATGACCCCATCCATGGCCCCCCTCTCCTCGAGTCTCCTGCCAGTGCCTCCCCTTGGCCAAAGCAGCGAGAAGTCCACACTGATGAAACCCATCCAGGTCAACCTCTGGGACCCAGAAAAGCACGGATGGATGGGGAATGGACCTAATGGGGCTGGGGATGGGAGATGCCCAACACATTTCAGGGTGTTGAGACCTAGTGCCCGTGGTGGGGTCAGCAAGAGGGTGCGTGAGGAAGGCGTGGGGCTGTTGACTGTCCAAGGTGAGTGTGAACTTCCCGTGGCCAGGAGCCATGCATGGCTTACCTGACTGGCAACAGCAAAGTATCACCTGAATGCAAGTCTACCACTAACATGCTGGGTGACCGCAAAAGCTGAGAGGCCACTCCAGGTTTTCCCACGTGTAACACACAAAGATGGGCCCTGGTGAGCCCCAAGGGGCAGGGGGCACAGCCAATGCTGCAGGAAACGGAGGCCTGGCCCTGGTCCTTCCTCTGCCACTTAGGAGGCTGTGGTCTTGGACCGAGGACTTAACCTGTCAGTGTCTCAGTGTCTTCACTTGCAAGGGAGGGGAACACGTCCCTTCCCCAGGTCACGATTACATAAGGTGACACATAAAGAGCACTTAGCAAAGTCCTAGCATGGAGAAAACATGCGAGCGATGTTGCAGAAAAAGCATTCGGATGCTCTGCGTTCCTAAATCGTCCAAGTCTGGGCCCTGGGAGTTGAATGTCCGTCCTCCACCGGGACCCACGTCATGCTGCTGTTTTATGCGAAAGCAATTTTCTTGGCCAAATTACCTCGATAACTAGAATCTTCAAACCCAGCCTGTACATTCTAGCCCTGGAACCTTCTCTTTTCAAGCTCCTGGGATCACATCGCCTTACCCAAAGACCCCACGGAGAAGACAGACTAAGCCTCAAAACTCATGGTATGGGCTTCCCAGGTGACGCTGGTGGTAAAAAACCTGCCTGCCAGTGCAGGAGCCACAGAAGACATGGGTTTGATCCTTGGGTCTGGAAGATCCCCTGGAGGAGGGCATGGAAACCCACTCCAGTATTCTGGTCTGGAGAATCCCATGGACAGAGGAGCCTGGAGGGCTACAATCCATGGGGTTTCAAAGGGTCGGACACGACTGAAGTGACTGAGTGTGCACACGTGTGCTCTGTGTGCCAAACGCCAGCAGCCCCTCCTCATCAAACCTCTAGCATGTAATTCAATGCAAATCTGGCGGTGCTCCTTGCTGCTCAGCTGGGGGCACTGTGGGCTTCCCCTCTGAGCTGGAAGTCAGGGGCTCTTTGAGATGATGTATCTGCTGGATGGGAAATGTGTCTCCTCCTCACGGTGTGACCACTCTGCTCGTTCTCTGCAGGGGGACCTCCCACTGCATGGAGCCTCGGCTGCGCACCTGGAATTCACTCTGTACAGCCAGATATTTCCAAACCTGACTGCTGGGGACTACCAAGGGAGAGATGGCTACCTCTTTCTCCATCTCTACTTACAACTGTATCTATAACTATACATAGAACCCAGGTTTCCTGCATTGCAGACAGATTCGTTACCATCTGAGCCACCAGGGAAGCCCCTCCTATAACTCTATCTGTAGTTATATCTATATCTACTCTAGGTCTCTATCTACATTTATAGCTATTCCATGCTGTGCTATGCTTAGTCGCTCGGTTGTGTCTTTTACTTTTTACTTAGTGTCAACCCTACCCTATGCTGTCCATAAAGTTGTGGTATTAACGAGGCCTGTTTACTTACAGAATGCGCTGTGTACTCAGTCACTCAGTCACATCCGACTCTTTGCTACCCTATGGACTGTAGCCCACCAGGCTCCTCTGTCCATGGGGATTCTCAAGGCAAGAATAGTGGAGTAGGTTACCATGCCCTCCTCTAGGGGATCTTCCCAACTCAGGGACTGAACTCAGATCTCCCACATTGTGGGCAGATTCTTTACCATCTGAGCCACTAGGGAAGTCCAAGAATACTGCAGTGGGTAGCCTGTCCAATCTCCAGGGGATCTTCCTGACCCAGGAATCGAACTGGGGTCTTCTGCATTGCAGGCAGATTCTTTACCAGCTGAGCCACTAGGTAAGTCCAAGAATGCTGCAGTGGGTAGCCTATCCATTCTCCAGGGGATCTTCCCGACCCAGGAATTGAACCAGGGTCTTCTGCATTGCAGGCAGATTCTTTACCAGCTGAGCTACCAAAGGAAGCCCACAGCTATACCATATTTGTTAATACATGTATTCTATATCTAATCTGTATCGCCCTGCCTGATTTCTATAGCTATCTAATCTATATGGAACATATGTATATTGTACACATTACACATATGTGCATTATAATGTATGCAATATAATGCACATATATATTAGATATAGATATGTGTGAGATAATGATTAGATAGGTACATGAATTAGATATAAATTAGATATAGAAACAGAATTATATTTTTTAATACATAACATATGACATCTAATGTAATAACATATTATTACTATAATGTAACCCATGGACAGAGGAGCCTGGTGGGCTATGGTCGCAAAGAGTCAGACATGACTGAACTGACTTAACATGCACACATGCATATATGTATTCTGTGTATACAATCTTCCCTCAGTATCTCTGGGGAACTGGTCCCAGGCCTCCCCACAGAGACCAAAATCCATAGCGTCTCAAGTCCCTTAAATAAAATGGCACAGTGTTTGCATATAACTTAGACACACCCTCCCTCTCATATGCCTTAAATCACCTTTGCTGCTGCTGCTGCTAAATCACTTCAGTCGTGTCCGACTCTGTGCGACCCCATAGACGGCAGCCCACCAGGCTCCCCCGTCCCTGGGATTCTCCAGGCAAAAAATGCTGGAGAGGGTTGCCATGCCCTCTTCCAGGGGATCTTCCCGATCCAGGGATTGAACCCTCATCTCTTATGTCTCCTGCACTGCAGGTGGGTTCTTTACCACAAGCGCCACCTATTTCCTGATAAATGAAAGTCAGACTGCCAGGTCCAAATCCCAGCTGCTCCATGCGTTAGCTATTGGACAAGCAGCCTGACTGGTTATGCCTCAGTTTCTCGTCTGTAAAATGGGATGACAGTAGCATCTGCACAGGAGACAGCTGTGAAATCTGAGTGAGTGAATCCATGTGAAGAGCTTACTTAGAAAACTGCCCAGCCATGTTCACAGTGCTTAGAGAATGCTGGCTACAAGTACTAAATGCACAATTATATGGGTCGTTCTCAGCTCAGAGTGAACATACAGTTGCTGTGTCAATACACTGGTCATTATCAACAAGAGCTACAGTTTGAAGTGTTCTCAGTCAAGGGCTAAAATTCAAACTTTCAATGTCTTGGAAGAAGTCATCTCCCACCAAGAACAGACGAATAATGACCTCAACACAATCTATTTTTCAAAACTGTGTATGTGGCTACCCTTTGGGGAACTTGCTGGCTATTTGTGGAATGTTGCATCAATTCATGTGCCCTGAGTCATGCAGTCTAGGGCAGCACCATGGCCATAGAACCACAAACCCTCTCTGAGAATGTTTCTCCTGCCGGGTCCAGCCTCCCTGCCTGGTGAGCCAAGTCCCAGCCTCGGCAGGGGCCCAACTGGTCACCTCCCTGTCCCACCCCTCCCACCAAGGCTAATTAAAGACCCGGCAAATCAGAACCAGAGGAAAAGACTGTGGTGGAGGGATTTGTCTGGTCCCAAAACCAGCCCTGTCTGCTCCAGAGAGGTCCTGCTCCCCCAAGGAGGCTGGCAGGAGGAAAGCAGATGGGCTGCAAAGCAATTTGCTCTCACTGTCTTCTCAACAGATGCCGGGTACCATAAGAATTAATGGGCTGGAGATTCAGGTAAGAGCCATTCAGAGGCTCCTGATTACTCCCCAAACCGCTCTCCACAGAGGGAAAGGTTAATCGAAGCCCAGAGCTGGAAGCCAGGCGAGGAGACAGCAATTGCTTTAATCCTGGGAGTCGGGGAACAGCTTCGGGAGAAAGAAGTTTGCACAGAGGAGGCTGTGCTCTGCCTCTGAAAGAGGAACTGGGCCTTAAAGCCGAATTTTTCACAAGTCTTGCTCCATTGGTCCAAAAGCCTTGGCCCAACCCTCTCCAAATCCAGCCAAATAGCTAGGCATTTTAACTAAAAAAAAAAAAAAAAAAAAAAGTGCTGTATATTTTCTGCACTGCTGGACCCTAGGATCTCTCAGGAAACCATCTCTGAGAGGTGTTTTCCCTTTTCCACTCATGGTGCACATGCTCATAAGCACGATGAGTCATACCATGCGTGCAGTCACTCTCTGGCAACTCAGACCTAGAGGCTTTGTGGCCTGGATGTGTCATGGCCAAGAGCCTGGAGGCGGAGGTCTGATATTAACCAGAGAGGGTGATGGTTAAACACAAACAAAGACAACACCAAGGAAGGAACAAATTATGCCCTCTACACGGTCACAATTACGTGGCCGGGGCTGTCTTTGTAAACTAAGCTGTCCACATAGCAACTGAGGTTACACCAGCCCTTCTCACGCTTGGCACTACTGACATTCGCGACTACATGCATGGTGGGGTGTTTACCACCATCCCTGGCCTCTACCCACAAGATGCCAGTAGATCTCCCCAGTCCCCAAGTTATAACAATCAAACATGTCTCCAGACGTCAACAAATGTCCCCAGGCATGAAGGTAGTGAAACTGCCCCTAAGTTGTAAACCACTAGTTTAGACTCAGACTTCAATTCAGCTGAACTCAAGCCAGCTGATTAGCTGATGATAACGATTAGCTGATTTTTCATGGAAGCCCCATGATCAGCACTGCTCGGATCAGGAGTTCCCTGTTAAAATGCTTGTTCCAGACGTTAGTCTGACCTGACAGCCCCCAATTTAAGCCCCTCTCCCTGGGTCCCACCTCGGTTCTTACCCTTCACCCTTGCCTGAGAAAGGTAATTCCTTACATCCTGACATTCTAATGCCACAAAGGCATCAAAAGAGCTCCAAGGAGCTAACACTTGATTCTAAGGAAAACTGGCACCCTTTTTACAGGAACCCAGATGTAATGGGAAAGAATCCGCCTGCAATGTGGGAGACCTGGGTTCGATCCCTGGGTTGGGAAGATCCCCTGGGGAAGGGAAAGGCTACCCACTCCAGTATTCTGGCCTGGAGAATTGCATGGACTGTATAGTCCATGGGGGTCACAAAGAGTTGAGCATGACTGAGCAACTTCCACTTCACTTCAGATGTAATGTGAAAAAGTCTCCAAACAGGATTAGGGCCACCTCTTTGCCTGGTTAACTCTAACCACTGTAAACTCTCAGCTCAGCGGTCACCTCCTGAGCTTGAAACTCACCTCTAGAAAGTGACTTCCATGATCACCTTCCCCCTTGTGGTGTCCGGTCACTCCCGCTTACAGACACACTGGTGGTGTTTTTGTTTACTCAATACTCCTTGAAAGTATGGGCATATTTACTTGCTCCTAAATTCACTAACTCCCCCAGGCAGAATGGGGATCCATGGGCAAGGCTCCTTCTGTCCTGTTCACTGCTGTATCTTTAGCATCAAGGCTGAGCCTCCTCTTGGACCCCCAACTATTTGCTGGGTAACCACCTGGCTGCTGCTGCTGCTGCTGCTAAGTCGCTTCAGTCATGTCTGACTCTGTGCAATCCCATAGACGGCAGCCCACCAGGCTCCCCAGTCCCTGGGATTCTCCAGGCAAGAACACTGGAGTGGGTTGCCATCTCCTTCTCCAATGCATGAAAGTGAAAAGTGAAAGTGAAGTCGCTTAGTCGTGTCAGACTCTTAGCGACCCCATGGACTGCAGCCTACCAGGCTCCTCCATCCATGGGATTTTCCAGGCAAGAGTACTGGAGTGGGGTGCCATTGCCTTCTCCGAACCACCTGGATAAATGGATGAATTTCTCCTGGACGGATTTCCTTCCACCCACTGCTTGTTTTCTTCGGGAGCTTTGTTCACATCCGCAGTGACCCCAGCACTATCTTTAAATAATGTGAATGTAACTCCCTGCCCTTGTACCTTCTGTTGGCTGACCAAAGAAATTCAAGGACCGGGTAGGTTGTTGAAGGCTGAGCAGTCAGGAGCTTTCCTCCTGATGCCCTTGATCTTCAGACCCAGAGAGGAATCTCAGAGTAAAGGAAGGTTTGCTCCTCTCCAAGGAGAGCCAATCTCACAGAGACGCAGACTGATATATCTTCACTCTACTGAAGAGTTCCTTTATTACCACTCCCAGGGGATCTCAGTGTTGGCGCTGAGGCCATGAACTAATTGACACTGATGATGCAGGGGAGGGGGGGTGACAGGAAGGGAAGCAGAGGCGCTAAAATTAAATGACGAGAGACCTTGCCAACAGGAGTGGGCTCAGAAATGATGAACTATCTTGGGGATCAATAAGAAAGAGAGAATCAATGAGTATTCATTTCCTACTCCATGGGATCTTCCCAACCCAGGGATCGAACCCATGTCTCCTGCATTGGCAGGCAGATTCTTTACTACTGCGCCACCTGGGAAAAGTTAATAATAAGCATTCAAATTCACCAAAACACTACTGCTGCACAGGAAGACGCTTCATTTTTGTTGTTTTTAAAATAAATTTTCTGGTGGGTCCATTGCTTAAACCGTTTTACTCACAAGCCTAGTGGCAACCTGTCAAAGAAGTAGGTATCACAGGAAGCATTATCTCTATTTATTTATACATCTACCCACCTACCATCTATCCGTCATTCTTCTACCTACTTACCTAAGTACCTCTGTAGAAAATTGTACAAAGCTCTATCTATCTATACCGACCTTGGGGAGCATACATCAAGCTTATCCCTCCAGCTTTTCTGAACATTAGCAAGTCTTCCTACTGGTTCAGTTCAGTTCAATCGCTCAGTTGTGCCCAATTCTTTGTGACCCCATGGACTGCAGCATGCCAGGCTTCCCTGTCCATCACCAACTCCCTAAGCTTGCTCAAACTCATGTCCATCGAGTCAGCGATGGCATCCAACCATCTCACCCTCTGTCGACGCCAAAGCAATTTTTTTTTTTTTATTTTTTGTGGAAAAATAGGAGAGAGGTTGAGAAGATA
Organism: Bubalus bubalis; assembly: GCF_019923935.1. Taxonomy (NCBI): domain Eukaryota; kingdom Metazoa; phylum Chordata; class Mammalia; order Artiodactyla; family Bovidae; genus Bubalus; species Bubalus bubalis. The sequence goes on from NC_059180.1 coordinate 26,606,070, forward strand.
GATTCCGATGTCATATGGCCCCAAGTCTGATACTCACCAATGCTAGGTCCTACGTGTCTTTGGGCGAGTTATTTAACCTCTCTGACCCTTAGGGTACTCATCTGGAAGCTGGATATCATGAAAAGACCCATGGAATAATGGCATTTGAGGATTCGGTGGGGGAAATCAGTTCTTGGCAAATGGCAAAGGTCAGTAAGAGTGGGCCTCACACCAGCGCTGCTAACCAAATCCACACTCCTATCAGACATTCTTTTTGCATCTCTAGATCACTTGGTTCCCGGGTAACCACCATCTGGAGACCAGAAATGCATTCACAACCGCAAGTCAGGGAGTCCTCCGTACCCCCAGGGACAGCCTGCCGAGAGAAAACTGACCCAAGGGATTATTCGACTTCCTCATTCATTAATCTGGCTGTTAAGCAGAGAAAGTCCTGCTGATGCCAACAGATGCGAAGTTTGGCTGTGCTGACTGCAGAGAGCAGAAGAGGCCTCGGCAGCCAATCAGAGCATCTCCCCCAACTGGGTACAGCTGCCTGGGAACACTGGGTGGGGGCCGAGGCAGTGAGTACCAGGGAGACAGAGGATGCGTGGAGGGACGGGCCCCCAGCTGGCCCAACGTCCCGATGCAGGCTGAGCCCTGGGCAAGGCCTGCCACTGCAGCCTGATGTACGGACAGAGCTCACAATGAAATCTTGAAGTCAGGCCCACCTGTGGCACCTGTGTTCCAGGACGGAGCAGGTGATGCCTTTCTTGGGAGCAAAGGGGACTGGGGCAGGGAGAGGTGGGGCGGGCAGGGGGTGCTGACCCAGGGCTCAGAGCATATCCTCCACTCACCTCTGCCTGGCTGGCTCTTCCACACTCGGCCACATCTGCCATCTTGCTCAGGCCATATGGGAGATATTTGGGGCATCACGTTCTGCCAGAAAACCTCTCCTCTGCCCCTCTCATCTGCCCTGCCTGCAGGCAGCTGAAGAAGATCCCCTCGTGAGTCCCACGATGGGCTGAGGCCCAGCGCAGAGTCAAAGCTGGGCACAGGCTTATGCCAACAGTTACAAAGAACACATTTGCACTTTGGTTGGGTTCCAACATCTCTTTAACATCAGAGATCAGAACTCGGGGAAAGACAACAGTATCCTATGGCTCCCCAAAGACCGAGCGCCAGATGAGACCGATGGACTGTTGTCTGGAGACAAATTGAGTCATTTCCCCAGCGGCATGGCACCAGTGCAGAAAGCCAGCCGCGTGCCACAGCTGGCTCACCTGGCAAACCAGGGCCCAGGTATCTGGGGCCCATGGATGTAACTGTGGGAGAGGTCACTGTGTAGGTGGGGGAACTGTCACGCACAACGTACTGGCCAGAGCCAGGGCACGCAGACTGTTCCTGCCCATGGAGGTTTTGCAGAACTGGTGGGGCAATTTCCATAGTAAAAGATGCAGCTGGGGCAAGGACAGAACCATCCAGAACCATCTAGAACCATCTAGGCTACTGCATCCCAGATTGGCTTCCAGAATTCTGGGTGCAGACTATGTGCCCAGGGGTTTTCTGAGTCATAAATTTTCTCTCTGGGGAAAGACTGATAGAGAAGGGCCAGCATCTCATAATCCATGGGGTAGACCGGGGAGAGACACATTTCCCAAAGCGCAATGCACATAAATCTGAGAGAATGCTGTGATGAGTTTAAAGGGCACCCAAAGGAGCTTTTTAATTTTATTAATTCAATATTAAAAGTTTTGCAAAAACATAAAAAACATAACTGGCTCTTCAAACTCGTAATTTCACCAATATTATTCCCTGAGATAGCTTTGCTCAACCTCGGCCCTACCGACATTTCAGGCAAGATAATTTTTCCTGTGGGGGTGTCTTGCGCCTTGTAGGATATTTAGCAGCCTCTCTGGTCGCTACCCACTAGATGCCAGTAGTGAACCCACTCCAAGGTGAGATAACCAAAAATGTCTTCAGACATTGCCAAACATCCTCTGAAGGTCAAAGACACTCCTGATTGGGAATCATCAGTTTAGGGTAAGTCTACTTCTGAAAGTAAAACAAGTTAATGTCAGGGAAAATGTACTGTAGGTGACTTAGGATAAACAAACTATATAATTCACATATGGCAAATGTGGCTGAGGTGACAGCCACATCACCTCCTGACTGGCAGGAGTTTGGGAAAAAGCAGACGAGAAGATGGTCAAAGAGGAGCTAAAATTGGGTATTTATCCCCTTAAAATCCCACCACTGCTCCTTCATGCTTGCTCTGTTTTCTGGCTATCCCTGAAGTTGACTGGGCTTCCCTGGCAGCTCAGATGGTGAAGAATCTGCCTGCAATGAGGGAGACCTGGGTTCAATCCCTGGGTTGGGAAGATCCCCTGGAGAAAGGAATGGCAACCCACTCCAGTATTCTTGCCTGGAGAATTCCATGGACAGAAGAGCCTGGTGGGCTACAGTCCATGGGGTCGTAAAGAGTTGGACACAACAGAGCAACTAAAATTTCTGAAGCCAACTAAGTAAATGGAGGTGGGGAGAGGACAAAAGAGCCCAAAGGAACCCCGAGAATCTACTTTCCTCACAACTTCTGGCCTTCCATGAAGGAAGGAGGAGTAGGGTGGGCTTGCCTCTCACTCCCCTGGGGAAGACAGGGCAGAAATGCTCGTGATGAGGGTAAAGAGTGGGAGGCAGGTGGTCCCTGGAGCTGTAGGAGTCACTGAAGAGCCTTGAGAAGTTCAGCTACGTTAGTTCGCCTATCTCACACTCTGTTAGCTGTGGGGTGCTGGCTGGGAGGCACCCTGTCTTCTCTCTTTAGTATCTGACCAATCCACAGGGCTAAGGAAATGATCAATCCAAAGATACACCTCCTTAGATTCACAGACTTAGAAAACGAACTTGCGGTTGCCAGTGGGAAGGGACAGTTAGGGAGTTTGGGATGGACATAACACACTGCTGTATTTAAAATGGATAACCAACAGGGACCTACTGTAGAGCACATGGAGCTCTGCTCAATGTTATGTGGCAGCCTGGATGGGAGGGGAGTCTGGGGGAGAATGGATACATGGATCCGTATGGCCTAGTCCCTTCACTATTCACCTGAAACTATAACATTTTTGGATAACCAGCTACCCCCCAATATAAGATAAGAAGTTTAAAAGAAAAACAAAAACAAAGATACACCTCCTGCAAGTCCCATCAGAAAGCGAAGCACTCCACTGGTTTAAAAAGCTAACACTCACAAGCACTTAGCATGTACTGATGACTTTACAGACACCGTGCCCTGCCATCCTCATCACAGCCTTGCAGGGCTATTCCTGTGGTAACTGCATTCCAGATGGGGAGACGGAGGCTGAGTAGGTCAGAGCCCCTCAAGGCCGGAAGACACAGCTCCAGGACTCCACCTGAGTCTGCTGGACTCATAGCTGCCCAGGAAAGCAGAAGAAGACAGTAAGGGCCCTCCTTACAAGGTCCACTGGTCACCCGCCCCACACAGGAACGCCACTGTGATTCAGATGCCTCAGAATGGCCCAGTGCACAAGCAGACTCAAGGATGCAACTAACCGCCCAAGGGAGAGAGTCCTTCAAACCCGAGGCGTGAATGAGCAGCCACCCCTCCCTGTCTCTGCTCTCCGCGTTCACCTCCTGGTGACCACTGGGTGGAGGAAAACTCAGAAAAACAGGTCTGATTCTTCCCATGGTGCTTTCAGAACCTGGGTGCACACACAACCTCTCAACAGGGCAGCGAGACAGCCATTATGTGTCTGTCCCGTTTTTCTGAGTCCTGGAGCCAAGAGGATGTTGATAAACGCTCCCTGGAGAGGTGGCTCTGAGCATCAGGGCAGAGAAGGTGACAGAGACCATGGGGAGGTACTCACCTGGGTCTCCAGAGTGATCACTGGGCTTGGTTGTGGGTCCTGTGGGGAAAAAAGGAGAAAATGCCTGTGAGTGGTGGGGAAATGTAACCTACTACCCTGGCACCACTTTAAAACAAAGCTGTACTTCTGCGGTGCTCAAGCAACCGCATGGGGAGGGTGGCCCCATTCTGTCACCCCCATTCCATGCGACATTCTCCACCTCCTCCCACACCCACATGAGGAAGGAGGATAAAACCTTTCACTAGGAGGTTGCAGGGACACCCGCAGGAGATCACGCAAGAAGATGAAGTGCAAGTGTGAAGAAAGAACAAACAAAGCCCCCTCGCAGAGCATCTCAAAGTGTGCTCAAAGCATTGACGGGAGGGAGAAGATGGGTCTGCAAGAGGATTAGAAATAAATCTGAAAGAATATAAAGTCCCGATGAGGGGCAAGGCCACCACTTTGTGTCTGATCTGGGAAAGAATGAGGGAAGCAACGAGACAGAGGGACAAGAAGGAGCTTAATTCCCGGTCTGTGGGGCACATTCCAATGGGCTGGGGAAGATTCCTTTCAGTGGGGAGAAGGCCAGAGAAAGTCCCATTCATTCACTTGCGACAAAAGCCAATTGACTGGAAATGCTCGGTGGTAAATTCTCTCGGGTCATTAAACATGAACTCCGGGGTGGGGGCAGGGTGGGTACAGAGGAGGAAGGGACGCCTGGAGAGGAGGTAGCGGTTTTCAGCAAGTGGATTCCAAAGAAAACAGGAAACTCAGCACATAAAGGTTATTTTTGTCTGGACTATGTTGGCCCTGCACTTAATCATCTTGGATTCATGATTCTGGGAAAGTAACCTCAAGCTGCCTCTGACTGAGAATGGGCATGATTTTAGAGCCCCGAAGGACAAACTCAATTGGAAGCTTTATCTAAGCAGATTTTCCAACACAGGCTTCCAGAAAGCATGCAAATTCGCCCCGGCCCCCCGCCCTCTGCTGTGAACAAGAAGGAAATGTAGAAATCACGCCTTATTTGTCTTTCTGTGATGGGCTTATTTTACTTAGCACTGCGCCCTCAAGGTTCACCCATGTTGTTACAAATGGCAGGATTTCCTTCTTATTTGAAGGCTGAATGATATTCCGCTGTGTATATATATATATGGGGCTTCCCAGGTGACTCAGTGGTAAAGAATCTGCCTGCCATTGCAGGAGCCGCAGGAGACTGAGGTTTGATCCCTCCCTGGGTCGGAAGATCCCCTGGAGGGGGAAATGGCAACCCATTCCAGTATTCTTGCCTGGAAATCCCATGGACAGAGGAGACTGGCAGGCTACAGTCCATGGGGTCACAAAGAGTCGGTCACTCAGTCAGACACGACTGAGTGACTGTGCACGCAGGCAGTGCATATATATACACCATATTTTCTTTATTCACCTGTCAATGGACATACCGGTTGTTTCCATGTTTTGGCTATTAAGAATTTGGCTTCCAGGATCATGGGGGTGCAGATCTCATAGTTCCACTTTTATGAGGCAACTAAAATAAACTCTCAGAGAAGCAGAGAGTAGAAGGGTGGTTGGCAGGGGCTGGAAGGAGTGGGAAAGTGGGGAGATGCTATGTATCGGGTATGAAGTTTCAGTCCCACTAGCCAAATAAGCTCCAGAGATCTGCTGTATGACATAGAGCCTAGAGTTAGCAACATGGCACTGTACACTGAAAATTTCGGTCAGAGGACAGACCTCATGTTAGGTGTTTTTTCCATAATTAAAAAAGAAAGAAAGTGTAGAGAGACTGGAACATCTAAACCCCTCACCATTCTAAGTAACTGTCACTCACTTTCTTGATCACTGCTCCCCTGTGGCATCTTGATAACGATGCCTCGTTCTGATGAGGGTCAGATACCTAACCCCAGGAACGCTTTGCTTTCTGGTCTGTTCTGACCTTTCCTTCAAGACAAGGGACTCTTCTCTCCCAATTCCAGTTCTAACTCCCAGCATCTCTTCAGTGGTGCAGCTCAGAGGTTGATGCCAAGAGGACATCTCACTCTCATTTTCACACTCCACCCTGGCCCTGAACATTCCTCATCCCCAAGAAGATACTGAGGGGCGTTTTTCCCCCTCTTCCCACACTGCAGCCTTGGCCCACAAAGAAACTTGGAGAAAGACTTCCCTGATGGTCCAGCGGTTAAGAATCCACCTTGCAACGCAGGGGGACGAGGGTTCAATCCCTGCTGGGGGAACCAAGATCAACACTAGAGAGTCCATGTGCTAAAGAGCCTACATGATACAAGGAAGATCCCACGTGCCCCAACTAAGACCCAACACAGCCACACAAACAAATATTAAAACAACAACAACAACAACCTAAGAAGTCTTGTAAGAAATACTGCAACCCTCTGTCTTCAAACCCTTACCAGCTCCTTGTCAAGGGGGAAGAGGTAGCCACTACAGCGGGGGAGAACCTTCGCTGAACCACTCTTTATTCAAGTGAGGCTCATTATTTTAGCATCCTTCATGGAACACCCCCAGCCAGCTCCTGTATCACTTGCTGCAGAGAGAGTGAACCCTGTGCTCCCAGGCTCCCAGGGTCAGGCCAAGTACACTGTGCAGGGCCCATTCTAGTCTGGGAGGCAAGGCCATGGTCCATGTTGGGCAGCATGGGTCAGACTCACACTGTTTAATGAGAGACAGCACGCAAGTCTGTGCTTCAGCTCAAGTCAGCCTCTGTGTGTCTGTCTGTCCCTCTCTTTATTCCGATCCCAGCATCCAGATTTTGACTGGAAGATAAGAAGCTGCTTCTCAGACATTAGCTTCATTTTTTAAGGCCAGGTGCTTGCAAAGCATTGGATGGGGTGTTGGGTGCATGCCCAGATTAATTAAGCTGTACTTCACAGCACATTTGGCTGTTGTTTGGGGCTTATGCTTCACTGCTCAGAATCCCATGGGGGAGGCGGGGGAGAGGGGAGAATGCCATCCTGAACCCCATGAACAACTTCACTGAAAAAGACTTTCCCAGGAAGCCACAGGAAACCTCTGACATCCGTGTTGACAAAACCCAGAGCCTGATCCATGGGTACAATGCTGCACCAACTATCTGGTGTTCCATGATCAGAGATCCTCTGGGTGCAGGGTCAGAGGATTAATATTCATTAAAAAGCTTCTGGAAAAACAAAAGCAAAAATGCTATCTATTTAGCATGTTAATTACTTAGCCAAGAAGACAGACAAAGTAACTCACAAACGGCCATGTCATTAACACTTAAGATTCACTGGCCAACAAACTCGCTCCCCTCCCTCTGTGCACATTTGAGATATAAGACTCTGCCTACAGAGGCTCAGACCAGAGGATTCAAGGTATGACAGTATCTCTGTGAGGTTTCACTTTCAGTAACATCCTCCTTAATTGGAAAGGCTAACGAAGTGGAACTGGGTCAATGATGCTGTCTGCCTAATCCATCGCGTCTGTCTAAACTGGGACTCTTTGGTTTACAGTAGAGTAAATTCCTGTCTGTCAGAGGAAAGGCTCTCGGAGACCAACGGGGAATTCGCAACGTGCTTGGATGCTACAATGGAGACCTTTTAGAATCTTAATGTGGGGACCGAGAACCAGGGAACCACCTAAAGCAAGGAAAGCCCTTTCATATCATCTACTGCAATGACAAAGTGGGGAAGCCAAGTGGGGAACTGGGTAGACGGAATCAGTGGCCCTCATTTTCACCACTCCCTCGATCCACACCCTCTGGTCATGTGATCGTGCATTTCTTTGCAGAGCAAGCTTCCTCCTCCCTGAACTTGGGCTTGCCCATTAGCAGTTAAGACATCGTGGAAGCTTGAAATGTGTGTGCATGATTGAGCATGACCTCTTGTGCTTTTGCCGGTCAGCTCAGGAGAATACACCCCAGGTAGCCTGCTGGTCCAAGGGGGATGAGAGGCACTCGGGGCAAACCTGATCCAATCTGCAGCTTGAAGCTTAGTCCAGCCTCGATTAGCCAACCCCAAGCCCACCTTCACTCACAGACAGAATATGTGCCTGTTGTCTCAAGCCATTTCAGGTTGACTTGTTACGCAGCGCCGTTGTGGTGAATATACTCTCCAAGGTAGACCTTGATAGAACTAAAATGTATTGTATACAGTCCAGCCTTGGAAACGAAAAGATACATATTCTCCCTAAGTCTGCAAATACATCCAGGAACCTGCAATAACTACAGCTAATAGCTATCATTTACTGAGACCCTACTATGTACCAGGCTCCATTCGAGATGGACCTTACACCAAGCAAAGAAACACTCACCATCAGTATCTGGTACTACCTCTGAGTCAGCCTTCAGCCCTCTTCACTAAATATACCAGTTCTTCTGAATTTGTTTCGGTGCCATTACAACATATTGGGGCTTCCCTGGTGGCTCAGATGGTAAAGAATCCACTTGCAATGAAGGAGACCCAGGTTTGATCCCTGGGTCAGGAAGGTCCCCTGGAGAAGGGAGTGGCTACCCACTCCAGTATTCTTGCCTGGAGAATCCCATGGACAGAGGAGCCTGGCAGGTTACACCCAAGGGATCACAAAGAGTCAGACACGACTAAGCGACCAACACTTTCAGCTGCACAGTAACATTAAAGGGTGTCATCACTCAGAACCTCCTTGCTCTGAGAAAGACATTTCTCATTCCTTTGGTTTATTCTAAACTTTATTCCACGGGCATATTATTTGACCAAGATTCAGAATAGTCATGAATACTAGTAGCAACTTACTAAGTTACTTGTTAAGTAATGGCTAATAATTTGTTAACGTCATATCATGTTTCAGGCCGTGGCTTAACCTCTATACACACATCATTCCATTTACCTCTTGTAACAACTTTATGGTAGGCACTACTATTATTCCCATTATAGAGATGGGAAAACTGATGACCACAGAGATTGAATAACTTGTCCAAATTTACACAGATATTGTTGAAGCCTGGATTCAATCCCAACGCCCTGTATTCAAGAAACCTGGGCTATTTTAGAGTAGCTCTATCAGGCAATACAGTCCTACCTTAGACAAAGTAATCCTGCAACCTAGATAATGTTTATCAAAAGGAAGAATACAGGAAGTACAAGGTTAAGTACCACCTTAACTACGGCATCGTTTTTGAGCATCTGTATTTTTTAAAAAGGTAGTGGACTCGGTTGATAGAAATGAGCACACATGTCAAGACTAAAAACAAAATGTAGTCACTGTGCCACAGCATGAACCATGCAGAGTTAGCCAAACGCGTTCACACACGTTTACTATGCTCCATCCAACACAGCAGCCAGCACTCTGCCTGGCGGGCACCATGAGAGAGACAGAACTGAGTTTAAAGGGACCCCATGCGCCCTTCTATCCCAAAGCTAACTGTTTAAATGAGGCGGGAGCCTGATTACAGGTCCTGGAGAAATGAAGCTTGTCTGCTCCTCAAGAGTCTTGCTTGTATGACCAGGGAAACCAGGCTCAGATACTTCTGAGCCCATCAGGGCCACGGGCCTAATTTTAACAAGTAATTAAGCTTTTATAAAGAATGCAGAGAGAAGAGGAGGAATTTGTTCATTTTCATTTCAGGCTTGCATCAAATGTTTCTGGCTTTCCTGGTCATGCTGAGCCCCGGGTAAGCCTCGTTCACACATGTTTACTATGCTCCAACTCAGCAGTTAGCACTCTGCCTGGCAGGCACCATGAGGGAGACAGAACTGAGTTTAAAGGGACCCTGTGCGCCCTTCTATCCCAAAGCTAACTGTTTAAATGAGGTGGGAGCCTGATTACAGGTTGGAAGGGGCTTTCTCCTCCCTGTCTTTGATAAGACATCATATCTATGTCTTATATGATATGAGATATCATAAGATAGCGCTTGTTCTTGGGCATTAAGCAAAGACTTTGGGATATAGGTGACAAACCTGTGACTCAGGCTTCCTGAGTCAGTTCCCCCCTGAGGCCCATCAAGTCAGCAGATAGACAATGGGTCCCTAGTAAGACTCAGCACAAACACACCCAGGACGAAGCTGCAGAAGGCTGAATGGCACTCTCCCAGGGAGTCCTCTGATTTGCCATAGGAGGGAGCTTCCACCATCCAGAGACTGGATCTAATCTCATCACTGTTCAACACCAGGCGCCTTGGGAAATGCAACGAGCTCTTCATGGGATCAAAAACTCAGCACCGCTGCCTGCTAGAGAAACACTCCCTGGCGAGAGCACCCAGAGGAAGCTGAGCGTGGATGCCAGGCCAGAGGCCTAACTGGATGTGGTCACTTGTACTGCAGGCTGGGCACAGGGCAAAGAAGGATCATTTGTGGGAAAAGAATACAGGTTTGGGGTCAGCCCTGGGTTCAGATCATGCACAAGCCCAGTTTTAGTCTTGCTCAGGCTGCCATAACAAAGTACCACAGGCTGAGTGGCTTACACAAGAGAAACTTATTTTCTCACAATTCTGGGAGCTAGAAGTCCAAGGTCAAGGCACCAGCAGGGTTTTTTTTCTTTGAAGGCCTCTCTGCTTAGATGGCTGCCTTCTTACTGTGTACTCACATAGTCTTTTTACTCCATACAGGAGCCTCTGGGTGTCTCTGTGTGCCCAAAGTTCCTCTTCTTATAAAGATACCAGTCAGACTGGACTGTTGTTTTTGTTTAAGTCACTCAGTTGTGTCCAACTCTTTTTGTGACCCCATGAACTGTAGCCCATCAGCCTCCTGTGTCCATGAGATTTTCCAGGCAAGAATATTGGAGTGGGTTGCCATTGCCTTCTCCAGGGTATCTTCCTGGCCCAGGGATCGAACACACATCTCCAGCATTGGCAGGCAGATTCTCTGCCCCAGAGCCATCTGGGAAACCCTCAGACTGGATTAGAAATCCCTTCTAAAAGCCACATTTTAACTGAATGACTTCTTTAAAGGCTTTGCTCCCAAGAACTGGGGTTGGTGAGTCAGCAGATGACAACAACTTAGACTAGTGACCTCAGCCAAACCTCATAGCATCTGTGAGCTTTACTTTCTCATTTACATGATGTTAACAGGAGGGTCTATATTCTCCTACAGAGCTACTGCAAGACAGCAAAGCATAGACTGTATTGTCTGGCAAACTCTGTAGGTGAAAATGAGCGTTGGTAACAATCACACCAGCTTAACAGGTGTGAACCTGGACCGTCTCACACCAACTCAGATGCACAGTCACCTCCTGTCTTGAAAACAGGATATCATATCACAGGCTGTTGTGAACATTAACTAAAACCAGATATTTCAAATGTTTGGTCTCTGGCTAGAAACTCAAAGATAATCGTCCCTTTGTTTTCTTCTTCCAGGCTTATGAAGGCTAAGACATAACCCTCCACACCCAACCCTACTCGATCATAATTCTTCTGGACTGAGAATTATTGTACATAACTGGGTGCATGCATGCTTAGTCGCTCAGTCTTCTCCGAATCTTGTGGCCCCATGGACTGTAGCCTGCCAGGCTTCTCTGTCCTTGGGGTTTTTCAGGCAAGAATACCGAAGTGGGTTGCCATTTCTTCCTCCAGGGGATCTTCCCAACCCAGAGATCGAACCCATGTCTCCTGTATCTCTTGCCTTGCAGGCAGATTCTTTCCCACTGAGCCATCAGAGAAGGCTATTGTACCTAAGTGGACAGCAGTGAGTGGGTAAAGTTACCTACTTCATTTTGAAAGCTTACTTGTGTCAAGCACGTGAACTCCTTGTAACCCTGGCAAGGGAAGTCTCAAACTGCCCATTTTACAGATCAGATAACTAATGCTCCAGCAGGACAATTTGCTCGAGAATATAGATTTGATAAGGGATGGGGCCAGGTCTGGTGCTCAGGTCTGTACACTGCCAGAAACTGGTCCTTTAACCAATATCCTGGTGTTTCCAATAGTGTGAACTTACTGAATCAGGCTCTCTGGGCAAGGATCCAAAGAATCTGCATTTTTATTAGACACTCTTGGGCAAGTCAGGCAGACTGAAGCCTGAGAACTCTTGTATTATATTCTGAATAGTACCAGACTAAAGGCATCCGAGGTGAGAAAGACAGCCGGTGAAAAACCAAAAACCTTGCTTAGGACTCCAACCTCTGACACCAGCTAGCCACCAAGTGTCTGACGCATGCTTGGGACTCTGGTGCTCAGGCTTTGTGCCTCCAAGAAATTTCATGATGGGTGTGTCCTGGCCTCTCCTGGATACTCTAAGAGAATAGCACAGACTGAGTGGGTTATAAACAGCAGAAATTTATTTCTCACAGTTCTGGAGTCTATGAGTCCAAGGTCAAGGTGCTGGCAGACTTGGTGTCTGGCGAGAGCTTCCTGATTCATAGATAGCTGTCTTTTTGCTGTGACCTCACATGGCAAAAGATTCAGGGGAGTTTTTCAGGGTCTCTTTTATAAGGGCACTAATCTCATCCATGGGGGCTCCTCCCTCATGACCTAATCACCTCCCGAAGACCCCACCTCTTAACGCCATCCCACAGGATATTAGAATTTCAACATATGAATTTTTAGAGGGACACATATATTCCGTCTGGGCTTCCCTGGTGGCTCAGTAGTAAAGAACCTGCCTGCAATGCAGGAGACTTGGGTTCGAACCCTGGGTTGGGAAGATCCCCTGGAGGAGGGCATGGCATACCACCCCAGTATTCTTGCCTAGAGAATTCCATGGACAGAGGAGCCTGGCAGGCAACAGTCCATGGGGTCATAAAGAGTCAGACAGGACTTAGTGACTAAAACCACCACCATACATTCAGTCCACAGCAAGGTGCAGGGTGGTTTCGGCCCCTTCTTTTCTCCCCACGTAAATGGTGAAGGTATCCCTCTTGCCCCAGAAACCCGGTCACCACTCCCCTCCCTTCAGCACTCCCCCCGGGGCGTGTGACCCCTTCTTAATTCTTTCTCGAGGCCTGGTCACAGCCATCAGGGTGCTCACACAATGGTCTTTCTGTGGGATTCCACAGCGCGCTTATCTTACACGGCAGGGGCTCCCGAGATGAAGGCGGGGCACGTGCCGGCCAGGCGGCTCCGGGCGATGAGGGAGGCACACCGAGGACACAGAACGCCCTTGTTCTCTGAGAGAGGCTGCTCTTGGAACGTGAGCACAGGCCGGCACCACACAGGCTCACCTTGTTGGAATATGCAAAGTCACCTTCAAAGAGGACTCAGGGGAGAAAGCAGAAACCCCGTGGAGAGGGCAGGGGCCTCTCCCTGCATCAGAGAGATGGTGACAGATGTGACTGGGCCCTGAAAACGGGGTGGAATTCCCTTGCTCTGTCTGTCTCTTTTTGGTCTTGAAAGTTCGAAAAGTTCAGAGACCTTTTAGATCTTCTTCTGCATTCCCTCCACATATTTAAGTCCAGACCTCAGGAAGGAGCAACAGAACCTCAAAGAACTGCTAAATGAAGCCTGAAGCCCTTGGATCAGTAGTTGACCATCCCCAGCCTGGAAAGCGAGGAGAAACCACAGATGCATGGAAACTCGGCAATGGCTTTAGTGTTTCTCAGCTCCGCGTGTGTATCTCTGAGCGCAAACAGTCACTAAAAATCTAAACCGTTGTACAGAACACTTTGTGCTGCGTGGGCCTCCGGAGGTTTTGTAATCCTTTACAAAGTGCACAGAACTACAATTCTCGGAACTACGCTTTGAATACACCTGCCTGAGGCCCTGGATGTGCTTTTCTGCCAGAAAGTACGGCTTCTAGCTGTATGGCTGCTGCCTGGCTGCTGCACTCAACTGTCACCTCCCCCTTATTCATGCAGTGATCCTGGGTCACATGGCTGATCAATACTGACGATAATCAGAAAAGTAGCCAACACTGGGCTCACAGTGAAGCAAGACATTATAATAAGTGGGCTGTAAGAACGCTCATTAAAAACTCACAACAGCTCAGATTATTCATAGGTATTATTAGTACTAACAGCTCCATTTTACAGGCCGGTATAACCGAGGCTCAAAGGCACTCATTACTAAATCGCAGAGACAAGGTTTGGATCAGGACAGCCCAACTCCTGAGGGCTTCCCTGGTGAGTCAGATGTAAAGAATCTGCCTGCAATGCAGGAGGCCCAGGTTCAATCCCTGTGTCAGGAAGATCCCTTGGAGGAGGGCAAGACAATCACTCCAGTATTCTTGCAGGGAGAACTACATGGACAGAAGAGCCCAGAAGCTACAGGCCACAGCATCACAAAGAGTCGACCACAACTGAGCGACTAACACACATACAGCCCAAGCCCTGAGGCTGCACTTTTGACCACTAGACTATGCTGTTTCCCAGGGGTACGACCACACTGTAAATCAGAATCACTTAACCACGGTTCACGGTTCTGTGAGTTGTTGGCACTAGGAAGCCTTATGGAGCAGGGAACTGGATCACATGGTATTAGGAAATACCAGATCGTCCCATTTGGTTGCTCTGGATCTTTGGCTAATTACATAACCTTTAATAATACTAATCACAACAACAACAAGAATAATAACTATCTCAGTGGTTACTGTAAAGACTGACAGAGATGGAGTATCAGAACCTCGCTCAGCCCTGGTGTCGAGTAGGCAAGCCACAAATGTTAGTTCCTCTTGGAGGACAATTACTGTCACTTTATGGGATGTGTTTTTCACAGCTCAAAGGCATTTCAGACCAGAAACGAGACATGCCTGCAGCATGCCAAGAAAAAACGGAGCAACGCAACCTCCACCCAACACAGCCAGACAAGATACGCTGGTAGACCGTCCGGGCTTGCAGTCCTTCTGAAGCTGGCCACCGGACTCTGCTGGGACACAAGTCTTCCTGAGCTCAGAATACAAGCCGCATCTCCAGCCTAGCCCAATAATTAGCTCTTCCCAGGCACAGCCCAGGCGACACCTACCAATCTGACACCCATCTGCTGTGGTCACCAAGATGGCAGGTGGCCCAAGTGGAAACAATCTGTCCTGGAGACACTGTCCAGAGACACAACGCTCTGTTCTACAGCTTCTGGGACTGCGAGGTAGGTTTTCTGTTCCACAAGGATCTAGTTTAAAGATTTGAGCCCAAGAATCCAAAACTGTGAATACCGGAAAGACACTGAAGAGATACGGGGTAGGTGAGCAGCAGCTTCCCTATGGGATGTCCAAGGTGGATATTACCAGGCAATTACTTGGCCTCAAATTCTCAGCACGGCTTGTGAACAGACACTATTGGTACATTCCTATTTTCCAGTGAGATGAAATGCATTTCCTGCCCTGACCTAGATCAAACCCATCATTTTCTGTTATGGCATATGAGATCCGGGGCTTCCCAGGTGGCTCAGTGGTAAAGAATCCATCTGCCAAGCAGGAGACCCAGGTTCGATCCCTGGGTTGGGAAGATAGCCTGGAGAAGGAAATGGGAACTCACTCCAGGCATTCTTGCCTGGAGAATTCTATGGACAGAGGAGCCTGGCAGGCTACAGTCCATGGGGTTGCAAAGAGTTGGACACGACTTAGTGATTAAATAGCAACAGCAGCATATGCAGTCCAGAATGGGAAGTGGTTTCCTAAGGGCACACACCGTTTAGAGCAAAATCCAGCCTAGAATCCAAGTTTCTTGATACAAAATCCTGGGTTCATCTTTTTTTTGCCAAAATCAGTGTCTGTGTGAGTCCTTCCCACACTCCTTTTCTTCATTTCCTCTTCTTCAGATCCTCACCAGAGCCTCTAGCCAGGACAACTTTTGTCCAAAAGACAGCATCTCCCAGCTCTGGAGAAACTATGATTCGGCAGTGCTGCAAGTCTGGAATGTCTCCAAGAGGCCACACACAGAACTGCTGATTCAAGCCATGGGGGAACCGGATCCCAGGATGCGGGCACACGGCAACGGAGCAGAGAGTTTCACAGCGGATGCAGGGGGTGTATCCCCAGCTCCTGGCTGCGCCTGGGAACAGGGGAGCCTC
This sequence comes from Bubalus bubalis, assembly GCF_019923935.1. Lineage (NCBI taxonomy): Eukaryota > Metazoa > Chordata > Mammalia > Artiodactyla > Bovidae > Bubalus > Bubalus bubalis. The sequence continues at coordinate 26,621,784 of NC_059180.1, forward strand.
CTTCCTAGGCTAGAAGAGAGATGGTCGGCAAGTGGATCTGCAGGAGACACGTGGGCAGAGGCCTGGTACAAAGAGAGTCAGGGTCATGGTCTTGAGGTTTCAAAGGGCTGGGTCCTGGGGAGACTCAGTGCTCCTTTCTGCCTCCCTGGCCTTCTCCTGCATGTCTTAATGCTGATGAGGGTGCTGAGGATGAAGGTGACTGAGCCAACAGACAATGGCCATTACGACAGCTTTCATTTAAGTCCTTATGAAACACTGTGTTCATTTCTGTGCATTTCAGTAAATGCTCATTCCATCCTCCTGGGGCAGCTACTACAAGAAGGCCATAAAGTCTGGAAACATAGATGATTTTATTTTTTTCTCTTCTCACTGGGCAGTGCTCTTGATGACATTATTTGTATATTCGCCTGTTTCTAGACTATGGATCTCCTACAGTATTCTTCATTTATAGAGGAGGAAACAGAATCTCAGAAAGACTTGCCCAAAAAGCAGGGCCAGGCTCATTTCACCTTCATATCTCTTAAGAAGTTAACCAAAGTGTGCAGAGGTGGTATGTTTTGACATGCATAGTGCACAATACTTTTTTTTTTTTTAAAGCCAGTTGCCAACATTTAAAAAGTGGGTGATTTCACCATACCCAGATTTCTGGCTTTTCTTAAATGTCAGAAGATCCGGCCAAATGGGGATGTGGGCTGGCATGGCCACAGCTGGAGCTGAGTAGCTGCCGCCTACTTAAGATGGGCACACATCCCCCTCTTGGCCACAGCCCCCACCCCACCTGCAGGGCTGGGGAGTTTGTAACCTCCCATCTCTTTTTAAAAATATCTATTTATTTACTAGGCTACCTCATTGCTGTATGGGGGAATCGTCATTGTGTCATGCATGATCTCTTGTTGAGACATTCAGATCTCCAGTTGTGGCTCAGCAGTTGGGGTACACAGGCTTAGTTGCCTCATGGCATGTGGGATCTTAGTTCCCCGACTAGAGGTTGAACCCGCGTCTCCTGCATTGCAAGGCAGATTTTTAACCACTGGACCACCAGGGAAGTCCCCCTGATCTCCCATCTCTCAATGACCATATTTTACTGCTCTTCACAAGGGACAGTACCATTTTACCCGCCAGATGATTTATTCAATCAACATGATTCCACAGTCAGCCCTGGTCCCAAGGAAGAAAAGTTCAGGATGCCGGGACTTTAGGGAAGAAAGAAAAGCTCTAATAAAGCACAGGGATATGGAGCACTGCAGTTCACTCAATGACAAGCCTCTACCTGGGGCCCAATGGTCCTGACTTTCAGGGGGCGGGGCAGGCGGCAGCACTGGGCATCAGGCTGGGGGTTGCCCGGTGGGAAGGCTTCGGTGAAGAGCGTGGCACAGGAAGAGGTTGTTAGCGCCCACTGTTCTCTTGCTTCCTGCACGTCCACCGCGTGCAGCTGCCTGTGAACTGGCTGTTTGTTCCCAGCTCTCCCGGAAGGAAGCGCTCTCATCACCCACGACGACAGAGTTGGCCCAAGGAGCCGAGAACGTGTGCGGGGGCTGCGAGCCCGACTCTCCTCCTGTACAGGGCAGTCCCAAAGCTGCTGAGACAGGAAAAGGGGGAAGAAAGCGCAGCCCGGGAGAAAGCATCATGCAGGGCTCGAGGACAAAGCCCCAGCTGGGGAAAAGGGAGGAGGGGGAGGCCAGAGGAAGGGGGTCCTGCCGGGCCCACCGAGTCTGTACAATGAGCTCCTTTCACCAGTGAATAGAGTTCTCTCCTCGACTCGGTCTCAATGGCTTTGTTTCTGAAACAACCCATTCTCCACCCAGAAAGCCAAACTCGCCAGACCCTGTGCCAAGGTCAGGCAAGAGCCTGAGATCCTCAAGCAAGCTGATAATCAGCCCCCAGGAGACGACCATGGTGCCCAGGGTGGCTCGGCTGACCCACGTCTACAATGATCCCCTTTGATTTCTAGGCTTTCCTGCCCAGGAGGGCGGGGGCAGGGGACCCAGACTCACACGCGTGACATGTTTGGCATAACTGTAGGATCTATTCAGGATAGTAAGTGTTCTTTTCCCACGAACTTCACTGAGACATCTGTGCAAACAGAGGGGGCAGGAGGGGGCAGGATGAGAAAGGATGAGCCCGGAGAAGCAGGATGCAAGTTCAAGTCTTCCGTCTCAAATTGACCAAATCCATGAGGTGGTGGGGCTCATCACTGACCACCCAGCAGCAGTGTCTGTTTTACAGGCTCCTTGAGAACAGCATCTTGGAGAGTTTACTGCCCACAGAGCAAACAGCAAAGTGGGGCCTACAGGCAGTAATCGGCTCAGACGGGTTTTGTTCAGCCCGTGCCATGTTTCCAAAAGAAAAATGCTACATATGAGGCCAACACCTACAGTTCAGGAGGTTTCATGCAAAACTACAAAGCTCTGGCATTTCTTGGAAAATGAGGAGACCTGGAAACAGGAATCCATCAGTTTCATAAGGCCCTGACTGCTGATCTGGGAAAAGGCTGTCTCTCTTAGATGGGGCATGTGCCCGCCCTCCAGCTAAGGGCACGTACCTGACCCCCTCACTAGGGCCACCATGTAGCTACTGTGGGCACTGGGGTTTGTAGCCTCTTGTATATCAAGTCCCAGAGCTCTCAGCAGAGGCCCTGGGATGGGAGAGAAGGCTGGGATATGGACTTGTTGTAGAGCAAACTTGGCTATAAAATTCAGTTGGCTACAAAATCCAAAACTGGACTCAAGAAATGTATACAAACACACACCCAGGAACACGTGGTCAGGAGCAGAGTCCACAAGTTTTGGGGTTGGTTCTCTGCTCTCCTCCCTCCCTGCTATTTGAACAACTCTTTCAGCTACTGGTCCCATTTTCCAAGATGATCTTCTTTGTGCTTATATTTACCAAAATTCTGGGCCTGCCACACAGACAGCACTAGGCAAATTCTTGTTGAACCAAAATCAACTGAAGCTCAAGCAATGTTGGGATGGACCCTAAAAGAACCATGCTTAGAACCCAGCTCACTTAACAGTTGCAGGATGTTTTCCCAACTGCAAGTCAAGACAAGTCCCTTGGGAATGGAAGACTGAACAGAAGTAGATGAGCTCAACTACTGGTTGGTTGATGTCTGAGAAGAGGAAGCAGAGAGGGTCAACTTTATAGGCAATGCCCAACTTTATAGGCGACGCAGCATATTTGAGATTCATGCTATGTAGCATGAGGTCTGTTGGGAAGACATGACGTGCTGACATGGTAAAATGAAAGTAAGTTGCCAATGTATCCAAGGACCAAAAGCTCATGAGAGTAGCCTCCAGAGTCCAGGCAGGTGCAGTATAGTCTCTTGCAGCTCTTCTAGGTCTAAAAAGGCAGACTGAGGTTTACTGCCTCGGCTTCTGTTGTATGTAGCTGAGACCATTTTCCAGCTTTGCATATGAGTGTGTGTGTGTGCATGTATGTGTGTGTGCACATAGGCAACCATTTGAGAACATTCACATGCACACATATGTGGTATTTCCTATCCAAAGCCTTGCTAAAAAGCTGCAGTGGGATCTGTGGATTTCATTTGCCTAGCATCCCTCATTTTGGGGGATTTCCCTGAGTGACCCCACTCCTGGTTCTAATTTCAAATGGACGCTGGGGGCGGGGAAGCAGCAACAGGAGAGATTCCACTGAGCAGACTTTTATTTCAGAACTGTGACATGAACGAGAAAGAATAAAAGCATGCAGAATTTCCTTTCTGCACTTTGCATTTACTTATAATTATTCATGCAAGAGCATCTTTAAACACCAAATGGGGGAAATATTACAGTTGTTCTGATTTCACACGCTAACTGTGTTTACATGCTAACAGCATTTCTCAGGGACAATTATCTTATTACTAGTGCACTAATCTTTTCAATCTTTTCAACACAGTTTACAGCTGCTGACTTCAAAATTAAGGCTAATTAAGACCCTGCTTTCAGCAGGTAGGGTAAACTACTCACACATTTTAACTGATTCAAAGAAAAACAGCTTCAGGAGAGGCCATGAAGGAAGGGCGGGCAGAGTGTCAAAGGTACAGAGAAGAAATTACATAGCTTCCATTGATTTGCACACCAACGTTCTCCCAACGCTAATATTCCAGAATCCACTAGACAAGTTCCATCAATGGAAAGGCCTGGATATCAGGACCAAGGACAGCTGGTCTGTCCCACGCAAGGAGAAAGTGGGTATTTTGCATTCAATTATCTACTTCCAATCATCATATCCTTCCACATGCTTCAGCAGAGCACAGACTCTTACGTCAGATGACCTCTGCCCAGATGCTGGGTCCGTCAATTGCTCTGTTCCACCTTGAACAAGTTACTCACTTTCTTGGCTCCTCAGTTTCCTCATATGTGAAATAGGGATATTAATAATGCCTACCTCCCAGGCCCGTTGTCAGGAGTAATTGAATCAACACCTGTAAAGCACTCAATTTTAAATGGAAAACCAACAAGGATCTACTGTAAAGCGCAAGGAACTCTGCTCGATGTTATGTAGCAACTTGGATGGGGGGCTGTTGTTTGGGGGAAAATGGATACATGTATCTGTATGGCTGAGTCCCTTTGCTGTTCATCTGAAACTATCACAACATTGTTAATTGGCTATACCCAAAACAAAATAAACAGTTTTTTAAAAATTTCTAAAGCACATTGATAAGGTCTGGTTCATAATAATCATCCAATAACTATTTCTTTTACAAAGCGCAAATTCTATCATAAAGCTGTAACACACTTAAACATCTGTTTTCTAACGCCTTCTTGACCTCATGCATACTCACCGCATTACGAGCCATTTGAGAACTGCTAATATGTAATCGCAGCTATATTTATTGTGTCTGTTAGCAATACCTTCTCCAATTACTTGCTCTGCTATCTCGTTAGCTGCCATATAAAACCAGCACCTTGGATCATCCATCATTATTTTTTGTTTTGTTTTAAATCACAGGGAAGGCCTGTTGCATGGAGCCTGGATTTACGGTCCGGCTCCTGGAGCCCAAGCACAGTTCAGGCATCCCCAGCTGTGGCCTCTGCGGAGCCGTTAATGAGTTTCTCACGGTGCCTGGACCACTAAGTGTCACCAAGCACCTGCCGTGGGCCCACTTGTCCGATGAATCTTTCTGAATTTACACTAACCCTGTGAGTAGGTGATGCTGAGTAGGTTGCACTGATCCCATTTACAGATGAGGAGACTGAGGCTTTAAAGAACTCTTCTATGAGGACACAGCTTGCCAATAAAACAAAGTCATCATGTGGTACAAATAACTAGCATTCTCTCCTTTCAACATTTTCCTAAGTTACGTTTCTCAAGACAGTTACTGCTACTCGCAGTAGAACTAACGGTGACATCAACCACCAGCCAACACGTACAAGGTGCCAGGCATTCTCCTAAGCCACTTTATGCATTAACTCACTCAGTCCTCACAACTACCCCATAAGGGTGGGGCTGGTACTAGCCCCCATTTTACAGATGAGGGGACTGGGCTCAGAGAAGCTATGCAGCATGCCCAAAGTCACAGAGCAGCAAAGTGTTGGAGTCAGAATTAGACCAAATCCAGGAGATCTGGCTCCAGACCCCTTGTTCTTGGGCACTCTGATCTATAGTTTCTCAGGCGTACATGCGTGCTGTCGTGTCGGTCGTGTCTGACTCTGCAACTCTATGGACTATAGCCCACCAGGCTCCCCTGTCCATGGGATTCTCCAAGCAAGAAGACTGGAGTGGGTTGCCATGCCCTTCTCCAGGGGATCTTCTCAAAGCAAGGATAGAATCCATGCCTCTTACGTCTCCTGCGTCGGCAGGCAGGTTCTTTACCACTAGAGCCACCTGGGGAGCCCCCGTAGCATCTCATTACGGTTGTAAAATTCAACAACTGTCACCTTGTCGATAAATACATAAAGAAACAGAGTAGGGATTGACTGAGTCAATTATCATTTATCACACAACTGATGACCACATCGGTGGTTTAGTTAAGTTTGTGATAAGCGCTGCCAAAGACGATGATGTAGGAAGGCCACAAAACGGAGGAACTTCAGCCAGGGTGGAGGACAGGAAGATTCTTTTAGGAAGTGAAACTTAAACTGGGATTCAGAGAAAGAGCAGCTGGTCTAAGATGGGAGAAAGGATAAGCATTTTAGGCAGAGGGAACAGCATTAACAAAGGCTCTGTGGTAGGAAAGAACACATACCCATTTCTTTTTTTCTTTTGAACTTTTTATTTTGTATTAGGGTATAGCTGATTAACAATGTGGTGATAGTTTCAGATGAACAGCAAAGAGACTCAGCCATAAATATACATTTTCCATTCTCCCCCTAACTCCCCTCCCATCCAGGCTGCCACATAACATTGAGCAGAGTCCCATTTGCTGTACAATACATCCTAGTTGGCTATTCATTTTAAATATAGCAGTGTGTACGTGTCCATCCCAAAGTCCCTACCTATCCCTTCCCCCTGGCAACCTAAGTTCGTTCTATAACTCTGAGAACCCATAACTTTTAAGAAACGAAGAAAGGAGGTCTGAGCTTAGAATGGGTGGGGTGGGGAGAGGGTGGCAGGCAACAAGGTGGGAAGCCTGGTGCAGTGCCCAGGTGGCGGGGTCTCCCAGGAAGGGGTCTGGGTCTCAGGAGTCACTGACAAGGTTAGCGTGGAGTGACTTGTGTCTTTGTTAGAAACCTGCTTCAGTGCTACCCTCCAGATCATATCTACTTGGCTTTCCATATTGGATCCACAGGTGCTTCTGAAACCAACTCAGTGAACCGATACACTGAAGATTCAAGATGAGTTTCAAGTCATCTCTATTTCCCATTTTCAGCGATCATAACACAGCCCACAGTTTAAGCCACAGGTGGCTAGGACCTACTAACTTTGCAAGTTAATCAATTCTCATTATTGCTATAGACAATGAAGAAAGTGGTGTCACTTTGTCACGGTATACAGAATATCTTTCTTCTGTCTACAAAAAAGAAAGACAAAAGAAATCGATCTAGGTTATACAAATGTCAATTTGCAACTTGGAGTTCTGTGGCTTAGGAAAATGCCAGAGGCATTTACAGGCTAAAAGAAATGAATAGCAAAAACATCCCCCCAACATACACACAAAACCAAGCTGTACATACTAATTCCTGGGCCTTCCCTGGTGGCTCAGACAGTAAAGAATCCACCTGCCAGGCGGGAGACCTGGATTCGATCCCTGGGTTGCAAAGACCCTCTGGAGAAGGGAATGGCTACCCGCTCCAGTATGCTGGCCTGGAGAATTCAATGGGCAGAGGAACCTGGTGGGCTACAGTCCATGGGGTCGCAAAGAGTCCGACATGACTGAACAACTTTCACTTTTCTATTTCCTAACATTCTCTATGTGCCCTGTGCTCTGGCTTATTTCAACCTTGTAACTAACGTGGTCACCATCCCAGTTTACCTGGGTGTTCAATACTCAAATCATGAATGTCTCAAACTAGGATAAATTGGTCGCTCAATCCACAATAACCACAGGTATTAATATAAGGAAAACACAGGCTCAGAGAGGTAAAGACAGTTACTAACATCACACAGCAGGTAATGAGTGGGGCCAAGGCTTAAATCCGGTGTGCAAGACAGCCAGCATGCTCTATCTCCTGAGGAAGGACTTTGAAAACCATTCAGTTGGCTCACTGTTCCCTCACCACATCCTTTAAGATCCCACTGACACACACATCCTAATCAAGAAAGCTGAACAACTGTGCCTTCTGTGGCATGGAAGCTAAGATTATAGCAATCAATCCACTCTCCATACCTCCCTTTCGAAAGATAACCAGAATGATCAGGAAGTCCTCAAAGCCCAGACATGACTTACTTTCTACCTTTGGCTTGGCCATGTGATGACTGAAAGCTTTGAGCATTTGAACACTCATGCTGGAACCGCCTCACCTAGAAAAGGGAGGCTGAACCTGCAGTTCTGAATCAGCCTGTTGGGATGCAGATCAAGGAAAACAAATTCCTGACCTTGACCAAGTTCTAGAAACAAAGAGCTACAAAGAATCTAGAGATGGTTATCTCCAGCTGTGGTCATTGTACAGACAGAAACACTGAGGCTTAGAAGAACAAAGATGACAGTCAGACGTCTTGCATTGTTCTTGTTCTCCTTTGTCTTCTTCTCCACAGTTGAATTAGGGCAGGTCAAACACGTCTACTCAACTGTTCGGAGTTTTCACCCCTCTAGGTATGGCATACAACTGGTATTCTATAAATGTTCAGTGAATGCTCAGCATTTAGTAGACACACTGTTGTGGGACAATATGTCTGAGTGTGTGTGTGTGTGTGTGTGTGTGTATGAAAGAGACAGACAGAGACACTGCATTCCCCATACCAAATGGGTGTTCACTTGCTCCAAGACATTATTATTATTTTTACTAAAAATTCATTTTATTATAACCACCTTGTAAACAATATGTGATTTTGATTATGTCTACTAGATTTGTTCAAAGAGGCCAGGCCCTTGCAGGAAATTCTGATGGAAATTTCCGTCTACCAGATAACTGGTAATGGCCATTTTCCAAAAGATGACCCTATAAATACATGCCTGTGTAATTTAACCTAAAATCTTCGTTAATATTCTATCAAAGATGTCACCTTCTAATTGAAGTATTTTTTCAGAAGACAATGCTAAACCTTGCTTTCCTTTCGATAAAAGTAATAACGACTGCTTTTTATTAAGCATCTATTATGTGCCAGGTACATGATGGGCCTTCACTCCTTTGGATTCTCACTTTCATGATGACACTCTAAGGAGATATCCCCAGTTCACAGCTGAGAAAACTGAGGCTAAAAGACAACAAAATAATCGCTCCAGTGTCGCAGAGCTAGGAAGAGGCTGACTGAACCAGAGTTTCACTCTGAAGTCCCAGCTCTTTATACAAGTTCCTATCAACCTCAGATTAAAGCCCATTCCACCCTCTACTTTCTCCTCAGTATTCTTCCATGCACAGAACACCCCAAGGAACTTAATTTGTACCAAAAGGATATGATACAAGGAACTGGAAAACCTCTGTCCTATCTCAGCTCTATTACAACCACTTTGCAATCGTTGGCACATGACAAAGTCACTGAGTCTCAACTGCTTCACCTGTTAAGTGGGTGCAGTTCTCAACCGCCCCTCAGGACTGTTGCTGGCCACCGAGGTGAGTGCAGCTAAAAGCGCATCTTCTTCTCTCCCAGAACCATCAGAGGCCACATCCTCCATGTCAGTCTTTGCAATCTTTCAAACGCTCCCCGGGCGAGCAGCCCAATCCACCATGCCTGCTCCAAGGAGTTACCTCCTAAAATAAACGGTGCTCACTTCAGTCAGCTCACCATAAAGGCTAAATATAGAAGGAAACACTCCAGATTTCCCATCTGGCAGCCTCTTCTCCAAAATTCAGCCCAAACAGCTTATTTCTACCATAATCTCAGCATCTGACAGGCAGCTTTAAATCAGAAAGGCCGGCTGAGAGATGGAAACCCCCTGTGGGTTAGCTCAGTCTGTCCCGGCAGTGATGCCCCAGGGCTTCTGAGCAAATTATAACTGCACGAAAATGAGACCTTATCCCATGGAGAGCGCTGGAGTGAAATCAGACTGGGTAGGGTGGGTGGGGGCTGGAGGGGGCCACACCAGGGCTGTGGGTGTGCAGGTCTTCGGGTGACCGGCTGGGGGTAGGGGAGGCAGAGGGCAAGTAATCCGTGCACCAGGGGCTGCAGTGATCTCCAAGCCTTCTCTGAAGCTCATGTCATCCTCAGGACTGGCGAGAAGCCAAGTGAGGCCTCTCGGTTTCCCCATCCTTGAAATAAGGGATATGACTCAGTTACACACACACACACACACACACACACACTCTCTCTCTCTCTCTCTTAAGACACACTTGAAAATGTTGGTATTTCCCCCAGAAGGATACACAATAATTTGTTAGCAATGATGTCTTTTAAGAGAGACTGGAAGAAATGGGGGAGAGAGAATTCTACTTTATTTGCATCTTTCTCTCATGGGTGTCATTTATTTATTTATTTTTGTCACATGCTTGTAACTCCTTTTATTTAAAAAGCATATGCCACTTAGAGCTGAAAGGATATTATGGTGGTTCCTCAAAAAAAAAAATTAAACACAGAATTACCATAGACGCTAACAATTCCACTTCTGGGTATGTATCCCAAAGAATTAAAAGCAGAGACTCAAACAGATGCATGCCCTTGTCTAAATGGCATTATTTACAATAGCCAAATCTGGAAACAACCGAAGTATCCACAGAGGGATGAATGGATAAACAAAATGTGGTATATACAAAACTGACTCTTACTCAGCCTTAAGAAGGAAGGAAATTCTGACACATGCTGCAACACGGATGAGCCTTGAGGACATTTCGCTAAGAGAAATGTCAGGCACAAAAGGACAAATACTGTATGATTCCACTGCTACGAGGTTTTGAGTGCAGTCAAATTCATAGAGACAGAAAGTGGAAAAGTGGATGCCAGGGGCTGGAGAGGGTGGAATGCAGAATCATTGCTTAGTGCTTATGGAGTTTCAGTTGGGTTTGCAGAAGATGAAAAACGTTCTGGAGATGGATGGTGGTGACGGTTTGCAACAATGGGAACATATGGACAAACATAATAAACATATGAACATAATGTCACTGAACTGTACACTTGAAATGGTTAAGCTGAAAAAAAATGGTTAAGCTGGTAAGGTTTATATTATATATATTATACCAGTAAAAATACATGAAAGACAAAAAAATTAAAGGATAATATAAAAACTAGTAAAAATTGGTACTTAGTGGTAAAAAGAAGGACTTCTCCAAATATTTCTTGTTTTGCAGATTTGAACTTTGGAATCAGGTAGTACTCTTGCCTGGAAAATTCCATGGACGGAGGAGCCTGGTGGGCTGCAGTCCATGGGGTCGCTAAGAGTCGGACACGACTGAGCAACTTCGCTTCCACTTTTCACTTTCATGCATTGGAGAAGGAAATGGCAACCCACTCCAGTATTCTTGCCTGGAGAATCCCAGGGATGGGGGCGCCTGGTGGGCTGCCGTCTAAGGGGTCGCACAGAGTCGGACACGACTGAAGCGACTTAGCAGCAGCAGCAGCAGAGGTTTTATCCTGGAGGAGGGCATGGCAACCCACTCCAGTATTCTTGCCTGGAGAATCCTATGGACAGAGAAGCCTGGCAGGCTACAGTCCATGGGGTTGCAAAGAGTCAGACATAACTGAAGTGACTTAGCAGGCATGCAGAGGTTTTATCCAGATACAAAACAAAAATTGTTAAAAAGCAAACGCATTAAGGATTATTCGTACTGAGGAATTATAAATAACTTTTTCTTCCTCCTGTAAACTTTCTATGTTAAGTAACCACCCAAATTTCCAAATATGAAAGAATAAGCAAATTGCAGTAACATCTACAGAGTGGAATCCTACTTGGCAATAAAAAGAAATGAACTATTGATATGAATGAATCTCAAAATAACCATGTTGAGTAAAAGAAGGCAGACAAAAAAAAAGAGTACATAGTCTATCGTTCCATTTATACAAAACTCTAAAAAAGGAAACTAATCTATAGTGACAGAAAGCAGACCAGTGGTCACCTTGGAATGGGTTAAGGGTGGGGGATGGGGATTCCAAAGAGTCACAAGGAAATTTCAGGCCATGATGTTCATCATCCAGTTGCAGGGAGAGCATCACAGGTGAGCACATGCATCCAAACTCATCAAACGGTACCCTTTAAACATATACCAAGCAGGAGACACAGGTTCACTCCCTGGGTTGGAAAGATCCCCTGGAGCAGGAAATGGCAATCTACTCCAGAGTAGTCTTGCCTGGGCAACCTCATGGACAGAGGAGCCTGGAGGGTTACAGTCCATGGAGTCACAAAGAGTTGGATAGAACAGAGTACACATGCATCCATGAAATCTCCCAGAGCCAAAGAGGGTGCCTGATATATGGTCCCTGCACAGCAAATGTTGACTCCGAATGGCAATGATTAGATGAATGGCTTTAACAAAAGGAAGATTGACATTGTAGGAGTTGAATTAAGAAGTGGCTTATGTCAAAGACAGAGTTGTGTGTTTCAACATCTCAGGCCCTGGAGACGGACCAAGGTGAGTTTTCCAGCTCAGCTGCATTCTAGACATGTGATCCTAAGCAAAGGGTCTTAGTTTCCAGAAGCCCCACACTTTCCATTCATAAGTGGGATGCCATGAGGACCCACCTGCAGGGGATAATGTGAGCTGACACTGTATGGAAAGCACTTGGCATGGACCCTCAGCTCAGACAAGGTGCTCCGTAAATGTCCTGGATCACTGGCAAGTCACCTAAAAAACGGCTTAGGCATCGAAGCTCATTCAGGGGAACCCAAAAGCCAGCCAGCCCTGGGCTCAGAATGAAAGCAGATGAGACAGAAGGAACTAGACTAGACAGTCAGTCCCAGGAAAACAGGTGATTTGCCAATGTCTTCCTCTTTACTTCTTACCAAGTCTTGGAATACTACACCCAGCTGGCTTTCTCAGCTGCTTTTTGAGGGTCCCTCAGACAAAAGGCACTAAGTAGCCAGATATATTCTCAGTCTCAGATTGATTTTGGTTTTGGCCTATGAAGCCTTTAAAAATTTTTTCAGTTGGCTGCCCATATCCAAATTTCAGGAAGACCATGCATTTAAATTCTGGGTGTCTGAACTTGCATGAAAAATCAGAAAACCTGGTCCTGTTTGGTCCCCATTCCCAACCAGCTGGAGCTAAGAATTAACCTCCGATGGCATGTGGGCGCTCTCAGCCCCCTTGTGACCACCACCCTGGTTCTTACCACCTGCGCTGCTCAGAAGGCATCCCACTTAGTCCTGCCAAGAGAAGAGATCAGGCTAGAAATAGGCCTCCCACTGCTGATGGAGCTGGAGGCAGGGAGCAGCTTTGAGTCTGAGTACAACTCTGTATTCCAAACCCACCTGACTTCTCTTTGACATCACCAATATGTAAAGACACAGATGAATAAATGGTTCTGTTTAATAATAAACTAACCATGGCTTCGCTGCCTCTCTCACAGAGGAAGCTAAAAATAAATCACCCGTGGCACAGTGTATCAATCTCCACCTGATGGAGGGGTGTCTGGTGGTGGCGTCCTTTTCCAACCTCAGGACTGGAAGGACTCCTGGTTGCAGATGACTGCAGAGTCCTTGAGGGCCGCTGGAGCCGCCGAGAGACCCGGGCCTGAAAGTTCTCTGCATTTATTCCCAGTTCAGAGAGGCAATGATGGGACAGGAGATACAAGCAGGTGAAGAGACAAACGTGTTCATGTCACTTTCCTGTCCTCTGAAGTGTCACCTCTTCCTAGAGGTGACAGACAGATGATCCTGGTAAAGGTAGGCCCCTGCTTTCTGCCCCTGTCCGCGTAACACACACACACACACACACCCCTCTGTCTGTTTTCCCCCAACACTGCAATACTGTTAGGGGGAGCACACTGATTGAAACCGCCCGCCCTGGCCAGGCACCGTAGTAACCATTTGCATGAGTTGTTTTATGACTGGAGGTCCTGGTAAGGAACACGGAACTAATAAGCCTCCACCAACCGGAAGAGTTCAGGAAAGGTCAAAATGAGACACCACATGTCCGACCACCTCCCAGAATCCTTCTCTCTGGCATCCATCTTGGCTGAACAAGGCGTGCACCACCAGGAAGGACTCTGAGTCAGAATGATTGACTAAAGACAACCCGGAACCTAATCCCATCACCCTAAAACCCAAGACTGCGAGCCACGTGGCAGAGCTGTTCTCCTGGGTTCCCTTACCCTGCTGCTCTCGGCCTGGGCGCCCTTTCCCAGTAAAATCTCTTGCTTTGTCAGCACATGTGTCTCCTCGGACAATTCATTTCCGAGTGTTAGACAAGAGCCCAATTTCGGGCCCTGGAAGGGGTCTTCCTTCCTACAATACTACCCATTCCAAGCTTCCAAGCTGAACACACACACACGCACGCACACGCACACACACCCCCCTCTGTCTGACTTCCCCCAGCACTGTAATCTGTAATACTATCCCCTCCAAGCTGCACTATCTTACTTGTCTTGAGTAACATAGTGCATTGTCTTTGAGCATTGTCTCTCGTCCGCTAGATTTTATGCTCCATGATGGCAGGAAACAGACTTGGTCCGTTTCCAAACAGCTGTGTTTCTGGAGCCTCCTGCTCTACTTGGCACCAAACACAAGTCCCTACTGAAAACCTGCTAAGGGCCTGTCTGACACGATGGATGGCGCCTGTAAACAAGTCCACACTTCCAAAGCTGACACAACTGTTTCACGATTCTCTAGTGTCTCGTACGACTGAATATTTTCTTCCACCAAGTCTCATTTCTTATTGAAGTACATCTATTTTAGAAATAAAACTTTCTGGCAGTATAGTTGGGTAACCAAGAGGCACCTGTGATTGATGAGCTTGATCGAAAGCTGACCATCGCTTTGTTAGCTGTGTGACCTTGGAAAAGGGAGTGAACCTCTTTCCTCAACTTGCCCATCTGTAAAACAGATGTTAGGGGTAAATGAACTAAAACATGTAATGTTAATTCGCAGCAAGTGCTTAGAAAATTGCTTGGCACACAGTAAGCACATTGATTACTATTTGTATTAGCATCTTTATAGGAAAAAAACAACAGTATCATTTGCCATATTAAAATAATTAATGATAATTGAAAGAAAAAAAATGTCACTGAGGTAGCAATTAAAAAATACTTATGGAGACACAGGCTGAGCCTCTGCTTTGCCAATATCCAGATGGGTAAAGCCCTCATTCCCCAGGCCCCCACCCTCCCATATTTTAAATGAGAATTCTGGGTTAGCCACTCTTAAAATTCCATCCACCCTCCAGCTCAGAATTTCAAACTCTCAATCCATGAATGATCCTACCTTAAAAGAAATAAAATTGGAAAACCTGACTCCACACAATGAGAGCCAAAGGGAGGAGCTGGGGGGCGGGGGAGAGAAGGTTATTCACATTCCAAAAGGATTTGCTCTTACAAAAGGATTAACAGCAGAGTTGCTTTAAATAGCGGTTTAAGCCTTGTTTATGGATTACTAAATACTTGATGGAGAGGTAGAGGGGGCCCAGGAACTTGGAGCAAAAGCATGATTAGTTAGGCCCAACCAGAAATTAAAAAGTGTGCATGCTTTCTTTAAAATCATGATGGATTTCAACAACAGAAAACTATTCCATTTCAAAGGATCCTATTCCTACCCAATATTTTGGTGGCACATCAATTGCATTAAAGAAGATGCACTTGTATCCATGAGCCAGTTCAGAGCAGTGATCCAGCATGTTTATTTTAAGCCCCTACCATAAGAACATGGATAACTGACTGAATGTCATAAGCACTTGTAATGTACCAGGTGCTGTGGACCACATAACATGCATTATTTCATCTAACTAGCAAAGCGATCCAGTGCAGACAGTGTTACCTTCATTGTGTGATCGAGGAAACTGAGGCTAAGAGAGAGGACACAGTTCTTCCAGAGCCAGTGGACAGGCTGAGTGGATACTCAAGACAAAGTCCAGGAACCAAGCATTGAGGTTAGATTATCAAAGGTAGGATCCTTGCCTCCAGGAGGACACAGAAGATCAGCCAAGGAGGTCAGCAGATACACAGAAAGATGATAAACACCCTATGAGAGACTTTCGTGGGAACAGAGGAAGGAGACGCCAGGGTCCAGGGTGTGCCCAAAGTCACGTGTGACCCCCCCGATTACCCACACTCCAGCACCCCTAAACACTCAATGCCCAGACCCCTCTCCTCCATCCTTAATGCCAGGGATTCTGTTATTAGAACCTCTCTGAGCACAGACCAGTCTCTCGTGGGGGCCTCGACTCCCCAAAGGTGGGCAGGGGTCCTGGGGTGGGGGGCGGTAAAGGGAGCATGAGGAACTCGTGGCAGGGCCTCCCTCAGGGCTGGCACCACCTTACGAGGCTACCTAAGGGCTGCTCATGCCTCATCTTCCTCCCTTGAAAAATGGGAACATGAGCTGCCCCCAACCTCCCCTGGCAGGGAAGTGCTGGTGATTAATTACATAACATCTGTGAAGCACGCCCCACTTGGTGGAGAAGGGCACCTTGGGAGAGCAGCTATAAAAACTCAGAGGAACAGGCTATCATCAGCATGATCATCGTGACTATCATTTTCATCACGACACTCACCTGCTTAAAGGCCTGCCGACGAAGGCGTGGTTGGCAGCCTGGGAGGCGAGGCCGCCAGTCCTGCCGCTGCCCTGCTCTTCATCCTCTTTCTCATCCTCACACATTCATGTCCAATAATCCAGGAGAGCCTGGACACCCACATCACCACGTCGTACCCGTCCTCCAGGGCCACGTACCTCCCCAGCACCCACGCTCCACAACCAGAGTGCCTGTGTCTGTTGCTGATCCCACTATTTCCCTTCGCTGGAAGATTCTATCAGTACAGGTATATGAGATGTACAGATATATGGGATGAGAAACGCATAAAGTCAGGACCATGCATGAGTTTCTCTCTTCCCAGAGCTATAAAATAAAGATGCTACATGAACTCACTGTGTTCATTTTCCAAATGTAATAATAATTTTCACATTGAGGACCAGATGGAGTTCAGATAAAGTCCAAGATCCATCAAACAGAGCCTCACTATGGCAACCCACTCCAGTATTCTTGCCTGGAGAATCCCATGACCCTGGCGGGCTATATAGTTCACGGGATCGCAAAGAGTCAGACACAACTTAGTGACTAAATGACAATGAAGGCATTAATGGCAGAGGCAACGAATCTGGGTTCAGAGAGACCAGAGCTCCCATTCTGCCTCTTACCACCTTCCTGAACCCCAATGTCCTCCTCTGCAAAATGGGGATCTTCAAAATAGATGCTGTCTAAAAGAAAACAAATCTGGACTTGGTAAGGACAGACTTTATTTGAAAGGTTTATTGCAATGCTTAGAGCTTCTGGAAAAAGGGGACAGGGATGCTTGCATAAGGAGGCTGCTTTGACCATAAGATCTGCAAGCATCTCAAAGTTTGGGGGTTTTCCTTTACAGACGGGAATAAAAGAGACCAGAAAGAACTGGGTGTGGGAAAGTCAGATGAATGGGTAGAGGGATCCCACAGATCAGAGAATGCTTTACCCTGAAGCCAACCTGTTCTCAGGAGGGGCCATCTGCTGGCTCAGGCTGAGGTTGGTGGAAGGACAGAAACTTAAGCAAAGTTTGGTTAACAAGTATTTTGTTCTAGGTGATCAGAGGTGGCGAGCATTTCAGTTTAATCATTTATGAGGGAAAGAATGGGAATGCAGAGGGTATGCCTGACTTTCTCATTGGTGAACAAGGGCGCATTTGTACATTGTATACAGCAAACGGAGAAGAGTGGCTCTTGCAGTCAGCAATCTTCCAAAACACAAGAAGCTAGGCAGATGACTCTGCTCTTTTCCAGGAGCACAGGGCTCAGGTAAAATTCAACCCTGTCAACACTCAGGAGGACTGTTGTGTGGATTCAATCTGACAACACACAGAAAGTGTTTAAAACAAATCCCATCAGCACTAGCTGCTTTCATATTGGTTCAGTTCAGTTCGGTTCAGTCGCTCAGTCTGTCCGACTCTTTCATATTGGTTAATGATGGTTTACTTCCAAGATAATCTAGAAGGATGGCTACTAGACCCAGAAGGTAGAAAATGAGGTGGAGACATTCTAGAGCCATCTTGCAGATAAGCATGTAGACTGAGAGCATTTACCCAGCAAGCCACCCGTGACTGATTTATACTGAACTTGCCTTGGACTCAGCCCCAGGACATTTGCATCTCATCTTCTCTTAAGCAAGTTGGAACTTAAGCCTAAAATACATTCAGTGTAGTCCCTGGCCATCAACAAGTGAAAAGGAAAAAAAAAAAAAGTTAATACATGCAACCTGCCATCCCAAATCCCCAGTGAATCAGAATGGATCAGACACAAGACAGGATGGAGAAGCAGGAGTTAAAATGTGCAGCCGACAATCTCTCCTAACTTTTTATGTTCCGCTAAAATCAGTGGCATGTCAACCTGTTTTAAATTTACCAACAGCTTTTTAAGCTGCCACCTAGCTCTTGAGGTATTTTTAGTCAAGTAGAAATTCATTTAGACCCTAAAGTCAGGAAATGGGATTGTGTCAGGTTGCTCTTACAGAATTCCTGCCGTGCCCTTTGTCTGCCTTCCTCACCGCTTCTCATTTGCACACAATTAAATAATCACTTCACCCCCCACTTCTTTGGCATCTTTAGCATCTCCCCACAGAGGGAGAAACACCGAGAACGTCAACGCCAGGTTTAAGAGGTCTCTTCTTAGTACCAACGTCATTTCCATCAGCAGGAACAGACTTAGAAAGGGGCGGGGGGATGCAGAGCCCTGAACCAAGCCAAGTCCAGCTTTCTCCATTCACAAGAGATGTATCCCAAAAGGTTGAGGCTATATATATACATTGATCAGTTGCCAGAAAGACCTCAGCATATAGAGCAGGAAGGAAATCAAAACAATACTGTGGGCTGGAAGCAACATGAAGGACCCTCAGTGGATGGGTGAACCACCAACCCTGGCATTCAGGCCAAATAGTCACCTTGATTCCTCTTTCCTTCATGCCCCCATCGCCAACCCATCTCTAATCCACGTCCATCGAGTCAGTGATGCCATCCAACCATCTCATCCTCTGTCGTCCTCTTCTCCTCCTGCCCCCAATCCCTCCCAGCATCAGAGTCTTTTCCAATGAGTCAACTCTTCACATGAGGTGGCCAAAGTACTGGAGTTAGGTTTTTAATTTAAATTAATTAAAATGAACTAAAATTAAAATTCTCATCACATACCTGTACCTCAAGGGCTCACAGCCACACAATGCTGGGTGGTACAGGTGGTGACAACCCCAGGAGTAACCATCGCTCCATCAGGGAGGCAGGTGTTGGGGAGACCAGCTCTGGAGGCAGTGGCAGCTCCACCTCACCGACTTCTGCCATGCCCTCGGCCTGTGTGTGCCAGGCCTGAGCCTCCATGTCTGACCACGGAGAAGGGCATCATTTCTGGAAGTAAACAAGGCCATGCACAGGGAACAGTACAGTAGGCAGTAAAAGCCCAGGCCCTGCAGCTGGTCTGTTTGGGCTCACATCCCAGCGTTTACCAATTCCATGTGCCCTTGGGCACGTTATTTAACCCCCATGCCTCAGTTTACCCACATGTAAAAGGCCAGCACATAACCTAGAGAGGAGTTGAGAGGGTCAAATGAACAGTTGGCACGGTACCTGACCAGTAGAAGATCTCAATAAAAATCATCGTAATCATCATCATTACTCCTTAGGACACTCTGAGCTCTTGCTAACAGGAATACAGGACAATAGAGGTGCCCCAGTTAAACCAAAGCCAAACTCCTAAAGCAGGGAAATTACCAGGAGAGCATTCACAGCCCAGAGGATTCCCATAGAAGACTTATTTGAATATAGTGACATATCTGAAGAGCTTTTCAAATAGAATCAATTTGCTACATTGACATGGAATTCTTCAGGGACCCACCCAGACCTTGTATGTCTTCTCTGTCATGCCCATCTGCCGATAGGTTAGCGGAGATTCCACTCACGAGTCCCTCTAATCAGCTGTGAGAGGCTGGGAAAGTTCTGAAGGCAATGAGGCAGAGAGATCAATGTTGTCATTGGTCTGCCTGATTTGACGGCCGTTCAGAGAACCAGATGTTCACGATCAGGCCCATGCAAGCCCAAACCAGTTTCCACCCCCAGCAGTCACTACCACATTCCTGGTGCCAGGGAGTCAAAAAGGCCTGCTTGGAAAAGTCTGGGGGCAGGTTCCTGCTGCAGTCTATCTGGAAACGACTGCAAAGTAGCATTTTTATTCCCCTCCTAGACCGGCCTGCAAAACTGGAAACAATGCCTGCCATTCCCTCGTGAGTGACATCCTTGGAGCTGGTCCCTGTGCTAGGCACCAAGGAGACCCAAAGAAGAAGAGAAACAGTCTTCTGGGTGAGCCAGAGAAGCAGAGTTCACTTTAATACACTGTAAAAGCTCTTTCTGAGCTGGGTGACTCTAGGCAATTTGCTAAACCTCTAGGAAACTCAGTCTCCTCATCTGTAAAATGGACATAGCAGTCAAGCCTTCCACAAAGACTTGTGAGAATTGAGTCATTGCAAATGACAGCCTGAGAACAGCTCCTGGCACACAGTAAGTGCTCAATTAAATTTTTTATTCTTAATTGTAATAGTAGACTGCTTGTAAGGGGCTAAGTTCACAGTGTTAGGACAACGTATAAAAGAAGCATCAAACTCAAGGGTCAGCAAGCTACTACAGTCCACGAGCCAAATCCAGTCAGTGGCTTGTTTTTATAAATAAAGTTTTATTGGAACAAAGCCATGCCCATTCGTTTATGTATGGCTGCTTTCACATTGCAGACTCAGAGTTAACTAGTCACCAAGGAGACTGAACGGTCCTCAGTGTCTTATAACATTTATTATCTGGTCCTTTCTCATCCAATTCAAATTGGTGGGAATGAGATCAGGGAAGGCTTCCTGGAGGAGGTGACAGCCTACCTTTTCCTTGGCCAGTATTAATTTTTGTTTTTCACAGAGTTTAGGTAAAAGAAAGGAAGCAAGCCATGCCACCAACTCCTACGTATATTAAATTCTACAGTTCATGGGACCAGAACCTGTTTCATATGACTTTAAAAGACTTGAGATGGTGCTGGAAGACTGGACTATATCATGATAATATGGCTTTCTGGCTTCTCTTGTGAAATTCTGAGTGTCTATCACACTGGGCCTGCCCTCCCACAGCCCTCTTCAGCACTCCATGGTCCCCACCAGGCCGACTTCCTGTCCCCATTTGATACTGATCTGTGTCTATGGCCTCCTCTCCACTGCTGTCAAAGGGCTTCCATACAAACTCTTTAGTTCCCTACTAATGCAGGAGGTAAACAAGCCAATAATTACCACTTTACAGATGGGAAAATGGAGCTTCAGAGAGGTTAAGTGCCTTCCTTAAGGACACCCAACTGGGAAATGCTAAAGTGGGACAGAAGCTAGGACCTCTGGCTCAGGCTCGCTACCCCTCTTCAGGCATTCCAACAAAAGAATCGGTCATCGCTGTGATTTTTCTAGGGCACTTTACAGTCTGGGCTTCCCTGGTGGATCAGATGGTGAAGAATCTGCCAGCAATGCGGGAGCCCTGGGTTAAATCCCTGGGTCAGGAAGATCCCCTGGAGAAGGGAATGGCTACCCACTTCAGTATTCTTGCCTGGGAAATCCCATGAACAGAGAAGCCTGGTGGGCTACAGTCCATGGGGTTGCAAAGAGTCAGACACGACTGAACAACTAACACTTAAGTTTAGAGTGCTCTTTCACATAGTCAAGGCCTTGAAGATAACAGTGTCTTGAATTCACATAGTTTGCATGAAGATTCAGGAGCATATGCTCACCAAGGGCTTAATGAGGCAAGAGGTTAAAACTATAGAAAAATAAGGACAAGTGTACAGGTCTCAGAGGTCAGAGTCAACAACCTAATGAATCTGACCAGCACTGATTAGGCACCTGCTGGAAGCAGGTCAGAGAGAGACTGGCTTGGCTTCTGGGGCTCACAATCCCACAGGGAGGCCAGGACCTGCACAGGAACAATACAAGGTGGACTGTGTTTCTGGAAAGGGCAAAGAGCATCCTGGGCTGAAATCTAGGTAGACAAGCAGTAGTTAAGGGCCTCCCCCCAGGGAACAGGGTGGAGACATAGATCTGAGTGGATATGAGTGGTTTTTAGGTGGTGGGTGATAGGTCAGCAGAGCCTGGATGTTATCTTCACTTCTACGGAAACCGTCACAGAGAGCCGCAGACGGGCAGCTTCAACAATGGGAATGCGCTGTCGCACAGTTCTGGAGGCTGGAGGTCTGTGGTCACAGTGTTGGCAGGGTAGGTTTCTTCTGCCTGCAATGAGGAAAATCTGTTCCATGCCTCTCTCTGAGCTCAGGGTTCCGTGGCTTATAAAAGCATCATCCCAACATCTGCCTTCACGTTCATCTGAGTCGCCTGGTGTGCATGTCCGTGTCCTGATTTCCTCTTTCGATAAGGGCACCAATCACATTGGATTAGGGCACCACCCTACTCCAGAATGATCTCATCTTTACTAACTACATCTGCAATGGCCCTCTTTGCAATAAGGTCACATTCCAAGGTACCTCGGGTTAGGATTTTAACATGCATTTTGGGGAGGGACTCAATTCAACCCATGAGAGGTGATTCCCTCACGGTGGCAGGAAAGCATGAGGTTGGGAGCTGAGAGTTTCAGAACCCTTTCTGAACCCCCTCCTTGTGAAGAACAAGGACCTGGGTTCCCTTGGGTCTTTCTGGGCAGAACCAGGGTTGCCTGAGGTTCCGATGCTGCTGGAAGGACCCTCAGAGTTGAGGGAGGGGATGGACAACCCTGGCCCTGGCACAGAAAGCAGCCAGGCGAGCCCTTCTCTCCCTTCATTACAGGGTGGAAAAACGAAAACTCCATTTATTTGAGAACAGATAGGCTTTAACCCAAAGTTCATTCTCCTGCTCGGCGACTTCTCAGCATCTACATGCAGGAGCAGCATCAGCAGCCCGACCTGCCACACGCTCCCAGGGCCCTGGATTGGGGAAATAATGGCATTTTCTCAACAAATTATCTCACAGCTAAAGTAATAACTTCTTTATAGATATGCCAATTCAGATTTTCATCCCTTTAACCTACCTTTAAAAGAAAAGCACCGTGTCCCCACAGCAAAATGGTAGCACTTTAATCAACACCTCCCTGCTCCCCCTTTTGTCCCCACCACCCACTGCTGAGCCTTTATTAATTTTAAGCCATTGACAGAGTCTCTTTGGAAGCTATGTTTTCATGTTGCAGGTCGACATCCTCCTGCTCTATTCCAATAAAATACACACTGTCAGAGATAAAGCAAATATTTCTCTGGGAAGGAAAAAAAAAAAACCCAGAACCACTGTATTCTAAATATAAGCACCAAGGACCTAGCCGACAAATTTCCCCAGTGGCTGCCATCGAATTAACTGGTCCTCTCTGGGGTTCATATTCATTATGCAACAAGGAAATCAAACTCTCTCCTAATGCTCACAGTCTTAGTCTACGGCCACGTGGATGGTAAGGACAGGAATTATATCAAGCATTCAGTCAATTAACTGGGTACACCTCACTGTGTTAGGTACCTCGGAGAATAACACAGCTCTGGTGCCTACTGCGCTCTTCAAGTCCACAGTCTAGGAGGGGAGACAACCAACCAACCAACCAATCTATCCATCTCAGATGAACAGCCAGGAAGGCTGCTCACAGCTGGAGGATGCGAGAGGCCCCTCTCCTGGAGGCCCAGCCCAGAATAGCTCAGCCTCATCTCTATTTCAGACACAAGGTCTTGATTGAGAGCTGCCCTCCCAGACCTCAAGCTCTGGGGGCAGATGGGCTGCCCGAAACACCAAGGCTGCCCTTAGGAGCCAGAGTCTGCGTAAGACAAGTCCGCCCTGTGCATCAGGACAAAGACATTGTCTCTGCAGTGCAGACCACAGCCATGAAGAATTATTTAAGGGCCCCTAGAAACCGCAGTGACGTCAAAAAGATCGTGTGTGTGTGTGTGTGTGTGTGTGTGTGTGTGTAGAGGGGCTCGCAGGGCGGGTGACAAGCATGAGTGAGCTGAGCGGGACACAGGGCACTGAAGGACGGACACCTCTCCCCCACCAAGTGAGGCAGAACAGACTGGGCAGGTCCAGTGAGACCCAAAGTCTCTGAGGCTGGCACCTCCCCTTCAGAACTCAAAGTGCTGTATCTTTAGCTCAGAAAGCAAGAGACAAAGCTGACACAATTCCTATCAAAGCTGTGATGTGAAATGAGCCACACACACACACACACACACACATACATACACACACGGTCAAGACACAGGAAGAACGGCAGGAAGTAACATTAATTTATCACTCCCGCGGGGCTGCCTCATCTATCCTTCGCGACCATCCTGAGAGGTGAGAACAATCACCACCTTCTTTGTAAAGGTGAGAAAAGCCAGGGTCACTGGCTTTTAAGTTGCTCTGTCAAGGCCCTGTGTCGTGATTTGAATCCAGGCAGCCACACTCGTGCACACAGCACTGTGAACACACACAAGATCCAGACTTGTGTCCACACACAAGAAACAGGCATAAACACGGGCTTCCTCAGCGATACTTCAGGTTAAGCTCCAGACCATCACGATGACAGCAAAATCACAATAAAGCGAGTCACATGAATGTGTTTGGCTTTCCAGTGTGTATTAAAAGTTGTATTTACCCTATACTTTCGTCTAGTAAGTGTGTAATAGCATTATGTCCAAAAAGCTATGCACGTGCCTAAATTTAAAAAGACATCAGGGAGCTCAAAACTGGTGCTGGTGATGACCTAGAGGGGTGGAATGGGATGGGAGGTGGGAGGGAGACTCAACAGGGAGTGTGCATATGCACACTTATGGCTGATTCGGGATGATATATGGCAGAGACCAACACAATATTGTATAGCGATTATCCTCCAATTAAAAATAAATAAATGTAAATAAAAAAAATAAAAAGACTCTTTTGTTAAAACTGGTAACCATCACCTGAGCCTCCAGTGAGTCGGAGCAGTAACATCACAGATCACTGACCACAGACCACATTAACAAATGTAATAATCATGAAAAAGGTGAAATATTGCGAGCATTACCAAAATGTGACACAGACAAAAAGTGAGCAAATGCTGTTGGCAAAGTGATACGGACAGACTTGCCTGCACCAAAAGGGTTGCCACAAACCTTCAGTTTCTAACAAAAAACATTACACAATGCCTGCGAAGGGCAATAAGGGAGACTGCCATAAAGTCAGGCGCGCCTGTATGAACATCTGCACCCCCATCTCCACACCAGGGCCACCCCTCTGCACACCTCCAGGGGGTGCCATTCACACAGAGCACAAACTAAATATAAGCACAGAGTTTTCTGGAGGGTGACTCAGACGAGAATCCAGGATCGAGGGCTGCTGGCGGCCCCGCCACCTTTTCGCACGGTGACATTGCTGTCCCCATGGCGACGGTGCAGGGGTCAGCACCCAGGGAGGGCCTCCTGTCCAGGAATGAATGCGCTGCTTGTCGCCTCTGCCCCAGGCGGCGGCACGACGGTACCCTGTTTCCCCTGGAATCTGAGCCCCGCGTCCGTTCCAGCCTGCATTTTCACATCTTTCTTCACAACAGATACAAGGCCCGCTCAGTTCTGCAGAGTCGGCGTGGCTGCCAAGGCCCGGTGGAAGGACACGGCCTTGAAAAGTCACTTTATGAGGCATCCCTGCTCGCAGAGGCCAAGCCACGCGGCTCGAGCGGCTGACTTTCCATTCAGCGCGCGCCCCACCCAAAGACGGGGAGCTCCGGCACAGCAGGCCCTTGTTCTCACCCGCTGGGAGCCCCAGGGAGTCGGAATTCCCGGGGATGGCATCAGAGAGCGCTTTGGCAGTAGACCCTGCTTCTGGCATCTTCCTCGGGGGCCACAGCTTGCTGTGGTCACAGCCAAGACAGGCTGATAAAAAGACTGAAAACCCATTCATTCACCCTGAGGCGCTGGGGAGCCTGGAGACACTCCAGCAGGGACTAAGCGGAGCAGGCCATGCATTACCTGGGGGGGCTGAGACAGACTCAAGGCAGAGAGAGAACCTGGGGCCAGGAGCCAGCAGAAGCCAGCGGCAGGGCCTCCTGTGATGAAAGGAGGCAGCAGAGGGGCTAGAAAGGGCCCTTCTGAATCTCCTCCCCGATCTCAGTTACCCCTGCCTCCTACCCACCATGGGGAGGTGTGAAGTATACTCAGTCGTGTCCGACTCTGCAAACCCCATGGACTGTAGCCCACCAGGCTCCTCTGTCCATGGGATTTTCCAGGCAAGAATACAGGAGTGGATTGCCATTTCCTCTTCCAGGGATCTTCCCGACCCAGGGATTGAACTTGAATCTCTTGCCATCTCCTGCATTGGCAGGCGGATTCTTTACCACTGAGCCATCTAGGAAGGTATACCATGGGAAGGAGGGCGGTTCTAAGACTAAGACTTCATCTATTCACGTATTCATTCACTCTTTCATCCCAACTACAGTACTTACTGAGCAGTACTCTGTGCTGGGTGTTACTGTTCTAAGCACACACACAGGTGAATAAAACAGTCTCCACCCTCATGCAGTTAATTCTCAAAATCCTCAAGCTCTCCCCAGGCTTCCCTCCAGTTAATAGCTGTGTGACCTGGAGCACACCACTGCCCCTCTCTGTGCTTCGGTGAAGTCTCTCTTAGGATTCTGTGAACCACCATCTGGGAGATCCCCTGGGGTCTGAACAACACTGAGCTGGTTCCCATCACTTGCGGCCAAAAGAGTTGTGCTCAGGAGACTAGGAAAGAGAGGGAAGAAGACAAAAAGCAGGTCTGGGAAGGCTGCAGGGAGCTGATGAGTCATTTGCTCATCTGGAAAGCAGATGGGGAGAAGGAGGCCCTGGGGAAGAGAAGATGTGTTCATGCCAACCTTCTCCAACAGCCCTTAGAAAGTGGGGGGTCAAAAGGGACCCCAAGGCCCTTTAGGATAAGGAGGAAGATGCTGAACAGCTAAATCATTAATTCAAGGGAAAAGAAAAAAAAAGTGGCCTTTTCTATTCCTTTGTGAATTCAGCGTTCATTTAACAAATTATCTGGTGTGTTTAGAATATGCTAGACACTAGGCTGGGTGTGGGAATGCAAAAGGAAAAGAAAACAAAAGAACAGAGAGTGTCTCTTCTGGCAAGTGTCACACAGTCTTTCAAAGTCACCCTCTTCATTTGAACTCCTCTGCCACATTCATTCATTCATTCATTCATCTGCTCACCACCCGTCTGTGGGGCTCCTGCTATGGAAGATCAATTCCCACGGCCCTGGGAATCAGGCAGATCTGCATTCTAATCCCGTCATTACAGGCTGTGTGACCCTGAGCAAGTTACTTAGCCTCTCAGAGCCTCAGTTACCACTCCTGCAAAACAAAATCATACAGATTTCTTTTTAAGGAAAAAAGGGGATCTTGTTTTTAAAAGTTTTTATTGGGTCCAGTGGCATGTGCTTGGTAAGCACTTACTAAATGGTGTGTTGTGCTTAGTTGCTCAGTCATGTCTGACTGTTTGCAACCCCATGGACAGAGGAGCCTGGCGGGCTACAGTCCATGGGGATTCTCCAGGCAAGAATACTGGAGTGGATTGCCACGCCCTCCTCCAGGGGATCTTCCTAACCCAGGAATCGAACCAGGGTCTCCTGCATTGCAGGCAGACTCTTTAACCAGCTAAGCTACCAGGGAAGCTCAGCTAAAAGGTATACACAAATATATCACAAATTCTCGTGAAATCTTCAGAACCAAAGCCTCAGGAAGGTCACAGCACTGTTCTTGTGGAGTCAGTCTCAGCTGTAGTTCCCACTCACTCCTGTTTCACATCTGAGTGATTATAACAGGTCACCCAGAAATTTCCTGACCAGGTACCCAATTGCTAGCCTCAAAAAGAAACATTCCTCCAGCTTATTCAAAACTCAGTAGATGGGACCATAATAGCCTTACTTGATATGTTTCTAGCTGCTGAAAGAATAATGTGTCAGATGCTTCGGGGGAGGGACACTGGATACCCTCCAGCGACATCCCCCAGCCTGTTCTGGGTTCAGATGCCAGATTTAGACAGTACTCAGGACCCAAATTGGGCTCTAGAAACTGGGCCAAAGGATCTGCCCATAATAACACATATTAAAACCGGAGAAAGCCTTAGTCTAGGGGAAAAAAGATGAAAATTACAAAGACCTTCTTCCGAACCACCTACTAAAAGTGAATGGAAAGAGCAGGAAGCTGCCAAAGTGAACCCGGATCTCCTCCTTCAGAGCTAGAAAGAGTAACAGGTCAAGTTCCAACTTGCAATTTAATTCTATTTTGAAGTTTACTGGAAAGCAGAAAATAAGAATGGGATTTGCAAGAGGCTGTAGTTTGAAGACAAGGAAGAAACTGAAACACACATATTAAGACTGAAGAATTAAAAAATCCCAGCAGCTTGTGTTTCCCATATCACAGCAGCCCCTCAAAGCCCTCCTCGTGCACAGCTCATGAACAACGATGTGCATGCCCTTCACTCTGAATCACAGTTATGGTCCTGGCTCCTGTAGCAAGCAGATGAGATGGGTGGTCAGGGATTAAGAATGCTTGCTAACGTTACTCAACTGTTTTTGCAGTATTGATATCTGAAGGGTGTGTGTAAGATAAAGTTTAAGTTGCAAACAACAAACTCAAAAGGAATGCACTACATGATATCAGGTGACCTGCAAGGCCTTTGGGATAACAGGAGTCAAGCTTGGAGGTTCTGCCGGGGCAGATGATGACCCAACCACATTGGGACTGACTCGCACAGACCCTGTCATGGCTACTTCCAAGTTTATACTACCTGTGATGGGTGCAGAACCCAATCCTCGACACGCTGGCTGCCCCAGAGCCAACACCTGAATTGCTGCCCTTCACACCAGAGAGCTAGCCTAGCTTCCTCATTCCATCAGCTTCCACGTGAAATCCAGAAATGCTGATACAAAATGTGCACTACAGCCCTAAGTGTGTACGGAGAAAACCTGAACATTCCCAGGCCACTGGACCCACTCCACTTTGGCTCTCTGTTGCTGACCATCATCACCTTGCACAAGGCTTCTTGCATATTCCAGACACTGATGTAAATATTCAAATAAAGATGGCAGATTATCTGCTCGGCAGTAAAGTACCTGTGGGCTGGAACCGATCTGTCTGGGTCTGAACCTTGCAATCCAGCCCTTATGACCTAAAGGACTTCGGGCAATGACTCAACCTCGAGTGCAGAATGTAAATCACAATAGCACGTCCGTCACAGGCTAGCTGCGAGGCTTAGTAGAAGTGTTAGCTGCTCAGTCATGTCTAGCTGTTTGCAACTCTATGGACTGTAGCCCACCAGGCCCCTCTGTCCATGGAATTCTCCAGACAAGAATACGAGAGTGGGTAGCCATTCCCTTCTCCAGGGGATCTTCCCGACCCAGGGATCAAACCCGGGTCGCCTGCATTACAGGTGGATTCTTTAACATCTGAGTCACCAGATCCAAGGTAATTTAAGCCAAGCACTCAACATGGTGCTTGAACATAAATTTGTGCAAAAGTATTAGTTGGAGTTGCTATTATTGATACTGATAATAAAAATTAAAATAATAACATTACAACCCCCTTCGCGGTGCTAGTTTCTTGAGTACCATTAAAGCCAAGAGCTATCTACTTAATGCAATTAATTAATTATAATATATCCAAATTGAATTATATTGTCTCACTCTCAGAGGAATGATGGCAGTATCACCTCGGGCTGTTAAAAATGCCCTGCCACCATGAAACTGCTTAGAAGGCATCCCAGTCATTTCACTTGATGAAAGGAAAGTTCATTGCTTTTTGAAGAAGTCTTTTGGCCACAAGGCCTCATGACAGTGAATTGAGAAAAACTGCAAATGAAAACACTGACTAGTTGGCTCTGGGTTGGATGGTCACTGCTCAAGGGGGTGACTTTTCCAAGACCCCCCATCTCTAACAGCTCTGGGTCAAACCATGTAACTATAGTACATCCTGCTTCAGCTTTGTCCTGTGAGAACGACCAATGGCTTAGTTCAGTTCAGTTCAGTTCAGTCGCTCAGTCATGTCCGACTCTTTGCGACCCCACGAATTGCAGCACGCCAGGCCTCCCTGCCCATCACCAACTCCCAGAGTTCACTCAAACTCACGTCCATCGAGTCAGTGATGCCATCCAGCCATCTCATCCTCTGTCGTCCCCTTCTCCTCCTGCCCCCAATCCCTCCCAGCATCAGAGTCTTTTCCAGTGAGTCAACTCTTCACATGAGGTGGCCAAAGTACTGGAGTTTCAGCTTTAGCATCATTCCTTGCCAAATTCAGACTTAAATTGAAGACAGTAGGGAAAACCACTAGACCATTCAGGTATGACCTAAATCAAATCCCTTATGATTATACAGTGGAAGTGAGAAATAGATTTAAGGGACTAGATCTGATAGACAGAGTACCTGATGAACTATGGACTGAGGTTCGTGAGCAACTGCTTACCTGGCTGTAAAACATAGGCAGGGACTCCATAGACTGTCCAAGAAGAGAGCCCTGTTGCCTAAAGGCCTCTCTCTGGTTTGTGCTCTGGTGTGCTTAGTCGCTCAGTCGTGTCCGACTCTTTGCGACCCCATGGACTGTAGCCCACCAGGCTCCTCTGTCCATGGGGATTCTCCAGGCAAGAATACTGGAGTGGGTTGCCATGCCCTCCTCCAGGGGATCTTCCCAACCCAGGGACTGAACCCAGGTCTCCCACATTGCAGGCTTAGATGGACACAATTGATCCAGCTGTTTAAATCATGGAATCTACTCTGACACTCAGCCTGGCTCTCAACAGTAGGTGGCAAGGAGGCTTTCGGGAAAAAGAAGCTTTCTTTCTACTGGTGCATGATTTTTTGAAAACGTTTCCAACTTCTTGGTGGAGGGGGATACAGAAGGGGGACAAAAGTTGCCCCCACTGTAATATAATCACATTTTTAATGCACAGCAACCAGAGCGTCTTAGCTCACACCAACTTGACTTGAAGGGCATGTGTGAGAAATACATGCAAGATTGCTTCTCTGGGTCCCCAAATCCCCCCACTGATGCTGTGCACAGATCCTGGAGGTGAGGGTCCATATGCTGATGAGGTAGGATTTGCATTCTCATGGCTACAGTTTGACCTGAGTCTAAGGGAATCACTCACATGAGAAACTCTGTGAATAGCACCTGACGTGGAGGGCATGACTGTCATGCCCATGTGAGGTGCTCCTAGCACACATGCGTGAGCACTCACACACATACACCCCCCTCCCAAGGATTCCAGAACCCCAGGCTTAACCCTGCCTGGACTCAACCACACTACCCACAGTGTACTTAGTGGGCAGAATAAAACCTATGTAAACAGATTAAATGCCATGACAACCAAATTCCAACTTCACGAATACCAAGGATTGGGGGAGAAAAAGACTCACGTGGAGATTAGCAATTCTCAGGGGAACAGGGAAGGGACAAGGCAGAAAGGTTCTCAGGAATCTAAATAATCAAAGTCTCTCTCTGACCCTCATGGAAATGGGGTGGTCTCAAACTTTGAATCTCCCAGTCAAGTACCATCCACCATTTTGGAAGCTGACCCAAGTGATGGAGCTCCAAGGAGATCTAATCATATTTGGTTTCCCAGACAAGAAACACCTAGACGGGGTGTGTCTACAGATGTAATGTGGCTTTTCCTGATGCTTCCACTGCCAGGAGAAGCAAGGAGGGGTACGTGTGTGTGCCATGTGTGTGTGTGTGTGCTAAGTCACTTCAGTGGTGTCCGATTCTTTGTGACCCTATAGACTGTAGTCACCAGGCTCCTCTGTCCAAGGGATTCTCCAGGCAAGAATACTGGAGTGGGTTGCCATGCCCTCCTCCAGGGAATCTTCCCAACCCAGGGATCAAACATGCATCCCTTATATCTCCTGCAAAGTCAGATGGGTTCTTTACCACTAGCACCACCTGGGAAGCCCAAGGAGGGGTATGTGCATACTAAATCACTTCTGTCTGCCTGACTCTTTGAGACCCTATGATCTGCAGTCTGCCAGGCTCCTCTGTCCATGGGATTCTCCAGGCAAGAATACTGGAATGGATTGCCATGCCCTCCTCCAGCGGAGCTTCCCGACCCAGGGATGGAACCTGGGTGTCCTGCATTGCAGGTGGATTCTTTATCACTGAGCCACGAGGAAAGCCCCAAGGAAGGGTATATAACTTGTCAAATCCTACCCCGGATCTGCAATCCAGCCCATATTTAATATTAATATCTGTTCAGTCACTTATTCCAGTAACTATACAGGCTGAGTGTGGCCAGAAGGTGAATGCATCGAGTGACACCTCCCCTCTTCCCTGCAACCCATTACTGCACAAGCCATGAGGCAAAGGACCTCACAAAGCAACCCCACCTTCACAAAGGATCAGATTTGAACCCCTAAAGGGGGTACTGGGCCTGGTTTTGGCACAGATGTTCACAGTTCCTTCAACGCTGGAAGAAAAGTGTATTTTGGGCTTACTACATCCCATTTTCTCCTTCTTCCAGCTCCCACCAAACATTCTAAAAGCACCTTTCCAACTCAGCTACAATGTCACTTCCTCTGAGAAGACTTCCATGATCTCCAGGACTGACCTCCCTACTGCCCCGTTTCACTAACCTCAGTCTCTTCCACTAGACTGGAAGTGTCCAGAGGTCAGGGAATGAGCCTAACTGCTCACCCTTGTACCGCAGTGCCTTGCCCCGAGCCTGACACTCAGATACTCAATGCATGCAGCCTGCAGAGGCAAGGCAACAGCTGGCCTACCTGTGCCTCTGGGAGCGGATACTTTATTCAGAAAAGAGGCGGCATTTCTGATGACAAGATGAATCAACACTGCATTTCGGGGGGCTCATGCTGGACTCCACAGCAGTCACTCCTGGTGCCCACACTTGAGCAAGGAAGGAGGATGCTCTGTGTTTCCTTTGTCTAGTTCTATCCCGATCACAGAGCCAGTTACATTAACTGTATTTTCCTGCTTTCTGGATTCTTGATGCTCTGGCATGTGAGGACCATATAGACCCAAGGGGAAATAGACCCCTGTCCCCCACCCCAGGGTGAGCCAGCTCTGGGAGACAGCACTGGGTCCATATACAAGCCAACTGATCCCTAGTCGGCAACCCCCTAAGGACCACCTTGATGAGCCAACAGTCCTGCTAGGGCTACGTTTCAGGCAACCAGAGGCTACTCCTAGAGCCCAGAGCCCCTCAGAATGATCCGACCAGCCAACCCTAAGCTGTTCACTCTGCCTTACCTTGCCTGCCTACCCTCAGAAACCCCAAAAAGGGCTCTGGCCCAGACGGTCCCCTCCGTCCCGTCTTCTACTTCCTGCATCTCATTTCCAGGGAAACCATGAGTCACATTAATTTTTTCTCTCCATGGCCCTGGCCTCTCCAGGTCATCCTTCAGTCACCTTAATGAACTAAGACCAGGGCACAGAATGGGGTGGCTCATGGGCGGGTCTCCTTGTGAGTGTCCTGTCCTCCCCACCTCCAGCCTCAACTCCACTTCACTAATCAGTGTGTCTCGACTGCAACCACAGGGAGCCTTGACACATACAATGAGAAATGAGAAAAAGAACATTTCTGCAAAGGGAGGTGAAAAACAAATCCTAGATGGGTTGCTCAGAGTCCTGGTTAAGACTCTGGAGCCAGACAGCCTGGGTGTGTGTGAATCCTTCCTCTGCCACCTACTCACCTGGCTCAGCTGTTCCCACCCTGAACTGCCCTTCTTCAGTGGGACCTGTGACACCCAGAAGTGAGGTGAGGATGAAAGCGCATTAATAAGGGAAAGTGCTTGGCATAGAGGGTGCCGTCTGGGTGTTAACTGCTACCATTTCAAATCAGGCACCCAGGGCATCAGAGCAGGCAGCCCTGTGGGAGGAAAGATCATCCCAGTGATCTTGGTTCAGCACTTAACACACATCTGTGAAAACCATCTTCACACTGCAAGCCAACCGGGTGGGGATGATTATCATCCCCATTATACAATGAGAAAACTGAGGCTCAGGAGGTTGGTAAGTAGTCCCCAAAGCACCAAGCTAGGAATTGGTGCATGCAACCAGGATTTCTGATTCTAAAAGCTCTCCTCTCCTCTCTGCACTTTCAACCTCCCTCATTTCTTGTCCCCCAACTTCAATGAATATATCCTGAGCTCGGTGCCAGGCTCCAGGCCAGGAGCTGAGGACACCAAGTCTTTATGACTCTTACAGGATCGTTTGGGGGAAGGTCATAGAGGCTGGTGGCAGCAGTAAGTGGAGCCATGCAGACGGAGATCAGAGCTGTGAAGGGGAAGCAGAGGTTGCTGTGGGATTGAAAGAAACCTAGAGACCGGGGAAGGCCTCTTTGGTGAAGAACGTTCTAGGCAGAAGAAAGGCAGGCGTGAGGGCCCTGAAATAAGATGGGGTTTGAAATGTTTATGGAACTATCTGGAATCCAGAGTGATGGCAACTTAATAACAGAAGGAAAGCCATATATGATGGGAGTAGAAGGAGTCTCTCAGACTCAGCACACCTCACATTTTGAACCAGAACATTCTTTTTCATCAGGGCCCGTCCCATGTGCTATAAGTGAATTCATGTGTTAACATCAGCTGGTCAGGTGGGGTGAGGGTGATGATGGTTAGGGGAAAAGTCATGCAAATCAGCACTGAGGGCAGGCAAAGAAATGCAACCCTTGTGCAAGAGCCACATGTGCTACAGTTTGGGGTTGGTGTCGCTTCAAAACAATAGCCAGGCAGTGATTTAAGTTCACTGGGACTGTTCACAAGTCCCAGGAGAGCACTTCACAGTTTAGGTAAGATTTTATGGAGAGCTTGCAACTCTAAAGCCATGTGCTGCAAGCTCACTTCTACCCTGGAGAATGGATCTGATGAGTGAGAAGGGGACGCAGAAGAGGGCCAGGTGGATGCTTTTTTCATTT
The DNA here is from genome assembly GCF_019923935.1 of Bubalus bubalis. Lineage (NCBI taxonomy): Eukaryota > Metazoa > Chordata > Mammalia > Artiodactyla > Bovidae > Bubalus > Bubalus bubalis. The sequence goes on from NC_059180.1 coordinate 26,656,348, forward strand.
GCTAACAACCATTTCTAAGCAGAAAGAAAATTTCACTGGGCAAGGCTTTACTGACTCATTCTTAATTTATCCTCACAACAGCCTCATGTGGTAAATATTACCCTATTTTCAAAGCTTAGAGAGATAAGGAACTGACAGTCATCACCAAGCCAGTAAACTTAACTTTTACCACAATCTCCTCACACTCACAGCTCTAGCTACACCAGCCTTCTTGCAGTCCTGCCCCAGGACATTTGCACAGGTTGCTTTCTGTCCTCCCTTCTTCATTCTGGTTAACTCCACTTGACCTTCACATCTCAGTTTATCTATTTCCCAAGAAGCCTTCTCTGGCTTTTTTCCAGACAAAACCACCCTATTAAAAGCTCTCTTATCAACAGGGCTTCGTTTTCCGCATCAGAACTTGTTAATGTTGCAATTTAACAAAAGAGCCATTGTGTGCAGGCTCCCCACTGCAGGTCTATGTGTCAGATTCAAGAGGCCACAGACTCTCTGATGTTTCCCGGAAGGAAAGGTGGGATTGTATTCCCTTTGAAACTGGGTTAGACTTAGTGACTTGTCTGACCAATAATGTGGTGGAAGTAATGTTCTGGGAGCTCTGAGCTTAGGCTATTAAGCAGCTCCTGCTGAGACTCCTGGAACATTCACTCTTGAGAAGCATCTTCCTGGAACCCAGCCACTCTGCTTGAAGAAGCCCAAGCCACATGTGCTCCAGTCGACAGCTCCAGCTGAGCTCCCGGCCAACAGCCAGTCCTGTGAACGAGATGTGCTGGGCTCCATCCTAGCCAAACCTGTAAAGGCAGCACCAGCCCATATCTGACTGTAAAAGTGAAAGTTGCTCAGTTGTGTCTGACTCTTTGCAACCCCATGGACTATACAGTCCATGGGATTCTCCAGGCCAGAATACTGGAGCGGGTAGCCGTTTCCTTCTTCAGGGGATCTTCCTAACCCAGAGATCAAACCCAAATCTCCCACATAGCAGGCGGATTTTTTACCAGCTGAGCCATCAGGGAAGCCCGAGAATACTGGAGTGGGTAGCTTATCCCTTCTCCATAGGATCTTCCCAACCCAGGAATCAAACCGGTGTCTCCTGCATTGCAGGCGGATTCTTTACCAGCTGGGCTACCAGGGAGGCCCTATATTGGACTGTAACACATTGGAAAACCCAAAGGAGAAACATCCTGCTCAAAGCCCAGTTAACCCACAAAACTTGGAGAGATAATAATAAATAACTGTCTAAGCCACTAAGTTTGGCAGCAGTTTGTTACACAGCAATAGGTAGCCAGGTACCCACAGGATCCAGGATAACGTACATCCTAGGTGTACATTCTCGAGGCAGCAACTGTGACTAGGTGACTAGTAAACATGTTGTGTAAGTGTTAGTCGCTCAGTCCTGTCCGACTCTTTGCGACCCCATGGACTGTAGCCGGTCAGTCTATCCATGAAATTCTCCAGGCAAGAATACTGGAGTGGTTTGCCATTTCCTTCTCCAACATATTATCTGTGGATTAAATGAAGAATTTAATATGTGAATTAATTAATGGTGAAGGCTGGATTTGAACCAGTGCAAGCATGCATGATAACTCCCTTCAGTCGTGTCCAACTCTTTGCAAACTTACGGACTGTAGCCCGTCAGGCTTCTCTGTCCATGGATTCTTCAGGCAAGAATACTGGCTTGGGTTGCCATGCCCTCCTCCAGGGGATCTTCCTGACCCAGGGATCGAACCCAGGTCTCCTGCATTGCAGGCAGATTCTTTACTGCTGAGCCACTGGGCAACCCCCAAAATCAGTTTATAGCTCTCTAAATTCTTCTTCCTTTTCTTTTTAACCATAATAACCTCATGTTCCCTTAAAAGGAAAACATCTTTTTTTTTTTTCCCCTGCCTATTATATTTGCTACATGCTTGGGAGGAAGTCGAGTCTTATCACAACACAATGGTAGCCTCAGCAGCTGTCTATTCCAGGGGAAGTTCAGGGTTAAAGACAGCTTGTTCTTGTGTTGTTAGTCCTCACCACAGTACTGCGTAGTAGCTGACACACTTTTTCTGTAAAATGCCACACAGTAAATATTTTCAGCTTTGCAGACCATAAGGCAACTATTCAATTCTACCCTAGGGTAAAAGCTGCCATGATGACATGTAATGAATGACTGCAGCTGTGTTCCAATAAAACTTTATTTACAAAACTGACAGCAGGCCAGACCTGCCCATCCCTGATACAGAGTGTCATCCAATCATCTTTAAATTGGGGAGTGACCATGTTTGGAGAACCCATGAAACAGACAATGCCTCTGATGGAAATGACTTTCAGTACTCAATACTTCATTGTAGATGACAACTTTTACTATATTTGAGCATGGACAAGTAGGTTCAGGTGCCAAAGATGTAAGAAAAAGATACAGTAAAAGAAATTAATGTAAAAAAATTTAATATCAAGCAAAATATCATCCACTGACCTCTTTTCTTTGTCTATAAATTGGGGCGGGGGGCTTCCCAGGTGGTTCAGTGGTAAATAATCCACCCCCCAAGCAGGAGATGTGAGTTTGATCCCTGGGTCAGAAAGATCCCCTGGAGAAGTAAATGGCAACCCACTCTAGTATTCTTGCCTAGAGAATCCCCTGGACAGAGGGGTTACAGCCTATGGAGTCTCAAAGAGTCAGACACGGCTAACATTTGGGGGGCTCATGAGAGCAGCATTCCACTAGAGGGATATTTGGAAAATACTGAGGCAGCTCACAGCAAAGAGAACTTCCCCTCATAAGCCCTCAATAAATTATTTTTTGACAAATAACTGAATCTGTGTCTATTAGAATGAGAGTAATCCACTTATTACTATTAGCCCACTCAACAATAAAGCTCAACTGCTATGTGAAGTTTATTCAAAGCAGCAAAACATTGTCAAATGGCTTCTTTACTCTTTTGTCATTGCGGAAGCCTTCACTTTCAGTAAGTACGATCTAGGTTAGCCAAAACTGGCAAAATAACTGAACTTATGTATATATAAGGCATAGTGCACAAATTATGAGTTGCACCCAAACTCTAGATGTCAGAATTATACAGTTAATTTCTTAATCTGTGTATTTTAAAATAATTATCAGATCAGATCAGTCGCTCAGTCGTGTCCAACTCTTTGCGACCCCATGAATCGCAGCACGCCAGGCCTCCCTGTCCATCACCAACTCTCGGAGTTCACTGAGACTCACGTCTATCGAGTCAGTGATGCCATCCAGCCATCTCATCCTCTGTCGTCCCCTTCTCCTCTTGCCCCCAATCCCTCCCAGCATCAGAATCTTTTCCAGTGAGTCAATTCTTCACATGAGGTGGCCAAAGTACTGGAGTTTGAGCTTTAGCATCATTCCTTCCAAAGAAATCCCAGGGCTGATCTCCTTCACAATGGACTGGTTGGATCTCCTTGCAGTCCAAGGGACTCTCAAGAGTCTTCTCCAACACCACAGTTTAAAAGCATCAATTCTTCGGCGCTCAGCCTTCTTCACAGTCCAACTCTCACATCCATACATGACCACAGGAAAAACCATAGCCTTGATTAGACGAACCTTTGTTGGCAAAGTAATGTCTCTGCTTTTGAATATGCTGTCTAGGTTGGTCATAACTTTCCTTCCAAGGAGTAAGCACCTTTTAATTATAGGCTCGATATATTAATGTTTAAATGAGTCACAAAGGCACGTTTGTGTTCATTCTCAGGCAACAGAAACTCGCTATGCTAATTGTTATCAGCAATAATGGCTCAATATACAAAGGATTTCTAAACTCTCAAAGCAGTTTTTTAAAAAAAACAAAACAGTATGGCATCATTTTATTCTTAATCAGACCCAGGAGTGGATGGAATAGGTATAACTGTTTTCATTTTATAGGTAGAGAAAGTGAAGTTCACGACAAATGCCCGTGACAGGCCCAAAGTCACAATTCCTAAGTGTTAGAGAAGTGGCTGCAAACCACCGCTTTCAGCCCCAACCCCTTGCACATGAAACAGCTCAAGAGAACAGGATAACTCCTCTCCAGTTATAATTAATATGCAATATCTCTTTCCATCGTTCTCTGCAAAGTTTAGCAACATCCAAAAAATGTTCCTGACTAATTATCAGATTTTTTTTTTTTTTAGCCAAGGGTCCAAATGTTCAATTGAATGGGCGTGCATATTATGTGTCACATCATATCTTTAAAGGGAGGCAAATGGCCAATAATGACCCAAGGGCTTGGCTTGTAAGCAAGTTTCAGCTGAAAACATCAATTTACTGTCTGAATTTGCCTCCATTTCAACAACTGAATCTTTCTTAATTGACTCAATAAATAAAATGCACTTTGAATTTAAACACCAGGGCAGATGGTGAGTTGGTCCAAGCCAGATGGCCCCACCTTTGGGACCTCACCAAACCTAAGCAAGCGGCTTTTGCCGTGGGGCTCTTGAACCACCAGAGGCAAGCACTGGTGCCCCTTTCCTACAGCTATGCTCATGCTGGGATTCTTTTTGCTTTGCAAGTTGGTTCACCTTATTAGCATCACCTTTCAGATCAAACTGGACTCTGTTAACAAAATTAATAGTTAGACATATACTTTGATCTTAAAAGAATATGCCAGGGCTTTGCTCATTGTTCTTTTTATGGGAGGCTGAGGTGAGTCCAAGATAGAAGAATCATTGTGAAGTCCCTGAAAAATCTGTGCCAATTAAGGAGTGGCAGACTGTATTTCCAAAAATGGCTGCAATTACGTCGCCCATCCCATACACTTTTCTGCAAGGTGACCTTGCCACGCATAGTCCCTCTCTGCATCCCAACATGAGGTGGGTCTATTTTCCTAGCCCTAGAATCCGGGCGGGCCCTTGGACTGCTCTGAGCAACAGAACTGGCCAGGGTGATGCTGTGCTTTCTGGCAACCTCCACTTCCTGCCTCCTGGAGGCCAGCGGCCACAGAAGCAGCCTCACTCCTCTGAGACCATCACACTGTGAGCAAATCAAGTTAACAGCAGAGGCGCTGGCAGACAAGATGCCACATGGACAGAGAGGGAGCTGAGGAGGAACAAGACACCAGACGTATGAATGAAAAGGTCATCCTAGAACTGGGTCCTCCAGCCCCCGCTGCAGAAACACACCGCCCAACAGAGCCCTTCCTGCATCCCTCACCCACAAAACCATGAAGAAGAAAAGATGGTTGTTTCAATTCACTAGGTTTTCAAAGAGCTTGTTATATACTAGAGACCTAGTACATGTAGTATTTTTAATATTTAGTGTTTTTTATAGTTATTTACAATGTTGAGTTAATTTCAAGTACACAGCAAAATGATTCCACTATAGATTATATATATATATATATATATATATATTCTTTTTTAGGTTCTTTTCCATTATAGGTTATTATAAGATATTGAGTGGGCTTCCTAGGTGGTACTAATGGCAAAGAACCCACCTGTCAATTCAGGAGAAGTAAGAGATGCAGGTTCAATCCCTGGGTCAGGAAGATCCCCTGAAGGAGGGCGTGGCAACCCACTCCAGTATTCTTGCCTGGAGAATCCCATGGACAGAGGAGCCTGGCAGGCTACGGTCTATGGGGTTGCAAAGAGTCGGACACAAGTGAAGCACCTTAGCATGCATGCATGCAAGATACTGAATATACAGTTCCCTGTGCTATGCACTAGGACAGGGATCTATATATTAATCCCAGACTCCTAATTTATCTCCCCCCATCCCCCGCTATCCCCTTTGGTAACCATAAGTTTGTTTTCTATGTCTGTGAGTCTATTTCTGTTATGTAAATAAGTTCATCCGAGGCCACTGTGAATGGCCATCTAGTGTGCAGACTGCAAACGCGGGGCTGAAACCCAGCCAATGCCCCTCACCAAGCTGCGCCCAGGGAGGATGGCCCTCACCCAGCTGGACACTCTCCCCAGTCCTCCATCAAAAAAGTGCCTTTATCCTCCCAGCAAAGGCCCCATATAGACCAGCACTGCCCCCAAGCCCAGATGTCCAGATTGGAGACCTTGACCCCTGGACACTTAATGAGTTTTAAGGAACAATGTGATGACCGTGGCTGACTGCGGTTCCTCTTCCTGCTGCCCTCCTGGCCACCTCGCTGGGCTTGCCAATGGAATCCAGGCCTGCTTCCTTCTATCGCTAAGCTGCAAACTCCATATGTGGCTGAAGCCCTCCCTGCCCAGCGGGTCTGCTCACTCACCGCTGGTACCTGCTTACTGATGCCATGTGAAATGGCAGTCACTGCCTGGCCTCAAGGGCAAGGGTGGCCAGGTCTGCTCCCTATGGCCACCAAGGAACAGCTGCCAGTTGGACTTGTTCAGAGCCCATTAAGATGATTTTTTTCCCTGCAAGGTCCCTCCATGAGGACTGAATACTAATGAGCCTCTGATACAAAGAAGGCTTCCCGCTGCCCTGGGGGCCATCCTATGAACCATTCCTCCCCCACCTCACCCTCCTGTGCAGGAGTCAATACTGATCACTGTTATTTGAGGAGATGCTTAAAGGCTCACCATGCCATGATAGCAATGCCCCAAGAACAAGTCTTAGTCTAAGTATGTCCTGTAGCCAAAACCCATGGGAACAGAGATGTCAGAGGCCAAAGATGTCTTTGCCTCCTAAGAAAGAGCAGGAAGTCTGATCAGCCCTCAGTCTTACCCTCTGTGCCTGTCCTGAGAGCTTTGTCTGTCCAACGGGGGGTATGGACATCCTTTCCCAATTTCTCCCTCTGAGAAGATGGTGCATATTACCTGAACTTTAGAACCAGAAAGATCTGTGTTCAAATCCAGACACTTCCTAGCTCTGTGAGTTTGAGCTGCACTGCTAAATCTCTCTGGATCTCTATTTCCTCAGCTATAAAATGGAAGCACCAGAGTTATCATAATACTAGAAACAGCAGCAGACAAGTTATCCTATGTGGTTTGTGAACAAACCTTTCTGAAAAATTTCAGTAGTTTTGTATTTACACTGATGTATCCTATAAGGGTTTCCCTGGTAGCTCAGCTGGTAAAGAATCTGCCTGCAATACAGACAGTTCGATTCCTGGGTCAGGAAATCCCCTGGAGAAGGGATAGGCTACCCACTCCAGTATTCTTGGGCTTCCCTGGTGGCTCAGATGGTAAAGAATCTGCCTGCAATGTGGGAGACCTGGGTTCAATCCCTGGGTAGGGAAGATCCCGTAGAGGAGGGCATGGCAACCCACTCCAGTATTCTTGCCTGGAAAATCCCCATGGACAGAGGAGCCTGGCGGGCTACAGTCCAGGGGGTAGTGAAGAGTAGGACATGACTGAGCCATAGCACATTCTAAAATTAAACAGGCCTTGTTAATACCATAACTTTATGGACAGTATAGGCTAAGTTTGACAATAAATAAAAAGTGAGTAGATTTTATATATATATATATATATATATATATATATATATATATGAAAGTGTTACTCGCTCAATGGTGTCCAACTCTTTGTGACCCTATGGACTTATAGCCTGCCAGGCTCCTCTGTCCATGGAATACTCCAGGCAAGAATATTGGAGTGGGTTGCTATGCCCTTCTCTCTCTCTCTCTCTCTATATATATATATATGTATGTGTGTGTATATATATATATATACATATATATATATATATATATATATAATTACTATTGCTGGGGAAAGTGTCATGAAGACAATGATGAATATGGACACCCTCCCCCTCCCCGCACACGCACAGTAGGTACGGTATAGACACCGCCTAGTAGCACATAGTAGGTGCTGGATCACTGTCTGCCTCCCTTTCCCATGGTCCTCCTGTCAGTGCAGCCCCAAGGCCTGTGACAGCATCAGCCTCCACCCCTGCCCTTGGCTCCAGGCTCATTAGGGCTTGGCCAAGGCTTAGAAAGTTGGAGGCAGAATCTTGGGGATTTTTCCAGGCCGCCAGGGGGACGAGCAGGAACAGCCCTCAGCTTTGCAGGTCATGATTTCCCTTTAAGTGCCTCGTAAACAGCAGGGCTGGCCCACCTCCATAAAATTTTATTTGGGGCTTGCGATTCTCCACTCTTTCACACCATATGCTGCCCTTTCTCTGTGTGTTTAACTCCCTGCTGACAACTGATGAGACTTAGATGCGTGGATAGGGCAGGGTGAGAGCCAGGGAAGGCAGCTCATTAGCACTGTCTACAGATTTTAAAAGCCAAAAACCTATTTTTTTGGACCTACCAATTATATAGGATGTCGAGTAGCTCCCCTCCCAATGGCCACCTTTAGATAGCTGCTGCTGCTGCTGCTAAGTCACTTCAGTCATGTCCAACTCTGTGCGACCCCATAGACGGCAGCCAACCAGGCTCCCCTGGTTTTCTCCCAGAATCCCCTGGGATTCTCCAGGCAAGAACACTGGAGTGGGTTACCATTTCCTTCTCCAATGCATGAAAGTGAAAAGTGAAAGTGAAGTCGCTCAGTCGTGTCCGACTCTCAGTGACCCGATGGACTGCAGCCTTCCAGGCTCCTCTGTCCATGGGATTTTCCAGGCAAGAGTCCTGGAGTGGGGTGCCATAGCCTTCTCCGTTAGATAGCGGAGGCCAAATCAACTGAAAAGGTGTATCAGCATTAATCAGGTCCATGGACTAAGAATTCTTAAATGTCTATGGAGTGATACAACCTTTCAATTTGTAGAAATCCCACATTAAATGTGCAGGATCCAAGTCCACATTTCAGGAAAGGCACTTTGTTAACTGTTCCCAAGAACTCACCCAACTTTCATGGCTGCTGTTCATGGCACCTGTGGCTACACGTGCCCTGTACTAACTCCATTCACCTGAACTGCTTTTCCTTCCTATGACATAGCTGGTCTCTGCGGCCATGTCCCTGCTTCAGGCTGTTCCTTGAGTGTGGATGTCCTTCTAGTATCTGCCCAGGGAGCTCAAAGACACCCTTCAGACTCAGCTAAGATGCCACTCCCTCCAAGAAGCCACCTCTGACTTCCTCAGAGTCAATGCCCTGTGCTGTGCTGGGCTACTTCTGAGCCTCCCTGGTTGAGCTTTGCATTGCACCATAGCCTGCTTCCAAACCTGTGCCTGTATTGGACCGTGAGCTCTGCCTCCAATGTTCCATATGAGGCAAGCAGCAAAGGAAGTGAGCCATGTATGCTCAGAGAATGAATGAATACAAATCTGATGAGGGACAGTGTCCATTCATCTAACAAATCTTCATCGAGCATGCACCACGTGTAGGGAGCTAAGCATCAGGATATCTCACTAAACAAGGAAGGACACACTCCTGCCAGCATGGGGTTCACATTCTAGATACAAGGAGACAAAGCTAAAAACAAACAAGAGTATTTCAGATAGTGATAAACATTATGACAACAATAAAATAAGAGCAGGGATGGGCCAACTACAGCCAGTGGTTTGCCCAGCCCTGCTCTAGGCTATTATTTTATAAATCCAGCCTGCTACTGTTTCTATAAATAAAGTGACTGAAACACAGCAATATCCATTTATCTACATCTTGTTTCTGACTTCTTTCTCACAACAATGGCAGACTTGAATAGGTACACCATGGACCATATGGCCCACAAGCCCAAAACATCCATATCTGATCTTTTACAGCAGAGATCCCTGACAAAAAGAGTGACTGCAGGAAGAGGGGGACTTAAAGTGGGTGGACAGTGGAGTCCTAAGATCAGGAGGATAAGAAGGAATCCGCCATGCAAATGTTTAGGGGAAAGGGTTCCAGGCAGAAAGAACAGCAAGTGAAAAGCCCCTGGGGTAGGTTTCAGTTCAGTTCAGTTCAGTCGCTCAGTCATGTCCGACTCTTTGCAACCCCATGAATTGCAGCATGCCAGGCCTCCCTGTCCATCACCAACTCCCGGAGTTCACCCAAACTCATGTCCATCGAGTCAGTGATGCCATCCAGCCATCTCATCCTCTATCGTCCCCTTCTCCTCCTGCCCCCAATCCCTCCCAGCATCAGAGTATTTTCCAATGAGCCAACTCTTCGCATGAAGTGGCCAAAGTATTGGAGTTTCAGCTTTAGCATCATTCCTTCCAAAGAACACCCAGGGCTGATCTCCTTTAGGATGGACTGGTTGGATCTCCTTGCAGTCCAAGGGACTCTCAAGAGTCTTCTCCAACACCACAGTTCAAAAGCATCAATTCTTCGGCACTCAGTCTTCTTCACAGTCCAACTCTCACAACCATACATGACCACTGGAAAAACCACAGCCTTGACTAGACGGACCTTTTGTTGGCAAAGTAATGTCTCTGCTTTTGATATGCTATCTACATTGATCATAACTTTCCTTCCAAGGAGTAAGCCTCTTTTAATTTCATGGCTGCAGTCACCATCTGCAGTGATTTTGGAGCCCCCAAAAATAAAGTCTGACACTGTTTCCACTATTTCCCCATCTATTTCCCATGAAGTGACGGGACCAGATGCCATGATCTTAGTTTTATGAATGTTGAGCTTTAAGCCAACTTTTTCACTCTCCTCTTTCACTTTCATCAAGAGGCTTTTGAGTTCCTCTTCACTTTCTGCCATAAGGGTGGTGTCATCTGCATATCTGAGGTTATTGATATTTCTCCTGGCAATCTTGATTCCAGCTTGTGCTTCTTCCAGCCCAGCATTTCTCATGATGTACTCTGCATATAAGTTAAATAAGCAGGGTGACAAAAAAAAAAAGCCTTGACGAACTCCTTTTCCTATTTGGAATCAGTCTGTTGTTCCATGTCCAGTTCTAACTGTTGCTTACTGACCCGCATATAGGTTTCTCAAGAGGCAGGTGAGGGGGTCTGGTATTCCCATCTCTTGAAGAATTTTCCACAGTAGGTTTAGGCTTGTCTTATTCTAGAGACAGAAAGGAAGCCGGTGTGGCATACTGTAGTGGAGAACGGCACAAGACCAGACCATGGCAGGTAAAACACAGGGGATGCAGACCCTCCCAGGCCATGAAGGGCTCGTGTTAATATCTGTGAATAATTTCAAAAGACAGCACAGTCAGTTCTCTGGTTTCTGAGCAACAAGTGGTGAGACTGTCACCATGGAAGAGGAGGTGATGGCCATCAGCATGGATAAAAAAGCCTGAAATGATGACAACCTTGCTCAAGACGTCTTTCCCACCAAGAACAAAGTCTCCCTGTCTAGGCACCCAGCTCTGCCTGACCACGCTCCCACCCCTCCCCCACTGACACTGCCTCCAAGGTTGTCCAACTGCTCAGGTAAGATGCTTCTAGAGCGGCTGAACCAGCAGGCTGTACACGTATCTCACGGACACTAATTTTATTTAAAAGGCTGTTTCTTTACTTACATTCATGTTTTAAAAGGAACTGTTCACTCTAAAAATCACAGGTTTAATATACCAGTAAAAATATACTTTTTCCTTAAAATATAATAAATACATTGTATTTTAAGGAAAAATATTCACCTGTCTACCCTAAATTCACCTGAGCTACACTTTGGGAAAAAATAGCTGACATTTAGATGTGCCAGAACCCCATTTAGTGCAACCCATGACCAACCAGCTCCTGACGTGATTTTGGGGAGGGAGGGCTGTAGTGGTATCAGAAGGAGTGGCGAGGTCAGAGGGCAGCTTAGGGAAAGCGGCCCACGCTCTGGAGTCAGACAGAGCTTAAATCTGATCCTATCAGTGACCAGCTGTGTGCTCTGGGCCAAGTCAAACCTTGAGAGCCTCAGAATTCTCATCTGTAAGAGACAGCTGGGCTGTACACAGGGCAAGAATTAAGAGATATGCAAGAGTTGGCCCAGACCGTGACAGACAGTAGATGCTCCATAAATGACCAAGCTGGGATGACTAATACATAATCTCCTAGAGTTATCATTATGATCATCAAATGTCCTTTAGTCTCTCAAAAAGTGTTAACAGCATCTTGTCACCAGCATGTCTAAGCTTCTGCAACATCCCTAGTGCCTGGCTCATTCACCGCCCTTTGGGGACCTCTTGGTAGAACAGTAATTTTCCATTGGATTCACCAAACTAGGCCTCCTGTTTCTTGCTTCCCTTTCACTTTTTTGTTTCCACAAGACTCCTGATGAACAATCGTTCAGAGGGGAGGAGGAAAGTGATTACAGCAATGTTCCTTGCTCTGGTCCCTGCTGGGTTGGGAAGCTGCTATTTCAGCCTCAATCAGCTACCTGCAGGGTCACTGGAAGCAATTCCTCCCCACAGGGACCAGGAGGAAGTGGCACCCTTGGGAGTCTTCCACCAGTGACCTGTGGCCTGAAGTTCCGACTGTTAAGATGTCCCCACAGACCTCAACCTAAGCCAGGTGGGAGCCCAATTTCTTTAAGCAGCACCCTTGTCAGAAAAGCGGCATCCCTCACTGACGCCGCGGGGAAAAGTGCAACATACAAGCCCTGAAAGCAATCGCATCAGAGTTGTGAGGCTCAAATACTGACCTTGACTGGGGATAATCCGAACTTCACTTGGAGATGCCTCTGCACGAGCAGATTCACCTCTCTAACCGCTTAATTTAAGAAATCATTCAAAGTGTTGTTTCTTCTCATGGCACACAGTAAGGCAGAGGAAGTCAGCCAGACACACGAAGGGTGGGTGGTGACACGTGGCTGTGATACCATCACTAGCCCAGGATAACACAGCCGCTGGCAAATGGGACGTCACGCACACAGTTCTCAGCTCCCCCAGGAACGGGCACTGGGTGGGTCTTCCGATCCCATCACTGGCTTCGAGTATTGGCTACCTACGTTGTAGGGCCTGATGCAAAAAAAAGTGAGGGCATCTGTTTTTAAAGTTATTAAGAATTCCAGGTGGTGACAGCTGAGCATGAAACGAGCAGGGTGTGTCCTCCTGAGCAGGGAGCCCAGGGCACCGGGCGCGCCCAGGAAGCCAGTTCTGCTGGCTTCCCCCTCTGGGTGCCTCCTGTGCTTACTCTCATGAGATTTTCTCACTCTCACCCCACCCTGTGATTTGACAAGGAATTCTTTTCTGCTTTCTTCTACTTGTGAATGTCTCCATTTTAAGCCTTTACAAATAATAACAAATATGGCCTTCCAGTTTCACAAATAATGAATATCCTCTCTTGCAAAGAATAAAATGACATAAAACAACGCTCACCCAGAGCACTCTTCAAGTAGAGTTGGGTGGCATCTAAGAAATCAGAGCTCCCCTGAGTTTTTCAGTTTGTGGCTAAGAAACCCAAACCCTAAACTTCATCAAAGTTCAGTCACTTTATCCTAAGAGGCAGGCTCCAAAGAGAATCTGGGGATGGACGGCACTCATAACACAGAGGTGGGATGGGAGCGATGGGAGGGAGGGGGCATATGTATACATGTGGCTGATTCATGTTGATGTATGGCAGAAACCAACAGAATTATCCTCCAATTTTAAAGAAATCAAAAAGAGAAAAAGAAGTGTTATGACCCAAAGCTTATAATAATTGGAAGATGCAAAAAGTCAAATAAGAAAAGCTAACACATTTTATTGGAGAAGGCAATGGCACCCCACTCCAGTCCTCTTGCCAGGAAAATCCCATGGGTGGAGGAGCCTGGTAGGCTGCAGTCCATGGGGTCCGGAAGAGTTGAACACGACTGAGCAACTTCCCTCTCCCTTTTTACTTTCATGCATTGGAGAAGGCCATGGCAACCCACTCCAGTGTTCTTGCCTGGAGAACCCCAGGGATGGGGGAGCCTGGTGGGTTGCCGTCTCTGGGGTCGCACAGAGTCGGACACGACTGAAGCGACTTAGCAGCAGCAGCAGCAGCAACACATTTTATTAAGTAACTAAAAATAAGTAAATTACAACGAATAAATGTTATATAATAAAAAACAAGTAAGAATAAAACCATCTCCAGATAAAATGTCAGCAACTTTTTCTGCAAAGGTCTGGAAAGTAAACATTTTCAGTTCTGCCAGCCGTAAGGCAGCTCTTAATTCTGCAGTTTGAGTCCCAAGGAGCCATAGATAATACAGAATGAATGGGCGTGGCTATGTGCTAATAAAAAAAAAATTTTTTTTAATGAAAACAAGCATCTGGCCAGATTTACTCCAAGGGCCTATTTTGCTGATTCCAGATTTACAGCAGCACTCTGCAAGCTTCAGAGCATGAACAGGACCTGGGGATCGAGTTAAAAAGAGATTCTGATTCTGGAAATTGCAGGTGGGGTCGGAGGCTCTGCATTTCCAACAGGATCCCAGAGGATGCCAATGCTGGTAGTCCAAGACTGCACTTTGAGTAGCAAAGGGAGTAGACCACCCCTGCCCCCCAAAAAAGAGAAACACCTACCAAAGAACCCAAATTTATGAAACGCTTAGCAGAACGCAGCATCAAAAAGTAATTTATTTTCTCATCATCGAGGAACAGAGCTATGCGATTTAAGTCCATCTCCAAGAAAGGACTACCATGTCATTGGCGATCAAGGACAGAGTTAACTATCATTATCAGAAGCAAAACGCTACACAGTTTTTAAGGACTGCTGTGATTTTCTGGTGACAGTTAACAGCAGCATATACCAATCAATGCAGGTAAATGAATCCATTCAAAGGCGGCCATGGATGGTAAATCACATTGTCCAAAAAAGTCACTAAATTAGCACCAGTGTGATGCAGAACTTTTTATAAGAGCGAATCCTCTTTGGAATGAGAAGGGTTACAGGGGTGCTGGAGCTAGCAAAGCTGGAGTGGGGGAGGGGAGTGGGAGTGAAGGACAGGGGCCCCTCTGGGCTGGAAGCTCTGACATCTCCTGGTGACGCGTATGTGGAAATTGGGGTCGAGACCCTTCTGGTGTGTTGTCGAGATCCCACTGAGGGCCTGCTCTCCACACGCAGGGGGCAATTTTTGTATTTCACCTACAATGGTCTCTAGTAAACAACTCCACTGTCCAGCTCACAGTAAGAGCAGAAATGAATGGTCTTGATCATGCATTGTCGGTGAGAATGTAGAATGATGCAGCTTGGGAAACCTTTGGAAAACAGTCTGGCAATTCCTGAAAAAGTTAAATATAAATTTATCATATGACCCAGAATTCCACTCCTGGGAGTCTACCCAAAAGAAATGAAAAAGCATGTTCACATGCAGACTTGGGCAGAAATGTTCACAGCAGCACCATTCACAGCAGCCTAAGTAGCCATCAACTGATGAATGGATAAAGAAAATGGCCATGATCCAGTGGAACACCACTCAGCAGCATGCCACAAGTTTAGACCTCAATGACATTATGCAAAGTGAGAAAAGCCAGATACAAAAGACCACATATGGTCTTAGCCCCTTTCTGTGAAAGGCCCAGAATGAGCAAATCTATAGAGGCAGAAAGTACAAGAGCAGATGCCTGGGGAGTGACTACAGACTGGCCTGAAGAATTTAATATTGGCACAATGGAAATGTTTTAAAACTAGACTATGGTGATGGTTGGGCTTCCCGGGTGGCGCTAGTGGTAAAGAACCTGCCTGGCAATGCAGGAGACAACAGAAAT
Source organism: Bubalus bubalis (assembly GCF_019923935.1). Lineage (NCBI taxonomy): Eukaryota > Metazoa > Chordata > Mammalia > Artiodactyla > Bovidae > Bubalus > Bubalus bubalis. The sequence goes on from NC_059180.1 coordinate 26,671,742, forward strand.
GTGGGTTCGATCCTTGGGTCGGGAAGATCCCCTGGAGGAGCGTATGGCAACCCACTCCAGTATTCTTGCCTGGAGAATTCCATGGACAGAGAAATCTGGGGGAGTACAGTACATAGCGCTGCACAGAGTCAGACACAACTGAAGTGACTTAGCACACATGCACGCATGGTGATGGTCACACAGCTTGGTGAATTTACTAAAAAATCACTGGAGAGACATTACATTAAAATCACTGGGTACACATTAAAATGTGTAAATTTTATGGTACATAAATTGTTCCTCAATAAAGTTGTTTTAAAAATTAAATGCTCCCTTTCCTGTGTCACTCTCTAGTTCTTAAAATACTTAGGAATCCCATACACTGCAACAGACCCAAAAGACCCTTTGTTTATTCCAGCTGAGGCTGAAGTGTCAGTCGCTCAGTCGTGTCCGACTCTTTGTGACCTCAAGGACTATAGCCCATCAGGTTCCTCTGTCCATAGAATTTTCCAGGCAAGAATACTGGAGTGAGTAGCCATTCCCTTCTCCTGGGAATCGTCCCTACCCAAGCACTGAACCTCGGTCTCCCACATTGCAGGCAGATTCTATCATTTGAGCCACTAGGAAAGCCAGGACTTTGACTCAGGCAAACACCCAAAAGCTGTTGACTCGCCAAAGGAGGGAAATAAATAGGCATGGAAGAGTCCTTGATGTGCCAGCAAGCACGGAATTCACCTGTGGTTGGAGCATCGTCACCTAGCCCATCAGGATGGTGCCTCTGGAGATGGCTCCTCCACCCACAGCTTCGAGCCTCCAACCCAACCCGAGCCCACCAGGCTCACAAAGACCTCAGCCCAAGGGGAGTCAGAAGTGATGGCAGCTATGGTGAAGACCTAGACCATCAGCTGGAAATGGAAGAGAAAAAAGGAAACTTGGTATGCTGAGAGCCAATTCACCAACCCTCCAAATGCACCCACAAACTCACTCACCTAACAAGACAGCACATTCTTTGATGCACGCTATCACTGAAAGCGACTGTCTGGGGTCACGTTCCAATGCCAGAAGCAACTTCTATGCTTGGAAGAAAGTAAAAACGTCTCCCTGGCAGTATAGCTTTGGCTTGCCCCCAAATGGTACCAAAAACATCTTATGAAATTCCTAGCTATTATGCTATCTCCTGGGCTTCCTGGTGGCTCAGCGGTAAAGAATCCACCTGCAATGCAGGAGCTGCAGGAGACTTGGGTTCGATCCGTGGGTTGGGATGATCCCCTGGAGAAGGAATGACAACCCACTCCAGTATTCTTGCCTGGAGAACCCCATGGACAGAGGAGCCTGGCGGGCTACAGTCTATAGGTCACAGAGTCAGACACAACTGAAATGACTGAGCAAGCACACGTGCATGCTATCTCCTTCTGGGGGGGGGGGGGGCGGGGGGGAGGAAAAAAAAAAAAAAAACAGAACAATCCAAATCACTTGCAGGAGATAGTATAGTCCTAGCTGATGGAAAATCATGAAACATAAGAGGGAGGAAGCCAGAAGGAAGTATGTAGGATGATCCCCAGTGTCTACTATAGCTTTCCTCTTCTAACTCACTTCATCACTCACAAACACACTGGACGGCAGCAGCCAAAGTCAAAGGCGGAACTTGGGGATGGGAACTGGGACTCGAGCTGACCCACACACCAGCCATGACCTCGGTCACCTGGGGGCCGGACCCAGGTAGCTGAGCCAACCAGGTACAGGAGGAGTCCTGTACAGGAGGCTTCGGGGCTGGGAAAATGGAACTGGGGCTCCAGTTCGTGAATTAATAGCTCTCTCTCTGTAGCCCAGAAGGTGTTTGGATCAGGAACACTGGTTTCACAGCCAGAGGTCTGATAATCTCTTTCTCCCTTCCCATTGAAAAAGAAAGTATCTAAGATACTGGAGAATACAGTAAAATCCTTAACTCCATTTCCTCTCTTTCTCTCTCCTTTTCTTTCCCAGTGGCAAGGCTGGATAAGCTTATCAAGTGCAGGCAAACTACATCTTAGCTCTGATCCTTTCAAGAAATCCATTTGGCGCCTTTAACATTTCATTTAGCAGATTGAATTTCGGACATGTATTTATGGGGCTGGGTTTGCCCTTAACAGAGTATTGCATAAATCCCATTACAGTATCCACTTTATCGTGTTTGGGGTTTTCTAAGCCAGGGCTTTATTTAAGTGGACAGCCCCGGAATGAGCCGCTCTGGCTCAGAAACTCTTCTCTCCCTCTGGATCCAATCTTTGCAGATTATCTCCATCATCATCAATGTCAAGCGATGTTTTAGGAGCAGTCCTTCTGGCACAGCCCGGAACGAGCCACGTCTCAGCCTTGCTGACCGAGCATCCTCACCCTCCAGTGACTTACACACGGGGTTCCGGTCCAGGAATCACTTCACCCCACATCTCTCTTTCTTCTGGCCATAGCCAGTGAAGGTTTGTTAACAATACAGTGTTTATTCTGTACATCTTCAGTTTCCAACAAGAAAAGTGCATTACCTGTAATTTCTGGGGGAAAAAAATTATTAGGAAAAGTGAACTATAGGAAAAACTGGGGAAGCAAAAGATCTGGGTTAGGAAGCCTTAGCAAGCCAGCTCCTCTCTTTAACCCTGAGATTAGCCATGGAAATAAATGGATTAGTAGCCCCAACCACAAGTGTGCCTGTAGCCATAGAGATGAAAGGAGGGATGCGTGAGAAGGTAATGAGAGCACAGATAACCTGACTGCCTGGTCCCTGCATTCGCCACACTCATCTTAGTTTTCCATTTCTCACTCATTCTCTCGCAGCAGGGATGGATGGGCCATTTACATTGCAGGCGGCCAGGCAGGAATGCGGCTAAAGATGCCCTTGGAGTAAGTAGCTCAGAGGTCCACCGTGGTGAGTGCCACACTGGAGAGGCAGGGAGTCACCAGGCTGGAAGTTTCCATCCTACTGGGACCTGTCCTGGAAGGTCACACAGAGCTCTCCAATCACCAACTTTTCACATCGCTGACTCAAGAGCAGAAAGACAAGCAGTTGGCAGCGGTCCACCTCAGAAAGCCAGGTGAAACCGGAGGGCTACCACCAAGCCCTCTGGGACCCTGTCTGGCAAAGAGAGGCAATCCAGCATCTAGCCACTTTGTCCTAGCGCACAAGCGAGCTTTTTAAAAAAAGCCTCAGCAGCTGCAATAGTGAAGAAATACACATGACGAGGGGCTCCAGGGCTATTTCAGGCTCTGTCTCTGGCAGATGGCAGCTGCAGCTTTGGTTACATCCAAGTTTGGCCTCGGAGCTTGTGGGGGTACACCGTGCCTGATGAGAAAAAGCATGTCTGGTGATGTCATCGACTCCTTCAGCCAAGGTTTACAAAGCTCCTGCCACGTGCCAGGCTCCAGGCAAGGGGCTGGCATCCAGTGGGGCCTGACCACAGGAGATGACAGTCCAGGGAGGGACATGCAGGGAGCAGCAGATATGGGGCCAGTGACATGGTTGAGACAGCATGGCTCCTTCCAACAAGACCAACAGGTGGCCAAAGAGGATCGTGAGCACTGAAAACCCAGTACCCTCTCTCCAAGGCTTAGTCTTCTTTTCTTAAATATTTATTCTGATTTGTTTATTTGACTGCACTGGGTCTTGTGGCATGCAGGATCTAGTCCAGGGATTGAGCCCGGGCCGCCTGCACTGGAAGCGTGGAGTCTCAGCCACCAGGGAAGTCCCCTTAATCTTCTAAAGAGTCTCATCTGCTTTATTTTCTTCCTGTCCCACTTGCCTGAGTGTGGCTGGGGACAGATGCTATGCACAATGCTTGGGTACTACAGGAGGCGTGAAACATATGACTTCATTTCAGTTCAGTTCAGTTCAGTCGCTCAGTCGTGTCCGACTCTTTGCGACCCCCATGAATCACAGCATGCCAGGCCTCCCTGTCCATCACCAACTCCCGGAGTTCACTCAGACTCACGTCCATCGAGTCAGTGATGCCATCCAGCCATCTCATCCTTTGTCGTCCCCTTCTCCTCCTGTCATCAATCTTCCCCAGTACAAGGGTCTTTTCAAGTGAGTCAGCTCTTCGCATCAGGTGGCCAAAGTATTGGAGTTTTAGCTTCAATATCAGTCCTTCCAATGAACACTCAGGACTGATCTCCTTTAGGATGGACTGATTGGATCTCCTTGCAGTCTCAGGGACTCTCAAGAGTCTTCTCCAACACCACACTTCAGAAGCATCAATTTTTCAGCCCTCAGCTTTCTTTATAGTCCAACTCTCACACCCATACATGACTACTGGTTCATTTATGTCCAACTAAATTAGATGCCCAGGTACTATTATGTCTCTATCTTAGAGCTGAGGAAATCGAGGCTCAGAGAGGTGAAGTGATTTCCCTAAAGTCACACAGACAGGAGGAGGTGGAGCGATGTGACTGAGGTGGAGCGATGTGACTGAAGGCTGCCTGGCTTGAATCCCTGCTTGCAAGCATGATGCCCCCTCATTTTTCAAGGAAGTTTGCTGTGGCTCCAGATATGGTAGGTGGCACATAGTAGGGCTCAGCCAATGTCTGCTAAATTAAATTTGATCATCTTATTTAAAGCAACTGCAGTCACTCTCAGCTTTGAAGCTATGGGCCAGGAACAAGGTCATTTTATAAAAATGGAAAGCAGAAGTTTACCCTAAGGAATTTCTTGGAGTTAAAGGTAGGAATCCAGAAAGGAATCTATTCAAATGACCACAGAGCTAAGACATGGCCTCAATATAGGATGATTAAATGAGATGTGCTGAAGAATTACATAACAGCTCAGAAAAACAATTTAAGTCTCCACTGGCACTTTCCTTTTTGTAAAATTAGCATTTCTGTTAAGCTCATAATATAGGAGCAGAGGGTTTTATATAACTGCTTGGGTCACACAGGGAAATAAAGACTTCTTCCACTCACTTTTCAACACTTGTGCTTCCCAGAGAGAAGAGTGCAGAAGGCCATCCAGATGAGGTGGCCGATCATGGTAATAACAACAATAATAATAACTGACCCTCCTTGTGTTCTTCCTGGTTGCTAGACCCATGCTAAATGACCTAAATGCACCATTCCATTTAATCCTCGTGAAGACCCTTCTGCAACAGGCAAACATCACGGCTCCCCTTTTACAAAAAGGTAAACTGACTAAAGCCAGGCTCAGAACACAGGTCACGGGACTGAGAGTCATGTGACTCAGTCTTTAGCTCACATTTGCAACACTGCTGCAAATAACACTGAAGATTATGTCAAAGGAAAAAAAAAAAAAAAGAGCTTGCCAAAATCCCAACATCTCAGACAGGAAGGCAAGAAGGCCAGGGCCATCTGGGCCTGTGTTGGATACAAGCTGCCTGCTTCCCACTTTACTGGCATTTCCCTGGACTAAACTCCCACACGTGGCCACAGAAGAGCACTTTTCAAGCCCAGCATCCTCTGCCTCCACTCATATTTGGCTCCACCGCAACCAAGAAGGCATCTGGGGACAAGTGATCTTTATCTGTACCAAATGTTTATTGGGCTCACTCCAGGAAATGGTCCCATGTTAAGCCAATGTGCACAATGTCACCCACATCTGCTTGGCATGCACTCGTGTCCACATTGTAGCACTTGGAATGATGTCTCTCTTGGAGTGTCGCCCTGGAAAAGTGTCACCAGATCCAACAAGATCAACAGCCTACTTTTTATGGAGCAGTTCTCTAGATAAAGAGAGCAGAGGGAAAGTGGGATCAGAGCACTCCTTTGAAATACCTCTCTCCATGCACCAGTTTACAGAAAATTGTTCTTGGGGGCAGGGGACCTTTCAGAAGTATGAAGAAACATAAATCTGGCTAGTTTTTAAAAGAGAGTGAGATTCACTTTCCTGGATTCCAGTACCATTTCCCCAGAGCCAAATCGTGTTTCACAATACTTGTAGCAAAGAGGCTGAATCCTGGATGCCACTTGGTGTACACAGCCATTCTGGGTGGACCATTCACTCTCTTCTGCAGATCCCTCCCCTAGAGGGAGAGCTGAGGTTTAGTGCCTCATGTTTCAGGAACAGAATATGGCAGAAGTGATAGTATTTCAAGTCCAAGGTTCAGTTATACAAGAACTACAGCTCTCTTTCCTATGTTTTCTTCTTGGATCACTGGCTCTAGGAGAATCCACCTGCTCTGCTGTGAGGTGCCCTATGATGAAGAACTGAAAAAGACATTCAGATAACCACCAGCAATGAACCAAAGGCCCCAGTCCACCAAGAGGCTATGAGAAGCCACGGCCTGCTGACAGCCATGTGAATGAGCTGGGAAGCGGATCTCCCCACCTCCCCAGTTGAGCCTTCAGATAAGACCACAGCTATAGCCACCAGTTCAAATGCAGAATGAATGAATAACTTTAGTTATCTTTTCTAATAAATAATATATGTTCATTGAGAAAAATTAAGAAAATGAGGTTCAGATTCAAGAGAGATTATGAACAAAAACACTCAGCTAAGCTGTTTATATAACAGATCCCTGACCCACAGAGACTGAGATGATAAATGTCTGCTGTTTAAAACCACTAAGCTTTAGGTATAATTTGTGCACGATAGGTAATTAATACAGTGCCACATAGGATCAATTTGAATACCACTGATGAAACACATTTCATGCTATGGGACATAAGGGGCTAAAAGTACAAATGGTAAATTTCTTTGTACTATAAAGACAAAGGTGAGTGACAGAACCTTTGGAGATTCTACAGCAAAAACTAGGGCACTGATCAGAAGGCTTTAGATGAATCTGCACTTATTTTGTGAAGACAGAAATGAACAGACAACATCACTGGACCAATGAAAAGGCAGAGGACAAAAACTTTCCTGAGAACCATTTTCAACATGGAAACACAAATGGATGTCAAACCTTTACCATTTTATCAATTTATGGAGATGTGCTCGCTCACACAGGCAAGCAAAAAGAATAAATCAGAATGACTGTCTGAACAAGGATCCATATCCATACTCATATCTAGCTATAGTCAGTGCAACTATATTCTTGGTCAGTGACTTGTACCAGCTCTTTTTCAATTCCTTGACCTTGATTGTACAGGAGAGTAGCAAGACCATGGGCCTTAGGGTTGCAATGATCTGAGTTCCAGGCCCACCTCTGCCCTCACTAGCTATGTGACCTCGGGAAGACAGAAACAGAGTTTTATTTTCTCATCTGCAATAAGGGGAAAAAATCCACATCACTGCAGCAACGCAAAGGTTTGTTGTGTTTATATTTGAAAGTGCATAGTGTGGTCTATGGCACAGTTGCCCATTAAAATACGAGCTTCCTTGTGTAAGCTCCTCCTGGGCTCTCTGCTGTGGTCTGCGAAAACCCAGGCTGAAAATCTCCAGTGGATGTGGGAGTCATCATCATCCAGGAATTTAAAGCAAAGGCAGCTGATCTAGAAACATCAAATTCCAACACTTACTAACGGTGTGTCTGTGAGCACCTCACTTTGCCTTGTCTGTAAAATGAGCATAACATCAGCACCCACCTCTGTTCTGATGACTGAGGGAAACAAGGTAATTAAGGACTTGGAGTAGTGTGCCAGGCATGCAACAGATGTTAAATAAACGGTAGCTATCTTGTTAAAATCATTTATTATTCTTATTGTCACTCTGATTATTTAAGTCATAATTTAATTCAATTGGTTACACAGAGGTCTATGGGACAAATCCAGTCCATGAAATGTTTTGTTTGCTTCACACAAGATGTTACTAAAATAGATAAATGAAAAAATCTGAATTAGTTGCCAATATATATGAGATCACAGTGAAAAATCTAAATTTCTGGTTACTCATAAAACTCGAAAGAGCAGATAAACTTGGGCCTGATTCTCTCAAAGTTATAGGCAGCTACAGCCAAGAAGCCACCATCCACGGAAGGTGGTACTTGCTCCTCTGTTCACCACCAGCCCCATCACTCCCTATCGCCCCACATACGTCCCACAGAACTGCCTAGCCTTAAGGACATTTGGGTTTTTGACCCTTGCTTTAATTCCTTAAATATTTGCCTCCACTAAGACTTTATTTTTAATATCAAGTACTCTAAGTAGCAATGGCAAGAATAGATAATGAATAAGATTAAGTCTTCCCTAAGGAAATCCTCAGCAACAGTAAGTGCCAGATAATGGCTGAGGATAAAGATAGAGTCAGATCAGAAGGATAAAGATCCAGCTCTCTGCAACAACCCTCTGCGCATGACCCAAAAACGAGCTTCCAGAGCTTAAGTATCAAAATTCCACCCATCCCCCACTGCCAATCCAGTGATGGTTACTTTTATGTCCATTTGACAGGGTCACCAGCTGCCCAGATCTTTAGTCAAACATTATTCTGGGTGTGTCTGTGAGTGTGCTTCTGGAGGGGATTCATGTTTGAATTGGTAGGCTGTTTAAAGCAGATCTGTCCTCCTTGACACGGGTAGTAGTTTTGTAATGTAGTTGCTGAGTCATGTCCGACTCTTGCAACCCCATGGACAGTAGCCTGCCAGGCTCCTCTGTCCATGGGATTCTCCAGGCAAGGATACTAGAGTGGGTTGCCCTTTCCTTCTCCAGGGTAACATGGGTAGGCCTCACCCAATCAGTCAAAAGTCTGAAGAGAAGAGAAAGGCTGAGCCTCTTCCAAGTAAGGAGAACCCCTCCTGACTGACAGCCTTCAAACTGGGAGGAGGTTTTTTGTTTCCTGCCTTTAGATACAATCTGAAACAGCCTGCCTGGCCTTCAAGCTGAAACTTGTATCGGTCCTCCTGGGCTTTTAGGCCTTCGGACTTAGACTGAAATCACACTCTCAGCTCTCTTGTACCTGCCAAGTGCAGATCTGCAGATCGAAGACTTCCCTGCCTCCACCAGAGTGTAAGCCAATTCCTTAGAATAAATCTATTTCTCTCCTCATATACATCCTGTTGGTTCTGTTACTCTGGGGAAACCTAATACAACCCCCTTCTCAATAAGAAAAAAAAAAAAAAAAAGTTATCAAACCAATGGTACAAACCTTACAACTGATGGAGAATCAGAAGCAAAGAATCATGGGAAACTCTCTCTTCCCTTGAACCATTGTTTAAGCTGAGGAGGCTCAACTACCTAGAGGATTATCAGCTGCCACGGGTTGACTGGAGTATCTTTTTAGCTTCAGAAAGTCCCTCAACTCTGGGTCTCAGTGAGCTTGATGGATTCTCCTGCCGAGGAACGGGGCAGGGACAACCCCAGGGAATGCTGGGAAGATGTGCAAAGCATGCTCCCATAAGTCTTTGCCGCTCTCTTCCCGCTTCCCCCATTTCCTCCTGAGCCCAACTCTCCACATCCTTTGTCGCTCTCGGGAGAAAAGAAAACACAACCACTTATTCCCATCCTCCCGGAATAAACTGAGAGTGGTGGTGTGGGAAATTCGGATTTTCTTCTTCACACATTCATCTTGGTTTCCTAAATTTTCCTCAAAGAATTATGTGTCTCTTTAATCAGCAAAGATAATAAAAGTTACCAATTCATTCTGCATTCATTCTACAGCAGGCATGGAGCTCAATGCTTAGAGACTGGGGGCACTGGAGACTGCCTGGATGCAAATCCTGGCTCTGCTCTGTGACCTTGAGCAACAATCTGAAACCCTTTTGTAAAATAAGCACAGAAATAGTCATTACCTCATAGGGCTGCATGGATTAAAATTCAAGTGAAGGGCTTAACATGTGCTTGGCAAACAGCAAATGCTAATTAATTGCTACTGTCACTGTTGTTGTTGTTTTATAATATTTACATATTCACTCTATGTACATATAGTAACATATTTATATAATTATACTATTTATTGAGTGCTTGCTATATACCAGTAATAACATTAACCCCCACTCCATGTGTCTTAGCCTGTGTCAGGCATTACACACACATACACACACAATCTCACTCTCAGTGTCTGTCTCTCTATCACTGTTTCTTTCTCTTTCTCACTAACTTCAAATCACCACCAAAGGTGATCTGGTAATTTCCAACAAGAGAATGAGGCAGGTAGAAATAAGAGGCCATACTGACCAGAAGTGGAGTGAGGACGAACTCTGATCCCCAGCATGGCACTCAGCACCTAGAACATTCTCAAAAAAGCACTAGCTGAATTGGAGTTAGAACCCGCCTGTCAATGCAGGAGACATAAGAGATGCATGTTCGATCCCTGGATTGGGAAGATCTCCTGGAGGAGGGCATGGCAACCTACTTTTGCCTGGAGAATCCCCAGGGATAGAGGAGCCTGGTGGGTTACAGTCCATGGGGTCACAAAGGGTCAGACACAACAGAAGTCACAGCACGCACACACGCATGCACGGGCTGCCTTAGATCAGTGACAGAAAGCTCTTCAGACCCACCACTCAACTAAGGAGGCCGCCTCTCCTAGTTCGGAATCCCCACTGTGATTTTCCTGCCACGATCCCCCATCTGGCTGACCTCAAAAGCCCTCTAGCTGTTCTCCCTGCCTCCTCCCTCACCTTTTTTCAGTATTTCCCCTAATACCTGTTACCCAGAGGGATCTTTAACGTCATGCTTTTATTCTCAGATAACTTTAGATTTGTAGAGACGAAAATTGCAAAGACACTGCAGAGGGTTGCTGTGTACCCTTCTCCCAGCTTCCCCTAATAATCTTGCCCTGCCCATGGTTCATTCATCAAAACCAAGAAATCTTCATTGGTGCAACACTATTCATTACAACACAAAATTGCAGACTTCATACAGATTTCACCGATTTTTCCACTAATGACCTTTTCTTTTTCTGTTCCAGGATCCAATCCAGAAAACCACACTGCATTTTGCCATCATGTCTAGACCAGAAGGATTTCTTTTAAAAGCTCAACGCAGATCGTTTTCCTGCTTTAAACTCAATGAGTTCCCACACGGTTTGAATAAAACTGGAGCTCCTGGCTCTAGTCTCCAAGACCCACATACTTTAGCCCTGCAGACACCGCTCCTGTCTCACCCACACGACCCTCACTCACGGTGGTGCCTGCGCCCAGGAGCCTCTGGTCACTTCTTTGAATCCCAAACTCAGTCCAGGCTCTGCCTTTGCTGAGCCCCCTGCCTGGAAAGCTGTATGTCCTTTTTGTGACTGTCACCTGCTAAGTGGCCTCCCCTTGTCACCCCAGCTAAGCCAGCCTCACCCCATCACAACCACCCTCTCTCCCCTTCATGAGTACACTCATTGTCACCTGGACTGATCCTATTTATATATTTGAGGTTGATGGTCTATTCCCCAGTTGGAATGTAGGTGCAATGCCTATCTTGTTCATCAATTCATAGTAAGTACCTAGAACAGTACCTGGCACAGAGTAGGTACTCAGTAAATATCTGTTGACATGCGGTTGAAGGAATGAATAGATGAAAAGGGGGTATCTGTTTTCAAACGTTCACACACGTCCCAAGAAATTAGTACAACACCTGTGTATAGTAGGTGCTGAATAAATACCTCTTGAACTAAATATTGGTCACTGATTTATCCCAAGAAGCTAGCATGGTACCTGGTATGCAGCAGGTGCTCAATATTTGTTGGATGACTGGTATTTGAGTGAATGCCATCTATTTTCAAAGAAAGAGGTGACCAGGGGGAGTAAGTCAGCTGGGGCCACTTTTCTAACCAAGGCTCTCTCTCAAGAGGCTGCCAGTGAGGAACGCTGGGAGCCTAGCACCAGCTGCCTGGACATCTGTTTGGGAAGAGCAGCAGGCCCCGCAGCTGCATGGAGGTGGCGGCCGTCACCGGGCCTGCATGCGATGACGGCCCCCTGCTCATTCAGGAAGTCCCAGCCACCGCCACCCCAGCATGGAGGCTCCTCGTGGCCCGTGATGCAAAGTTGCCACAGAAAAGGCCGCTGATTAACACCCTCAGATGGTCTATTGTCTGAATCCTGTCACCAGAGAAGAAACAGCTGTTTACAGTTTGTTTATTTGTCTTCCTTTAGGAGCCTTTTTGAGGAAACACAAACTCTTGTTCTCCAGGGCACAACTCAGCAGCTGAAGGGAGCGAAGAAAACGGTGTTTATTTTTAACAGGATAAAGAGTGGGGAGGGCCCTCAGGAAGTCTGGACACAAGCGGAAGACACCTCGCTGGGAGGCCACAGGCCTTAGGGCAACATCTTAGACAACGTCAGCCTCTCGAGGGAAAGCTGAGAGTCCAACTCCCAGTGGAAAATTTAGGCGCGGGCCATGCGGGTCTGCCAAACAGTGGACTCGGGTGAGCACCAGCAAATATGAAGCCTGGAATAGCTCTTCAGGCTTGGAATTGAGAAAATAAGGTACCCAGGGAAAATAACCACCCGCTACTAATCACGGTGGCATTCCACACAGAGCCGCCATGCACAGCTGTGCAGGTTGGGCACTGCACACAGGGCTCGGTGAGCGGGAAATCTAGCCACTTTCCACTGTCCAAGACTGTAGTGCTCATAGGAAGGGGCATCTTTTCTCTGAACAAGCATTGCTTTCTGGCCAAGCCATGTCCCCTCCCCAGCGTGGGCACTTTTCTCTAACTCCATAATGGCATCAGGCACCAGCCTACCAGCACCCAGTGTTCACCAGCTCCGGTTGGAAACCCACAGGAAGAAAGAATGAAGGCCCCCGTTCCTTCCCCACCCAGGGCTCCCCCTGGCCCGGAACCTCTTTTCTCCTTTCATCAGGTTCATCCCCTATCATCCACCTGACAGGAAGGCTAAAAAGCACCAACTTCCTCCGCATTCAAGCTTTCCCACAGGTTCAGCTACAATGTAGAGTTAAGCAAAGCCCTCTCACAAGGCAGAGAAGGAAGAGAAGTGTCAGAAACTTTCTATGGGGTCTTAAACCATCTGACTGTGGGCTATGAGCCCCTGCTTCCCTCAACAATGGAACACAAGGAAGAAGTTCATATACAGATAAGAAACATGGGGTCAGGGACCCAGAGGGACCACAGGCAGGCTGAGGGAAGGAAGTGGGAGAAAGGAGAAAAGGTCTATGGAGGTACAAGGGTAAAAAAGATCTGGCCCAAGGTTGGCACTAAATGCACAAGTTCAAACACACTCCAGAAAGTAGCTTTCACCTCTGGGCTCTGGAGTCGCAAAAAAAACATCTCCCTGTTCCAGACAGAGGCCATACTGGCTAGGGAGGTTCCTGGTGAGACATGTTAATGGCCACCATGCTTGCTAGACCGGCAAGCAGAGACCACTTCTGAGCATCTCTCACGATGCAAACAACCACCAGTCACTAATCTCACCCTGGCGGGGGTTGGGGGGGCCGGTCCTGGGTCCCATCAGCCTCCCTTCTGTGCCCAGCAGGGTGTCAGAGGGAAAGGATGGGCCTGAGACACAGCTCCATCTATGCTGTGTCACCAAGCTCGCTCCACTCCCTGCTGAGAGAGTGCCTTGTACCCGCCCTGAACCCTCCAGTCCTGAGAAGCCTCACTAGGCTACACGAGTGTCTGCACGTGTTCAAACTCCAACACACACTATCCCTCACACCTGCATATCTGACTCACCCTGGAGTAGGCCTTTTTTTTCTTTCTTAGACCACTTACAACCTTCTGATTCTCTTTTCTAGAACAGGGGTTGGCAAATGATAACCCATGGGTTGAATCCAGCCCACTGCCTAAGTTGGTAAATAAAGTTTTATTGCAACACAGCCATACCCATTCATTCATACTGTCAAGGGTTGCCTTAACTGTTTTGTTTTTTTTTTTCCTTAAACTTTTTATTTTCTGTTGGGGTATTAACAATATTGTGATAGTTTCAGGTGAACAGCAAAGGGACTCAGCCATACATATGTGTGTATCCATTCTCTCCCAAATTCCCAGGCTGAGTTGAGTAGTCGTAACAGGGATCTCAGGGCTTCCCCAGTGGCTCAGATGGTAAAGAATCTGCCTGCAATGAAGGAGACCTAGATTCAATCCCCAGGTCAGGAAGATCCCCTGGAGAAGGAAATAGCAACCCACTTCAGTATTCTTGTCTGGAAAATTCCATGGTCAGAGAAGCCTGGAGGGCTATACAGTCTATGGGGTCACAAAGAGTTGGACACGACTGAGCCAATTACACTAACAGGGACCTTATGGCCCATGAAGCCTAAAATATTTACTATCTGGTCCTTTACAATGTTAGCCAATCCTTTCTCTAAAATGTTTATTGTATTTATTAAATAGCATTGACATTTATACACTACCACGTACAAAACAGATAGCTGGTGAGGAGCTGCTGTATAACACAGGGACCACAGCCTGGGGCTCTGTGATGACCTAGCGGGGTGGGATGGGGAGGGGAGGGAGGCTCAAAAGGGAGGGGATATATGTATAATTATGGCTGATTTGTGTTGTTATACAGCAGAAACCAATATAACATTGTAAAGCAATTTTCCTCCAATTATAAAAATGTTTATTATTTATTATCTGGCTTCCCCCTCTAAGGTTTCCCTGGTGGCTAAGACGGTAAAGAATCTGCCTGCAATGCAGGAGACCCAGGTTTGATCCCTGGGTCAGGAAGATCCCCTGGAGAAGGGAACGGCTACCCACTCTAGTATTCTTGACTGGAGAATCCCATGGACAGAGGAGCCTGGCAGGCTACAGTCCAGGGGGTCACAAAGAGTCAGACACGACTGAGTGACTAACACGAACTGCCTTCCTCCTCTAGAATGGTAACTCCACAAGGCAGGGGCCACTACTTTGTTCATAAATATAGTGCAAACTCTTTGGATGTGCCCGGCAGGTCCTAAGCACTCAGTAAGTGTTTACTGGGTGGATGAATGAGCGGCCATCTGTGTGCACATCACCCCACAAGTGAAAGCGCAAGTCACCCAGTTGTGTCCAACTCTTTGCAACCCCATGGACCATAGACTGCCAGGCTCCTCTGTCCATGGAATTCTCCAGGCAAGAATATTGGAGTGCGTAGCCATTCCCTTCTCTAGGGGATCTTCCCAACCCAGGTCTCCCTCATTGCAGGTGGATTCTTTACCATCTGAGCCACCAAGGGAAGTCCAAGAATACTGGAGTGGGTAGCCCATCCCTTCTCCAGCGGGATCTTCCCAACCCAGGAATCGAACCAGGGTCTTCTGCATTGCAGGCGGATTCTTTACCAGCTGAGCTACCAAGGAAGCCCTCACCCCACAGGGGAGGTGATATTATCACCCCATTTTGCACGTAATTAAGTGAGGTTCTGAAGGGCCCAGCAGCACCAAGCAGGGTTTCACAGCTGGTCCTTGGTGCCACTTGGCTTTGAATCCAGACTGGAAATTCCAAGGATTTTCACAACTCAGTTAACAGCAGTCAGATATTCACAACCTCGCTTCCGACAAACCCAGAGGCTGTCTGCCCTCCTTAAACCAGCTGTACGGCTTTCACACGGGATCTCTTCTGCCTCCTCTGCTCCCCGTGTCGTCTCCTCTGCCCTTTCCTCCTGTCCTTTCCCACCCTGCCTTCCTCACGGGTTGTTAAGAGGACCAAATGACGTAACCACTGCAGCTTTATTTTACGTGCACTTGTATTTATCTATCTTTGTGTTTAAATACCAACTTAATTGTCACAACAATCTTTTAAAGTAGGGAGACCTGTCAGCCCCATTTCACAGGTGGAACACTGAGGCAGAGAAGAGTAATGTGACTGGTCTGAACTCGGACCAATAGTTAGGGGTGGCTCCAGTATCCGAGCCCAGGCCCTCAGCTCCTGACAACGAGGAGATGCTTCTCTTCTACAAACAAAGCGGGCTGAACCAGCCACAAAGTGTCCTGAGGCCTGCACTGCAGTGTCCCCCTTCTGTGGATGTGGGGAGCCGCTCTGCATTTGAGACAACCTGGGGCCCCCCCTCAGGGGGGAGGCCCAGCCCACCCTCAGGGGAGAGAGAAGAGCCCACCCAGCAGAGCCAAGGCCACCCCTCCTTCTGACCTGAAGCTGGTCTCCTCAGAGGGCATGGGGCAACCAGAACCACCTCCAAGTCCAGGGCCCATGGCCAAGCTCGCTGGGTAGACAAGAGGGAGCCTCAGAAGGTCCCCTGGGCTCGAGGGAGAAGGAAGCCCTCATCCTGTCTACCCCCTCATCAACCTGTTGATTGGAATCTCTGAAAATGGTTTTCACAATTCAGTTAGCGGCAATCAATTATTCAGGACCCCACTTCCCACAGACTCAGACTGTCACTGTTAGCAAGATAATTTCTGGACTTTGCCCAAAAGCCCTGCTCCAAGCTGCCAGGCGGCCCCCTGTTTATCTTCTCCCTTCCCCAAAGCCCAGCAAACACTACCCACCCTGACCCTGGGCACACAGACGAGTGGGGAAGGCCCCTCACTGCCCAGAGCCTGGGAGGGGCTCAGACAGCCAGGGGCTGCTCCCAGCCTGCATGACTCACTTCAGGCTTTGGGGCAGAAAGTCTGACCTCAGTTTAATCCAACTGGAAAACAGGGCTCAGGAATTCCAGACCCTCTGCCAGGCTCTGGGATGAATCCCACGTTAATTTTCTAAAATGCTTCAGGCTCAGAAAACCCTGTGTTCTACAGAAAGCACGGCCCGTGGGGGTCTCACAGGCATGCTATTGGTGTTTGGCGGAGCGTATGAGCCATTAAGACCACCATTAACACTGTTCCTCTAAAAACGTGAGGCTGTCTTCAGGAGCAAGTTTTCACATCCCTGAGCAGCCAGAAGGAGAGAGAAGTTACCAGACACCCCGGGAAAGACTTGGAGGTTCTGGCATCAGACTCATCAGTGCTTGAGCACTAGATCAGCTGCTTAAACAGGCATGACCTTGCCTGCAAGCTACTTTTTCTCTGAGCCTCAGTTCCCACATCTGTTAAATGGGAGAGTAATGACACCTCCCCCCCGCCCCCTGCCCAGGGCTGTAGTTTGTAGTAAATAAAACGGCTCATGTGAAAGCACTCAGGTACCATCTTGTTTGGTACCGCACAGACACCATTGCCTCTTAATTCTAAGACCCTGTTGCTTCTGAGATGCACTGTTGATTTGTTCCAGGGCAACAGCCTGCATGAGGAAGCATAAAAGAAAGACACACATCAATTGTAAAACCCATGCCAGATGTCAGAAATGCTATTTGTTCAATGTAAAAATATGCATCTTAAAATGAATTCAATTATTACCATCATTACAATCACTGTATTAATTTTAGGTGAGAAAGCAGGTACAGAGAGGACACGTGACCGACTGAAGGGCACACAGTTATTCACGGCTGAACTGGGAACAGGATCCAGAGGAAGGAGAGGAGGAGCCGAGTTATCCAGGCAACCCCTCCCTGCTTCCAATTCTTCCTCCTCCTCCTCTTCTCCCCGCTTTGCTATTCTCCTCCCCTCTCCTCCTCTTCCTGCAGAGATGAACAGTAACAGAACAGTTCCTCCGAACCTGGAGAGCCCTTCCCTCTTCCCCCTTGGGAAAGACCTGGCCAAGTCTGTGCCTCTCCTCCCAGCTCTCCGGCTGCGTCTGCATGGGGCCAGCCGAGCACGGCAATGGAGAGAGGACCGCGTGTGCCGCCCCATCCCTGGTGAAGATGCCACAGCGATCAGCCTCTCACTTGCCCTGCCTGTGGTCCTGGAAAGCGGGGGTCCCCAAAGAGGGGAGAAGCAGCAGAGGTCTGCCAGGCCCGTGGGCAGGAAGGAAGGGGCGGGGCCAGGGCTGGCAGAAGGGACCTCCCCTGGTCCAACCAGGTTCAGCCAATTCTCAGTCACACGAAGAGGATGTAGCATTAGGTGCCACGGTGGTTAAGAACATGGGCTCCACACCAGCCTGCCTGGGTGAGAAAGCAGATCCGTCTCCTATCAGCTGTGCGACCCTGGGGGAGTCACTTCCCCTCTCTTGCCCTACTTCCTCAGTCCACAAAACAGTGACTTCCACAATGCTCACATCCGAGGGCTCTGGAAGCATTAAGAGTAAACTGCTTGGCATGTGTAGTGCTTAATAAATAGCACCTGCTATTATTATTATCATTTAATTATCATAATCCAGTAACATCATGAATGTCTTCATCCACAGGCCCCCGCATCAGGTACTAAAACCACACAGTAAACCCTAAGGTGTTGTCAGTAGGGTTGGGGAGCCAACGAGAAACCAACGAAACTACACACAATTCAAGTTCAAGCAACACTTTGCCTCCGGATGGTAAAATGTCATTTGGAAACAGGGCCCTCTAGCTCTTTATTTTAGAGAATCTGATCTTTCATGCAATGACTGAAGGAAACAAACAAATAAACAAAAACACCTACTGAGCATCTACTGTGTGCCATTCACTGTTCTAGCCCTGGGGAGGCTCTGACAGGCACAGGGGTGGGGAAGAGATCAGCTGTGCTGGTGATGGGGACTCCCAATACGGTCTCTCATGACACTGGAGTCTATCATTAAGCAGAGGGGTAGATCTGGGAGGTGGAGTGGCAGGGAGGAATAAGATGCATTTCTGCACAGGAGCTGCTTCCCGGGTGGTGCTAGTGGTAAAGAATCTGCCTGCCAATGTAGGAGACATGGGTTTGATCCCTGGGTCAGGAAGATCCCCTGGAGGAAGGCATGGCAACCCACTCTAGAATTCTTGCCTGGAGAATCCCATGGACAGAGGATCTGTTCTTCGGGGAGTCAGACACCAGATCCGCTTTGTGAAATGCAAAAGCGACCCCAGCACAACACAGCGCCCACCACAGCCATAGCCAGACACAGCTGCCAGGCCCCTCGCTGCCACTTCTCTGGGTCAATGCTACTAAGTGAGAGTTGGTGTGGGATGCCAGTACCAAACAAGCCCCTTGAGAACAGGACCATGGATGGGTGGGTGAGTTTTGATATGAGATGAAGGCAGAGAAATCTGCTGAGTTGGGGACATCATTCCAGAGGGGCAGGTGGGAATATGAGAGGGCCCTGAGAAGGCAGGAACGTCTCCTCTTGGAGACAGAGTGGCTAGAAAGGCAGAGAAGTGCTGAAAAGACCATCAGAGACAGCATGGTTTTGGACAACCAATAGTAAACCTTTCGATCTGTTCGAGTTGTTGTTATTCAATGGCTAAGTTGTGTCCACATCTTCACGACCCCATGGACTGCAGCATGCCAGGCTTCCTTGTCCTTCACCCTCTCCCAGAGCTTGCTCAAACTCACATCCACTGGGTCAGTGATGCCATCCAACCATCTCATCCTCTGTCGCCCCCTTCTCTTCCTGCCCTCAATCTTTCCCAGCATCAGGGTCCTTTCCAATGAGTTGGCTCTTCGCATCAGGTGGTCAAAGTACTGGAGCTTCAGCCTCAGTCCTTCCAGTGAATACTCAGGATCGATTTCCATAAGGATTGCCTAGTCTGATCTCCTTGCAGCCCAAGGGACTTGCAAGAGTCCTCTCCAGCACCACAACTTGAAAGCACCAATTCTTCGGGACTCAGCCTTCTTCTGTTCAAGGACCACTTCCAAATCACATGTCTAAACCAGTCAACAATTTTGAGGTTTCAGGAAAATGGGGCTGATGGATACACTGACAAGGCTAAGAGGAACCTTACATCAGAGAGTGCAGCACAGTGGCCCCGAAGCCCCTGCAGGCCCTGGCTCCTGTCTCTTCCTGCTGTTTATGCCCTTGCTCATGAAGGTCACTCTGTCCCCATCTTCCCCCAATCCTTGCCTGACCATCTTCTATTTATTTCACTCTAAATGTCATCTTGCCAGAAAAGCCTGCCTTGATGACTCTTCCATTACTCACTGTTCCTGCTACCAGGATGTGAGCTCCAGGAAGCCTGGGACCCTGTTTTGTCCACTGCTCCCAGTATGTGGCAGCATGTGCCTGGTAATACTGCTAATGAATGAATGATTAAGGGTCTGTGAATACCCTGGGGAAATCTAGATACATGATAATTATATGCGAGATAAGGCACATAAAATGTCCAGCACATGATACACGGTAGATCATCAATGGATGCTGCTTGGAAGACATCAAAACCGAAGCCCAGCCCACAAGGTTGGTCTCCCATTCCTCCCAGAAAGTAGCCAGACAGAAGCCTCTTGGTTCCATTCCCCAGGCCCCACCCAACCTCAACAGTAACCACAGGACAAGACGAATGCTGGCTTTACAAGACCAGGAAGGCATCGGACCTGGGGGCAAAGCTCTCTGGGAACCTGCAAGAGTGTCAGTGTATTCTACAAAACAACAAAATGCCTTGCCAGCCTTCTTACTCTTAAAGGCACGAGGAAGTTGGTCAACAGGAACACAGTGCAGAAGGCTGGCTCTGCCTTGATGCGGGCAGGCGAAGCGATGACTTCCCCTAACCCACCCCGCCCAAATAACATGAAACTTCAGAGACTTCTCCTGCTACCCACCACTTCCTTTACTCAACAGCCAGAACAGAAGCACAGAGCAAACAATGTGAGTTAGGAACACTCAGCCATTCACAGGTTCTAACCCTAAGAGGGACTAGATCAATATTGCGTGCTTAATAGTTAGAGGATCTTGTAGACCAATGCTACCATGTTTGTGTCCTGTTTGATGAATGCCTGCTTTTATCTCTATTTAGCCCCTTTCCTATATTCTTTCAGGTTCTCAGCGATGATTTTTAAATAAAAATTGGAAACCATCATTTTCATCTCTTGCATTTAATATCGAAATCCAATACAATACTGTAAAGTAACTAGCCTCCAATTAAAATAAATTTATATTAAAAATAAATAAAGTGTTTTTATAATAGGCTATTAATTTTCCTTTGGGCACAGTTTTAGCCTCATCCCATGAGTTTTGATATGATGTATTCTCATTTTCATTCATCACCCTAGAATCTGAAATTCCAAGTTTGATTTCTCCTTAAAGAGTTATATAGAAGAGTCTTGTTGTTTTGTTTAAATTTTCTAAGTGATACCATTTTAGAAGGCTAATTTTTAATATGTCTTATTGTTTTATAAGTCAAGCCTTGATTATCTCTACTTTTGAAATCGATTACCTTTCTTTTGAGACAAATTATCCATTTTAATTGGGAGAAGGCAATGGCACCCCACTCCAGTACTGTTGCCCAGAAAATCCCATGGATGGAGGAGCCTGGTAGGCTGTAGTCCATGGGGTCGCTAAGAGTCAGACACGACCGAGCGACTTCACTTTCACTTTCCACTTTTATGCATTGGAGAAGGAAATGGCAACCCACTCCAGTGTTCTTGCCTGGAGAATCCCATGGACGGAGAAGCCTGGTAGGCTGCAGTCCATGGGGTCGCCCAGAGTTGGACACAACTGAAGCGACTTAGCAGCAGAAGCAGCATCCATTTTAATTAAGGCATCATAGAACATCTAGAAAAGAATCTTTAGAAAGAAAAGCCTTCTCCTAGAACACAAGCACACATATACCTTTGTAAACAGTTTCATAGAATACTTACCAAAAAAAGTTTATCTTTTCAAAAGTAATCCAAAGAAAGAAAGTAAACAAACTATTAAGGAGGGGGAAGATCTACCCGAATCTAAAGATTAAAGTTCTCCTATCGAGAAATTCAACACCTAGGAACCTTACCTATAATGGCACTGCTCTACAAACCCATTTTAAAGACTAAAAAACTGAGGCTGAAATCAAGCCAGCTGTACCATTACATTTTAGCTGAGACTGCATTTCAGTTCCACTAACTCCTTCACCACAGAATCCAGCTGTCTTCCCAGAGAAATACCAAAACATCCTCTGAGCATCTTCTCTGGTGACATTCCTGAATTTTGTTAATTGCACAAGGCACAAACAGAAGGCAAGATTAAAACAAGCAAGACTTTACCCCGGTAAAGTGGGCTGGTCTGAAAAAGGAAGCTGATACAACTTTTTGAGGAGCCCCAGAAAGAATATTAGGAGAAGGCAATGGCACCCCACTCCAGTACTCTTGCCTGGAAAATCCCATGGAAGGAGGAGCCTGGTGGGCTGCAGTCCATGGGGTCGCGAAGAGTCGGACACGACTGAGCAACTTCACTTTCACTTTTCACTTTCATGCATTGGAGAAGGAAATGGCAACACTCCAGTGTTCTTGCCTGGAGAATCCCAGGGACGGGGGAGCCTGGTGGGCTGCCACCTATGGGGTCGCACAGAGTCGGACATGACTGAAGCGACTTAGCAGCAGCAGAAGAAAGAGTATTAAGCCATTTGTCAGCCAGTGCCAAGCAAACCTGAAAGACAAGTGGATCCCAGGGAATCCTGACATTCTTCTCTCAACTCTGTCAGTGCCTCTGCCTACAAAAGTAGGACAGCAAATGGAACAGGACCAGCGTTGCAGGTACTGACGCAGGACTGACGCTGCTAAACGATACTGACAATGCACAGCAAGGCAGCTCCTTAGGGAGAATCTCTGAGCTCCACTCTGCTGTGGCCACATACAACGTCTGCAGTCCCTGAAGGGACATTTCAGCTCGCTGTTTCAATGCAAAATGACATATGCTACTGAAGGCTAGAGATCTTATTGGGGACACAGAGCTGTATTCATCTACTGCCCAGCAAGAAAACCAGAATAGTCAGAGATAAACAGAAGTCAATCAAAGCAGAAAGTGACATCAGAAAAACTCTCCTAATTCTGGCAGACCTGTTTTGCTGCATAAAGATAAGCAGCCTTTGGACAATACAGCTTCAGTATAAGAAATTCAATGATGGTACCATTCCCAGAACCAACTAAAGCAGTTAACATCAGGCATGTTCCCAATATCCTTGAAGGTACCGAGGTGGAAGAACAGTAATCCACTAATGAATTGCAGCTCTATGGATGCTCAATTTTGCAAGACTAATTACCTTTTTTAAAGTAAGCCTGGTTTCAGAGCTTCCATACATGAAAATATCACCGAGCCTTACTCCCTAGTAGGGAAAGTAAGACTTCCAATTTTAAATACATTTGTCAAGTCAACCCATTAAAAAAAAAAAAAAAAACAATGAAGAGCAGTTGAATCAATTCCTCTCCTATATAAATACAGAATAGAAATGCTTATGAAACATTTTTTTTTAACCTAAAAAACTGCACAAGTATGTACATAGCAGTGCTCTTTGTAATGACCAAAAACTGGGATCTTCCCAATAAACAGAACAGATATGTAAATTGTGATATGTTCCACAATGAGATATTATAGAGGCATGTAAACAGACAATTACAAATACATAAAATAATGCTGCGGAGAAGGCAATGCACCCCACTCCAGTACTCTTGCCTGGGAAATCCCATGGACAGAGGAGCCTGGTAGGCTGCAGTCCATGGGGTCGCTAAGAGTTGGGCACGACTGAGTGTCTTCACTTTCACTTTTCACTTTCATGCATTGGAGAAGGAAATGGCAACCCACTCCAGTGTTCTTGCCTGGAGAATCCCAGGGACAGGGGAGCCTGGTGAGCTGCCATCTAGGGGTCGCACAGAGTCGGACACGACTGAAGCAACTTAGCAGCAGAAGCATCAAAACAATGCAGATATAGAGAGTCAGAAACTTTTTTGTAAAATGCCAGATAGTAAATCTTCCGGCCTTTCTTTAGTCTATTCAACTTTGCCATTTTAGGGGACAAAAGCAGCCACAGTTGGTATGTAATAAATGGACATGACCAGGTTCCCATAAAGCTTTATTGATACACACTGACATTTAAATTTCAGTGCTTTTCTCATATCACAAAATACCTTTCTTGTGATTTTTCCCCCATGTATTTCAAAATGTGAAATCCATTCTTAGCTCATAAGCCTATGAAAACAGACAACAAACGGGCTGCATTTGGCCTATGGGCTATAGTCTGCCAACCACTGATGTGATCTCATAAAATGTAATCACAAGTGATGTTCAGCAAAACAAACCAGGCAAAAGGGAGTGCAGACCACGTGATTCTATTTCTAAAAAGAAGCAAAAATAATTTATGGTATCAGAAGTCATGACAAAGGTTACCCTTAGTGATGTTTGGCAAAACTAATACAATTATGTAAAGTTTAAAAATAAAATAAAATTAAAAAAAATTATTTTCACATTAAAAAAAAAAAAAAGAAGTGGAAATAAGAAGGACCCTGGGGAGGAGGGAGCCGTAACACTCTGGGCTCTGAAACGAGTCCTTGTTACTCAAATGTGGCCGTTTGATTGAGCTATACATTCACAATTTCTGCCCTTTTCTGTACGTATGTTCTATTTCAAGCGAAATTTAGCAAGTTGTTAAAATCAAGGCAGGACCATTCAACCAGCTTCAAAAACAGACATTTAAAGAGAACCACAGCCATCCAGTTAAATTAGCTACACGTCTATCACCATGGTCAGATAGTGGCCAATGCTAGAGTATTTAAAAACATTTATTAAAAGCAGATTTAGATCACTTTCCTTCTAGCTGTTTCTGCATTTGCTTCCAGGGTGAGGTGCATTTCATGAGTTAAAGGATGGTGCACCCATGGATCCCCGTCAGGTCACTTTTGTCTGTATTTATGGGAAGCTATGATGTTAGCCCGATGACCAGCTCCTCCTCGTGTGGAGATCTGCCATCCATACTGTGAATGTAAACAGCATCTGGCAAAACATGTGGCCTTCAACCTGCAAAAGACCCTGCACTGGACCCACACAAAGGAAAAAGGCCAGGCTTGGCTTCCATGTGATTCTGAGAGAATACACAGTTAATTATTTTTCCTCGTGGTCAGCAGCTGAGTCTCACCAAAATCCATGCTTGTAATTATTGCTGTAATTATTATTTTACTACAGATCAGCAACTTATCAAAATGTTACCCTGCAGGTGCTACCTCGCTGCTGCAAGGATGCAGGGTAGAGGCCAGTACCCCATCCTGCTCTGCGTGAGAGGATGGCGGGGACCCTGGTGGGGGTCCTTCTACCATGGCCAGACTGCCAACTTCACCAGTGCTCAAGTCCTCGGTCATTTTAATGCCCTCTTTAGAGACGGTGAGTCATGATCTGCATTTTACATCACGGTTTGAACTTGATGGGTCTCAGTGGTTCCATTTATGCAATGGGCAAACAGTGCCACCTTTTTGCAAAGGTACAGTGAAGAATTCGTCACCAAAATTGCTTTGTTAAAACATTTTGTGCAGCTCAAGCATGTGATCTGATACACAGGCTTCCCAGCTACACTGCCTGAGTTTAGATTCCAAGTCTGTCTGTGACTCTGAGCAGCTCTGTGCCTCAGTTTCCTCATCTGTGAATGGGGATAATATCGTAAGGCTGTTGTAACGATCAGATGAGATAATTCATGATATGCTGCTTAGCACAGTGCCTCGCACATAGTATTTAATAGATAATAGTATTATTATTATTATTATGAGAGTAATAAACAAATCCTAACAGTGGGCCTGCAAGAAACACACATAAGTCAGGTAGACTGGTGGGAGCCATGGCCAACTGGAAAGCAGGGTAACCACACTCCCCTGCTCCCTAAAATTATTAATATTTTGGGAAGAAAGGCCAGAATTTCAAAAAATTTAACAGCAACTTCAAATCAGATGTCTATTTGAAATCACTGATTTTAAAATGTTGGAGAGTAATTTAACTTTAAAAAAGAGAAAGCAAAAAGAAGGAAGCCAGCTCTATGCTGCAGCTGTTATTTCATCTGTAACTCAGATCTAACGCATAGGCCCTGGCCCCCTTCACCTGTATTTTCCAGCATCCACTTTTGTTGGGGTTTCTACCACCTGCTCGCTCTAATAAAGCATTTGTTTGTGCCCCATGATCTTTTTTTTTCACTCTAAAAGAAAGTCAAACAGCAGTCACCACTTGTCCTAAGAGGAGTTAATAATCATCCATGCCCATTTGCAAACAGGCCAGCTTTTATTTCATAAGAGCCACCCTGAGGTCATCTCCACCCTGTCCTCTGTCATCACCTCTTCTTCTAAACAAGAGGGAATCAGATATAGCAATTTGAAAACTATTCTTCAGCAGGACGACGAGAAAAAGCAGGTAAGGGGAGTATTTTACATGGGGGAGTGGAATCCTCCGTAATGCCTGATGACAAGCAAACAGGGCTCTCTGTTTGTGGCTTTCATAACAGCTGCCCCTTCTGAGCTGGGGATAAAAGAGAGAGGAAGAGAGACAATGAATAGGCTTTTATTTCAAAGAGAACATCTGCAAAGCATGGTCCTACATTAAAAAATAAATAGAAAACAGCCACCAGTCTTGGAAGAAAAGAAAAAAGATGCCCCATTACATTTCTAATTAATAAAGCACCATTTCACAAGGAAAGAAGGAAAAAAGAGAGACAAGTTTTCCAGATTCCCAAAGAAAGGAGGCTTCATGAGGTAACCACTGTATGACTTGATCTATCTAATCTGGTTTTAATACTCCCCTTAAATAATGTATACATTAGCTCTCCATTACCAAAAACATTTGTTTATTTTATTAACGTGAGTCTGGTTGAGTGCTAAGACTTTGGGAAATTAACATGCTGTCCTTGGGCTCTCTCTTTATTGCTTCTTCTCTTGCTCATTATAAAATGATTAGTTGTCTCCATTGCCCTTTTGAATTGCTGTTCTAGTGCTGCGGTTCTGTTATCCTGGTTCTAAAGACAGAGTCTTGGTTCAGGGTTAAGTTAATGTACTCATTACAGGCCCGACTGGGGACCCATTCATCACGCCTAATTCATGTCCAACACACGGGGGACCAGAGAACAAAGAGTCAGTGCAAAGCAGAGGCCCAGCGAGAAGCCAAGAGATGCCAGGAAGGGTCCAGACTCGAGTCCAGAAGACAGGCTTGGGATGTTCCGTAGCTACAGGAGTGCTGCAGACAGTGACCAGAACATCAGAGAGGGCCCACGACAGTGACGTCCACCTAAACAGACTCAGAGCACAGTTCCTCGTAACGTCTAGCTTAAATCCTTTCCACTTGGACTTGAGAACAAAACAACACAGCTGTTTACCAGAAGTGCGGGGAATCTTCAAACTGGTTAAGTCAATGCTTACCAAACCTTGGCCATTCCATTGCCCCATCAATCATACATCTAAATTGGGGTCAGGATTAGCATTAGCACAATATATTTAGATACTATAATTTAGGTGTTTTCAGCATGTCAACCAACATTTTTACTTAAATGTCACTTAACCTGCATGCTAGGCAGTAAGGACCCTGACATGATCATTTTGCTTGACTGGCTATAGTTCCCTATTTTCCCTAATATACATTTACAGATATATACAGCCATGACAAGTGTCAAACACTGTTCACCAAGAAGCAAGGGCTGAGTGCATTTGGGAGGTCACAGATGCCCTGTTTCTTGGTCTGGGTGGGGGTTGTTGTTGTTATTGTTGTTCTATCGCTCAGTCGTGTCTGACTCTGTGGGATCCCATGGACTGTAGCACTCCAGGCTTCCCTGTCCATCACGACCTCCCAGAGCCTGCTCAGACTCATGTCCATTGAGCTGGTGATGGTTGCCATCCAACTGTCTCATCCTCTGTTGTACCCTTCTCCTGCCTTCTATCTTTCCCAGCATCAGGGTCTTTTCCAATGAGCTGGCTCTTTGCATCAGGTGGCCAAGGGATTGGAGCTTGAGTTTTAGCCTTGGTCCTTCCAGTGAATATTCAGGTTTGATTTCCTTTAGGACTGACTGGTTGGATCTCCCTGTTGTCCAAGGGACTGTAAAGAGTCTTTCCCAGCACCACAGTTCAAAAGCATCAGTTCTTTGGCGCTCAGCCTTCTTTATGGTCCAACTCTCACATCCATACATGACTACTGGAAAAACCACAGTTTTGACTAGATGGACCTTTGTTGGCAAAGTGATATCTCTGCTTTTACTGGTGGAGGTTACTGAGTGTATTCAGTACATGAAAATTCATCAAGCTGTACATTTAGAATAATGTGCACTTTTGTGTATATATATTTTGGTTAAAAAAACATTTAAAAATATAGGCAAAAGTTAGGAAATAAATTTTGCACACCTATGAATACAGACTCTTTATTAAAAGCTACTATACTAGAGACTGTGTGCCCACAAAGCACCTTCAATCATACATGAATCAGAATCCGCGTGCATACTACACTTGGGATTTCTGGGGTCAGTCTAGAGCTATTCTAGCAAAAGATATCCATCCAAAATAAGTCCTCAAGCAAAACTAAGTAAAATGAATCCACCGCATCGTGAATAAATCTTCACACATGGCCTCTTATCTTCTCTCAGCACTCGAACTGTAAGTCACTGCATTTGGAACAGTTTGATATTTTTAAAAATGTGTGTGTTTGGGGGTCATTCTGCCTCTAGACCATAAACCCCATGAGAGCAGACAAAGCTGACTCTCCCCTCATACTTTGCAGAGTACACACAGCAGGCACTCAAGCACTACCTGTTGAATTAATGGACAGATGGAGGACTGAATGGGAAACGTCTGATGGATTTTACTTACTCATTCTCTCTTGCTCCACCAGGGATTACAAAGTGATAGCCAACTAGTCTGACTGCTCACACATTCTTCTGTTCAAGGCTGAAGACGGGAGCACCGCCTTACACTCATGCAGGGTTTCTGAGCCTCAATGCACTTTCTCATCTATTTATCAAATCGCATCCTCAAAACCCAGTCTAGCGAAGGGCAGGGTTTATTGGCATCATCTGGCAGAAATGCCAAAAAAGACACAAAGAGGTGAAAGTCAGGGTTTGCCCCTTGACAGAGTCGGCACTTGAACCAAGATGCTCCAGAATATTACACTCTTCTACCCCCTCGTCCAGCCCCCAGGCCAGCTCTCTGACAACTCACAACATCCCAACACGTGTTGTTGGGGGAGGAGGGCACAAGGTGGTGAGGACCACAGAGAAGGGAAGGCAGATGATTCAAAACCGTGCATGACCTACACCCCAGGCAAAAGGGAAGCCGGCTGACCAAACTGCAGAATGCATGGTTCTGTTCCTGTGGAGGACGCTTCTTTCACCACATCCTGATGCCTAAAACTCATTAAGAATTTGCATATTCTGGGAGTACACTAACTAACGGCAGGGAGAGAAGGAAGGAAACCTCCATCACACAGGGGAAGGTAAACGCAGTCTAGATGAAGAAGTGCTGTGAATAAACCACATGCAGATCACTGAAAAGAACCACAGACACTTATTTTTAGCTTGGCACAGTGAACACACACATCTTCCAGGCAGAGGCTGCAAACTTCTCAGCCCTAAGGGCCGAGTCAGGTGTCCCAGGTGAAGGAAGAGATCTTGGGTGGGGGGTGTCTCAGGAACCTGGAGGATCCCAGGAAGCCCATCCTGACTTGGCCAGTGAACAACAGGGAAGAATGTGGCCCCGGGCTGTCAGGTCTCCTGACTTTTTAAGGCATTCCGAACGACCACATCGTCTTCTATCCTAACCCTTACACTTTGATGCATTTTTTATTTTAAGACAGTAAGGGTTAAATAAAACCTACCCACGGGCCAAAAGCACGAGGGCCCGTTTTGCAAATATCCCTCGTGGTGAGGCTGCATCGGGTACGGTGGGAGCAGGGACCATGAGCCGGGAGGCGGTGCCCTATCACCAGGCCCTTCCAGGTAGGAAGGTCCCTGCATCACAGACAAGGAAACCCTGCCCCAGAGAGGCGAAGGGACGTGTGCATGACACACTGGTCCTCCATCCTAACACTGCATGACACGCCTCCTGGGCCCTGCAACTTCCAGCAAGCTGCACTCCCCACAAACCTTACCTCTGGGCTCCCTATTCGACTAGAAGAAAATGAGCTTGAACTCCACAGATGGGGCAGGCCAGCCTCAAGTCTGGCAGTTTTGGGGCGGGTATTAGGAGACTTGAGGGCTTTCAGGCTCCTGAAACACACTATTCCTGGCTCCCATCTAATGGAGGACACCTTTCTCTTGTGTCCAAAAGAAGCCACTGTAGAGTGAACTGGGCTAGGACCAGAGAGGAACCTCTCTGTTGACAGGCCATGGTCCCAACCCTCACCAGCTGGACTGGCCCTGCGGGAGGGCAGGAACACAACTGCCCTATTTCACAAAGGCAGTCCCCGTGCTGGGTATTGTTGGAGTGGAGGGTGGGTGGAAGGGTGGGCATGTCGATGGATGCATGCATGCATGCAAACATGGATAGGAGAGAAGTGAGAGAGCGCAGGTGTGAAGAACAAGGGACTTACTGACTCTGAACTGGGTAGAGACCAGGAACTCAACCTTTGGAGTCACCACCAACCTTCAATTCCTAGTCTGGCTGCCTCTCACCTCTTTAACTTTCATACAACTCATTGCTTTGCTTTCCTTATTTGTAATCAGTGAAACAGAGATGAGACTGCTGCTGCTAAGTCACTTCAGTCGTGTCTGACTCTGTGCGACCCCATAGATGGCAGCCCACCAGGCTCCCCTGTCCCTGGGATTCTCCAGGCAAGAACACTGGAGTGGGTTGCCATTTCCTTCTCCAAGAGATGAGACTAGTAGTCCTTAACTTGCAGGACAGGGATTCAGTAAGATTATGTCTTCTCAGTATCTCCTCAGCCATTGAGAGCAAGGCAAACATTCAATAAACAGAAGTCCTCCTAGTCATCAGGATCACAGTTACAATGTCTGTACCCCTTGGGTAGGGGACGTCTGCATCAATTTTTCTGCCCCATGAGGTCAACTCCTTTGGGCTTAAACCATGTGACTTGTGGCCAAGGATTACAGCAAAGGATCCCCTGGGAGGAGAAACGCTTGTCATTAACATCCCTGGACACATCAGCCTGGATTAGATGCTCAGATAAGCCAGCAGTCACCTGCCTGGGACAAACCAGGGCTGAGACAGAACAAATCCATTTTGCTGCCCTCAGAGGCCCCTGGAAGGGGGGATCTCCCCCTTCCCCAAAGGCTGGAGATGCCCGTGGGGTCCTGCTCCTTGCCCATCAGGCCGGGTGTCTGAACTCCCGGACTCTGATACTAATCACACCAGCTCCCTGCTCACGACAGCAATGATGGGCTTAAGGGACACACACACACACACACACACACACACACACACACACACCTGCCCTCTCCCTGCCACCTTCTTTGTTAAGGCTCTGGCTTTCGATGGGGGAAGGGGCAACCCTAACCTCAGGGATCAGAAGGACAGAACTCGATCGGTATCTGCGGGCAAACGGACAGTTTCTGTTGCAGGCAGAAGGAAGGAAGTGCCCGAAAGACAGTCAGACTGCGTGTTCCTGGTGACACCTCCGGCTTCATCCAGGGTCCTGGGGGCAAGTCATGGGTGAGCTGAGTGGCAGGAGGCCCGCTGACCACGAACGAAAGGCTGTCCCTCTGGCCAAGGAAGCCTGTGTAGCACCCTCTTCCCCTCCTCCCCTGGCAGGGGGAGCTGAATTCAAAACACCTTCTTCCACCAACTGCACTTCCAGCAATTCAGGTTAAATTATTCCCTAAGGTGCATGATACATATTTCACTAATGGGTGATACCTTCTTTTTCTGGACCATAAAATCCTGTCCTCGGGACTGGGCAAATTGTGACCGAATCAATTACCTATGTGCCTCCTTAAATGAAGTCTGTGGTTCCAAGGTTGGGGACCTTCTCAAGATGCTTAGAAGAGGGAGGTTATGGAATAGAATGATTCAGAGTACAGACTGCCAGGGTTCAAATCCCAGCTCTGCCATTGGTACTGTGACCCTTGGGAAAACTGTTTTAAGCTCCCCACATCTCAGTTTCCTCACTGTAGTGTGAGGTTTAAATGAGCTAATATTTGTGAAACACCTCACACAGGGCCTGGTTCTATTAAGCATCATGATTGTTGGCTGTTGAAACATAATAGTACATTCCTTGAAGAAATAAAATACATAAGGAGGACTAGAACAATTCCTGGTAAGCCATAACTGCTACAGAAGCATCACTGCATTATTATGATTACCCTCCTGAAAGTGAAAAGTGGCAGTTGCCCAGCTGTGCCCCATTCTTTGCCACCCCATGGACTGTAGCTCACCATGCTCCTCTGGCCATGGGATTTCCCAGGCAAGAACACTGGAGTGAGTTGCCATTCCCTTCTCCAGGGGATCTTCCTGACCCAGGTATCGAACCTCAGCCTCCTGCACTGCAGGCAGACTCTTTACTGTCTGAGCCAGCAGGGAAGCCCTTCTACCTCATCTCATTATTCAGGGGTCTGATTCAAGAAAACCTGCACATCTGCTCGTTTTCTAGGGCTGGCACATTTTTATGAATCTGCAACAAGGAAAGTGACATGAAGATTTTCAGCAATGACCCAGCTGCATATAGGGTTTTTCAAAGACCTCTACAGACAAGGCACTCTGAAATCTGGACATTGAGTGGAATGGGGCAGTCCTAGGTCTGGATTCCAGTTCTGCTGCTCCTCAGCACAATCTTAGCAATCAAGCTGCTTTTCTACTCTGAGCCCCATTTTCCCCATCAAGTAGGGACAGTAACAGTGCTATCCCACAGAGTTGAGAGGATTCACTGAGACAGTGAGGCAACATCTGCAGAGCCCTCATTATCCCCACCATGTAACAGGTACCCAGTTCAGTTCAGGAGCTCAGTTGCGAACGACTCTTTGCAACCCCCTGGACTGCAGCACGCCAGGCTTCCCTGTTCATCACCAACTCCCGGAGCTTGCTCAAACTCATGCCCAGCATGTTGGTGATGCCATCCAACCATCTCATCCTCTGTCGTCCCCTTCTCCTCCTGCTTTCAATCTTTCCCTGCATTAGGGTCTCTTCTAATGAGTCAGTTCTTCACATCAGGTGGCCGAAGTATTGGAGTTTCAGCTTCAGCATCAGTCCTTCCAATGAATATTCAGGACTGATTTCCTTTAGGATTGACTGGTTGGATCTCCTTGCAGTCCAAGGGCCTCTCAAGAGTCTTCTCCAACACCACAGTCCAAAAGCATCAATTCTTTGGCACTCAGCTTTCCTTTGGAGAAGGCAATGGCACCCCACTCCAGTACTTTTGCCTAGAAAATCCCATGGACAGAGGAGCCTGGTAGGCTGCAGTTCATGGGGTCGCTAGAGTCGGACATGACTGAGCGACTTCACTTTCACTTTTCACTTTCATGCATTGGAGAAGGAAATGGCAACCCGCTCCAGTGTTCTTGCCTGGAGAATCCCAGGGATGGGGAAGCCTGGTGGGCTGCCGTCTATGGGGTCGCACAGAGTCAGACAAGACTGAAGTGACTTAGCAGTAGCAGCTTTCCTTTTAGTCCAATTCTCACATCCAAACGTGACTACTGAAAAACCATAGCTTTGACCAGACAGACTTTTGTTGGCAAAGTAATGTCTCTGCTTCTTAATATGCTGCCTAGGTTTGTCATAGCTTTTCTTCCAAGGAGCAAGTGTCTTTTAATTTCATGGCTGCAGTCACTATCTGCAGTGATTTTGGAGCCCAAGAAAATAAAGTCTCTCACTGTTTCCATTGTTTCCCCATCTATTTGCCATGAAGTGATGGGACCATATGCCATGATCTTAGTTTTCTGAATGTTGAGTTTTAAGCCAACTTTTTTACTCTCCTCTTTCCCTTTCATCAAGAGGCTCTTCAGTTCTTCTTCACTTTCTGCCATAAGGGTGGTGTCATCTGCATATCTGAGGTTATTGATATTTCTCCCAGAAATCTTGATTCCAGTTAGTGCTTCATCCAGCCTGGCATTTTGCATGATGTACTCTGCATATAAGTTAAATAAGCAGGGTGACAATATACAGCCTTGATGTCCTCCTTTCCCAATTTGGAACCAGTCTGTTGTTCCATGTCTGATTCTAACTATTGCTTCTTGACCTGCATACAGGTTTCTCGGGAGGCAGGTCAGGTGGTCTGGTATTCCCATCTCTTTAAGCATTTTCCACAGTTTGTTGTGATCCACACTGTCAAAGGCTTTGGCGTAGTCAATAAAACAGAAGTAGATGTTCTGGAACTCTCTTGCTTTTTCTATGATCCAACAGATGTTGGCCATTTGACCTCTGGTTCCTCTGCCTTTTCTAAATCCAGCTTGAACATCTGGAAATTCTCGGTTCACATACTGTTGAAGACTGTACCCAGAAAACTGGTGATTTCTAGCCAGGAGACCGTAGTCTCAATTTTGGATGCAGCCCTTTCTTTCATCCTGAATTACTCTATGTGTCTGAGCAATGAACATCATGCATGTAAAGCTCCTAAAGAATGCCTGGCATACAGTCGTCACTCCATAAATGTTAGTACTCCCCTCTCCCCCACATTCCATCCTGCTCCAAGGCTGACACACAGAGGAGTTGGACGCATTCTACTGCCTTGGATTACAGTCAAACCCTACTTGGCTTGGAAAAATGAGTAATTGCAAAAATTTGCTTATTTTCAAACATACGAAGAGTTTCTTTTTAAGAATAATGGCTCACATTTGAGCATTTATTATGTGCCAGGCACAAACTAGCTCACACGTCTTTCTACATTTCATCCTCACATAACCCCATGAGGTGGCCCCGATTTTCAGAGGAATGAAGTTAGAATAACTTGCCCAAGATCCCAGGGACGGCCCAGAACAGAGCCAGGATCTGAACCTGGCAGGAGCGGACCCAAGGGTAGTAAACAGAGGCCTTTGTCCCCTGAGTATCCCTCCCTGTGGCTCAAATGGTAAAGAATCTGCCTGCAATGCTGGAGACCTGGGTTCAGTCCCTGGGTCGGGAAGATCCCCTGGAGAAGGGAATGGCAACCCACTCCAGTACTCTTGCCTGGAGAATCACAAGGACAGAGAAGTCTGGCAGGCTACAATCCATGGGGTCACAAAGAGTCAGACATGATTTAGAAACCAATGCCTTTCTGTCCCTTGTACCAGGGCCTGGCACAGGTTTCCTGTGACTTTTCACCTGCTCCCACAGCCCTTCCTTTGAGCTTGGGTTTTATGAGGCTGAGTTTGTATTTACTTTTGCATTTTCCTCAAAGTATTTTCTCTTTGGTTCTGGTAGATAGGGATTGCAAGCAATAGAAGTGGGAGATGCAAATGAAAAAAATGGAGGATTTATCATAAGTGACAAGTCTTAGGGCGGAGTTGACCAAGCTAGAGACCAGGACAGCCCTGACCCTGGGCAGTCCAGTTATGACGGCACCATGCATTTTCCTCTTTCCGCATGTAGATTTATGGCCCCATTGATCATAAATAGCTCTGGGTGGGAGGACAGACACTTGCTTAAGGATATGTTGTTTTCTGGGGAAATACACACACACACACATACACAACGATGTCAGATATCTGCTCGAGATCAAAATAATTTCCTTTTCTATTAAGAGGATGGATCAAAGTTGGACAATCCCCAGCAAATAGGAACTTACAGTTTGGCTTCCTATTTGCAAAGCAGCAAGCATCTGTCACTCAACCTTCTGGAAGGTTAAAATAAAAAGAACTGATGAACTAGAGAGAACGTCTAAAGTGTAAGAAGACTGGAAGGAAAGTGAATGTAATACTACATATACATATATGCATATAATAATTTCTACTTTTATTTATCTATTTTATTTAACATTTTTCAGGATATGATTAAGCAGATGGCCGCATTTGCATCAAGATAAATATTGTTCAATGATGCATATTTCTGTATACAAAGTGTAATGCACTGCTCAAGCAAAATAAAACTCCATTGAGAGTGTGAGAAAAACGAACCATCAATAAACTACCCTCTGTTCTCTCTGGTCTCAAAACATTTGGATAGAAAGAAAAGCTACGCCTCTGAGGCTGTTAGAACCAGAGGCGATCTGGATACAGTGAACCAATTTTTCAAAGTCACTGCCAATGTCTGAAAAAGTCCTGAGTTATCTGAGTAATGTGAAGTATGAGGAATTTCTGCCGAAAAATCAACATTTCAAAGGGGTCAGACAACACAGAAAGACCATTCTACTTTAAGTGTGTGTATGTGTGTGTGTGTGTGTGCCTGTGCCTGTGTCTGTGTGTGTCAGGACAATAAAAAATTAGGTTTCTTAAATGAAACTTACTGGGTAATAGTTTATCTAAGGATTCAAGCAATAATGTGAGAACTTCAGAGGATCACTGGAGGCAAGGGGAAAGAAAATAAACATTCATTACATTAACACACAGCTCCTTTCATTCTCCCGCAAACTGATTCAGAACCTGTAGTGTGATCTTTCTGACACTCTCCTCGACGTTTTCCCTCCCTTTATAAGTGAGCCCATCTGTTTCCTACATTCTGAGATGACAGTAAAACCCAGAGCGTACTGAAGACCCCATGAAGGAATGAGTGCCATAGCCACGGAA
The DNA here is from genome assembly GCF_019923935.1 of Bubalus bubalis. Classification (NCBI taxonomy): domain Eukaryota; kingdom Metazoa; phylum Chordata; class Mammalia; order Artiodactyla; family Bovidae; genus Bubalus; species Bubalus bubalis. Next base: position 26,707,708 of record NC_059180.1, read on the forward strand.
CTCAGCTGCCATCCGCCCAACAATTCTAATCTGTAAGAGCTTTGGGAGAGGCTGAGAGGCAAAGCCTGCAAATCTTTCAGGGAAATGCCCGTCTCGCCACCACCCGCAAGCTCTCTGGCTCTGTCTGCTTGAGAAACTGGGTGTTTCTTCTTGGCTTCTCAAAACGCACCAAAACGACAATCAGGCCCTTCCACTGGGATGCAGCTCCCCAAACAGAAAAAGTACAAATGCAGAAGCTCTGGAAAGGTGAGCACGAGGAAGCAGCTAAGTCTAGTTTAGAAAATAACCTGAACACAGTGTCGGCCTGACACTCTTTGAGACATACCCACCACCACCACCACCACCAGAGCTGAGTCTCTCTGCACCCAAAACCACAACTGCCCACCCCACCCTCTTCAGAGCACAGAGATGAAGCATCATCTCCTGAGCATGCGCCTAACCAGCTCTGGAAAATCACCGGGATTTTTTTTTTTTAAGTCCCACTCCCCAATCTCCCTCCGAAGCATCACGCACCAGCAGCCAGTGCGGGGTCTGCAAACAGACCGCATGTTCTGAGGGCCTCAGTGGCCTGCCCAAAGGGTCTGGTCCTCTCCTCCTAGGCTGCAATCTAAGCTCAGGCAAAGCCGGACTTTGGGAACAGCCTGCCCCCTTCTGGTCTCCTTGAGCTCCGTGGAAGGGCAGGGGCTGGGTGGGCACAGCTACAGGAGGATGGGCCCCCGGCTCCACCCTGCAGGTCTGCGCTGTGATTTCAGGATCTGACAGGGCACGGGGGTAGACATCATCAGGGAAGGGAAGAGCAAGGACACGGACAAACAGATTAAATATCCAGTACAAATCCAGGTGAGACGGCAGTGAACAATTGCATGGTAGACAGCCACAAAGAAGGGGGGAAGACAGAAAAAAGGGGGACAAAAAATACAGGTGTGTCTATATCGGAAGAAACTGAGACCCTGGGAGGTGTGTGTAGGGGGACAGTCACTGAACTTGCAGACGAGAGCAGAGTTTCAGAAAAGCAAAGCACCTCAACTGCTGGAACCGGCATTCCAACAGGAATAGAAAAGGAAAAGAGGCATACTCCCTCCTACCTTCCCAACTGCTAACCTCAGCGCAGCCCAGCTGGAGGATAAGAGAAGAAGACGCAGAACTGAACACCCAGAGAGCAGGTGTGGACGTAGGATCCAAAATGTCAGAGACCCAGGAAGGAATCAGCCAACCAGGCTTGCTTCCCTCCCTCTACTTGTTTCAACAGGTGGTATGTGCATGGGGAAAAGCACCTCCTGACGCCCATCTGGACCCCAGATGCAAAGGATACAGTTAGCCCCACGCTTCCATGGCCATCCTGCATGTTCCCACACTGGGCTAGCAGTGCATGTCCTGAACCTCCTCCCACCCCACCTCCCTGAAGGGCTCCGACTCCAGAAAGAACTTCTAATTGCATTTCTGCCCAAACACATCACTATCCACTCCTGGAGTTCAAAGGCAGTGTCTGAGAGTACCCTTTGCTACAAATAAGAGGCATTCGGAACATTCTGGTTCCCCACCGGGACTCTCACTCCATCCTCCTCCCCCGGGACGGGGAAAAGACTTCTCCCTGCTACCCACACAGACCAGCCAGCAACGTGAAATGCCATCACATCACGCCTTGGGCTGGCTCAGCCCACAGACACAAAGAACTGCACTCTGGCAAAGAGGGTCGCCTCTCTGCCTCCAAAGAAGTTTGGCAGATCAAAGGGCATCACGCTGTATCTGAAGGCAGCCTTCAGTGAAGGCTCCCAAAGTGACAGGTGATAGAGACATGCATTCAGTGCCTAAGAGCCTGAAATTACCCCCTGGTGTCTAATGTCCCCAAGGGTTGGGAGAAGCTCTGTGGGCAAGCAGCAGGGATGAAGATACAGACACATCAGGAAGATACAGACACATCCGTAAGCTTGAAGACAGACACGCCCACAGGATGCTGAGACCCTGGCTCAAAGGTGGGGACTCTGACCTCTCCTGTGTGCTCTGAGTTCAGTGGGCTAAGCAAGGCGGGCCAAAGAAGGTGTGAAGGGCCTCCCGGGAGAGGTCGGGGGCAGGGTAGAAGACACCCAGATGGCCCCAGAAGATCTGCGGAGGGAACAGTTTCAGAGCCTGGATTGTTCACACCCAAGGAGGTGCAAAGTAAACCCACAGAAGCCTAAGTTGAGGTGCTGTGATCTGATACACAGCTGGTGACAGGAATGAGCCACACACTACGACAGAGAGCTGGACACAAACGCCTAGGAGAAGGGGCCATGCCCCGATACTGGAGACAGGGAACCAGGAGAGAGCAAGGTTAGACATGGATAAGGTAGAGACAGGAGTCTCAGGCATCCAGGGATGCAAAACAGGAGACTCAAAGTAAAACCGGGAACTGGAGACAGAGTTTTGACTCCGGGGCACGGGTGAGGACTTGGGATCAGACCCCTCTCAAGCCAGGCAAAGACAACGAGGCAGCAGATGGAGGACTGAGTGGTGTGCACCCAGCTAGGCAAAAACCAGAGATGCGCTGAGCACCACCGCCGGAACAGCGGCTGCGGATCCCGGCACGGTCCAGGCGCTCAGACCCGGAGTGAGGCAGCAACACCCACAAGCACAAAGCAAGTCGGGGCGCCCAGCTAGAGTGACGGGGACAGGCACACAGCCAGGCTCCGGTAACCCCCAAAAGCGCCTCCTTGGAGATAACTTCCCAAGACCCCCAGGGGGCAGTCCTCAGACTCGGGATGGGGCAGGGACCCAGCCCCGGCTTCCAGGGGAAAGAGATGTGGGGCCAGAAGGCTTGGGGAGTCCCGATCTGATGAGTGGGGTTCAAGGGCTGGGGGTTGGGGGGGCGTGGGGTCCGGCCTCCTGCCCTCCGTTTTCCCTCCCTCCATCGCTCCCTCCAGGACGCGAGCCGAAAGGGCATCTTACCAGCGCCCGCGCGGCCAGTGCCCCTCGGCTGGCCGGCTGCTGCGCGCGGGCTGCTCCGGGGCCGCCTCCCCGAGCCCGCGCCGGGGGCCCCCGTCCTCCTCCTCCGCCGCCGCCGCCGCCGCCGCCGCCTCCTCGGGCTGCAGCCGGCTCGGCGGGCAGGTCCCGGCGCTCACGGCGCGGGGCCGGGGCCGGGGGCGGCTGCTCCGCACCGCCGGCCGCTGCGCCCCCGCGGCGCTCCCCTGCCCCGGAGTCGAGGCTGCTGAAATTCCACACGACCAGCGTCTGCAGCAGCAGCACGGTGAGAGCCGCGAGCAGCGCCGAGTGCGAGCGCCGGGCCAGCCTCCGGGCGCACGGCGCCGCCACCATCTTCGGAGCACGGCGGACGAGCGGGGCGCGGGGACCCGGGGCGCTCCGGGCCGCCCCCGCGCTCCCCGCGGCTCCCGCGGCGGCCGCCGCCGCCGCCTGGGCTCCCGCTCGGGCCGCCGCCGCCGCCTCGGCTCGCCGCTGCTCCTCCTCCGCCGCCGCCGCCGCTGCTGCTGCCGCCGCCGCCGCCTCCACCGCCGCGGCGCGGAGTTTTCAGACGGGCAGGGACCCGGACGTCACCAGGAGGAGGGGAAGGCGGGGAGGCGGGGAGCCGGAGGCCGCGGAGGGGGGCGGCGGGTGCGCGCGCTCGGGCGGGGCGCGCGGGGAGGGCGGGGGCCTCGCCCGCGGGGCTCCCCCGCCCCGCAGCCCCTGCCCCGGGCCCAGGGGCGCGGGGGCTGGGGGCACGGGGCCGGGGGGACGTGGGCCGGGGCGGAGAGGGGCGGGCCTGGGGGCGGGGCGAGGGAGGGAAAAGAAGGAGGGAGAGGAAGGGGGCGGTGGCGAGCAGAGAGGGCCCCGGGTCCCCCGGACCCCGGCGGGAGTGGGTGGGGGGAAGGGGGACAGTCCCTGCCCGCGGCCGAGGAGACGAGGCCGGAGACATAAAAGGAAGAGGGAGCTTGGGGTGAGGGCGGGCCCGCTCAGAATCTAGGGGAGGTCGGGAGGCTCGGGGGTCCTGAGATCCAGCCTTCCATGTGGGAAGCAAGCACGAAACAGCTGAGTGGAGAGAGCTCCCCGCCTGGAGTTTGCGGTCCAGGCGTCTTCTCTGGGCAGAGACTGCTTGGCAGGTGGAGACGCGAGAAACGTGTCAGGAGTGTCTGAGCCAGGGAAGGGGTTCACGCGGCCGATCCCTGGATCCCTAGCTTGAAGGGGAGGGGAGGAAGCTAAACCGGAATGTGCGTGACTCCTGAATCACACCCGGTCCCCTAATGCCAAAGATGTACTAAGTGCTTCATTGAGTCACTTCTCTGATCCCTAAGGACCAACAAGCCAGGAGACTTCCAAACCCAGTTGGCAAGCAAGTGCTTTCCTGGGGGAGAGAGAGAGACTCCGTGGAGCTCCTCAACCCTCAGGCTGCAAGCCCCAAAGGCTGGTCCCTGCCTTCCACCAGGTCCTTCTCATCCACCCTGAAGCTCGCCTTCCTGACTGCCTGAGAGAACAAGTGGGTCTTACCTCTCAAAGTCAAGTTCTTTCCCATCAAGGCTGGACTGTCCTGGTGACCTTGAGCCAGGAACTCCTCCCTGGGCCTGAGCGTCCTCCTCTGTCAATGAGGGTTTAGGCTCACAGATCTCAGTGGACTCAAGTTTCATCGTCAGCCATCTCTGACTCAGTCTTTCCAGTCTTTCCCTCTGGTGTCCTCTTGCCCAGCAGCCCTGAGCACAAGGTGAGTGCATAGTAGGAGTGGGTGTCCCAGATAAGACTCAGCACTATCCAAAAACCATAGCAGATCAAACCCCCAGCTTGTGAACTGGGGACTCAGGGTGAAGGCTTTGCATCTTATCCACTGTGTTCTTCGACCTGATCCTAGCTTTAAAGGGAAGAAAGTGAAAGAATAATGAGAGGGAGGCAGGGAAGAGATTGTTTCACTTGCTCAACAACAGTCTGTGAACATCAAGGCAGAGTGCAGGAATCCAAAGGTGAGTGAGGCTTAACCTCTCCTTCAGCAAGCCTGGAGTCTCGAGGAGCCAGATGTGCATGTTGGTCACTAACAGTGAGGTCAGTGTTGCTTGGACGTGCAAGAAGTGCTCTGGGTTCATGAGGGTGCAGTGGGGGTGGCCACTAAGAAGGTGTTTTCTGGGTCCACATAATAAGCCAACCCATTTCCCTGAACTGGCAGTGTAAAATGCCAATTAGGGAGATCTAAACTCCAGACGAGGCTCAGCTTTCAGACTATCCAAGCCTGGCTGGGTATGTGGCCAAGCATAGAGGCTGCCCTCCTTGGGCACAGCCCATCTAACCAGGAGTGAGATAGAACCAAGGCAAGCTCCTATGGTCACACAAGTCTTTGGCCATCTATTTATCACCTGGGACTATTTTGGTTACAAGTAATAAAACATTTATTATGTCTTTAAAATTAGAGTTTACTGCATCATATAACCAAATGTTCCAGAGAAAAGACATCAGGTGAGGTTTGATCCAGCAACTCAGAACTATGTCCTGGGACTGCTTTTCTTTCCATCTCTCCTCTCTGCCTTTCATGAGGCCAGCTTCATCCTGAGTTTCTCTTTTCATGTCACAGCCTGGCATCAGTTGCTCAGACTAATTGTATCTTTTGTTCATTTCTAGCCCAAGAGAAGGAAAGTCAGGATTTCCCAGCATTCTCCTCAAAGGTCCAGATATTCTTTCTGATTGAGCCAGCTTCGGGTCACAGGTCATGCCTAAACCAAGCACTGTGGCCAGAAAGATAGAATGTGCTCAGCAGCTTGGCCAAGGTCCCATACACCTCCTCCGGCACTGGGGCAAAGCCAGCTTCCCTCCAACCACCCTATAGAATCTATAGGGATCAAGGTCTTACGGGAAGGTGGGAATAGGTGCAGGGAAGGTAGCTTCTAGTCACTGTGATGCTTACCTGACTTAGACAGCTGACTCCTTTCCCAGGACTTCAGTTTCTTTAAAGCCAAATGAAGAATTCAATGAGATGGTCCCCAAGATCATCATCTCATGTCCCTAGAACTCTTGCTTAGTATCTAAAGAGAGCTTCCCAACCCAGCCGGGACTGCCCTGGAGACACTTGACATCCCTGCCCTCTAGTGCATCTTTGCTTCAGTGGTTCTGCTGCATTTCTCCTCTAGGCAGCAGTGATGTTATCTGCTTCCTCCACGTGGCACAGTTTAACCAAAGGACTGTTTAACCACAGTCCTTTGGGGCCCACACTCTTGTTCAGCTCCCTCGAGAGCCACAGGCTGGAGTGAGGTTAAGGATCCAGCCCCCTGGGTCCCTGGAGAAAGAGAGAGTTGTTTGTTTATCTCAACTCATAAAATGCTGCCCCAAAAAGAGGTTTAAAAGCTCCGGCAGGTTATGGATACCATAAACAGCTTATGTGAGGTTTTTGGGATGAAAAATCACCTGAGATAGAGGAATGGGAAAGCGGGATCCTAGGGACCATCTTCCTGCCCCGAGACAGATCAAGACAGCAGTACCTCAAGCATCTTTGTGGGGCCCAGGTAATGCCTAAGCGCCTGGCAGCAGCAGACTTTCACAACAGCAGCAAGTTTCTTGAGCATTTTAAAAGCTCATTCAGTCATTCAACACAGATATACTGGACCCTGTTATGTGCTAGGCATCATGCTGGGCAAGTGTGATATAGAAATGCGGCAGATTCCCTAAGGAATTTTTCTTTTTAAGTGTGCTTCCTACGCTTGCATTAACTGAGAGCCAGAGCTCTGAAGAAGTTCTAGCTGATTTGTGGGATACCTTTCCCTACCCCATCCCTGAATCTTGTTTTATCACCACTTTTCAGTGAGGGGAGAGTAAATCAGTGAATTAGTAGTTCTGAGATCCTGGTTTGACCAGCATGAGGCTAGGGGACGAGACGGAAACCGGAGGGCGGGGTGGGGGGAGTCTTTATCCTCAAGGAGGTGTCAAACAGATTGCCAGCTCTGCCGCTTTTCAACTGAGACGTTCAGCATCGGTTGTTTTGCTTCTTTATGCCTCAGTTTTTCATCTGTAAAATGGGTGCATCTGTGTTCACTCAGTCCTGTCCAACTCTTTGCAATCACTTGGACTGTAGTCTACCAGGTTCCTCTGTCCATTGAATTTTCCAGGCAAGAATGCTGGAGTGAGTTGCCATTTCCTACTCCAGGGATCTTCCCAACCCAGGGATCAAATGTGAGTCTCCTGCATTGGCAGGTGGATTCTTTGCCACTGGGAAGCTCTGTGAAATGGACAGGGTGGGATGAAAATAGGGCTTTGCTGATAGATTTCTTATAAGGATTAAATGAGATAACGCATATAAAGATTTTTTACTGTAGAGATTGGCACACAGTAAGTGCTCGTTAAAGGTAAGATATTATTCATTTCATTTGTAACAGTAGGGCAGTGTCTAAAGATATCAGAGGGAAAAAAAAAGTAGTCAGGGAAAGCAGCCTGGAAGAAGTGGCACTCAACCTAGTCCTTGATTTGGATGGAGGATTGCCAAGCACCCCAAGCTTAGGGAACTGGTCTCATTCATCTCTGCTGTCTCTGGCACTTTCTGTAGTGCAGGGTAGAGTCAACTTTGGTTGAACAAGGAACACCAATAACAGTCATGCTGCTGGAATGAACCTGGGATGTTCCTCCAGCAGCAAGACAGCTGCTGAGTGGAGCCTGGTACCTGAAGTTCACAGACCCCATCACAGCAACTTTTTAGTTGTATGAGTTTAAACAAGTTGTTTAGCGTTATCAAGCCTCAGCATTTCCATTTGTAAAAGGTGAAGAAGACTAATAATACCCGTGTCTTAAGGCTAACTGGGTGGCGCAGTGGTAAAGAATCTGCCTGGATTGCAGGAGACACAAGAGACTCAGGTTTGATCCCTGGGTTAGGAAGATCCCCTAGAGAAGGAAATGGAAACCCACTCCAGTATTGTTGCCTGGGAAACCCTATGGACAGAGGAGCCTGGCGCCCTATAGTCCAAGTGGTTGCGAAGAGTCGGACATGACTAAGCACTCACACATGCAAAGGCTACTAGAGGGCAGAGGCAGCAGAGTGGCATAATACATTCCCTATAAGATATTGGTACTGACCACTGGCAGAATTGAAGGAATGTTAACAGGCTGGTCTATAAAGAAGATGCCCTCCCTTTCTCTCCAGTAATTCTAACGGGAGGTACCTGAGACTAGGGATTGGCATGCCTTCTTCTAAATTTAAATAAACTTCAGCTGAATAATAAATTAAGTCAAATACACAATTTTTATTTTTTGAAATCTTAATCATGTCCTGTTTCTTTTTGGTTTATTGCAGAGTTTATTTTGTTTATCCAAACTCTACAAATTGACTCTGACTTTGCTCTTAAAAAATTTAAAACCTCCCCTTAGGTTTCACTTCTGCTTCAGACAGAAATCATAAACATGGGTCACCTGTTCCTGAATGTCAGTAAGAGAGTTATGCATGAGACATCCACCCATCATCCCGCCCCCAGGAATTCCTGACTCTCCAACAAGCACGTGCAAGAACCAGGCTTCCTGGGCGCTTGGAGGTCAGAAGAGCCAGGATGCTGAAAGCCCCTCCCCCAGGGCTCCCCAAAACACATGAGGACATAGACACGCATCACCCTCAACCCCACCCAAGAGAAGGAAACTGCCTCTGATCAGACCACAGGCTGATGCAGGTGACATGCCCCGCCAGACGCCCAGCTGTGCTTCTGAAACCTGCGGCTTTTCCGGAGAACCATCTGCCCGCTGTATCAGCAGAGGGAGCTCTAGGTAGCAAATAACTTGACTCTGACAGCGTGTAGTTCTTGCCTGCAGATAAGATTTGCAGGAGACAACTAGAATAAGTTAAGTGGGCGTCCTAACTGGGTCTGGCATCCGTCCTGTGTAGAAGAAAACCCCGCCGGTTTGCCAGGGTAGCGTGGGGGTCGGGGTGGCAGGGTTGGTCAGGACTGGAGAGTGATCTGAGAGAGGAGGAGACACCAGCTGAGGAAAGGATGTGTGACAATCAGCCACCACCACCACCACTGCTTAGCGGATTATCTGACCTTGTTCTGTACCAGCTCTTTTATCCACTCCCAGTCTTCTCACAGCCTTTGTTCGATACTAGCCTCTCATTTATGTGATGATTGAAAAGGGTCCAAGTCTCAAACTAGCTTGGCAGACTTCTCTTCAAAATAAGTGTTTCCTATGTGTATTGCATGCGTGCTAAGTTGCTTCAGTTACATCTGGTTCTTTGCGACCCCCCCAGACTGTAACCCTCCAGGCTCCTCTGTCCGTGGACTCTCCAGACAAGAATGCTGAAGTGGGTTTCCTTTTCCTTCTCCGTTATTGTGTGTATTAGTGGTGCACGATCTGGTCGCTGGGGCTATAGGCTTAGACCTGTGGGAGGACACAGCAGTGATGATGGTGGGTGATGATCATGATGACTCTGATGGTGAGAGTTAGAAGTGTACGGAGCACTTACTATGTGCCAAGCCCTGTGTGCAGAGTGTTAACAGTAGTAATCACCAAATGTTTATCAAGAACCTATAATACCCAGGATGGTGTTCATGAAGGGGCCGTTCAGGGATGAATAAAACATGGAAGGTCCCTGCCCTCCTGGAGACTGCATTCTAAATTCTAGATTCTTGATTATACGTGCAACCAAGATGAGCAAATAAATATGTGAACAAGTACTATTAGAGAGTGAAGAGTGAAGAAAAGTGTAAGGGGCCGTCTGCTAGAATGACCAGGATAGGGCAAGTTTAAATAGGTTGGTCAAGAGGACCTCACTGACAGGGTTCCACTGGAATGATTCAAGAACTGTCTCATGAAATCCAGCTTTTAGGAAGTCCGATTTCTTTAAAGCTCCATCATCTGTGGACTGAATAAATGAAGGTTAGATCTGTTTTTGTCAAATGTGTATATATGCTCTTGTACCGTATAAGTGAAAAATGCTACCTAATTCATGGAAGTTCTTTTCTCGTTTTGGATTTTTTCAAACAATGATTGGTGAAAACGCAACAATTTTCTTGGGTATGATGAGAAGATAGAATGAGTTAGTGAAAAGTCCATTAATAAAAAGTCAAAGGGATACCATCTTACCAAAAAAAAAGATTTGAAGACAACTCATTTGAAAAGACCCTGATACTGGGAAAGATTGAAGGCTGGAGGAGAAGGGGACGACTGAGGGTGAGATAGTTGGATGGCATCACCGACTCGATGGACATGAGTTTGAATAAACTCTGGGAGTTGGTGATAGACAGGGAGGCCTGGCGTGCATGGCCTGGCATCATGGGGTCGCAAAGAGTCAGACACGACTGAGCGACTGAACTGAACTGAACTGGTGTATTTTATCTCAACATTTTCTTGTCCAAATTCTCTTTTGTTTTATTAACTTTACTCTCACCCCTCTCAGAAGTTCAGTGTGTTGCCAGTGTTTCTGTCTAGTCCATGTGTCTTTAAGTTGTAGCTTTAGCCTTGTACCCCAAACTCGTTTCCATCCTGTTTGCAGCCTCTGTTTTGCACCCTCATCTCAATTCACCTTGTACCTGTTGTTATTCCTCAGTGTAGCTCAAGTCCCTTTTGCTTGTATACCTCAGGAATCCATTTCAAATAGACTCAAGGGAAAAGTGGATATGCTTGAGTCTGAAAGCTGCCTGCCAGATACCTGTTCTTCTCTTCTTGCTTGATAAAAAAAATCCTGATTTATTTAGGATGATGATATGCCCAAGCAGAAAACAATGGTCCCCAACTTACCTTGTAGTTTGAGGTGATCAAAGAAAGAGCAATAGATGTCTTTGTGGAGCTTCCAAGACATCCTTTGGGAGAGGGTGCTAAATCAGTTAGTGAGTGCCCTCTAGTCCCTTGCTATTTCTGTTCTTTCTAGAATGTAGAAAGGATAGCTGGAACTCCAGCAGCCATCTTATGACCATGAAGATAGAAGTCATTACTCAGAAGTAATGAGCCAGAAGGAGAGAAGCAGCCTTGGTCCTTGATGCCTTTGTGATCTACTGTATATGGCCCACCCTTGCTCCTTGTTTCAGACATGAGGTGGTTGAAGCCACTCAAACTGGGCCCCTGTTTCTACAGTTGGTACACTGAGATATGGGATGGAATTGAACAACCTAACTGAAAGACGGTTACGGATAAAGCTATGCCTCGGGAAGAGCTGGAACCAGAGATGCGAACACATAAGTCTGTCCGAACATCTTCTGTCTCTGCTGCTCTTTGAAAGCTTGGTTAGTTCTCTCTTATGGCGAAGCAATGCCCTCCATGTTTAAGAAACACAGCTGCCCAGCTCTTGGGTGTCACGTCCCACGGCCATCATAAAGGGACAGGTTCTCCCTCTACAACCATGCTCCTCAGGTGGGCCCTTGAGGCTGCTCTGTCCCTCCACGTATTGCTAGTCCACTTACTCTCCCATGCCCTTCAGTCTCTGATACCCCTCTCTCTCCCTCACCTGCCTGAGGACCTGCTTCGTAGGTCACTGAGGAAGGAGAAAGCAAGCAGAAAGGGGTTCCCACAAGCTCCCTCTGCCTTATTGCCACACTCCCCTGCATGTGCATCGACTAAGGTATTTTTTATTGAGGTATAATTGCCTTATAATATTGTGTTAGTTTCTGTTATACAATGAAATAAATCAACTATATGTATACATATAACCCTCCCTCTTGGGTCTCCATTCCACCCCCTTCATCACCCCCATCTGGGTCATCAGAGCACTGAGCTGAGCTCCAGCAGGTCCCCACTAGCTATCTGTTTCACACATGGCAGTGCATGTATGTCAATCCTAACCTCCCAATTCATCCCACCTCCCCACCCCCCACATCCACATGCTATTCTCTACATCTTCATTCCTATTCCTGCCCCACAAATAGGTTCATCTGTACCTTTTTTTTTTAAGACTTTACATATATGCATAAATATGCAATATTTGTTTTTCTCTTTCTGACTCACTGCACTCTGTATGACAGACTCTAGGTCCCTCCACATCTCTACAAATGATCCAATTTCATTGCTTTTTATGGCTGAGTAATATCCCTTTGTATATATGTACTGCATCTTCTCTATCCATTCATCTGTTAGTGGGCATCTAGGTTGCTTCCACATCCTGGCTATTGTAAATAGTGCTGCAATGCACACTGGGGTACATAATTCAAAAAGACACATACTGCAGTGTTCATTGCATCAACTATGTTTTGGTGGACATGCTAGCCAGGCTCCTGCATGAAGCCCACTCTCATTTGCCCATGAGACCCCACTGTTTCACTTGGTTTTTGGACATCACTCCACCACGTCCCTCTCTTGCCTCCCCACTCTCTACAGTAGCATGGTTTCCAGGATTCAAACTTACTGCTGCTTCTCTGGTCAAAAACAAAGTCCTCTCTTGGTCCTGCTTCCTCGTGTTTCACTTCCCTTTGCAGCAAAAGTCCTCAGAAGAGTTACCTAACTCCCTGTCTCCAGTACGCACTTCCTTGCTGCTGCTGCTGCTGCTGCTAAGTCACTTCAGTCGTGTCCGACTCTGTGCGACCCCATAGACGGCAGCCCATTAGGCTCCCCTGTCCCTGGGATTCTCCAGGCAAGAACACTGGAGTGGGTTGCCATTTCCTTCTCCAATGCATGAAAGTGAAAAGTGAAAGTAAAGTCGCTCAGTCGTGCCCGACTCTTGGCAACCACATGGACTGCAGCCTACCAGGCTCCTCCGTCCATGGGATTTTCCAGGCAAGAGTACTGGAGTGGGTTGCCATTGCCTTCTCCGACGCACTTCCCTCTTTTCTCCTAAACAAGGTTCTTGCTCCCTGTCCTCCCCCTGGGCTTCACACACACAATGAAACTGCTCTCAAGCCCATCATCTCTCACCTTGAGCAGCAGCTCCCCTCCCTGTGGCTCATGCTCCTCCATTACCCTGGCTTCCTCGCTGTCTCTGAAACATACCAGTCAGGCCTTTCTCAGGACACTGCCCTGGTTATTCATTCTGTATAGAATATTCTTCACCAGTTACCACCCTGCCCAGGATCTCTGCATGCCTCCCTCCTTCACCCTGTTCAAGCTTGTGCACCAATGTCAGCTCATTTATGCCTTTCTTGACTATCCTAGTGAAACTGCAGTCAACACTTCTAATCACCTTTACTGTAGCACTGATTTCCTCTTGTATAAAAACCATTTATGGAACTTCCCTAGTGGTCCAGTGGCTAAAACTCCAGGCTCCCAATGCAGGGGGCCCAGGTTCAATCCCTGGTCAGGGAACTAGATCCCACATGCTACAACTAAGAGTTCACATACCTCAGTAAGACCAGGGACAATCAAATAAATAAATATTATTTTATAAAAAAGAAAAAATTATTTATTACAGTTTTTGCTTTATGACCATCTCACCCCATAGATTATAAGCCCCATGAGGGCAGGTATTATCAATTTTGTTTACTACTCTACTTCCAGCACTAAGTCCTTGGCACATAGTAGGTGTTGAACTATATTTTAGATAGATCAGTGAATTAATCACTTCTTTAGACATAATCCAAAAACATCTCAACAAGGGTGCTGAGTCCTGGCTTGAGCCTGGCACTACCTGGGACCCACTGGATTTAGTTACAAGAGTAGGGTCCCCTAAGAAGATGGAGAACTTGCATTAGTGTAACGAGGGGACCATTTGCAAGAGTGGAAAGTCAATCATGCCACAGATGTCAGATGCAGGGTATTGTTTGAGGACAAAACTGTATCCAAACCATCCCAGTTTGGACCTTGAATCTGCTCCTTTTATCTTACCTCTGAAGCTGTGCAAAGTTGTTTCACATCCTTCTTAGCATCCTCCGAGGGTTGCCTGGAGCTTAAACGAATGAGTTACTGTTAAAACGCACTTGAACCCCTGCCAAACACAAAGTAACACCAAGTTCAAAAACTGAAAACTATTAGAAGAATAATGAGAACTTGATAAAATAAATACATATGTTTTTGAAGAAATCAATACTCTTATTTTCCATATAAAGAAAACAATAGAAATAAAAATATGTAAGGACAGGAGAAATGGCATTGTGCAACCTAAAAACTCAATAGATATGTACAGAAATAGACTTATATTAACGAAAGTAAGTATTGTTTTCTAGTACCCATGATATCTGAATATAAAGTCTCAACAAATGAAATAAAGAGATTTTATTCAAGCCAAATTCTCTCTGATAATAAGTCAATAATATTAGAAATTCATTTCTTAGAACTTAAAAATTGAGAAACACAATCTTAGACAACAAAATTCAATCTTTTTTAAAGCAATAAATAAAGAAACAGTTTATAACAGTCTATGAAATACAATAAAAGCTGTAGTCAGAGAAAAATTAATAAACTTCAATGCCTTTACTGTAAAGAATAACTAATAAAACAATAAGAGAACTTGTTATAAACCCCAAGATGCTAGAATAAGAACAAAATACAATAAAACATTCTGAACAGCAAATTAATAATTATAGAATCTGATGTAATAGAACAGAAAGCACGAACAGCATAAAAGAAAACAAGCTCAAAAGCTCATTTTTGAAATACCATATTGGGTGAAAGGAATCAAAAGGTACAAATTTCCAGTTATAAAATAGATAAGTCTGGGGAATGTATTGTGAAGCATGGTGACTATAATTAATAATATTAATTATTATATATTATATATTTGAAAGCTGTTAAAAAATTAAAAAATTCTTAAAAATCTTCATTCAGAAGAAAAAACGATTATGACTATGTATGGTGATGGATCCCATGGACAGAGGAGCCTGGTAGGCTGCAGTCCATGGAGTTGCTAAGAGTCAGACTCGACTGAGTGACTTCACTTTCACTTTTCACTTTCATGCATTGGAGAAGGAAATGGCAACCCACTCCAGTGTTTTTGCCTGGAGAATCCCAGGGGCAGGGGAGCCTGGTGGGCTGTCGTCTATGGGGTCGCACAGAGTCAGACATGACTGAATTGACTTAGCAGCAGCATGGTGATGGATGGATGTGAGAGTTGGACTTTAAAGAAAGCTGAACACCGAAGAATTGATGCTTTTGAACTATAGTGTTAGAGAAGACTCTTGAGAGTCCCTTGGACTGCAAGAAGATCCAACCACTCCATCCTAAAGGAAATCAGTTCTGAATATTCATTGAAAGGACTGATGCTAACGATGAAGCTCCAAAACTTTGGCCACCTGATGCAAAGAACTGACTCATTGGAAAAGACCCTCATGCTGGGAAAGATTGAAGGTAGGAGGAGAAGGGGATGACAGAGGATGAGATGGTTGGATGGCATCACCAAAACACTGGACATGAGTTTGAGCAAACTCTGGGAGTTGGTGATTGACAGGGAAGCCTGGCATGCTGAAGTCCATGGGGTTGCAAAGAGTAGGGCAGGACTGAGCGACTGAATTGAACTGACTGATGGTGATGGATGATAACTAGCCTCATAGTGATCATTTTGCAATATACAAATATCAAATCTTATGTTGTACACCTGAAAATAATGTAATGCTATACATCAATTATATATCAATTTAAAAATTTAAATTGGAAAAATGAAAATACCAGATTAAACCCCCACGTAAGTCTGACTCAGGAAGAAGGTGTGGTCATATGAAATGGCTATGTTTAAAAAAAAAAAAAAAGACTCTGGAAAAGGTAGAACATTTGAAGGAACCAATTACTTAAAAGAGATGAAAGGTTTAGCATTTTAAAAGAGCTGCAACTGGTTCGACAGTTTCTTAGATCTTTCTGGTGCTGAACTATGACATGAGCCTTATAGATTGTAAAATAGAGACAGTTGGAACTAATGTACAGAACTAAATTTTTTAAACTTTATTTGCCGTTGAATTCTGTGAGGTTTCAGTTATCTAAAATAAACTTACACAAATATGAAATGTAATGTTTCAGATTGCAAGGTAATATGTAATTAGTGTTTGTAAAATACCCTTAATATTAACTAGTGGTGTTTTGATTTGTACAGTTATGATTTGTTGAAATGACTTCATTTTAACATACACTGATGTAGATTAATAATGTAAGTTCAG
Source organism: Bubalus bubalis (assembly GCF_019923935.1). Lineage (NCBI taxonomy): Eukaryota > Metazoa > Chordata > Mammalia > Artiodactyla > Bovidae > Bubalus > Bubalus bubalis. Next base: position 26,723,625 of record NC_059180.1, read on the forward strand.
ATTTAAAGATTGATGGGGACATGGTGCATGTAATACTTTTTGCAAGTATCAGGAGTTCAGTACGTTTTGAAAAGAGTAATTTAACTTTGGGGGTGTCAGGAAACGGGTTTTCTCAAAGTCCATTGCCGGCAATGGGCAGGCCTAGTGAAACTGGCACAGAGCATCAATTGTACACCTTATTAACAGTGAGGTGGGTAACTTTGAATAAAGTTTTAGAGAAATAAAAAAATAAATAAATAAATAAAAGAGCTGCAGAACAGAGACGTTCTTAGCTGAGTTCTATATAATGTCATATGAAAAGCAAACTGCTCCAATTTCCTTCTGTTGAAGTATAATTGACTTATAATATTATATTAGTTTCAGGTGTACGAGATAGTGACTTGATGTTTTATGCGTTACAGAGTGATCATCATGGTCAGTCCAGTTAATATCAGTCACCATACATCTTGACTACATTTTTGTGCTGTACATTCTATCCTGTGACTGATTTATTTACGTGTTTGTTTTCAGTTTATTTTATTTTAACTGAAGTACAGTTGATTTACAATGTTGTGTTAATTTCAGGTATACAGTACAATGATTCAGTTATGCATACATATATATTTATTTTTTCAGATTCCTTTTTCCCAAATATTGAGTATCGTTCCCTGTGGTATTTAGCAGGTCTTCGTTGGTTATGCATCTTTAAATTTTGTATGTAGTAGTGTGTGTATGTTAATCCCAAACTCCTAATTTATCTCTCCCCATTCCCTTTTTCCCTTTGGTAACATCAAATTTGTTTTCTATGTCTGTGAATCTATTTCTGGTTTGTGTATAAGTTCATTTGTATCATTTTTTTTTAGATTCCACATATAAATAATATCCTATGATATTCATCTTTCTGTATCTGACTTACTTAGTATGATAATCTCTAGGATGAGTAATATTCCATTGTACCAATATATTCATTCATCTGTCAATAGATATTTAAGTTGCTTCCATGTCTTGGCTATTGTAAATCGTGCTGCAGTAAACACTGGCGTGCACGTATCTTTTCAAATTATGGTTTTCTCCAGATGCATGCTCAGGAATTGGGATTGCAGGGTCATAGGGTACCTCTATTTTTAGTTTTTAAAGGAATCCCCAGATTGTTCTCCATAATGCCTATACCAATTTACATTCCCACCAACAGTGTAGGCATGTTCCTTTTTCTTCAAACCCTTTCCAGCATTTATTATTTGTAAATTTTGATTAAGGCCATTCTGACTGGCGTAAGTGGTATCTTGTTGCAGTTTTGATTTGCCTTTCTCTAATAATTACAGATGTGGATCTTTGTCTTTTGATCATCTGTATGTCTTATTTGGAGAAATGTCTATTTAGCTCTTCTACCCATTAAAAAATTTTTTTTTTATATTGAGCTGTATGATCTGTTTATATGTTTTGGAGATTAATCCCCTGTCGGTTACATCATTTGCAAGTATTTTCTCCCATTTTGTAGGCTGTCTTTTCATTTTGTTTATGGTTTCCTTTGCTGTGTAGAAGTTTTTAAGTTTAATTAGGTCCCATTTGTTTATTTTTGCTTATATTTTATATTTCCATTACTCTAGGAGACAGATCAAAAAGATATTGCTGTGATTTATGTCAGATTGTTCTGCCTATGTTTTCCTCTAGGAGTTTCATAGTATCTGGTCTTCCAGTTAGGCCTTTAATCTATTTTGAGTTTACTTTCGTGTATGGTGTTAGAGAAATGTTCTAATTGCATTATTTTACATGTAGCTTATTTATTTTTAACCAGAAGTTTGTGACTCTTACTCTTCCTCCTCTGTTTTGCTCATCCCCCCCGCCCCTCGCACCAGCAGCCAACAATTTGTTCTCTGTGTCTGTGAATCTGCTTCTGCTTTGTTCTGTTTGTTCATTTGCTTTGTTTTCAAAATTCCACATGTAAGTGAAGTCATACAATGTTCGTCTTTTTCTGTCTGATTTATTTAACTTGGCCGTTTACCCTCTAGACCTATTCGGGATGTTGCAATTGGCAAGAATTTATTCTTTGCTATGTTAGAGTGTTATTCCATTGTGTGTGTGTGTGTATGTGTGTCTGTGTGTCTATACACACATACACATGTGCAATTTTCCTTCTTTGTCTATCAGTGGACACTTCTGTTGCTTCCATGTCTTAGATATTCTAAATAAGGCTGTGATAAACATTGGTGTGCACACTTCTTTCTGAATCAGTGTTTTTGTTTTCTTCAGGTAAATACCCAGAGAGGTATTAGCTCTTCTTTTGCTGCTGCTGCTACTGCTGCTAAGTCGCTTCAGTCGTGTCCGACTGTATGCGACCCCATAGACAGCAACCTACCAGGCTCCCCGTCCCTGGGATTCTCCAGGCAAGAACACTGGAGTGGGTTGCCATTTCCTTCTCCAATGCATGAAAGTGAAAAGTGAAAGTGAAGTCGCTCAGTCGTGTCCGACTCTTCGAGACCCCACAGACTGCACCCTACCAGGCTCCTCTGCCCATGGGATTTTCCAGGCAAGAGTACTAGAGTGGGGTGCCATTGCCTTCTCCAGCTCTTCTTTTACTGTTTGGTAAAGTTTACTTGTGAAGACATCTGGTCCTGGCTTTTGTTTTTTGGGAGATTTTTTAAAAATTACTGATTTGATTCCATTCTGAGTAATTGATCTGTTTATATCTTCTATTTCTTCCTGATTCAGTCTAGGGAGATTATATGTTTCTAGGAATTCATCCATTTATTTTAGGTTGTCCATTTTACTGGTATATAATCATTCACAATAATCTCTTGTGATCCTTTGAATTTCTGTGGCATTGATTATAACTTTTTCTCTTTTATTTCTGATTTTATTTAATTGGGTCCTCTATTTTTTACTTGATGAATCTGGCTAAAAGTTTATCCATTAAAAAAAAATCTTCAAAGAACCACTTCTTAGTTTCATTGTTTTTTTTTTTTATTGTATTCTTTTAGCCTCTGTTTCTTTGATTTCTGCTCTTATCTTTATTATATATTTCCTTCAGTTAACTTTGGGTTTCATTTGTTCTTTTTTTCTAGTTCCTTTAGGTGTAAGGTTATATTGTTTATTTGATATTTTTCCTGTTTCCTGAGCTGTTTTATAGATTTTGGAGTGTTCTGTTTCTATTAACATTTGCCTCCATAAATTTTCTGATTTCTTGTTTGATTTCTTCAGTGACCCATTTGTTGTTTAGCAGTATATAGTTTAGCCTCCACATGTTTGCATATTTTTCTGGAGGTTTTTTTCTTATAGTTGATTTCATCTCATACTGTTGTGCTTGAATAAGATGCTTGGTATGATATCAGTATTTTTAAATTTATTGAAACTTGTTTTGTGGCTTAGCATATGTTCTTTTCTGGAGAATGTTCCATGTGTACTTGAAAAGAGTGTGTATTCTGCTGTTTTGGGTTGGAATGTTCTGTATGTAGCTACTAAGTTCATCAGGTATAATATGTCATTTGAGGCCAGTGTTTTTTCATTGATTTCTTATTTGGATGATCTGTGCATTAGTGTAAACAGGGTATTAAAGTGCCCTAGTATTATTGTATTACTGTCAGTTTTTCCTGTAATTTTTTTGATATTAATATTTTTTATATTTACTTAGATGTACTTGTGTTGGAGGCATATATATTTGTAACTGTTATATCTTTTTGATGGATTTTCTGTATCATTATGTAATGCCCTTAATTGTCTGTGTTACAGTCTTTGTTTTAAAGTTTATGGCAGAAAGTGAAGAGGAACTAAAAAGCCTCTTGATGAAAGTGAAAGTGGAGAGTGAAAAAGTTGGCTTAAAGCTCAACATTCAGAAAACGAAGATCATGGTATCCCGTCCCATCACTTTGTGGGAAATAGATGGGGAAACAGTGAAAACGGTGTCAGACTTTATTTTTGGGGGCTCCAAAATCACTGCAGATGGTGACTGCAGCCATGAGATTAAAAGACACTTACTCCTTGGAAGGAAAGTTATGTCCAGCCTAGATAGTATATTCAAAAGCAGAGACATTACTTTGCCAACAAAAGTCCATCTAGTCAAGGCTATGGTTTTTCCTGTGGTCATGTATGGATGTGAGAGTTGGACTGTGAAGAAGGCTGAGTGCCGAAGAATTGATGCTTTTGAACTGTGGTGTTGGAGAAGACTCTTGAGAGTCCCTTGGACTGCAAGGAGATCCAACCAGTCCATTGTGAAGGAGATCAGCCCTGGGATTTCTTTGGAGGGAATGATGCTGAAGCTGAAACTCCAGTACTTTGGCCACCTCATGCGAAGAGTTGACTCATTGGAAAAGACTGTGATGCTGGGAGGGATTGGGGGCAGGAGGAGAAGGGGACGACAGAGGATGAGATGGCTGGATGGCATCACTGACTCGATGGACGTGAGTCTGAGTGAACTCCAGGAGTTGGTGATGGACAGGGAGGCCTGGCGTGCTGCGATTCATGGGGTTGCAAAGAGTCAGACACAACTGAGCAACTGAACTGAACTGAACTGAACTGAACTGAAGTATTATTTGCTAACCCAGCTTTCTTTTTATTCCCATTTACATTGAATACCTTTTTCTATCCCCTCACTTTCAGTTTGTGTCTTTAGATCTGAAGTGAGTCTCTTGTAGGCATCATAAATATCTATATATCTGTATGATATATATGTACATCTCTTTATAAATCCACTCAGCCAATCTATGTCTTTTGATCAAAGCATTTAGTTAATTTACATTTAAGGAGATTATTGGTACTGGACACATCTCCTAATTGAATGAGTGCATTATTCTACTTAATAAATATTATAGTTATGTAATTTTTTTAAAAAATGTAATTATTGGTCGGTATGTACTTATTGCCATTTTGTTCACTGTTTTTGGGTTGCTTTGTAGCACAATTTTGTTCCTTTATTTCTTTTGTTCCCCTCTTCCATCATGGTTCAATGATTGCCTATATATGTTATGTTTTGGATTTATTTTTCAGATTTTTGGCTTGTGGTTACCATGAGGTTTATATGTAACTGTATGCTATTTGAAGTTAATGATCTCTTAAGTTTCAGTGTCTTCTAACAACTCTGACTTCTTGTTCCCCCACTCAGTGCTTAATGTTTTTGACATTCTACTTTACATCTTTTTGTTTCGTGTATCCCTTAACTACTTATTGTAAATATAAATGACTTTACTACTCTTCTCTTTTAACCTTCCTACAAGCTTTATAAGTAGTTGGCCCACTAGCTTTACTCTATGCTTGCCATTATGGCTGAGGCTTGTCCTTTGTAATTTTCCTATTTCTAGTCATGGTCCCTTCTTTTCCTTTTAGAGAAGTCCCTTTAACAATTCTTTAAAGCCAGGTTGGTGATGCTGAACTGAAAGCTTTTGCTTGTCTGTAACACTCTTTATCTCTCCTTCAAATCTGAATGATAGCCTTTCTGGGTAGAGTATTCTTGGTTTTAGGTTTTTTTTCCTTTTATCACTTTGAATATCTTGTGCCTCTCCCTTTCACACTGCAAGATTTCTATTAAAAAGTCAATTCATAGTCTTATGGGAGTTCCCTTGTATCTAAATAGTTGCTTTTCTCTTGCTGCCTTTGAGATTCTCCTTTCATTTTTTTATTTTTGCTAAGTATAATGTATCTTGGAGTAGACCTCTTTGGATTCATCTTGTATGGAATTTTCTGTGCTTCCTGCACCTGAATGCTTTTTTTCCCCCAAGTTAGGGAGATTTTTCAGCCTTTATCTCTTCAAATAAATCGCCTCCCCGCTCTCTATTTTTCTTCTCCTTTTGGTCCCCTATAATTCAAATGTCAATATGCTTGATGTTATCACAGAGGTCTCTCAATCTATCCTAATTTTTTCCAAAATTTTTTCTATTTTTCTATTCAGCTTGGGTTTCAGATTTCCACTACTCTGTCTTCCATTTCACTGATCTATTCTACTGTATTATCTACTTTATTGTTGATTTTGTCTAGTGTTGTCTTTTTAAAAAAATCATTTTAGTTATTGTATTCCTTAGCTCTGTTTGGGTCTTCTCTATATTTTCTAACTCTTTTAAACTTCTTATTATGTTCATCAGTTCTTTTCCTAAGTTCATTGAGCATATTTTTAATCATCACCTTGAACTCTTTGTCAGTCTGTTTATTTATACTTCCCTTAGTTCTTCTTCTGGGGTTCTGTCTTTTTTTCTTTGTTTGAAACATATTCTTCTGTCTCCTAGTTTTGCCTAATTTACTGTATTTATGTCTACATAGTAGGTAGGGCTTCCCAGATGGCTCAGTGGTAAAGAACCCACTGCCAATGCAGGAGACATAAGAGATGCCGGTTTGATTCCTGGGTTGGGAAGATCCCCTGGAGGAGGGCATAGCAACCCACTCCAGTATTCTTGCCTGGAGAATGCCATGGAAAGAAGAGCCTGGCAGGTGATAGTCCATAGGGTTGCAAAGAGTCGGATACAACTGAAGAGATTTAACATGCCACAGGTAGGTTAGTTAAATTTCCAGGTTTTGGAGAAGTGGCCTTATGTAAGATTCATCCTGAGTCCCAACAGCATACACCCCTCTGGACACAAAAGCTATATATGCTAGGGTTGCCCATTATACAGGCGGAATGTTTCCTTTCATTGCGCGAAGGCTGACTACTGCTGGCACACTGGTGGGTGGGGCTGGCCCCTGGCCCAGTTGGCAGCCAGATCCTGCCTCATACAGAGGATGCTGACCTGCTGTTGTGTTGCGCTGGGCCCTAGGGTAGCTGCCTTTGGGGTCAACAGCAGCTGGTGCTGGTGCCAGAATTCTCGTGAACAGGGCTGTGTCCTGTGGCAGATGGCTACAGGGCTGGGAGGGTCTGGGGCTGGTGTTGACCCAGTGATTTGCAAGGCCAGATTCCCAGAGCAGCTAGCTGGGGGGACTAGGAGGGCCTGGGGCTGGTGCCCAGTTGCTGGTGCTCCAATGTTATTCAAATAATTGCAAATCACAGACAGTAATTTTGAGACTTGACCAAAGGACAGAATCACCTGGCATATTTTTTAAAACTCAGTTCAGTTGGGTTGAGTTCAGTCACTCAGTCAGGTCCAACTCTTTGTGACCCCATGGACTGCAGCACGCCAGGCTTCCCTGTCCATCACCAACTCCCAAAGATTGCTCAAACTCATGTCCATCGAGTCAACGATACCATTCAATCATCTCATCTTCTGTCGTCCCCTTCTCCTCCTGCCTTCAGCCTTTCCCAGCATCAGGGTCTTTTCTAATAAGTCAGTTCTTTGTATCCGGTGCCCAAAGTATTGGAACTTCATCTTCAGTATCAGTACTTCTGATGAATATTCAGGACTGATTTCCTTTAGGATGGACTGGTTTGATCTCCTTGTAGTCCAAAGAGTCTCAAGAGTCTTCTCCAACACAACAGTTCAAAAGCATCAGTTCTTAGGCACTCAGCTTTCTTTATGGTCCAACTCTTACATCTGTACATGACTACTGAAAAAAATCATAGCTCTGACTATACAGACCTTTGTCAGCAAAGTAATGTCTCTGACTTTCAATATGCTATCTAGGTTGGTCATAGTTTTCCTTTCAAGGAGCAAGTGTCGTAATTTCATGGCTGCAGTTACCATCTGCAGTGATTCTGGAGCCCAAGAAAATAAAGTCTCTCACTATTTCCATTGTTTCTCCATCTATTTGCCAGGAAGTGATGGGACTGGATGCCATGACCTTAGTTTTTTGCATGTTGAGTTTTAAGCCAGCCTTTTCACTCTCCTCTTTTACTTTCATCAAGACTCTTTAGTTCCTCTTCACTTCCTGCCATAAGGGTGGTGTCATCTGCATATCTGAGGTTATTGACATTTCTTCCCTGCAATATTGATTCCAGCTTGTGCTTCATCCAGTCCAGCATTTTGTATGGTGTATGCTGCATATAAGTTAAATAAGCAAGGTGACAATATACAGCCTTGACAAACTCCTTTCCCAATTTGGAACTAGTCCAATGTCCCAGATCTGGTTTTAATTGTTGCTTGCTACTGATGTTCAAATCCCATCCCCAGAGTTTCCTAGTCAATACCTCTGGGTTGTTCCAGGCATGAACATCTAAAAGTAACTTTCCAGATAATTCTAATGTGCAGCCAGGGTTGATAACCTTGTCCACAGAAAGTAATTAGAAGTGTTTCAATTCATTCAAAACCCAGTTCTAATGGGTAGCACCAAAAAGGAAAAAAAAAAAAAAAACTATAAATACGTTTACTTTTTTTATGAATAAAGGCAAGTATTTTCACTAAACTACTGGCACCAAGGGAATAAAGTATTATGGCCAAGGAGAATTTATTCCAGGAATTCAAGGCTGGTTTGGATCAGGGAAGGTATCAGCATAATCTTTTCATTACATCAATATTAGAGGTGAAGCTGAAAAGCCATTTGAATAGGTGGCCATTCCTAATAAATCAACAAATAAACCACTAATAGAAGGAAATTGCCTAAATATAAGTTAATGAATAAAAAACCGTATTCCAAATGGTGAATTACTTAAATAGTTACGAAATTCTTGCAAATGATTTAAAATAAGAAAATAAAATAATCAGTGTAAGCATTGGAAAGAAAATTTTAAACTCTTTATTTTTACTGATGCTTTGCTTGTGTATTAAGGAAACTAGTAACAATTTGTTGTTGTTCAGTCACTGAGTCATGTCTGACTCTTTGCCACCTGGACTGCAGCATACCAGGCTCCCCTGTCCTTCACTAACTCCTGGTGTTTGCTCAGATTCATGTACATTGAGTCAGTGATGCTCTCTAACAATCTCATCCTCTGCCACCTCCTTTCTCCTTTTGCCTAAAATTAAATCTCTGTAAAAATTAAGACAATAATCTTACTAGCATCAGTATTTGCAAGGTGACTAGAAACAATAGAATTATTTAAACATTAATAGCTTTTTTCTGTACTAACAATAATGACTTTGAAATGGATATGGGGAGAATGTAGATGGAAAAATATCCCAATCACAGTAGCACCAACTATAAGATAACCTGGTGTATAGTTAAGAAGAGAAGCTGAGGAATTATATGAAGAAAACTATTTTAGAAAATTATTTTCATAATCTCATTGAATGTCATAAAATAAGATCCACACACATGGAAATAAATGCCATATTTTTTGAATGGGGTAATGCGATGTAAAATTTAATGAAATTAACTTAAAATTCCAGAATCAATTATAATATTAACAATTTGGTTTTAGTAGTGAGGAGAGGGAATATAGGAAACTGGATTAAACAAATGGAAAAGGAGATGCCCTAAAATAGCCAATAAATAAATAGATGGCAAGGATAGACTTGCTTCAACTTACGTCAGAATGTAAGTCAAATGTAGGAAATAAATGTTATTGCTGCTTTTGAAATAGAAAAATGTAGGTGGATCATTTAGATCTCCTACAGAAAACACTTTATATGACAAAGATGATATTTGAATCCAGTAGGGAATATGGCCTTTGTAAAGTAAGTTCCTGGCCCAACAGATTTTCCTCTGGGAAAAAGTAATGTTGAGCACTGATATTATATACAAGAAAATTCCAGATGTATTAAGGTCTTGAATATAAGTAAATCAAACTAAAACAACAAAAATTCAGAAGAGACAAAGAAAGAAAGAAAGAAAAGGAGTAAGCAACTCTTTAAGAATAAGATGTGGAGGTCAGGCAGAGCTTGATCTGAGAGAGAAAAATACAGTTTTGAACAAATTGAATCTTATAAACTGGGAAAGGATGAGAAAGATGTTTAGTGTGGTGAAAATATTAATGGCACACTGGACAACTGCTGGATAACATAGAGGGAAGAAGTGCAGCTCCATGCCGCCACATGGACGAGAAGGAAGCCAGACACAGAAGTCCATGTACTGCATGACTTCAACTTAATGAAATGTCCAGAAGAGGTAAATCCATTGAGACAGGAAACAGCTTAGTGGTTGGCAGAGGCTGAGGAAAGGGGGATATGGAAAGTGACTTACAATGTGTTCATGATTTCTTTGGGGGATAATCAATATGTTCTAAAATTAGATTATGGTAGTGACTGCATGACTGTAAATAAACCAAAATGGGTGAATTTTACAGTATGTAAATTAAGCCATAATAAAGCTCATTTCCACGTTGGTTTACAACCTGTGTAGAACATAGGGAACCTATTTTATCAAGGATACAAAGTGCAGGCTTCTTTTTTAAGAATTGGCATGTTGTTCCTTGCTAAACTGTGTCTGACTGTTTTCGACCCCATGGGCTGTAGCTGGACAGGCTCCTCTATCCATGGGATTTCCCAGGCAAGAATATCAGAGTGGGTTGCTGTTTCTTTCTCCAGGGGAACTTCTCAACCCATGGATCAAATTCGCATCTCCTGTTTGGCAGGAGGATTCTTTACAACTGAACCACCTAGGAAGCCCAGAATTGGCATATACCATTGCAAATAGGTCAGTTGTCAGAAATCTAGACGGTAGCTCAGTGAATCACCATTACCTAAAACTTCATGTGTGCGTTACCTCAGCAGAGGTATGGCTTGATGACTAAATGTGCTAGTCTCAGAGGCAACCACACTGGGTTCTCGATACTTAAATCTCGATACTTACTTCCTGTGTGGCATATGGAAATATGCCACTTTCCTTATCCATAAAATGAGAATTAAATGAATTAAATGTATATAAATAATTTAGGTAATGTCTGGTACACAGTAGGTATTCAATAAACATGGTGATGATGATAATGGGGTGGTGGTGATTTAGAATTAGATCAAGGAAAGAATTAGAGAAATATATTTATTTATTTTTCTTCATTCTAATTTTTACTCATTTATTTGTATACATAGATATTTTATTTTGGCATTCATACAATTATCCCTGGTGAGTTATCATCTCACAAATTAATTTTATCAAGTTCCACAACTGCTAGAGAGAAAATCACTGGCTTCTCCCAAACCCATTTATTAAATTGGGGAAAAAATAAGTAGTATTTTAAACTTGCTAAACAACATGTCAAGGACAGATGGAAGGAGGACTAAATGCCATTTGTAGAGTTTGTCTAGCATGCCTCTGAGTTCCTTTAAGGATGGTGGAAGCAACCTCTGAGCAGCTTTGAGAGGGACCTAGCATACACCGAGGTTCCAGAGCGATGGGAAAGGAAGACATCACTATAATCAACACAGTGATAGTGATTCTGACTTTTCTGGGTCAGAAAAGAAACTGTTAATTTTGTAAAACAAATAAGGAGACATGTTTCTTTGTAGGGTGCTACGCACAAATTTTTATTGAAAACTCATGCTATGGAAGGGACTCCTGGGTACTTTTTGGTGTGCTGGAAAAATACCTCACCTTGACCGGGATAGTGGTACCTGGGTTCATATGTAAAGAGTAGTTGAGCTCTACGCTTAAAATGTGCATACTTTATCATTTTATGTATTCTATACCTCTGAGAGAGAGAGAGAGAGAAGGACAAAGAGCGAGTTGGAATCTAAGTGTTCCAAGGAAACACTCATACATTCATATATACAGAAAAAACCTTATATGCAAATAAGTCATCATAGCGTTTTGACAATAGGAATAACATCAGCAACAACCTAATGTTGGACAATATCATCTAAAGGTTAAGTACATTAGGGCATATACACTTATTGAAGTGTTTATACAACAACTAAAATATGTGTGGAGAGTTTGCAGAAACATGGAGAAATGTTAAGTTCAATTGGAAAAAAAAACTAGAATGTAAAGTCTTTACATGTAATACACAAACATGCTAAAATATGCATAGAAAAATGACAACGGGGAAATATGCCATATTTTAATACTATTTTTTTTTAATTAATGATGCAGGTCAGCTTTCACAGTTGATTTTTTAATTCTGTATTTATTTTACTTTTGGCTGGGCTGGGTTTTCGTTGCTGTGTGCTTCTCTAGTTTCTGTGAGGGGTCGACTCCCTAGTTGTGGAACACAGATGTTTTGCTGTGATGGCTTCTTTTGTTACAGAGCACTGGCTCGAGAGCAGGGACTCGGTAGTTGTGGCGCATGGGCTTAGTTGTCTCACTGGCATTTCCTCCCAGACCAGGGATTGAACCCATGTTCCCTGCATTAGCTGGTGGATTCCTATCTACTGCTCCGCCAGGGAAGTCCAATACTGACTATCTTTGAGTAGTGAATCTGTGGATAATTTTGTTTTCTTCTTTCAATTTTTTTTTGCATTTATAATGAATATGTTTAAATTTCATGATGGTATAAATATAATTAATACCTTTAAATTTATAATAGGAAAAAAAGCAAACATTGGACCAAGAATCAACCTTGCTGTGACTAATAGCATGGGATGTTTGGAATTACAGACTTGATGTCAGATGCTGGTCTTTTTGTTTTAAAAGGGCAGTCGTTCCTATGGCTAAAACCAATTTCCTAAGGAGATCACCATCAGCTTCAGCATTTCAGCTCAGTAGTATCCTCCTGACACGCAGTTTTGAGATGCGCCTCCTAGTCAGAAAATAGTTGGCTATGTTCTACCAATTAAGGATTTCTCCTTTGTTGCCAGAATAAGCGCTGCTTCAGAAACTTACACTTCTCAGAAGTTTCTGTGCAGCCAGCGCTAGATAAAAATGCTGTAACACAAAGGAGCTTTAATCTCCCAAGATGAGATAATACCAATATATGTGTCTTCATAGGAGGTTCCTTTGAACCTATAGTTATGAGCATTCCAGGTTTCCTCCAAAACCTTCAACCACAAGGAAAGATTCACATTGTGGGAGGAGGACGTTGGAGGAATTTGGACTCGATCATTGAATGAGATTGCTAATGAAGACATAGGTGATGGCAGTATTAACTAATCTCACTGCATTTATCCATTAGTCATCTATTTATTAAGTGTTTATTGAGTACCAGACCTTGTGGTAAACGTCACTATTTTTAAGCTTATGCTAGAGGTTGGCAAATAACTTTCATCTTGCATGCCAAATTTGATCAGTTGGTAGTGGTGGCCTTGAGTGCTCTGCTGGAAAGATTCCGGAACTGTATCCAAAGTCAAATAAAAAGAGCAATGATTGATTAGTAATGTCTGCTGTTATCGTGGACAGGGGAAAGGGGGGGGATGCGCCACACATTTGCTGGGCCTGCTGGATTATTTCTGCCAATTTAATGATCATCACCTCTGCTTTGACACATGCCCTATTTCCTACAGGTTGAAGAGCTCAACTTCTCTCCAAGTTAACATCACTGGAGAAGCATTACCAGAGAGGACAAGAGGGTAGATGTTGGCTATCTGCTCCATGCTAGATCTTATACACGAGTCTCTTTACATACAATGAGTCATAACATCTCAGGGTATCCCTTTAAGTTGAGTATTTTTATTGCCTTTTGACAGATGACAACTGAGGCTAAGAGAAAGGAAACAACTTTTCAAAGTAACACAGTCGCAGCAGGATTGCTCATTGATCCAATGAACAATATGGGCTTAACATGGAACCAAATGAAATATGATGGTGTCCTCTACTTTTCAGAAGGTCATAAAGCTAATCCTGTTAATTTTTGATAATTACTCTTAGGAAAGTGAGTCTCTTTGGAGGAATAGGTAATCCAGTTTAGTCATCAAGACAAAATAAGGCCCCATCTGTTCCATTTTCTGCCCACCCCCAGAGTGGCTGGTGTCGTTTGGCGAGGGTGGCACTCAGGTCATCCAAGCAACCAGCTCAAAGCTTTACGATCTTGGCTACAAACGTACCCTCTATGGCTGAGCCTCAGAAAAACCCACCCCTACCATCTTTTTTGGTCTGGTTCCAATGTCTGTTATTATTTGGTAGACTAGTCATTGCCTCATAAAATCACATATAATTACATCTTATTAAACATTTACTATGTGCCAGTCCCTCTTCTAAGAGCTCCAGCTGTATCACTGCATCCTCATGGCATCCCTGTGACCGAGATGGTATACTTATCCTGTTTAGACACAGAGGTGATATGAGATTTTAGGGCAGAGAAACAGTCAAAGTCACATGAGTAGTAAAGTAGGGCTGAGGCTTCAACCTAGGCAATCTGACTTCAAAGTCTAGGGATCAACTCCAGTCTAAATGATTTAACTGACTTTTACTTCTTTCCAATTTCCAACACATCTTCTTTAGTGGGTTACCCTAAAACCAGCCTCTGAGATGAAGATTTAAGTGGAAGTAATTTGGTATGAAATGCCAGTACAGGAGTGGGAAATTGAGGCAGGGGAGGGAAGGAAACCTGTAAAATGTATCTCCTGGAGCAAGTCATTACTGCGGGAAACTGGAATTTCAGGTCCACTTGGAGAACTCTGGGAAGTACCATGCAAAATGTGCCTCTAGGGTAGAGAGCTTTTCACATTTATATTGGTAAAGTATCTATACACCAATTCTTAGCAGTTACTGGTTGAAGGCTGCTCTCCAGGACATGAATTCCTTGGCACTTCAGTCTGCCACACATGTGGGCAGAGTGAGTATTGGTGGCCAGAAAAAGCCTTGAGGCCAAGAGATCTTAGCTGGAGGTGGAAGCCAGAGAGACTGTATGGAAACCAAGAGGCCTAGAGAATGGGAGCAAACATCAGCAACTCCCCGAGTCCCCTTCCTTCCTCATTTTATTTACAAGAAACTTTACTGAAGTATAAATTATAGACTAATATTTATCCATTTTAATTGTATAATCATTGTTAGCAAACTTAATGAGTTGCATGACCATCACCTTAATCTATCTTTAGAGCGTTTTCATCACCCCAAGAAGAACCCACATGCCTGTTTACAGTTAATCTCTGTTCCCATTCTCAGCTCCTGTCAAGCACTAATCTACTTTCTGTCTCCATGGATTTACCTTTTGTGAATATTTTACCTAAGTGGGATCATACAATACATGACTTTCTGTGTAAATGAGAAAGTCTCTCTCCAAATGGTTCAGGGTATAGATAGGAAGTAAAACAAACAAACAAACAAACAAACAATGGGCAAGAGCTTAGCAAGTAACTTTTTGGTGTGGGAGAGGGAGATATTCTAGATGAAGTGACCAATGATTGCAATACATTACAATGATTACAATAGGTGACTAAGAGACACCCCATGCTTGGCCTAGAGTTCCATCTTCCCCAGGATACATTTGCTCCTATGAGCTTTTGAGTCTATGTATTTTCAAGGTATCTTTTCAACACAAAAGACTAGCAGCCAGCAAGCTGTTGGCTGAGACCTTGATGCCCATTAGCCCACTAACCTCAGCATTGAAATAAATGGGACTGACTCAGGGAATCCTATGTTGTTAAATAGATCAAATGACTTCTGCTGGTCTTGGGAGCCGAAGAAGTCAGTCTTTGGAAGCGATGTACGGAGAGATCTTGTTTCCCTACTGGCCTGCCAATTCCCTCATAGTTTCTTCCCTGTCTTTATAGAAATTAATTACCTAGAAAGAAAACTAAACTAAACTTGATGAAGGGAAAAATGAGCAGAACGACTGGCTAACTGATCAACCGCAGTATGCATTCTGCAGACCTCCTTCCATCCCCTGTGTCTGTTGGGTAAACGGGTTGCAATTCCCCATGCAGAGGGGCAGAATTAGCCTACAACTAACTGTCCGATAAGCACAATGGGTTAGGATGTGGGATGTGGTCCACACCATCTCACCCAAAGCAGACTCTGACTTCGCTGCTGAAGGTCATTTTCTCTGAGCTGCTCCTACTCGTTAATTCTTGACTAACCCACAAAGTAGAAGTTTGGCTGTTGTCCCCTGTCACGTGCAATTTGTAAACATCACTTGTTCACCTTTGTATTATGAACTGATTGAGAAATAGGCACAGGAACAAATAGCTGTTAAAGTATCCACTTTGTTGTTGGTAACACAGGGCTAGAAGTTATGTCTTGGTCCTGTGACCCCAGTGTGACTCCCCAGTATCTGTCCCTGCACCTGGATCCTGGGATCCACTAGAGGGGAACAACAGGTGAGTAAAACAGGTGCCCCCAGCAGCTTCAGGGGAACTGTTCTGGGGCCCAGAGTGGAAACAGAGAGAGAGGGACATGCTCTCCTGTCTCCACAAGTGTGAAAGTGAAAGGGTTAGTTGCTCAGTCATGTTTGACTCTTTGCCATGGACTGTAGCCCACCAGGCTCCTCTGTCCCTGGAATTCTCCAGGCAAGAATACTGGAGTGGGTAACCATTCCCTTCTCCAGGGGATCTTCCCCACCCAGGGATTGAAACTGGGTCTCCCACACTGCAGGCAGAGTCTTTAGCATCTAAGCCACCTGGAAAATCTTGTCTCTACAAGGCCAACCCCAAGCCCTGACCCAGGCATGCTGACTCCATGTGGGACACCCTCACTCTTTTTGCCTCCTGTGTTAATGCTTCTCCAGGGATGTTAACTTGGATAGAAATTTGGTTCCTTCAAGCAGCAGGATACAGAGCATGTGCCAAGGCTTAAGTGACCATCATTGAGCTGGCAGAAATAGTCCAGAGACATGGCGAATGTATGGCACAATTGCCTCAGTAATGTGGATGGACCTCATCCAATCAGTTGAAGGCCTGGATAGAACAGAAAGATGGGGCTCCCTTGAGCAAAAGGGAATTCTCCAGCAGACTGCCTTCACATTGGTACTGTCCCATTGACTCATGGGTCTCTAGCCAGCCAACCCCAGTCTAGGTTTGGGCTTACCAGTTTCTATAACTCCATAATTTTGTAAGCCAATTCCTTACAATAACCTCTTTCCATATATATACACACATCCTGTTCATTCTGTTTCTCTGGCAAACACTGACTGATATGGCAGGCAGATCTTAGCTACCTAGTTGAGAATATGAACTTGGGTGGAAGTGGGGAAAGATTTGGAAGTACCCAGAATAGGAAGCTGGGTGAAGGCAGAGAAGGTAGAAGATCCCACGTATCCTGTCCCTGACTTTGCTGAGGTCTGGCTCAGGTCACTATGGCCATGGAAGAGTTCCTCACTCCAGAGAACTCCTGGACTGATGCAAGCCCAGGACAACATTAGATGTCTGGGTTCTGACGAACCACCCAGGGTGACATCCTGACCCTGGCTGGTGGGATGGCTTCAGTAAATTCAGAAAAGCTCTGTTGACACGGACGCACTCTTAGTCCTGTCCAGGATGGAGAAATAGGAGAAGAGGTGGGATTCAGAGGCTGAAGGCTGAAAAGGAAAGGATTCCCAAATGAGGGGACCCTCTCCTCTGGTGTGAAATGGTCAATCAGCTTTGTAGCATCGACTTAAGACCCCAGAATCTTAGCCTGAGACCCTACAGAATTGCCCCACCATCCCTAGCTGTGGCATCCCTTTAGGAATGTTTTTCTTCTCAGCCTTTGATTTATGGATTCTTTCTGTTTCTGTCATTCCCGTGGCTACAATACAGACAAAAGTCTCCTAAACTTCAGTCATTGCAGAAATCCTCCTCAGACTGTCATTTCTGTGAACCATTCTGACTCTGATTTCCTCACTAGTGTTGTTTCTTTAGATGGACTCATTCTTTTTTTAAAAGGTACATTTATTTGAAAAGGAAATCTCATATCAGTTCTTTAAAAGGAAAGGCTGTTTTTCCTGGCCTTGATGAGGAAGTCACTGGAAAAACAAATATATGGAAAATTAGCCAGGCTTCATATTCTAGTTAGTTAGCTTGATAGCTGTCTTTGTTAAAACAATAGACCTGTAAAGTTTGGAGAAGTGTTAAAGTCATCAGCACCTAGCTGAGACAGTCTCCCTAGCTGATCAGAGTGATTGGAAGAGATCTGAAAAGAGAGTTACTTAAGTGTTACACCAGCCCAGGTCATACCTGAAACCATGCTACTTTATCAATGGCATGTGTTTCAAACTGCTGAGGAAACACAGGTTTAAGGGGTGGTGGTGTTTCTCTGGGCTTTACTGTGTTCCCTGAAATGTCACATCTGGGAATCCTAACCCCCAAAATCTCAGGATGCGATATGGAGATACGGTCTTTAAGAGGTAATTGAGTTAAAATGGAGTCATTAGGGTGTGCTTTCATCCAATCTGGTGGATTTCCTTATGAGAAGAGGAAGTTTGGACACAGACAGGGACAGAGGGAACACTGTATAAACACACAGGGAGAAGATGGCCATCTGCCAACTGGCGAGAGGGGACTAGGAAGAAACCAACACCCTGAACCTTGAACTCCCAGCCTGCAGAACTGTGAGGAAATAAGTGCCCATCATGTAAGCATCCAGTCTACATACTTTATTATGGCAGCCCTAGCAGAAGTTCTCTGGGCCCCTTCTGGGTTCCAACTGCCAAGGTTCAAACTTTTGAATAGTAACATCTGAAATTTGTCATTTTTCTATTACCCATAGAATCTGATCTTTTGATACTTTCTGGGAAGATGGGGAGAAAAATGCTAAATAGGAGACTCCTTTTGTTATCAGCACTACATACCTCTTATCAAATAGTTTTAATAGCTTAAAATTCATCTATGAAAAAGCTCTGTTTCCACATATTCCTTATTAGATAGAAGGTTTTAAGTGTGATTAGTGTTTCCTTCTGTTAAGAAATGTATACAGTGAAATATTAACCCAGGAAATAGCATTTTTACAGTAAAACCTGTATTTTACTGTGGAGTTTTTCAAATTTTTTGTTTATCAAATATCAATAAAAGTCTCATCTTATTGAAAAAAAAAAGGATAACTGACAAGGATGTATAGGATAGCACAGGGAATTCTGCTCAATATTATATAAGAATCTAAATGAGAAAAGAATTTGAAAAAGAACAGAAACATGTATATGTATAACTGAATCACTTTTCTTGAAACTAATACAACATTGTTAATCAGCTATACTCCAATATAAAATAAAAACTTAGGATAAAAGGTGTAAGGAATTTGGTGTTCAGGACTAAGGGCTCCGCCTTCAATACTAACCAGCCGGAGCAGGGCAAGAAGGGGTGTCAGAAACAAAATAATCATTCCTCTGGCCTCTTCCCCAAAGTTACCCAGATGTTTTAAAACCACCCAGTTACTATGTTCTCCACTCTCTTTTCCCTGTTCAACTTTTATTTCATCAGGATGGGTCTGTCTCCCCCGCCCGCAGCCTCTTTTCTGTGTCTTCAGGGCCCCCCTTCCGTATCTTTCTCTGCAAATGCCTTAAGCCCCTTACCTGGATCTTGTCACTTGTAAATTATAGATCTAGGCTTTGAACTGAGGCTTGTGTGATTTATGACACATCCCAGGAATGACAGAGAGATTAGAAGAGGACTTTGATTTACCAATATTAATAATGATTCAGCATTAATTACAATTTCTTATCATTACTTACAGTGGATAAAGTATAATGTGAAGCTCTTGCTCACCCCAGTAGTGATGGTTACGGTGTCTGTCTGCTGATCACTTGCTATGTGCCTGTACTTTATTTGTATTGTCCTTTGCATTCCCCTCTACAACATCAGCACACTGATTATCTTTTATGCCTATTTGATATGCAAGAGCCCTGAAATGCAGGAAGTCCCATGTTTTACACCAACACACCTGAGAGAGACCAAGGGCAGGGGATGAAAAGGTAAAGGAGTCGAGAGAAGGGTAAAGGGAAATAGGAAATGATTTTCTCATATTCCATGGACAGCAGGACTCTCCGCTAAATCCCCCTGCTTTCTGAGACCCAGTGAGTCCTTCAGCATGGAGCTAGGACAGTTCATAAGGATCACCTAGCCTTCACCTGATCCCATCCATCTGGGTTAGTTTTCTAGGGCTGCCTTAACAAATTTGCAGAAACTGAGGAGCTTAAACAAAGGTTTCACCCCTAAAAACCATCACATTGGGGATGGGGGTTTCAACCTACAATTTTAGGGTGTGAGATAATAGAAAACATATAAATTGATGTCTGTCCTGGGTACCTGGCCCAGAACTTCTAAAAGCCTTGGGAACATCTTTTGTTCTATTGAGGTGACTCTGGATGGGCACCTGGATGGTTTCTGGATGGAAAACATCCCCAGAAAGACCAAGCCATGATTTAGAAGCTTGAAATTTTCAGCCCCATGCCTCCATTATCCAGAGAGGGAAGAGGGGCTGGAAATGGAGTTAATAATGGACCATGGCCACATGAGAAAACCTCCATAAAATTCCAATAGTGTGGGAGTCAGAGAGCATCCAGATTGGCGAACACATCCATGTACCAGCAGGGTTGTTGCTGCGGTTCAGTTGCTCAGTTGTGTCTGACTCTTTGCAATTTCAGTTGTGTCTGGTGTGGATTGCAGCATACCAGGCTTCCCTGTCCTTCACTATCTCCCAGAGTTTGCTCAAACTCATGTCCATTGAGTTGGTGATGCCATCTAACCATCTCATCCTCTGTCACCCCCTTCTCCTCCTGCCCTCAATCTTTCCCAGTATCAGTGTCTTTACCAATGAGTCAGCTCTTCGTATCAGGTGACCAAAGTATTGGAGCTTCAGCATCAGTCCTTCCAGTGAATACTCAGGATGGTGTGTATGTGCACACTCAGTTGCTTCAGTTGTATTGGACTCTTTTCGACTCTACAGGCTCTAGACCCCCAGGCTCCTCTGTCCATGGGGATTCTCCAGGCAAGAATACTGGAGTGGGTTGCCAGTCCATCTTCTAGGGGACCTTCCCAACCCAGGGATAGAACCCAGGCCTCTAATGTCTTCTTCATTGGCATGCAGGTTCTTTACCACTATTGCCACCTAGGAAGCCCATTCAGGAGGGTAATTCATCCCAGCTCCACAGAGACAGAAGATCCTGAGCTTGGAACCTTCACAGACCTCACTATATAGTTCTCTCTTCATCTGGCTGTACGTCTGTCTCGTTTGTCACAACCGTTAGTAAACAGATAAGTATGTTTCCCTGAGTTTTAGCAAATCATCCAGTCCAAGCAGGAGGAGGTTATGGGAATTTCTGACTTGTGGCCACGTTGGGCAGAAGTTGTGGCTCATCTGGAGACCTACAACTTGTGACTGGCATCTGAAGCAGGCTGAGGCAATCTTGTGAGACTGAGCTCTTCACCTATAGGATCTGATGCTGCCTCCAGGTAGAGAATGAAGTGAAATAGAGGAACATCCAGCTGGTGTTGCAGAAAGTGCTTGGTGGGGGAATCCCACCCACAGCAGGAGTCAGAAGTGCCGTAATTGCTGTGGTCATGTACGAGTAACGGAGAAACCCATGGTGGTGGGGTGGGGAGGTAAGGAGGGAGAAACAGTCAAACAGTCATCTCAGAACAATGTCCCTCTCCTCCCCATGTTTCTTCACATTATCTTTCGTCTATATCTATGTCCAAATTTCCCCTTTTTAAAAAGATGCCAATCATTTTGGATTAGGGTCTACTCTAATGGTTGCGCTTCAACCTCTGTAGTTATTTCCAAAAAAGTTCACATTTTAAGGTATGGAGAGGGGGTTAGGACATTAACATGTGAATTTGGGGGCAACACAATTCAGTCCCAAACACCAGCCACACTGGTGTGAGGTCTAACGATTTCTCTTGGCAGCCCAACCGTTTTCAACATCCTTCTCCAGTAGGCAAATATTCCTAATATAATCCAAACCTTCTCTTGTCACAGTTTAAATTCATCTCCTTTCATTCTCTTAAGATATCAATATTCTCTCCATTCTTCTTTGAGCCTTAAGCTTTTGACTCTCCTTGTAGCTGAAAAACCAGCCCCCCTCCCCCCAGATTAAAGGACACAAAGAAAGGCAACTGAGAAGTAAGATTGGGGTGGGTGATATTCAAATCATCGTCTTTAGTTCATAATGTGAGCGAGATGCTAAGATGCTGTCAAGGACTAGAAAAGGAAGGTATGTTCATGGCTGTGGTTCAGAAGCCTGAGAGCTTGGTTTAAAAATAGGTGAACTGAAATAAACACTGAGAGCTACTGAGATGGCACCGAAATAGAGTGGTAATTGATCTAATGTAACTTTTCCCTCAGATAACATCATTATTTGTGAAATTATGTCAGTGTTGCTGCTGCCAAGTCAGCAAGCACTTACAGGACGTGACTTCTAATTTAAGAATTGGACTATTTTAGGCTCATCTCCGAAGACAGTGGGAAGTCAGTGGACTCCCAGTAGCCAGTCTTCTGGAAAGGCTGGTTTGCACTTGAAGTTTGCAACATTGAAGTGTCGGGGAGGTGTCCTGACCAGGCGGTCCTTGGAAGAAGGACTCCCTGCACAGCTTTAGGGAGTGTAACTGGAAGATGATCTCCAGCTATCAGCTCTTTCTGGGTCAGTCCCAGCTCGAGATTCAGGTCCCCGGTCAGCCCACAGACTATGATTTAGTGAAGCAGGGGTATGACCTAAGATCTCATTGGGGTCATTCTGATGTCACCCAGCACTTGCTCCATAGCTAAGACATGCCTGCATTGTGATTCCATGTCTTACCACCCCTATCTCCAACCTGCTTCTTTCCCAGGTGTTGATTCCTAATAAACACCTTGTAGCCCAGGCTCCCGGAGATGACACCCCACTCCAGTGCTCTTGCCTGGAAAATCCCATGGACGGAGGAGCCAGGAAGGCTGCAGTCCATGGGGTCGCTAAGAGTCGGACAAAACTGAGCGACTTCCCTTTCACTTTTCACTTTCATGCATTGGAGAAGGAAATGGCAACCCACTCCAGTGTTCTTGTCTGGAGAATCCCAGGGATGGGGGAGCCTGGTGGGCTGCCATCTATGGGGTCACACAGAGTCGGACATGACTGAAGCGACTTAGCAGCAGCAGCAGCAGCCCAGGCTCCAAGCCAGCATCTGCTTCTAGAAGATCTGACCTGCCACAGCTGCCTTGGCAGTTTCCAAGGTGGATTCATGTTTCCAACTGGGTCTGCTGTGCTCCTGAAAGAGAGAGGGGGAAGTTGTCCCTTCAGGCCCTCATGGAGCTGGCTGAAGGATGCTTTTGTAGAGAGGAACTAAAAAGCCTCTTGATGAAAGTGAAAGTGGAGAGTTAAAAAGTTGGCTTAAAGCTCAACATTCAGAAAATGAAGATCATGGCCTCCGGTCCCATCACTTCATGGGAAATAGATGGGGAAACAGTGGAAACAGTGTCAGACTTTATTTTTCTGGGCTCCAAAATCACTACAGATGGTGACTACAGCCATGAAATTAAAAGACGCTTACTCCTTGGAAGGAAAGTTATGACCAACCTAGATAGCATATTCAAAAGCAGAGACATTACTTTGCCAACAAAGGTTCGTCTAGTCAAGGCTACGGTTTTTCCTGTGGTCATGTATGAATGTGAGAGTAGGACTGTGAAGAAGGCAGAGCACCGAAGAATTGATGCTTTTGAACTGTGGTGTTGGAGAAGACTCTTGAGAGTCCCTTGGACTGCAAGGAGATCCAACCAGTCCATTGTGAAGGAGATCAGCCCTGGGATTTCTTTGGAAGGAATGATACTAAAGCTGAAACTCCAGTACTTTGGCCACCTCATGTGAAGAGTTGACTCATTGGAAAAGACTCTGATGCTGGGAAGGATTGGGGGCAGGAGGAGAAGGGGACGACAGAGGATGAGATGGCTGGATGGCATCACTGACTCGATGGACGTGAGTCTGAGTGAACTCCGGGAGTTGGTGATGGACAGGGAGGCCTGGCGTGCTGCGATTCATGGGGTCGCAAAGGGTCGGACACGACTGAGCGACTGATCTGATCTGATCTGATCTGAAGTGGAAGAATCTCCTTTTTAAAAATTTTTTATTGAACTACAGTTGATGTACAAGGTGTTAATTTCTGCTGCATAGCAAAGTGATTCAGTTATACATATATATTCTTTTTCATTATAGTTTATTACAGAATATTGAATATAGTTCCTTATGCTGTACAGTAGGACCTTGTTTGTCCAGTCTATTTATGCTAGCTTGCACCAGCTAAGATTAAATTTCCAATCCATCTCTCCCCTCAACACCCGAGCAACCACAAGTCTCTTCTCAGTGTCTATGAGTCTATTTCTTAGATAGTTTCATTTGTGTCATATTTTAGATTCCGCATATAAGTGATATCATATGGTATTTGTTTTTCCCTCTTTGGCTTACTTCACTTAGTATGATTATCTCTAGGTTCTTCCGGGTTGCTGCAAATGACATTATTTCATTCTTTTTTGATGACTGAGTAGTCTTCCATTGTATCAGTAGTACAGTAGTATTCCATTCCATTCCACGTATATATATATGCAGTGAAGTGAAGTGAAAGTCACTCAGTCGTGTCCAACTCTTTGCAACCCCATGGGCTATACAGTCCATGGAATTCTCTAGGCCAGATTACTGGAGTGGGTAGCCTTTCCCTTCTCCAGGGGATCTTCCCAACCCAGGGATCAAACCCAGGTCTCCTGCATTGCAGGTGGATTCTTTACCAGCTAAGCCACAAGGGAAGCCCATATATATATATATATATATATATATATATATATATATATATATACACACACACACACACACACATATATATACACATACATACATACATATATAGATATCATACTTTCTTTATTAACTGGAAGAATCTTATAAATCATTTAAAAATATATTTGGCTTACACAAAGTAAAGTACACGTGGAAAAACTGTTAGAAAGGATAGCCATTTCTTTATTCAGAATTAATTTTTCAGCATTGCAGGGTTCCAGGCATTATTCTCAGTACCAGCACCATGGTGAATAAGACAGACAAGGATTCTCGGAATTAGGTTCTATGGGAGAGAGGCAATATGCAAATAAATATGTTAATGAGAAAGTATAGATATTAAATACATGAGGAAAATAAAATGGGGAATGGTAGCCGGTGACTGAGGTATGGGAAGAGTCTTCCAATGAAGTGGCCTGGGAAGATGTCTGGAGGAGGTGGCAGTGATGTGGAGAAATGAAGGACAAAGAAGATCCAGGCTTCTGCAGATAAAACTCAACCTGTTGAAATGGAAAGGATTCACAAGTTCCTGCTGAAAGCTCAGATGAATCCATGGCATCATCTAATAGATGGAGGGGACCACCTTGCTTATCTGAGATGATCAGCTGCACCTCCGACCATCCCTGACGGCCTCCATAGAGGCTGCATCCAGGGTTAGATGGACCATAGAAATTTAACTCAGGATGGAAATTGATCTTTGAAGTTCTTCTTCATCCTCACATTAGATTTTTATCCAAAACCAGTGAGGAAAATGGCTCAGTTGCTCCCTTGGTTTATGTTGTAGGTCACAGATGGCATGGCACCCGATTAGCAGGCATTTAAACAATCCCTTATCATCTTTTCAGGGCTTTCATGCTTGATTTTTTAAAAACTTTGTCCAATTCTCAGCAACCCGATTTTAAAGGTCATTATATTACCTGCAGCGATGAATCAAGGGACAAGGTGACTTCTCATCCAGGGAGGCTTCTTCGTCGTGTGCTGTCATTTCCATGCCCTGTAGATTTGATGCTGATCTGGGTTTTAAAAAGACACTTCCATTTCAACATAGTATTCTTTGGGGAAAAAGACTGCCTTCTCTTCCAACACTCAGCCTTACCTTCTCATCAAAGGAAGCTTTTGCACTGCGTTTGTCTCACTCATATCTGGGAGAACAGCTGCACACTCACAAGCTCTACTCCAGCTGAAGAGCCGAGGACTTCATTGTAATCACCTTGTTGAAATATTTGGAACTGTATAGCAAGAGACTGGTTCTGTGTTGCCATAATTTATGATAAAAGCCTGAATAAATCCCCAGACATGGATTTCCTATAAAACCCTTCCTTGTGAAATTTTGTTGCACTGCAAAATGAAAAGAAGACGGGGAAGAAGAGAGAGAAAGGGGTAGGGGTAGGGGGAAGCCTGCAAGATGTATATAAATCTCCAAGGGTGCTGTTTCTATTCATCGCATTTACTGTAAAGACAGGGGTTTTATTTGGATGGAAAAAGAATGAACCATGATGGTTTTCAGAGTCTAATATAGAGCTTGCTTGAAGCATTTTCCTCTGCTATTTCTGCTTCCTCAAGATCACCAGAATATGGAAGGAGGAAAGATACTTTCTGCTGCTAAGTCACTTCAGTCGTGTCCGACTCTGTGTGGCCCTATAGATGGCAGCCCACCAGGCTCCCCCCGTCCGTGGGATTCTCCAGGCAAGAACACTGGAGTGGGTTGCCATTTCCCTGTCCAATGCATGAAAGTGAAAAGTGAAAGGGAAGTCGCTTAGTCGTGTCCAACTCCCCGCGACCCCATGGGCCACAGCCCGCCAGGCTCCTCCGTCCATGGGATTTTCCAGGCGAGAGTACTGGAGTGGGGTGCCATCACCTTCTCTGATACTTTCTATCAACCCTGAAAAGTTCTGTATTGGGATGGTCATCAGGGGACGGAGTGAAACCTTCTTTTTGTGCCTTTTGCTGGGGACATTCATTGATCAGTCTGTGAAAGTATAGTTGTACAATATAGCTGCATCAGAAGTATATGTTCGTTATCCAAAATTATACTATATGGGGTTGGGTAGTGGGGAGGGCAAGAGTTGAGAGACAGAGGGGACAGAAAGGAAGGGAGAGAGGGAGGGAGGGAGGGAAGGAGGAGAAGGAGACCAGGGAAGAGGAGAGAGAATCTTTTTTTCTTTTTTTAAAATATAAATTTATTTATTTTAATTGGAGGCTAATTACAATATTGTATTGGTTTTGCTATACATTGACATGAATCCGCCACAGGTGTACATGTGTTCCCCATCCTGAACCCCCCACCTCTTTTAAATCACATACATCACTTCAACCTCCATCCCTCTCACAGTCCCAGAAAGCAGAAGATGGAAAATCTGATGCTACAGATCCCTCCTCTCATCCCTTTGCGTCTCATAGTACAAGTGTTTCCCTGTGCTGAGGGCCAGGCTGCTGTTTATAGTCAGCAGGGTTTGCTTAAACAGAACTCATCCTTTTCATCACTTGCTCAGCCCAAGTCTGTTCAAGATGGACGAAAAATGGACTCAGTTGGACTTACTGAGACATCTGCTTCTTTACAGCATGGGTAACTTAAGAGGAGTTTTAAGGGACATTTTTTACTCTCTGGGACTGTTTCTTTGGAATCTAACTGCCTCTTATGAGCCTTGTCTATCAGGGTCCTCCTAACTGAGCAGGTAGAGGATGAGAATTCTGGAGGAGACAAAATTTATTCATCAATTATTCACCAAATAATTACTGAGAATCTTCTCTGTGCTGGGCACTGTGCTGAGCTGGGAGGATTTTACATGATGATGCTAAGAGAAGTTTCTCACTGCTCTTTTCATGTAACCTCAGGATTTTAAAGCTGAAAAGATCCTGAGAGGATATCATCTATCAAAAACAATGCTGAGCAACACTTTATACACAAGAACTGCTTCAGGGAAAATAAACATGTTTACCATCTACATTCTTTTGGTTCATTCAAAGCAAACTCAAGATGGAATCGTTTTATTAAGTTCTTTGGCAGGAAGGGAGACTTTCTCACAACTTGGAGTTGTGAGTTTACTTACTCAATTGAATGGATGGCCATCAGTAAAAGGTCTGGCCTTTCTCTTTGGCCCTTGAAATGCAAATATTTGGACATCTGATATACTAAATATTAAATATCAATATTTGAGAAGTAGCCCTGTGGAGTTGACTTTCAAATTGTTGACTTTGAAGTTAGACTATAAATCCCAGAGTTTAGGCCGGGCACATGGCCCACAGGCTGTGGTTACTCATCCAAGAGCTAGTGAATGGAACTCCATGATCGGCATCCATCCTCTACCATGCAGTGTGCAATAGCTGGGGCCCTCTCCTGGGTTAGGTATCTGTTTCTTTCTTTAAAAAACAAAACAAAACAAAACAAAACAACTCTTTTCATTGCAAACAACCAAAAGAAAAACTTATGCCATAAAAGGTGGAGGTATAAAATCTCACATGAGTTCAAAAGCCTAGATGTTAGTATCAGGCATGGCAGAAATCAGGTGCTCCAGTCATTTAATTGGTATTCCACTTTTTACTTCCCACTCCACTGCTTTCTTCTCTTATGATTTTACTCCTAGGTAAGCTCTCTCTGTGCTCACCCACAGCCTACCAAGT
Source organism: Bubalus bubalis (assembly GCF_019923935.1). NCBI lineage: Eukaryota > Metazoa > Chordata > Mammalia > Artiodactyla > Bovidae > Bubalus > Bubalus bubalis. The sequence goes on from NC_059180.1 coordinate 26,751,520, forward strand.
AGGAGCCAAGCCTCCCAAATACAAGTCCAGTAGAAAAGAGTTGCCTCTCTCTATATAACACCTGCCCTAGTTCTGGAATTAGAGCTTTTTGGGGCTCTGCCTAGCCTTGAATTAGTCTCAGTGGTCTGATTGGTCAAAATAGGTCTTTTGGTCACAATTATGGCCAGATCCATGCAAAATATATGGACAGAGACTGATGAAGAGTGATTCCCTAAGGAGAATTGGATTGCTATTATTGGATAAAAGGGCATACTCCTGAAAATGCAAATAAAGACTCTCTGCCATCCTTCCTATCTATCTTGCTGTTCATCTATCCATCTTTCATCCATTTATTCATCCATCCATCCATTCATTCAACCATCCACCTACATATATATCCATCCACCTACCCACTTAGTCATTCAGATAACTAGCTATTTGGTGACTGTTCTTCCCTTTACTACATAAAACAAACTTTCAGTTCATGACATATCTTGGGAGTTCAAAAACTACTTTTTAAATGCATTTTATCTTATTCTCACTTTACACGTAATGAAAAGGTGGATCACAATAGCTCACGTCAGAGCTGGGATCTGCACCCATACCTCCCAAACATATTTTTCCCAGAAAGATGTTGCCTCATCCACTGGGGAGTAAGACAAACATATTTAAATTATTGACTAAACATAATGGCATAGTGGTAAAGGTGTACTTATCTGTGGTTTTATTAACCAGTGCTCATTTTCATCCAGAATCGTATTCATCTTTTCAAAAGAAAAGTTTATTCTCATTATAATGCCATGTCGCAGCAAAAAAAAAAAAAAAAAAAAAAAAAAGTAAATAACAATTTTAATGTCAAAAAGTAGGTACATTTTGTTATTGTGCTTAACTCTAATGCATGAAGCTATTATCCAAACTATTGAAATATGCCTCAAAATACATGTGTCTTAATAAGACTTTAGTGATTATCATGATACTGGTGGAGAGAATTAGAATACAGGGCATCTGGAACACTCTCCATGAGAAAAATTTTACTAAAGACCCAACAAAGTTAAGGCTATGGGGATGGAAGGTAGAGTGGTCAACCATATGTTCACCATCATCTTTATATGTACATGGACACACACTATCTTCTTTGCCAAGTTTAAATGCCTTATAAGCCCAAGCTTATTTGATACTTGTTCTATTTGGATTATAAATGTGTTATGGTGTTTTGTGCTTAGGGGTTCCTGGATAGGAGTATAGCATGGAATTTATGATTGACTGTTGATTTCTTTACACTGTTTAAAGGCAAAAGAAGAAAAATGACTGGGAGTTGGGACTCTTGGGTTCATTCATTTGCTCAATAAATGTTAACTGAGTACCTACAATGTGCCAAGCACTGTCCTAGGACACAACAGTGAGTGAATCAAACAGACTCAAATCCTTTCCCTCCTGGAACTTAGACAATTCAATGCCAGATTCTGTCATTAAGGAATAATTTATACTTTGATGCATCACTTGCTTCTGTGGGCTTCTGTTTTTCTGCTTGAGCTATGAGAGGTGAACGAACTCAACACCAAGCAAAAGAAAATAAGTAAGTAAGTGAAGTCACTCAGTCGTGTCCGACTCTTTGCGACCCCACGGACTGTAGCCTACCAGGCTCCTCTGTCCATGGGATTTTCCAGGCAATAGTACTGGAGTGGATTGCCATTTCCTTCTCCAGAGGATCTTCCCGACCCAGGGATCAAACCCGGGTCTCCCACATTGTAGACAGACGCTTTACCATCTGAGCCACCAGGGAAGCAACGGCTTAAAAGACTAAGCTGGGGAAAAGGAAAACTCACAGAGGACAGAATGCTTCTGCCCAAATACTGAGAAAGATGTTCTGCTTATGAGCAAGGATAATTGGTCTGTGTGGCTCCCAAGGATAGAATAAGGATTATTGGAGACAGAGCTGAATTACTTACAAGGAGCTCAGAAGGTGGTGAGACCTTTGTTACCAAAAGTGTATAAGAAGAGGAAAGGAACTTGGCTGGAATGTGGGAGAAGTATCAACCTTCTAAAAACTCTCTCAAATATGGGGGGACACATGTACACCTATAGTCAATTCATGCTGATGTATGGCAAAAACCATCACAATATTGTAAAGTAATTATCCTCCAATTAAAATAGATAAATTAATTTTAAAAACATTAGTGTATAAGCATAATTAATAGTGCCCTCAGCCATCTTGGCACTGCACTATTTGGCAAGTATTGCAAGAAACATGGAGGCCATGTTTCTTGCAATACAAGAAGAGAAGGAAGGAGGAGGCCTCTTAATTAATTGGCCCGGAGTGATGTGGATCACTCCTGCTTACAGCCCAATAGCTGTAAAAAGTTGTTATTTTTTAGTCACTAAGTTGTGTCCAGCTCTTTGCAACTCCATGGACTGCAGCACGCCAGATTTCCCTGTCCTTCACTATCTCCCAGAGTTTGCTCAAACTAATGGCCAGTAAATCGATGATGCCATCCAACCATCTCATTCTCTGTCACCCACTTCTCCTCCTGCCCTCAATGTTTCCCAGCATCAGGATCTTTTCCAATGAGTCTGCTTTTCGCATCAGGTTGCCAAAATATTGGAGCTTCATCTTCAGCCTCAATCCTTCCAATGAATATTCAGGACTGATTTCCTTTAGGATTGACTGGTTTGATCTCCTTTCAGTCCAAGGGAATCTCAAGAGTCTTCTCTGACACCAGGATTTGAAAGCATCAGTTCTTTCGTGCTCAGTCTTCTTTATGTTTCAACTCTCACATCCATACATGACTTCTGGAAAAACCATAGCTTTGACTCTGCAGACCTTTGTTGTAAAAATAATGTACTGCTTTTTAATATGCTGTCTAGGTTTATCATAGCTTTTCTTTCAAAGAGTGAGCATCTTTTAATTTTGTGGCTGCAGTCACCAACCACTGTGATTTTGGAGCCCAAGAAAATAAAATCTGCCACTGTTTCCATTGTTTCCTCATCTATTTGCCATGAAGTGATGAGACCGGATGCCATGATCTTCATTTTTTGAATGCTGAGTTTTAAGCCAGATTTTTCACTCTCTTCTTTCACCCTCATCAAGAGGCTCTTTAGTTCCTCTTTGCTTTCTGCCATTAGAGTGACATCATCTGTATATCTGAGGTTGTTGATAGTTCTCCTGACAATCTTGATTCCAGCTTGTGAATCATCTAGCCCTGCATTTCACACAATGTACTCTGCATATAAGTTAAATAAGCAGAGGAACAACATACAGCCTTGCCGTACTCCTTCCCCAATTTTGAACCAGTACATTGTTTCACGTCCAGTTCATATCAGGTCACACAAGGCTGTGATCCATGCGATCATTTTGGTTAGCTTTCCGTGATTATGGTTTTCATTCTGGAGGCTGTGGGATTACAGTTCTTGCTTCTTTTGCCTGCCCTCTGATGGATAAGGATAAGAGGATTGTGCAAGCTTCCTGATGGGAAGGACTGGCTGTTGGGAAAATGGTCTTGCTCTGGTGGTTGGGGCCATGCTCAGTAAATAATCCAATTGTCTGCTAATGGGTGTGGCTGTGCTCCCTCCTTGTTAGTTGTTTGGCCTGAGGTGACCCAGTCCTGGAGTTGACAAGCTCTTTGGTAGGGCTACTGGTGACCTCCAAGAGGACTTGTGCCAACATGCGCCTCCTATGACTGCTGCTGCCAGTGCCCCTGTCCTCACAGCAGGCCACTGCCAGCCTCGCCTCCACTGGAGACCCTCAGATGCTCACAGGCGGGTCTGGCTCAGCCTCTTGTGGTGTCCCTGTTCCTTTCCCCTGGGTCCTGGTGTGCACAAGATTTTGTTTGTGTCCTCCAAGAATCTCTGTCTCCCCCAGTCCCATGGAAATTTGCTAATCAAATCCCACTGTCCTTCAAAGTCAGATTCCCTGGAGATTCCCAATCCATTTGCTAGATTCCCAGTTTGGGGAGTTTGATGTGGGGCCTAGAAATTTCACCACAGTGTGAGAACTTCTTTGGTATTATAATCAGTTATGTGGTCCAAAACAAATAACAACAAAAGCAGGGAGATATAGTAGAGAACATGAGTATACAGTGAGATTGTCTTGGTCAACTAAAATTTTGTAAAAATGGAGAAAATTGCAGCAATACCTATTTTAGAGAGTTAAGAATTAAATGAGCTAAAGTGAATTAGTTCATTTAATCTTGTACCATCCTATGACTGACATTTTAAAAAAATGAGCCTTTCTTTCAACCTCTTTCTCTTTTTATCATCTTCAAAGACTACGTGGTAGCTGGCAGGACCAGTTGGAAGGATGCTCTAGAGAAGCCCTGGGAGGAGCCATGAAGGGGCTGATCCTATATGGACATATTCCCACACTTTCACTTGTTGCCAAAAACTCCATCATTAGAGCCATTCACTGCCACTTTTCACAGCTCTAGGCTTGGAGTAGCTAGGGCATGACAGATCAGGAGAGTGGATATGGGAAGTCCAGGTGGGACACTGTTTTAGTGACAATCTCAGGGCAACCCTGAGCAGGGGAGAGGCAGCATGTCTCAAAGACCCACCATCTGTGGCCTTGCTGGTACTATATACGTAGTCAGAAAGGCTGTATCCCCTTGGTGGGACATCCTAGGTGCAGGCTGCCCATCTGAATTTGAAATGAATTCAATTTAGCCTTGTGTAATTGCTTATTTGATTCCTGACTATGACACGCAGTTAGGAGGGAAATTGATATTCTGTCGTCTCTTTTCCAATAAACCAAACTCTAGGTACTTCGTGGCAGCTGGGCCACCTGCTCTTCTATAGAGAAATTAGTGAGCACAGGAGTCTGAAATGGTTGAATAATATAGGCAGTCAAGGGTATATGCCTGAACCTCCTTTTCCCTAGTGAATACAATAGACCTCTTTTTGGAAAGTATTTAGGATGGCTTCCTGCTTTAGAAATATGAATTCTCTCACTTGTTAGTGAAAACTCATTTATGTTCAAGGTCATTTTTTAAAAATTTCCAACAATGTAGGAGCCTGGAGACATCCCCAGTAAATCATAAAAAGCCTTGCAGTTCTAAGTATAGGAAAATATATTTGTTATCTCATGGCTACCCAATGCCTTCTTTATCCAAGTCTGTATATGACCCCTGCATTCTGGATGATGCCCACAGAACTGAGAAAGGGGAGCCCATTCAAGCTAAGAGGATACGAATCAGGTGAATGGGACGGGACTTGACAAAGGTTCCCAGAAGGTGGTGGAAGGATCCGTGAGCACCTTAAGTCTCATTAATGAAAGAATAAAATCCATAAGAGCTTAAATGGAGGGCTTAAATGTCAATATCCACAGATCCTGAGACTTCCACGTATATTGGGTAGATGGTATCTAGGTGATAACCCCATGATGAGGCGAGAAAAGTGTAAGTGCTAAGCCATACAGCAGAGCTTCCTAATGGGGGGATTTTGTCCTTCCTCCCAGAGGACACTTGATAAGATGAAGGCATTTTTGGTTGGACCTGAAGGGTTACTACCAGCATCTAGTGAGGTGTGGCCAGGGATGCTGGCAGGCATCCTACCACACACAGCTGCCCACAGGATAGGATCACCTGGCCCATGGTGTTCACAGGGCTGAGAAACTGCCCCCCAGAGCAAGGGGCCAGACCCAAGACACTGCCTTGTTTTGAGATGTAGAGTCGGCAACTTGAAAAAGGTTATCTCTTCTGGCCTTGGGAAAACTTATATGCTGAGTCAAGAAAGATAAACTATTCTTACTTCAGATCACAAATCACATCACACTCCTCTGTTCAAAATCCTCTGCTGGCTTCCTATTATTTTTAGGAAAAAATCCAAAATACATAATACAGCCTGCAGGGTCCTGTGTAAATATTTTTCTCATTTTCTGCAGTAAGGATGAAAAAGCCAGAACTTAGGCAAGGGACACCGATCAGGGCAACCCCTCATCAATGTCGAGTTAATGAAAAATGTCAAGAAAGGATGGCTAAAAATAATCTGTTGTTCCCATACTTGCAGGCGAGGCTGGGAAGATGGAGTGATAGTAAATGGATCTCACACGTGGAGACTGTCAGGGTCATTACTAGTTTGATTCTCAAAAAGCAATAAATGTCTCACTTAAAAAAAAAAAGACATACTCAGATGTAACTAACGCAAAGATGAGAGAGGAGAGTCACTTAGACATCTTTCCTCTTCTGTCCTTGATTAAGAGGCAGAACATCGTTTTTGGTTTCACATAAGAGTTCTTGGGGGCCTGGGGAAGATGGCTGATGGAGAATTTCAGGAGAGGGGGCTGATGGCTCCTATTCTTTAGGAAAGATATCTATCACTCTGCCCAGCTTCTCTTGGGGATTTAGGTTTGTCTTTCTTTAGCATAATGTTGCTGAGACTAAACTGAAGGCCGCCTGGTCTCACCTGAGTTGCACACTGCTCCTCCCTTTGCCTGCTGGGCACCTGTTATGCTGGACTTCTGCAGGGCCTTGAGCATCAAGCTTCCTCTTCCTATAAGTTTTTCCTTTAGCTTGCGTTCCGGATTTTGCCCCTGTTTCTCTTACACACACACACACTGCATCATTTACTCTTGTTCATCTCTCTCATCTCAGATCAAATATTGTATCTGGAGAAATTTCCCTGGCTCCCCGTGATTTGGCTCAGTTTCCTTTTTCATGCATTCCTGTGCCTCTCTTGTCACTCTTATATGAATGGTGTATTCAGTATGCTCATGTAATTTCCCCCCCACCTTTTGATGAGTAGCTCTATGAAGATAAAGGTCAGAGCTGTACCTCCATGCACTGTACAAAGCCATCCAGCCAGGGCACAGCCAGGGCACAGCCAGGGGCTGAAGGCTATGAACGGTCTGCTGGCCTGGTCAGCCTTGGCGGTCACTCTCACTGTGCAACCCCAGCGCCCAGCACAGTGCCTGGTGCAGAGCAGGCCCCCAGGAATTGTGGACTGATGGATGTGTCTTGCCAAAAGTTTTACTTTAGTTTCCAGGTTCGAAAGATTTGTTAACAAAAGAAACCACTCATTACACACAAATAAAAAAGTTTAATATTTAATTGAGGATTATTTAATTTAATTTCAATACACAGTTATTAAAAGAAAAGAGAAATAGAAACACCAGAGAACAGTAACAGCACATACACCACCAAATTGGGCTGACCAACATCCAGACTTAAAACAGCATTCTGGGAAGTTGCGAGTAACCACCATCTGGAGTCCCAGTTGGGAAAAGGTCCCTGGCAGTGAGTCCACTCCATGAGTGAGACTTTAAACTGGAGTTTTGGGGTTCCTGTCTATAATCCCAGGCTGCAAACTGATATCATTATCAGTTTGTGAGAAAAATGCAACTCTGGCTTTACTTTAACCTTTTAACAATGCTGTTTGTTTCACCTTGTGAGTCTTAGGATTTTGTTAGACCCCAGAGGAGATGGACCAGACCCTCAGGGGCTTTCTTATTCAAAGTGCTGCCTGACATGCTGTGATTCCCGGCAGGCAGGCATGGAATCCAGGCAGTGTCCAGGCAGGTCAGAAGCAGGTCAGAGGCCTGCTCTCCTGCTTCTGAAGCCTCCATTTTACTTTCCCTACTAGTCAGGCTCAGGAGAGTTGAGGCTGAAGAGTATAGGAAGAAAATAACACAAGCTGTCCTCTTAATTCTGTAAGTCAAATAACAATTTCAGATAGCCAATAGAAATAAAGTGATCAAAGAAACAAGGAGGGGGTTAAAGAAGGCAGCAATTTTTGAGAAGTAGGGCATTTAGTAAAGAAAACGTCCCACCATGAATGAGAAGTATATTTTTGTACATCAACTCCTACATCCATTAACTTATTGGCAAAAATAGTAGTAACAACAGAACGTTCATAGGTGCCATTATGTTTGCTATGAAATTTTGCAAATGGTTCCTTGCAAAATCTTAGGTAAGGATTCTGAGGGGAAGTTAATATTGGGAAAAGAAAAAGTAGGGAATAACATTTGAGTCTGCAGTACTTGAATTCTCATGGTGGTGGGGGGCTTCCCCAGTGGCTCAGCAGTAAAGAATCTGCCTGCAATACAGGAGATACAGGGTCAATCCCTGGGTCAGGAAGATCCCCTGGAGGAGGGCATGGCAACCCACTCCAGTATTCTTGCCTGGAGAATCCCATGGGCAGAGAAACCTGGCAGCTATAGTCCATAGAGTTGCAGAGAGTTGGACATGACTAAAGCGACCAAATATGCATGCGCACTTGGGGAGGAGGGAAGTAATAGGTGGTCCCTTTCCAACCTGTGTTAGGCTGCTGGAAAAAGGAGCTCCTAATTGATACAGAAGTAGTATCTACACCTACTGGTTAAAATACATATAAATTGAGGGGCTATTTCAGAAAACATATTAAAGGATTTAGGGAAGATAGTCCATTCACAAGTTGGTAGAATTCTCCAATTAGCAGGATTCCCAAACATGAGACCTTGGTCCACATGAAAGTGAAAGCGAAATTCACTCAGTTGAGTCCGACTCTTTGCAACCCCATGGACCATAGTCCATGGAATTTCCAGGCCAGAATACTGGAGTGGGTAGCCCTTCCCTTGGCCCACATAGCACTCCCTCAGTAGCTTTGTCACAGTCTATCAGTAAGTGGGTACAACTATTAAAGTAACACATGAAATTGGCACATAATGCTTGTGTTCAAGGCTTGAGCTATATCTTTACCAGTGATGTGCAATCTAGCATATTGATAAATTTTGTCCCTAGAAAGTCAAAGTTAAGAAAGGACAGACCTTTTGTTGGACAGGTGAAGTTATCCTGAGTTGAGGTGCAGCCCATGTTTCTCTAGCTGAAGATTACCCAAGAGCTTTCTTCATATTTTTCTTTAAAAAATTTTGTAAATTAATTAATTTATTTTAATTGGAGGATAATTACTTTACAATATTGTGATGGTTTTTGCCATATATCAACATGAATTGGCCACAGGTGTACATGCATCCGTGACACACATATTTTTCTTTTAATTGTAGCATACCCTTGCGGTTGAGGCATGAATGACAATCCACTTTATAGTTAGGCTTTCAAGAATAATCTATTTATGAGAATAACAGGGGTTAATGGCACATATTTCCATGTTTCCTGTTGGATATTATCAGTAATACAGTATTATCCTTCCTCTGAGAAGTCACATCAGCAGATATGGGAAGATGGTTTCCTTCACACAGACTTCAGCTCCAATTGCATGTATTTCATTTGTGGATCCAAACCCTCCATCGCCTCTAATTGTAAATAAGGTGGGTTGCTGTTGTTCAGTCACTAAGTTGTGTCCAGCTCTTTGTGACCACATGGACTGCAGCATGCCAGGCTTCTCTGTCCTTCACTATCTCCCAGAGTTTGCTCAAACTCATGTCCGCTGAATTGCTGATGCACTCCAACTGTCTCATCCTGTCACCCCCTTTTCTTCTGCCCCCAATCCTTCCCAACATCTGGGTTTTTTCAGAGAGTCAGCTCTTCCCATCAGGGGCCCAAAGTATTGGAGCTCCAGCGTCAGTCCTTCCAATGAATATTCAGGGTTCATTTCCTTTAGGATTGACTGGTTGATTTCCTTGCGTCTGAGGGTCTTGCAAGAGTCTTTTCAAGCACCACAGTTCAACAGATTCAATTCTTCGGCACTCAACATTCTTTAGGTCCAACTCTTACATCCATACATGACTACTGGAAAAACCATAGCTTTGACTATACAGATCTTTGTCAGAAAAAGTAATGTCTCTGCCCTTGAATACACAGTCTACGTTTGTCATAGCTTTTCTTCCAAAGAGCAAGCATCTTTTAATTTCGTGGCTGTAGTCACCATCCACAGTGATTTTGGAGCCCAGAAAAATAAAATCTGACAGTGTTTCCATTTTTCTCCCATCTATGACTGGATGCTATGATTTGAGTTTTTTGGTTGTTGAGTTTTAAGCCAACTTTTTAACTCTCCTCCTTCACATTCATTAAGAGGTTCTTTAGTTCCTCTTTGCTTTCTGCCATTAGAGTGATATCATCTGTGTATCTGAGGTTGTTGATATTTCTCTGGGCAATCTTGATTCCAGCTTGTGATTCACTAAGTCCTGCACTTCGCATGATGTACTCTCATAGAAGTTAAATCAGAAGGGTGACAATATACAGCCATGTCATACTCCTTTCCCAGTTTTGAACTAGTCCATTGTTTCATGTATGGTTCCAACTGTTGCTTCTTGTCCTGCATACAGGTTTCTCATAAGACAGGTAAGATGGTCTGGTATTCCCATGTCTTTAAGAATTTTCCACAGTTTGTTGTGATCCACACAGTCAAAGGCTTTAGGGCAATCAATGATGTAGAGTAGAATTTATTTATTTTTTATTTTTTTGGCATTCCCTTTTTCTATGATCCAACAGATATTGGTAATTTGATCTCTGGTTCCTCTGCCTTTCCTAATTCCAGCTTGTATTTTGGAAGCTCTTGGTTGACATAGTGTTGAAACCGAGCTTGAAGGATTTTGAGCATTATCTTGCTAACATGTGAAATAAGCACAATTGCATGGTACTTTGAACATTCTTTGGCACTGCTGTTCTTTGGGATTGGAGTGAAAGGACTTGATTTAGTTCATACCTGTATGGCCTGAGCTTCCACTGTGGCTCAACAGTAAAGAATCTTCCTGCAATGCAGGAGCCATTGGAGGTGCGGGTTTGATCCCTGGGCTGGGAAGATCCCCTGGAGGAGAGCATGGCAACCCACTCCAGTATTCTAGCCTGGAGAATTCCATGGACGGAGGAGCTTGGAAAGCTACACTCTACAGTGTCAAAGAGAGTTGGACATGACTGGAGTCACTGAGTACACATAAGCACCCTAAGTATCCTGGTGGTTTTTCCTACTCTCTTCAATTTAATCCTGAGTTTTGGAGTAAGGAGTTCATGACCTGAGCCACAGTCAGCTCCAGGTCTTGTTTTGGTGACTGTATACAGCTTCTCCACCTTCAGCTGCAAGGAATACAATCAATCTGATTTCAGTGTTGACCATCTGATGATGTCCACATGTAGAGTCATCTCTTGTGTTGTTGGAAGAGGATGTTTTCTATGACCAGTATGTTCTCTTGGCAAAACTCTGTTAGCCTTTGTCCTGCTTCATTTTGTACTCCAAGTTCAAACTTGCTTTTTACTCCAGGTATCTCTTGATTTCCTGATTTTGCTTTCCAATCACCTATGATGAAAATCACATCATTTTCTGGTGTTCTAGAAGGTTTTGGAGTTATTCATAGAATTTTTCAACTTCAGCTTCTTCAGTGTTAGTCGTTGGGGTATAGACTTGGATTACTATGCTGTTGAAAGGTTTGCCTGGAAATGAACCAAGATCATTCTGTCATGTTTGAGATTGCACCCAAATACTGCATTTCATACTCTTTTTTTGACTATGAGGGCTACTCCCACCTTCCTAAGGGATTCTTCCCACAATAGTAGTTATAATGGTCATCTGAATTAAATTTACCCATTCCCATCCCTTTTGGACTTCCCTGGTGGCTCAGATGGTAAAGCATCTGCCTACAATGTGGGAGACCTGTGTTCGATCCCTGGGTTGGGAAGATCCCCTGGAAAAGGAAATGGCAACCCACTCCAGTACTCTTGCCTGGAAAATCCCATGGACGGAGATTCCTGGTAGGCCCCAGTTCATGGGGTCGCAAAGAGTCGGACATGACTGAGCGACTTCAGTTTCACTTTCTATTCCCGTCCCTTTTAGTTCACTAATTCCTAAAATATCGATGTTCACTCTTGCCACCTTCTGCTTCACTGTGTTCAATTTACCTTGATTCACGGACCTAACATTCCAGGTTCCTATGTAATATTGTTCTGTACAGCATCAGACTTTACTTTCACCACCAGACACGTCTACAATTGAGTGTCATTTCCGCTTTGGTCCAGCTTCTTCATTCTTTCTGGAGCTATTTCTCTGCTCTTCCTCAGTAGTATATTGGACACCTACCAACCTGGGGGGCTTATTTCTGGTGTCATATCTTTTTGCTTTTTCACACTGTTCATGGAATTCTCAAGGTAGGAATACTGGAGTGGAATAAGATGGGAGGTTCTTCTTTTTTGTACTTTGCCAATTACATATGGAAGAATCAGCAATTTGGCAAATTGATTATGTTTATTAACAAATAGATCATTCTTTCCTTCAATTTGCACTATTACTCAGATTTCTCCTTGGTAGTCTGGGTCTATAACTCCTTCATGAAGTTATAGTATTAGTCTGATTGGATTTCCCAAAGGGAATGGCCACTAAATATCCAGAATATGTGTTCACAGCCATGCACTTATATTGGCATCCTTTATCTTGAATTAATGAGCCAATATAACCAATTTTCCATATTTGCCAAGGCAGCTTGTAACGTGCCAATTGTACCTTGATTAATTGTGGCAACCTTCTATGCTTAATATGTTGACAAATTGGATAGTGTAAAATAACAGATTTAATGAGATTCATAATTAAAGAAATGGGCCTCCCTGGTGGTTCAGGCAGTAAGAATCTGCCTGCAATGTGGGACACCTGGGTTTGACCCCTGGGTCAGGAAGATCCCCTGGAGAAGGAAATGTCAGCTTGCACCACTATTCTTGCCTGAGAAATCCCATGGAGAGAGGAGCCTGATGGGCTGCAGTCCATGGGGTCACAAAAGAGTCAGACACGACTTAGTGACTAAACAACAGCAATAACAGTTATCTCAAATGTGTTCCTTTTTATAGCTAAGTAATGTTCCATTGTAGGATGATTTGATGGAATAGCATTGAAACATATGCATTACCATATGTAAAATAGATGAACAGTGTGAGTTCGATGCATGAAGCAGAGCACCCAAAGCCAGTGCTCTGGGACAACCCAGAGGGATAGAGTGAGGAAGGAGAGGGGAGCGGGATTCAGCTTGGGGGAGACACATGTACACTGGTGGCTGATTCATGTAGATGTATGACAAAAACCATCACAATATTGTGAAGTAATTTTCCTGCAACTAAAATAAATTAATTAATTTAAAAGAAAAAAAGACAGTTATCTCAGGTCTAATTACAGCCTCTTGCTCAAGGCTTTCTGTAGGAATTTAGGACATCGTTTCATGGAAGGCAGTGACTCCATGTGGCTCAGGTTTGGCTCAGTCCTGAATATACCACTTCCATTTTATTATGCTGGACTCCTGGGCTTGCCCAATCCTGTGGATTTTGGGTGAACTTTGTATTAGTAACCATTGCATGATTGGTACTTGAGGTCTTAATATTACAGGGTGGTCTATAGTCAATTGCTTCATATCAATCAAAGCCCCAAAACAAGTCAAAGCTGTTTTTCAAAGGTAGTGTAATTTCTACCAGTCTCTGGAAATTGCCCAACCCAGAAGCATAAAGGCACTCTTTTGCCTTGCTGTTTTTGCCATAAGCTTCAATTAGCATATAGTTCATTGATAAACACATGTAATTTTATGTCCCTTCCTTGTAGCTCACAGAATATATGATAACAACAAGGAAATACCTGGGAAGTAAGTCTTAGTCAACACAGATTTCAAAGTAGCAAAACTAGAATTTAATGTTCAGTGAAATACATAATTTTTATGTGTGTGAGGGCATTAACCATGCAGTTGAGCTTTCCAGCTGGTGTTAGTGGTAAGGAACATGCCAGAAAATGCAGGAGATGTAAGAGATGTGAGTTTGATCCCTGGGTCAGGAAAATTGCCTGGAGAAGCACATGGCAACCCACTCCAGTATTCTTGCCTGGAGAATCCCATGGACAGAGGAACTTAGTGGGCTACAGTCCATAGGGTTGCAAAGAGTCGGATACAACTGAAGCAACTTAGCACACATGCACAACCCTGCAGCCAGGGAAGGCTTTATCCCATCAAAACCACTACAATATTGTAAAGTAATCAGCCTCCAATTAAAATAAAAAATTTTTTTAAAAATGAGGATGGGCAGGGAACCAGGAAAAGCCACGCAGCCATCTTGGATTTCCCATAACCCTGACTGTTTGATTTACAGCTATGGTTTAACCCATTTTAAATTCCTTGATTTAGGAGTAGACTGTTGCCATGTCCTAAGAACATGAGGATAGCAAAATGATGGAGTTAATTTTTTGAAAAAGCAGAATGAGCTTTGTCTATGTGTGCCACAATCTTCATAGATTATTGTGAAATAATATCTATTTACTTTACCAAAGTAGCAAAAGATTTAAAAAACAAATATAAATCACTTAAAGGCAAAAATTCACATAGTCTGTTATCGAAAGCCACATACCAAGAAAACTTTGTTCTCTTAGCAAAGAGAGAAAACCAAATTCCAGTCTGAGAATAGCTTACTGTTAATAACAAAATTTGTTTATCTGGTTGATTTTAGTTTAATCTTAGTATGTCTTTCCTATAAATCTTGAAAAGGTGGTAGTATTTTTTTTGCCAAGGCATCAGAGTGAAATCATAGCTGTCCAGTCCATAATGACAAAAAGAGTTAAGACACATTTAAAATTCATTTATTTTGCGACTGAAAAAGTAACCTGGTCATGGCTGTGACATGTGACACTTTCATATAATAACTAGAATTATGAATTATAACAGTTTACCAGGATATATCATATCAGATCTTTATGAATTCTATATAATATCTAGAATCTCTGCATTAGTAAGACTTATCATACAATGTAACCTGATATTTGCAACTTTTTTGACAATACATCCGATACCAAATGAATCTAATTAATTTCTCTCTTGAGAAATGCCTCAGGGCCCTCTGAAGTACACCAAAGTTAGCTAAAGGTCAAAAGAACTTCATTCAGTTCAGTTCATTTCAGTTCAGTTGCTCAGTTGCGTCCAACTCTTTGCAACCTCATGGACTGCAGCACTCCAGGCCTCCCTGTCCATCACCAAATCCTGGAGTTTACTCAACCTCATGTCCATCGAGATGGTGATGCCATCCAACCATCTCATCCTCTGTTGTCCCCTTCTCCTTCCGCCTTCAATCTTTCCCAGCATGAGGGGCTTTTCAAGCGAGTCAGCTCTTTGTATCAGGTGGCCAAAGGACTGGAGTTTCAGCTTAAGCATCATTCCTTCCGATGAATATTCAGGACTGATTTCCTTTAGGATAGATTGGTTGGATCTCCTTGCATTCCAAGGGACTCTCAAGAGTCTTCTCCAGCACCACAGTTCAAAAGTAGCAATTCTTAGGTGCTCAGCTTTCTTTATAGTCCAACTCTCACACCCATACATGACTACTGGAAAAACCATAGCTTTGACTAGATGGACCTTTGTTGGCAAAGTAATGTCTCTGCTTTTTAATATGCTCTCTGTTGGTCATAGCTTTCCTTCCAAGAGCAAGCATCTTTTAATTTCATGGCTGCAGTCACCATTTGCAGTTATTTTGGAGCCCCCAAAATTAGGTCTCTCAGTGTTTCCATTGTTTTCCCTTTTTTTTTTTTTTTTTTTTTTTTTTTTTTTTTTGCCATGAACTGATGGAACCAGGTCTTAGTTTTCTGAATGTTGAGCTTTAAGCCAACTTTTTCACTCTCCTCTTTCACTTTCATCAAGAGGCTCTTTAGTTCTTCGCTTTCTGCCATAAGGGTGGTGTCATCTGTATATCTGAGGTTATTGATATTTCCTCTGGCAATCTTGATTCCAGCTTGTGTTTCATCCAGTCCAGCATTTATCATGATGAATTCTGCATATAAGTTAAATAAGCAGGGTGACAATATACAGCCTTGATGTACTCTTTACACAATTTGGAACCAGTCTGTTGTTCCATAGCCAGTTCTAACTGTTGCTTCCTAACCTGCACAGATTTCTTAGGAGGTAGGTCAGGTGGTCTGGTATTCCCATCTCTTTAAGATTTTTCCATAGTTTGTTGTGATCCACACAGTCAAAAGCTTAGGCATAGTCAATGAAACAGAAGTAGATTTTTTATTGGAACTCTCTCTTTTTTGATAATCCAACAGATGTTGGCTATTTGATCTCTGGTTCCTCTGCCTTTTCTAAATCCAGCTTGAACATACGAAAGTTAATGTACTGTTGAAGCCTGGCTTGGAGAATTTTGAGCATTACTTTACTAGCGTGTGAGATGAGTGCAAATGTGCAGTAGTTTGAGCATTCTATGGCATTGCCTCTCTTTGGGATTGGAATGAAAACTGACCTTTTCCAGTCCTGTGGCCACTCCTGAGTTTTCCAAATTTGCTGACATATTGAGTGCAGCACTTTCACAGCATCATCTTCTAGGATTTGAAATAGCTCAACTGGAACTACATCACTTCCACTAACTTTGTTCATAGTGATGCTTCCTAAGGCCCGCTTGACTTCGCATGCCAGGATGTCTGGCTCTAGGTGAGTGATCACACCATCGTGATTATCTGGGTTATGATCTTTGTGTATAGTTCTTTTGTGTATTCTTGCCACCTCTTCTTAATATCTTCTGCTTCTGTTAGGTCCATACCATTTCTGTCCTTTATCGAGCCCATCTTTGCATGAAATGCTCCCTTGGTATCTCTAATTTTCTTGAAGAGATCTCTAGTCTTTCCCATTCTATTGTTTTCCTCTATTTCTTTGCATTGATCACTGAGGAAGGCTTTCTTATCTCTCCTTGCTATTCTTTGGAACTCTGCATTCAAATGGGCATATATTCCCTTTTCTCCTTTGCCTTTTGCCTCTCTTCTTTTCATCGCTATTTGTAAGGCCTCTTCAGACAACCGTTTTGCTTTTTTGCATTTTTTTTTTTCTTGGGGATGGTCTTGATCACTGCCTCCTGTACTATGTCACAAACCTCCGTCCATAGTTCTTCAGGCACTCTATCAGCTCTAATCCCTTGAATCTATTTCTCACTTCCACTGTATAATCATAAGGGATTTGATTTAGGTCATACCCAAATGGTCTAGTGGTTTTCCCTACTTTCTTCAATTTAAGTCTGAATTTGGCAATAAGGAGTTCATGATCTGAGCCACAGTCAGCTCCCGGTCTTGTTTATGCTGACTGTATAGAGTTTCTCCATCTTTGGCTGCAAAGAATATAATCAATCTGATTTCGGTGTTGACCATCTGGTGATGTCCCTGTGTAGAGTCTTCTCTTGTGTTGTTAGAAGAGGATGCTTTTTATGATCAATGTGTTCTCTTGGCAATTAGAATTTGATTTTAGGAAGTTCTGTCAAAAATATCAAAGGGTTTTGAACACACATTCAGATTGGCTTATAAGCCATTGTGAAACAATAGTCACTTAACCAAAGTAACAATAAAATATTTCAAAAGCAAATACAGAAGAGATTGCTTGAGAAGTAAAGAAATTTCAAATCTGTTACCAAAGGCATTTCAACATCCCTAGGAAACTTGGTTCCAAATAGGAAAAGGAATACGTCAAGTCTGTATATTGTCACCCTGCTTATTTAACTTATATGCAGAGTACATCATGAGAAATGCTGGGCTGGAAGAAGCACAAGCTGGAATCAAGATTGCCGGGAGAAATATCAATAACATTAGATATGGAAATGACACCACCCTTATGGCAGAAAGTGAAGAGGAACTAAAAAGCCTCTTGATGAAAGTGAAAGAGGAGAGTGAAAAAGTTGGCTTAAAGCTCAACATTCAGAAAACTAAGATCATGGCATCTGATCCCATCACTTCATGGAAACAGATGGGGAAACAGAGGAAACAGTGTCAGACTTTATTTTTGGGGGGCTCCAAAATCACTGCAGATGGTGATTGCAGCCATGAAATTAAAACACTAAGGAAAGTTATGACCAACCTAGATGGCATATTGAAAAGCAGAGATATTACTTTGCCAACAAAGGTCCGTCTAGTCAAGGCTATAGTTTTTCCAGTGGTCATGTATGGATGTGAGAGTTGGACTGTGAAGAAAGCTGAGCACCGAAGAATTGATGCTTTTGAACTGTGGTGTTGGAGAAGACTCTTGAGAGTCCCTTGGACTGCAAGGAGATCCAACCAGTCCATTCTAAAGGAGATCTGTCCTGGGTGTTCATTGGAAGGACTGATGCTAAAGCTGAAACTTCAATACTTTGGCTACCTCATGCGAAGAGTTGACTCATTGGAAAAGACCTTGACGCTAGGAGGGACTAGGGGCAGGAGGAGAAGGGGATGACAGAGGATGAGATGGCTGGATGGCATCATGGACTCGGTGGACATGAGTTTGAGTGAACTCCAGGAGTTGATGGTGGACAGGGAGGCCTGGCGTGCTGTGATTCATGGGGTCATAAAGAGTCAGACACGACTGAGTGACTGAACTGAACTGAACTGAGGAAACTTGTAGCATGTATGAAACTCTTCTCTATGGGCCCACTTTCCACAAACTTTTCTCATCCCTTTCTATATCCATAACTTTATTTTCCCATTCAGAAACACACACTTATAAGTCAGAACTATTTCCTTTTCCCTTAACAAAATGCAATTTCATTCCTCATACCTCATTTACTAAACTGCACATCCTACTTTCCTTAAGCAACCTTGAACTTTCCTTTATATTAGCATTCTGTAGATTGGTGAACATAAATACCAGTGATAATTACTAAAAAATGTTATAGAGAACATCTCAGGATGGTGCCAAACATGTTTGTTAATAGTTCTCAAGCTTTTGTTTTTCTGTAAAAGGAAGACACTGTTTAGTGCTGGCGGCTTAGTCGCTAAGTCTTGTCTGACTCTTGCGACCCCATAGACTATGGCCCCCCAGGCTCCTCTGTCCATGGGATTCTCCAGGCGAGAATACTGTAGTGGGTTGCCCTGCCCTCCTCCAGGGGATCTTCCTCACCCGTAAGATTTCACATCTCTTTTGTCTTCTGCAATGGCAGGCGGGTTCTTTACCAGTAACACCACCTGGGAATATTATAATATTATATATTATTTTAAAACATAATATATACTATAAATATAATGTATATAATTATGTAATATATGCATAATATAAATATAATGTGTACATAAATATTAAGAAACCTCTTTTCATAATGGCCCCGTGCATGCAGGCTAAGTCACTTCAGTCATGTCTGACTCTTTGCAACCCTACAGACTGTAGCCCACCAGGGTCTGCTGTCCATGGGATTCTCTAGGCAAGAATAATGGAGTGGGTTGTCATGCCCTCCTCCAGGGGATCTTTGAGGGAAAAGAGAACCCTTCTGTTAATGAAGAAAAACATCCAAGTTGGGTGGATGCTTATTGCTCCTTACTAGAATTAGATACTATGTGTACAAAACCACATTGGCTGTCTGTATGTGAGAATAGAGCTATAGAAAGGCAAGTCTAACTATACTGGATGCCAGCTTAAAGCTGGGAAATACCATTAGGAGAAATCTCCACTTGAGAATCTTGCTTGTATACACAAGTGTTTGGGTTTAACAAGAGTGTGAATGTGCTTGCCTACTCAATTATTCTTATTGCAAATACTCCCTGGGGTCCTCTATGAGCTCAGCACTCTGCTAGGCTCCGAGGGGAATACCGAATAATAAGGTTGAATCATTTTGTAAAAATGGCTAAATCCTACTGGGGGAGAGAAAATATTTAAACTATTAGTGATAATATGATTTCTGCTTTCAACTAATATTACTGAGCACCACCTACATGCCAGGAATTATCCCTAGGCAGTGGGGACCCAGCAGCACACAAAACAAAAGATTCTTTTCCCGTGGAATTTATGGAGGGTAAGGTGCCATAAAAAACAAGCAAATAAATGCAATTTACACTGGTTAGATGAGTGCTTTTACTAATAAAGCAGGGTGGAAAGATGGAGATGATGGGTAGGGGGTGCTATTTCAAACTGGGTGGTGAGGAAAGGTTTTCCAAAAGAGATGACACTTGGGCCAAGAACTGAAGCTGAACCAAGTGAGGTGGTGAATCATGTCAGTTTCAAGGAAAGTGCATTTCAGGCAGGAACATGTCAGATGGCCCCTGGCATAGTCAAGAAGCGGTGGAGGGACTTCCCTGGTGGCCCAGTGCTTAAGAATCCACCTTCCAATGTAGGGGATGTGGGTTTGATCTCTGTTTGGGGAACCAAGATCCCACATACTGCAGGGCAAATAAGCCCGTGAGCCACAACTTGAAAGAAGTCTGCGTGCCACAGTGAAGATCTGGAGTGTCGCAACTAAGACCCAATGCAGCCAAATAAATAAAATAAATATTATAAAAAGATTACATGGTGTCATTAAAACAAAGAGGAAGAAGCAGCAGCAGTGGAGAGGTCAGTGTGGCTTGCAGCCAAGGGAGCAGCGAGGAGAGTGGTGGGGCCAGACCATGCAATGTGACCTGTAACCTCACAGCCTTCAATAGGAAGCAAACGTCAACAACAAAGGGTAAGTCAACACTGAAAAACAAAAGTGAAAACAAAACCCAGCTGCTGCAATGATGAAATTGGGGAAGCAAGCCTGACAGTTTCTTATGCTCCTGCTGTGTAGTTGCTAAGTCATGTCTGACTCTTTTGCAACCCCAAGGACTGTAGCCCACCAGGCTCCTCTGACCATGGGATTTCCCAGGCAAGAATACTGGAGTGGGTTACTATTTCCTTCTCCAGGGGATCATCCCTAACCAGGGATCGAAGCTGCGTCTCCTGCATTGGCAGGTTGATTCTTTAGCACTGAGGTACCTGGGATGTGTTTCCAGTTTATTAAACCCATGCCTTATTACACCTGAAGCACAGTTCACTCAGTAAGATGGTTCTGGGGCTGCTGATACCTGGAGATGCTGAACGGGAGGAGTCAGGGAATAGGATGGGGGTTTGCTCGGCAAGTCACCTCTAGAGAATACTCTTCTCTCTTTTTGACTGCCCAGCACCTTCCTGTGTTTGGGGAATTTACCTGCTCTAAGTTCCCACCTTTTACAACAGAAGCCAGATGTGGCCTTTCCCGTCTCCCTTGCAGCTAGAGTGAAAGCATATGACTGCTTCCACCAATCAGATCGCTTGTTACAGACGTTGCCTTGAAAGCTGGTTCACCCGTAATGGCAGCAGCTTGCTTCCAGGGGCAGCAGGGGCCAATGGCTTAGTAGAGCATTCCAGGGGCTGGCATTGCAGGGTCCATGGGGCCCCCCGTGGGGGGTGGTGATGCCTCTGCTGCACCAGTTCTGCACTGTGAGTTTAAGGATTATCCTAAGCAGAGCCTCAAAACTTGATTCTCTTCATGGGCATTCGTTTCCTGTTGTAACAAATGACCACAATCTTGGTGGGTCTAAACAATGAAATTTACTCCCCCATATTTCTGGCGGTCAGGAGTTCAAAATCAAGGTACAGAAGGCCATGCTTGCTCTGGAGGCTGCAGGGAGAATTGGGTCTTTGCTTCTTCCAGCTTCTGGTGGCTGTTGGCAAGCCTTGACTTACAGCCCCATCACTTCAGTCTGCCTCATTGGTCACGTGGTCTCCCCTTTGCTCTATGTCTTCACTTCCAATTATGTCAAATCTCTGCATTGTAAGGATTTGTGGGTCTTCCAGGTGGCTCAGTGGTAGAGAACCCACCTGCAAATGCAGGAGACATGGATTCCACCCCTGGGTCAGGAAGATCCCTTGGAGAAGGAGCTGGCAACCCACTCTGGTATTCTTGCCTGGGAAATCCCATAAACAGAGGAGCCTGGTGGGCTACAGTCAATGGGGCCTCAAAGAGTTGGACACAATTCAGTGACTAAACAGCAACAGAAGTCATTGGATTTAGGACCCCGCTGGATAATCCAGAATTATGTCTTCTCATCTCAAGATCCTTACCTTAATTACATCTTCAGAGACTTTCCCAAATAAGATCACATCCACAGATTTCAGGGATTAGAACATGGACATATTTTTTTGCAGGCCAGGATCCAATCCACTGTACCCCCTCCTGAAGATCCTGTGAGTTCACAATTCACTTCTAATATGTTTTTTTCAGCTCACACCATCCTGAACTGATTCCTTTGTTTGAAAATCAGAAACCTGACACTGACATTGTCCTACCTGCATTTCTATTCCATGTCTCCAGCTTGGAAGAGGAGACTGGCACGCAGCCTTGCTTGGAGTTCCAAACCTGAGACTCTGGTCTCTGCAAGCATGGACAATGCCTGGCCTTCCCATTTGCTCACGTTGTCTCCTGCCTCCCCATGGAGGGAGGAAATGCTTATTTCAGCAGCTCTGTCTTTGAGACATTTTATTTTAGGCTAAAACATGTCTCCCAGCCTTATGAAGCTGGCAGACCCTACCACAGAATTTAGGCTAAAACATGTCTCCCAGCCTTATGAAGCTGGCAGACCCTACCATACAAAGGATGGCTAGGTGGTCAGCCTGACCACATCAACTATTTATGGGCTTTGTTAAAAAATAAAAGCCAGATAAAACTCACCTACAGAAACTTATGGAACAAGCACACACACTTAGAATGCCTCTGGGAAGACAGCGATGTCTCCTCGCCTCTCTGTGTTCTTCAAGCATCAACCTTTGTCATCTCATGGGGTGAGAGTGGAGTCTCTCCAAGGGAAAACTTCCATGAATGTCTGGAGCCCATTTTAAGGAAGAAAAACAACTTGACAAACATTAGCCAGATGTCAACACACTTGGGCTCAGGAGCCAAGTGAAACCTGAATCCTGGTACCACTGCGTACTGGATGTGTGGCTTTGAGAATATTGTTCACCTCTCTGAGCTTCAGTCTTCTCATCCTTGGAGAATATTAAGATCTACCTTGTTTTTTATTGTCATTGTTTGTTTGTTTTTGCTTTTATGAGGATTGGAGTCAGTGAAGTTCCTAGTATACATGTGAATGTGTGAAAGCACCTTCGATTGTTTTGCTTGTTGTCACTGCTCCTATCTGATAGCCTCACCTTGATTGGTTACCTGTGGATAGACTGCCTCTTCTATCATGAGTGCTGACCCCACAGTGTCCAGCACACGAGAGGTGTTCTGTGAATTTGGGGTGATAAAGCTGTGCTGTTTTGATAGGTGTTCAGTCCGTGTGTGATGGACCATAATGTGACAAGAATAGACTGATCATCTTGGACACATACCTTGGAACCTTATTTCTACTTCCAGTGGCGATAACCCCAGTCTCCACCTGAAGCTCCCAATATGTTGTTACCAGCAACCTTACCATTTCTGGGGGCCCCTGGGGGAATGTCTGGCCTATTCTCACAAGCACAGTTTGCTTGGCCAACCTATGAAGCCTGCTTTTTTCTTTCTGTTCTGCACTGTCCCCTCTGGGTGAGGGGTGAGAACACCATTAGCACCAAGGGTGATGAGATGGTGTTGGAAGCACAATGTCAATTCAACCCAAAAGTCCCTGTCGAAACAAATACTGCTGAGCCTACTATTAACCTTAGGTGTAATCAATGTCCCCAGAAACGTCACCAAAACAACCCCCCCTTTTTTTAAGTCTTTATTGAATTTGTTACAATATTGCTTTTGTTTCTTATGTTTTGGCTTTTTGGCTGTGAGGCTTGCTGGATCTTAGCTTCTCAGTTCAGTTCAGTTTAGTCGCTCAGTCGTGTCCGACTCTTTGCGACCCCATGATGCCAGACCATGCACGCCAGGCCTCCCTGTCTATCACCAACTCCCAGAGTCCACCCAAATCCATGTCCATTGAGTCGGTGATGCCATCCAACCATCTCATCCTCTGTCGTCCCCTTCTCCTCCTGCCCTCAATCTTTCCCAGCATCAGGGTCTTTTCCAATGAATCAGCTCTTCGGATCAGGTGGCTAAAGTATTGGAGTTTCAGCTTCAGCATCAATCCTTCCAATGAATACCCAGGACTGATCTCCTTTAGGATGGACTGGTTGGATCTCCTTGCAGTCCAAGGGACTCTCAAGAGTCTTCTCCAACACCACAGTTCAAAAGCATCAATTCTTTGGCACTCAGCTTTCTTCGCAGTCCAACTCTCACATCCATACATGACCAATGGGAAAACCATAGCCTTGACTAGACGGACCTTTGTTGGCAAACTAATGTCTCTGCTTTTTAATATGCTGTTTAGGTTGGTCATAACTTTCCTTCCAAGGAGTAAGCGTCTTTTAATTTCATGGCTGCAATCACCATCTGCAATGACTTAGCTTCTGAACTAGGAATCAAACTGCACTCCCCCCACTGGAAGGTGGAATCTTAGCCCCTGGACTACCTATTGGTTGTGATCTCTTTTGCTATAGCCTGTGCTTTTTAGCATTCAGGCATGAGTCTCTAGGGTTCAAGGGGGACTGGTCTGAATTACAAGGCTCGTGTTGGGTTCTATCTTGTCCTTCCTTCCAGTACTGGGGCCACGGATCTTAGTAATTGGAGTGTATGCACATGTGTGTCATATGACAGGAGTCTAAATATTGGCTCCATGATATACTAGCTCTGTGACATTGGCCAAGTCACATTATCTTTTCAAGTCTGAGTTTTACTGCCTGCAAAGTGAGGGAGAGGAAATGATTTTCCTCACAAGGAAAATTAAGAATTAAATGAAATATTGATTGCAACGGGAAAAACCTGGCATACTCTAAGTACTAAATAAATGCTATCATTTTCATTTCCTTGGGGAAAAAATAATTTACCTAGTGGCTCTACTGTTTCATCTGCAAATAATGCCTTGTGGTTACATCTACCAAACATCTGGGGATGAAGGGAGTGAGTGGTGGCAGAGAAGATGGGGAAAAAGCCCTTCTAACACCTCAGAGATGTTAGAAATAAAATAGTAACTCTCAGAAATATGATAATGCTATAGAATAAGCTATAGAACCAGCTATATGGATATAAAATGGAGAGCATGGGACGAAAGTAGTGTGATTGCCAAAAGCCTAGACTCTGGAACTCGACAACTGAGCTTTAACTCCGGTTTTGTCCTTTATTAACAGATGCTCTTGGGCAAGTTTCTTCATCTTTTGTGCCTCCGTTTTCCCATCTTAAATGGGGATGTTTGTTCTTAGTCGCTCAGTCATGCCCAATTCTCTGCAACCCCATGGACTATACGCCACCAGGCTCCTCTGTCCATGGAATTTCCCAGGCAAGAATACTAAAGTGAGTTGCCATTTCCTCCTCCAGGGGATCTTGCCAATCCAGGGATCCAATCTCCAGCATTGGCAGGTGGATTCTTTACCACTAGTGCTACTCAGGAAGCCCCCTTAAATGAGGATGATAGCACCTATATCATAAGATTGCTATGGGGATGAAATAAGTTAATTCATGTCAAGCCCCCAAAGCAGTATCTGACATATAATAATTAATTGATAAATATTAACTATTAGTATTAATTCTACAACTAATTAATCAAGAAAAGAAAGTTTAAAAAATAAATCTCTGCGTGCTACTCTGCAGATAGATCTCTTTGTACAATGTCCAAATGATCTATGCTCCTTCAAATATTGCAGTCAATGAAATGCCCAGATATGTAGAAATTCTAGGATAAACCACCTGAAACTATTGCTCTTAGTGTAACCCATGTATGAAGAGCTTACATGTTGAGCTGGATTTTTGTTGTTGTTGGAATGCATATATATTATAGAGAATTTTCTACTTCAAAAGGCTCATGAAATAGACTCACAGACATAGAAAACAAGCTTATGGTTGCAAAGGAGAAAGCAGACAAAGAGATAAATTAGGAGTTTGGATTAAAATATACCCACTACTATATATAAAATAGATAACCAACAAATACAGTGTAGCATGGGGAACTAAATGCAATATCTTATAACCTATAATGGAAAATGGTCTAAAAAAGAATAGATATATATTTATATGTATAACTGAATCACTTTTCTGTATACCTGAAACAAACATGACATTGTAAATAATGTTTCATTAAAAAAAGAAATCTTGGACTAGAACAAGAAAGCAAATATAAAATAAGATACTCATGGAAGATTTTTCAGAGTGTCCATGAAACTTTATTGTGCCCATTCCCTAGACCTAGAAGTTCAACAATGTAATTGGCATTTTGTGGAATGGTCAAGGAGGTGCTCGGGGGTGCTGGGTTGCAAGCCAAAGAAGCTGACTCAAATCAGTCTAAGCTTGATCAGCACAAGGGTCCCTCTTACAGCTCATATGGGCTTAAGATCCAGGAACTGAACATATCAGGGTCTGAGGCTCCTCTATTCTCTCTGTTTTCTTGGAGCTGCATTCTCCCTCCTCTCTGCTGCTCTCAGCCAATCTGCTTTTTATTTTCCCCATTCTTTCTGTGCAGAGTAGCTTTTCTGCTTCTCCTGCCCACAGCCCAGAGGTGGCTACCATACTTTTTCTTCATTTTCTCTCTCCATATAACAGGCTCGAGTTTCATCCACCTCACTAGAACTGACTCAAATGGATTCCTTTTTTATAGCTGAGTAATATTCCATTGTGTATATGTACCACAACTCCCTTATCAATTCATCTGCCAATGGACATCTAGGTTATTTCCGTGTCCAAGCTATTGTAAGTAGTGCTGCATCTCTCAGACCTAGTCTCAGTAACTGACAAGCATAAATGATCAGGTACTACAATGCAAAATTCCCAGGGGAGAATCTGATTGGCCCATTTTTGCCTTCTCATCCAATCATATATGCTCGGGGTCAAAGTCCCACATCAGAAACAAGGCTACAAAGGGGTGGGGTAGATACTGGGTCGCTGGGGTGTGCGTTGGATATGGGTCTTCAAAGGCATCATCATTAGACAAAGCAGGAAACGAGGACAAATACCTGCAATGATTGACAGTGACTTGGGCTTTGGCAAGACCACGTGACAAGGATCCATGTCAAAATCTTCTGAAGCAATAAGCTTGCTATTGGCTACTTCAGTCAATCCCCCAACACCTGCCCTCCTGCTGCAGGAAAGCACCGGGCGACTCTGCCAAGTTCATGTGCCTTGTACCACCCTCTCCATCCACCCCCCACCCCCACCCCCACCCCGCCAAACCATCCTCTTCCCTGAACAAGAGTCTTGGCCCATCACCCTTCTCTCTGCTCAAACACTTTGCCCTGTGGCCCCTCCCCCCACGCTTTTGCAAAGGTGCCTCCTCATTGTCCTTCAGGGCCTCCATGGAGAGACTGCCCTCCACACACTTTTTGATCTTCTCCACCTTTGTACATATGCTATGCAGTCCTTTCAAGGAATAATCATTGTTTTGTGCTTGTGCTCAGTCGCATCTAACTCTGAGACATTTTGGACTGTACCCTGCCAGGTTCTTCTGTCCATGGGATTTTTCAGGCAAGAATAAAGGAGTGGGTTGCCATTTTCTCCTTCAGGGGATCTTTCTGACCTAAGGATCAAACCCACATCTCCTGTATCTCCTCCGTTGCAAGTGGATTACTTACCCACTCAGCCACTGGGAAGCCCAGAATAATCGTAACCTGAATTAAATGCTTATAATAACAGTGGCAAACATTGAGACAATGTTTCCTATGTGCTGGATGTTTTCATAACAGCTCTGTACATGTGAATTCAATCCATCAACAAATCTGGGAAGTAGGCAGTCTTATCGGAGAAGGCAATGGCAATCCACTCCAGTACTCTTGCCTGGAAACTCCCATGGACAGAGGAGCCTGGTAGGCTGCAGTCCATGGGGTTGCGTAGAGTTGGACACAACTGAGCGACTTCACTTTCACTTTTCACTTTCATGTGTTGGAGAAGGAAATGGCAACCCACTCCAGTATTCTTGCCTGGAGAATCCTAGGGACAGAGGAGCCTTGTAGGCTGCTGTCTATGGGGTCGCACAGAGTCAGACACAACTGAAGTGACTTAGCAGCAGCAGCAGCAGCAGCAGGCAGTCTTATTATACCTCCTTTCACAAGGGAGGAAACTGAGGCACAGAGTGGCTAGGCCATTTTCCTGATATCTTCCAGCAAACAGCCATCTCCAAAGCCTGCATCCTTAGCCCTGCTTCCTCTTGACCACAGTGTTCCACTGTTTACGGGTTGGATTACGTATTCATTATCTGTCTCTCTACTCAATTATATGCTCTGTGCAGTCAAGGGCTGTATTGATTGTGCCCACTCTATCTTTACCACTTATCAGAATGCTTGGCACTAAAAAAAAATTATTTGCAAAATGAATAGATGAAGGGACATGGGAAACCAAGAATATGTTATTTCTTTAAAAAAGAAAGACCCAATATGCATGTCTGCTTGATAACAAGATACCAGGGAAGATCACTCTCTCAAGACTTTAAGGGGGTATATATAGGGTTAAAGGGGTGGGGGCTTCTAGAAATAACACCAGGAGAGGACTGAGACAGGAAATTCCTCTTGTATAGGGGCTGTCTTTCTTTCTGCTGCTGGCATCTTTATTTTGTGCTCCTCTCTCGCCCAGCCTCACATTGCCAGTCTGGGCTTAATGGAACTGATTCCCTGCAACCAGAGGTGGGGGCAGCTGCCATCAATAAATGGAGAGCTTTCCAGCAAAGCAGGGAATAGAGATGCATGCAGTGTCCTGAGCTTAGAGCTTAGGCATGGGACGTTGATGGTGGCCTCCCCTCTCGATTGTTTATGGCAGGAATAAGAGAGGTTGGGGGTAGAGGAATAGGGGCCTGGGGAGGGAGCTCTAACCTCAAAATATACTCAGAATCCTATTCTTTTTCATCACCTTTACCACTACCAGCTGGGCCCCAGCCACCAGCATCTCCCACCTGGATTCCTGCATCAGTTTCCTAATGGTCTTCCTGCTTCTAACCAACCACCTGTTCAACCAGCAGTTGGAGCCACCCTGTTAGAACCTACCTTGGATCATATCCGTCTTTTGCCCAGAGCCCTCTGGTGGCACCCTCAGCACTCAGAGCAAAAGCCCAGGTTTCTACAATGGCCTACAAGGCCCTGCGTGATCTGGCTCCCATCACCCCTGTGACCTCATCCCCTGCTCCTCTCTGGCATCACTGATGTACCCTGAATACACCAGTGACAGCCCCGCCTCCAGGGCTTTGCTCCAGCTGTTCCCTCTGCCTGAAAGGCTCTTCCCCAAGAAATCTTCTTCCCTGAAGTCCTCACCTGAGACTTCATTCTCATGAAGCCTACTCACCCATTCAACAGAACTTAACACCACAGCATGACACCACCTTGCTCTGTGCCTGAACCCCCTTCCTTACCTTACACATAGCACTTGCCACTTTCCCAACACACCTCACCATTTACTTGTTTATTTTTTATAGTTATCTATTTTGTTGTCTGGCTCTCACGTTCAAATCAAACTTCATGAGAGCATCTTTGTGTGCCATGTGCACTGGTGATTCCCAAGCTTCCAGGGAAATGCCCGGCACATATCAGCCTTGCATAAGTCTTTAGGCACTTATGATAGGAAGAACTGCTGATATCCATTCATTTGTTGAAGGCTCACTACACACTTGGCATAGTGCTAAGCACTTTTCTAGGGATTATCTCATTTCACCCTCATGGTTGATGAAACTGAAACCCCTTTCCACGGCCCATGGGATCATTCATGATGTGGTCCCGCTTTTCTGTCTCTACTAGAGTTCTCCTCCTTGCTTATTGGCTTAAGCCATTCCACGCTAGCATCCTCTGCTCCCCACACACGGGGGACACAGCCTGGCCTCACGGGCTTTGTATCTGCTATTTTCTCCATTGGAAACATGCTCTCTTAGAACCTCACATGACTGTATGTCACTTGCCTTATTTGGGTCTCTGCTGAAGTATCACTTCACCAGTAAGGTCTTTACTGACCACTCTATTTAAAATAGCACCCTCATCACCAAACTCCTTTTTCTGCCTTACTACTTTTTATAGAAGTTATTATATTATCATTAAGTTATATATCGATTAATTTCTTTCTCCCCCACTAGACTCTCAGCCCCCAATAAGGGTGAAGGGAGATCCACTCATTGCTGTGGAACTGATACCTAGACCTTTGTCTGGCATAGCGGAGGCACTGTGTATATCCCATTGAATAAAGAGCAGGCTCCACATTCATCCTCAGTTCTAGATGAGGATCTGGAGGCTGAGAGAGGCTGAGTAACTCCCTAGGTCCTATAGCTAATAGAGCAATAGGAAGAACTAATGTCCTGGTGATAGTTCTCTTCTAAAGCATCCTAAGAACCCAGCTCAGTTCTTATATGTAGTGGGTGATTGAGTCTATAAATAAATTCTTGAAGAGCATAAAGTCTTGAGCAGTTTTCATATTCCAAGTCTGGGACACACCCTAGGATACCTGCAGACTAGACTCCTGGAGGAGAGGGATTGTGTGCATGTGAGCAAGTGACTTGACTTTTCTCAGCCCCAGCTTGCTCATCCCCAATAATAGCTGACTTAAGGATTAAATGAGTTAATTCATGCAACATGTTAAGCATAGTATCTGTTGTCATAAGGCATAAAAATGTCTAGATTTTAACATTATGAATTGTCTTCATATCCCCTCAAGTGGTACAGTAGTTAGCATATAGTAGGCACTCCAGGAATATTTGCTGTAGTTCAAGTCTTTGAAAATCATGCATAAGGGGATGTATTACTGTTGGAAAATATCTGCTGCCTCCCTCCCATCATATGTCCCTACCCCAGGAGGCTCACACTTCTCTGACCCTTTGGTATTGGCCTTGGCCATGTGACTTGAGTCATTGAAATATGAGCAGAAGTGACATGGGCCTCTTCTCTTCCAAGGAAGAAGTTTTAAGAACCATTGTGTGGTTCACCCTGATCTCATTCTGCCTTTAACAGGGAACCAGCAACATCCTAGAGGATGTGCCAGAGGCTAAACTTTTACCCCAGAATTGAAGACAATTTGAAGCAGAGTCAGCTCTGATCTGTGACAAGATCTGACATGAAACATAAGCAAGAAGTAAAGCGCTGCCATTCTGAAGCACTGAGATTTAGGGCTGCTTTGTTACTGCAGCATAACCATGCCTATCCTGACAAAAGCACCGTGGTAATTGTGGTAATAGTATTATCTCTTGATTCTACATGTTTTTGAACAAAATGCTTTTGTATGAGCACAGCCCTGTAGACAGAGCAGAAAGGTGGAAAGTGATGGTATGGAGAGTATTCCAGCCTGGAAAGGAGAACCGCAGTGGCCACTGTGGCCAGAGGTAGTTGGTAGAGGGGCAGGGGATGTTAATGAGGCTGGAGGCAAATAAATTAACTTTTTCTGTTTCCCCTGATTGCTAACTTCCATTGTCATTTCTCACATGGTAAGTACAATGATATCATGTATATGATGTAATATAGATATATAGGTATTGTTTTTCCTTGAAAAAGAGCCCAATAGTAGAAAAATATTTCTTTATCTAAATCTAAATAGATAAAGAAATTATGGAAATCTTAATCCTACTGTGCCCAATTCCTCCCAGGACATAGTCACTGGTATTGTTTGGTACAAATCCTTTACCTATGCATTTACATGCATAGCTATTTTTTTTTTCCTAGCATAAATAGATGGACTCATGCTATATGTATTGTTCTGCAATTTGCCTTTCTATTTTAACTTCGTATTTCTTGCAGGCCTTTTTGTGGCACTCAGTGGAGGTCTAGCTCACTTTTATAATGGCTTCATATTATTCCATGATATGGATGAAGTGTAATTTATTTAACTTTGCCACTATTATTGGACATTTATATCCATTTGGATTTTTACCTCCTTCGGTGATTCATGGACTCCAGTAGCTCCACTGATGTCAAGCTTTAGAGCGTGGCAGTATAAACGACCACATTTTTCTCTCCCTGAATTTGTAAACGTCTTGTCAACAACAGTACAGGGGGGATGTGTGTGCATTGGCTGCAGATGCCACGTGCCTGAGCCATGGCACTTCCTCCTGGAGACGGAGGCCTCTGGCCACCTCTGTCTTGGGAAAGAGGAAGATGCTCTAATCTTCTCTTTTTCTCTTCCCTCCCAGAAACAGAAACAGTCCATAATTCTTTAGAATATTTGAGATCAAAATGCTTTCTGCCCTCTGGCCCAAGAATCATACCCACTTACAAGGAAATCATGACTAATTTCACACTTATACTTGGGGCATCTCCCTAAACTGTCTTGTAAATTGTAAGCCCAATCTTTATGTATTTATTTTTGGTTTCTTGCTCTCTCCTTTTATCTGTCTCTATCAACCCCATTTCTGTCTGTCTGCCTTCTTCTCTCCACCAAGACACAGAATTTTGTCCTCAGGAGATAATGAATATAGCCTTATCAGCTATCATAACCAACCTTGCTAGGGGTTAGGAAGCAGAACATGGTAACTCTGGGAAAATGAGATGAGAATTTACTTATTTAATTCTCTGCACCTCACCCCAAACCTCATGCTTACTTGATAACATCCTGTTGATTTTAAGATGCTGTCCTTACCATGCTGACATTTCTAAAGCAAGCCTGTGTTTTCTGATAAAAGTCTACTTTTTATATTTTACTGATAAAAATAACCAATGGGATTTTATAATTGAAGCAAATTCCAATAAGAAAGAATGATTCAGTTGCCCCTGCTATTAGGAACTGTCAAAGATGATCACAAGCCAAGTATTGAAGGGCACCCAGAAGATAGCCATGGTTCTTTTTCCTCTAGCCCCTCCCCACATGTCATCATGCCTGAAATATCAGCTATTCAAATTCTTTCTTATGATCCTTTAGGAAACTTGGGCTCCAGGGATGGTCCCCTGGCTTGGCAAACCAAAGCATTAATGTATCCTGGTTAGAGTGACTGGTTCAGGGACAGATGTATCATCCAAGCTGGGCCACTGGACTTCTCCCTGGAAAGGTCACAGAACCATTAGGAGAGATATTTGCCAAGCCAGGAAAATATTAGCTTGTAATATTGGCTGGTAACAAGCCAATGGGATATCTAGGTTTGGAGCTGCAGGGGGCCATCAAACTCACTGGAGATGAGGCCAACTCAAGAAATCTGAGTCCAAATATGGAGAGAAGGAATTCCCAATGCCATTGTAGAGCACCTGGATCCAACTGCTCCTGAAGCTAGACCATTCAGGTTTAAGCCTGTTGGAATTAGGCTCCTGTCATCTGCAACTAGCCCTGACCTGATGACTATAGCCACAAATCAGTGCCGACATGGAGCAGGGCTGGAACAAGAAGGAGAAGGAAGGGAAGGGAAACACTTGGAGAAGGGGCAAGGAAGCAGGGGTATGGTGAGGCAGGAGAGGGAAACTTGTGCTGGGAGGAAATCGTGAAGAGAAGGATGCCAGGGATAATGATGTTCTTAGCATGGTCCCTGAGGCATTCCTGCTGGGGCCTGTCTCTTTCCATCCCTTTTGCTTCCTATACCTTCACATCTTTTCTTTTCGGACTGTTCATGTCCCATTGTTAGCTAATGTTTCCATGAGCCCTGTGCTCAAAAATCCCTGAGCTCAAAGGTCTCCTGGCTGGGGGGCCCACCCTGACACCCACACTGGGCACTTCCCCCAGCTAGTTATTCTTAGAGCACTGTGTGCCTCTTCTATCTAACACCCTCTCCATTTGTAAGGACACATATGCATACTGTGAGTGTGTGTGTGTGTGTGTGTGTGTGTGTGTGTGTGTAATTATCTGGTTAATGTCCTTCTTTCCCACTAGACCTAGATCCCCAAGGTGAAATCTCTGTCTTCACCTACAGTCCTCCCCCAAGTGATTGGCACATTCCTGGCTCGGAAAATATCTGCTGAGTGAAGGAATCAGGGTCTCACATGGGTTGAGGCCCCTGTGGGGGCACACAATTGATACGGTTCAGGCTCTGAAATCAGACTCTTGGGTTCCAAGCCTGACTGTGACCTTGGGAAATTCACCTACCTTGGTTAGGCTCCGTTTCCTCATCTGTGAAATGGGGATAATAGTGGCACCCACTTCCCAGGGATGCTGCAAGGGATACTTCATTACCAACAAAGCATTGAGAATTCCCTGGTAGCTCACCAGGTAGAGAATCCACCTGCACTGCAGGAGATCCTGGTTCAATTCCTGGGTCAGGAAGATCCACTGGAGAAGGGATAGGCTACCCACTCCAGTATTCTTGAGCTTCCCTGGTGGCTCAGTTGGTAAAGAATCTGCCTGCAATGTGGGAGGCCTGGGTTCGATCCCTGGGTTGGGAAGATCCCCTGGAGAAGGGAACGGCTACCCAGTCCAGTATTCTGGCCTGGAGAATTCTGTGGACTGTATAGTACATGGTGTTGCAAAGAGTTGGGCACGACTGAGTGACTTTCACTGTCAAAGCATTGAGAACAAGACCCAGCACAGTCAACATAGAGTAAAGGTGCACTAGGTTTATTCTTACCAGGGCCCCTTTGGCTGCAGCTGCCAACAGGGAAAGAACTAGTCTTGTGCTGCCAAAAGATGGTGTGCTTACTCACATCTCCATGCCTGATTAAAATAAGAACAACTACAGAAACTCAGGAAGCATGAGGAGTTGGCTTTGGTTAGATTTGCAGCCTACCATGGCCCCGGGGCTCCAGGGACCAGCTGTGTTTAGAAAGATCACCCGTTGTCTAGAGGGTCCTCAAATGCAGTAGTTCATGCTTTAATGGACTCCTGGCAGATTTTTTGAAACTGCAGGTTCTGATTTGGGGCAGGGCCTGAGAGTTTGCATTTCTAACAAGCTCCCAGGTGACGCTGCTACTGCTGCTGGGCAGGCCATGCTTTGAGCTGCCAGGCAGAGGCATTGGGAAGCTATCACCAGTGTTCCGGGGAAGAGGGAGCTGGCTGGCTCCAGTGCCTGGTGCTGTTGGAGAGTGTGGGTGATTGAGAAGGAAAGGAGACAACCTGAAATGGAAATAAAGGCTGTACACCACAATCTCATTACTGTCTAAAATTAGATTAATATAATTAAAAATTTAAGAGCTGGATTAAAGCGTGTCAGTCTGCATTCTAGTGCTGAATGATGCTGTGGCTCTCTTTGCTTTTTCCTTAAGGGTTTGTGCTAATGCGTATTTCAAAGATTGCTGGGTTACACATTGTTCTTTGTGATTTCTAATTATCACCAAATGCCTCCAATTGGCCTTCTTTTTGAGATGACCTTCCCTGGACATGGCTGCCATGACTCTGAAAAATGGCATCCTGAGCCCTGGGCCCCTTCCTTCCCCTGACACCTAGGCTCCTTGGGATGAAAAAGGAGACTTACTCACCCTACAAACTGCAGGGGGGCACCTGATCCAGCGCCTGTGTCATGCTTGTCATGGTGATTGGCCTAAGCATTATTGAGCTTCCTGTTTTACAAGAAAAGACATAGTGGTTCAGAGAGGTAAAGTAAGCTGTTTGGGCTCACACAGCTGATTAGTGGAAAAGATGGGATGCTAACACAATTCTGTCTGACTTTATAATGTTCTTTCTATGGCATCTCTGCAGAGCAAAGTGTCATGGGGTTCCAGTAAAGGAGCATGTATGTGTTTGTGTGAGGGTGTGTGTGTGTCTGTGCATCTGTGTGTACACACATGTACATACATATGTGTAGGCAGAGGAGGGAGGCACACAGAAAGAAAAAGAGACAGGACAATATCCAACTGTAAAATGTCTTCTCTCTCTTTTATGCTAAAGTTGCCATATTGGAGCCATTACCAGCTGCTGTAATTTATTACATATTTTAATAGACTTGGACTAAGCGATCTGTTCCCTCACCAGAGCCACGAAGCACTTAATAGCTCGGGCTCTAATTCTGGTCCTGGAGTCGTTAAGTCTGCTCTCATCCACCCGGGGATTAAGATCCTGAGGGGGTGTATCATCTTGGCGACATCCTTGATTGCGTGGCTTTGAGCCTGCGATGGATAAAGCTTTCCTTTCTCTCGGCCCCAGGTAGGGGGATGGTGACACCAAGTGCTGTGGGGGCTCCGTGGAGCTGGGTGAGGGTCGATGTGGATCCCACTCTTTTGCAAGATGCATCCACATTCTTTCCAAGCTTCTTTCCTGCTCCTTGGAAGCTCGCAGTTTTTCCAAAACATTTTCCTGCACACTGAATTTCCTTCAGTGAAGTGAGCTATTTTCAGAAAGTCCTGGGGGAGAATTTTGCCTAAGCTGGAGCCCGACTGAAGGGCCACTAATGTAGCAAAGGACACTGTTGCTTTGAACTGAAGACCACCCTTTTCTCCTTCCTATATGTTTGTCGACAGAGAAATGGATAAAGAAGATGTGGCACATATACACAATGGAATATTACTTGGCTATACAAAAAATGAAATAATGCCATTTATAGCAACATGGATGGGTCTAGAAACTGTCATACTGAGTGAAGAAAGTCAGACAGAGAAAGAGAAATATTGTATGATATCACTTATATGTGGAATCTAACAGAAAGTTACAAAAAATTTATCTACAAAATAGAAATTGATTTACAGATGTAGAAAACAAACTTACGGCTACCAGGAGGTAAAGAGGGGGAGGGATAAATAGGGAGATTGGAACTGACATATAAATACTACTATATATAAAATAGATAACTAATAAGGACCTACTGTGTACCACAGGGAACTCTGTTCAATACTCTGTAATGCTGCTGCTTCTGCTAAGTCGCTTCAGTCGTGTCCGACTCTGTGCGACCCCATAGACGGCAGCCAATCAGGCTCCCCCGTCCCTGGGATTCTCCAGGCAAGAACACTGTAGTGGGTTGCCATTTCCTTCTCCAATGCATGAAAGTGAAAAGTGAAAGTGAAGTTGCACAGTCGTGTCCGACTCTTAGCGACCCCATGGACTGCAGCCCACCAGGCTCCTCTGTCAATGGGATTCTCCAGGCAAGAGTACTGGAGTGGGGTGCCATTGCCTTCTCCAACTCTGTAATGGTCTATATGAAAAAAGAATCTAAAAAATAATGGATATCTATACGTGTATAACTGATTCACTTTACTGTACATCTGAAACCAACACAACATTGTAGATCAACTATACTCCAGTATTTTTTTTTTAAAAGGAATGAAGTTCTGATATTTGCTACAACACAGATGAACTTTGAAAACGCTATGTTCAGTGAAAGAAGGCAGACACAAAAGGCCACATATTGTATGATTCCATTTATATGAAATATCCAGAATAGGCAAATCCATAGAGACAGAGAATAGAATGTCAGAGGCATGGGCTAAAGAGGGGAGATGGGAGTGACTGCTTCATGGGTACGGGGTTTCCTTTTGGGGTGGTGAAAATATTGTGGAACTAGACAGAGGTGGTGGTTGTACAATACAGTGAAAATGCCTAATGCCAATGCTATACACTTCAAATGGTTGATTTTATGTTATGTGTGCACGCATCTTAAGTTGCTTTAGTCATGTCTGACTCTTTTTGAACCTATGGACTGTAGCCCACCGGGTTCCTCTATCCATGGGATTCTCCAGGCAAGAATATTGGAATGGGTTGCCATGCCCTCCTGCAGGGGATCTTCCTGACCCAGGGGTCAAACGTGAGTCTCCTAAGTCTCCTGCATTGCAGGCAGATTCTTACCCCTGAGACACCAGGGAAGCCCTCTGTTATGTGTATTCACCTTAATTAAAAAATACATGTAAATACAATAATTTCAGATGAGAAGAGCTAATAGAAAAATAAAGCAGGATAATGAGGTCAACAGAGATGAAATGTAAGGCATTATTAGGAGAAATCATCAAAGAAGGTGTCCACAAAGGGACAATGTTTAAAGCAATTGCCTGGAGGGGGAACTTTGCAGATTAGGAAATAACTTTACAGGCAGGGGGATGAGTAAGAGCAAAGGCCCTGGGGAAGGAAGGAGCTGGGCCTGATGGGTGCCGGTGTGTCTGGAGGTTGTGGTTACAAGGGGGAAGACAAAAACTGGGAGTGTGAGGTAGGTAGGAACCAGATCCTGGAAACTCACCTGAAGGGAAGTGAGTTTGACTCAGATGCGCTTGACTCACATGCGCTTGACTCAGATTCTCAGGGGAAGCCACTGGAGACTTGTCATTCGGTGACATAGGCTGATTTGCACTTTTTGTAAATACAGGTAAAATTTGCCTAACATAAAATTAACTAATTTTTAAAGTGCACAATTGTGTGACATTTAGTATATTCACTAGGTTGTGTAACTACCATCTCTAGTTCCAAAACATTGGCATCACCCCAAAGAAAGCTGTAGACATTAAGTAATCACTCTCCCTGCCCTGCTCACCACTAATCTGCTTTCTGTCTCTTATTCATTTACCTATTCGGGATGTTTCATATAAATGGGATCTGACAATATGTGACCTATACTTTTCATGGCTGAATGATATTCCCTTGTAGGATAGACCACATTTTGTTGATGCAGTCACTAGTTGATGAATATTTGGATAGTTTCCAACTTTGTGAATAGTGCTACTATGAACATTTTGCAGAAGTTTTTGTCTGAATACCTGTTTTCAATTCTTGAAGGTCTCTACCTAGGAATGGAATTGCTGAGTCATATGCACATTCTGGGCTTCCCAGATGGCACTAATGGTAAAGAACTCACTTGCCAATGTAGGAGATATCAGAAACACAGATTCGATCCCTGGGTCAAGAAGATTCCCTGGAGGAGGGCATGGCAACCCACTCCAGGATTCTTGCCTGGAGAATCCCATGGACAGAGGAACCTGGCGGGCTACAGTCCATTGCTTTGAAAAGAGCCAGACACGACTGCAGTGACTTAGCATGCGCACAAGCATGGGCATTCTATGTCTAATGCACATAGAGCATAGTTCCTGTTTGGAGGAACAGACAAATTATTTTCCACAATGGTGGCTCAATTTATATTCTCATGTGCTAATTTTTATTTTAAAATATTTATATTTATTTACTTATTTTATTGTGGCTGCACAGGCCCTTTGTTGTGGTATGCCAGCTTTCTCTAGTTGCGGTACCAAGGCTTAGTCGCCCCTTGGCATGTGAGACTTTAGTTTCCCCACCAGGGTGTGTCCTCTGCGTTAGAAGGCAGATTCTTAACCACTGGCCACCAGGGAAGTCCCCTGATTTACATTGTTAAGTGAAAAAAGAATGAGTTGCCAGTTGTGTGGCAAAAATATCTTCGAGGGGAAGTGGAGGAAGCATGGAGACCAATTTGGAGGTCATCCACTTTGTCCAGGGAGGAGGTGACTCTGGCCGAGCTTTCATCAGCAGAACATGAGGTGAGGGAAAGTGGATGGATTCTAGAGTGTCTGGGGACCTCTGACCTACAATTGAAAACTTCAGGTGGAATTCTAGCTGTGAGAAAAAATCATATGAGGGAGCTATGATCTGACTTTGAAGTGAAATGTAGTAGGGACATTTGAATCCTGCAATGGAAAATTTCTTCAGACACTCTCTCTGCTCAGTAATTGGTAGGGATATTGTTTTGTAGGGAAATTTCCATTATCTTGCTGGCTGGCTTGAAAATTCCTCTTGGGAATGAAACTTTTTTTTTTTTAGAAAGACACCTTGATGGGCAGCTGGGAGGAAGAAATGAGACACTGTAGTCCTCAGTCAATAAAAGCAAAGTCCACTAAAGCAAAGTTTAATGGTTATCCAGAATTTTCCCTAGTGTGGGTTTGTGTTAGTCACTCAGGCATGTCCGACTGTTTGTGACTGCATGGACTTTAGCCTGCCAGATTGCTCTGTCCATGGAATTCTCCAGGTAAGAATACTGGAGTGGGTAGCCATTCCTTTTTCCAGGGGATCTTCCCAACCCAGGGATCAAACCTGGGTCTCCTGCATGACAGGCAGATTCTTTACTGTCTAAGGCACCAGTGTGGGATTGGAGGAGAGAAAAAAGAGATGAGAGTAGATGAGGAAGGCATCATTAGGCAATACCATGTGGATGCCCGGGGACCTGGCCAGAGAAGCATCTCTAGAGAACTTTGTTGAACCATCTAACTTAATGCCCTGTGAAAAGACAAGACCATTGAGTCCCAGAGCGGCAAAATGCATGCAAAAAGAGGTGATAGTAAGTGGTAAAACTAAAAATCGAATGTCCTTTCTACTTTTCCCTTGCTATGGAATGTTTTCAAAGGGTTTCTTTGAAGAGAAATAAATACTCAAGTTGTACTTCCTGTAAGTTTATACTCCCTCCATTCATTCATCTATCCACCTACCTACCATCTATTTCATCATTCAGCAAATTTCATGGCACCTCTGCCATATAAGCTGAGGCTGGCATTGTCCAAAGGCAATCCTGTAGGGCCTTATTTTCCATGACAAGGAATTTGAATTTTATTCTAAGAGTAATGGGGACCCATGTAGGGTGGCCTAAACTTAAGTGAAAATGATATCTTTGGTTTGTGGATGGTGGGATGAAGGGGGCAAAAGCAGGAGCAAGGAGAAGCAGTCTCTAGATAACACAGTCCAACAGTCATATTGCCTTCAGCTATCTGGGCTTCTAAGCAGTTTAACAAGAATTTACTGAGCTGCTACTATGTACCAGGCCCAGTCACTCTGAGCACAGAGATGATCAGGGACTGTTTCCTGTCCTCCTGGAATTGAAGCTGCAGTGGGAGAAACAGAAGGAAGACAGGATTACGACTAGAGATGGGGCATCAGGATATCCAGATGGTGTGATGACAGAGGGTGAGAACCCCAACAAAACCTAAAGAGGCAGAGGCATCAAAGAGGGCTTCCTGGAGAAACTGGTATTTAAGTCGAGGATCTAGGGATGACTGGAACTTAGCTGGAGAGGTCATACTTGCCAAAGAAAACAGGATGAGCAAAGGCACTAAGGTATGGCAGAGCATGGTTTTATGTTAGAAAAACTAAGATCATGGCATCCAGTCCCATCACTTCATTGCAAATAGATGGGGAAGCAATGGAAACAGTGACAGGCTTTATTTTGGGGGGCTCCAAAATCACTGTAGATGGCGACTGCAGCCATGAAATTAAAAGATGCTTGCTCCTTGGAAGAAAAGCTATGATAAACCTAGACAGTAGATTAAAAAGCACAGACACCACTTTGCCACCAAAGGCCCATATAGTCCAAGCTATGGTTTTTTTCAGTAGTCATGTATGGATGTGAGAATTGGCTCATAAAGAAGGCCAAGGGCTGAAGAATTGATTCATTCAAACTGTGGTGCTGGAGAAGACACTTGAGAGTCCCTTGGACAGCAAGGAGATCAAACCAGTCAATCCTAAAGGAACTCAGTCATGACTGTTCATTGAAAGGACTGATGCTGAACTGAAACTCCAATACTTTGGCCACCTGATGTGAAGAGCCAACTTACTGAAAAAGACTCTGATGCTGGGAAAGATTGAAGGCAAAAGGAGAAGGGGAAGACAGAGGATGAGATGGTTGGATGGCATCACTGATTTGATGAACACGAGTTTGAGCAAGCTCCTGGAGATAGTGAAGGACAGAGAAGCCTGGTGTGCTTCAGCCCATGGGGTCACAAAGAGTCGGGCATGACTAAGTGACTGAACAACAACACACAAGATTCATTAAGAAAGGAGGCTAAATATTACTACCCAGATAAGTACAAGTGATATGTGTGTGTGTGTTTGTGTGTGTGTGTTTTAAGCTGATCAGTACTGGAGTGTGGTTGTGAATAGGACATGAGAGTGGAGATGCTGTCAGGAGTTGGGAATGATAGATATTGCTTGGCTTAGACTCTGATGGTACTGGGGAGCCACTGATTATAAGAGGAAGAGGGATAAACCCTCCTCCTTCTGCTCCTCTCTCAGCGAACAGTCATAGTCTGAGCATGTGTGGGCAAGAGAGGCTGAGACCTTAGGAAGCAAATTCAATATGCTGTTTGTTGGTATAAGGTGTATGTGCGAGGAGCATATTTCCAGGGGCAATTTATCTCTGTTGTAAAAAATAATCTTTTCCTCCTGTTATACTAATCATCTATTTGTTTTGAAAATTTTCAAAATATGGACTAGAAGAATAAATAAAAATTTAAACCTGCTATTCCATCCCCTAGTGATAAATCTGCTAGTACTTTATTGTATATCTTTCCTGTTGTTTAAAATTACATAACCATGATTTTTATATAAATGAGATCATAGTCTGTGCTCTGATTTATCAGTTGTTTTTCACTTAGCAATATAGCATTAACAGCTCCCTGCGTTCATTTCCTAGGGCTGTCGAAACAAAGTACCACAACCTGGGTGGATTAAAGCAACAGAAATATATTGTCTCACAGTCTGGCGGCTAGAAGTCTGAGATCAAGGTGCCTACTGGGCCATGATCCCTCTGAAACCTACAGGGAATTCTTCCTTGCCTTTTTCTAGCTTCTGGCGGAGGCTGCCCATCGTTAGTGTTCCTTGGTTGGCAGCTGCATCACTCTGCCTTTGTCATCGTGTGACATTCTCCTTGTGTGTCTGCGTCTTCACGTGGCCTGACTCTAATGTACCTCGTCTTGACTGTGAGGTCTGCAACAACCCTGTGTCCAAACAAAGTCATGTTCTGA
The DNA here is from genome assembly GCF_019923935.1 of Bubalus bubalis. NCBI lineage: Eukaryota > Metazoa > Chordata > Mammalia > Artiodactyla > Bovidae > Bubalus > Bubalus bubalis. The sequence continues at coordinate 26,793,566 of NC_059180.1, forward strand.
GGTCCTGGGAATTATGACTTCAATGTGGCTTTTGAGTGGGGGGAGGGAACATAATTCATAATAGCTTCTCTTGCCACTCAATATTGTTTTTTTAAATAATTTAATTAATTCATTTATTTGCTGTGCTGGGTCTTCATTGGTGCTCTCAGGCTCTCTCTAGTTGCAGAGAGAAGGGTGTGCTCTTCGCTGCGGTGACGGGCTTCTCACTGCAATGGCCTCTCGTGGAGAACAGACTCTAGGATGCACAGGCTTCAGTACTTGAGGTGGCGCAGGAGCTTAGTTGCCACAAGGCATGGGATCTTCTTGGACCAGGGAACGAACCCATGTCTCCTGCACTGGCAGGTGGATTCTTTACCACTGAGCCACCAAGGGAGCCCTCAATATTGTTTCATAATATGAGTTTTTAAAATTGAAGTATAGTTGACTTAAAATGTTGTATTTGTTTCAGGTGTACAGCAAAGTACAAAGATATATATATATATATTTTTTTTCAGATTCTTTTCCCTTATAAATTATCAGAAGATATTGACTGTAGTTCCCTGTACTATATGGTAGGTCCTTGTTGTTTATTTAGTTTATATATAGTAGTGTGTGTATGTTGCTCCCAACCGCCTAATTTACCCCTCCTCTCCACCTTTCCATTTTGGTAACCATAAGTTTATTTTCTATGTCTGTGAGTCTGTTTCTGATTTGTAAATAACTTCATTTGCATCAATTCTTTTTCGATTCCACATATAAGTGATACATGATATTTGTCTTTGATTTACTTCACTTTGTATGGTAATCTCTAGGTTCATCTATGTTGTTACAAAAGGCATTATTTCATCCTTTTTTATGGCTGAGTAATACTGCATTGATATATATGTATGTATATATATATATAATATACATCTTTTTTATCTGTTCATCTGTTGATGGATATTTAGCTTGTTTCCATGTCTTGCCTATCGTAAATAGTGCTGCTATGAACATTGGGTTGAATGTATCTTTTTGAACTATGGTTTTCTCCAGGTATATACTCAGGAGTGGATTGCTGGATCATATGGCAGCTCTATTTTTAGTTTTCTCTAGGAAGCTCCATATTATTCTTTGGGGCTTCCCAGGTGGCTCAGTGGTAAAGAATCCACCTGTCAACACAGGAGACACTAGAGATGTGGGTTCGATCCCTTGAGTTGGGAAGATATCCTGAAGAAGGAAATGGCAACCCACTCCAGTTTTCTTGCCAGGAAAATCCCACAGACAGAGGAACCTGGAAGGCTACAGTCCATAGGGTCGCAAGGAGTTGGACGCAACTGAGGATGGAGTGTGCACACATACTGTTTTCCATAGTGGCTACATCGAGAAAATATTCTATTTTCAGTTTAGTCAGTTCAGTCGCTCAGTCGTGTCCAACTATTTGGACCCCATGGACTGCAGCATGCCAGGCTTCCCTGTCCATTACCAACTCCTGGGGCTTACTCAAACTCATGTCCATAGAGTTGGTGATGCCATCCAACCATCTCACCCTCTGTCATCCACTTTTCCTCCTGTCTTCAATCTTTCCCAGCATCAGGATCTTTTCCAGTGAATCAGTTCTTTGTATCAGGTGGCCAAAGTATTGGAGTTTCAGCTTCAGCATCAGTCCTTCCAATAAATATTCAGGACTGATTTCCTTTAGGATGAACTGGTTGGATCTCCTTGCAGTCCAAGGGACTCTCAAGAGTCTTCTCCAACACCACAGTTCAAAAGCATCAATTCTTCAGCTCCCAGCTTTCTTTATAGTCCAACTCTCACATCCATACATGACTACTGGAAAAACCATAGCTTCGCCCAGATGGACCTTTGTTGGCAAAGTAATGTCTCTGCTTTTCAATATGCTGTCTAGGTTGGTTATAGCTGTTCTTCTAAGGAGCAAGCGTCTTTTAATTTCATGGCTGCAGTCACCATCTGCAGTGATTTTGGAGCCCCAAAACATAAAGTCAGCCACTGTTTCCATTCCCATCTATTTGCCATGAACTGATGGGACTGGATGCCATGATCTTAGTTTTCTGAATAATGAGTTTTAAGCCAACTTTTTCACTTTCCTCTTTCACTCTCATCAAGATGCTCTTTAGTTCTTCTTCACTTTCTGCCATAAGGATGGTGTCATCTGCATATCTGAGGTTATTGATATTTCTCCCGGCAATCTTGATTTCAGCTTGCACTTCCTCCAGCCCAGTGTTCCTCATGATGTACTGCATAGAAGTTAAAGAAGCAGAGTGACAATATACAGCCTTGATGTACTCCTTTCCCAATTTGGAACCAGTCTGCTGTTCCATGTCCAGTTCTAACTGTTGCTTCCTGACCTGCATACAGATTTCTCAGGAGGCAGGTAAAGTCATCTGGTATTTCCATCTCTTTAAGAATTTTCTATAGTTTGTTGTGATCCACACACTCAAAGGCTTTGGCATAGTCAATAAAGCAGAAATAGATGTTTTTCTGGTATTCTCTTGCTTTTTCAATGATTCAACAGATGTTAGCAATTTGATCTCTGGTTCCTCTGGCTTTTCTAAATCCAACTTGAACATACGAAGTTCACAGTTCATGTACTGTTGAAGCCTGGCTTGGAGAATTTTGAGTATTACATTGCTAGTGTGTGGGTTGAGTGCAATTGTGCAGTAGTTTGAACATTCTTTGGCATTGCCTTTCTTTGGGATTTGAATGAAAACTGACCTTTTCCAGTCCTGTGGCCACTGCTGAGTTTTCCAAATTTGCTGGCATATTGAGTGCAGCACTTTCACAGCATCATCTTTCAGGATTTGAAATAGCTCAACTGGAATTCCATCACCTCCACTAGCTTTGTCTGTAGTGATGCTTCCTAAGGCCCACTTGACTTTGCATTCCAGGATGTTTGGCTCTAGGTCAGTGATCACACCATTGTGATTATCTGGGTCATGAAGATCTTTTTTGTATAGTTCTTGTATTCTTGCCACCTCTTCTTAATATCTTCTGCTTCTGTTAGGTCCATACCATTTCTGTCCTTTATTGAGCCCATCTTTGCATGAAATGTTCCCTTGGTAGCTCTAATTTTCTTGAAGAGATCTCTGCTGCTGCTGTTGCTGCTAAGTTGCTTCAGTCGTGCCTGACTCTGTGCGACCCCGTAGACGGCAGCCCACCAGGCTCCTCTGTCCCTGGGATTCTCCAGGCAAGAACATTGGAGTGGGTTGCCATTTCCTTCTCCAATGCATGAAAGTGAAAAGTGAAAGTGAAGTCACTCAGTCCTCTTCGTGACCCCATGGACTGCAGCCTACCAGGCTCCTCTGTCCATGGGATTCTGGAGTGGGTTGCCATTGCCTTCTCCGAAGAGATTGCTAGTCTTTCCCATTCTATTGTCTTCCTCTATTTCTTTCCATTGATCCCTGAGGAAGGCTTTCTTATCTCTCCTTGCTATTCTTTGGAACTCTGCATTCAAATGGGTCTATCTTTTCTTTTCTCCTTTGCCTTTAGCTTCTCCTTATGGGCATATACGGAGAAGGCAATGGCACTCCACTCCAGTACTCTTGCCTGGAAAATCCCATGAACGGAGGAGCCTGGTAGGCTGCAGTCCATGGGGTCACGAAGAGTCGGACACGACTGAGCGACTTCCCTATGGGCATATAAATGTTCAGAGGTCAGTCCTGCTTTAGACTAAATATGTAACCTGTGACCTGTCCTTGTCCAGCCCCTGCAGTGATAGGGGCTGTCACCCTGACACCAGTGATGCTGGCATGGTCTGAACTCACCAAAGCTCCCACTGTCCCCTATCGCCTACTCACGAAGAAGGACAGTAGACTCAAGTTCTTCCAGAAGCCTTTTAAACACAAAGGCAAGAATCAAAGGGGAAGCCTCACATGACCAGACGTCTCCGGATCCGAGTCTCCCCCATGCAGATCCTGCTTATCCAGATGTGGCCACATATTGGAACGCACCCAACAGCAAGCTGTGATTCATCAGCTCCTCAGCTGAATTCAACAATCGTTCTATTCAACCTGCTTTATGAGTGTAGGCGAAAAATTTCCAGCCCCAGTTGCTTAGGATGTCATCAATGATCTCAAAGGCAGTTGCAACAGACTAAAAGGAAAATTTGTTTATTTGCTTTAAATCATAGATCCTTCCTTTTATGAGCAGGGGAGCTTCAGAAGCCCGTCTTGATGATTCCTTAGAGCAACAGCAGTGTAAGTATTGTCTGTTAGGGATATAAAGGGGGTTTCTGTGTACATTCTCCCCTCTGATTCTCCAAAAACCCCAGCCCAGTAGGGGAGGTGAGTTGTTACAGGAGGCTCCGAGCTGTCTTAACTCGCCCAAACCTGCTCAGCTTATAATGACACCACCGTGGGAAGTTCAAATTGTCGATATGATCTTATTTAATCTTCCCCCAAAACCTGGAAGGGAAGTGCTATGGCCGTCCCCCTTCCAGGGACAAATGAAACTTTGGAAGACATACTGCCTCACTCAAGCTCACGCAGCTTAGCAAGCCCCAGAGCTGGTCTCGAGCCCCGGCTGCCTGATGCTCAGGTGACACTCGTGGCCACTAGTCCGTCCTGTGCGGGGCCAAGACACACCCGGCACCTTCACTGGCTCTTGACTTTTTTTCTCCACATTTGGTTTCAACAGTGAAAGTTTATCTCCATTTTCAACTGGATGAGATAATATATACCCTTGAGGCACTGCCCTTGATTCTATTACTTTAGGCAAGAACTTTTGGTGGCCAGGCCAGCTGACAATAGGGATATTACTTAAAGATTTGCCAGATTAAGGGGCTCAGTGTCCTGTCAACTGATAGGCAGGAATATTTACCGGGGGCTCACGGATCCCCAGAGTGTTCACAGATTGTCTTTAGAGAAATATCCATATGAAGATCTTATAAGTATATGTGCTTTTCTGGAAGGCAGTCCATATCACTTCTCATGAGAATTTGTGAGGTCTTTGTGACCTGGAAATAAATTAAAACCAAAAACAATTCGTATTGTTTCCTACTTGTATGGCAGGCTTTCTGGAAACCACCGTGATTTTCAAAACAACAACAACAACAACAACAACAACCTTTTGCCTTTGAATATTGCAGTAGACAGAGCACTAAAAGGTGAATTCCAACCCACATGCTCAGCAGATGCTTAAGAAACACAGGGTGAGGGACATGATGCTTTATAGAGAGAGGTCTGGTCTGAGAAGGAAATGGAGTGATGTGTCCAAGGACCTAGGATGCTCATCATCCAAACAAAATCACCAGCGCCTCTGGGCTCCACCTCCAGAACATGCCCGGGATTCCTGCCCTGCACCCCAGCTTCCACTTTGTTCTTACACTCACCCTGCCTTTCTGTTTCTTGACAGTCCCCAGCGGTGTCCCACTGCCTTCAGAATACACCTAAGCTCCTGGCGATGGCTGCACAGCAGACACGACCTGCCTGGTTCCCTACATTCTCTGCTTTCAACCTGGTCCGCTTTCAACCTACTCCAGCCTTTGAACCTCGAGCTTGCTCCTTCCTCAGGCCTCTGCATTTGCTGGAATCTTCTGCTCCTCGATCTTAGCAGGACCACATCCTTCTCATCCATCAGGTCCCTGGGAAGTGCTGTCTCTTGAGCGTCACCTCCCTTCTAAGGAATCTATTCTATGGGAATGTGTGTCTGCCTTTCTTTCCAGGCTTTATCACCATTAAACAATGATGTCCTTTACCTACTTACTTGGCTAGCCTGTAGGATACAAGCTCCATTGGCTTGCCTGACTTAGAGATTCAATAAATACATGTTGAGAAGGAAGGGATGGGCAGATAGACAGATGGTCAGCGTTCTCCCTGAAGCTGAGGCTCGCTAGATCTTCCTTGAGGGAAACCTGCAGTAGCGAAGTGTTGGAATGTTATGGGGACTGACAGCTTCCTTCAAAGCACGGGAGGCTCATTTTCACCCCACTTAGTAGTGAATTATGTTACCTGCTGGTGAGGGCGATGCCACAAGGCCCGTAATTAGTTCCCTGATTATTCACAATTGGAGCGATCACGGCTAACGGATGGTGTTCACCACAAAAACCTGTCGGAGAGCCAGACCATTTGGCAGCCACTGCGCATTCCCAAGAAGGCAGATCAATTTCCATTTGATTTGTTTAAAAATAACAAATAAACAATGCGGAGCTGTTTGCAAGGTTTGGGTGCCTCTTCTCTGAAATCTGGGGGAAAAGAGGCAGCTTGAAATTGCCAGTTAGGAGAAGACAGGCAGAGCACGCTCATGGCCCCATCAGATTCCCCTATAATCAGAGCTAATAACTGTGTTTTTCTACTACTAAACAATTCTGTTATTTTAAAGCTTCTAGTTAGCGAGTGGGCTAAATGGTACTTGGGGGCTGGCCACAGAGAAGATGCCTTCTGAAATGTAGCAATGAAGCCTGTTTCCCACTTTGTTCTGATCTTGTCGCAGGCTGACGGGTGATCTAGTGACACTCATGGGGAGAGATACTGGATGGATGAAATGTCTCAAGAAACCTAGAAATGCACAGCTTTTCCTGGAATTCAAAGGGCGCCAGTATTTGCTCTAGGATCATGAATTTAAAAACTTCCTCTGCCTCTGCTGCTGCTAAGTCGCTTCAATCGTGTCTGACTCTGTGCGACCCCATAGACGGCAGCCCACTAGGCTGCTCTGTCCCTGGGATTCTCCAGGCAAGAGTACGGGAGGGGGTTGCCATTGCCTTCTAAAATGCATGAAAGTGAAAAGTGAAAGTGAAGTCGCTCAGTTGTGCCCAACGCCTAGCCTCACTTCACTCTTAATCTTGGTTCTTCCCTGACCAATGCTACTTCCCGAATATCTAAATACAGCCCTTTTTCCAGCTAAACCCTTCAGTGACTTCCCACTGCTGTTAGTTGGTGCCTTTGCTGCTCAGGTGTCTCACATGACCATGTCAGCCTGTACCCTGCATCCTGGCCCCACCTTCCCCATACCTATCCATACCCCCACCCCTTTACCTTCAAGCTCTCAAATAGTGAATCATCATCTCCATGTAGAAGAGTGATCAAAGTTATGTAGTCTTGGAGCTAGGATGCCTGGTTCTAATTCTAGCTCCAATGCCTATCAGCTGTGTGACCTCGGGCAAGTCATTTGACCTCTCTAGGCCACAGGTGCCATGTCTTTAACAAGAGGATAATAGAAGTGTTTACTGTATAAGGTGATTTTTTTGTATATTTTTAAAATTTTATTTATTTTAATTAGAGGCTAATTACTTTAAATATTGTATTGGTTTTCCCATACATCAACGTGAATCTGCCACAGGTGTACACATGTTCCCAATCCTGAACCCCTCTCCCGCCAGTGTTAAATACATGATGACCATACAGTGCTTCCAACAAAAGGGTTGATGGATGCTGTGTGCTCAGAAAAGGTAAGTGGGAGGTATTATTCCCCTACTATGCTTTGTTTTTCTTTGCACATGCTGTTTGCTTTGTATGAATCTCTCTTTCTGCCCCAATCCCTTATTCTCTCAGTGGACTCATCTTTTTGTTTTCTGTTGAGATGTCTCCTCTCCCTGGAATCCTTCCAAATCCCATATCTGTGGGTTAAGTGTCTTTCTCTGGATCCAAGAGGACTCTCAACTTTTTCCATCACAGGTGTCATCCCCAGTGTATTATTTAATGTTTGTTTCAAGATAATTTTATGTTCACACACTGCCACAAAAAATAATACACAAAGATCCCCTGTGTCCTTTGCCCAGGTTTCCCCAGTGTCAAACTGTCGTCCCTACAGACTAGAACACTGACTCGATATGGTTCAAGATACACATTTCCATCATCACAATTATCCTTCCAGTTGCCTTTTTATAGCCATGATCACTTACCTCCAGCTATCACCACCACCTAACATTTGGCAACCATTCAGCTGTCATCTGTCCTCCATTTCTATAAACATGCCATTTCTGAAGTGTCACATGAGAGGAATGACCAAGTACGTAACACTTTGGGTTTGAAGTTTTTCACTCAGGGTAGCTCTTCCTGAGATTCATCCACATTGTTTCCTGGATCAATGATTCCCATGTTACTGAGTGGCAGATGACACCACCCTTATGGCAGAAAGTGAAGAGGAACTCAAAAGCCTCTTGATGAAAGTGAAAGTGGAGAGTGAAAAAGTTGGCTTAAAGCTCAACATTCAGAAAACGAAGATCATGGCATCCGGTCCCATCACTTCATGGGAAATAGATGGGGAAACAGTGGAAACAGTGTCAGACTTTATTTTTCTGGGCTCCAAAATCACTATAGATGGTGACTGCAGCCATGAAATTAAAAGACGCTTACTCCTTGGAAGGAAAGTTATGACCAACCTAGATAGCATATTCAAAAGCAGAGACATTATTTTGCCAACAAAGATTCGTCTAGTCAAGGCTATGGTTTTTCCTGTGGTCATGTATGGATGTGAGAGTTGGACCGTGAAGAAGGCTGAGCGCCGAAGAATTGATGCTTTTGAACTGTGGTGTTGGAGAAGACTCTTGAGAGTCCCTTGGACTGCAAGGAGATCCAACCAGTCCATTCTGAAGGAGATCAGCCCTGGGTGTTCTTTGGAAGGAATGATGCTAAAGCTGAAACTCCAGTACTTTGGCCACCTCATGTGAAGAGTTGACTCATTGGAAAAGACTGATGCTGGGAGGGATTGGGGGCAAGAGGAGAAGGGGACGACAGAGGATGAGATGGCTGGATGGCATCACTGACTCGATGGACATGAGCCTGAGTGAACTCCGGGAGTTGGTGATGGACAGGGAGGCCCTGGCATGCTGCGATTCATGGGGTCGCAAAGAGTCGGACACGACTGAGCGACTGATCTGATCTGATCTGATGTTGAAGTCTATCTATGTTGTTTGTGGCTAATGTGAAACTCATCAGCAGGAGAAGGGAACAAAAGCCAGAAAACCCTCAGTGAACAGATGAGTCTAACACGCTCTATGTCATCAGCTCTATCCCCAGTTCCACAGTCCCCTGACTGGGCACTGAGAACTAGGGGGCTTGGCAAAAGCCAGCATCCCAGGCTGGAGAGCAAACTCGTAAAGACTTTTTTCAGAGGATTTCCACTGCATAATGACCTGCCCATTGGCATACATAAAATTCAAAAATGACTTTACCGTTAGCACAAATAATTATTGCATAGATTAAGGTATTTCTAATGGCAAAAATGAGTACATATCCATAGAAAGTTTTTAAAGATTGTACCATATTACAGTTTGTATTAGCAACAGGAGAGAAAACATTGTGTGTGCCCGTCAGCTGGGAATGCTTCAAAAATTACAGCCATGTGTTACATAGAATATAATGTGACAATTAAAGTTAAATGGGACAGATACATATTTAATTACCTGAAAATACAATAAATTCCTCTGGAGAGAGATAATTCCAGCTGGCAAACATTCACATTTAAAAAAACATGTAGTTGACACACAGTGTAATGTTTCAGGTGTATTACACTGTGGTTTGACATTTGCATACGTTATGAAATGATCGCCGTAAGTCTAGTAACCCTTTGTTCCCATAACAAGTTATTACAACATCATTGACCATGTTTCTAATGCTGTATGTCACATCCCCATGGATGACTTATTTTATATCTAGAGGTTTATACTCTTTATCACCTTCACTGTTTCCCACCCCAATCCTCCTCTGGTCTGGAAACCACCCATTGTTCTCTGTATCTATAAGACTGTTGCTTTGTATTTTGTTTTGTTTGTAGACTCCATGTATAAGTGAGATTAGGCTTCCCGGGTGGTGCTAGTGGTAAAGAACCCGCCTGCCAATACAAGAGACATAAGAGATACAGTTTCGATCCCTGGGTTGGGAAGATTCCCTAGAGGAGGACATGGCAACCCACTCCAGTATTCTTGCCTGGAGAATCCCCGTGGACAGAGGAGCCTGGAGGGCTGCAGTCCATGGAGTCACAAAGAGTTGGACATGCCTGAAGCAACTGAGCACACAAGCATAATTGAGATCACCCAGTATTTGTCTTTCTCTGTCTGACTTATTTCATGTAGTAAAATAATATAATACCCTCTGGATCCATCCATGTTGTCACAGTTGGCAATATTTCTTTCTTATGGCCAAGTAACATTCCATCGCATATATACATATATATATGTATATATATATACACACACATATATACACACACACATCTTCTTTATCCACTCATCAGTCGATGGACAATTAAGGTGCTTCCATAGTGCAGCTATTGTAAACAGTGCTGCAATAAACATTGGTGTGCATATGTCTTCTTTCAGTGTTTTTGTTTTCTTCCAGTAAATACCCAGAATGAAGTTGCTGAACTGTAAGGCAGCTCCATTTTTAATTTTGGGGGGAATCTTCTTTGGAAAACAGTGGATACACCAATTTACATTTCCACCAACAGTGCACAAGGATCCCTTCTTCTTCACATCCTCGCCAATATTTGCTGTTTGCTGTTTTTTGATGATAGTCATTCTGATAGGTGTGAGGTAGTATCTCATTGTGCTTTTGGTTTGGATTCTCTGATTATGAGTGATATCAGGCATCTTTTCATATGTTTGTTGGTCATCTTATGTCTTCTTTAGAAATGTCTATTTGGGTCCTCTGCCCATTAAAAAAAAGTTTTTTTTTATGTTGAGCTGTATTTCTTCTTTGTAAATTTTGGATATTAACCCCTTAGCAGATACATTTCTTGCAAAAGTCTCCTCCCATTCAGGAGGCTGCTTTTTCATTTTGCTGATAGTTTCTTGTGTTGTGCAAAAGTTTTGTAGTTTGATGCTGTTCTACTTGTTTATTTTTGTTTTTTTGCCTGAGGTCCAAAAAAATATTGCTAAGATCAGTGTTAAAGAGTATACTGCCTATGTTTTCTTCTAAGAGTTTTATGGTTTCAGGTATTAACATTTAAGTATTTAACCCATTTTGAGTTTATTTTTACATATTGTATGAGAAAGTAGTCCAATTTGATTCTTTTGCATGTTTTCCCAGTACCATTTATTGGAGAGGCAGTCTCTTCCACATTGTATATCCTTGCCTTCTTTGCCATAGATTATGTGTGTGTGTGTGTGTGTGTGTGTGTGTGTGCTTAATTGTGTCCGACTCTTTGAGACCCCATGGACTACGTAGGACCCAGTCTATGGAATTTTCCAGGTAAGAATACTGGAGAGGATTGCTATTTCCTACTCCAGGGGATCTCCCCAACCCAAGGATTGAACCCTGATCTCTTGCATCTCCTGCATTGGCAGGTGGATTCTTTATCACTGAGGTACCTGGGGAGCCCGCTTTCATAGATTAATTGATCATGTAAGTGTGAGTTTTTTTTTCTGGGCTCTGTATTCTGTTCCACTGATTTGTGTGTCTGTGTTTATGCCAGTAATGTACTGTTTTGATGACTGTAACTCTGTAGTATAGTTTGAAATTTGGGAGTGGTACTTCAAGCTTTGTCTTCTTTTTCAAAATAGTTTTGACTATTCAGGGTCTTTATGTTTTCACACAAATTTTAGAATGACTTGTTTGTGTTCTGTGAAAAATGCTTTTTGTACTTTGATCTGTAGATTGTCTTGGGTAATACAGTCATTTTAACAATATTAATTCTTGCAAAACATGAGTATGGTATACTATATCTTTCCACTTGTTTTAATCATTTTCAATTGCTTTTGTCAACATCTTATAATTCTCAGAGTACAAACCTTTTACCTTCTTGGTCAAATTTATTCCTAGGTATTTTATTCTTTTTGATGTAATTGTAAGTGAGATTTTTTTCCTTAGTTTCTCTTTCTGAGAATAAGTTACTAGTGTATTTCTATGCAACAGATTTCTGTGTATCATTTTAATATCCTGAGGCTTCATTGAAATCATTTATTAGTTCTAACAGCTTTTGGTAGTGTCTTCAGAATTTTCTGTGTATAGTATTATGTCATCTGCAAATAGTGACATTTTCATTTCTTCCTTTCCAACTTGGATTTCTTTTATTTCTTTTTCTTGTCTAACTGCTGTGGCGAGGACTTCCAATACTAAAAGTGGTGAGAGTGGACATCCTTGTCTTGTCCCTGATCTTAGAGGAAAAGTTTTCAGCTTTTCACCATTGAGTGTGATATTAGCTGTGAGCTTGTTAGGTATGCCCTTTATTATCTTTATTATTAGAGAGCATGTTCCCTATATACCCATTTTGTTGACAATTTTCATCATACTGCTAAGTCACTTCAGTTGTGTCCGACTCTGTGCGAACCCATAGACGGCAGTCCACCAGGCTCCACTGTCCCTGGGATTCTCCAGGCAAGAACACTGGAGTGGGTTGCCATTTCCTTCTCCAATGCATGAAAGAGAAAAGTGAAAGTGAAGTCACTCAGTCATGTCCGACTCTTAGCGACCCCATGGACTGCAGCCTACCAGGCTCCTCTGTCCATGGATTTTCCAGGCAAGAGTACTGGAGTGGGGTGCCATTGCCTTCTCTAAATGGATGTTAAATTTTGTCAAAAGATTTGTCTATACATATTGAGATGGTTATATGATTTTTATTTTTCAGTTTGTTAAGGCGGTATATTACATTGATTGATTTACAAAATTGAACCTCCTTGCATTCCTAGGATAAATCCCACTTGATCATGGTATATGATCCTTTTAATGTATTGTTGATTGCTTATCTACACTTTGTTTAGTTCTTTTTGGGTATATATGTCTTATTCCTTCATTTAAAGCACATTCCTCTGTCCCTCCACTTTGCCCAATTCTCTGTGTTTATTTTGTGTGCTAGGAAGGTTAGCTATATTTCCCAGTCTTGAAGAAGTGGCCGTACATAGGAGACATTCTATGGGGCCCCGCAGCACACTCGTCTCTGGTCTTCAGACCTGTGTGCTTCAGCGGTGCCTATGTGGGCTGCTTGTGTCCTTCTGTTGTGGTGGGGCTGATTTCTGTGGAGCAGGCCCCCCACCTGGCAAGCTATGAGGTTGTGCCCTGTTCAGGGACTGTGGGCTCACTGGAAGGCCAGATAGGCTTCTTGTATGGCTGGCTGTGTGGTCTGGGAGACATGGGCCTGCTCTGGCTCACTGCTGAGCATGGCCAGGTCCCTGTATGGCTGTCAGTACAGCCTGGGGTACTCAGCACTGGGACTGGTCCACTGGTGGGTGGGGCCGGGTCCCTGGTGCTAATTCACTAAAAGGAGTATTTTTAAATGATGTTTGCCAGTGCTGGCCTTATTGCAGTAGAAAAACTCCCCCAAATGGCTGCCTGCCATGTCTGTCTCCCGAAGGGGAGTCTCAGTGCCTGCTGCCTCTCCAGGAGGATCTCCAAGATGGCCAAGTGTGTATGACCTAGGCTCCTTTCAAACTCCTGTCTTGACACTGAGACTCAGAGCAGATGAGAATTTTGCATGTGCCCTTTAAGAGCGGAGTCTGTTTCCAAGAGCCCTCCAGCTCTCCTAAACACAAGCTCCACTGGTTTTCAAAGCCAGACATTCTGGGGGCTGCCCTTCCTGGTGCAGGACCCCCAGGCTGGGGAGCCCAATGTGGGGGTTAGACCCCTTGCTCCTTGGGTAGGACACCTAGGACTGTGATATTCCTCCTGTTTGTGGGTTGCTGATCTGGGGGTAAGGGTCCTGACTATATCATTTCTCAGTCCCTCCTACCCATCTCATTGTGGTTCCTTCTTCATATCTTTAATTGTGGAAAATATTTTCTGCTAGTCTTCAGATCATTCTCATAGGTAGCCATAATTCGGTGTATCTATGTAGGTAAGTGGCACAGTGTCTTCCTACTCTGCTTACTGTCTACCTCTCGTGTGTTTTAGTTGCCAGTTTATGCGTCTGTCTTACCCACTATCTCAGGGCTCCTCAATCTCAGCACAATTGGAATTTTGGTCCCTGTGTTGTGGGGGCTGTCTTATGCAGAGAGGATGTTTAGCCGCCTCCCTGGCCTCTCCCCATTAGACACTAGTAGCATCCTCCCCGCTCCATCTCCGTCGTGACAACCAGAAATGTCTCCAGACGTTGCCAAGTGTCCCAGATGGGGGCAGGCGTGAAATCACCTGTGGTTGGAACCACTTCACTAGACAACAGGCTCTGGGAGGACAGAAAGTGTGTTTATCTTTCTCATCCTAAACCTCCAGAATCTAGAATAGCACCTACTACTTATTTGGTCCTTAATTAATGTTTGCTGAATGGCTGAATGAAGACTCTGGGCAAAGTAGCAAAGCATGCCTCAGGCAAAAGTCAGAAGACCTGAATTCTCATCTCGAATGTGCCAGTAACTGGTTAGGTGTTCAGTTCTGTGTTCCGAGTTCAGTTCTCTGAAACTGACACGGATGAGCATGACTGCTCTGCAGGGTACGGCGAAGAGACAGGTGTCAGCATCTCCTGGTAGTGGGTGAGACATGCAAATTATTTTCCTCCTCCCCAGACCCAGGGAATTGAAGTCTCTGGGTGTGGAGCCCTGAAATTTATGTTTTAACAAGCTCTCTAGGGGATTCTGATTCACGCTTCAGCAGTTCTTACCCCTGCCAGACTGATCTTAGAATTCGCTTGGAACGCTTTTTAAAGCCGGGATGCCTGAGATGCTAGATTCCCCTAGCTCACTTTCATGAGCAGTTCTGGTGTCTGGGCTGGCTGTTGGCATTTCCCACCTGCCTCAGGTGATTCCGATGCAGAGCCAGGACTGAGGCTCTCTCCATGCAGACAAGTTCTACTGCTCTGTGCTTCCTGGCTTAAACCTTTCAGAAATTGCATTAACTCTTTCAGTCCACCAGAGGGCCATTCACAGCGCTGAGAAGGAATAGGGTTCTCAATTCTGGGCAGGGGCAGTGGAGTCAGGGACCCTCAAATACACAGGGAGGAGCAAGTGTCTGCGACCTTCCTCTCCAGATCCTCGTGGGAAAATATCCAGGTTGGATTAAGAAGCACTATAAATGTCTCTGCTTTATTCATGCTCTACACAGCATCCTGATCCCAGGATAGCAATGGGCAAATCCTAACCAAGATTCTCTGCCTGACTACAGATTTTAAAATCCATGTCAAGAGTCTTCCAACAAAATTTATTTCAGAAACCCTCCATGCATCTAGGTCCATGGGAGCTTCTTACTTCAGAAGGTAGCTGCACTTTAGTGTAGAGACGGGTGAATGTGAAGTCAGCCACATCTGGTCCTTCCTGAGGAAGCCACTTCCCTGTTCGGGATCTCAGATCTTAAATGGGGAGAAGGCAACTCTGGTCTGAGTTGTGGTGCAGGTCCACCTAGGTGAAGAGGCGAAAAAGCACTGGCAGGAGAAGAGCTAATCAAAAGTTCAGTGATAATGAACACGACATTGTAAATCAACTATAGGCCAATAAAAACATTAAAAATGAAAAGCAACATCAAAAAAACTCTCAGTGCTTCTCCAAGTATGGCCCAGGCCAGCAGCATCACCTGGAGACTTGTTGGAAATGCAAATTCTCTATCTCAGTTTCTACTGAATTAGAAATTCTGGAGGTGGGGCAGATGACTTCCCCTTTCCAACCTGCAATTTTCTCATTGGTGAAACTAAAATGATAGCAGTACCTATATTTCAGAGACACGTTGCAAGGATTAAGTGAGATATAGGCATGCAAAACAGTTAGCACAGTGCCTGGCATACAGTAAGAACTCAATACATATTGCTATTGCATTATCATCTTCAAACCCCTGCTCCATGCAAGACTCCATGCAAGGCTCGAGAAGGAACTTTTGTTAAAACTCTGCACAAATAAATAGTTCATGCAGGATTTTGCAAAATATTGTATTTTGTCTCCGGATGCTCCCCGTGGAATACAACATATTGAACAGGAGTTATGGTGTACAAATGTGCCATGCTACTACATCAGCCAGCTTTATAACTCATTCTGAGAAAGGCCATCGCTCAGAGCAATATAGCTATTTATTGTAGGGTCCCATTATGGGCTGTGATCTATTTAAGCCTATCCAGCTGTCAGAAAGACCAGCTTTCCTGCCACCTATCAGGAACAAGAAGATGGGCTTGGGGCAGGAAAAAAAAAACAAATAGCAGACAGGACTTGAAAAATATTCCACTCATGGCTAGAGAAAATGTAAAAGATGCCAAGGGAAGGAAATAGGATCATATCTGAGTGGCCTTGCAGCAGTGGCAGAGAAATTTCTAGATGAATCAACTAAGGCAGGAAATTATCTGATGTTTATGGACATCTTGATGGCAAGCTGGAAGAGTGAGCTGAATCTTTTAGGCAGAGACAGGGAAGATGGGATTGAAATTTACCTTCATGCATTGCAAGTTTCAATAATCAGGGTGAAAAGTGTAGAACCACTCAGCTGAAGATAGTTCACCTTCAGTGAAATTGGGTTTTACTTCCTTTTTGCCTCTTGCAAAGGACTTTCTCTTGCTCAGATTTTCTGAGTCTCTCTTATTGGCCACAACCACTTAAAGCCCTCGCTTCCCTGAGGATTTAACTGATTACTAGCTGAAAAGAAATCACAAGACAGTGTGTTCACCTATAGTTGGCAAGGTTTGAGAACACAAACTCATGTAACTCAACAGTAAAAAGAAAAAAAAAATCCAATTAATGCAACTAAAAATGGAGGAAGGACCTGAATATACATTTTTCCAAAAAAAAAAAAAATAAGATATTCAAATGGCCAACAGATACAGGAGAAGATGTTCAATATCACAAATCATCAGGGAATTGCAAATTAAAACCACAGTGAGATATCATTGCATACAAGTTAGGATGGTCATCATCAAAAAGAAAAGAAATAAGTGCTACTGAGGATGGAGAGAAAAGAGAATCCTTGTACACTGTTGGTGACAATAAAAATTGGTAAGCCACTATGGAAGACAATATGGATATTCCTCAAAAAAATTAAGAACTACAGTATGATCCAGTAATTCCACTTCTAGGTAAATATCCACAGGAAATGAAATCACTATCCCATGTTCATTGAAGTATTATTCACAACAGTCAAGATATGGATGTGTGTCTGCAGATGGATGAATAGATAAAGACAAAGTGGTACCTATACACAAAGGCATAGTAGTCAGTCATAAAAAAGAAAGAAATTTCGTTGTTTGTGGCAAGGATGGACCTTGAGGGCATTACGGTAAGTGAAATAAGTCAGGCAAAGACAAACACCAGATGGTTTCACTTATATGTGGAATCTAAAGTAACTGAACTCATAGAAACGAAGAACAGGTTGCCAGAGGCGGGGGTGGGGTTGTGGGGAATGAGGTCAAAGGCACACTCTTTCAGCTGTGTAATGAGCAAGTTCTGGGGGTGCAGTGCACAGCGTGGCGACCGTCGTTCACAATGCTATGGTGTATAGTTGAAAGTCGCTGAGAGCAGATCTTAAAAGCTTTCATCACACACACTGACACACATGCTTGTCTTTCTTTCATTGACGTTTAGTTGACTTATTTCAGGTGTACAGCAAGTGATTCCCATAAAAATTCTTTCTCAGATTCTTCTCCATTACAGGTTATTATCAGATATTGAATATAGCTCCCTGTGTTATACAGTAGGTCCTTGTTGTCTATCTATTTTACATATAGTAGTGTGTATCTGTTAACCCCAAATTTAATTCCTAATTTATCCCTCTCCCCTTTCCCCCTTTGGTAACCACTAGTTAGCTTTTGATGTCTGTGAGTTTATTTCTGTTTTGTAAGCAAGTTCATTTGTATCTTTTTATTTTTAGATTCCACATATAAGTGATTTCATTTATTTGTTTTTGTCTGACTTGGCATGATAATCTCTAGATCCATCCATATTGCTACAAAAGGCATTATTTCATTCTTTTCATGAGCCATTCTCTTTTTGTAGCTGAATAATATTGTAATATATGTTTCCCTGGTGGCTCAGCCAGTAAAGAATCCCCCAGCCAATCCAGGAGGTGCTGGTTTGATCCCTGGGTCAGGAAGATCCCTTGGAGTAGGAAATGCAAACCACTCCAGTATCCTTGCCTGGGACTGTCTGTGGGGTCACAAAGAGTCAGATGCAACTGAGTGACTAACACTTCCACTTTTCATATGAATATATATATTGAAATATATGTATATAGGTACATATGTATTATATATATATATACACCATAGTATGTATATATGTATATACATATATAGATATAGATACACACCACATCTTTATCATTTCATCTATTGGATATTTACATTGCTTCCATACTTTGGCTACTGTAAATAGTGCTGCTGTGAACACTGGGGTGCCTGTAGTTTTTTAATGAGAGTTTTCATCTTTTCTGGATATTTGCCCAGGAGTAGGATTGTTGGATCATATGGTAGTTCTATTTTTAGTTTGTTAAGGAAACTCCATACTGTTTTCTATAGTTGTTGCACCAATTTACATGCCCACCAACAGTGTAGGAGGGTTCCCTTTTCTCCACACCCTCTCCAGTATTTACTACTTGTAGACTTTTTAATGATGGCCATTTAGACCAGAGTGAGGTGATACCTCATTGTAGTTTTGAGCATTAGTGATTCTGACCAACTTTTCTTGTGATTGTTGGCCATCTTTTTGTCTTCTGCTTATTTTTCTGAACTATTTGCAAATAAATTCTATATAGCATGAAACTTCAACCCTAATATCTCAGCATGCATCTTCCATAAGCAATATATTCTCATCTAACTCTGTTTATTCCCTAGCTTCATTGAGATACAATTACATATACCATTGTATTGTATGGAGAGAGAGAGAGACAAAGAGGAAGGAGAGACAGTGGAAATTTCCATGTAGCAACGATTATAAATCTAAGGTGGAGGATATGCATGTGGTCACTTACAGATCCTTTAGCCTTTCTCTGAAGTCATACTTCTCGGGTTCAAATCTCCACTTTCTAATTTACTAGCTGTTGAATGCCTCTAGGCAAGCTACATCAATACTCTGTGCCTCTATATTACCATCATGAAATGGAAACTATTATAGTACCTAGCTCATACGGGTTTTATGAGGAAGAAATAAATTAAAGTGATTACAACCATTCCTTGAATGGAATATGTGATAAAAAAAAATGTGAGCCCTGTGGTTCTCTGTGATAGATAGATAGATAGATACATGCATACATACATAGATGAGTGGATGGGTGGATATATACATGCATACAAATTATTAAGACAAATATGTAAATTAGACAAGGCCCACACCTGGATTCCAACAAGCTAACAGCTGAAAGACTTTGTTTTCCCCTCTGAAGGGTGCCTTGTCCATTGCGGGCACCAGCAAGAGTGAGGAACCAGCGGTAACTGAGACCCATAGTGACTGCCTGGCGGTGCCCAGAGCAGAGATGCTCCCTGCTTCCCTTCCCTCTGCTCCTCACTCAGGGAGGTCACCCTCCTCCAAAGTCAGTTTCAGTCCAGTCTCACTCTAAGTGTTGCCCTTGTGGATACGGGAGTCCTGTTCGGCCGAGGATGGAGCCTCCCTAATGGTACTGCATGTAGAATAGGGTCTGGCACCTGGGTTGCATTTTAAACACGTTCCGCGCCATTAGGCCGCGCTCATCGCTGGGCGGATTGACAGCCCCGTGGCAGGGTCCTGCAGGCTTCAGCCAAGCTCAGCCGGTCTGGCCCGGGCATCCTGCCAAGAACCTCCCGCCGAGGAGTTGGCCACTCTTAAGTGACCATGCACCAGTGGCGTGGCCCGGTGAGGAGAAACTAGCCCGGTGTCCACAGCGGGCCTTTGAATCCAGATTAGAGAGGATAGTGGTAAGGGGCCTTTCAGCCATGTTCCTCCAGAGCCAGTCTGCTTGCAATAATAGTAATACTAGTGAGGTGCCTCTATTCATCTGACTCCAACCCTGTAGTCACTCTGAGCTGACCTTCTTTCCATTTGCCCAGCACAACTGGAACTTCCCTCACTTAGGATCTTTACCTGTGCACATCCTCTCTGGACATTCTTTCTTCTGCTGGTCCCTGCTCACTGGGTGGGTCAACTCCTCTGAGAAGCCCTCCTGGATCACACATAGCAGCAAAAGGTTGCTTGTGATTATCCTTGATCTCAACAATGTTTTTTCCTTTCCCTGTGCCTCACCGTCATTTGTTAATATGGATAACAATTGGTACTGCAGGTTCTCTGTCTGGCCACCCTTTTTGCCCTCCTCTGTGCTCACTTGGGCTGGTCAATGGTTTGCCCTGTCCTCTGGCTGGATTTAGTCAATGAAAGACAGATGGAGATGACATCATGCAGTTTACTCAGCCAGCTCCCTTCCTGCGAGGTGGTGGCTCTGTTCCCTCTCCAGGCTCTTGATGGGCAGCTGTGCACTAAGTTCTAGAAAGTGCCCACCACCCCGCCCCCCACAACAATACTCCCTTAGCACCAAGGAGGTCACAGCTCCCTGATGTTGTCAGCCCCTGGCAGTCTCCCTGCCCTGGTGGGTTTCCTTCAGCCCTGCCCACACCTTGGTCAATATCCCCTTCATTGCACTCACCTCGGTTGCTCCTTGGATTAGGCCATTTGCTTCTTGCTATAATAATGATATTATATTATTATTATATCAATATAATAATTGATATTATACCCAATAATAATATCAATCTCACAGGGTTGTTGGGAGAATTACATTAGCTCCCGGGCAGGACAGGTAGTGCCAAGATTACTTGCCATTGTTATTATTACTACTAGCTATTATTTTCTTTCCTCACGCTTAGCATATTTTATATGTATTTGGGAGTCCGTGTCTGGGTCTGTTTGTTCGGCCTTTGATGACCCGGTGCCTGGTGTGAAGCAGATCTCAAAAATATCTGATGAATGAATGAATGCTGGGTTTCACTTTCAAAGCACTTCAATATATCATGCTGAATTGTGTGACAGATTGCTGCTATTAGAACATTTTTGTCTTATAAAGGCAGCAATTTCATAAGATTTTTACCTACTACCGTATCCCCTTTGATTCTGGGTAGTTAGCAAAATGAGGAATACAATCACCGTTTTATAAATAATGAAGCAGCAGAAGTACTGAGGGAATAGCCGGGGGAAGTAGCGGGGGGACACAAACCTACTCTGTGCCTGGTCTCTGTTAGGTATTCAATGGACATGATTTAATTTAATTTTCATAATGATTCTCATAACGACATCATTATCCCGTGGTTCACAGATGCAGAACCTGGGGAAGAGCAGTTGGAGGTCTCACCTATGAGGTGGGAAGGTGGCACTGTTGGTATGATCCAGTCTTAGCAGGTTTGACTCTCAGTTTTTTGCTTTTTCCATACAGCGATTCTCCCATTATATGCCCTGGAGAAACATACTCATGTACACAGAGGAATATACAAAAACATATACAAAAATATCCATTTGTAATAGTGGAAACAAATGGTATCAATCCCAAATGTCTATCAGTGAGAGAAAGGATGAAAAAAAAAACTGAAATATTTAAACATTGAAAGAGTATACGTCAGTTAAACTGAATGAACTAGAGATATTCATACCATCTTTAATGTGGAGGAGAAAGCAGTGTGGATGAAAAACACTGCCAAAGAGTGTATTAGTACAGGATCATTTCATATCAGGTTTCAACAATATATCAAAGATTACCATGTGTCTTTTAAGGATGTGCTGAGCTGTGCTTTGTCACTCAGTCGTGTCCAACTCTTTGTGACTCCATGGACTATAGCCCTCCAGGCTCCTCTGTCCGTGGGGATTCTCCAGGCAAGAATATTGGAGTGGTTTGCCATGACCTCCTCCAGGGGATCTTCCCAACCCAGGGATCAAACCCAGGTCTCCCTTATTGTAGATGTGTTCTTTACCATCTGAGCCACAGGGAAGCCCATGGATACTGCAGTGGGTAGCCTATTCCTTCTCCAGGGGATCTTCCCAACCCAGGAATTGAATGGGGGTCTCCTGCATTGCAAATTCTTTACTAGATGAGCCACCAGGAAGGCCCATCTTTTCAGGATATAAACATGTAATAGGCGTGCTCAAATTCAAGGGATTATAAGCTTCAAATACAAAATTGTGGTTGAAGGGATAGAGATGATCTTATAGAGAGTTATCGGGGGTCTCATGGTTGCTGAGTTGCTTTCCTTAAGCTGGGTGAGTATTTATTACATTATTTTATACTATTTTCCCCAATGCCTTAAGGTCAACGAGCTGGCTAAGTATGCAGATAGACAAGTATATCTGCTTCCTGAATTTGCCCCCCAGCAAAGCTGTCCAAAAGCAGATAATCACCCTCTTGTGCAATGAGGGAAAGAGGTGAAATGCAACATTGTGTGATCCTTATCTTTTCCTCCTTCCTTCCCTGATCACTGCCTTACCATCCCCCTTGACATGATGGTGTAGCCTGTGACCAAATCTCCGTAAAGAGGAAATTTGCAGAGGGGTTTCTGGAAAATATACCTTTTGTTCATAAAAGAGGAGGGAAAAGATGTGAGCAGAAGGCATTCTCCTCTCTCTCTGCTTTGCATATTGTCAGGTGAGGACGTGATGTTTGGAGCTGTGGCAGCCAACTTAGGACAATGAGGAAAGGGACAAAGAATCAGAGAAGCTATTGTTGAGCTGCTGAGTGAACTCTGGAATCACCTAACCATAATCTATATGGTTAATACACTTTTATTCCAGAGTTATACTACTAGCAAACAAAAGCACGTCATCTGACTGTCCTGAGGAAAGAAAGATAAGCAGGTCTTTGATCCAGGGGCGAATCATCTGGACTCATGCCCTTGAATGTGATCTGTTAAAAGTCATAAATAGAAGCTCATCCCTCCTTTGCTTAGACTCTGTAATGGCCCTTTTTTGCTCTTTGGCTGAGAGTGGAAATCCTTAACAAAGTCTTCCAGACCTGGCTTAAAACTGGCCCCTGCCTGTGTCCGGCCTGGTCATGGCCCACACTTCTCAGTTTGACTCAAAATGCTGCAGTCCCGCCAGCTTTGCTGCTGTTGTTATCTTGTTTCATTTTGTTTCTCTGGTTCACCAAAGCCCTTCTTAGCTCAGGGCATTTGCATTAACTGTCCCTCTGCCTGAAACGTTTGCTTCACTCTCTTTGCCTGGTGAACTGTCCTCGATTCTCACCTGAAGTAGGAATTCTTTACAGAAGCCTTCCCCCTTGTTGTATTTCACACTACCCTGCTTTTCCTTCCTGGCTCTACTTTCCTTGTTTTTCTGGCATTGACGTTTCTACAACCTCAGTTTCCACCAACTAATTTAAGCTCTATCAGGGTAGATACAATATAATGTATACTGTGCTCAGTCATGTCCAAGTCTTTGTGACTCCAAGGACTGTAGCCCACTGGGATTCTCTCTCCATGGGATTTTCTAGGCAAGAACACTGGAGTAGGTTGCCATTTCCTCCTCCAGTGGATCTTCCCGACCCAGGGATTGCACCCACATCTACCCGTGTCTCCTGCATTGCAGGTGAATTCTTTACTGCTAAGCCACTGGGGAAGCCCATAGACGTTGGATGTTAATATCTCCCATCCAACCCAGAATCTACACTGTGACGCTGTATATTGTGCCCTGTTTTTCCCTAAGTGATGCTCTGAGCAGCTCACCTCCTGTTCTCAAAACTACTGAAGATAATGTAAATTAGTATTATTATTGTGACTTCTCATTGCCTACAGTTAAATTTCGTGTCCTTAGCCTGCCATTCAAGGTTGTCTTTCATTCATTTCTTTCTTTATTCACTCAAAAATATTTATTGAACCCTTATCAGAAAAGAATATGCCTGCAATGCAGGAGATCCAGGTTTGATCCCTAGGTCAGGAAGATCCCCTGGAGAAGGGCATCTCCAATATTCCCCTATATTCCCACTCCAGTATTCATGCCTGCAGAATTCCGTGGACAGAGGGGCCTGGAGGGATACAGTCCCTGGGGTTGCAAAGAGTCGGATGCAGCTGAGCGGCTTTCATTTTCACTACCAGGCTGCAAGCACTGTTGTAGGCAACAGCCCATTCGTCCTCTTCCACCTCCTCTGTCCTCACTACTATCAGCCAAAAAACATTCATCTCCACTCTCCCCACTAGCATCCTTCTCTAAACCACAGACTAAATACTATTCTCTCCATATTTTTGCTCAAATTCTCTCTTTTGCCTAAAGTATCTTTCTGCTCTGTATTCACCCAATAACTCCTTACCCATTGTTTAAATCCCACTCTCCGTCTTTTACTAAACAACATGGATTAAACCCTTCTGTGTGTCTCCCTGGCTCTTGCATCAAACTGCTGATCCCAGGGGGACATCAGTTGTGTGCCTTTCTTCATTGCATCTGTGTGACGTCATCTGCACAGCCGGTGCACATAGTCCACTGAATGGTGGGAAGGAGAAAAGAGCCTGAATGGAAACTCACAGCTTCTTTTGCTTTCAAGGCTTAAAACATCTGAGCCAGTAGTCCTCAAATATGTTTGATCATGGATACTTCCTTCAAAGAAAAGTGGACAGGCTGGTGGCACTAGTGCTGAAGAACCTGCCTACCAATGCAGGATACTTAAGAAATGCAGGTTCGATCCCTGGGTCAGGAAGATCCCTTGGAGAAGGAAATGCAACCCACTCCAGTATTCTTGCCAGGAGAAACCCATGGACAGAGGAGCCTGGTGGGCTACAGTCTATGAGGTCACAGAATTGGACACTACTGAAGGGACTATATATATATATATATATATGAGTATATATATTATACTCTCCAAATAACAATTCACATATGAAAAAGAGCTCTTGAAAAGCACGAGACACAGGCTCCAAAATCACTGCAGATGGTGACTGCAGCCATGAAATTAAAAGACGCTTGCTCCTTGAAAGAAAAGCTATGACCAACATGCTGCTGCTGCTGCTAAGTCACTTCAGTCGTGTCAGACTCTGTGCGACCCCGTAGACAGCAGCCCACCAGGCTCCCCTGTCCCTGGGATTCTCCAGGCAAGAACACTGGAGTGGGTTGCCATTTCCTCCTCCAATGCATGAAAGTGAAAAGTAAAAGCAAAGTTGCTCAGTCGTGTCCAACTCCCAGCAACTCCATAGACTGCAGCCCACCAGGCTCCTCCGTCCATGGGATTTTCCAGCTAAGAGTACTGGAGTGGAGTGCCAAAAGCAGAGACATTACTTTGCCAACAAAGGTCCATACCGTCAAAGCTATGGTTTTCCCAGTAGTCATGTGAGAGACCGTAAAGAATGCTGAGTGCCAAAGAATTGATGCTTTTGATCTGTGGTGTTGGAGAAGACTCTTGAGAGTCACTTGGAATGCAAGGAGATCCAACCAGTCAATCCTAAAGGAAATCAGTCCTGAATATTCATTGGAAGGATTGGTGCTGAAGCTGAAACTCCAATACTTTAGTCATCTGACGCAAAGAACTAACTCATTGGAAAAGACCCTGATGTTGGGAAAGATTCAAGACAGGAGGAGAAGCAGATGACAGAGAATGAGATGGTTGGATGGCATCACCAACTAAATGGACATGAGTTTGAGCAAGCTCCGGGAGTTGGTGATGGACAGGGAAGCCTATCATGCTGTAGTCCATGGGGTTGCAAAGAGTCGGACACAACTGAGCAACTGAACTGAACTGATTCTGTATTCAGAAGACCAGCGGATCATGTAGCCTGATGCTGTTTAAAGACTGGCTTAAACTCCAGAAAGGGATGACTCTTTCTAGTTCCCATTGAATGTCCATGAGGACCTTCTGAGGAAAGGCAAGGCATTTTGCTTCAATGGCAGAGAAGTATTTGGCCTGAGGCTTCTACTTCTGTGGCTCTCCATGACCTTAGCATTTCTGTTCTCTGTTCCTTGAATCTTCCTTCAGTTGGATGAGGGGGGCCTGACAGCTAAAATAGTAATTATTTTTTTTTCTTTTCTTCCTTGATTACCTGTTACCTGAGATTAAGCTGCAGACTGTAAAGCTGGGCTAGATCTGGAAGCTGGCTATGGATAAGTCAGGCCCTTATCCTGCTGGGGATTTTGCTACAGATGAAGAAGCATCTTTTACTTCTTGAGGTAGTCAGGGGATTTCTGTTAACTTTGGAAAAAGTAAGTCTGCCAGGAGACACGTGCAGATATTGTTTCCTTTGGTGTGTCCCAACAATTTACAAGGAGCCAGGCCATCTCCTCCCCAACTGACTCACTCCTAGTGCCAAATGAGGTCCAGCTGCTTCCGCCGCCATCTCCAGTCACCCGCCAGCTCTGCAGTGAGCAGCTCCCTGGGAAACCGAATGCTGAGCCTGGTGTGTGCATTCTCCTGACCTGAGGGCTCAACAGATCCCCTGCCAGATGCCTTCTTGAAGCAGCCAGGAGACTGGGAGTAAAGCCACCAGGTGCCCGTTGGGGTGACCAACCCTCCCAGTTTGCTGAGATGGTCTTGATTTTAGCACTGAATGCTCCATGTTCAGGGAATCCCCTCCATCCAGGAAGAACCGACTATGTAATTTTGCAGGGCCTGATGCAAAACGAAAGTCCAGGGTCCTTGCTCAGAATGAAGAATTTCAGGACTGTGACAACAGGGCATTAAAGGAAATGTGGTTTCCTTCTGAGTGTGGGACCCTGCACATGTCACTGGCTCATGAAACTGGCCCTGCTCCCAAGCAAACCACGACTGCTGGTTACCTACTCCAGATGCGGAGTCCAGACAAGAAAACGTAGTGTTATTTCCACAAGGTTGTTAGTTTCTCATAGCAACCTGTGCTGTTGAGACAACAGAACCTTACACTTCCTGAATTTTCTGAAACACAGACTTCAGCTCTTCAACGCCCTCCCGGCTGTCTACAATATTCTCAAATGTGAGTAATAATGATAATACAAAAATTGCAGACTCCTAGTATTGACCTAAATTACGTTTACTAATATATTGTTATTTAAATATGTACCAACATAAAGCTTGGCATATAGTCCGTATGCTAATAGCTCTTATTTAACAAAGCCAAATTTATAAATTTAAAAATGTAAGACTGAAACCCATAACATTTAAATTAAAAACATTAATTTAATGGGATGGATGATGTTGTTGTGCCAAAACTCAAGTGCCCTTGGCAGAGAGATCACGGCACCCTGCTGGCTGCAGTGATGTAGATTCCTTCTCGTGGAGGTTCTGCTTTGTGCTCTGGTCCTGAGTTAGTCCTCCCATCACTTTCCTCTGTATGAACAAGATGGGGCACCTTTTTTGAACACCATATCCTGACACTATTGGAACCTCACCTGCTACAAAAAACACACTTGATGGATAAAATCCACCTTTGTTCTTTCTCCACTAATCCACGATGATGAAAGATATGCCAAGTGGTGCCAGTGGGATCATATTACTAATGCAAACACAGGTATTATAATCCCATTGTTGTCCCAGGCTATAAGTGGGCCACCCAAATGACCTAAAAGTGCCCAGATTCACTTTTTAAACTTCACTGAACAAATAAGAATAAGAATAACAAATTTATTGAGCAACTGCTATGTGCCAAGCTCTGTTCTTAGTACTCACCATATAGTAACTTATTTGATCCTTAAAACCCAATAAGGCAGGCACTATTATTATTGTGTTAATGGCCCAGACAACCAGGATGGTGTGGTCACTCACCTAGAGCCAGACATCCTAGAGTGTGAAGTCAAGTGGGCCTTAGGAAGTATTATTATGAATAAAGCTATTGGAGATGATGGGATTCCAGCTGAGCTAATTCAGATCCTAAAAGATGATGCTGTTAATGTGCTGTGCTCAATAAGTTAGCAAATTTGGAAAACTCAGCAGTGGCCACGGGACTGGAAAAGATCAATTTTCATTCCGATCCCAAAGAAGGGCAATGCCAAAGAATGTTCAAACTACCACATAATTGTGTTCATTTCACATGCAACCAAGGTAATGCTCAAAATCCTTCAAGCTAGACTTCAACAGTATGTAAACTAAGAACTTCCAGATGTACAAGTTGGATTCAGAAAAGGTAGAGATCAAATTGCCAACATCTGTTGGACCACAGAAAAAAAGGGAATTCCAGAAAAAGATCTACTTCTGCTTCATTGACTACACTAAAGCCTTTTATTGTGTGGATCACAACACACTGTGGAAAATTCTTAAAGTGATGGAAATACCAGACCAACTTACCTGCCCCCTGAGAAACCTGTATGTAGGTGAAGAAGCAACAATTAAAACTGGACATGGAACAACAGACTTGTTCAAAATTGGGGAAGGAGTACATCAAGGCTGTATATTGTCACTCTGCTTATTTAACTTATATGCAGAGTACATCAAGTCAAATGTGGGGCTAGATGTTTCACAAGCTGGAATCAAGATTGCCAGGAGAAATATCAACAACCTCAGATAATGCAGATGATACTACTCTAATGGCAGAAAGTGAAGGGGAAATTAAAGAGCCTCTTGATGAAGGTAAAAGAGGAGAGTGAAAAAACTGGCTTAAAACTCAGCATTCAAAAAACTCAGATCATGGCATCCAGTTCCATCACGTCATGGCAAATAGATGGGGAAAAAATGGAAAGAGTGACAGATTTTATTTTCTTGGGCTCCAAATCACTGTGGGCAGTGACTGCAGCCATGAAATTAAAAGACGCTTGCTCCTTGGAAGAAAAGCTATAACAAACCTAGACAGCATATTAAAAAAAGCAAGACAACACTTTGCCAACAAAGGTCTGTATGGTTTTTCCAGTAGTCATTCATGTATGGATGTTGGACATAAAGCAGGCTGAGCACCAAAGAATTGATTCTTTCGAACTGTGGTGTTAGAGAAGACTTCTGAGAATCCCTTTGGACAGCAAGGAGCCCAAACCAGTTAAACCTAAAGAAAATCAGCCCTGAATACTCATTGGACCCACTGATGCTGAAGCTGAAGCTCCAATACTTTGGCCACCTGGTGGGAAGTTCTGACTCACTGGAAAAGACCCTGATGCTGGGAAACATTGATGGCAAAAGGAAAAGGGGGTGGAGGATGAGATGGTTGGATGGCATCACTAACTCAGTGGACACGAGTTTGAACAAACTCCAGGACATAGTAAAGGATAGGGAAGCCTGGCATGCTGTAGTCCATGGAGTTGCAAAGATTCAGACATGACTCAGTGACTGAACAACAAACAATGGTGATTACTATTGTCATATTACAGATGAGAGAAATGAGGCTCATAAAGGTGACATTAACTTTTCCCTAATTATCCCACCAGAAGTTTTCTAAGAAAAATTCTCAAAGTGAACTCACAGACCTCTGATCAAGCATAAGGGATCTTGAGGCATTCCTGGACTCCAGGCTGGGATCACTCGTTCAATTACTAGTTGAATGAAGTTCAGACTCCTGAGTTTGCCAATGAAGGGCCTTCTTTATCTTGCCTGTTGACCTCATCTTAAACCTCTTGCTGTTCCATCTCATAACATGTCTTTACTGCTGGGCTAGTGAAACTTCGAGAGGGTATCAAGCTCTGCCACACTTTCTGTTCCTTTTGTTTAAAGGTCTTCCTTCTGGTACCGAATCTCAAGTCTATGTGTCTGATGCACAGTGAGGCCCATCAAGGAGATGGGTGGCTCATGGCCTAAGAATCCCAAAGTTACTGAAACCTTTTGGCAAGCACCTTTTTAAAAGCAAAAGGTGAGGAGGTACAGCTACTGGCAGCTGTCGATGAGGAACCATTGGGGAAGTGATTCAGTCAAGGGTCAGTGTGTGGTGGTCATCAGGTGGATAGTGATGTTAGTGGCAGATTCAGGCCTTCTCCCAGAGGCTCTCCAGTTCACACAGCCCTGGGCCAGTGGGTGAGCTGGAACAGGCTGGGGACTACATCTTACAGGGCTCCAGAACCCTCACTAAGCCCCCACTAGCCTTGGCCCAGGCCTTGGGGCAGCGGTGAACCTCTCCCTCCCTCCTGTCTCCTGTTAGCTGTTGCTAACTTCTTTGGTGTCAGAACCTTTGTTCTTGAGGTCAGGTCATGGTCACGTAATGATTTTCCTGTAAATCTCTACAAAACAAGTGTTATTCTCTGTTCTGACCAAGAAAGGACAAAGTCCCAAGGCACAGCTTTCACCCTCTAAGGTCCCAGTCCTGGTTAAGTGCAGGCAGATCTCAGCTGGCAGCTCCTTCAGGGGCAGGTTCCCACCTCCTGCCCAGCTGTCATCCCCGAGGGAGCCAGGCGCCCAACCCTACTGGCCCTCAGTCTCCTCAGGCCACCTAAATGGGGAGACCAGTTTCACAGACTGTGACCCAGGCAGATGGCCTCTGCTATTAGGTCACAGAGACAGGAGTGAGGGAGCGGTTCATCATTGCCTCAAGGCCTGGACTAAGGCTAGTGGAGGGCCTTAGTGAGGGCGCTGGACCCCTGCAGGATGTATTCCCCAGTCTGTTCCTGGGCCCTCCAGCTCACCCACTGGCCCAAGGCTGGGTGAGCTGTAGGGCCTCTGGGAGCAGGCCTGAATCTGCCTCTAACCTCACTCTCCACCTGATGACACCACACCAGTGACCCTTGACTGAATCACTTCCCCTGTGGTCCCTCACTGACAGTTACTGGTAGGCAGGGCTCACTGCAGCGCTGACCAATAGCTGAGCAGGACAACTAAGGATCGCTGATTGACAGATGGCTGCTTTTGGGCGGGGCCCACTGTAGCACTGACCAATAGCTGAGCATGACAAGTAATGGTCGCTCATTGACAGGTGGTTGCTTGTGGGCGGGGCCCACTGAAAGACCAAGCAATGGCTGAGCAAGACCTGTTGCCAAGTAATGCAGTGTGGAGTAATGAGGCACAGAAATAGCTGTGTGCTAAGGGCTGTGCTCATCCTGCTCTGCTACACTTCCGCCTGGAATGCTCTTGCCCTCTCCATCCTGGAAACCCCCTGCATGTCTTCAAGATGCTCAGTCTCACCTCTCTGTGATGCTGTTCCCAAATAAAGCAAGGCTGATGCTCTTCTTTTGGGTTCCCACAGCACCAAGGTCTCACCTTCCCAGAGGCACCATTAACCTCATCACAGCCCCTGCACTGACAGCCCCAGGGAGCCGAAGAAGCCAGATCCTCTTCCTCCCACCCAGAGATTTAAAACTAATGAGAACGTGAGGTCAAGGCAATGCTGTGATAGCAGCCAGTATGGATTTATTTAGTGCTTACTTTGTGTCAGTTTTTGGTTTAAGGCCTTTTGCACATTTCACATTATTTCAAACTCACAGCAATCCTACACGGTGGGTACCACTGTCTCCCTATTTTACAGACAAGGAAGCTGATGCACAGAGAATATGACAACGTCCCTACCATTGTGTTAATAGCAACAGAGACAGTACCCCTATGTGAATCTGAGTCCATGCCCTGAGTCATGGTGCCTCTTTTACTCCTGGAGACCTGGGGCTAGGGCTGGCATTGGGGTGAAAATCTGGACAAGGTGAAAATAGAGAAGGATTAAGAACCAGTGGGAAAAAGGAGAAGTTGGTTCATAGTGAGTAGACAGAGGCACAAATAGGACAAAAGCCAACATCAGGGAGACAGGCAGAGACAGTCCCCTGGCCTCAAACTGCCAATGCCCCAGCTGCTGCTCATGCTGACCTGCTGGACATCTCATCTTGCAGTCCAGGAGATTCCCAAGTACATTTTCCACTGATGTTTTAAAAATCTGACTTAGATTGGGTGCTTTTTTTCCTTTGCTATCAATACTAAAAAAATAAATAAATAAATAACACTAGAAATCCACCCACCTTGTGAAGTCTAAGTTCCTTAGAGCTGATATGCATTTTTTGCCATACCTAAAAGGATGTTCCCTTGTTAACTCACTGTGTGATATTTGGGTCATACTTACACAAATTTTTCTGAGCATAAGTATATCTCATGCATCTATATTTAGAACATATTTATACTAAAAACTTACCTGTTTATATGAAATTTATATGTAATGGGGTGCTCTGTGTTTTAAGGGCTTCCCTAATAGCTCAGCTGGTAAAGAATCCACCTGCAATGCAGAAGACCCTGGTTCAATTTCTGGGTCAGGAAGATCCCCTGGAGAAGGGAACAGCTACTCACTCCAGTATTCTTGGGCTTCTCTGGTGGCTCAGCTGGTAAAGAATCTGCCTGCAGTGTGGCAGACCTGGGTTCAATCCCTGGGTTGGGAAGATCCCCTGGAGAAGGGAACAGCTACCCACTCCTGTATTCTGGCCTGGAGAATTCCAAGGGCTGTATAGTCCATGGAGTCTCAAAGAGTCAAACACAAATGAGTGATTTTTACTTTCACTTTTCTGTGTTTTATCTGGGAACCCTAACCTAGAATCATGTCAGAATTGCAGAATCTCATGCCTCCCTGGATCTCCCAAATCAGAGTCTGCATTTTAGCATATGATTAGTATGTACATTAAAGTTTGAGAAGTCCAGCTAAAAGATGAATTAAAGGCAGTCTGAGGTCTTCCAGAAGTTCCTGGTCATCAGGGACCCAAAGTCTTCCTATTTTTTCACTCTAACATCCTTATCTAATTAATGGTTTCTATCCTCAAGGTCACTTCATGATCCAAGAGAACTTTGGTGGGGTGCGGGGTTCACCTCACAAGTTTGGCCTCCAGATGGAAGTAAGGAGAAAAGATCAAGAGTCTTCCTCTAAATCTCACCCAATGGCCTCTACTCCCTTCTTATTGGCTGCTCCTTCCTGCAAGGGAAGCTGGGAAATGTAGTTTTTCACCTGGGTCCAGGGTCCTCCTGCGACTTAGAGGTGTGTGTGTGTGTGTGTTGTTGAAGGGTGTTATTCAGCAGATAGCTCATCTCTGCTATTCCACTCTCAGTTAAGCAGATCTGACCAGGTTGACAGGAGGCTCTGACCAAGTCAAATGGGCAGGTGAGAACAACAAGACCCCTGAAATTAGATTACTTTAAAGAAAGGGGAAGTCCTAACTGCATTACAGCCCTGAGATCATTATAGCGCTCAGCTCAAAAATAGAGTCTGTGGTTTTATAAAGAAGAGATATTTTGGGTATAGCCTTGGTGGGTGCAGTAAGCTCCCACCAGCTCAGACACCCTAATATCATGCCCTGTTCCTGAGGCCAGTGGCTGATTTCTGGAGTGTTAAAGAGATGCAGTTTGGGTGGATTCATGTTGATGTATGGCAAAACCAATACAATATTGTAAAGTAATTAGCCTCCAATTAAAATAAATAAGTTTATATTAAACAAAAAACAACAACTGAGCATAAAACACCAATGGCTATGCTGAACCTTACAGAAGTGGGATTGTTTTTCCTCAAAGAACCACTGAAGCTTCTGTTGGGATTTACATTCCAACGTGGAGCATCTCGGAGCTGTGCAGAACTGATCTTCAACAGTGATATCTTGTAGCTGCAACAACAACAGCAATGGCCTAAGGAGGCTCCAATACTCTGCTCCTTGTTGAAGATGCTTGACTCCATTTGTATTGGATAAGCTACCTAAGTTTTAGGACCACTGAGGTTGGTCCTAAGTGGAGCAAAGATGTGCAAGTGTTTAACTGCAAACAAAAATGAGATATGGACTTATTGGCCCTCTGAGGAACAGAGAGAATCAGTGTGTTATTGTGATGAGAAGCGAGATATTTTAGTGAAGACAACTTTACATGCTCATAAAGTCTCACCAAGCCCAAGGACTCTTAAAGTGGACAAGGCCAAACTCATAGCTACTCTCAAATCTTTTCAAGCCAGGTTGCTCTCAAGTAATGCCAAACTGGATTGAATCAGGCTTTTTGAAGTCTAGTATACTATACATCCTGCCAAAATACACTTTCCAAGCAAGAAGCAGTTCTCTTCAAGCAGCAGTTGAGCACACAGGCAAGTGGTGACTTGTTCCACACTGTGCAGCCTTATTAATGCACCGCTTCTCTTTAAGGGACATCCCCTTTGAGGTAATTTACAGAATAAAGATAAAAATCCCCAAATTACAAAATCTGCCAAATTATAGCTTCTCCCAGAAGAACCACAAAGACCCTCACCTACTGTTTGTTGTGGGTCCGGCAGACGTGGGACTGGAAGGGTGAAAGATGGAGTGAGATGTCTTCCTCCTGGTGAGGAAGGGGACTGATTGGACAAGAAGCCAGTTTGGAGGTTGTGCCAAGTGGCATCAGCAGGAAGAGGAAGGTAGGGTCCTATCTGTGTATGTTAGTCGCTCAGTTGTGTCTGACTCTTTGTGACCTCATGGACTGTAGCCCGCCAGGCTCCTCTGTCCATGGAGTTCACCAGGCAAAATACTGGACTGGGTAGCCTTTCCCTTCTCCAGGGCATCTTCTCAACCCAGAGATGGAACCCAGTTCTCCTGCATTGCAAGCAAATTCTTTACCAGGTGAGCCACCAGGGAAGCCTAGGTAGGGCTCTGGTTGGCCGAAAAGTAAAACAACCAAAACACTTTCTATCTATGCATGTAAGAAGAATATTTATAAGAAGGAGGAGGAAAAAGAAAGAAAAGGAAGGCGATATCAGGATAAAAAAAAAAAAAACTGAAGTAGCAAATGGATTGTGTAAAATCCATCTGATGGGTTCAACATCTGTGACTCACCAGTGCCACGTGGCTTCAATTTCCTTTGAAATCAGATGTGTTTGAAAAGAAGGCAGAACCAGGGCAGAATGAAGGGGAGCCTGAGCCTCACAGTTTCCCTCAAAATCAGGTTTTTGGTATTTTGGGTTGCCCCCGCCCCGGGTCCTCAGTGCCTAGTGGATCAATCCAACTGGATGACGAGTCCATCATCTGGAGAGAAAGGGTTGGCAGATATTGGACCACAGACCTCAGGTCCTTTAAGGTGAGCAGAGATTGCAACCAACTGGATTCTGCTTTTTCAGGGGTCTAAATTCAGACTATCTGGAAACTACACAAGGAACCCTGCTCACCGTACAACTTGTCAATGTTGTTACCAACCACGTAGGGCTCCAAGCAAACATGCCAGCAACTGCAATTTCCTTTAGTCCTGTTGGTCCTAATGCTGGTTTGAAGAATGCGAGCTTTGTTCCCGACCTCCCGTAGCTCACTTTTTCTAGAAGTCAGATTGAATCAATGCCTTTACTGTGAGCTCCTTCATCTCCGTGACCTCACCTCCCCCACGTTCACTCCAGACACGCTGATCTCTTCATAATCTCTTGAGTGTGGCAGACAAGCTCCCAATTCAGGGCCTCTGAACTTGCTGTTTCCTCTGCTGAAAGTTCTCTTTCTTCAGACACATGCTTGCTCCTTACATCCTCGCATTTCCCTGGAACATCATGATCTTCCCCGATCTAAACTTCTCAACTGCCCATCTCTTCCCAACTTCCTTGCCTATGTCATCAGATTTTCTCCCAAGCACTTACTCTTGCCTTATATAGTATATAATTTATTAGTTTAATGTTTGTCTTGTCTCTATCTCCTCCCAGTAGGAATGAACACCCCACAAGAACAAGTATTTGGTTTGCTTCCATTTATTGCTCAAACCCCAGTGCTGATGAGAGAGCCTGAAACATGGTAGACCCATAATGAACATGGGTTAAATGAACTAATGGAAGAATACATGGGAATGAGCATTTAGACAATTCTAGAAGCTGAGAGCCCCGCAGAGTCTGGAGTTGGGCAGTCGGTGGAGGACTGGGACTCATGTTGACACAGTTCCATTTCCATGAAGACCCACCCAGTGTACCTGTTATAATGCACCCACATTGGTCCATGGGCAATGCCAGAACCTCCCTGGTTATGGCACATCTGCCCCCCATTGTGCCATGCCTTGCTTGGCCAGAGCCACTGACAGGTTCTCCAAGGCCATTTGCTTCAACCTGGTATTCAGGGCCCTCTCCAGCCTGGTACCAATCAGCTTTTACATCCATGTCTCCTATACTTTTCTATTTAATGTTCATTCACTAGACAAAATGTCTCAAGGTTTATCTTAAAAAAAAAAAAATCCATCCTAAGGTTGCTTTCAACTCCATTGTAGAGAGTTGCCAGCAGAATATTAAAATGATATTTTTGCTGCCAAAACTCCTACTTGTAACTCAGCTTCTCCACCTTTGCTCATCTAAATGCAGTGTCGCAGTATCTCATTGATTCAGGGATTCAGATTCTCAACATCTAGGGCTCTTGACTATACTGAGCATGGCTGAGTTTTCTTTGCTGGCATTTGTAAGCAACCGACAAAACATAATCTTGGAGACCAGGCAAAGGCAACATCTGCTGGTCATTTAACCCATAATGCACATCAGCACTGACATACACACAGACATGAGGATAAGATACATACAGGCACGATCATTGTAAATACATGCATAGTATAGACATATATGAGGCAAACATCCATAAACATATTGAATTTCTTGGTCTTAAGTTCAAGTAGGCTTTCAATTCCCTCTTTAGACTGTCCTGGAAGATAAAATTGAATGATTTAAATAGCTTGATGCTTAATAAGAAGAGGTAAGAATCTTCACCCTCATAGGTAGTTTTATTCCTTTTTATCTTCCTAGAATTGACCAAATCAAACTTTTGACTTGGTTTTGTGTTGAAATAACCACAGCCCAACCTATACCAGAGGGCTTTCCCAGGTGATGCATATAGTAAAGAACCCACCTGCCAATGCAGGAGATATAAGAGATGCAGGTTCAACCCTTGGGTCGGGAAGATCCCCTGGAGGAGGGCACTGCCATGTATACACACTCTAGTATTCTTGTCTGGAGAATCCCATGGACAGAGAGGAGCCTGGTGGGCCACATAGTCCATAGGGTTGAAAAGAGATGGACACGATTGAAGTGGCTTAGCACACATGCACAGAACCTATACCAGGCTATTCTGATATGCCCTTACTTAGCTAAATTGTTAAATAGCATATATGAAGGGAAAGTGTTTGCATTGGGTATGTTCTGCAGATACAGTAGGAAATGACTATATTCAGGATTCTGCTTTGAGAAGCAATTGATAATCATAGGCAGGGAAAAATCAAAAGAGGGACATTCTGTAAACCTTTTTTATTTTTTTTTTGATCCTTGAAACTGGGGTAAATGTTCTAAGGATGGTTTCCCTGATAGCAAAGCCACCATAACCGATCTGATAATGGAAGATAAAAAAGGAAACATGTCTGTTTCAGGGGAATCAGGAATCGCTTTGCCCTCTCACTCTCTCTAGTCTCTTATGTCCTTCACCTCTTCTAGCTGTTTCTTGCTGGAAACAATCTCAAAAGGCTTTCTCTGTTAGGTACAGAATTATTTATCATAGTTTCATAACTCTGGGATAAAAGGTACTCATATCCATGTGCACACACGTGTGTGCATATAAAATCTGCGGTGCTGAAAAGGTTCAGAAAAGGTTGTGTGTTTTGTTTTTTTGTAATGAAAAGCAATGCAGCATCACTTCCAAACTTGTTGATAAGAGGAACATCCATCTAGTTGTGAGAACTTTGTAAGGAAAGAAGGAATTATTCTCATTAAGCCCTAAAAGAGTATTCTTTTCCATTGATCAGCCAAACCAATTTACTCTATGTAGAATCATTGTGTTAAAAAAAAAAAGAATTAGCTGTTGATACCATTCAATTCCAATTAGATGGATTTTTCCCTCAACATAAGGTGCACTTGCAGTTTTTCTCAATCTCATAATTAAAAGAAGGTGATAAGCTATGTGTTCTGAATCAATTCACTTAGATTTCAAGGAGCATAATGGAACGTCTGCTCTTCCTGAAATAAACTACAAAATCTTAACGACTCAGTCAGCCTACCTGAGTGTTAGTCTCTCAGTCGTGAATTCTTTACAACTCCACAGACTGTAGCCCCCCGGGCTCCTCTGTCCATGGGATTTCCCAGGCAAGAATACTGGAGTGGGTTGTCATTTCCTTCTCCATGGAATCTTCCTGACCCAGGGATTGAACCCAGATCTCCTGCATTTCAGGCAGATTCTTTACTGTCTGAGACACCAGGGAAGCCTAAGAGGGTAGGCCTAGTGGATATTTGTCCCAGCAAGGGTTCTCACCTCTGGACCACTGACCCATGATATCTGTGAATAAAATTCAGGAGTCTGTGCATTGAAAGAGGAAATTTTACATTTCAGTTTTAACTAACTTCCACTAAAAATTAGCATTTCAATCAGTTATGAATACAAACAAAAATGATAATGGTATTAGTAGCATCTGTGACTTTCACTTATAAAAATCATGAAGCAAGTGAAAGTTACTCAGTCGTATCCGACTTTTTGTGACCTGTACAGTCCATGGAATTCTCTAGGCCAGAATACCGGAGTGGGTAGCCTTTCCCTTATCCAGGGGATATTCCCAAACCAGGGATCGAACCCAGGTCTCCTGCACTGCAGGTGGATTCTTTACCAACTGAGCTATCAGAGAAGCCCTATAAAAATCATAGCTTAGGTCAAGTTATAGGCTTATTTTGTAATCCCACATAGTCTGTCTTATGCATTTAAACACATCATTGTAAGAAGGAGTCATGGGCTTTTTGACTGCAAAGGGGTCCATGACTTGCAGGGTGAAGACCCCTGTTCCAGGAGACCTGGGTCTTGAATGAGGGTCAGAATCTGGCATAGCTGGTGGAGATGCCCAAGATCCCATTAGGAAACTCTTGCCTTTGGGTATTGAAAGCTTCTCAACCACCTGCAACATGCTCTTCCTAACACTCCAGGGTGGAATGTGTTGTTAGCTATGTGAGGTTTTCTGGAGCAGCATCAGTGGTTCAGGGGAAGGAGAAGAAGGAGCTTTGTACCCGTTTCCCTTCCTCTGCATATTTGAAAAATGAGATCATGCTCTATATCAGTATTTTGTAAACTTCTTCCCCTTAATACACTGATAGTAAAGCTTGATTTGAGTGCTGACTCTGTTCCAAGCACTTGAGTTGTGTAATCTCATTTGTTTCTCACAACCACCCTTTGGGGAGTTACTGTCATGAACTCTTCTAAATGTTAGCTAAATGAATCATCACTCTTATGTATTGAATACTTATGACGTGCTGGGCACTGCTCTCAGAACTTAACACATAGTCTCATCTACTCCTCCCCCAAGAGCTTTTATTATTATACCATTTTACAGAGGATAGAACTAAGGTGCAGAGAGAGGAAGTGCCCTGTCCAAGATCACACAGCTAACAGGCCACTGGTGGAACATTCTGGACCTCAGGGGAGGCACTCTATTGGCTGAGACCTTGCTCTTAGCCAGCATACAATCACCCCAATGCTGAACTTTGGTCATAGTGATTCTTTGCGCATACTTCAGCTTTTACAATTACTGCATCATTTCTGGAATTGGATGCAATTTTTTCTTTCATATGGGGTGTTGCAGAAAGGTGAGTCTACCCTAAACAGAATACCATTTCTTGAGAAAAAGCCGAGAAATAAGGCAGTGATATTAGCAGTTTCTCTTCTATTAGTCTGCAATCAAGGCCATGACTTTAGAGTGCAGCTCAAATACCTGATTTTTTTTTTTTAAATTCCAACAGCTTCTAGTCTAGGATACCCACTCAGCCATGCTTTCTTCCTGGGAAGTCACCCACCACCTTAGTGATGAAATGCACCTCCCCTTGGCCCAGAATGGAGATCAGAGAGGAAATATCAGGCTAGATGAGGCTGAGCACTGCCCCCTTCCCATGCTGATAAAGCAGAACCACTGCACTCAGCGTGTGAGTAAGATGTCCATACTTCCAGTCAGTCTTCTCTGTGAACATATCTGGATGCCTGATGGAATCATTTCATTGGCACACCTCGCTGAGGAGGTGTAACCACAGCCGCCACTTCAAGTTCATGTTAACCGAGCAGCTTTTCCCAACAAAACTAACCTCCCAGGGAGAAAAAAATGCATAAACATAACACACTTGTAATTTGTTAAATCTAAATTATTCTGATAAGCATATTGCTCTTTTTATTGAGACTTTCTGTCTTATGCTAGGCACTGTGCTAAATATTTTGCATACAGACTCTCATTTATTCTTTTTTTTTTTTTTTTTCCCAACAGCTCTGAGAGCTAGAGATGAAACTATTCCTGTGATGAAACTGAAGCTCAGGGAAGCTAAGACATTGATAAGGCGCTCACAAATGGTGTGTGACAGAACTGGGAGCTGAGTGCAGATCTTTCTGACTTTGGGAGATTTTTAGTCCCAAAGCTTGGAGTAGACTATTGTGCTGTACTGCCTCAAATACACACACACACACACACACACACACATATGCATGGGCACAGGCACATGCAAGAACACATATATGTTTAAGAATATAAAAGATCAGTTATTTAAGCTACCCTGTATACTGCAAAGTAAAAATCTAGTGCAATTGCTAAGAGGATAAGTTAGTTATATGTAGGCAGGAGACAGAGAGCTCCTGTTCATTACAATATGGCTACAGTGGATTTTTGAGGATTTGACTTTTATTAAAAATGTTATTTTAAATCAACAAACACTACCAAATAGAATCTAACAGCATATTAAAAAGGTTATATATCATGGCCAAGTGGGATTTATCCCAGGAATGCAAGGGTGGCTCAACGCAAGAAAGTCAGTCAATATAACACAAAACTGATAGAATGAAGAAAAACATGCAATCATCTCAGATGATAAAGAAAAGGCATTTGATAAAATCCAACACCCTTTAATGGTTAAAAAAAATCTCAAAAAACATAGAATAAAGGAAACGTCCTCAACATAATAGAGGGCATTCCTGAAAAACTTACAGTTAACACATTCAATGATGAAAGACTGAAAACTTTTTCTCTAAGACTAGGAATGAGACAAGGATGCCTGTTTTTACCACTGATAATCAACATTGTACTGGAAATTCTCATCAGAGTAATTCGATAAGAAAAAGAAATGAAAAGCATTCAAATTGGAAAAGAAGATGGAAAATTATCTCTGTTCACAGACAACATGACCTCATACACAGAAAATTCCCAGAGTCTACAAAGAAGCTACTGATGAGCTAACATAAAATTTATCAAAGTTGCAGGGAACAAAATTAACACAAATTGAATATATACACCTGCAATGAACAATCCAAAAAGAAAATTAAGAAAGCATGCATGCCTGCTAAATTGCTTCAGTCGTGTCTGACTCTTTGCCACACTATGGACTATAGCCCTGTCCATGGGATTCTCTAGGAAAGAATATTGGAGTGGGTTGCCATGCCCCCCTCCAGGGGATCTTCCTGACCCAAGGGTTGAAGCTGAGTGTCCTGTATCACCTGCATTTTAGGTGGATTCTTTACCACTAGTGCCACCTGGGAAGCCCAATCCCTTGTATAATAGCATCTAAAAGAATAAAATATCAAAGGAAAAAAATTAACCAAGGAGGTAAATATTTATGTCTTGAAAACTACAAAAATGTAATTATTTTAACTACTGAAAGTAATTAAAGAAGACCTAAATAAATAAAAATGCATCCCGTGTTCATGGATTGGAAAACTTAATATTGTTAAGAAGTCAATATATAGAAGTGATGTACAGATTCAATAGCCTATAAGTTTTATAATGGCCTTTCCCTGGTGGCTCAGATGGTAAAGCGTCTGCCTACAATGTGGGAGACCTGGGTTCAATCCCTGGGTCGGGAAGATCTCCTGGAGAAGGAAATGGCAACCCACTCTAGTATTCTTGCCTGGAAAATTCCATGGACAGAGAAGCCTGGTAGTCTACAGTCCATGGGGTCACAAAGAGTCGGACACGACTGAGCGACTTCACTTCACTTTCTTGCAGGAATGAAAAAGTTGTTCCTCTGATTCATATGGATTTGCAAGGAGCCTGAGTAGCCAAAACAATCTTGAAAAATAATTATGTTGGTGAACTCATACTTCCCCATTCCAAAGCTTATTACAAAGCTATAATAATTAAAATAGTGTGCTTCTGACATAGGATAGACATATAGACCAATGGAATAGAATTGAAAGTCCAGAAATAAATCTATGGCCGATTGATTTTTGACAAGGGTGCCAAGTCTATTCAGTGGAAAAAGAATTGTCTCTTCAACAGCTGGTGCTGCGACAACTGGAATTTCACGTGCAAAAGAATGAGGTTAGATCCCAACCTCACACCACAGACAAAGTTCAGTTCAAAAAGGATCAAAGACCTAAATATAAGAGCTAAAACCATAAAACCCTTGGAAGAAAACATAAAGGTAAAACTTCATAATCTCGGCTTTAGCACCTAATTCTTAAATATGATACCAAAAACATTAGCAAGAAAAGAGGTAAATTGTGTGTGTGTGTGTGTGTGTGCACACGCGCGTGCATACACATATTTCCAGGACAAGGGGAGGACAAATGACAAAAATAATAACTTTTTGGAGCACCTCACCCAGGAGATGAATCACAGCTCAGATGTTAGACAATGTCAAGAATATGTGTAGATCATTTTCAGTATATTGACATCTTAACAATATTAAATTTTCCAATCAATACACACAAGATGTTTTTGAATATGTTAAGATACTGAAACCCAGACAGAATAGGTGATTTATTCAAGATCAAACAAACACATATGGGAAAATATCAATTGGAACCTGGTTGAGTTCTCTTTCCCAGGGCTCAAATTTGAGTTCTCTCTCCCAGGGAGGGCTGGGATAATTATTAATTTGTAATTTGTTATAATTCAGGCAAACGGTTGGTCTCTGGTTTCCCCATTCTTGAGAAATGTAAACAGCATGGAGGAAAGGCTACAAAGAGAATGCCTGAACTACTGAGAATCAAATTGCTTTTAAGCATACTTCAGCACTTTAGAATTACCCATTTATATATTAAGAATGAGTATGCTAATTGCAAACCATTCTTATGTGTCCTTGAGGGATCTCTATTGCCATCTTTGTGCGTCCTTGAGGGAATCTCTATCGGGCAAGCCTCATTTGAATTACTCTCTTCCTTTAACAAACATCCATACTTGAGACTTACTGATTTTTGGTATGGAGTCTGAATTACCAAGATTTTTTTTTTTTTTTGTAAAGGCAAAATGATGAAGGTAGAAGGGGAAGCGAACTAACTGTGGGTTGCCATTCCCTTCCTGACCCAGGGATCGAATCCACATATCCAGCATTGCAGAAAGATTCTTTACTGTCTGAGCTATCAGGGAAGCCCAACTAGCATTTACTGAAGCTTGAATGTGCCAGGCAAGGGAGCACTTGTCCTCAGCTCATGCCTTAAAGCCCCCTAAAAACAAATGGATCCAACTCCCCAGTGCAGTAATAGGAAAGTCTCATGGGTGGTGAAGGGAGAGATTTTATATCAGATATCACATACAGCATGAAAATCCCTTTCAAACACCTGTTTTTATTTTTATTTTTTTTTTTTACCAAAATCTTCTCTTCTTGCCAGTTGCTTCATCTTTCTCTCGCCTCTTTCCCTAAAGCATTACAAAGAATGTCATCTGTTATCCTGAGCAATTCCGCTGTGCCTCTAGACTGTAAACATCACTTGGGAGGACAAAAGCCAGGTTGTTGGCTGAGCACTGACAATCAAAACTGTATTTGCAGGGCATGTGCCTGCACATGTGTTTACATGTTTGCTGGGTGATTCTCACTTCGTCTGGAATCACTTAACATCGTCTCCTTAGCTCTTTAAAAAAGACCCTAAGGGATTTTGTTTCATTTTATAGGAGAAATAATTTGGTAACTTGTCCCTGGTAACTCGGATGATAAACAATCTGCCTGCAATGAGGGAGACCCAGGTTTGATCCCTGGGTTAGGAAGATCCCCTGGAGAAGGGAATGGCAACCCACTCCAGTATTCTTGCCTGGAGAATCCCATGGACAGAGGAGCCTGGTGGGCCATAGTCCATGGGGTCACAAAGAGTCAGATGCAACTGAGCAACTAACACACACTCAAGGCTGCATACCTTGTCTGTGGAGGAAGCTGTAATAGATGACAGGCTTGATTCAAACATTTATGATGTGAAAGACTTCTCTCAGAAAAGGAAGACCATGGAGAGGGCTTTCTTGATTGCCATAGCAGTGGGTAGATTCTCATCTCTACCGTATTGGACCTTCTTCAGTGGGCCCTTAGTGAGTGGTGGCCAGCCTTGTATTAAGGCTACTCCTGAAACTTGTAGTTTAAACAGGATTTAGAAAACTATAGCCAGTGGACCAGCTCCAGGTCAATAAAGTTTTACTGTCAATACGAGGCCTGTTCCTTTACATGTTGTTTATGACCTTTTGCATCACAATGGCAGCGTAGAGTAGTTGTGACAGAGACTGAAGGCCTCCTGGAAAAGGCAGCATGGTTTCTCTGTCACAACGACTGAATGGGGCAAATGTTTACCATCCAGCCCTTTTCAGGAAAAGTGTACCACTTCCTCATCTAGAGAGTTGACTGACACCCTGGGAATTAATACCAGAGCATAAAGGGAGAGGGCAGAGGAGCTCAGTGAGCTATGGGGCTTCTCATGAGCGGAGCTTTGTCGTAAAACCACTCACAAGGGATCAGCGGCCCTCAATTTCCCCATTCTCCACCATCTTCTTAAGACTCTGAAAATAACTGATTAATTGATCAAGTCAACACAGTAAGTACTTGCTATGTGCCTAGCTCTGTCATAGTGCTGTGGATGGACTGTTAGCAAAACAAGACTAAAAAAGGAGAGTGAAATGTGGGAGGGACAAAGGCCCAAGTGATGGGAGCCAAAGGAGAGTTTGGAGCAAGGTACTAGATAAGG
Organism: Bubalus bubalis; assembly: GCF_019923935.1. NCBI lineage: Eukaryota > Metazoa > Chordata > Mammalia > Artiodactyla > Bovidae > Bubalus > Bubalus bubalis. The sequence continues at coordinate 26,837,913 of NC_059180.1, forward strand.
AGTTGGTGTGGAGGACAGAGCCAGGTCTTGGAGGCTCTTGGGGATTTTCTGTCAAGTAGAGTGGGAAGGCACGGGGAACTTTAAGCTTAGTGGAAGTTGGCATGATCTGATTTAAAGTGATCACTCTAGCCACTCTGTAGTGAATGGATATTGAAAATTGAGAGTGGGAGCAGGGAGAACAAAGAAGTTGCTTTGTGCTAGCTCTTGAGGCGTGAAGTAGGGGTAGTTTGAGAAGGCTGGAAGTATCGGAGATAGAATTGTTTGAATTCGGGATACATCTGGAGTTAAAATCCTAGAGGACTCAAGGATGTTTTACAGAGTGGATTCTAGTAAAGAAGCTGGAAGCTTGCTAAGGCTCTCCAAAGAACTGAGGATGGTGTGGCAAGTTATAATGGGATTATGGTGATTCCACCCACATGGCAGGGGGAAGCAGCAGGCAGCACCCAGGGACTCCTGGGGTAGAGGACGCCATTTTCTTCTCCGCAGGCTCTTCCGGCACCTGTTCACCTCCCCACAGCAGACCCGGGCAGATACAGCATCAGAATAAATGAACCGCCTTGTGCCAGGCAGCTGGTCTCTTTGTAAAAGGATGGATAGGACTGGTAAGAGAGAGCTTGACACTTGTGTTGCAGATCCATTAATGTCAGCCACAGGTTAATTCTGAGCAATTTCCAGGTGATCCAATAATTCATTAAAGTGACGAAAACAAATCTTCGGAAAATCGAGCTGGTGACAGATAGAAAGCCAATGATTTATTGTCTGGAGAGGAATAAGTGTCTCCTGTTCCATTCCTCAGTCTGTTGAGTGAATCGAAGTGTGCAGGAAGTACAAGGTAGGTGTGAATTCCACTTAATGGGCATTGTTCCGGCCCAGCGTGGCATGCCCTTCATAATGCTTATTTCATTCAGTATTTAGTTGGAGGCAAGCATGATGTAGAAGGAAGACATGGACACTGAGATCAGGCAAAACTGAGTTTGAATGCCTGCTCTGCCAGTTTCTAGCTTCTGCGACCTTGGGCAGGCACTTCACATTTCTGAGCCCCTGTCTGATTCACCTCTTCAATTGGAGTCATAATATATTCTCTCCTATACTCAGAGGTGATTCTCATAAGCGAAAACTCTGGAGCCCGGAGCCTAGAACATTATCAGGGACTCCATAAATAGCCAATATGATAGATAGTTATTGGTGATAACAAAGATGAGTGAGCTTTTTTCCTTTAGTGAACATAACACATTCGATGTGAACATTCATACTGCTGCTGCAAGAATGTTCAGAATGCTGACTTAGACCTGCAAGGACAGCAAAGTTTTCCAAGGAAAGTCACTGGGGAAATGAGGGAAATCAGAAAACTAGGAAGATGAGTGATGGGATTTGAGGTGGTGGTGGAGCTAGTGAATTGGAAGAAAAGGGTCCTTTGTTTGAATAAAATAGTTAATGAGGGACAGCTTGGGAGCTTCTTTCCTAGTGGCAGTGGGGAGAGTGAGTGGTGTAAAGGACAGTATCATACTTAGAAAATGATTTTGCAGTTGGTTTGAAGTCTGGGTAGAGAAATTAATTTTTAGACTTAAAGCATCTTAGATGTGGAAGAAATTTCAGGAACTAGTGGAAGAACTGGTGTTCCTCAATCCTTGTAGTTTTGGCTGTTCACCATCCTTTTTATTATTTGGTGACAGCATTTCTATATTCCTTTGGGGCCCGCTCCTCCCAAGGTGCATACATATTCACTATATGTCCTTTCATCTTTTACTAATGTGAAGTCTGCCATAGCCATGAAAGAAAATGAAAGTGTTAACCACTCAGTTGTGTCTGACTCTTTGGGACCCCATGGACTATAGCTCACCAAACTCCTCTGTCCATGAAATTCTCCAGGCAACAATACTGCCGTGGGTTGCCATTCCCTTCTCCAGGGGATCTTCCTGACTGAGAGATTGAACCTGGGTCTCCTGAATTGCAGGCAGATTCTTTTCATAGCCATAGCAAGTCTAGAAAGAAATTGTAATAGTCCTCTGCTGGAAATGCCTAAAAGCCACAAAGATACCTGAAAAAGATGTTGTCATGGGTTATTGTCCCCATAAACGAATACCTCCCTGCTCTAGCAAAATAAATTTAGAGATTTGCAGGATCTGTTGGAAATCTGTTAGAAAGACCCTAGTTGGAGTCCATAGACCTTAAGAACCTTTAGGAGGAACTTTGAGAGTGCCCCTTCTCATTGTGTGTATAAGAAGCCTTTCATTTGGTTTGTCTTCTCAAAATTGAAAATTTGTTTGAAATCAGAGAAAGCTTGGAAATGCTTGGAGCATAAGCCACCTCTACCCCACACACAATTCGGAGATGTATCCTTACATATTTACTAGTTCTTTGTGTTGTCTGACCCCTTGATGTTAGATTTATCCACATGACTTGCTCTGCCCAATGGCATATAAGTAGATGTAATGCAAAGCATGTTCAAAGAACAGTTTTAAAATTGTGTGTTTCAGTCAGATCTCTTTCTCTTTCCCTTTGCCCCATGATTGTCATGAGGCTTTGTTTGACAGATGCTGTTCCTTCAACCTGTATCCTGAAATGATATACGTGGAATAGACCTGAAGAAGATCTGTGACTCCAAGAATATAAAGAAATGGTGAAATAAAGCTAAGCTGTAAGCCACTGAGATTTGTGGGTTGCTTTTACGTAGCATAACCTAGTAAAAGCTTACTGATACAGGAGGTGAAAGGGGTCATTAGCCAAAGAGCTGATAACTATTTTAAGAGAGGCCTGGGTCAGGAAGATCCCCTGGAGGAGGGCATGACAACCCACTCCAGTATTCTTGCCTGGAGAATCCCATGGACAGAGGAGCCTGCCAGGCTACAATCCATAGGGTTGCAAAGAGTTGGACGCAACTGAATTGACTTAGCACACACACACACAGATTAGTTTCTCATGCTAAACTTAAACTTTCTCCTTTGGAATATTGCTTCTGTTCCTTCCTCTGATTCAGGAGTTTAGTATCTCAGTGGATCTGATTTTTCAGGCTGACCACATGTGCATGTGAATTGTGTGTGGTGAAGCTTCCCAGACTGAGCTGGACACTTGATCCTGCTTAAAGCCAGCATGGACTCAGACTTTAGGATCTGTGTTTCCCAAAGTGATTATACATAGTCAGATGTTCATTATTCACAGACTGACTATTCTACCTCTTTCCTTCTCTTAATATAAGGACTTCCCTGGTGGCTCAGACAGTAAAGCGTCTGTCTACAATGCGGGAGACCCAGGTTTGATCCCTGGGTCGGGAAGAGCCCCTCGAGAAGGAAATGGCAATCCACTCCAGTACTATTGCCTGGAAAATCCCATGGACAGAGGATCCTGGTAGGCTGTAGTCCATGGGGTTGCAAAGAGTCGGACAGGAATGAGTGACTTCACTTTACATCTAGACCATCTCATGTACCTGAGCTCTATTCTTCAATTGTGAGAGCAAGAAGCTAAGGGAGAAGCCCAAAGCCACTTCTCTGCCTACTGACTCATCACTTTGGCAAAAGGGAGCCACCAGTACATGCCGGGCAGTATCTAGATGCTTAATAGTTTAGTTTAATCTTTATGGAAACCCATGAGATAAGTGGTACCACTCCCATTTTAAAGATGATAAAACAGAAGCTGAGACATTAAACCACTTGCCCAGACTCACACAACTAGTGGTAGAGTTGGAATACAAAATTGGACATTTGTCTATATTTTTCGTTGCTTCAGTCAGTACCCAAAGAACCCCAAACTGATTTAAATAGGAGATGAAGTCAAATGATATGAACACAGTATATATGTGCCAGGTAGAAGTTGGGCTGGAGAGCTTCTATAACAATGTTGTGGAAAAACTTGAAGCTAAGAGGCATGCTCACAATCCTGAGACCACAGGGAGAAGGAAAAAGATAAGCTGACTCTGAGGGCCAGTCTTTTTTTTTTTTGTCCACTGTATGTAAATTGACTTCTTGAGATCTTGCAGAAAGTGGCAAGATTGGAGGGTGAGCAGACTCTGATTCTATTTGGGGAGATTCCTCTTTCCTTCAACATGAAAAGCAACAGCTTTTGTTTAAACCTCTAAACAAACTGTTTACTCTTATACCTCATGTGATACGAAACTGAGAAATGGGTAACCGTATACTCTGAATGGTAATATTGTCCTCAGCTAGTGCTATTAGTGATGCGATGGACGTATTTAATTAATTACCACTGACATATGTTTGCACTAATTTATAAGACTGGTTAGCTTGCACATTGCATTTGAACTCTTGCCTGCTGAGAGAGCTTCCTGAATATAAAGCGATTCCTAAATTGAAGCTAAAGAAAGAATGAAAGAAATTATCTCAGAATATTTTAAGTTTGGCAAGTCCTGATGGGTGACTGCTCAGTGTTTCTTAACCAGGGGAGAGTCTGTCCTCCACATCTATGGTTATCACAATGGAGATGGGGGTGAGAGGAGGGATGCTCCTGCCATCTAGTGGGCGGAGGCCAGGATTGCTGCTCTACATCCTAAGGTGCTCTGGACAGCCCCCGCCACTGGAATGTCAGTAGAGCGAGGGTTGAAAAATCCTGACCTAGCTTATTACTTCTGCTTTAATCAACACTCAGAGAGGGAAGGGGGCTGACTTGAGGTCACACAGCAATGTGGCAGCAGAATTGGGCAGCAGAATGATCGGCAGGCTTGTTAGAAGCAGGCTCTTGAGTCCAAATGTGTGTGGCTCCCAATCGTGGATTTGCCTCTCACTAACTTGGAAAACCTGGACAAGCTACTTAGCTGTGCCTTGGTTACCTTATACAGAAAATAGGAAAGGTACCACTAGTAGGCTTTCGAGGGTAATTCAAAGGAGATGAAGCATGTATAGACTTGGCACAGAAAGTGTGTTCTATTTGTTGTTAGAATTCTGAACTTCTTATCAGCAAGATTCATGGTAAGGTGAGACCCATTCTTGTAATGATTACTGATACAAGACAAGAAACTTCCATGCAAACCTTGTTAGCTCCTTTTCTGTCCAATGGTGGAAAGGGCTGCAAGAAGACTGGAGTAGGTTGCCATTTCCTCCTCCAGGGGATCTTCGCAAGCCAGGGATTGAACCCACATCTCCTGTGTCTCCTACATTGCAGGTGGATTCTTTACCTGCTGAGTCTTTGTGGAAACCCTAGATGTGTGCAACAGCTTATAAACATTTTCCTTCTTTAGTTTGATGACCTCAGCACTCCCACTCTCTTTTATAAAGTGGTGGAGAGTGTGGTGGGCTGACTGATGCCCCTTTACCCACCCAAAGATACCCAAGTCCTAATTCCTGGATCCAGGGAATGTTCCCTTATTTAGCAGGATGAGCTCTTTAGCTCTGATAAGGATCTTGCTGGGGACTGCGTGATCCTGGATTATCTGGGTGGGCCCTAAATGTAATCATATGGAAGGGAGGCAAGGAGGTCAGAGGAGGAACAGGTGGGATGATGATGGAAGCAGAGGGAGAAAAGACCATATGATGCAGGGCCATGAGCCAAGGATTGAGGAAGCTTCTAGAAGCTGAAAACAGCGAGGAAACAGACTCTTCCTTGGCGCCAATAGAAGAAATGAACTCTGTCAACACCTCGTCTTTAGCCTACAGGACTCAATTCAGAGGTCTGCCCTCCAGAACAATAGAGAATTCATTTGTTTGAGGCCATTCAGAGTGTGGCCACCTGTTACAGAAGCAACAGAAAACTAATACAGAGGGTTGTTACAGGGAGTAGGGCACAGCTGCCCAGGAGGCTGAGACCCCTTCTGGGGAGAAAGGGATTGACACTCTGACCCCTGAGTACCTGAGGGTATAGGGTATCTCTGCTGACTCATGTGTTGTTTTTTTTAAAGTATTTTATTTATTTCGCTGTGGTGCACAGACTGTCTAGTTGTGGCTCGCAGGCTCAGTAGTTGTAACGTGGGCTTAGTTGTTCCACAGTGTGTGTGATCTTAGTTTTCTGATCAGGGATCGAACCCCCATGTCCCCTGTATTTGGAAGGCAGATTCTTAACCACGGGACCACCAGGGAAATCCTAACTCTTGTGGTCCTGCCTGATGTCACCACAAATCCCGAGGGATGCCCTGGGGGTGAGCAGTTGGGAGACTCACCGCAGAAGGAGAGAGGCTGGGCTGGGGAGGGGGCTGAGACCAGGTTGTCACAGGGGGCAGGTTGGTTCCGGGCGAGTGTGAGGCCATGACTGAGACCTTTGTAGAACCAAATGCCCTGACACTGCAGGGGTGAGTTAGGAACCAAGGCCCTGATCATGAAAAACTTGGAACAGGTGTTGTCCTAACAGGGGTGCAATGACTATAAATGCTGGACTTGAGAAACCCTGGTCTGGGGTGGTTGGGGTCAATGACCAGTGGAAGTGTGGGGTGGACTTGCAATGGCCATACTTGAACAACGTTGCCATGAGGATAGAAGCTGCCGTGAGACAGGGAGAAAATGGAATCACACGCGATTTCCAGTGAATTATCAGGTGAAGCTGAGGCTGACAGCAAATTCTTGCCACAGATGCATAGTTAGGCTGGAAAATGCATCATTAAAACACGAGGATACCCACTCAAACTTAATAGCCCAGGAGGAAACTCACCAGGGGCCAGAAATGAAGACAGAGATGAAGGTAAGGGCAGTGCTTGGCAAGTGGGTATTGAGACCTGCTTGCAGGCAATGAGGACTGGGCCTGGGGGTCTGAACCAGAATAGAAGAGGTGAACTGAGGCTGATGGAAAGCTGGGAGAATGCTACCTGAAGGTAAGACCAGTGGTGCTCCTCAGAGTAGCACTGCCCCTTGGCCCTTGGGGGACATTTGGAGGACTTGGGGGGCATTTTTTGTTATCCTCATGGCGATGGAAGGGCCCTAGTCATATTTGGTAGGGAGAGTCCAGGAAACGAGACTGCCAGTGATGCCTGGGGCCATCCTGCCATCCTGCTCAAGGTTCAGCAATTTGTAAAGGTGAAAACTCCATTTATTACTATCTAAGTCTATTGCTAAGAGAACTCTTTTAAATTTAAACATGGTATCTTTTGCACTTTTAATATGTATCAAATTTTCCAGAAAGTTAAACACTCTAAAGATACTGTGAAAAGCAAGGCACGTGTGTACTCTATATGTTCAGAACCATAGTAAGAGTTATTCACCATCTCAGAAAGTCATGTTACCACTGGCCACACTGCTTGTGAATTTGAATCACCAAATACAAGCCCCCTGGCGCTTGGGTTTGCAGTTGTCATGGTCGTGGTGCTGGTGTATGCAGGTTTATATGTGTCTGTGCATGCTGAGTCGTTTGAGTCGTGTCTGACTCTGCGACCCTATGGACTGTAGCCCCCCAGGCTCCTCTGTCCATGGGATTCTCCAGGCAAGAATACTGGAGTGGGTTGTCGTCTCCTTCTCTAGGGAGTCTTCCTGACCCAGGGACTGAGCCCGTGTCTCTGATGTCTCATGCATTGGCAGGTGGGTTCTTTACCACTAACACCACCTGGGAAGCCTGGGCAGGTTTACACATTTCATTATTTCCCTAAGCTTTCTAATTGTAATCATGCCTGAGTAGTTACACATTGAAATACAGAGTCTAATAGATTATTTTTATGTACGTGACATTTTTAATAGTTATGAGTAGAGATAGGCTCTATTACGTGTGAGTTTCATTTGGGGACAGTAAGGAGTCCATTAATATTACTTATAACAAAGGCCTTTGGGTTAGATAAAATTGGCGGTCCTTGGTCCAGAGTCTCAAAGCACTGTCCTATCCATTATGGAGGAAATGGACAGATTCTGTCAACCAGACACAGGAGGAAAGAAGGCAGTTGTCTGTTGTCTGTCTGAATCCTTTAGATGAAATCCTCAAACACGAGAAAGTCAAGCCTCCAGTCACAGACGCTCCGGCAGCTGGAGGAACTGCAGGCTGGGTAAGAACAGACTTGAATGACGTTGAAAAATCTTGGTGGGCAAACTGGCCAGAGAGGAGGTGGGAGACAGGAGGACCTCGGGGTGCCGTGCCCCTCTGCAGAGCTATCTGGCCTTCTGGAAGGGTTCGTGAAACAGGGCACCATCTCTCAGAAACAAGTTGCCAGCCCCAGAGTTCTGTGACAATCAACAGTGTCAAAGGCTCAGTACAAAGGCACGGAAATCAGTAACTCATAAATTCTCACCCTGGACATGCAAAAGAGGTTCTGGTCATAAATTCACTTCCTAGCAGGTGGGGTGGTTGCTTGACTCTCTAAATGTCATTTATTCATCTGAAAAGTAGCCATGAGAATTACAGCTTTGTAAAGATAATTTGAAGAACTGACTCATCGGAAAAGACCCTGATGCTGGGAAAGATTGAGGGCAGGAGGAGAAGGGGGTGACAGAGGATGAGATGGTTGGATGGCATCACCGACTTGATGGACATGAGTTTGAGCAAGCTCAGGGAGATAGTGAAGGATGGGGAAGCCTGGCATGCTTCAGTCTACGGGGTCGCAAAGAGTCGGACACGACTGAGCGACTGAACAACAACAAAAATGATGTAAAGCAGAGAGATTCTCAATATGGGGAGACTTTGCCCCCTAGGGGACACATGGCAGGGTCTGGAGACATCTATGATTGCAATGGCAGTGGGGGAGGATGGGATGCTCCTGGGACCTAATGATTGGAGGCCGGAGATATTGCTCAGCTTCCTAGTGCACAGGACAGGTCCCCAGCAAAGAAATATTTGGCCCTGATGTCAGTAGGGCTGCAGTTGAGAAAGCCTTGTTATGAAAACAGCAAATGTTATGAGATCATGCTTGCAAAGAGCTGGCCTGGCTCCTGGCTCATGGAAGGGGCTCAGGAATTAGAACCTTTTTTCTGGAGTTTAGCCATCTACAGGTGGCTGTTTCCAGACCTGGGGCATGAGCTGAGGCTTGGGAAGGAAGGGAACAACACTCTCACATTGCTTTTACCGCCACTGTGGTTATGACTATTGCTAGTGACTGGTGTTTGCTGAGATCCTCCAGAGCCTTGTTTCCAGTGCTTGCCATGTAATGACTGACAACAACTCCACAAAGGACCTGCAGTCGACCTTATTATTACCTCTGCTTCACAGAGAAGGGAGCCAAGTGCCTGTCTCTGTCTGTCCAGGCTACTGTAACAGGGAGGAAGCTCCCTGGGGTCATTATCGTACATTCAGTGTGCTCAGCCTCTCAGTCGTGTCCAACTCTGAGGCCCCACGGACTGTAGCCCACCAGGCTCCTCTGTCCATGGAATTTCCCAAACAAGAATACTGGAGTGAGGTGCCGTTTCTTACTCCAGGGCATCATCAAACCCACATCTCTTACGTTTCCTGTATTGTCAGGTGGATTCTTTACCATAGCACCCCCTGGAAAGCCCTGGGGTCCTTATTATAAGGACACTAATCTTATTCATGGGGGCTCCATGCTCATAACACAATCACCTCCCAAAGGCCTCACCTCCTGATGCCATCACCTTGGGGGTTAGGTGTCACCTTATGAATTTTGAGGGGACACAAATATTCAGTCCCTAACAGTACCTTTGTGTTAGGGGCTGGTCACAGAGAGCACGCATGTGTCCGCTGCTGATACAGCCATTCACAGGATCTCTTCCAAATCCTTTCTCTGATGATTTCAATGCTCAGGAAACAAGATTCCCCTCCTGATCCATCAGTGCTTTTCCAAAAGATCATGGGGCATTCCTTTGGATGGAGAGCGGAATTTAACATCTAAGTTATAGCTCCCAGGGCTTCCCTGGTGGCTCCGCTGGTAAAGAATCTGCCTGCAATGAAGGAGACCTGGGTTCGACCCCTGGGTTGGGAAGATCCCCTGGAGAAGGGAAAGGCTACCCACTCCAATATTATGGCCTAGAGAATTCCATGGACTGTATAGACCACGAGGTCGCAAAGAGTCAAACACGACTGAGCGACTTTCACACACATAGCTCCCAAGGTTCAGAGAAGTTAAGCCACGTGCCTAAGGTCACACAGCCGGTGAGAGAGCTCTGCCTATGACCACTGAGACAAATTCCACTCTAGAAGCCGTAAGAAGAACTGCTGATGTTCTGTTTGTCCAGGACCACGTTCCTCGGAGGAGGGAGGCAAGGCTTATGCTAAGACCTGCCTGCATTCCAGCTGTAGTCCTGACTGCCTGAATCAGGCAGGTGGCTGTTAATCACCCACTTCCTGTGGCACCCCTCAGGCTGTGAGGGGCTGCTTATAATTCTCATCGTAATTAATTTTCAGCTGCTGTTTGTGTTTGTTTGTTGTTTTTTTTCCCGCTGTTGACAACCTGGGATTGTACATGCTTGTCTCAAATTTCCTTGGTTTCCCAGTCATGTCTAGCACATTATTGAGAAAAGAGAAAGAGGGAAACTAAGCATGTACTCAGTTCTGAGTACACACACGCAGATCTACCTATTTCAACACAACCTCATTATTTCCGTATTGTGTATCTGCAAATTTGCCTACTTGCTACAACTTACTTGTTGTTCACTGGCACTGGCCAAGTCGTGTTTGACTCTTCGCAGCCGCATGAACTGCAGCACATCAGGCTTCCCTGTCCTTCACCATCTCTTGGAGTTTGCTCAAACACACGTCCATTGAGTCAGTGATGCCATTCAACTGTCTCATCCTCTGTTGCCCCCTTCTCCTCTTGCCCTCAATCTTTCCCAGCACCAGGGTCTTTTCCAATGAGCTGTCTCTTCGCGTCAGGTGGCCAAAGGATTGGAGCTTCACAGCATCAGTCCTTCCAATGAATATTCAGGGTTGATTTCCTTCAAGATTGACTGGTTTGATCTTGCTGTCCAAGACAATGTACCCGTCATCCCCAAACCAAAGCTTGCAGTACTTTGGTGATCCTTCACAGCCATGCACAGAGTTGCAAAAAATTCCAGTCACTCCATGTGCAGATTCCAGCTGATGTACGCAGCTTTGATGAAACAGCCAGGTTTTGTTGTTTCAATTCTTATCCTGTAAACAAGTGCTCTTTTTGAAGCCTGTTTAGCACCGTTGCTGCTTGCAGTTTTGCACTTTTTATTGGGGATTTTACTGTTTACAGTGATCCCCACGTGTCGAGCTGGGGTGCTATCTGGTGAGCAAGAAGGCATGGATGTGCCTTACAGAGAGAATGACTGGATGACACGCTGGGGTCACAGTGCTGCCGGCCCTGAGAGCAACATTATTGGATCACCATTAATATTCAAGTGTTTTAAACACACACACACTGAAAACAAAGTGATGCATTGATGGTCTGATGAAAATGCCATGACCAGAGTCTCACAGGACCCTAATCTGTATTTCCCCTAAGAGCAACGGTTCAGTGTTCACTGAATTGGTTTTCTTTCAACTTTATGGCACCTGACTCCTGCGAATAATGAGAATCACCTGGAGACACATACATGCCCCCCCTCTTGGTATCATTTGATGTTCCCAGTAGCCTGTAAGGTGGGCACCATTCCACCCACGTGGCAGTGGGAGACACCGAGTCCCCAGGAGCCAGAGGTTAGCAGCTTGCCTGCAGCCACCCAAAACCAGGAGTCCAACGCAGCGCTGCCAGAATGAATCGTCCATGCTCTTTCTATACAGTTTTGCTGATTCCAGAATTTTCTGGTTGAATTGAATCATGTTGAACACTCGAAAGCACCTTATTTTTAAATTGGGGTTCAGGCATACCTCGGAGATACGGTGGATGTGGTTCCAGACAAATGTAATAAAGTGAATATTTCAATAAATTGAGTCACATGAATTTTTTGGTTTCCCAGCACATACAAAAGTTGTGTTCCCACTGTACTGTAGTCTATTAAATGTGGGAAAACATTAGGTCTAAAAAAGTCCCATGCTGTTGCTGCTGCTGCTAAGTCTCTTCAGTCGTGTCTGACTCTGTGAGACCCCATAGACGGCAGCCCACCAGGCTCCCCTGTCCCTGGGATTCTCCAGGCAAGAACACTGGAGTGGGTTACCATTTCCTTCTCCAAAAAAAAAAAAATCCCATGTACATGCCTTAATTAAAAAATACTTTATTGCTAAAAAGTGCTAACCATCACCTGAGCCTTCAGTGAATCATAATAACATCACAGATCACAGGTCGCTATAACAAAGATAATAACAAAAAAGCTTGAATTATTTTGAGAATTACCAACCTGTGACACAGAGATGTGATGTGAGCAAATGCTACTGAGCAAATGGCGCCAATACACTTGCTCAACGCAGGATTGCCACAAACCTTCAATTTACAATACAAATAAACAAACCATCTGGGAAGTGCGGTAAAATGATGCTCAAGGAAACAAGGGATACCTGCAGCTTTTTCTTGTTTCTCTCTTCTCATCTCAGAAAGATGTCAACTACAGGGTGATGAGCCCAGGCAAAACAGTCTTGTTTTGCCTCAGAGAAGACTAAGTTCTTATAAAAATTTAAATATATCTTTTTAGGAACTTCCCTGGCAGTCCAGAGACTAAGACTCTGAGCTCTCAGTGTAGGGGGCCCGGGTTCGATCCCTGGTCAGGGAACTAGGTCCCACGTGCTGCAACCAAAGATCCTGCATGCTGCAACTAAGACCCAGAGCAGCCATATAAATATATAAATATTCAAAAAATAATGCTAAAAGTAAATAAATAATACCTTATTTATATAGAAAGGAAAGTGAATCTTAAATTAGTACAACCAGTGCATTCTTGCCTTTTTATTGATTTCTTTGTTTCAGTTAGCAAGATTTTTTTTTAAGTTAGTTAGGCTCTAAGTTTTTATGTTGAGATTTTTATGCTTTCACTTACTTTGTTTTGAGCACCTAATGTCTTCTTTTATTGTCTTTTATGTCTGACTGCCCCATAGAATCCTAAGAATGGTCCATAATCTATTTCCTCCTGTGATCCATGTATTGCAGTGTGAAACATTACAAAAGAAAGGAGCATATGACTCACAATTCATCTGAGAACATCCTGCCCTGTTTTCTTACTATTGAGACAAACCCCCACCCCATCTCCAACCCCATCCCACTCTCAGCTGGAAAATTTAATCTCTGCTCCAAGATTTCTGCAGATTCCAGGGTCATATATTCTTAAGGTTATCTTTGAAAGTGAGTGACAGTGTTAATTGTTCAGTTGTGTCTGGCTCTTTGTGACGTCATGGACTGTGGCCCACCAGGCTCCTCTGTCCATGGGATTCTCCAGGCAAGAATACTGGAGTGGGTAGCCATTCCCTACTCCAAGGGATCTTCCTGACCCAGGAATCAAACCTGGGTCTCCCTCATTGCAGGCAGATCCCTTACCATCTGAGCCACTAGGGAAGCTACCTCTAGTTGCCTGTTAATCTCACCACAGTCTCACTCTGAGGATGACTCTGCAGATATGGACACCAGAAAGTTTTCCTTAATTTTATGCACCCAGAATTCACAAAAGATGTTTATATGGTGTGTTCAGTTCAGTTCACTTCAGTTGCTCAGTTGTGTCCAACTCTGCGACCCCATGAATCACAGCACACCAGGCCTCCCTGTCCATCACCAACTCCCAGAGTCCACCCAAACCCATGTCCATTGAGTTGGTGATCCCATCCAACCATCTCATCCTCTGTCGTCCCCTTCTCCTCCTGCCCTCAATCTTTCCCAGCATCAGGGTCTTTTCCAATGAGTCAGCTCTTCGCATCAGGTGGCCAAAGTATTGGAGTTTCAGCTTTAACATCAGTCCTTCCAATGAATATTCAGGACTGATCTCCCTGGACTCTCAAGAGTCTTCTCTAACACCATAGATCAAAAGCATCAATTCTTTGGCACTCAGCATTCTTTACGGTCTAACTCTCACATCTATACATGACCACTGGGAAAACCATAGCTTTGACTGTATGGACCTTTGTTGGCAAAGTGATGTCTCTGCTTTTTAATATGGTGTGTAGCCATCCAAAAAGAAAGTTTAAGGTGATGGATGATTTCTACCCAGCATACAACTTGAAAATTGGCTTTCAGGCACATGTGATCTAAAAAATCCTTCAGTTATGCCTATTCCTGATTTTTTTTTTTTTAATTGACCATTCCTGGACTCTTTTCAGGATTTCTTCTGTGACTTTTCCCATTTCTTCTTTCTCTCTCTCTCTCACTTTTCCCAACTCAAAATATCTGGGGTACAAACCTGGTCATCTCTCTCTCTTTTTTAAACTGTCCTTCTACAGTTAAAGCTTATCAAAATGTTTTTCCAAAAGAGATAGGATCCCCTAACGAGTATTTTAGTACCTGCTATAAAAATAATTTAGTACCTTCACTCCTTTTTTATGGAGTAGAAGCTTCATAGAAGGGAAAATTTGGATGTGTTTATCCAAAGAATTTTGGATTCTTTGGGATTTGAAGAATCAAGATTATGAAAGTGAATCAAAAATACTACCAGTGGAGACCAAGTGGATTTTGCATCTTTGATACTCTGCCCCCTGCAGGTCAAACACTAACTGTCCACTTTTCTAAGAAGAATGTAGGTTCCATCCCCAGCATCAGGTGCTGTTGCTATTAAAGTAAGATGGTCAAATTCACTTCAAAATGATGAGATTATGTAGAAAATGTGAGCAGGTGAGTACTTGAGTGGTTAGCCCATTTGAGGCACGTGGTTTCTCACCATTTCCCAGAGAAGTGGGACAGATTTCAGTGGAGAAACCTGATCCTTCCAAATAACAATATTTACTCTAATAATCACCAGTACTTATGTAGAGTTTACTGTATGAGTGTTTCCCATTATTCAGTGATTTTTTTTTCACTCATTTGATCTTCGCCAGGAACCAACAAGGTAGGTGCTATTTTCATCCCCATTTTACAGATGAGAAAACTGAGGCAGAGAAGTCACCCAAGGTGGTTACAAACCAAGGCAGTTTGGCTTCAGAATCCATGTTCCTATCTGCCATGCTGTTCCATCTGTCTCTGATTTCACAAATAGTCATGCCAAGGAACTGCTGAACCCAGTGGCCCAACTCACAATGATTAGAATACCGAGGTCATAGGTTAAATACTGCCAGATCCTCCCAGCATCAGCTCAGAGGTCACATCCATAGGGCAGTCTTCCCGGCTCCCACACTGGACCATGTACTTTGGTGTCCTGCACCATAACTGTTAAGTTAGTATTTGTGGAGTTACTTCTTCTCTTCAGCTTACAACTACTCTCCATAAGAGTAAGGATCATCTCTTGGTCACTGCTCCTTTCTGACATGTAGCAGAGTGTTGGACACATAGTGTGGTTTCAACACATATTGGTTTAAAGGATGCATGCGTGAGTAAGAGTGGACACGGGAGTGCACATTGCCAACTCCCTCCACAGCAGGGCTTCTTAGATTCCACGCTATTGACGTCTCAGCCAGATAGTTCTTTGCTGTGGGGGCTGTTGTACACACAGTAGGAGGTTTAACGGTGCCCCTGGCCTCTACCCATCAGATGCTGGTAGAAACCTCACACGCAAGTGTGGCAAACTGTCCCCAGGCATTATGACTGACTGCGCATCCACAGATGATCAAAATGCCCTGTCTTATTCTAGGGAAGCAGAGAAAAGAATGGCTGAATTTTACTAATACCACCAGTTTTTGTTGTTGTTGTTGCATTAGATCTTTATTGCTGCAATTGGGCTTTTCTCTGGTTGCGGCGAGTGGGGGCTACTCTTTGCTCCAATGCTCGGGCTTCTCATTGTGGTGGCTTCTCTTGCTGCAGAGCACGGTCTCTAAAGTGTGTGGGCTTCAGTAGCTGCAGCTCGTGGGCTCAATAGTTTGGGGCTCCAGGGCTCTGAGAGCACAGACTCAGTAGTTGTGGCACACGAGCTTAGTTGCCCCGTGGCATGTGGAATCTTCCCAGATCAGGGATTGAACCTGTATCTACTGCATTGGCAGGCAGATTTTTTACCACTGGGCCACGAGGGAAGCCCATCTTGCTGCCTTATTTTTATACCTTATTTCTTCATTTATATTCATGGAAAGTCATCTGAAGATAGAAACACGGATCCTTACACCTAGAGCAGTGCCTGCCACTTAAAGATGTTTGTTGAATAGATAGATGGTTAGAAAGGCCTTTCCCACTCCATTGTATGTTGTTAAAAGAAAGTTCCCATTGTTTATTAAAGGGTATGTCTATTCTTTTCTATTTCTTGTCTATTTCTAAACCAAGCAGTTGAGCCAAGTCTTCCATCACTGGAGATTCTGTAGTCTCATGCCTTCTACCCTTGCCCTTTAAATCTAAAATATTTACCAAGATATTTTCTCTGAGATGAGGCAGTCTTCTCCCAACTAAGGCAAATTCATACATCCCACTCCTCACCCATACATTCTTTCATGCAGTTGAGACCATCTCCCCCATTTTAACAATGGAAGAAAACGAAGCTGGCCCAGTATGTCTCCTAGATTCTTAATAGACATATATATGTTTGTTTATTTATTGCAGTAAACTCTTTTCTATATTTCTTTTGCAAGCCATGGAAATGGGATATGAAGACATCTCCCAGCAGCACAGGGCTTCCCAAGTGGTGCTATTGATAAAGAACCTGCCTGCCAATGCAGGAGACAGAACAGACACGGATTCCATTTTTGGGTCAGGAAGATTCCCTGAAGGAGGGCATGGCAACCCACTCCAATATTCCTGCTTGGAGAATCATGGACAGAGGAGCCTGGTGGGCTACAGTTGTGCACAAAGTCAGACACAACTGAAGCGACTAAGCACACACCTAGCCGTACCGCCAGGATGTTGCTCTCTGACGCTCTGGGTTTCCTCTTGTGGTGCAGCTGATGCTCTGAGATGTCCCTCCCCGCATGATTGCTGCTTCGAGACAGTGGGCATGAGCCAGGAAAATCTACTCAGCCATTTGTTAGCTCCAAAAATGGCATCAGTGAGATAGAAGGCCTCAAGCTACAGGGCCCAAAATGTGGATCTGAACATTCTGGTGCTTCTATTTTCAGAGGTGGAGCGGAGTAAATGGCACCCATGAGGTTCTGGATAGAAAATCTGCAAAAGAACAATGAAAATAGATCTTGCTGTTAGTCCTCTCCCCCATGCCTAACTCCAGCCTGGGCCGGGGAGGGACTTAAGTGAGTGAGGAGAAAACAGAGGAGTCACCAGAGGAAAGGAGCTTTTTACCCTGAGTGGCCCGTGAGGCAAGAAGTGTTCTTTAAGCAACTTACTCCTGTGATGAAATCAGCACAGAAAGACTACCCTCTCCAAAGAGATCTCCTCTCTGAGCTGAATACTTCTAGAAGAAAGTAAGCCACAAAAGAATACAATGACAGTGTGAATTCTTTGCTCCCCGGCAGTAAAAACCTGCATTTGAAAGCTATAAAGTATAGTCTTGGGAGCTTGCACAGAGCGCCTGAGTATCATTTGTAAGTTGCAAGAGTGTCTGATGAGTATAATGTCTGTTTGGGTACTTGTGCCCTTTCTGGAAAACAGGGTCATTGGGAGAAGAGGCTCTGGCTTGCTCATTTTAGAATCCAAGTTGCAATGAACACAAGGACCAGATAAATAGGATGTGGTCATCAGGGAGGGAGGGCGGAGGAAGGGAGAAGGACCAGGTTTGCAGAATCAGTCTGGGCCTGGCTCCTCTTCAGTTTTCTTTGTTGATTCTTCAGCCATTAAACCAGAAAACTGAGCCTTTTTGTTTTTTGTTTTTTTTTGGCGGCTTGGACCTCTTTGGCAGGCAGACAAAGCTTGTGGGTATCTTTGCAGAATAATGATTAAAAAAAAATCCATAAAATGCATTGCCTTTGCAAACAAACTAATTTCATTTAAAAATAGTTATCAAAATATTTAATGAAACAAATGTGTGAAATGGTAATATATGGGCTTCTTTATTAAGACATTAAAGGAAAAGATTCAGTGGCAAGTCTAAAGACTTCCCAATTTTTAAATAGTGATGTGTGAATGCTATTTTGAAATATTGGTAACACTAGTAACATAATTAGCTGTGATTCCTATTGGTGATGTGGTCACTAATACTTCATGCTGCTGTGTTTTATTCCCTCATTCATAATTGAGGGACATATCAAATTTCAGTTAGGAGTCGGTGAAAATGAAGATGCACTTTGTTTTCCCCTTCTGAGTTCATGGCCTTCCTGGCTAGAAGCCTCTGCTTTTAGCATTGCAGTGGTCCAGGGAGAAATTCCTTAGAGCTTTTTTCTTCTTTGTCTGTCTTCATCTGGTCCAAGGTATCTTCTAGTCTCAAGGGTTGCAGAGTATTTGTTTATACATTGTTGCTGTTCAGTTGCTAAGTCCTAAGTAATGTCCAACTCTTTGCAACCCCATGGACTGCAGCATGCCAGGCTTCCCTATCCTTCATTATCTCATGGAGTTCACTCACACTCAGGTCCATTGAGTCGGTGATGCCATCCAACCATCTCATCCTCTGTCATCTCCTTCTCCTATTGCGGTCAGTCTTTCCAAGCATCAGGGTCTTTTCCAATGAGTCAGCTCTTTGCATCAGGTGGCCAAGGTGTATAAACATTGATGGTTCTCAAGTTTCTGCTTCCAAATCTGGATGTCTGCCGAAACTCCTTCAGTAGCTCTGCAGGTGCCTTGTTGGCAGCTCACACCAAATGCTCCAATGGGTTCCAATCTACTTGCTTCCCACCTGTCCAACTGTAGCCTCTCCGATCTCAGAAAACAGGGCTCCACCCTTCTGGTGGTCCAAGCAAAACACGTGGGTCTCCTTGTCTCCTCCTTTTCTTTGACCCACATCCAACCAATTAGCAAGGCCTCTCAGCTCTACTTTCAAAACCTTCCTATTCTACCTGGCTACCTGCCACCTACTGCAGGACTGACACCTGGACTCAGGGCACCCTTATTCCTTGCCCAGATTCTGGCAACAGCTTCATAACCAGTTCTCTTTCTCTTCCTTTGCCTCCCTGAATTCTACTCTCAGCGTGGCAACCAGAGCAATCATCTAAAATCAAGAGCAATGCAATCTGTATCACCCCTTTGTTCAAAACTCTCCAAAATCCCTTCCATTGCACCAAGAATAAAATGCATGTTTTAAGCACAGACTATAAGACTGAGCAACTGATCTGATCTGATCTGATCTGATCTGATAAGACTCATCCTCCCTGGTGGTCTCTCTGATGGCATCAGTCAGCTTAAGTGGCTCTTGTCTCCTGTTGTTCTTCAGAGTCACCCAGTCACTTCCTACCCAAAGCCAACCCTGCTGTTACTCTGCTGGAAGACTCTTCCCAATGTCCATGTGACTCCTCGCTTCCCTCAAGTTCCCATTATGTGTAAGCATATGAATGAAGCCTTCCATAACCTGTTACAGACTGCATGGCATCCATTCCCCTCCTTTCAGATCCATAGATCGACATTCTAACCCCCAGTCCCTTAGCATGTGACTGTGTTTAGAGATGAAGTCTTTAAATGGGTAATGCAGTTAGAATGAGGCTGTTAGGGTGGGGCCTAATCCAGTCTGACAGGTGTCCTTATAAGAAAAGATTAGGGCACGAAAAGAGACCCCAGGAGGCATGTGACGGGGCAGCCAAGGTCACCATCTGCAAGCCAATGAGAGAGGCCTCAGGAGAATGCAACCTTGCCGACACCTTGATTTTGGACTTCTGGCCTCTAGAACTGTGGGAAATAAATGTCTGTGGTTTAGGATCCCCAGGCTGAGCTGCTTTGTTGTGAATACAACATACTATATATGTAATAATTCCACTCTCCCTCCCAAGACTCATCTTTCCCACCTTATCCTGCTCTATTTTCCTCTGTTAGCACCCATCACCATCAAGTCCATTAAATGTTAATGCTGCTCAGTCGTGTCCGACTCTTTGCGATCCCAGGGACCGTAGCCCACCAGGCTCCTCTGTCTGTGGGATTCTCCAGGCAAGGATGCTGGAGCCGAGCCGGTTGCCATTCCCTTCTCCAGGGGATCTTCCTGACCCAGGGATCAAACCTGGCTCTCCTGCATTGCATGCAGATTCTTTACCGTTTGACCTGAGGCATGTTCTTTCTTACCTGGTCAGAGAGCTGAGGAGCTATTGCCAACTGCTAATGATAGGATTTTCCTTTTTTTGTGCATGCATTCATATTTACACAGTTCTTTTCTATACTTTCAGTTTAATCCTCTCTCCTGTGTCTCAGAAAAATTGCTTATTAACTCAGTATTTGCATACAATTTTATTCATACTGTGAGCAGAGCACTTTAAGTTAGTTACATGTTTATTTACCTCTTCTGCTGGTCTGTGAGTTTCTAGAAGGGAATGTTTGTATTCTCAGTGCTGAGTGTAGTACGTGCCAGATAGCAGGTGCTGGTTGACTGTTTGTTGATGGTACCATTATCTAATGTTTGTTGAGTTGTTCCAATTTCCCTATATTAAAATGGGGATATTATCAACACCGCTGAAGGTTTCTGAGTTTATGTAAGTAAACCACTGAGAATATGTCTGGCATCTAGTAAGCACTCAACAAGGGCCAGCCATTGTTGTCCCTGGTGTTGTTAATGATGCCATTTAAGCATCTATTTCACATACTAAAGTGCTTTCTTTGCAACAGTTATGTGAGATGATAAACAAGCCATAATCATGATAACAGTTAACAGTTATTGGGTGTCAAATAAATGCCAAATTTGAGGCAATCTAAAACAAAAAAAAAAGCCTTATCTAATTTTCACAGCATTCCTATGTCATGGATATTCTTGAGGCTCAATTTAGAAAAGCAGGAGCAGATTCAGAGAGGTTAAGTGACCCACCCGAGGTCACACAGCAGAGAAGTGGCAGAACTGGGATTTGAGCCTGAACCACACTGACTCCAGGGTCTTAACCTCTATGTTGTGGTGAGTGGTACAGTTCTCACTGCAGAAAAAAAGAAACAGAGAAGTGGAGAGCTCAGCTAAGCAAGCTTGTAAGCATCAGAGCAGAGACTTGAGATGGGAGAATTTCCTCTGAGTTGGTGGGTGAGGGTGCTGGCTGGGGTTCAGAGTGCCCTTCACAAGGACATGAGATGATTCAGGGGGTGTCAGAGGTCTGGGTGAGCCCCAGGAGTGAGTTAATTCAGCGCTGCTAAATAAGTCTGAACTCTGAAAGCAGCCTGAGCACACCAGGCATGTCTCCCATCCTAATGGGACATTGCGCAACTGCTTACACGATTAATTATTTAAATACAGAGTGATAAGTGCTAGAAGGTGTACGGGGCTCTGAGAGGTCACACCAGGAAGTCCTGACTGAGGCTGGGTCAGAGGAACCATAGCCACAAGGAGCAGGGCTTGCAGAAGGAGGCTGGCGGTGCTCTGCACAAACCTGGCTCCTGGGGGCGGGGGTGGGAGGCAGAGGAGAAGCATCTTCCCTGGGAAACAGACTTTGGAGAATTGGATGATCCCTTGCATTTCCTCTCAACCGTATGATTTAATTACTAGGAAATGCCACATGCATCTTTCTGTACAGACAGATGTGTGGAAAGAAAGGCAGGCAGGTTTAATATTTTTTCTTCTGGTTTATGAGTTTCATTGATTTTTCTGGAAGGAAAGGCGTCCCTTTGACCTTGTTCCCACAAAGCAGGTTTGTTTGCAAGGAGGAGCCTGGCAGCCACTCAGAGACGGATGACCCTGGCTCCATGTCCCAAGAGAAGTCAGGAAGCAGCCAAGCAGGAGGGTGAAGGTAGAGACAGCACTGTGTGTCTGAAACTGTCTCACCTGCTCCCCAAGCTCCCCATCCAACCTGTCACCAAGTCCTGTCAATTTGACTCCCAAACCTCCCTCCTATCTGCCTAGCCCACTGCGGTCTCCCCAACTCAAGCTGTCATCTTTCCCTGAAATAGACTCCTAACTTGACCTTCAACTTTCACTCGTTTCCTTCCAATAACTTCTCCTCAGAGCCGGCAGAGTGACTCTCTTAAATGTAAATTAGATCACTGTCACCCCATCTTCCTGAAACTATCCAGTCACTCCCCATTGCACTTGGGAGAAACATCAAAAATCCTTTGCAGGTGGAAAGAACCGAGATGTCCGTCAACAGATGAAGGAAGAAAATGTGGTAGAGGCAAACATCACTATACTGTTCAGCTGTAAGTCAGAAGGACGCTGTGCAATTCTGCAATCACATGAATGACCCCTGAGGATATGGTGCTAAGCAAAACATAAGCCCATCCCAGAAAGACGCACAGAAAGACCACTTATAGGAGGAATCGAAAACAGGCAAATTCATAGACTCAAGGAATGGCATGATGGTTCCAGGGTGTGTGGGGAAGGAAACAGGAAGTTGCTAATCAGCGGCTGGAGGTTTCCATGAAGTCACGTGGATCGGCTCTGGAGCCCTGCCGTGCAACATGGCACCTATGATTGACCATCCTCTGTTGTACAATTCAATTGTGTTAAGAGGCCAGATCTCACTTTAAGTGGTCTTCCCACCATCAAATAGTTTATTTATTCATGTCTGTGCTGGGTCTTCACTGCTGCACTCAGGCTTTCTCTAGATGCGGTGAGTGGGGTCTACTTTTCATTGTGGTGCACAGGCTTCTTGTTGCAGTAGCTTCTCTTATGGCTCTAGGCGCTCTGGCTCAGTAGTTGTAGCACACGGGCTTAGCTGCCCCACGGCATATGGGATCTTCGTTCCTGGACCAGGGATCGAACCTGTGTCCTCTGCATTGGCAGGTGGATTCTTAACCATGGTCCCATGGACCACCAGGGAAGTCTCACCATAAAAATACTTAAAAAAAATTAAGCCACATGTCACCACAGCCCATTATTTTAAAACTTAAATTTAAGATGAACGACCAAGGTTTTGTGTGCTCCAGTTCATCTGGGAAATAGACGCTATTTCATTCCAATAATAAGATAAGCTACGTGCACATCGGAGAAGGCAATGGCACCCCACTCCAGTACTCTTGCCTGGAAAATCCCATGGATGGAGGAGCCTGGTAGGCTACAGTCCATGGGGTCGCTTAGAGTCGGACATGACTGAGCGACTTCCCTTTCACTTTCACTTCCATGCATTGGAGAAGGAATGGCAACCCACTCCAGTGTTCTTGCCTGGAGAATCCCAGGGACGGGGGAGCCTGGTGGGCTGCCGTCTCTGGGGTCGCACAGAGTCGGACACGACTGAAGCGACTTAGCAGCAGCAGCAGCAGCATGTGCACATTATTAATAAATTCTGGAAAGGTATTATTGAGTTGATAATTTGATGATCAATGTTTTCTGTATGTCAGGATTATTGGACTAAATTTATTTAAAACATACACCACGTGTGACACAATTGGACATTTTTAACATGAAAAAATTCACTTTTTATATTAAAAAGAAAAAGCCTTCCCTCCCACAGTCTTCCAAGCCCACTGTGGTCTGGCCCCTAGTCACCTCCCTGCAACCTCTCCCATCCCTCCTCCCCTTCCTCACTGTGTTGCAGCCCCAATGACTCTTTTCCAGCTCTTTGGAAAAACTCAATTTCTTCCCCTTGCGTGGCCTTGAGGGTTTTAATATACATGAGTGTCTTCCTCAGGGAGCCCTAGTCTGACCTCTCCTTCCACAGTCTAAATTAGATCCCGTGTTACACTCCTCACAGCATCTGATAATTCCCTTTGTAGCATCCCCCACACTTTCCGAGCTTAAATGTCTGCAATCATTTGTTTACTGAGTCTCTTGAGCTGGAGTTGGTAAACCAGAAGCGTAGAAGGGGCCATTCTGTCTTGTTCACTACTTTATCTCCTGTGCCTTGAAGGCTGAGTTTTTTCCATGAATATTTATGGAGTTCTTAGGAGGTACCAAAGGCTGTGCTAGATGCTAAGTTCACAAAAGGAACAAGAAGTAGTCTCTGACCACAGGCTACCTGGACAAACAGGTCTCTACTGAGATACGGGTACCATAGTGGAAGAGACAAGACTGGATGTGCTTTCTGGTACAAGACTATTTGAGGAAGGAAGGAGAGAAGGAGGAAGGAAGACTCTGAAATGTATATGGAAATAGTACCACCTGTGGAATAGGAGAAGGGAGCTGTGAATTTTCCTAGGAAAACTGAGATGGATTCTCAAAGGACATGGCAATTGATTTTTGACCCTAAATGCTCCTAAAGGATGAATAAGCATTTGTCAGATGCACAAATTGGGAAGGAACATTATATTACAGAGGCTGCTGAGTGGGAGATAGTCTGGGTGAGAATGGAGGCAGGGAGGCTGGTTAAGTGGCTGGAGCAAAAGCTCAGATGAGAAAGATGAGCAGGTCTGAAATGGCAAGGAACAGAGTTTGGTGAGGAAGAGATAGCTTCTGGGAACAGTACAGAGGTATTGAATTTGAAAGAGTTAGGATTCTGTTTGCCTAAAAGTAATAGAATTCTAATCAACAGTTGCCTAAACAATGTAAACATCCCTTATCTCACTAACAAGAAGGCTGGAGGCAGACACTCCTGGTTTGTTTCAGCAACTCAATTATGCCTAAAGATCCAGATCTCTTCCAGTAAGGACTCCAGTCTCTAGATTAATGGCTTTTTATGCTCCTGTTTGTTGTCTCATGGTTGTGAAATGGCTGCCACAGCTCCAGGCATTATGGCTGCCTTCCAAGAGAAGAACAAGAGGTTAAGATGGGTGAGCCAGGGTATTGAGAAAGGATCATTCTTTCTCTTTTTATTAAGGAGGGACTATTTTCCAGTTTCCCAGCAGATATCTGCTGATGTCTCCAGAACAGTGTCTAGGACAGTGTCCTAATGATCACTCCTAGTTCCAAGGTGAGCTGAGAAATCAGGCATCCAGCAAAGGCATAAAGGGGTACCTGAATGGCTTAGACCAGTCATGATTCATGCCCTGGAGCTTACAGAATGCCTCATTTCAACAAAATCAAGATTCTGTTACTAGGAGGCCTAGCTTTGAGCAGTGTCTGCCATAAGGTGGGAGGTGGGCTTCAGTTTTATATATAAACTGTCTCCACATGGAAATGAAAAATGGCAGCTCCCCCTTGGCTTCAGTGCTGTGGAAACGACCTCTTGTTCCAGTTGAGCCTGCTGTTCTTTGCTCATACATCCCCAAGAAGATGATTATGCAGAACAGCGAGAGCTTTCTTGTTTCCCCGAATATTCTCCAGAAATAAGACTGCATTAATAATTTGTTTTCTTGGTATGGGCCATTCGGTTGCAAAACGACATTCCAGTCATAGCAAGATACTTCCCTTCCTCATTTACATTCACTGTTGGTTTAATTATGCTTTTCAGTCAGAATACTTATTAATTTTATAGACCTACCTGAAAATTAAATTGGATAAATTCCTTTTGGTTGGTACCTTGAAAAATACGTTTTTCCAAGCTGCTGCTGAAGCCCACTTTGGCCCTGTGCAATTTTGTTCCTCTTTAAGTTCATTTGCAAACAACACTGTGTTGGTTTAAAGGGTATTCATCATTTCTGAACAGGAGAAACACCACAAAATGCAGCCCAATTCAAAACAAAGTCGGAGGACAATGGAGAATATGGTCAAATATTTTATTTTCTCATTGAGGGGGATGCCATGGAGTGAGGCATAAAATCTCCCTTCGGATTCAATGAAGTTGCCTTGTTTGTAAGGCAAAAGACCTCTATGTGGTTCTGAAAAAAGCCAGTAAGACCCAAAAAGGACCTGGAATGGCCCTTCTCTACTAACTGGGGCTAAAAGGGCAAAATGTGATAACAGCAGGTGGAGCATTAAACATTTACCAACCTGCACTGTGTCTCTGGCACCACAGTGCTAGAAACATAATGAAGACAAGTTACCTAACGCTCAAGCAACTCGCCTTTCACAAGATGGACTGGTAAACAGATGCTGATGATGAAACATGGGAAGTGTTATGGTAGACAAAGCACGGAACACTGGGAGAGGCCAGAAGCAGGGAACCAGACCCCTGGAATCAGACCTGAGCTCTAGGGGCTGGGACTCCACTGCCCTGTGTATGAATGCTCAGTGACTTGTTGGGGTAAATTGGATTCAAATGAATCAGACCCAGTGCCGTGTATTGATTAAGGTCATATTAGCTGCTGTAACAACTAAGCCCCCAGATCACAATGGCTGTAACAGAGTAGAAGTGTGTGTGTGTGTGTGTGTGTGTGTGTGTGTGTGTGATCTCCAGCTTGCTGACTGCCAGTCTTAAGACTTCTCTGCCTCTGAAACTGCATGAGCGAATTCCTTATAACAAATTCCTTTATAAATATATATATATATATATATATATATCACCATGCTGTTGGTTCTATTTCTCTGGAGAACCCTGGCTAATATGAATTGAACAAATGAATTGACTTTTGGGTCACTAAGAGTTGAATACGACTGAACGATTTCACTTTGACTTTTCACTTTCATGCATTGGAGAGGGAAATGGCAACCCACTCCAGTATTCTTGCCTGGAGAATCCCAGGGATGGGGGAGCCTGGTGGGCTGCCGTCTATGGGGTCACACAGAGTCGGACACGACTGAAGCGACTTAGCAGCAGCAGCAGTGACTAATCGTAAGATGACAAGGTTATACTGATCACAAAAAATGCTGTATTTGGGAGAGGATAGCAAGACAAGTGGGGCTTACCTGGTGGATCAGTTTTCAAGAATCTGTCTGCAATGTAGGAGACCTGGGTTGGATCCCTGGGTTGGGAAGATCCCCTGGAGGAGGGCATGGCAACCCACTCCAGTATTCTTGTCTGGAGAGTGTCATGGGCAGAGAAGCCTGGAGGGCTACCGTCCATAGAGTCGCACAGAGTCCGACATGACTGAGCAAGTAAGCAGGAGCAGTAGCAGCAGCAAGACAAGTGAAGTAAAAACCAAAGAAGGTAACTGGTTCCACATCTTGCTGCTGCTGCTGCTGCTAAGTCGCTTCAGTTATGTCCGACTCTGTGCGACCCCATAGATGGCAACCCACCAGGCTTCCCCATCCCTGGGATTTTCCAGGCAAGAACACTGGAGTGGGTTGCCACTTCCTTCTCCAATGCATGAAAGTGAAAAGTGAAAGTGAAGTTGCTCAGTCGTGTCTGACCCTTAGCATGGACTGCAGCCTACCAGCCTCCTCTGTCCATGGGATTTTCCAGGCAAGAGTACTGGAGTGGGGTGCCATTGCCTTCTCATCTTGACTTTCACCCAAACCCTGAAAATCCCTAAGAAGGTATTCAAATCTATGAAGTCTGAGTTATGCAGCATGAATGAGTTCTGGAAATCTAATGCAGTGCATGGTTACTATAGTTAACAATACTGCATTGTATATACTTTATATTTTAATTGTTCTCACCAAGAAAAGGGTAACTATGTGAAGTCACATGATCAGTCACTCAGTCATGTCCAACTTTGTGACCCCATGGACTGTATAGCCCACCAGAGTCCTCTGTCCATGGAATTCTCCAGGCAAGAATGCTAGACTGAGTAGCCATTTCCTTCTCCACATGTGAGGTGGTGTATATATAAATTAGCTGCATTGTAGTAACCACGTCATATTGTATACGTTTATCAAATCATCACATTGTATACCTTAATTATATGCAATTTGCATTTGCCACTTACACCTTAATAAAGCTGAAAAAAGGGAATATTTGTTAACAAATGAAAGACACAAGTAGCCCAAGATTCTAATCCTGGCTGTGCCTCTGTATCATTTGTCCAAGCCCCAAAGGTGATCAGACTTCCATTTCCTCTGCGTAAAATTAAGGAACTAAATCACGTGGTCTCAGATGCCCCTCCAGTTCTGAGACTCTCGCACTCTTAAGGAGTTTATGCTTTTTCACAAAGTGTGGGTGGGTCCTGGCTACAGAATGAAAGAAATCAAGTGAATTCTTGTTTGTGGTGGGACTCAGGGGACAGGGTGAATCCTGCCTGGGGTCCCAGCCTGGCTCCATAACTTTGTGGCATTAACTTTGAGCAATTTACACAACTTCCTTGGGCCTCAGTTCCCTCAAACATGAAATATTCGTAGCACCATTAAGATAATAACAACATCTCCCCCATGGTGGGGGTTGTAAGAATTAAGTGAGACGATGTTCATAAAGTGTCTATAGCAGTGCCTGGCACAAGGTGTGGGCTCAGTAAAGGTGAGCTGTTAACACTGCTACTGTTGGTAATCTCGTGACTAGATCCTGTTTAGAAAGCTTAATGGTTATCAGTTTGGTTTTTAGCCTATTTTTTTGTTTATCCTAAGTATTTTTTTCTTTTTTGAGGTTGGTCATTTTTAAAACATATTTATTTTTGGCTCCTCAGTCTTCGTTGCTGTGCACAGGCTTTCTCTAGTTGCATCGAGCAGGACCTACTCTCTAGTTGTAGTGCTCAGGTTTCTTACTACAGTATCTTCTCTTTTTGCAGAGCATTGGCTCTGGGGCACTAGGGCTTCGGTAGCTATGGTGCACGGGCTTTGTTGCCCCACGGCATGTGGAATCTTTCTGGACCAGGGATTGAACCCATGTCCCCTGCATTGGCAGGTAAATTCTTAACCACAGGATCACCAGGGAAGTCCCCACCAACTATTCTATACAATACTCAAGCTGGGGAATGATGTTGTACCCGGGGGGTGGAGGTGATGGGGAATAAAATAAAATATAAAAGTAGATTTCTAGATACTTTGAAAACAGTAAAAAGGAGGCATAACCACAAGCTAGAATAATAAAAAAAATAAGGGCACTGTTTGTGTATCATTCTCAAAATGTCAAAATTATTGTGATGAAAAGCAAATCAATGGTTGCAGTTGGTTAGGGTTCAGGGTGTGGCTGGAAAGGGTAGTGAGGGAATTTCTTTGTGCCAGTGAAACAGTTCTGTACCCTGCTTGTGGTGGTCACGTGGACTTATTCGCTTGATGAAATTTCATAGGTCTACACACACACACACACACACACACACACAGATGAAAACATATAAAGATGAACAAAATCCAAATCAAATAATACCTGCGGTCTAGTTGACAGTATTATACCAGAGTCACTTTCTGGATTTGGATGGTGTAGTCTGCTTATGTGAGATGTTACCATCAGGGAAGCTTGGTGAAGGGTATGCAGCAACTCTTTTTTTACTGTATTACTGCTTCTTATGAATTGAAAACTGTTTCAAGATAAAAGTTACAAAATTACAATAGCAGTAGAAAGTTTAAAACTATCCTTTTAACAGTAACAGGTGAGTATCAGATATAATATAAAGTAAATTCTCAATGTTTCCAGTAGATTTGATCACAGACTCAGAACAGGGTGGTTCACAATGGAAAGGAAACAAATTACCTTAGGTTATCGAGTGACAGACTTGGTGGGCATCAGAGTGGCCACAGACACCAGATGCCACCAGCGGATTGCCACAATAGGGCAGTCACCCAGGAAGCGAGGCCTGGGGGAGTGGTTCTGTGGGACCTTTCTGGGATGAAGCACATGGTCCTGCTGGAAATGTGAGGCAGATTTGGGCAGAATCAGCACACAAAGCAGAAAGGAGAGGGTTTCAGATTTTGCATAAGCACCCAAGCCAAAATGTGGGTGTTGGAGACAGTGGGGTGCTGCAGGACTCTCTCCCGGACCCCTGTTGCAGGCTGTGTGCACCACCAGAGCTTGCTGACTCCCTACACCGCATACCAGTATCTTTGAGGGACTGGTTTTGCACTGGGATCAAAGATATGGTGAATGCTCTCACTCCTTTTTTGCGGTGCTTGACTGTTGAAATGATGAGGGGGATGAAACTGATGAGAGCACCAAATTCAGAAACGGTGCAGGTGTGCCTGGTATAGTTCTAAGCACACTGCACATTCCTACTCATTTAATCCTCACCATCACCCCCTGAGAGTAGGTACTATGATCCCCATTTTAAAAGTAGAATATACACAATGGAGTATTACTCAGCCATTAAAAAGAATACATTTGAATCAGTTCTAATGAGGTGGATAAAACTGGAGCCTGTTATACAGAGTGAAGTAAGCCAGAAAGAAAAACACCAATACAGTATACTAATGCATATATATGGAATTTAGAAAGATGATAACAATAACCCTGTGTACAAGACAGCAAAAGAGACACTGATGTATAGAACAGTCTTTTGGATTCTGTGGTAGAGGGAGAGGGTGGGATGATTTGGGAGAATGGCATTGAAATATGTATAACATCATACATGAAACGAGTCGCCAGTCCAGGTTCGATGCACAATACTGGATGCTTGGGGCTGGTGCACTGGGACGACCCAGAGGGATGGTATGGGGAGGGAGGAGGGAGGAGGGTTCAGGATGGGGAACACATGTATACCTGTGGCGGATTCATTTTGATATATGGCAAAACCAATACAATATTGTAAAGTTAAATAAAATAAAATAAAAAATAAATAAATAAATAAAAGTAGAATAACTGAGGTTCAGGGAAGCAAAATCCATTGCCCAAGCTCATACAGTTTATTGTCGACACCATTGAGTTTACTCTCACGGAGATCAAACCTTTTTCCTTCCTCCTTGCTTATGAGCTTAGAAGGCAGGGCTGGGGGACCACAAGGATTAGAAACCCCGATTAGAAACCTAAATGGTTGCCTCTTTGCATTTCAGCCTTTTTATGGGTCTTGCTTCCTCCAACTCTTTTGTGCATTACTTCATGGCAACCCACTCCAGTATTCTTGCCTGGAGAATCCCATGGACAGAGGAGCCTGGTGAGCTACAGTCCACGGGGTCGCAAAGAGTCAGACACGACTGAGTGAGCTCACTTCACTTAAAAGGGAGAGGGTGTCATTGTATGTAACGGAGAGTAAAATAAAGGAAAATATAATGTATTAATTAATGTAATTATAATGGATTACATAGAAATATAATATAACATATTACAGAGTCAAGATAAGTGTAAGGATACTTTAAAAATAAGTAGACATAACTGGGAAACAGGCATAACCAAAAACTAGCATCAAAGTACAAGCCACCATTTGCAGCAAATGGGTGGATCTAGAGATTATCATACTAAGTGAACTAAGTCAGACAGAGAAAGACAAATACTATGTGATATCACTCATATGCGGAATCTAAAATGTGACACAAATAAACCTATTTATGAGACAGAAACAAACTCACAGACCTAGAAAACAGACTTGTGATTGCCAAGGGGGAGGGGACTGGGGGAGGGAAGCAACTGGGAGTTTGGGGGTAAATGACAAGGTCCTACTGTAGAGCACAGGTAAATATATTCAATATCCTGTGATCAACTATAATGGAAAAGAATATTAAAAAATGAATGTATATATGTGTATGTATATAAAAAGGAATGTATATACATATATACATGTACAACTGAATCACTTTGCTATACCACAGAAATTAACACAAAATTGTGAATCAAATATACTTCAATTAAAAAAAGTATAAGGGCACTGTGTATATGACATTCTCAAAATGTCAAAATTATGCTGATAAAGAACAAAATCAGTGGTTGCCAGGGGCTGATAAACCCGTGTGAACTTCCTGGGTAAAGATGAGAATCTCAATTCCTCTTTCTCTCTCTCTCTCTCAGTCACTTAGGGTACTTAATCTAGTAAGTGCCTAGCCCATATTCTGTAAAAACTGGTTTAAAAAGGAAAAGAACAGAAAACTGAAGCAAATTTAAATCCAGCAACAAGAAAGTAATTAAAACAGAGGACTGACTTTCCAAAGCAAACAAAAACAAAAAGAAACTCAATCCAGCCTCTTCACAGAAGTTCATAAAAATTCCAACGTACTCCAAGACTTAGAGGATTTTCAATTATAAATGAGATGTTAAAAGGTAGACAGAAGCCCCAGAGCCCGCACACACCACAAAGCATTGTGTCGGATGGAAGGAAAACTGTCTGCCTGTATCGACAGTGTATTTATAATTGAAGAGTTGGAGAATGCAAATGCGAATGAATCACCGCCAACAGGGATGCCTAAAAGATGTAGGTGAGAATTACGGCAATTAAGAACATTGTCGAAAAGGAAATTAGACTGCCCATTAATTACAGTGCCTTAAAGGGAAAGAGGGACCAATGAAATGCAATAAACTAAAATATCAAAAAGAAAATTAGTGTGAAGAGAAGATGGAAGTCAGAGGTGGTGATGAGGATGTTTTGTCTTGGATGTGATCATTCCTAAGAGCCAATGACAAACTAGGAGAAAATTAGAATGTGCCTTAGGCCCTCCCTAGCCTGCTGCTGTCTGATCATCTTTCCAAACTTCGCCCTTTAAACCAGCTGCCAGGATCACCAAGGTGAACAGAAGTCACCAGGCTGTCCCAGGAGATTGGGTTCCTGATGTCCCTTATTTCAAGTTCTCAGAAATTATGTGTATTTCCTTGTCTCTTCAACTTGGTAATGAAAAGCATGAGCTTATGTTTTTCATATTGATGCTCATTGATAGTGATTGACATTCAGTTTGTTTATATTAGCCTAGATCCTCTGGATGCGGTGTCCCCTCCACTCTGGACTTTCTCACTCTGACTCCACCCCTTGTAGACTAATTCCCTTTGTCCCAGGCAGGAATTATGAGTCCTGCTGCTGCTGCTGCTGCTAAGTCGCTTCAGTCCTGTCTGACTCTGTGCGACCCCAGAGACGGCAGCCCACCAGGCTCCCCCGTCCCTGGGATTCTCCAGGCAAGAACACTGGAGTGGGTTGCCATTTCCTCCTCCAATGCATGAAAGTGAAAAGTGAAAGTGAAGTTGCTTAGTCGTGTCTGACCCTCAGCGACCCCATGGACTGCAGCCTACCAGGCTCCTCCATCCATGGGATTTTCCAGGCAAGAGTACTGTAGTGGGGTGCCATTGCCTTCTCCGATTATGAGTCCTAGTAACCTCTAAATTCCTCAGTCCTCATCTAGGACTCCATAAAATATTCTTAAGTCTCCCCGTGATAGAGATAGTTGCTTTCTGTAATGAAAACTGTCCAAACTTTAATCGTTCATGCTTTTTGCTACAAATACTTATAACCCGCAGGGTGATTTATTAATATGGCTCTAAGAAATTGCATTATATTTTAGAATATTAAAATACTGTAGCCTCATCTGAGGCAGTATTTAAAATATTTAAATATTTTAGGCTAATCTAAAGTAAAAATGGGCTTCCTAGCTGGCGCTTGTTGTAAAGAACCCACTTGCCAATGGAGGAGACCTAAGAGATGTGGGTTTGATCCCTGGGTCAGGAATATCCCCTGGAGGAGGGCATGGCAACCCACTCCAGTATTCTTGCCTGGAGAATCCTATGAACTAGAGGAGCCTGGATGCTACAGCCCATAGGGTCACAATAGAGTCGAACATGACTGAAGCTACTTAGCACGCACACACGAAGCAAAAATATCTGAAACCAGGGCTTTGTTATACTAACCATGTGCACTTTTTCTTATAAATATTAATATAAACCCATGATGACTCAACCTTAAAATGCCCATCCAGGTGCTACTTGCCTCTCTCTATAGGAAACAAGGTTGGGATGAGAAAGCATGGGCTTTGAACTCATCACAATCAGATTTGGCTTCACCACTTGCTCTGGGACCTTGGGAAAAGTTCATATTCTCTCTGAAGCCACTGTTTTTCCATCTGTACATAGGGTGTAATTACATCTATCTTTCTAAGGGTTGCTTTGAGGCCCTGAAGGATGTATTAGGCTGTATGTTTATTGCCTTGATCGGATCTTCTGTCTCTCTACCCTCTGTGTTCAATTCTTTGAGAAGCTTGGATAAACTTTGACACAATTTTTATTATAAATATTGATCAAATGTCTCTCTCCATATATCATGCTTACTTCTGGTGGCTCATTTGGTAAAGAATTCACCTGCAATGCTGGAGACTGGAGTTCAATCCCTGGGTCGGGGAGATCTCCTGGAGAAGGGAATGGCAACCCATTCCAGTATTCTTGCCTGGAAATTTCCATGGACAGAGAAGTCTGGTGAGTTACAATCCATTGGGTTGCAAAGAGTTGGACACGACTGAGTGACTAACATATAACTCACACACACACACACACACACACATATAGTGGAAGAGATGAGGACATTTGACTTTCTTTCATAGTAGAACATAAGCTTCTTGATACATGGGCAATATTTCATAATTCTTTGCATAACCTGGTGCCATTCATATGGCAGTGTTCCATCAATACCCGCTGACCATGTTGACTAATTTCTCATCCTGGCCAGAACCCTGAGTATTACCAAGGTGGGGCTCTGCTGGAGGTGTGGCAGTGAGGTGGTCCAGCTCACGTGTTCCCTGTAACAGTTCTGGCTTTACGACAGGGCCATAAGCAGATTCCCCACCTCTCTCCCGGGCTTGCCAACTCCGGTACCATTTCCCATCTGTGTTTCTATTTTTCCTGCGAGAGTAGCTTTATTGATCTCATTAATTCTCTTTTCCATCTTTGGCATCAGGAGGTGATACTATCCATGCTTTAATGCCCCCTGTGTTCTGCAGATTATAAGATTATGATGGATAGAATGACAAGAAGTACTGTTTTCACCAAATCACAGTGAAAACCATGAACTGCCCTTAATTTAAATGGTGGGAAATAATCTGTCCTAGGGGGCAGAGGGTGGTCTGTTCACCAAAGCTGGAAGGCTACAAACACAGATGTAGAATTTCTCCTCGGCTGAGATATTTCCAGGCAAAGCTAACCAACAATTCCTTCGCTTGAGAATTTTTATTTTTGAATTCCTAAGGCATTTATAGATTTCCTAATAAGGGGATTTCTTTTCTTTTACAGCAATTACATTTGGGTATTTTTTTTTTTCTTCCTTAGATTGAAAATTAGTTTGAGGATGTCTTAAAAGGAATTATCTGAGGGATGCTGGGGCTCACGATTTAGAACTCAATAAGTACTTTATAAAAAAGATTTCTCTGCTCTGCTCTAAAGACAAGAAAATCTCTCTTATGCAAGTCCTTTTAGTTCGATAACTAATTAAAATCACAGCTACCACCAACAGAAAAGTTTCTCCTGATCTTATTGGGTTACTTAGAACTCTTTGCAAAAGAAGGAGAAAGAAGAAAATCAGCAGCTTCTCCATAGACTGGGAGCCCCAAGACCAGGGGTTCCTTCAGCTATATGGGTCTCCCCAGAGCTTAGTATGTAGGAGGAAATGGCAACCCACTCCAGCATTCTTGCCTGGAAATTCCATGGACAGAGGAGCCTGGCGGGCTACAATCCATAGGGTTGTAAAACTCAGACACGGCTGAACACAAATGCATGCAGAGCTTAGTAGCACATCCAGAATAAAGTTGGCTCCTAGTAGATGTTGACTATAGAACAAAATGAATAAACTTTCTCCTAAAATTTTTTATTGAAGTATACTATTGTACATACTCAAACAGGCATGCATCCTAAATGTACAGTTAGATGAATTCCTACAAACTTTAAATTCACCTGCATAACCAGAGCCCAAATCAAGACACAGAAGAGTTCTGTGACCCCAGAAGTCTCCTTTATGTCTCTCTCTAATTGTTTTTCTCCAAATATGACCACTATCTTGACATCTAATAGCAGAGATATATTTTGCTTATTGTGAACTTTATATAAATGGATCATAGAGTATGTTTTCTTTTATGATTTCCTCCATTCAACATTATGGTTCTAAGATTCATTCCTATGGATGTATGCAGTTACTACTTGCTTATTCTGTGATGGCATGTTCTATATGGGTGCTATGGAATCAATACGTAGTTTATGCCCCCACTTTATATGTTGAAGCCCTAATCCCCAGTTTTATGGTAATTGAAGGTGGGGCTTTTGGGAAGTAATTAGGGTTGGATGAGGTAATGAGAGTGGGGCCTTCAGGATGAGACTAATGTCTTATAAAAATGCCTCAAGCCTGAGCAAGGAAAGACCATATGAAAATATAAGAGAAGATCGCTGCCTGCAAACCAGGAAGAAGGCCCTCACCAAACACCAAAGCTATCTGCATCTTGATCTTGGACTTCTCAGCCTCCAGAATTGTAAGAGGTAAATGCTTGTTGATTAAGACACCCAGATTATGGTGGTTTGTTAACGTAGCCCACACTGAGACATGCGGATATACCACAACTCACTTATCTGTTCCACTCTCAATTCATTGGGCAGTTTCCAGTTTGGAGCTATTATGAAATGTTCTGCTTCAAATCATCTAATATGCATGTTTTTCTTTTGGATTATATCCCCAGGAAGGAAAATTCTGGTTACATATATTTCAGCCTAGGTAGAAACTACCAAAAATTTTTCAGTGTTTATATCAATCCATACACCCAGCAAGAGTGTGATTCCAGTTGCTCCATATCCTTGTCAACACTTAACATTGTCTGTCTTTTTAATTTTAGTCATTTTGGCAAGTGTGTAGTGGGATCTCATTGCATGCGTGTGTGTGTGTGTGTTTCTTTTATTTTGAGAAAATTGAAGATTCACTTGCAGTTGCAAGAAAGAATACAGAGATCCCACATATTCTTTACTCATTTCCCCCCAGTGGTGATATTTGTGTGATTATAGCACAATATCACAACCAGAAAACTGATGCTGGTACAATTTTACATTGATACATTTGTCAAATGTCATCAGTTTTACATGTACTTATCTGTGTGTGTGTTGTCTAGTTTTATGTAATTTTACCATATACATAGACTCAGTGAGCATCACCATAGTCAGAACACAGAATAGTCTATCACAAGGGTCTCTCCTGCTGCCTTTTATATCCACTGCTGCCTCCCTCCCTTTCTCACACTCTCTCCTCTGCAACCATTAATTTGGTCTCCATCTCTTTATTTGCTATTTCAAGAATGTTATATATACCATGAAATTAAAAGACACTTGCTCCTTGGAAGGAGAGCTATGACAAACCTAGATAGTATATTAAAAATGAGAGACATCACTTTGCCCACAAAGGTCCACATGGCCAAAGCTATAGTTTTTCCAGTAGTCATGTATGGATGTAAGAGTTTGACCACAAAGAAGGCTGAACACTGAAGTACTGATGCTTTCAAATTGTGGTGTTGGAGAAGACTCTAGAGAGTCCCTTGGACTAGGAGAGCAAACCAGTCAATCCTAAAGGAAATCAGCCCTGAATATTCATTGAAAGGACTGATGCTGAAGCTGAAGCTCCAATACTTTGGCCACCTGATGCGAATAGCCAACTCATTGAAAAAGACCCTGATGCTGGAAAAGATTGAAGGCAGGAGGAGAAGTGGATGACAGAGGATGAGATGGTTGGATGGCATCATCAATTCAATGGGCATGAGTTTGAGCAAACTCTGGGACACAGTTAAGGACAGAGGAGCCTGGTGTGCTGCAGTCAATGGGGTTACAAAGAGTCAGACATGATTTAGAGAATGAACAACAATATATATAGAGTTATACAGTATCTAACATTTTGAGATTTTAAAAAAATGTTTACTTATTTATTTTTGACTGCATTGGGTTTTAATTTCAGCATTTGGAATCTTTTGTTGCAGCGCATAGGTTTCTTCTCTATTTGCAATGCACTGACTCCAGAGTGTGTGGGCTCAGTGGTTGCAACACATAGGCTTAGTTGCCCCGTAGCACGTGGGCTCTTAGTTCCCCAACCAGGGACTGAACCCATGTCCCCTGCATTAGAAGGTGGATTCTTAACCACAGGTGGTTGTTATTGTTCAGTGACCCCATGGACTGTAGCCACCAGGCTCCTCTGTCCATGGAATTTTCCAGGCAAGAATATTGGAGTCGGTAGCCATTCCCTTCTCCAGGGGATCTTCCCAACCCAAGAACTGAACCCGAGTCCCCTGCATTGCAGCCAGACTCTTAACCTTTTGAGCCACGAAGGAAGCCCCTTAACCACTGGACCACCAATTTTTATACTTATCATAATTCTCTTGAGGGCCATCCAAAGTATTACATGTGTCAGAATCATTCCTTTTGATTGCTGAGTAGCATTCCACGAAAGAGCTTTTGAAAAGAGAACAAGCATTCTTTCCCAAACAATCATAGTGGCTTAATTGAATTCTTTTATATTCAAGAGGCAATAAGCTAGGCTTTCACATGTTCTTTCATTTGTTTATTAATTCAACCAATATTTTTTGAAATATCAAGTGCGTGCCTAGCATTGTTCTAGATC
Source organism: Bubalus bubalis (assembly GCF_019923935.1). Lineage (NCBI taxonomy): Eukaryota > Metazoa > Chordata > Mammalia > Artiodactyla > Bovidae > Bubalus > Bubalus bubalis. The sequence continues at coordinate 26,875,753 of NC_059180.1, forward strand.
CTGGGCATACAAGAGTCACTAAAGGGCTCCACCTTGTAGGGGATTTTCTAGAGTCTGCATGGTGTGATAGACATACATTTAATGAGACAATACAGTATTACAGATGCCAAGACAGTTATATATATATATATATATTTATATATATATATATATATATTTCATCTAGGAATGAAGAAGGAAATCACTGACTTTATGAGGGTGGGGATGGAAGATGAGTCTAGGAGACATTTTGAGGGGCATGACACATAAGCTAAGTCTTGGAAGGTAAATGGTTTCCCTGATGGCTGTTGATAAAGGAGGAGAGAAGAGAAAAAGGGCTGTCAGAGCAGAAAGAGCAGCTTGGGTATAAAATGGAGGTAATATACTCACTTTCGATTTCAGCACACCGTGACTAGCTAAGCCTGAAAAGTGGGTGAGGGTGTTGAAGAGATGGAGAGTTGAGGAGTATTATCATCTTTCAGGAGCTCAGTCTTAAGGCAGACAGTCCCAAGCTGATGCCCAGAAACCATCAGAAGAATCCTGGTACTTCAAGATCTGTCAACTCCGGCCATGCTGATTTTGCAGTCCCTCTAGGCGTGGCCAAAGACAATTGCTCGAGTTACACACCTTTCACACCTTTGTCTCAGGAACGTTTACCTCTCAGTTGTGCATAGCAGCATGAAACACACATACACACATCCATCCACCTACCCTGATGTTAAACAGCAAGCTTCTTTTTATCCCTTTGCCTGAAATGGAAGTGAGGAAGATTCTCTGAGTAATAATCAAATAGGTCTTCTTGCTGCTCCTCCTACAGGATGGGCGCTGCCTCATGCCTCCCATCTAGTCCCTCCTCCAAGTAGCCCTCTACTCTAAGGTAGGCATTATCATTATGCCCAATTTTTAGACAAGAAAACAGGGGCACAGTGAGGTTAAGTGAATCAGTCACGGTTACAGAACTTATGAAAAGCAGGAAGCGAAAGCCGCTCAGTCGTGTCCGACTCTTTGTGACCCCATGGGCTATACAGTCCATGGAATTCTCCAGGCCAGAATGCTGGAGTGGGTAGCCTTTGCCTTCTCCAGGGGATCTTCCCAACCCAGGGATCGAACCCAGGTCTCCTTCATTGCAGGCAGATTCTTTACCAGCTGAGACACCAGGGAAGCCCATACATGATTAGTCTCTGGAGTTCAGGCTATAGGCAGCCTTGTGGAAAAAGGGCATGGGAGCTCTTCCTGAGAACTGAGAGGTCTCTAGGGCTCTGGATTCAGCCAAGGTGGGGACAGCTCACCTGGCAGGAAGTGCTGCCAGGATGAGAGATCTGGAGATGCATACTATTGCATGAAAGCAAGCTCAGTCCTCCTTTTAAGAGGCTAATAGGGTGAAAACACAGCTCTCACTAGTCTACGCATCTAAACCAAGACACTTGAACCAATCTTCCTGCTCTCATGACAGTATCCAGCCCACAATTATTTCTCAATCATTTAAAGAGAGTCCATTACTTGTATATAAGAGTGAGGCAAAATCATACCCAAGGGGCATTTCTGAATATTGGCACATGCTGGTCCTACCTGGATTGTTCAGAGGAAACAATCTGACCTCCTCTGACCTCCTTAGGATCCCATCCCATGCCCACTGCCCCACCCCCGCCCCCGATATTTACCTTGATTCCCCAGGCCTGTTCAGAGATCCTTTTTATGTGTTTGCAGAGTATTTTATATTTTTCCCTCTGAGTTCTGATTATAATTTATAGCATTATTATCTACTTAATAAACATCTTTTCAACTAAAATATAACTGTAGTAATACTGAGACGATGTTTAGTTTTGCTTATCATTTTATATCTGCGGTGCAGAGCCTGGCACATAGTAGGTACTCAATAAATGTGTCCTGAGTGGATGAATGAAAAACTGAGGGAATGAATGAGTTGGCAACAGCTTCAGCCAAAAGGACCAGGTGTCGTGTAATGACGTCAGTTCCTTGCAACATCTTGGCCCCTCTGATGCTCTGGCCTGCCTGGATACCCAAGGCACGATCTTTTAGACCAACTCACGAGGTTCCCAGGCTTCTGGGAGCCCAGCCAAGCCCAGCCCCACCAGCCTGGCAAGCCTGTATTTCAGTTCCTCGGTTTGATTTCCATCATCATCCATTGCAAGTGGGAGTTGTTGATTTTCTTTAATTAAGGCTGGAGGGATGGCTTCCTGAGTGGGTAATATATTTCCGGAGTTCAGCATTTCATCCGCACAGCCCACATTTCACTCAGAAATGGGGCAGATTCATTAAAAGAATGGCCAGACGGCTTCCTCTTTGGTTGCTTGTTTGCCTACGTTTAATGAATGAATAAATAACGTGCCTATTCATTACCAACTTTTGAGTGGAAATAATTGCTGGGTTCCCTCATCTGCTTGGAATAATGTTCTTTGCATTTGGAGCAACTTCTGCCTCGGTCGCTGCAGTATTTCCCCATCAATGGGCCACAGGCATCCTCCAGGGGCTGACGTTCACCTCCAGCTCACCTCTGTGAGAAGCAATCGCTCTTCCAGCCCTCCAGGGTCCCATTTGGTGCACTGGGAATGCTCATTTGTGGAAGGAGACCCTAGGACCCTAAGGAGTAAATGAGACTGGTAGGTCCATTGATTCTCTGAGCACACCCTGGGGGTCCCTGGGGCATGATAGTGTAATTACTACTAAGAAAGTCTAAATTCCTGTGTACTTTGCCAAAAAGCATTTTCCAGACAAGAAAGTACTCAGTTGTGTCCTGCCTGTGACCGTGTGCTTAACTTAGGCTACAGGAAGCCTAGAGAGTGGTCATGGTGACCCTTGGTTGATAAAAGGGGCAAGTGACCCCTGAGACTTCATCATGCATCTCAATCACTGAAAATTATTAGCCAAGTGCCTATGCCAGGAATGGATTAAAGATTACCGGATACAAATGGTACTGGAGAATTTATTTACAGGGCAACAATGGAGAAACAGACATAGAGAATAGACTTATGGGCATGGGGAGAGGGGAGGAGAGGTGAGATGTGTGGGAAGAGTAACATGGAAACTTGCATTACCATATGTAAAGTAGATAGCCAATGGGAACTCTCTGTATGTCTCAGGAAACTCAAACAGGGGCTCTATATCAACCTAGAGGGGCGGGATGGGGAGGGGGATGGGATCGAGTTTCAAAAGGGAGGGAATGCATGTACACCTATGGCTGAGTCATGTTGAGGTTTGACAGAAAACAGCAAAATTCTGTAAAGCAATTATTCATCAATAAAAAATAAATTAATTAAAAAAAATAAAAAGATTACTGGATCCCTCATCTCTATCTGGGTCTGTGCTAATGCTGCTCAAATGGTCTCCCAGCCTCTTCATGACTCTGCCAGTTTTATTCTCTTCATGGTTGCATGGTGGTCTTTCAAAAACACAGGTATCATCATCACAATCTCCTGCTGAGAATCCAGAGTTTCCCCAGTGATTTCAGGATTCAAGACAAAATCCTTTGCATGACCCACAGGGCCCTCCATGAGTAATTCAGCCCTCACCTGTTCTCCAGCTTCTTGTCTGCCTCCTCTCTGTCTCACTTCATCATCTGCCTGCCACATGAAATGATATGCAGTGCCTTGAAGGGACTCCATGTTTCCCACCTCTAAGTTTCTGCCTACACATTCTTCTCCACCTCTGCCCTGTGCCCATCATGTATGCTTTGAGATGCCTGATCAAAGACTACTGATTCAAATCCCTAGAGAGGATAGGCAAATTATGTAACGTTATGATGGAAGCCATGCATAAGGTGATAGGGAGTGGTGGGGCGTGCAACAAATTGGAGAATGCCCACCCTTTCTAAAAGGCACAGCTACCACTCTGCCATGCCTAACTGCAGCACACTGGGGTGTGGACCCAGTGTTTTCAGATTCATGGTTTTTCAAGAGAAGTTGGGAATCTGAATTTTTATTTGAAATCTTCCAATTTTTTAAATGTGGGAAACTACTTCTTATTAATTTAATTTTTAAGATTGTGGTGGGGTGAGGGGCAACCATAGTGGATTGGGGCTCTAAGCATAGATCGCAGATGTTGATCCTTGACTCTTACCCAAAACTCTTCCTTGTCATGGAAAGTTAGTAACAGGGAGCCTCCTTAGTGAAGCCAATGCTTCTTTGTGTCTGCCTTACAATTTATAGCTCAGTTGAGTACTCCATGGGCCAATCTTTGTGTCTCTGGAAGTTAGCATCATATATGGTGTATGTCATGCTCAGTAAATGTAGGATGGATAGGCAAATAATTAAAAGAACAAATGAATAAAGACATATTTTTTCCCATCTGTAAGCTTATAAGTTACACCCACTGGGATATTGTCATATCTTTTTTAATGGTCAGGAAAAGAACAGTCTTATACAACCAACCTTCAGCTCTGGTCATAAAAGGAGTTGGCACCCATCTGTGAAAAGCTATTTGAGAGAGAACACTCAGTTCCCAGTCCCACTGCCTAAAAATATCCACCATCTTTTGGATCTGAAATCCCACTATTAACACCTAAATGATTGCACCATAGAATATTACCTTCGGAGGCCTCCTTGGGCAAGTAGACCTTCCCTGGCAGGAAATGTAGGAACTATGGTCTGCTCCTGAGAGCTAATATAAAAATGTTCGTGGTCCTTTTCCCATTTATGTCTCAACTTGTGGTGTGACCTTAAACAACTTTCTTCCCTTCTTATGACCAAGTTGCCCATCTGTAAGGAGAAAATTGAGAACAGGTATTGTCTGAGGTCTCTATTATTCTTGACGTTTGATGTGAAATGAGATAAGTGCTAAATTAGAAACTCAAAGTCAAGAAGGAATTGGGTGAGTGAATGACATATGCTGGGCATGGAAGCCAACAATCCATGATTTTACATAAAATATACCCATTGTTTAGATGTCAGCAACTAAACATTTAAACAAGCCAACAAATCAAAACAGTTGTAGCAAAACAAAACATCGATATTAACAATATTGGCTCCATCTCTGAACCAATCGCTGGGGGCGGGGAGGATGAAAGCTGATTGGCTAAACCTGCGTTGCAGGTCCACTTCTTTTGAGATGATTCTCTAAGTCCAAATCAGGAAAAATTAGACAAAAGCTACAGATACTTTCTATAAGCCACAAACTGAAAAGAACAATATTATCAGGCTTCCTGCTGGTTTTTTTCTTCCTAGAGTCATGAGTTGTTTGGCTCAAAATGGCTTGATTTGAAGAAACCCATATACCTATTTTAAGTGGATCTTTCCTTCCCCACAGAGGATTTCTGCAACCTCTTCTCAAGGAGGCGGTGGTCCTTAATGATCCATGTACTTTCACTTCTAGAACTGCCAGTCACGGAGCAAGTCTGTTCTGGGAGACTCTGGTTCACTTCTCAATTATTCTGGGGACTAGCTTTTGTTTATTTTCTTCTCTCCAAAGCATCTATATTTCATTCCTGCAGCGTCTCCATATTAGCACAATCGGTGGTACTAGCACCAGGTTCCTCTCGTGCATTGCCTCCTTCCTGATCAACTCTATTTATACTGATATAATTTATTTTGGTTGCCTGTTTTCCATTTGGGAGATCAATACACATTTAAATGAGAAGTGAGAGTATTTGCAGCCACATCAACTGTTGATCAGACACAGGGCAGGCTGCTTGGTTCTGTCTTGTTGATGAGCCCTCAGTGGGATTGTCAGGATCGCATCTTCCCACAAAAGGGGAGAGATGGAGAGAGAGGAAGAGAGAGAGAAAGGGAGGAAAGAAAAGAAGGAAGTGGACAGGAAAGAGAAAAGGAAAAAGGAGGGGGAAGGTGGGGGTTAAGGAGGGAAAAGAACAAAAAGGATAAGGAAAGAAAAAGGTGGCCAAACTAGCTTTCCAGTTTTGTTGGCAAATGCTGAGCACTTCTAGCCTTTTAAACTTCTTTGCAGGTTGCTGTATGTTGAGACCTGACAGAGGATGAGATGGTTGGATGGCATCCCTGACTTAATGGACATAAATTTGAGCAAGCTCCGGGAGTTGGTGATGGACAGGGAAGTCTGGTGTGCTGCAGTCCAAGGGGTCACAAAGAGTAGAACACGACTTAGTGACTGAACAACATTCAGTAAATGCCCATGTGCTTGTCCCCTGTTCCAGACACTGGTTTTCCTAATAACTATTGAACCAATGAGACATCGATTCCCCCGTAAATGGTAACCTCCTTCTCTCCCCAGGAGTGAAGATTGCTGCCATGTCCTTACGCTGTCTGCCATGCATGGTGAGGTTTCTCTCCAGGAACTGTGATTTCGACGTGTAAGATTTAGATGTGTAAGACATGTAATACTTGTTCAATAAACTGTTCATGTCTCTGTTTCCGTCTCCTGGCTCCTCCTTCAGATTCAAGGCTGGGCAGCTCCAAGACTTATAGGTCTTTGGGGTGCAGTCCTTCAGATGCTCTCAACAGTGATGGGTTTGAGGGCCAAGTCCTTCTGACTTGGACCAAATCCTGTGTACCTGGGGGTTGTGGGGATAGACAGTCCTTTTGTTTAGACTCCATGGCCCTCTTTCACTTAGTTCTCACTCTAGACACTGCCTGCTTTTTAAAGAGGAGCAGATGGTTGTAGCAGGCATTTTTCCAAAGAGAAGCCAGCCAGGTCTAGCACATGTGGTCCATCAGAGGAGTGAGGAATTAAGAGTCATAGTTGACTCTGCTTCTCCGAGCTTCCACCCAGGCCTGTGATTCTGTCCTCAGAGCCGGCTGTGGCATTTCGATTGATGGGGAAGTTATGGTTAATTTAATCAACGGAACTGTATATTTGGTGCTCCATCTGGATGAAAACACTGCTTCACACATCAAATCAGATATAGAAATCAATTCTGAATAATTGAATATGTAAATATATAAAAGAAATCGGAAAGAAAATAAGAGACCATATGTATAAACTTGTGATGGGAGAGACCTTCTTAAGCTAGACAGAAAGTCCAAAAGCTGAAAAATAGATGATAGAAAAACAGATTACAATTTTTTTAAACCTGTTCAACCAAAGACCACATGAAAACAAAAGGCAATATTAGAGACAAATTGCACGTTTGCAATACATGTGACTGACAAAAGGTGAATATTCCTAACAGCTAAAGGGCTTCTATAACCCAATAAGAAAGGAAATAAACAACCCTGTTTAAAACTGGGCAAAACACATGAGCAGGAACAAGCAAATTGTGAGCAGGAGGCCATTAAACCTATGAACATTGGCTCAATCCCACTGATAATTAGAAAAAGGTAAATTAAGACAACCATGTGGCATCACCCTTCTCCTATTTGTGGTATAATTGATAGATTGTTATGTGCCAGTGTTGGTAAGGGTGTGTGTGCGTGTTTAGCCACTCAGTCATGTCCGACTTTTTGCAACCCCATGGACAGCAGCCCACCAGGCTTCTCTATGCATGGGGATTCTCTAGGCAAGAATACTGAAGTGGGTTGCCATGACTTCCTCCAGGGGATCATCCCAACCCAGGGATTGAACCCAGGTCTCCTGCATTGCAGGCGGATTCTTTACCAACTGTGCCACCAGCTGGTAAGGGTGTGGAGGAATGCAATTACACAACTCCATGTACAACTCATTGGAAAAGACTCTGATGCTGGGAAAGACTGAAGGTGGGAGGAGAAGAGGAATGACAGAGGATGAGGTGGTTGGATGATATCACCGACTCGATGGGCATGAGCTTGAGTAAGCTCCAGGAGTTGGTGATGGACAGGGAAACCTGGCATGCTGCAGTCCATCGGGTTGCAAAGAGTCGGACACAACTGAGTGACTGAACTGAACTGATGTGCAGTGGGGGGCTTCTTTGGTGGCTCAGACGGTAAAGAATCCACCTGCCTTGTGGGAGACCTAGGTTCAATCCCTGGGTTGGGAAGGTCCCCTGAAGGAGGGCACAGCAACCCACTCCAGTATTCTTGCATGGAGAATCTCCCTGGACAGGAACCTGGTGGGCTACAGTCCATGTGGTCACAAGACTCGGACACAACTGAGCGACTAAGCACAGCACATGTACAACTGGTTTAAACTGCATAGGTCTTTTGCAATATAATTCTAGCAATGTTTATTAGAATTCAATATATTTTTACCATTAGGGCCAGCAATTCTTTTCTGGAAGTACCTATTCCAGAAATAAAAGTTGTACAAAAGTTCATTTGTAGAAGGACACAGAGGCAGATGAGAGAATGAGACAGAGAGAGGCTGAGAACCATTCTGAATGCCTATCAAAAGGAAGAAGACTTAATAAAATATAGTAAACCCTACAAAACAATATGATAGTAGTCATTTAGAAGAATGAGTCAGACTATAACAAAAAGCAAAGAGGAAACGATTTATTTAGCTTAGTTCCTGATACTGAAAGTGGAGGTTCAGAGCCAGCCCACCTGGATTTGCTTCTCTCCTTCAGCATTGATGGCTCAGATGGTAAAGAATCTGCCTGCAATGCAGGAGACTGGGTTCGATCCCTGGGTTGGGAAGATTCCTTGGAGAAGGGAGTGGCAACCCACTCCAGTATTCTTGCCTGGAGAATCCCAGGGACAGAGGAGCCTGGTGGGCTCAGTCCATGAGGTCACCAAAGAGTTGGACACGACTGAGCAACTAACGCTTTCACTTTGTCATTTATTAGCTTGTAAGGTAATTAGCGTCACTGTGCCTAGGTTCCCTCTGTCAGCTGGGAATACTGGGGAGATTAGAAGACTTATTATGTAAATTGCTTAGAACTGTGTCTGGTACCTAGTAAGCTTTAACAATTGTTAGGTGTTATTATTCATGACACATAACTCCACTTTTTGTGATGCAGTTAAAAAGAAAAAAAAAAAAACCTACCCATAGATATAGATGTTCCTAGTGTTTGAATGAGGGGCAATGTACCAGATTTAGGACAAATGAGATTTAAAGGGGAAGATGAATCACTTTATCACTATAGTCTCACTATTGAAATGTTACAACTAAGACAGTTGATATTCAGCAGTTAGGCAACCTTTGGGCTATAGCAGTTGAGAAAATACTGAAATATTTTTGTACCAGTCAGGAAAGAATGTCCCTGCTATCCTGACCATCCAGGGCCCTTTCCTAGAGTCTCTCCCTTCAGCCTTCCCCATGATCCAGCAGGGAAAGGGTTACTGCTTTGTCTGCCAGATCCCTGCTCCAGTCTCAGGCTTTGAGCCCTTGTCTATCATAGTTGTGTATTCTGAATATTGCCCCTAAAGACAGAGATGTGTTTAATAATGTAATTTAAAAATAAACCAATAAACTGTAACATGGGATACGGTGCAAGCCTCCATTTCTGCATCTTGGTGATCTTCACCAAAGCCCAGGCTGACTTGTGTGATTTGCAAACTGCTCCCCTCTCCACCCTCAGTTCCTCCTGACAGTGATATTCAAATTACTCTCCACCTGAAGCTAGCACAGTAAATAATTGAACCTCTGAAAGAATATTAAAGAACTTTAAAAAAAAAAACACCTTAACTATTACCTTCACACGCTTTTACTGCAACCTACAGGGTGTCTTCCTGAGATTCACTGCTCAAAATCTCTTGAGCCCCAGAAGTCTTTCAGAATAATACCAGGAAATGAATACCTACCTGGTAATGCATTATAATTTTTAGGTCTGGCTGTGGATGGAAGCCAAGCCCAGGTTTGTACAAGTTGGAAAAGGATGAAATGTCCCTGGCTCCAAATAAACAGCAGTGCCAATAAGAGATTTTAATGTGCTTTATCCCCAGAAGCCTGGAAGAAGTGAGCAGAAAGATAAGATAATCAGTCTGAGAGGGCAAAGCAAGCCCCTCTAACCTGTCTTTTTGTATGGGGGTGGGGAGCAGTGGGAAGAGGGGGAAGCTTCTGTTTAAAAGCACTGGCAACACCGTTTCAATCCTGGAAACTATGTGTCAGGACTTTTGAGGATACTCTGAGGGGACCCATTTCACAGATGTTGAAACTGAGGTAGAAGGAAGGTAACTCTTTTGCCAATAGGTCTCAAAAGCAATACACCCTGGTAGGCAGGATGTGAAAGCAGTTGCCTCTGTCACTGAAGTCTGCACTCGTCCTCTAAAAAGGTATTTTCGTCTCCAGGAAACAGAGAGTCACAGAAATGATGGTGAGACAGGTAGGTCTCTGAGATGTTTTAGGATCAGGTTCATTCGCTTCAGTCCCTGGATTAAATCTGTCCAGTCAAAGCAATGGTTTTTCCAGTAGTCATGTATGAATGTGAGAGTTGGACTATAAAGTAAACTGAGCACCAAAGAATTGATGCTTTTGAACTGTGGTGTTGGAGAAGATTCTTGAGTCCCTTGGACTGAAACAAGATCAAGCCAGTCAGTCCTAAAGGAAATCAGCCCTGAATATTCATTGGAAGGACTGATGCTGAAGCTGAAGCTCCAATACTTTGGCCACCTGATGCAAAGAACTGACTCACTGGAAAAGACCCTGATGCTGGTAAAGTTTGAAGGCAGGAGGAGAAGGGGAGGACTGAGGATGAGATGGCTGAATGGCATCACCAAGTCGAAGGACATGAATTTGAGCAAGCTCTAGGAGTTGGCGATGGACAGGGAAGCCTGGCGTGCTGCAGTCTGTGGGGTCCCAAGGAGATGGACAAGACTGAATGACTGAACTGAACTGCATTAAAAATTAGTCCACTTCTGGGTGAAGCAATTTCTAGCTCATAATGTGTCTCAGTTAACTCATTTGTTTATTCATTATTGTTAATGAATCTAGCTGATTCATTTGTTCATTTGGCAAAGCCTGGTCTTCCCCCAGCAGCACACACACACACACACCTGCCTTGTTCTGGCCATTTACCTGCCCTTTGCCACTGCTTGTGTGGTGGAGTGACTTTGGAATGAAGATACCACAAGAATCCCAGGAGTTCCCACGGTGCGCTCCAGTGTGAGATTGAAGTGAGAGGAGAGGAGGAAAGATCCCGTGGGCACCTGGTGCTCCTTGGAAGAGATGTACCATGATTATATTTACATAGGACAGTAATTCTTCACCTTCTGAAATGCAATACAATGTTAGGCAAAAGTTCATTTGTATGCTCCAATTTCTTAGGAGAGATTTTTCCTGGGGCTATATTTCCTCCAATTCTCATGGTGATCTGTAGCCCCTAAGAGGTTAAAAACCAACTGTTGTGGGGTCTCTCAATCAAATGTTAGGACACTCACGTCCATTCAGTCCTTTTTTACCTTAGCAGATACTAATTCTTCCTATGGGGGAGTCCAGGTCAGGTGCAAGGACTATTATGGGGCATCAGACTGATGCTCCCTCCCTTATGGAGCTTGCATGTGAGTTAGAGAGACAGACATTGAATGATTCACCCAGTGGCTCATTAATATGATGGTGTGAAGAGCTTCAAAAAATAAGGACAGAGAGCAATGGGGATGTTTCCTGGTCTAGTCTGGTTAGGGATGGATTCCTTGAGGCGGTGATATTTAAGCTGAGCTCTGAAGCATGAATAGTCAGGAGATGAAGGGAGAGCTGAGTAAACAGTGCTGTAAATTCTGGCGACTCCAAATGTGGTCTTCAGACCAGCAGCATCACCTGGGAATTGGTTAGAAACGCAAAATCGCAAGCCCTTTTCTGGAGGCAGTAAATAAGAATCTGAAGTTTTTAACAAGATCCCCAGGTGATTTATATTTGCATTGAAGGCTGAGAAGTGCTGCTCTGAAGAGAATGAACAGCATCTGAGGGACTGCCAGGAAGGTTGGGTGTTCCTAGAACTTGGAGAGAAAGAATTGGTGGTGATGGTAGAGATGAGGTTGGAGAGAAGAGGCAGGGGCAGACTCCATCAGCTTCTCATAGCCACCGTGAGCAAAAAAAGAAATATTTGAAGGCAAATAAATAATTAGGCTTTGGGCAAGAACTTTTGAAGCCCTAATTTGGCAGCTTGAGTGATGGGATTGTATATACACAATAAGTGTGGAAAATAGCAAATACTGTGTTTATCCATCTTCCCTACCATACTTACCACACATCACCTGTTTCCTCATCTGTAAAATGGGAATAACAAAGCCTCCATTTTGGGGTTATTGGCTTCCCTGGTGGTTCAGGCAGTAAAGAATATGCCTACAATGCGGGAGACCAGAGTTCAATCTCTCGGTTGGGAAGATCCCCTGGAGAAGGAAATGGCTACCAACTCCAGTATTCTTGCCTGGAGAATTCCATGGACAGAGGAGCCTGGCGCACTACAGTCTATGGGGTCACAAAGAGTCGGACACGACAGAACAACTAACTCTTTCACTTCACTTCACTTTGCGATAGTTTAATGGATCATTGCCTACCACACTCATAGATGAAGGTTTGAGGTACAGAAAGTATTTCACAAATGAGTTTGTTTCTCACTGATTCAACAGATATTTGTCCTGCTTCTTCATCTTAAGCCCTTGAAATAGGAGCTGAAGATGCTTCAAGGAATAAGACGTGACCTATAGCCTCAGGGAGCCAGCATCATGGTAGGGTAACTGGGACTCAAACAGGCAATTAGGATAGAGTGATAGGCATGAAGCAGGAGAGTAGAGGGGGCTGGAGGAGTGAACACAAGATGGATAACATGGACTCCAGGGAGCTTGGGCACTGCGTCATAGAGGAAGGGATGTCTAGGCTGAGCCTGGAGAATCCTGGAGAGCTGGAGTCAGGTAGCCCCAGGAAGAGGGAGGTGAGCATGAGACCTGGAGAGGCACTGACAACATCAGAATCAAAAGGGAACCTAATGGAAAGATGCAAACAAAGAAATAAAGCCCATGAACAGAGGCTTCAGACAATGAGAAACCTGAATAGCTCTGTGATTGGAAGCAGAGCTCAGACACTTTCCTATCCAGAGAAATGCAAAGTGAAGCCGTGAGCTGCCACCTATCCATCAGAACAGCAGAGCAGTAAGACAGGAGGCAAATGCCAAGGGGCATGGAGCTGGGAACCCTCCTTCCTTCCTGGTGGGGCTGTAAACTGGCAAAACCATTCAACAAAGCTGTCTGGTGGGATTTGGTGAACGTAGGCATGCTGCCTATCACCTGTGAATCTCTCTCCTATATGTACACCCTGGGAGAGTTCTCATATAGATTCATAAAGGGATGAGTTAATAGCATCAGGTTTGTTTGTACTATTAAGAAATTGGAGGGAACCCAGGTGTCCATCATTAGGAGTTTGGGTAGATAAAATGTGATAAATGCATGTTACCAAAAAAGCATACAGCATAAGGAATTCTCAAGCTAAATATATAGAAGGCAATACAGATAGATCTTAAAACAGTGTTGAGTGAAGAAAGCCTCAGGATATGGGTTATAACACAATACTATTTATGCTAATTAAAAACACATTCACAATCAAAATAACTCTGCATATTTTAGAATATTTACCAATATCTATCAAACAGATGCGAGAGGCAAATGATATTGGGGACTAGGTGTGCAAGGGAAGAAATAAATGAATAATACAATAAGATAGGGGCCATCCATTGACCAAGTATGATAATGTGCCATGGGCTAGAGAATATGATTAATTCAGCTCTGTGCTCCTGGGATCCAATAAACAAACAATCAGTCAATAAAAGCGGGGAAAAAAGGATGGGAATAAAGTGTTGCAGGCAGAGAGAATAACAAGAATAATACAAGTACAGTTTCCAGAGGTAGAAGAGAATGTGATGCATTCTGGACACAAAAGAGTTCAGTCAGGCTGGAACAAACACTGTAAGGAGAGATCAGACTATTGAGGGTCCCTGCTGCTGCTGCTGTCACTTCAGTCGTGTCCGACTCTGTGCGACCCCATAGACGGCAGCCCACCAGGCTCCTCTGTCCCTGGGATTCTCCAGGCAAGAACACTGGAGTGGGTTGCCATTTCCTTCTCCAATGCATGAAAGTGAAAAATGAAAGGGAAGTCACTCAGTCGTGTCCGACTCTGTGTGACCCCATGGACTGCAGCCTACCAGGCTCCTTGGTCCATGGGATTTTCCAGGCAAGAGTACTGGAGTGGGGTGCCATTGCCTTCTCTGGAGGGTCCCTGAAGCCATGCTAAATAATCAAGATTTATCTTAAGGTCATAGAGTATCACTGGAGGATTATAAGTGATATGATTCTGTTTTCAGTCCAAACTCTAGCAACAAGAGAACAAGGCATTCAGCTTGAGTCAGAGGCTCAGAGCATTTATTTGTATTCACGTGGTATATTTATCAAGTGTTAATGGAACAGGCTTTGGGAATCTTAGCATCCAAATTATGGACTTCATTTTTTCCCACTTTTAAACAAATTATGAAATAGTTGTTGACATTTACATCAGTAGCAACACATAAGAGGCAATGCACAGAGTCATACTTATTATGTGACCTTGAGCATAAATAAGTTGCTTAGAGTCCTTATCAGTAACAACAGCAACAGAACACAAGGACTTCCTACAATCCAGTCACTACTGACATTAAGCAGACATTAACCCTAAATCTTCACAAGAACCTTATGAGATAGATATTATTTCCATTTTATATGAACAAGAAACCAAAATGGAGACAGAGGAAATAAGTGACTTGCCCAAGGTCATTAACATGAGCTAGGTTAGGCTGAAACAAGCAATTCCATTATTAGGCTGTTTAATATCTCATTATACTGCCCTTCAGAGAAGGCAATGGCACCCCACTCCGGTACTCTTGCCTGGAAAATTCCATGGACGGAGGAGCCTGGAAGGCTGCAGTCCATGGGGTCGTTGAGGGTTGGACACAACTGAGCGACTTCACTTTCACTTTTCACTTTCATGCATTGGAGAAGGAAATGGCAACCCACTCCAGTGTTCTTGCCTGGAGAATCCCAAGGATGGGGGAGCCTGGTGGGCTGCTGTCTATGGGGTCGCACAGAGTCGGATACGACTGAAGTGACTTAGTAGTATACTGCCCTTACATGGCTCACTTCAGGGTTTGAACCTTGAAACAGTTCCTGCATATAGGCTAGCTGGCACAGTAGAATCTAGAATTCTAGAACGAATGATCTCTGGGCTCTATGGGAACTGTACACATGTTTTATTCACTGTGAATAGTTTTTTAAAATGTTTTTGTATTAATGGTCTATATTTGAAATCAGATTTTACACAATAATCCAGAATTTTATATTCTTGTAAAAAGTTAGAAAATTTGGAAGGATTGATCTCCCATACCCTTCTGGAAAAAATCAGTAAGAGCTGAGTAGCAGCTACTTATTTATCAGGACATATACTTTCCAATTTTCCACATTCCTCACTCTTCTCTAGTGCACCAGTAATATTTTTTCTCATTCTCTTTAACCACCTTAGCAGTAATATACTTTGATGTTATGATGTAGGCAATAAATGATCTAATCATAGAGCAGATAAAGTAGTCCATGATTTAAAAAAACAAAGATTGACCTATCTCAAAACATGAAAATGGAAATCTTCCTGGAGACTTACTTCCCTGGTCTCAACCCTTATTGGTCATTCTCTCTTTGGCCTTAATTTCCTCTTTTATAAAATAGCCAAGTGATACAATAGTAAGTATCATCAAAGCATGAGCATTGGAATTGTTCCTTTAGAAGCTGAATGCTAGGCTCAACTTTCCCACTAACTCCCTGTTCATTCAAATCTAATTACAAAATGATTTTTAATCATTGTAAAATAAATTCACTCTTCATGTCTGGAAATGTTAAAGCCCTAATTTAACAGCAACAACCAAAAAATACCTTCTAATGGATTTGCACTAAGAAACAGAACATGGCCTGTGTTGTCAGATGTTCAATAATTTAACTGCAAATGAAGTGTGCAAAATACAATATTTGTGTCATAAACCACCCGGCTTGTCACATAATAGATTTTTGAAGAGTCACGTTTCATGACACTGAACCATGTTATGCTGGAACAGTGGAGTAGCCAAATTGAGGTTTATGGGTTCCATTTGTTTATGTAGAAAAGGATCGAGTCTCATTTCATCCAGTGGCAAGGAGCATGGAAACGCAATGTTTCTCTGGATCCTGGCATTTGAAAGCAGTGGCTGGAATCTTTCCAAACAAATTGGAAAATGTAACTCATGTTCAAGCTTTCCTATATAGTGAGATGTGGTTTGGGTTACCTTTACAAGTCTAGAAGGATTTTGTGGTTTCTTTGGTATCACTGACTGTGGTTGGCAGAGTAACAGTCCTCCCAAAGATGCCCTAGTTTTAATCCCTGGAACCTGTAATTATGTGAGGAAGTGGAAGTGAAAGTCACTAAGTCGTGTCTGACTCTTTGCAACCCCAAAGAATTCTCCAGGCCAGAATACTGGAGTGGGTAGCCTTTCCTTTCTCCAGGGGATCTTCCCAACCCAGGGGTCGAACCCAGGTCTCTCACATTGCAGGCAGATTTTTTACCAGCTGAGCCACAGGGAAGCCCAAGAATACTGGAGTGGGTAGCCTATCCCTTCTCCAGTGGATCTTCCCAACCTAGGAATTGAACTAGGGTCTCCTGCATTGCAAGTGGATTCTTTACCAGCTGAGCTGCCAGGGAAGCATGAAATTTATGTGAGGAAACATGGCAAAAGGGTATCAGGGTTGTAGAGGAATTAAGTTGCTTATCAGCTGGCCTTATGACCAAGAGATTATCCTGAATTCTCCAAATGGCCCCAATATAATCACAAGTGTCCTTAAAAGTAGAAGGCAGGCAGAGAAGCAGAGCCAGAGAGAGATGTGATTATGAAGAAGGGCAGAGTGAATGTGTTGTGCAAAGAACTTGACCTTCCATTGCTGGCTTTGAAGTAGGAGGAAGAGGACCATAGCCATGGAACGCTGGCAGCCTCTATAAGCTGGAAAAGACCAGGAAAATTGAATCTCCCTGAAAGAATGGAAGGCAGCCCTGTAGATACCTTCATTCTAGCCTGATGACGTTTTCTGGGCTCTTAGCCTACAGAACTGTAAGATCATAAATTTGTGTTAAGTCTGTGGTAGTAGCTAGCGGTGGTGGCGGTTTAGTCACTAAGTCTTGTAAGACTTGTAAGGCTCTTACATCTCCACGGACTGTAGCCTGCCAGGCTCCTCTGTCCATGGAAGATATTGTAGTGGGTTGCCTTTTCCTTCTCCAGGGGATCGTCCCAACTCAAGGATCAAACCAGGTCTCCCGCATTGCAAGCAGATTCTTTACTGATTGAGCTACGAGGGAAGCCCTGCTAAGTCTATAGCTGGAGGTATTGTCACAGTAGACATAGAAAACGAGTACACTGGCATTAAAACCATGCCCCTAGGAAGAATAATAGAGGAACACACAGTGTCCTTTCACTCAAAATTAGTAGATTAGTCCCTGGTGGGTCAGTACTTAAAGAACCCGCCTGCCAAAGCAGGAGACGTGGTTCCATCCCTGGGTTGGGAAGATTCCCCTGGAGAAAGAAATGGCAACCCACTCCAGTGTTCTTGCCTGGGAAATCCCATGGACAGAGGAGCCTGGCGGACTAGGGTCCATGGGGTTGCAAGGAGTCGGCCACGACTCAGCAACGAAACAACAACATACAAATATTACCGTATTTCTTCCATTTTTGCAATGCCTGTTTTTTCAAATTTTAGCATGTTTCAAATCAGGATGTATCTTACAATGGAAAAAAACAGTTAATAGAGGTTTTTTCCCCAAATCTTTCTACCAAAATTGAAAGATGTTATTAAATAGATTGTACATTTTAAAATCCTTAGCACCTTAAAATCGTACAAAGAGTAGCCGTTTCATGAAGCAAGCAGGTGGAATTCAATTCAACAAGCATTGATTGAGTATCTTTTCTGTGCGAAGCATGTTGCTAGGCACCTGAGTGGGCTGGACCTGAAAAGAGGACCACTCCTTCTTCCAAGATTTTCTCACAAAAGTGGAAAAACTGACCTCTGCATGATAAATTATACTAAAACGCAGACTCATATTGATTATGGCTTCAAACACAAAATGCTAGGCTCAGGGACCAGGCCTGGCTAGTTTATCTCCAAGCTCCCTGGAGCTAGCCTGGGGTCCTAACACAGAGCAGGTGCTCCTTTGACTGACTACATAAGTGTTTTAGAGCAGCAGTCCCCAACCTTATGGTGCCAGGGACCGATTTTGTGGAACATAATTTTTTCACGATCTGGGGCTTGGGGGTATGGCTATGGGATAATTCATGTGCATTACATTTGTCATGCACTTTATTTCTAATCTAATGTCACCACTGACCTTACAGCAGGTACTGGTCCACAGCCTGAAATCCAGGGACCCCTGCTTAAGGTGCATCATCTCATTTTTCCACCAGGTGGATTACACTGTGTCCCCATTTTACCACTGAGGAAATCAAGGCTTAGAATGAGCAACTAATTAGCCCAGACACGCAGCTGCTAATAGCTTATTCCAGGGTTTCTCAGCCTCAGTACTGCTGATACTTTGGGCTAGAGAATTCTCTGTGGTGGGGAGGGGCTGCCCTCTACACTGTAGTATTTTTAACAGCATCCATGGCCTCTCGTCTTCGGCTGCCAGTAGTACACTCCCCTCCGCTTGTGACAACCAAAAACGTTTCCAGACACTGACACATGTCCCCTGGCAAAAGTCTCCCAATCACGGACTTAAAGAAAAGGACACCAACATGAAAGTAGATGAAGCCTTAAGATGTTAACATGTTCCCCAGATCTTTCATGCTCTTCCTTTAAAGACTTGGAGCCTAATTCCTACCCTCCTGAGAATGGGGAGAACTTAGTGACTTGCTTCTCAGAAACGGAAATATGGTGAACATCATAGGGACATATGAGGTTAGTTACAGAAGGCACTTTGGGATCCTCTTTCTTCTCTGAAAGTGCGTGCTCTAGGGGAGGTTGCCTGCTATGTCAGGGGAACACACAGGCAGCCCTATGGCCAGTGAGGAATGGGACCTGCAGCCTACAGCTAGTGAGGAGTCGAGGACCTAGTTAATTGCTTTGGAGTGAACCATCTTGGAATGAGGTCCTTCAGCCCCAGTCAAGCCTTCAGGTAACTGAAGCCTCAGCTGACATCTTGACGACACTCTCTTGAAAGACCCTGGGCCAGACTCACCCAACTAAGTCAGCCCGGGATTCCTGACCCTTGGAAATTCACTGGGGTAATAAATGTTTGTGTTTAAGCTTTGCTAAGCTTTAGACTATTTGGTATGTGGCAAAGGTTAACTAATACAAAACCAATGACATGTTGAGGGAAGGAGGAGATGGTCCAGAAGGTCTAGTATTTGGGGTGCCTAGCAGAGGGGGATGGAAAGAAGGCAAAGAAGATAAATTGGAAAGGCAGAGAGAAGTCAGGTTGTAAAGGATCTTGAAATGCATGCTTAGGCACTGACCTTCCTTCTGATGGCAACTGGGGCCACAGGTCTTGTGCATTTTTCATCTGTGGTAACACAAATCTGGACACTCTTCTGTTTGTCTCCCAAAGGCATCTCCTTGCTTTAAGCATAAAAGATAAACACTAAGTAAAGCCGGGAGGGCCTTTCATTTTCTTTCTCCTAACAAGTCAGCCTCATCGTCTGCCGCTCTGTTGCAGTATCGTTCTCATCTGAACATAAACACACACACACACACACACACACACACACACACACCCCACATACACTCCTCTGTCTTCTACCCCTTCCACACTTTCAGTTCTCTCATGCATTGGTTTCTTTTTTGCTCTTATATGCTTGGCCTGGATACCTCTCACTGTCTGCCTTCTGGATTTCCTGGACCAACTGTCCCTTTTTTGAAACCCTTTTCTGTCCTTCCCGGTCTGAGAAGGTGTCCCCCCAACCCCCTGCCTACATATCCCCGTACCCTCCCATTTTAGTCTGGGCAGATCTTTATCCCAGTGCTTTTGCAACTTGTCTGGACTAAATGGGCTGCAACTTATCCATTTCTGTAATTCTCTCCCCTACCTTGACTTGACATGGTCATTGGCTTCATTTTTTTTTTTTTTTTTAAATCTCTGAAGAGGGTAGGTGTTTAATAAATATTTGTTGAACAAGTGACTGAATGGATGACAGCTGAGTTTTTTTGACTGCTGCATCTGGAGAAATCTGTGTCCTTTGGTAGCCGGGTGATTTGTATTTGATGGCTTCTGAAGAAAAATAAGTCTGGTATTAAGGAGTCTTATCTTGCCCAATGGATGTATGTACCCTGTGTTTGTGCTGGACATAAACACGGATATAGCAATTGCAGGCTCCTTCTCCACAAATCACTGGGCCAGTTCCCCTCAGAGCAGACCAAGAGGCATTACCCTCGCTTTGAAACATGACCTAATTTCACTGACTCATGGGCAGAAATCCTGAGATTCTGGTCCCTTTTCACCAATGTCCCCAATTTTTTCACATATGACAGGGGAAAAAAAAAATAAAACAACCTACCCATAACCTGATCATTTTCAAACAAGTTTGTTCCTATTAAGTCTTTGTTTAGTTGCTGAGTCATGTCTGACTCTTTTGCCACCCCCATGGCCTGTAGCCAGCTATCTCTCTTCATGGGGTTTCCCATGCGAGAATACTGGATGGATTGCCAGCTCCTGCTCCGTGTTAACTCTTTAGAGTCCATCAACTGTCGTGGCCTCTGTAAACTGGATTTGTTTCTGTAAACTGGGTTTGGCTTTAGGATATGAACTTGGAGAGGCTCTGAAGTGCTGCTGCTGCTGCTAAGTCGCTTCAGTCGTGTCCGACTCTGTGCGACCCTATAGATGGCAGCCCACCAGGCTCCCCCGTCCCTGGGATTCTCCAGGCAAGAACACTGGAGTGGGTTGCCATTTCCTTCTCTGAAGTGCTACCGAACTATTAAGGCAAATCAGCGAGCCTGAAATTTGAGAATTATGTAGGACAGAGGTCAGCAGACTAGTCCACAGGCCAAATCCAGCTCTATTTTCATGACCTTGAGCTATGAATGAGTTTTGCATTTTTTTAATGGTTACATTTCATGATTATATAAGTACCCATGAAATAGCTTCGATTTTACCTCTTTGCTTGCAAAGCCTATTTACTATAGATGGTCATTGAAGAAGAAGCTTATTGATCCCTGATGTAGGAGAGAGAAAGATTCCATCAGAGACAAAATTTGGGGAGTAGACATATATATCATGGATTTTGAAGTTGTCTACAATAGGTGTACCATGTAACACCCTCTCTGTCCCCTAGGGAATCTGTGTTATGTCTGTACAGTAAGCCCCTTACATGTGAACAAGACCCACTCCAACAGCATGTCTGTCAGTCCAATTTGTTAGTAAGTCCAATAAAGTTAGCCTAGGTGCCCAACTAACATGATCAGCTTTATAGTGCTGTACTACAGTAGGTTTATAATACTTTGCACACAAATAATACATTAAAAACAAACACAAAAAACAAAGAAAACAGTTTTAATCTTACAATACCTTTAAAAGTACACTAGTGTGGTACAATAGCTGGCACACAGGGACTGGCATGTTTGTATCTTTAAGAGTTCACAACTTGAGTGTTCATATGTAGGGGGATTTATTGTGTTGGCCATTGAGACTTGTGAGTTAGGGGTTCTTTGGTGGATGGGTGGGGGACACTCAATGAATGCATCTGAAAACAGAGATAGGGGATGCAGAAGTGGAGGCTTGGGTACCAGAAGGTAGCAGTCATCTGCTCACTTACAGCCTCCCTGTTTAGTGTCTGCAGGGTCTCCAATCAGGCTTGGAAGGAATGACACAGACTCATCACCTTTCTCTTCTTCCTACTGCCTACGTGGGCTCCAGCTTGCTGGGTCTTCCTGGCAGTGTCCTTTGAGAGGGCGTGTCTGGCCTCCACTTAATCACGGGGCCCTCTCCTCTCCCAGCAGCCCATCATCCAAGTGCACTGCCACTTCTCACAGAGAGCCCTCTTACCCATCAGGGGACCATAATGCCTGGCAATCATTTTGGCTTTTCCAGACTTAATGTTCTCTCTCCTCAGGTCCTTCCTGCCCCAGTGGAAAGCATAAGCATGCTATTTTAAGACATCCTTTAGTACCAAAATACCACTTTGAGACACTCGTGTCCTTCCTTCCAATAATGTCTTTTGTTTAAAAGCATAAAGAACTTATCAGGCAGGGGTGAGTCTTGGCTTCCTATGGGAAGCTAGCCAAAGGGCAGGTGGAGCCTCTAACTGGATTTCTGCTGTTCCAGGGCATCCAGGCTTCCCATCGCAATGCTCAGGGCTGTGGAGATCCTTTGTCTTTTTCAATTACTCATTCTCAGCTTCACAGACTGAGGACTAAGGGGAGGGGGTCCCTGGGGACCAGGCTTCCTGTGGATGGAGCATCAAGGTGAAGAAAGGCAGACTAGTGATAATGTGCCAAGTGGGCACTCAGCCTGGCCACAGGGAAAGAACTGGAAAACATGAAAAATAAGAGAGGCTAGGCCATGTAAAGAGGTTTTTCCTACAACAGCAAAGATAATTGAGACTATCTGAAGGTAGTGTGAGTAGTGGGTGTCCAGTGACATCATATAAACTAACAGCTATTTGGGAGAATGAATTACAAGCAGAGCTCCCCACAGTTTTAAGTCTTACTTCCAACACTGTATTCCCCCCTCTTCATGGTAGCTAATATTTATTGAATGCTAACTATGTGTCTAACTATTGATGTTTTTGAACTTTGGTGCTAGAGAAGACTCTTGAGAGTCCCTTGGACTGCAAGGAGATCAAACCAGTCGATCCTAAAGGAAATCAACCCTGAATCTTCATTGGGAGGATTGATACTGAAGCTGAAGCGCCCACACTTTGATCATCTGATCTGAAGAGCTGACTCATTGGAAAAGACCCTGACTCTGGGAAAGATTGAAGGCAGGAGGAGAAGGGTGCAACAGAGGATGAGATGGTTGGATGGAATCATCGACTCAATGGATATGAGTTTGAGCAATCTCCAGGAGACGGTGAAGGACAGGGGAGCCTGGTGTGCTGCAGCTCATGTAGTCGCAAAGAGTTGGACATGACTGAGGAAATGAACAACAGTAACTCTGTGCCAGTCACTGTGCTAATCCATTTATAAGATTCAGCTTACTTACTGCAAACAACAATCCTACTGTGTAGGATTTATTGTTTCCTGTATTTATAGAAGAGGAAACCAAATCTCACAGAGGTTAAGCCACTTGCCCACCATCACACAGCTCACGAGTGGCAGAGCTCAGGCTCACATCCGGCCCCGACCCCAGAACCTGAGCTCAGGATTTCTCCATGAGATCGGGTTTCTCAGGGAGTTTGCCTCTAGGATCTCATCTCCTGTGTGAGCCAGGCACCAGCATATGCTTTGGAGGAACCAACTCCCATAGACAGCTGTCTAGATGGTGTTGATATTATAAATGGTGTTGTAAAAAATCAGGATATGGCTTATAAATCAGGCAAAGGGAAGTTATGATTCTTCTGGACACTCTAATCTATCTCCCTATAATTGCTTGTATATGAAACGCCTGCATGAGGTTATCGGAGCCTTCCCCGAATCGTCTGCAAAGGTAAGATTGCAATTTCAGCAACCCTTGTTACACAAACTAAAGCAATCTGTTCTCCTTTGACACTCTGACACCACTGACTTGCAAAAGGGTTGGAGCCAGGGATGGAGAGGAATTTGTTCACGCTCCTGTTTCCAGTGAAAGTATGAAGGGTTAACTATGGAGCATCCTCTCTGCAGGTGAGGGCTCTGGCTTCTCAACAAACTAAGGAAGCAATCTTGGGGGTACGTAAGGAGAAAGCCACAGCTCCATTTCTTTAAACCATCTTTAACCTTTAGTTCTAGGAACTCTAATCAAAAATCAATTCTGTTTTTTGTAGTTGATTTGACAGTAATTCTATCTCTAATGGCAATGGCAAGAGGAATAGTACGTCAGATAAACTCAACAGCAAAATGACATATTCATTAGCAATTTACTAGGTGTGAAATTTCTACCATGAGAAAGCATTCCTGAACAATACAGGGTCACCGTCCCCCTAGGGTGGGAGACCCATTCTACTAATTAATGGGGAACACTGGTGGGATTAAATGTCTGCTACCCAAATTATTTGAGTGTTTACAGCAGAGTTCTTTTGTAGATACCTTGCACTCCGAAAATAAGTCAGGACCCAAAACAATAAACAAGCTGACATAACAAGATGATTGCAGCCTATTGTAGCCCAGAAAAATTTAATCTGGTCTCCTAACAGCATCGCAATCTTTATTGAGACTGTATGTTCCCCAATTCATCAGCCCACTTCGGCAAACTCTCCCTGCCCGTAATCATTCACTTTCAGGGTAGCCTCTGAACAGGTATCGACTTTAGAGCCTGGCAATTCATCCCTGCTTCTGCATCCCTCCATCAACATTCTTTGACAGTCTCTGAAGCAAGTTGGGAGAGAAAAATGTGGCCTCTACAGGCAGGACCTCTGGAGAGACTCTGGGAGCAGGGAAAAAGAGAGCAAGCAAAATTCTCCAGCTCAGTGCAAAGGGAGGACAAAACACTGGCATCATATCTCGTCCCTGTTAAAATCCAAACAACATTCCCTGTGATCTACAGATCAAGTGGAATCATGAAATATCAGGACAAAAAGGTATACAGGGGAGAGATGCTTACATTTAATGAAGACCTTCAAAATCACTGTCTCATTTCAATCTTACATCCAACCCAAGATATAGGCACAATTATTAACCCCTTTTCCAGATGAGGAAGCAGAGACTGAGGGAGGTTAAGAGATTCACACAGGCTAACAAATGACTTCTAAACAAGATTATTTAAACTAGCAGTTTTCCAGCTTTTTTTATTGAGGTAAAATTGGCATGACATAAACTTAACCGTTAACCATTGGGAAGATCCCCTGGAGGAGGGCATGGCAACCCACTCCAGTATTCTTGCCTGGAGAATCCCATGGACAGAGGAGCATGGTGGGCTACAGTCTATGGGGTTGCAAAGAGTCGAATACGAATGGGCGACTAAGCACAGCACACACAGGGTCCATCCAGCAGCAACTGGTGCATTCACAGTGTTGTATAGCCGTCACTCCTATAGGGCTTAAAATATTTTCATCGCTCCCAAAGGAAACCTCATGCCCATCCCCCACTCCCAGTCCCTGGATCCATTAATCTGTTTTGTGTCTCTATAGGTTAAAAAACAAAAGCCCAATCTACAAAACAAAAGTTGTTGCTGTCCAGTCAATAAGTCATGTCTGACTCTTTGTGACCCCCACAAACTGCATCATGTCAGGCTTCCCTGTCCTTCCCTATCTCCAGGAATTTGCTCAGGTTCATGTCCATTGAGTCAGCGATGCCATCCAACCATCTCATCCTCTGTCCTCTCCTCCTCTTGCCCTCAATCTTTCCCAGCAGCAGGATCTTTTCCAATGAGTCAGCTGTTCGCATCAAGTGGCCAAAGTATGGGAGCTTCAGCTTCAACATCAATCCTTCCAATGAACATTCAGGACTGATTTCCTTTAGGATTGACTGGTTTGATCTCCTTGCTGTCCAAGGGACTCTCAAGAGTCTTCTCCAGCACCACAACTTGAAAACATCAATTCTTTGGTACTCACCCTTCTTTATGGTCCAACTCTCACAACCATACATGACTACTGAGAAAACCATAGCTTTGATTATATGGACAAAATAAAAGCAGAGCTGCTAATTGGAATTGGGGGCAGCATCTTGGAGCTTTGTGCCTTTAACCTTCCCAGACTCTAGTGGGGTCTAGAGGACCCAGCTCTAGAGGACTATTATGGGGGACTCTTGGGAAAATCTGCTATAAGGGCTTCTGTCACAGTGCCATAATTATTTTTCCCTCGAGGGAACAGATGAGACCATTAGACTGTGCGAAGGGTTGTTAAGCTGAGACAGGACAAGGTTTGCTGCACCCCTGCTGAGCAGGAGCCCACGCATCTCCACTGGGGACAGATGAGTGATACGCCAGGGTGTAGACCTTGGTCAAAGCACCATTTTTAGGAATCCTGCTTGTCTGCTTTGCTTGTTATACACATCTCAATGGACAGATGGGGAAGGAACTTTGGGTCTTAGATAAGACAAAAGGAAGATATCATTGGATTTTGCCATGGACTCAACATTTGGGCCACAGAAAATGTCAGAATACAGCCCTCTTTCTTGCTAGAAAGGTCACCTGATATTCCAACCTGTCGGGTTTGGAGATGAAGTTGGTGCAACTCTGTGTGATTTCCTTCCCACCTGTACTTATTAATGGTGAATTGGAGTCATTCATGTAACCCTAATGCTGACCACTCGGTGTGCTGTACCTCTGCAGCTCCATCTCTTAGTGAGCTTCCACACAGCCTGCCGAGTGGCAGGCTTGTATCCTGCCCCTTTCATCCTGCCCCTTGGCTACAGATTGGGCCAAGGGTAGACATAAATCTAAGTCTAAATTTGGATAATGGCAGCATCGCTTGGGGATTGAGAATGCGGCTCAGTCTAAGTAATAAAGCAAACAAATGTACATAACAAAACAGAAACAGACTCACAGATACAGAAAACAAACTGGTGGTACCAGTGTAGGGGAGTGAAGGGGGAAGATAAGGTAGGGGATTAAGAGATACCAACTACTATGTATAAAGTAGATAAACAATAACAATCTATTGTGCAGCACAGGGAAATACAACTATTATTTTGTAATAACTTTAAATCGAGTGTAATCTATAAAATATTGAATCACTCTGCTGTACACCTGAAACTAATATAATAGTGTAAATCAACTATATTTCATTTTTTTTTTAAAC
Source organism: Bubalus bubalis (assembly GCF_019923935.1). Taxonomy (NCBI): domain Eukaryota; kingdom Metazoa; phylum Chordata; class Mammalia; order Artiodactyla; family Bovidae; genus Bubalus; species Bubalus bubalis. The sequence goes on from NC_059180.1 coordinate 26,902,340, forward strand.
AGCATGTGGCTCAGGAGCTCTGCATCGTTGCTGTCATTCACTTGAATGAAGAGCCACACAATTCTATAACCTGCCTCAGAAAGACACAGCTGCTACCAGAGAGAGAAGGAGAAGAATGAAGCAGACAAGTCTGCAGAAAGACACAGGGTGAGAAACTTGGGTCCCCATCCAGGAGAGACAGGTACCTGGTCCCAGTTCCAGGCCCCTGGGAGACACGGCTGAAATTCCTGCTCTTAGTCCTGAACGATGATGCCCTGCGATTCTAGTCAGGGTTGCTTTGCTTGCAAGTGCCAGAAACACAACTCAAACTCACTCATGAATCCAAGGAGGCTATTAGCTTACAGAGCTGCAAAGACCAGGCACGAGGGCTGCGGTTACCAGGTCAATGTCATCAGGGTGCTCCTTCCCCAGCTTTCAGCTCTGCTTTCCTTGAGGTAGGCTTCATTCTCTGGTGGGCTCACCAAAAGCTCCCAGATGTTCTGGCTGAGAAATGGTAGTGGAGGAACTGCTCACATTCCCAGGAGGTTTAGAAAAACTGGGAAGCTGATGCCCATTGGATGGTTTGGTCATAAAACCACCAGGAAACCAAGACACTGACACTGAGTTATATGTTAACTCATCAACCCATCCTTAGAACTCACCATGAGGTAGAATCAGACCCACACAAACCATGAGGACTAAGGGAAAGAATGCAAAGGAATGCCACTCAAAATATTAGGGTGCTGTTCCAGAACATGGGTTCTGGGCAGCAAAAAGAGGGAACCTCTGCCATATCCTAGTCTCCCTACCAAAAAAAAAAAAAAAAAACACCTGTTTTAAGTTAGTCCAATAAGTTTCCGTTTCTTGCCATCAAAGAGCCCTTGACTAAATATCTAGAAAGTTTTGTGGGAAATAAAAATTATTAAGACAGATTTCAGCTGTCAAGGACTTTATCTTTTTATAAGGAAGTTAAAACCCAGTGTATGCAAATTGTACATCACAAGTAAAAGTTGATTCCAGAGGCACAGAGAACCCCAGAATTTCAAAGGCAGTGATATCGGCTGAGATAAGCAGGAAATTCCTTATGGTATTTATTTGGCTTGGGGTTTAAGTGAAGACCAAAAGGTTTCACATAGACGGTGTATTTCTCGTTAAAGACAATGGTGTCATCAAACACCTAGAGGCTGACAAGTACAAGGTGTAAAGAGAGATGGTCAAGTTTATCTCCTAAGAATCTCTTACATCTATTTCTCCCCAGTTCTCCCATCTCCCTCTCAGCCTAATGTCTCACCCAGATTCCTGGGGCAACCACTTTTGCTCCATTCTAAGCCTTTCACCACTTGTCTGCTAGAATGATCTTTTTCATCTGTTGATGACATACCTTACTTGCCTTCCAATATGTCTCCCATTGCTCTAGGCTAAAATTCTTCTCCTGCCTCCTCTCTTTGCACTCCAGTCCACCATGTTCTCTGAGTTATATGAATTCTCCAAAACTTCAGATGTGCTGGGGAGGCCACCGTGTTGGGGAAATGCTTTCTTCCCCACCCTTCGTGTGGTGATTAATTTACACCCTACCTTCAGATCTCTAGCTAAGGAAGACCACTTGAGCCAGGCCATTCAGATTGCCCTGTGATGCACACTCAATGTCACTGAGTATTTATCATTATTGCCCTTATTTCAGTTAGTAAATAAAACTTCATTTGAGTGATTATTTCATCAATGCCTCTGCACACTACAGCAAGTTTCTCAGTCTTGGTTCTATTGACATTTTGGACCAGATAATTCTTTGCTATATGCCGGGGAAGAGGCTGCCATGAGTTTTGCAGGATTTTCAGCAGCATCCCTGCTTCTGCCAGCATCCCTCAACCTTGAATACTCATTGGAAGGACTGATGCTGAAGCTGAAACTCCAGTATTTTTGTCATCTGATGCAAATAGCCAACTCATTGGAAAAGTCCCCGATGCTGGAAAAGATTGAAAGTAAAAGGATAAGAGGGTGTCAGGGGATGAGATGGCTGGATGGCATTGCCAACCCAATTGACATGAACTTGGGCAAACTTTGGGAGATGGTGAGGGACAGGGAGGCCTGGCGTGCTGCAGTCCATGGGGTCACAAAGAGTCAGACATGACTGGGCAACTGAAAAACAACCTAGGTGACAGGAGCACACCCTTCCCACTTTAGTTGGAACAACCAAAAATATCTCCAGACATCACTCCAGGTCTCCTGGGTGGGTGGGGACCAAAATAGTCCCCCATTGAAAACCACCACTGTATAGTCTAGTCCTATAGACTCCATGAGGAAAGAACCAATCCAATGCCTGGTAAATGTGTCTATTTGGTTTTCAATACCAGCATTTAACTTAGAGAGCTCTAAAAATTATTAATATGATGCATGATCTGACCCCTGTACTAAGTAAATAGGAATCTCTGAGGGGATGAGGTGAAGGGATTGAGATCCGGGCATCCATAAAAAACAGAAAACTTCCCAACTGAATCTCTTGTGAAATTGGGGTTAATAATCACAGAAGCAGGTGACCATTGCTGAAATCTTTGCTTACTGAATGGAAGGGAGGGATGGAAATAGAGAGGAAGCAATAGAAGGGAAGGGGAAGAAGGGGAGAGATGAAAATAATACAAGGAGAAGAAGCAAAGGAAATAGAGAAAAGAAAGGAAAGGGAAAGAAACTCTTGTTAGTTTGGGGTCACAAGAGAAATCAGGCTTATTGAGGCTGGAAATCTAATTTGGACCATATGTGAAGAGCTACAAATATTATTTTGCTGTTTTGGTGTGTAGGTGATAGGAAGCCAACAAACATTTCAGAGCAAGGATGCTTTAAGTTCAAAGCAATGTGTTAAGAAGTTGAATGGGCCATGCAGCAAAAGAGGAACTCGAGTGAGGAGACCCAGGAACCAACTGTATTGTATTAAAACATTTGGGATGATGATAAATGGAAAGGAAATAAAGAACACCAAGGAAGGTGATGTTCTCCAAAGGAAGAAGAATTAGATGATTATAGGTGCCAAGTATTGGGCTGTATTTGAGAATATGACAGCCATGTGCCCATCATTCTGCAGTCTAGTGAGGAAGATGGACATGGAAAACCAGTCCTAACGTAACGTTAAAAAGGGAAGCAGAGGGTGCCCCTTGGACCACAGAGAAGGTGCCTAATCTGGTCTCAAGGATCAAAATACACTTCTCAGCGGGAAAGCCCTTGATGCTCAGATTTCTGGGGTGAAGGGGGTTGGGGTGGATGAGTGAGAGTAAGAAGGAAGGGAATTAAGAAAATATAACTAGGTTGGGGTGGGCAAGAGCAAAGCTTAAGAGTGTCAGGTGAGGCAAGAGAAGATGTGGATGATCCTGGAGGGCTTTGTAAATCATGGCTCAGGATTTTAGACTTTATTCTTAGGGTCAGGATAAGCCATAGAGGTAAGTGTTTCTTAAATTTTTATTTATTTTATTTTTTATTGGAATATAATTGCTTTACAATGTTGTGTTACTGTCTGCTGCACAATGACGTGAATCAACCAATTGTTGTTCAGTCACTTAGTCGTGTCCAACTCTTTACATCCCCGTAGACTGCAGCATGCCAGGCTTCCCTGTCCTTCTCTGTCTCCCAGAGTTTGCTCAAACTTATGTCCATTGAGTCAGTCATGCCATCCAACCATCTCTTCCTCTGTCACCCCCTTCTCCTTTTGCCTTCAATCTTTCCCTGTGCTAGAGTCTTTTCCAGTGAGTCAGCTCTTCTAATCAAGTGGCCAAATTATTGGAGTTTCAGCTTCAGCATCAGTCCTTCCAATGAATATTCAGGGTTTATTTCCTTTAGGACTGCTGGTCTGATCTCCTTGCTGTCCAATGGACTCTTAAGAGTCTTCTCCAGCACCACAGTTCAAAAGAATCAATCAACCATAAGTATACATCTATCCCCTTTCTCTTGGACCTCCCGTCCACTCCCCCCATCCCACCCCTCTAGGTCTTCACAGAACACCAAGCTTCCTGTGCTTTATAGCAGGTTCCTACCAGCTATTTTACACATGCTAGTGTGTATCTGTCAATCCCAATCTCCCAATTCGTCCCACTCTCCCATTCCCCAGCTGTGTCCACAGATCCATTCTCTATGTCTGCATTTCTATTCCTGCCTTGGAAATAGGTTCATCTGTATCATTTTTATAGATTCCACATATATGCATTAATATATATTTGTTTTTCTGGCTTACTTCACTCTGTATGACAGACTCTAAGTTCATCCATGTATCTACACATGACCTCATTTCATTCCTTTTAGAGACTGGGTAATATTCCATTGTGTATATGTACCACATCCTCTTTATCCATTTATCTGTCCTTGAGCATTTAGATTGTTTCCTTGTCCTGGCTATTGTAAATAATGCTGCAGTGGACATTGGGGTGTATTTGTACTTTTGAATTATGGTTTTGTCAGGGTATATTCCCAGTAGTGGGAATGCTGGGTAATATGGTAGCTCTTTTGTTGTAGCTGTTCAGTTGCTAAGTCACGTTCAACTCTTTGTGACCGTATGGACTGTGGTAGTTCTATGTTTACTTTTTTTTTAAAAAGTTTATTTTTTTTTTTATTGAAGGACAATTGCTTTACAGAATTTTGGTGTTTTCTGTCAAACCTCAACATGAATCAACCATAGGTATATATATATCCCCTCCCTTTTGAAACTCCCTCCATCTCCCTCCCCATCCCACCCCTCCAGGTTGATACAGAGCCCCTATTTGAGTTTCTTAGCCATACAGCAAATTCCCATTGGCTATCTATTTTCAATATGGTGATGTAAGTTCCCGTGTTACTCTCGCCATACATCTCACCCTCTCCTCCCCTCTCCCCATGTCCATAAGTCTATTCTCTATGTCTGTTTCTCCACTGCTGCCCTGTAAGTAAATTTTTCAGTTCCATTTTTATAGACTCTGTATATATGTATTAGAATATGATATTTATCTTTCTCTTTATAAATTACTTCACTCTGTATAATAGGTTCTAGGTTCATCCACCTCATTAGAACTGACTCAAAGGCATTCCTTTTTATGACTGAGTAATAGTCCATTGTGTATATGTACCACAACTTCTTTATCCATTCATCTGTTAATGGATATCTAGACTGCTTCCATGCTTTTGTAAATAGCGCTGCAATGAACAATGGGATACATGTGTCTTTTTCAATTTTAGTTTTCTCAGGGTATAGGCCTAGCAGTGGGATTGCTGGGTCATATATGCTTTTATTCCTAGTTATTTAAGGAATCTCCATACCATCTTCCATACTGGCTGTATCAATTTACATTCCCACCAACACTGCAAGAGTATTCCCTTTTCTCCACACCCTCTCCAGCATTTATTGTTTGTAGACTTTTCCTGATGGCCATTCTGACCAGTGTGAGGTGACAGCTCATTGTAGTTTTGATTTGCATTTCTCTAAAAATGAGTGATGTTGAGCATCTTTTCATGTGTTTGTTAGCCATCTGTATGTCTTCTTTGGAGAAATGTCTGTTTAGGTCTTTTTCTCACTTTTTGATTGGGTTGTTTGTTTTTCTGGTACTGAGTTGTATGAGCTGCTTGTATATTTTGGAAATTAACCCTTTGTCCGTTGTTTCATTTGCTATTATTTTCTCCAATTCGGAGTGTTGTCTTTTCACCATGCTTACAGTTTCCTTTGCTGTGCAAAAGCTTTTAAGTTTAATCAGGTCCCACTTGTTTCCTTTTGTTTTTCTTTCCATTACTCTAGGAAGTGGGTCATAGAGGATTTCACTTTGATTTATGTCATTGAGTGTTCTTCCTATGTTTTCCTCTAAGAGTTGTATAGTTTCTGGTCTTACATTTAGGTCTTTAATCCATTTTTAGTATATCTTTGTGTATAGTGTTAGGAAATGTTCAAATTTAATTCTTTTACATGTACCTGTCCAGTTTTACCAGCACCATTTATTGAAGAGGCTGTTTTTGCCCCATTGTATATTCTTGCCTCCTTTGTCAAATATAAGGTACCCATAGGTGCACAGGTTTATTTCTGGACTTTCTATCTTGTTCCATTGGTCTATGTTTCTGTTTTTGTGCCAGTGCCATACTGTCTTGATGACTGTAGCTTTGTAGTATAATCTGAAGTCAGGAAGGTTGATTCTTCCAGCTCCATTCTTCTTTCTCAAGACTCCTTTGGCTTTTCAGGGTCTTTTGTGTTTCCATATAAATTGTGAAATTTTTTGTTCTAGTTCTGTGAAAAATGTCATTGGTAATTTGCTAGGAATTTTATTGAATCTGTAGATTGCATTTGGTAGTATAGTCATTTTCACAATATTGATTCTTCCTACCCAGGAACATGGAATATCTCTCCATCTGTTTATGTTGTCTTTGATTTCTTTCATTAGTGTCTTATAATTTTCTGTGTACAGTTCCTTTGTCTTCTTAGGTAAGTTTATTCCTAGATATTTAATTCTTTTTGTTGCAATGGTGAATAGGATTGATTCCTTAATTTCTCTTTCTGATTTTTCATTGTTAGTATACAGAAATGCAAGTGATTTCTATGAATTGGTTTTGTATCCTGAAACTTTGCTAAATTCACTGATTAGCTCTAGTAATTTTCCAATACTATCTTTAGGGTTTTCTATGTACAGTTTCATGTCATCTGCAAACAGTGAGAACTTTACTTCTTTTCTGATCTGGATTCTTTTTATTTCTTTTTCTTCTCTGATTGCTGAAGCTAGGACTTCCAGAATTATGTTGACTAATAGTGGGGAAAGTGGTCATTCTTGTCTTGTTCCTGATCTTAGAGCAACGCTTTTGGTTTTTCACCATTGAGATTAATGTTTGCTGTAGGCTTATCATATATGGCCTTTACTATGTTGAGGTAGGTTCCTTCTATGCTCATTTTTTGAAGAGTTTTAATCACAAATGGGTGCTGAATTTTGTCAAAGTTTTTTTCTGCATCTATTGAGATTATCAGTTCAGTTGCTCAGTCATATCTGACTCTTTGTGACCCCATGGACTGCAGCACACCAGGCTTCCCTGTCCATCACCAACTCCCGAAGCTTACTCAAATTCATGTCCATTAAGTCAGTGATGCCATCCAACCATCTCATCCTCTGTTGTCCCCTTCTCCTCCCACCTTCAATCTTTCCCAGCATCAGGGTCTTTTCAAATGAGTCAGTTCTTCTCATCAGGTGGCCAAAGTATTGAGATTATCATTTGGTTTTTATCTTTCAATTTGTTAATATGATGTATCACATTGATTGATTTGGGTATACTGAAGAATCCTTGCATCCCTGGAATAAACCCAACTTGATCAGCTTTTTGATGTGTTGTTGAATTCTGTTTGCTAAAATTTTGTTGAGGATTTTTGCATCTATGTTCATCAGTGATATTGGCCTGTAGTTTTCTTTTTTTGTGTTGTCTTTGTCTGGTTTTGGTATCAGGGTGGTGGTGACCTCATGGAATGAGTTTGGAAGTGTTCCTTCCTCTGCAAATTTTTGAAACAGTTTTAGAAGGATAGGCATTAGCTCTTCTCTAAATGTTTGATAGAAGTGTCCTGTGAAGACATCTGGTCCTGGGCTTTTGTTTTCTGAGAGATTTTTGATCACAGCTTCAATTTCATTACTTGTAATTGGATTGTTCATAATTTCTATTTCTTCCTGGTTCAGTCTTGGAAGATTTAACTTTTCTAAGAATCTGTCTATTTCTTCCAGGTTATCCATTTTATCCATATAGTTGTTCATAATAGTCTCTTATGATCCTTTGTATTTCTGCATTGTCTGTTGTAACCTCTCCTTTTTCATTTTTAATTTTGTTTATTTGATTTTTCTCTCTTTTTTTCTTGATGAGTCTGTCAAAAGGTTTGTCAATTTTGTTTATCTTCTCAAAGAACCAGGTTTTAGTTTTGTTAATCTTTACTATTGTTTCATTCATTTCTTTTTCATTTATTTCTGCTTGAATCTTTATGATTTCTTTCCTTCTATTAATTTTGGGTTTTATTTGTTCCCCTTTTTCCAGTTGTTTTAGGTGTGAAGTTAGGTTCTCTATTTGATGTTTTCCTTGTTTCTCGAGGTAGGATTGTATTACTATAAACTTCCCCCTTAGAACTGAGTTTGCTGCATCCTGTAGGTTTTTGAGTTGTCATGTTTTCATTGTCATTTGTTTCTAGAAAATTTTTGAGTTCCCTTTTGATTTCTTCAGTAACCTGTTGGTTATTTAGAAACGTATTGTTTAATCTCCACATGTTTGTGTTTCTTACAGTTTTTTCCTGTAATTGATATCTAGTCTCATAACATTGTGGTCAGAGAAGATGCTTGATATGATTTCAACTTTCTTAAATTTACTGAGGTTTGATTTGTGATCCAAGATGGTGTTTATCCTGGAGAATGTTCCATGTGCACTTGAGAAGGTGTCTTCTTCTGCAATTGGATGGAATGTCCTGAAGATATCAATGAGATCCATCTTATCTAATGTATCATTTAAGATACATTTTAATGTATTTAATGTGTTTCCTTATTAATGTTCTGGTTTGATGATCTGCCCATTGGTGTGAGTGGGGTTTCAAAGTCTCCTGCTATTATTGTGTTGCTGTCAATTTCTCTTTTTATGTCTGTTAGTGTTTGTCTTATGTATTGAGGTGCTCCTATGTTGGGTGCCTATGCACCCAACAATATTTACAATTGTTATGTCTTCCTCTTGGATTGATCCCTTGAACATTGCATATTGTCCTTCTTTACCTCTTGTAATATTCTTTATTTTAAGGTTTATTTTGTCTGATATGAGGATTGCTACTCCAGCTTTCTTTTGCTTCCCATTTGCATAGAATATATTTTTCCATCCTCTCACTTTCAGTCTAAATGTGCCTTTAGGTCTGAAGTGGGTTTCTTGTAGACAGCCTATATATGGGTCTTGTTTTTGTATCCATTCAGCCAGTCTGTGTCTTTTGGTTGGAGCATTTAACCCATTTACATTTAAAGTAATTACTGATATATATGTTCCTATTGCCATTTTCTTAATTGTTTGGGGTTGATATTGTAGATCTTTTTCCTTCTCTTGTATTTCTTTACTATATATGTCCATTTAATATTTGCTGTAAAGCTGGTTTGGTGGTGCTGAATTCTCTTAACTTTTGCTTGTCTTAAAAGTTTTTTATTTCTCCATCAATTTTGAATGAGATCCCTGCCAGGTATAGTAATTTTGGTTGTAGATTTTTTCCTTGCTGTACTTTGAATATATCCTGCCATTCTCTTCTGGCCTGCAGAGCTTCTGCTGAAAGATCAACTGTTAAACGTATAGGGTTTCCCTTGTTTGTTACTTGTTGCTTTTCCCTTGCTGCTTTTAATATTCTTTCTTTGTGTTTAGTCTTTGTTAGTTTGATTAGTATGTGTCTTGGCATGTTTCTTGTTGGGTTTATCTTGTATGGGACTCTTTGCGCCTCTTGGACTTGATTTAATATTTCCTTTTCCATGTTGGGGGAATTTTCAACTATAATCTGTTTAAAATTTTTCTTTTTTTTAATTTAATTTTATTTTTAACTTTACAATATTATATTGGTTTTGCCATATATCAACATGAATCTGCCACAGGTATACACGTGTTCCCCATCCTGAACCCTCCTCCCACCTCCTTCCCTGTACCATCCCTCTGGGTCGTCCCAGTGCACCAGCTCAAAGCATCCAGAATCATGTATAGAACCTGGACTGGTGACTCGTTTCATATATGATATTATACATGTTTCAATGCCATTCTCCCAAATCATCCCACCCTCTCCCTCTCCCACAGAGTCCAAAAGACTGTTCTATATATCTGTGTCTCTTTTGCTGTCTCGTATACAGGGTTATTGTTACCATCTTTCTAAATTCCATATATATGCATTAGTATACTGTATTGGTGTTTTTCTTTCTGGCTTACTTCACTCTGTATAATAGGCTCCAGTTTCATCCACCTCATTAGAACTGATTCAAATGTATTCTTTTTAATGGCTGAGTAATACTCCATTGTGTATATATGTACCACAGCTTTCTTATCCATTCATCTGCTGATGGACATCTAGGTTGCTTCCATGCCCTGGCTATTATAAACAGTGCTGCGATGAACATTGGGGTACATGTGTCTCTTTCAATTCTGGTTTCCTCGGTGTGTATGCCCAGCAGTGGGATTGCTGTGTCATAAGGCAGTTCTATTTCCAGTTTTTTAAGGAATCTCCACACTGTTCTCCATAGTGGCTTACTAGTTTGCATTCTCACCAACAGCGTAAGAGGGTTCCCTTTTCTCCACACCCTCTCCAGCATTTATAATTTTTCTTATACCCTTTCTTTCTCTCTTCTTCTGGGACCCCTATAATTTGAATGTTGGTGCGTTTGGTATTGTTCCAGAGGTTTTTGAGGCTATTCTAAGTTCTTTTCATTCTTTTTACTTTATTCTGCTCTTCAGAAGTTATTTACACTATTTTATCTTCCAGCTCATTGATTTGTTTTTATGCTTCAGATATTCTGCTATTGATTCCTTCCAGAAAGTGAAAGTTACTCAGTCGTGTCCGACTCTTTGCAACCCCATGGACTATAGAGTCCATGGGATTCTCCAGGCCAGAATACTGGTGTGGGTAGCCTTTCCCTTCTACAGAGGATATTCCCAACCCAGGGATCAAACCCAGGTCTCCCACATTGCAGGTGGATTCTTTAACAACTGAGCTATGAGGGAAGCCCAATTCCTTCCATAGTATTTTTAATTTCAGTAACTGTGTTGTTTCTATAATTCTTCTAAGTCTTGGTTAATTGATTCTTGCATTTTCTCTATTTTGTTTTCAAGGTTTCTGATCATCTTTACTATCATCATTCTGAATTCTTTTCCGGGTAGTTTGCCTATTTCCTCTTCATTTATTTGGACTTCTGTTTCTAATTTGTTCCTTCATATGTGTAATATTTCGCTGCCTTTTCATTATTTTTTTTAAACTTATTGTGTTTGAGGTCTCCTTTTCAAAGGCTTCAAGGTTGAATTCTTTCTTCCTTTTGGTTTCTGGCCTCCTCAGGTTGGTCCAGTGGTTTGTGTAAACTTTGTATAAGGTGAGATTTATGCTGAGTTTTTTTGTATATTTGTTTTTCCTCTGAAGGGCAAGGCTGAGTGAGGTGGTAATCCTGTCTGCTGATGACTGGGTTTATATTTTTTGTTTTGTTTGTTGTTTAGATGAGGCATCCTGCATGGGGTGCTACTGGTGGTTGGGCGATGCTGGGTCTTGTGTTCAAGTGGCTTCCTTTGTGTGAGTTCTCACTATTTGATACTCCCTAGGGTTAGTTCTCTGGTAGTCTAGGGTCTTGGAGTCAGTACTCCCACTCCAAAGGCTCAGGGCATGATCTCTTTTTTTTTTTTTTTCTTTAATGCTTAGTCTGGTTTCACTTGCTCAAGCAGAGGCCTTGCACCCAGTGCTTCAGACCAGAGCTCCTTCTGGAAAATGGCCAAGTGGACACCCCAGCTCATATGTTACTTTTTAAAAGGAATCTCCATACTATTCTCCACAGTGACTGTATCAATTTACATTCCCACCAACAGCGCAAGAAGCAAAGTAGGGACACCAGGCAGATTAAAAGTTTCTCAGATCTCATTTTTGCTCTGGGGTGCAAAATAGAAATTTGGTAAAGAAAGCAGTCAGCAAACTATTTCCGAGGCTTTGGACCCAGCTGAGTGGGAAGGAGAGTGTCCATATTAGCAGCAGAGGGGAGAATAAGCCATGAACAGGAATTTCGGGACAAAAGGTAGTTGAGCGTTTTCTTCTGTTATTGTACAAAAATGGTAGGTTTCCGACATGGAGTTCCCATGTTAAAAAGAGAGAAGTGTCCTGGGATGCCGTAGGTCCTATAGACTGCAGGCTCTCATGTTTCAGTAAGGAGAGCCTGGTTTGAATGAGCCAGGACTTCCTTCCACTCTGGGCAGTCAGGAATTTCTCCTGGGAAGTCTCTCTGTGTCCCTCAAAGATCTCAACAAAGAGGGAACACGGGCTATAAAGCCAGAAAAACCAGAAAAATCCAAATTTCAAGCCCTGCCCCATAGCTGATCAGTTGGACCACTTCCTTAACTAATCTGAGCCTCAGCTTCCTCTAAAATAGGGTATCAATCCTTGCTGTGTGGCTGTGAGCATCACATTTGCTATGTTATGACAGATAATAACAAGTGGACAGTGCCTAGAAAAGTGGTCAGCAGTGGATAAAGGGTGATTTTCCTTCCTCTCTGAATGGAGGCTTCCAGATTATGTGGTTTCATTGGCAGCTTGGGCTATTTGCTGCCACAAACTGTTACACCATGGCCTGCCATTTCCAAGAGGAGCATTAATTCAAAGTCATACAGGTAGGAAAGGCTTAGGAGAAAGACTCCCTCATGTTCAGAAGACAGAGGAAAAAATTCAGGAGTCCAGGCAATAGAAATATTTGAATAATGACAGAGCCAGAACATTTGTAGCAGGTCAATAGACTGCTCTTCTCTCTCCAGTAAATTCTCCATCTTGAGTTTCTATAATATCGGCATCTTTGTTACAAAGCGACTTCTGAGCTATTACTCTTATGAAGGTGTATTGAATGCATTTGAAGGAGAATGCTGCTTTATTATAGACCAAGGGCCTTGTGTTGATGATTTACAGTGTGGCGTGTACGCCTGCCTGATACCATGCACAGAAGTGACAAATCAGGCAAAGGGAATGAACTTATCTTGATGCGTAGCCTGTGTGTTCGGCCAGGACTCTGTTGACTGCAACTGACAGACACACAACTCAAAATAGTTTAAGGAAAAATGGAATTATAAGGACCTGGAGGGATTTCATGAAGAACGGATGAATCAAGCCCAGGAAAAGACAGGAATGCAGGGAGACCTCAGGAACCATAAAACCAAGATTCAGACACACTGAGATTCTTCTTCCATTTCCTATAGCATCTGTCTGCTTGTTTCCTTTTTTCTTCTCTCTCATTGTACATGGTTTGTAGCTACACAGCAAAAAACACAGCTCCTGCTCTTTGAGGAAAATGCAGGTCACTGCTGCAGCGGAGCCCCAGGCTACCCGCTTCTGTTCCTGACCCACCACTGTTCACTCTCCCCAGGAACAAGTTGGTCAGGAAGCCTCACCTTACCTGTGGCTTTTAAAGATACTGTAAGTTGGTGCAGTGGTAAGGAATCTGCCTGCCAATGCAGGAGACACAGGTTCAATCTTTGGGTTGGGAAGATCCCTGGAGGAGGAATTGGCAACCCACTCCAGTATTCTTGCTGGAAAATTCTATGGACAGAGGAGCCTGGCAGGCTACAGCCCATGGGGTATAAAGAGTCGGACATGACTGAGCAACTGAACACACACACACTACTCCGTGGAGCCAGTGGTGGTGATTCATCAGATTAGAATCACCCTCAGCCGCAACATGAAGTCTTTGGAGAAGGTTAGTGCTGAGCTGACCAGAGGTGTGAAGGAAAAGAATCTCAAACTGCAAGCATGGGTTCAGATGCCTACTGAGACTCTGAGAACAACTACAAGGATACAAGGAGGACTTGCAAAAGGTGGTTCTAAGACTTGGAATTATTTCTAGGCAAGGATGCACAAGCAACATTGACTTGCACATTCTGAGATTGTCAAACAGATCACTTCTATCATCAATGAGTCAGGAGTCGAGGTTGAAGTCACCATTGCAGATGCTTAAATCAACCTTTTTGATAAATTGTTAAAGTGAAAGTGAGAAGCAAAAGTGTTAGTCGCTCACTTATGTCTGGCTCTTCACGATGCTGTGAACCATAGCCTGCCACTCTCGCTCCTCTGTCCATGGAATTCTCCAGGCAGGAATACTGGAATGGGTGGCCATTGCCTTCTCCAAGGATCTTCCCAACCCAGGGATGAAACCCAGGTCTCCCATGTTGCAGGCAGATTCTTTTACCATCTGAGCCACCAGAGAAGCCCCCAATAAATTGATAATCAGTTGTTTTAAAAAATGGCTCCTGCTAACTCCTGATTTTTCTACTTATGCTGTCAGTCATTCTAGAGATACTGAACTACTTCCCTCAATGCTGGTCTAAATGGCCTCATGAATGGACTCTGGCTTAGCAGGGGTCAGGGACACCTTCTTTGGTCACTCAGTTCTTCCGGTGCAGAGAAGTATGCTCTGATGGGCCCATTCTGGATCAGATGTCTGCTCCTGGACCAGCTACCAGTGACAGGAGATGCAGGGTCATGTGAGAACACAGTCCCTCTAAAGGAAAACAAATGGATGTTGTAGGTGGAGGGACGATTTGGAGAAAAAGAGGCAGGCTGGCCAGACAAAACCAAAGATGGAACTTACCCTTCTCTTCTGGAAGTAAACACAGGAAGAACTCACTTGTTTCAAATTTTACTCATTTATTTACTTCTCTTCCCTTATGCATTGATTCATTCAAACATTAAACACTTGTTAGAGCACTACCTGTCAGGTCATGATCATTTTCTTGGTTTAGAATAAAAGAAAGATTCCTCCTCCTACTGTGGCTACATTCCCCTCACACTTTTCTGTCTCTGCTAGAGAAACTCTTACCCCACTTCCTAGTGAATGGCAGCTTCTAGACCATTTCAAGTCCATGACTACCCTTGTCGAGCAGTCTGTTCTCTTTGAAACAGCCAGCAATGGGCAAATATCACAACAGATATTGCCAATGTCTCAATAGTCACACAGATGCACATACATATACACAGACAGACACACACACAGGTAAACACACACACAGAGGCCAGGATGCAGTACTAGAAACTGAGAAATCACTGTATTTTCCTCTGGTGAATAGAGCATTTTGTCAGCCACATTCAGTTTATTGGATTTATTTGCCTCTTATAGGAGGCCTAAAGGCTTCCCAGGTGGCGCTAGTGGTAAAGAACTCGCCTGCCAATGCAGGAGACAAAAGACATGGGTTTGATTCTTGGGTTGGGAAGATCCCCTGGATGAAGGCATGGCAAACCACTCCAGTATTCTTGCCTGGAGAATCCCATGGACAGAGGAGCTTGGCAGTCTATGGTCCATAGGGTCGCAAAGAGTTGGACATGACTAAAGAGACTTAACCTACACACACACACACACACACACACACACACACACACAAACACACTCACAAGACCTATAGCATAAAGAAACTCTGAACTCAGGGAAGACTCACTGGGTTTCTTTGAACAAGAGTTACTATCTCTTTGTCCTCAAATTTTCTAGTCTGAAAGGTAAAAAGATTAAATATGAAATAAATCCTTACAGCCAGTTTTGGGAGAGGAAAAGCTAGGTCCTAAATTTTCAAAACTCTGAGTCTCACAAAGGAGTATTTCCGATATTCCAGGTTGTGTTGGGTGGTCAAGTTCTACTCTGGCCTTTCCTTCCTTCCTTCCTTTTCTTCTTTCTATCTTTTTCTTTGCTTCTTTTTTTCTATCATTCTCTGCCATATTCATTTTTTCTCTGTGTGTGTATTTTCTGCCACACTGTAACTTCTAGAAGACCAAGACGAACACTTATTCATTGTATCCCAAATGCCCAGGACATAACTTGGCATATAATAGACACTGAATAAATGTTTCTTGGGCTTCCCAGGTGGCACTAGTTTTAAAGAACCCACCTGTCACTGCAGGAGACTTAAGAGATGTGAGTTTGATCCCTGGGTGGGGAAGATCTCCTGGAGGAGGGCATGGCAACACACCCCAGTATTCTTGCCTGGAGAATCCCATGGAAGGAGGAGCCAGAAGGCTGTAATCCATGGGTTGCACACAATCGGACACAACTGAAGTGACTTAGTATGCACGCAAATGTTTACTTAAAAAAAGGATGGATAGATACGAGACATACTGTGCCAGTCAGCCTCACTTGTCCACAGAGGTATCTTATCCTGCTGTGAGCAAGATGTGTGATTACACTGACTATTGTGAGTGTGCAGATTAGGGAATTTAGGCTGTCGGGTCACATAAAAGCCACCAGAATTCACATCTCCTTAGATGTTCCCCTAACCTGCATCCACAGACAATCCTGGTCTAGCGGGTACAGCAGAGACCCACGAGCATACATTCAACCCACTATTCATGAGAAGGGTCCAGGCTGCTCAGATACGTTTTAAAAAGAAATCTTAATAACAGTTACTGAGCCCTTACTATGAGTCTGGCACCATCTAAGAGCCTTGACATTATCAAACCAGTGGGTCTTATTCAGAGTGACTTTGCTTCCAGGCACGATGGGCAAGGTCTGGACACAATTTTGATTGTCACTCTGGAGGGGTTTAATGCTCGTATGTAGTGGGAGAGGCCAGGGATCCTGCTAAACATCCCGTATTACGCCAGACAAACCCCCGCAACAAAGAGTCCATCCCCAAGTCAATAGTGCCAAGGGTGAGAAATTCTGATCTAAATGAATCCCATCGACAGCATCATTATTATTATTTTCCTGATTAGACTAAAGAGAAATCTGATAAATATGTTATTTGCCCAAGTACCACTGAACTTTTGGGTTGAAACCCTCTGCTCTTACTATTGAGCCTATAACTCTTGGCAGGTCTTACCTACAAGGAAGAACTAAACAGGAGACTTGACAGCGACAATCCCAAACCTACTTAGCATGCTGGGCCTTGAAGATCGCCCGCTGCTCCAACAGCAGATTTTTTACCTAGTTTCGTGTAAGGAACTGAAGATGTTACAGTGGCCAGACCTGGGAGTATCTCTAAATTGAATCCAGTTCCTCCTATTGAAACATAATAACTTTCAAACTAATCTAGTCTCTTCATTACCAGTGCTATAGCCAGTTGTCGAAATCTCTTTTGAGTTAGTAGTTAAAAGGCCCAGCCACACATCCGTAACGTTATTGTTGCTGGCTAAAATCCTTTGCAACAACACAAACATCACTCAGAATCAAATTATCAGATGTGCCGACAAGATGCTTCTCGATTTAATAGTGTGGTAAATGATGGCTGGGAGATGTTCTTTGAAGCTGTGGAGGCAAATGTGAAAGCTAATTCAATTCTCAAATGAATAAAAGTGAGAAACTGTTCTTATAAACCTGATATTACCAGAGATAGGGCCAGAGCCTGCTGCTGCCTTGTGTGGGGGAGGAGAGAAGTGTAGAATTTACTTTATTTCTGATAATAAAGAGTTGGGATCTGCGACCACACAGGTTTGACCTTGGTCCCCGGCAGAGGACTTGAGCAGGAGTGAGGGCTCATTTCCAACTCAGTTGAAAGGTGGGCATCGTCTGTCATCAGTTCCCCTGGGGGCCTCTTGAGAGAGGAAGGGGCCCCCTGAAGTGGCATCCAAAGCCTCAGAGAAATCACATTCCTGCTTATTAGACTTGGAGAGTATATAATAGGATTTCCTGAGAGCAAAGGGGATCTCAGATCACCTAGGCCACTGACTCTCCAATTACTCACCAGGGCCCCAGTTTTTCACATAGGCATCTCAGGGATAAGGAGAAGGAAGCTTTGGAAGACACTTGGGGCCTGGAATTTGCTTTAATTTATTATACATACAGCTGACCCTTGAGCAACATAGGCTTAAGGCACGCAGGTGCACTTAAATGTGGGTTTTTTTCCTGCAGGAAATAAATTCTAAAACACTATGTGATCTGTGTTTGGTTGAATCGGTGGACATGGAACCATGGATGTATGTGGACTAGAAAGCTGTATGCGGATTTTTGACTGTGTGGGGGTCAGCACCTCTATGGCCTGCTTTGTTTGAGGGTTGGGTGTATACATACTGGGCTTTGTTTCTAAGTCACTCAGTCGTGTCCAATTCTTTATGACCCCATGGACTGTAGCATGTCAGGCTTCTCTATCCTCTGTCATCTCCTGGAGTTTGGGCAAACTCATGTCCATTGAGTTGGTGATGCCATCTAACCATCTTATCCTCTGTCGTCCCCTTCTCCTCCTGCCTTCAATCTTTCCCAGCATCAGGGTCTTTCCCAATGAGTCAGCTCTTCACATCAGGTGGCCAAAGTACTGGAGTTTCAGCTTCAGCATCAGTCCTTCTAATGAATATTCAGGACTGATTTCCTTTACGATTGACTGCTTTGATCTCTTTGATGTACAAGGAACTCTCAAGAGTCTTCTCCAACACCACAGTTCAAAAGCATCAACTCTTTGGTGCTCAGCCTATTTTATGGTTCAACTCTCAAATCCATACATGACTACTGGAAAAACCATAGTTTTAACTATATGGACCTTTGTTGACAAATAATGTCACTGCTTTTTAATACACTGTCTAGGTTTGTCATAGCTTTCCTTCCAAGAGCAAATGTCTTTTAATTACATGGCAGCAATCACTGTCCCCAGTGATATTGGAGCCCCCCAAAATAAAATCTGTCACTGTTTCCATTGTTTCCCCATCTATTTGCCATGAAGTGATGGGACCAGATGTCATGATCTTTGCTTTTTGAATGTTGAGTTTTAAGCCAGCTTTTTCACTAGTCTCTTTAACCTTCAACAAGAGGCTCTTTAGTTCCTGTTCCCTTTCTGCCATAAGGGTGGTGTCATTTGCATATCTGAAGTTATTGATATTTCTCCCCTGCAATCTCGATTCCAGCTTATGCTTCATCTGAATTAGATCTAATAGAGTGTCTGAAGAACTATGGACAGAGGTTCATGACACTGTAGAGGAGGCAGTGATGAAGACCATCTCCAAGAAAAACAAATGCAAAAAGGCAAAATGGCTGTCTGAGGAAGTCTTACAGACAGCTGAGAAAATAAGAGAAGCTAAAGGTAAAGGACAAAAGGAAAGAAATACCCATCTGAATGCAGAGTTTCAAAGAAGAGCAAGGAGAGATAAGACAGCCTTCCTCAGTGATCAATGCAAAGAAATAGAGGAAGACAATAGAGTGGGAAAGACTGGAGATCTTGTCAAGAAAATCAGAGATACTAAGGGAACATTCCACGCAACAATGGGCACAATAAAGGATAGAAATGGTATGGACCTAAAAAGACAGAAGATATTAAGAAAAGGTTGCAAGAATACATGGAAGAACTATACAAAAAAGATCTTAATGACCCAGATAATGGCTCAGTCACTCAGTCGTGTCTGACTCTGTGTGATCCCGTGGACTGTAGCCCGCCAGGCTCCTCTGTCCATGGAATTTTTCTGGCAAGAGTACTAGAGTGGATTGTCATTTCCTACTCCAGGGGATCTTCCTGACCTAGGAATCCAACCCATGTCTCTTGGGTCTCCTTCATTGGCAAGCAGATTGTTTACCAGCTGGGAAGCCTATACACACACACACACACACACAATGCAATATTATTCAGCCACAAAAAAGAATGAAAAAAAATTCCATTTGCAGCAACATGGATAGACCTGAAGATTATCATCCCAAGTGAATTAAGTCAGATAGATAAAGACAAATATCATTTAATATCACTTATGGGCATGCATGCTAAGTCACTTCAGTCATGTCCAACTCTTTGTGACCCCGTGGACTATAGCCCACCAGGTTCCTCTGTTCATGGGACTCTCCAGGCAAGAATACTGAAGTGGGTTGCCATGCCTTCCTTTAGGGGATCTTCCCAACCCAGAGACTGAACCCACATCTCTTATGTCTTCAATGTTGGCATGAGGGTTCTTTACCACTAGTGCCACCTGGGAAACCCAATATCACTTATATGTGGAGTCTTAAAAAAATGATACAAAATAACTTATTTACAAAACAGAAATAGACTTACAGACCTAGAAAGCAAATTTATGGTTATGAAAGGCAAGTGGTGGGGGAAGAGATGAATTGCGAATTTGGGATTAACAGATACAAACTACTATACTAAAATAGTAAACAACAAGAAAACAAACAAGGGCCTCCTATGAAGTACAGAGAACTCTGCTCAATGTCTTATAATAACCTATAATGGAAAAGAATCTGGTAACGAATACACATACACACACACACACATATAACTGAATCTCTTTGCTGTACACTTGAAACTAACCCAGCATTTTAAATTAAATTCACTTCAGTTCAGTCGCTCAGTCGTGTCCAACTCTTTGCAACCCCATGAATCACAGCACACCAGGCCTCCCTGTCCGTCACCAACTCCCAGAGTTCACCCAAACTCATGTGCGTTGAGTCGGTGATGCCATGCAGCCATCTCATCCTCTGTTGTCCCCTTTTCCTCCTGCCCTCAATCCCTCCCAGCATCAGGGTCTTTTCCAATGAGTCAACTCTTCACATGAGGTGGCCAAAGTATTGGAGTTTTAAGGCAATGGCACCCCACTCCAGAACTCTTGCCTGGAAAATCCCATGGACAGAGGAGCCTGGTGGGCTGCAGTCCATGGGGTCGCTAAGAGTCGGACACGACTGAGCGACTTCCCTTTCACTTTTCACTTTCATGCATTGGAGAAGGAAATGGCAACCCACTCCAGTGTTCTTGCCTGGAGAATCCAAGGGGCGGGGGAGCCTGGTGGACTGCCGTCTATGGGGTCGCACAGAGTCGGAAACGACTGCAGCACCCTTTAGGTTTTATGTTATAACCAAATTTTAATAAAAGAAAAATAACAGAGTGGGGCTAGAAGTTCCAATCCTCTAATCTCACACACAGTATTTCTTGTGTGGCCAGATCCTCCCTTGAAACTAAGTTTCAAGGGAAACTAACTATCCTCCATGAATCACCTCTTTACATAAACTCAGGTGCACTCAAAAGGGGCTCCTTATGAATAAGAAGGTTCTCCTACCACTTAGGAAATTCCAAAGGTATTTGAAGCTCTGTGCCAGGAATCAGAGACAAAGACCAGATTTTTCTTCTTTATAATCATACCCCCAGGGCAGAGTTTGACACCATCACTCTTCCTTTCTCTCACCCCAGATTTCCTCCGGAGAACTGGCTGAATGTTTTCAGAGTGTAGTGATCAGTTGTTTTACAGAGGAGTAAAAGAGACTGAGAGACACTGACACCTCCATGGCTAAGCTGCTGTGAAACTTTGGTCTCTAAATCTGAATTCCCTGAGATTCTCTGGAGGGTTCCATGTTTGTGTCCTATGGTTACTCTAGCCAGTTATCACAAACTTAGTGACTTTAAAACATATTTATTAGCTTACAGATCTGAAGGCTGGAAGTCTGAAATGAGTCCTCAGGGCTATGTTCCTTCTGGAGGCTCCGTGAGAACCTGTTTCCTTGACCTTTTTGTCTTCCAAGGCTCTTTTGCATCTTTTTATTCATGATCTTCTTCCTCTGTCTTCAAGCCTGCAGTGTAGCATCTTCAAATCCTTTCTTTCTCTCTCCCTCTGTTTCCATCATGACATGACTTTCTGACTAACTCTGACTCTTCTGTACCTCTCTTTTAAAGACCCTATAATTGTATCAGGCTCACCAGAGCTTCCCTGGTGGCTCAGATGGTAAAGAAAATGCCTGCAATGCAGGAGACCTGGGTTCAACCCTGGGTTGGGAAGATCCCCTGGAGAACAGAATGGCAACTCACTCCAGTATTCTTGCCTGGAGAATCCCATGGACAGAGGAGCCTGGAGGGCTACAGTCCATGGGGTCTCGAAAGAGTCAGATGCAATTGTCTAACACTTTCACTTTTCACTTTCACCAGGATGATCTTCCATCTCAAGATCCTTTACTTCATCCCATTTGCCTTATAAGGTAAGATGCAGTTTCTGGGCAAGAGGACATAAATAACTTTAGGAGGACCCTGTTCAGTGGACCATGGTTCTATGGTTCTACCATCATGGGCTTGGATTTTTTTTGGCCTCAGCCCATTTTTTTTGCATCACAGATGAATGGTAACCACTGTTGCAAAGAAGGAGACCTTGTCTCCTTTCTCCAAGTTTGTTTCTCTGGTTGGCCCATTCCAAGTTTTGCTAAGGGGTGAGGATCTCTCACTTGAAAGGAGAGAATTTCTTTCAAGGCTAATGTGCTCTTCCTTTAACTCCCCCAGACTCTGTGTTGCTGGTCTGGGTTGCATTCCTGGATATCCCACATTGTAGCTGGGATAGGATGCTAAGAAATATTGTCCAGTCATCCTGAATCTGCTAGCTCAGCCCTCACTGGAGAGTCCTGCAAAACAGTTTTGGTATTTTTCTGACTAAATCAATTGGTGATTTATTTCCTACTTGGACAAAGTCTGGCCCAAATGGTTAACTGCCCAAGCAGCATTTACAAACCCATTTTTTCCCTCTCTTGTCATCCATTGATTTGCTGTGTGAACTTCAGGAATTTGCTTCCTTCTCCCATTTTTCTAGGAGAAAGCTGTAGTGAGAGCTCATGAGAAATGCTTTTACTCCCACGGTTCTGCAGAGGTCCGTGGTTTTCGACCCCCAGGGGGGTTTGCACGCCCTCCCTGCCCAGGGGATATTCAGCATTGTTTGGATGCATTTTGGTTGTGATGACTTGGGGCGGGGGTACTCTTGGCATCTTGTGGGTAGAGGCCAATCTAACAGTGGCAGAACAGACCCTACAACAGAAGAATTATCTGGTCCAAAATGCCAGCAATGCTGCAGGAGGAAAAAGACATATCCTGATAATTTCAGTTTCTTTGTGTGGATTTACTTGTCCTCTCCATGGGAGGGAGTGAGTAACCCTGTTTGTCAGATTATGGGACAATTATTGAGGCAGCATTAATAAGCAGGCAGGATCTTTGGGCTCCAGAAGCTTCAAAACCAAGAGCCAGGCTGTCTACTTCCTCTGGTCTCATCTGCCCCCAGACGCAGTAAGTCTTTTGTCTCCAGTCCCGTTGCTGACCCCTGCAGTGAAAACAAGAAGCAGGGCATTGCTGCGGAAGACGGCGGATGAGGGAGGAGCCTGCCTTTCACTGGTGTCTGTGAGTGTGGACTCCAAGTCTGTTTGGTAAGTTTTGCTTCCATACACAGAAGTCACGTCCCTTTCAGGGTTTAGATTTGGGGAGGGGGGGTCCATGAGCCCCTGTCTAAGCCACTTTCTATAATACAGTTTTATTGAATGATGAGGATTGGGTGATGATGGGAGTGGGAGAGTGCAAACCATCAATAAAGCTCATGGAAACTATACTGTGTATAAAGCTCATGGTCCCAACTCTTCATGTCAGTTTTCATTAACCTGGAGCAGAGGGAGGAAGGCATTTGAATCCCTTGCATTTGGGTGTCTTGGTGACTTTGAGGTGAGGCATAAAGAAGGATAAGTACTCAGGGTTATTTATTTGTTTTTATTCCCCAGGCCCTGGGAAAGGCAAGGCTTTGAGCAGAGCCAGTTAAAGCTCTCCTCCAAACAAGGTTTTTCTCAAGCAAGGCTGTAATCCTCATGGGCTAGCGAAAACCAGCAGATTCCAGCCAGGCAGCCTTCCTTGGTCTTTGTCTCGACTTGAACTGTGACTGCTATCCGGGGAAGTCAAGTCCTTCCTCAGCTAGCAGGAAAATAAATGGTCAAGAGGAATTTTTACATTAGATTGGAGCAGAAAATCCTTCCTTCTACTGATGACAGAAAGAAAAAAAAGGGAGAAAAAAAAGATGGGCCACTGCTATTTAGGAGATAAGTTATGTTGTCATATAAGCTATACAGTTATAGAGGATTCTAATTCTTCCTTTAAATGCAAAGGAAAACAATAATTTTGAAATGGCTTCATTGATCAGAAAATAACTACCGGCTGCAAACATTTATTCCCACTACAAAAGGCACAAGCCTCTTTTATCTTAACAAGAATATTATCTTGTTACAGTTAATAGTTATTGAACTGCCGGCTATGTCCCAGGCACTGTTTGAGGGTGCTGGGAAAATATCTAGTTGAATTTTCACTCTAATCCTTAGCCATAGGTGCTCTTATTACCTTGATTTTATAGATAAGGGAACTGAGGATCAGAGAGGTGAAGCAACTTGTCCAGGGTCACATAGATGGAAACGTGTCAGAGAAGAACTTTTGAACTTATACTGGGCTGACAGAATGATCCTCTTAATCATTGTCTTATAGAATTTTTATCCAGATTGCTGTTGTTTTTCAGTCACTAAGTCATATGTGACTCTATGGCCCCATTGACTGCAGCATGCCAGGCTCCCCTGTCCCTTATCATCTCCCAGAGTTGGCCCAAGTTCATGTCCATGTCGGTGATGCCATCCAACCATCTCAGCCTCTGTGATCCCCCTTCTCCTCCTAACTTCAATCTTTCCCAGCATCACGGTCTTTTCCAGTGAGTCAGCTCTTCATAGCAGGTGGCCAAAATATTGGAGCTTCAGCTTCAGTATCAGTCCTTCCAATGAGTATTCAGGGTTGATTTACTTTAAGATTGACTGGTTTGATCTCCTTGCTGTCCAAGGGACTCTTACAGGTCTTCTTCAACACCACAGTTCAGAAGCATCAATTCTTGGGTGCTCTGCCTGCTTTACAGTCCAGCTCTCACATCTGTACATGACTAATGGAAAGATCATAGCCTTGATTATACAGACCTTTGTCGGCAAAGTGATTGATGTCTTTGCTTTTTAATGCACTGTCTAGGTTTGTCATAGCTTTCCTGACAAGAAGCAATTGTTTTCTAATTTCACGGCTGCAGTCACCAGTTATCCAGGTTGGTCTTCCATATTTTCACATTCAGACTCTGTCTTGAGAGTGACTAGAACCTCACTCTGAGATTTTGTTTTCTTGTAATGTCTTTGATAAAGTTTTGGTGTCAGGGTAATATTGGACTCATACAATGAATTAAGAAGTGTTCTTAAACTTTTCAGAAGACTTTGTATAGAGTTGATATTATTTCCTTCTAAAATGTGTAGGAAAGTTCACCAGTGAGGACATCTGAGTCTAGAGTTTTCTTTGTGGAAAATTTTTTAAATTAATTGATTAGTTTTATTTTTGGTTGTGCTAGGTCTCTGTTGCTGCGCATGGGATTTCTCTAGTTGTGGTGAGCAGGCTTCCCGTTGTGGTGGCTTCTCTTGTTGTGAAGCACAGGTTCTAGGGAGCTGGGGCTTCAGTCGCAGCATGAGGGCTCTAGAGAGTGGGCTCAGTAGTTGTGGCCCACAGCTGGCTTAGTTGCTCCACAGCATGTGGAATCTTCCTGGGCCAGGGATCGAACTCATGTCCCCTGCCTTGGCAGGCAGACTCCTATCTACTGTACAACCAGGGAAGTCCTGTGAAAAAGTTTTAAGCTATGATTTCATTTCAATAGATATCACTATTTACGTTATCAACATCATCTTGAATGAGCTTTTCTAGTCTGCATCTTTCAGGAAATTTGTCTGTTTCAACCAACTTGTTGACCATATGGACATAAAACTGTTCATAATATTCACCTTCTTATAGAATCTGTAATGAGATCACTTTTCTCATTCCTGATAGTGGTATTTGTGTCTTCTTTCTTTTTCTTGATCAATCTGGCTAGATGTTTATCAAATATTTGATGGCCTCAAAGAATCAGGTTTTGTTGTATTGGTTTTCTCCACCCCCCTTTTGTTTTCTGTTTTCTATTTAATTTGTCTCTGCTCGCATATTATTACATCCTTTCTTCTGCTTACTTTGTGTCTAACTTGCTCTTCATTTTTATTTTAAGGTAGAAACTGATCTCATTGATTAAGACTGTCATAGCTTTCTAATGAAGGCATTTAAATACTTCAAATTTCTCCCTAACTACTGCCTTAACAATATTCAATATCTTACCATATGTTGTTTTCATTTTCATTCAGTTCCAATACTTTCTAATTCCTTGTTTTCGTTTCTTCTTTGACCCATGGATTATCTAGATGTATGCTACTAAATTTCCAAGTGCTTGGAGTTTTCCAGAAATCTTTCTGTTATTCTGTTAATATCTAATTTAATTCCAAGAGAGTCAGAAAACATATTTTGAATAACTTGAATCCTTTTAACCATATTGGGACTTGTGTTTTGGTTCAGGGTATAGTCTATATTGCTAAAGGTTCTGTGTGGACATTGAAAACAATGAAAAGAACACGAGCTCTGCTACTATTGAATGTTCTGGAAATGTTAATTCAGTAATGCTAGGTCCGTGCTGTTCAAATCTTCTATTTCCTTGCTGATTTTCCCTTTACTTGCTCTATCAATTATTGAGAAAGGGTTTTATTTTTTGAGCTATAATTGTGAAATTCTTTATTTCTCTTTGCATTTTCCTATTTTTGCTTTGAGTCTTTTCAAGGTCTGTTTATTGGATGCATAAACACGTATGTCCTCTGGAGTAATTGACCCCCTTGTCACTACAAAGTAAACTTCTGTATTCTTTGCTCTATTTTTATCTGATAATAATAAAATTGCTCTGGGTTTTTATAAAGATAGCGTTAGCATGTTATATCTTTGTCTATATTTTTGCTTTTAACCTATTTATGTATCTACATTTAAAGAACATTTCTTGTATTTGCAGCATATAATTAGGTCTTTTTTAAAAAATCCAAACTCATCTTCTTGCCTTTTAATAAGGATTCTTAAGCCACTTAAATTTAATATAATTATTAATATAGTTAAGTTCATGTCTAGCATCTTGCCATTTTTTATTAGATCCATTTGTATCTATTTCCTTTCTGCTTCTTCCCTTTGTTGGGTTAATTGAGTGTTCTTTACGATTTCATTTTTTAAACCACAGCTTTATTGAGATGTAATTCACATACCATAAAACTCAGTCTTTTAAAGTGTGCAACTGAGTAGGTCTTAGTAAATTTAGAATTGTTCAACCATCAGGACTGTCTAATTCCAGAACATTGTCATCATCCCCAGAAGAAAGCCAAAACCCATGATGTAGTCACTCCACACTGCTTACTATCCCCAGCCTGAGGCAACCCCTACTCTACTTTCTGTCTCTATGGATTTGTTTGTTCTGAACATTTCACATAAATGAAATCACAAAATATGCATTCTTTTGTGATGGGTTCTTTCACTTTGCATAATGTTTTCAAGGTTCACTCATGGGATAGGATATGTCTATACTTCAGTCCTTTCTATAACAGAATAATATTACACTGTATAGATATGCCACATTTTACTTCTGCTTTCATAAATTAATAGATACTCTAATTTAAATTTTTGCTAATGTGAATAGTGCTGCTATCATTGTTTATATACGTATTTTTACATGACTGTGTGTTTTCAAATCTCTTGGAGATATACCTAAGAGTAGAAGGGCTGTCATATAGTAAATATGTTTAACATTTTGTGAAATTAGCAAACTGTCTTCCAAAGTGGCTGGATCATTCTACACTCTCACCAACAATATGTTAAGGTTCATTACTCCAGATCCTCACCTACTCATTATTGTCTGTCTCTTTGATTATAACCATTGATGTAGGTATGAAGAGGTATCTCATTATGGTTTTGATTTGCATTCCCTAATGATTAATGCCATTTAGCATCTACCCATCCATACCTAGTGGCTGTTTGCTTATCTTTGCTGGAGAAGTGTCTGTTGAAATCCTTTCCTCATTTTTAATTTTTGTTGTTGTTGTTGTTGTTGAGTTGTAAGACTTCTTTATGTATTTTGGACACAAGGTCCCTATATGACATAAGATTTGCAAATATTTCTTAATCCGAGTACTGCCTTTTAACCTTTTTTCATGCTGTCTTACAAAGCATAAAGTTTTTTTATTTCAATGAAGTTTGATTTCTCTAATTATTTTTGGGTCACTTTTGTTTAATGTCATATCTAAAAGGCTTTGCCAACATAAGATTACAAAGATATACCCCTATTTCTTCTAGTGGTTTTATACTTACAACTCTTACATGTAATTTGAAATGTTGTGAGTTAATTTTTGGTGTGAGGTAGGGACAGAGCTTCATTCTTTTACTTGTGAATATCCAGGTATTCAGTATCATCTGATGAAAAGACTGTTCTTTCCCACATTGAATTGTCTTGGTACCTTTGTCAAAAATCAATGGACCACAAATGTGAGGGCTTTTTTTTGGACTCTCAATTCTATTTTCTTGATCTATATGTCTAACCTTATGTAATACCACACTGTCTTGATTCTGTAGCTTTGAAGTATGTTTTGAAATCAAGAACAGTAAATCCAACTTACTTCTTCTTTTCAAAATTGTTTTGGCTATTCTAGGATACACAGATTTTCATATTAGCTTGAAAGTTCCTGAAAAAAGTCCAGCTTTGATAGTGATAAGTAATGAATTAACACTGTAGATCATTTTAGAGAGTGGTAGGTATAATAATGACCCTCCAAGAGGTCAGCCATGTTCTAATCTTAACCTGTGAATATGTTACCTTACACAGCAAAAGGGACATTGTAGATATGATTAAGTTAAGGATCTTAAGATGAGTGATATTGGATTATCCTGGTGGGTCCAATGTCCTTGGGCAGGAAGGAGGGTTAGAATCAGACAAGATGTATTGTTGGAGCAATGGAGTCACAAGCCAAGGTCTGTGGGAAACCACCAGAAGTTGCCTAAAAAGTCTTAAATTGGGCTGGAAATGGAGGATATGGAGGTGAGCAAAAATAAACAAACAACAAAACAATCTGCATCCTAGTGGAGTTTAATCAAATAAACTTATCGATTTACAAAGTGCTTGCAGGGGGAGATAAGAGTTTATAACAACTGTCTTGGATTTAATATGTTGGGAGAAGGCGGTTGGCATCAGAATTAGTTGCCCAGAGGAAATATGAAAGAAAGAGGAGGGGCTAACTGATGAAGCAGGTGAGGGGAGCACTCCAGGCAGAAGAAACTAAACAGGCAAAGAGGCCAGGAGGCAAAAAGCAGACTTCAGCTCTGCCTCCAGGCTTTCATCTCAGAGCGTGTTGTAGCAAGAGCTGCTCCTTGGCTTCGTTTTGCCTCATCACCTTGGAGGCCCCAGCAATGCTGGACTGAGCTAGGAGCTGGCTTGCTTGCTTTTGGAAGACAAATGTCTCTTTCCCTACTCTCTTGTGACACCCCCTACCCTAAATCACTTTCTGCTGCTCACAGGGTCCCACAAGCACCTGGCTTCCAACACGCCGTGTAAACTGATGGAGGGTCCTGCATGTTATTTCTTCTCTAATTAGCTAGTGCACCTGTGCTCCCGGAGACTTCTCCTGAGCCCATAAGGCCACCAGAGGTCGCATTAACAAGCTCGCTATAATAAGTCTTTGCCATGAAAAAGCTCAGGGTAATTAATTCTAACACTGGGAAGGGCTCAAGACTAATTCCACTAAACTGTATTGTGAAATTAGGGCACACACACTCACACACAAATCATACTGTCACTTAGCAACTTCTTCTGATGCTTTTCGTTACACGGCTTCCTTTTCTTCCCATAATTAGCCCATCCCTTAGGTGCAGTAGTATTCATGGCTCTTCTTGTTTTACAGATTCTAAGAAACTAAGGCCCAGAGAGGTCTCTAAAGTCACACAGCTTCAGTGCTGGATTTGGGATTTCGTCTCAGTGCTAAGTTATTACCAAACTCATGTTCTTTCTAATATCCTCCATGAGCTATGGTTTTGGTACTTTGAACTATGTTTTACATTCAGAACTTAACTAACCCTTCCTATTACCAGAGAATTGATGCAGCAGGCTCTTGCAGTTGTGTGTGTGTGTGTGTGTGTATATATATATATATATATATATATTTAATTGGATGATCTCTGTTTAAATAAAATGTTTTGGCCTGGAGCATGTCCTGGCACTGCTGAATGTCTGATCCAGGGATAGACCCTTCGAGTCTCTGTCCAAAGCCTTCTGCCTCTCAGAAGACCTAACTAGGAAAAAAGGGTAACAGAAAGTAACTTGCTGATCCTAATTGCTTTGCCCACTCTACATGTCTCAGATCAAATACCATTTTGTCCTCTTTTTCCCCTTTAGGGGGGAATTAATTAAGCTCTAATTACACCGACAGAAAAAAATAGAAGCTACAATAAAATTATTATTTTTTTTTTAAAAAAGCTATTAATAAGGTCTGTGCACAGAGCTTGTTATAACCCAGGGAATGAGCCTCATTTGAATTTTATGGCCTTTCCATTTACATTTTTTTATTAAACCTTTTCTTACAATCCTTAATATGTCTTCCATGGTATAATCATCCTTGGGAATTTTCAGGTGTTAAATTAGATACTCGGGGGCTCTCTGACTCCTCCTGCCTTTGGTCAGAGCATGCTGTATTCCATGAGGCAGATTAATAATAATTTTTAAAAAACTGATTTAAGAGTTCACATCAATTTTTCCATCTGGAAGGAAGTCTGACTTACAGAGCCCCTCTGGTCCAGGCAAATTAAATGGGAGTGAACGTTTTCCTTGTCAGAGAGAAACTTTAGAAGTGGATTGTAATCAGGACATGCCACTTTAAGGGAGAAACACAATCCTTTCTCCCCATCAAAGGGAAGCCAGCCATGCAGACAGGGCTGGGCTGCTGTGAAGGTGGGAAGGACCTTCCCACCAGCAGGGATGGGAGAGGACCCCTTGCCCTGCCATGCTTCACAGCACTTTCCTGAATGTCAGAGCTTGAGACATAAACCATCCCAGAAGGAGATGTGACCCACCAACTGACCCAACGAAGGGTAGAACTGTGACTCAACCCTAGACCTGGACCCGTCCTGTGGTTTCCCTGTCACATGTGGCTGGGTCACTGAGATAAGGTCTTTAGAATTCAGACTGTCAATCCCAAGTCTCCGTCTGCTGAATCAGAGCATCTAGGAATGGGGTCTTGGAATCAGTATTTTTTCAAATGCCTCCAGGCAGATTCTGATACTAGTCAGACATGGGAGTCATCTGATTAAAATGTCAAGTGTTAATCACTCAGTTGTGTACAACTGTTTGTGACCCCATGGACTGTAGCCCACCAAGGTCCTCTGTCCATGGAATTCTCCAAGCAAGATACTGGAGTGGGTAGCCATTTCCTTCTCCAGGGGGGTCTTCCGGACCCAGGGACTGAACTCAGGTCTCCCACATTGCATGCAGATTCTTTACTGTCTGAGCCACCAGGGAAGCCCTCTAAAATGCCAAGAGTAGATGAAAAACACAAGCTTTCAGGGAAGAGAAACACATTACATGTCTCAAATAGCAGAGAAGAATGAAACATACTCCCAGGAGGTTGGAACTTTGAGCCTAGACATTCCCACAGGGGAATTTCTTTGAAACTTTCTCATTTATCCTAAAAATGATATAATTTTGGATTCTACTTTAATAATAAGAATTATATACATATATTCATATCCAAGATATTATCTGGCTCCAAAATATGCTACCTTTCCTAGAATAGCCCATGCTCTAGCCAATGCACGTACACAGACTTTTCTCAGATTTCTAAAAATCCCTGGTGGGATAAGGGTGGGTGCTTATAGCCTCAGGTTCATCTCCAGACTCTAAATTCCTTCTTCCACTAAATTCACTTCTGGACCCTCTCACCATTCTGTTGTCACCATCTCTACTTTTTGATGCATGGAAAGTGACCCATATTTGATTTCCACTAAAATTAATTCTCAGAAGATATTGGTATGTACAGTACATTCTAATAATGATTATTTAGGAAAGAACAGGGGCAAAATAGAAGGGAGGAGGAATAGTGATGTGCAGGAGCAGGCTCATTTAGGCTCACAAGAGCCAGCTATTAAATTTTCAGGATTTTTGCAATCTGGTTGGTAAACAAAGTTATTATTAAAAATTAAATTCTCCCAAATCATCCCCCCCTCCCTCTCCCAAAGAGTCCTAAAGACTGTTCTATACATCTGTGTCTCTTTTGCTGTCTCGCATACAGGGTTGTTGTTACCATCTTTCTAAATTCCATATATATGTGTTAGTATACTGTATTGGTGTTTTTCTTTCTGGCTTACTTCACTCTGTATAATAAGCTCCAGTTTCATCCACCTCATTGGAGAATGGCATTAAAACATGTATAATATCATATAAGAAAAGAATCGCCAGTCCAGGTTCAATGCAGGATACAGGAAGCTTGGGGCTGGTGCACTGGGATGACCCAGAGGGATGCTATGGGGAGGGATATGGGAGAAGGGGTCAGGATGGGGAACATGTGTACACCCATGGCAGATGCATGTTGATGTATGGCAAAACCAATACAATATTGTAAAGTAAAAAAAAATTAAATTATATAAACCTATAATTAAATAGAAGAATTGATGCTTTTGAACTGTGGTGTTGGAGAAGACTCTTGAGAGTCCCTTGGACTGCAGGGAGATCCAACCAGTCCATTCTGAAGGAGATCAGCCCTGGGATTTCTTTGGAAGGAATGATGCTAAAGCTGAAACTCCAGTACTTTGGCCACCTCATGCAAAGAGTTGACTCATTGGAAAAGACTGATGCTGGGAGGGATTGGGGGCAGGAGGAGAAGGGGACGACAGAGGATGAGATGGCTGGATGGCATCACCGACTCGATGGACGTGAGTCTGAGTGAACTCCAGGAGTTGGTGATGGACAGGGAGGCCTGGCATGCTGCGATTCATGGGGTCGCAAGCAGTCAGACACGACTGAGTGACTGAACTGAACTGATAATTAAATAAACTATCCCAACCACAGTACTTATCATTCATTTCACTACATCTCATTATTATCTATACCACTGAAGTTGTCTACTACACTTGGGTGGCAGAAATATTATAAAATGAGTGGCTATCACATCTCTTCACAATTCTATGTTTAGTGGCTACATTGGTAGAAAGAAATCAGCCATGGTAGAGTCTTTATATCACATAAATTGATAAATTCAATAAATCAAATCTTGTTCTTTATCTAGACTTAAAAATTAATGAAGATGATATTAATAAGGTCAATTAAACTTAAAATGTGTTGTATGTGTGACTCACATAAAAGGCTGAAGAAATTTTTTGTCAATATTTGAAAACTATTACCTGTGTCAACGAAGTAGTCACTCATGTCATTGACAAATGAATGAAGTTCCGACAGGGCTGTTACCCTTGTTTCACTTCCATCCTATTCATCAACATAAATGAAAATATCAACCAACATTCATGTCAGAACTACACTTGTAATCAAATATTTATTTTTAGCCTCATTTTGTCAAATCATGGTTGAATTGCAACCATTGATCAGATAGAGATACGAGAATTCTACAAAATCTGTGAATACATTTTGTGAGAATCAAGTGGTTAGATGGGAAAGAATAGCCTATATTTTGTTCTTATTTGTAAATTGTGCGCTACACATCCTTAATATCAGTGAAGATATAAATAAGCTTACGTGTTTCCCCAGAGAGCTAGTTGTTAAACATTTAGCAGCCCACCATAATAATATAAACACATTGAATAGTGAGTGTGTGTGTTTGTGTATATATATACTCTCTCACCTCAAAAATAGTTAATTTTTCTTCTCCCTCCCTCTCTATCCAGTGCAAAAATTAATTGCTTTCTTTATCTTCTGCAGAGCTATTTAATCATATCTTTTATTTGGGGTTTCCAGATGGCTCAGATGGTTAAGATGGTATTTCCTGCTTGCAATGCAAGACATGAGGATTCGATCCCTGGGTTGTGAAGACCTCCTGGAGAATGGAATGGCAACGCACTCCAGTATTCTTGCCTGGAGAATCCCATGGACAGAGGAGCCTGGCGGACTACAATCCATGGGGTCGCAAAGAGTCCCACATGACTGAGCAACTAATACTTTACTTTATTAGATATTCAGTGTTTGTGGGTTATCACCCAAACACCCATGTCCCTTTCCCCATCAACAGCCTATCACATTTTCAATGTAGAATGCACCCCGCCTCCAGTCTCAGTTTTATGTGAGCAGAATCCCTTCCCCAGCTACAGGGATTAGCTCTGAGAGACTTAGCCAATCAGCATGTCCCAGCTTCCTGGCTACAGTGATTGGTTCAGAGTTGAACATGACCCAGTGCAGGCGAATGACAGAAAAGGAAAGCCAGGTCTTAAGGAGGTGATATTAGAAGAGGTAAATTCCTTTTCTCTGGACAATGTATTTTGAGATAGGAACTACTTCAGCCTCTTTATTATCCCAAGGAGAGAACTCAGAACTGGAGTATGAGAAACTACCAGAACTTGAGGATGAAGCCAGACACCATGGAAAGTAAAGTGTGTGTGTGTGTGTGTGTGCGCGCGTGCGCGCATGCGAATGCAAACTTAGTCCCTCAGTCATGTCAGACTTTGTGCAACCCTATGGGCTGTAGCAGCTCCTCTATCTATGAAACTTTCCATGCAAGAATACTGGAGTGGGTTGCCATTTCCTCCTCCAGGGGAATCTTCCCAATCCAGGGATGGACCTGAGCCTCTTGTGTCTCTTGCATTGACAGGCAGATTCTTTTCCACTGTGCCACCTGGGAAGCCCCCACACTACACTTGATCTTAGCCAAAAGGCAAGAAAGCAAAGAAGATACACAAAATCTGGGTGCTTGGTAAAATTATTTGAAGATAAAGCCTTATCCAAAACCAAATTTTCCTGACTGTTAGGTATAAGAAGTAATAAATTCCCTCTGTTTTTAATGCCAATTTGAGTTCATTTTTATGTCACTTGAAACCAAAAATATCCTTCATTTTTACATTTGTTTTGACTCTTTACTTCAGGGTCCTCACTTTCTACCCCAGGAATTTCTTCTCTAAGAGAAATTCTATTCAAGCTAATAAGATTAAAAAAAAAAAAATAACTTCAGTACACAAAAGTAGTGTTTTTAATAACATTGTCAAGCAAAATTCACATTTGAGAAAGTTGCACCATATTTATTCCATGGCTTCTGAGTGCTTGTTAGCAGAATTGTATACTAAGGGACATGCACACTTCAATTTGAGAAGCCTGGTGCTAAAGCATTAAGACACCACTTACATCTCAGAGAGTCAACTCTTGGTTAACTGTTCATGTGTATCATGTCAGTCACAGAGTAGGATGTTGAGAGTTGGATGTAAAATGCAGTCATTTGAGGAAGATGAAGGGTAATGATTATGATAATAAGAGCAAAAGATATGATAATAAGATCTTGTGATAATAAGAGCACATAGCTCTTCGTTTGTGCCAGGTTCTGAGTTAAGTTCTTTCCAGGAATGAATCCTCACTGCCATCCTAGGAGGCAGGCATTTCCCTCCTCAGTTTGTAGGTAAAGACATAAAAATGGTCGCCCAAGTTCACACACTTTGGCTCCTGGGCCTGTACTCTAACCAGTAGGTTGCACTGTTTCTCCACTGTGCACTTGGAAGAAAATGAAAACGTGTGTAGACCCAACTCACAGGAACAGGTGAGCCCAGTAGGGATCTGCCTTTGAGGTTCTGAGTGTCGTTGTGAAGTCCCAGCACTCACAAATGATGCATAACCAAAGCCAGCACTGAGACCAATGTAATTCATGCCAGAAGGGAGTGGAAGGCAAATCAGAGAGGCAGCCAAGAGCACAATTTCCGTGGAGCAGATAAGGCCATCAACAGTCAAGGAACAAAGGTGGGGAAGATGAAGAACATGTCAGCAAGGAGAGCAAGCAGGTTGAAGACACTGATTCAGAATGGAGACCATAAACAATGAAATGGCAGCAAAGGATGATTTTTCTGTATCAAAGCAGAAAGTGAAGAGGCAGTAAGGAGCCTCTTAATGAGGGTGAAAGAAAAGAGTGAAAGAGATGGCTTGAAACTCAACATTCCAAAAGTTAAGATCATGGCATCTGGTTCCATTATTTCATGGCAAACAGAAGGGGAAAAAGTGGAAGCAGTAACAGGTTTTATTTTGGGGGGCTCCAAAATCACTGTGAATGGTGACCACAGCCATGAGATTAAAAGACACTTGCTCCTTGGAAGGAAAACTATGACAAACCTAGACAATGTATTAAAAACAGAGACATCACTTTGCTGACAAAGGTTCTTAGAGTCAAAGCTATAGATTCCCTGATAGCTCAGATGGTAAAGAATCGGCCTGCAATGCAAGAGACCCGGGTTTGATCCCTGGAGAGGGGAATGACAATCCACTTCAGTATTCTCACCTAGAGAATTCCTTGGACAGGCCATGGGGTCGCAAAATGTCAGACACAGCTGAGTGACTTTCACACATGGTTTTTCCAATAGTCATGTACAGATGTGACAGGTGGACCATAAAGAAGGTTGAGTGCTTAAGAATGAGGATTAGAATCGTGGTGCTGGAAAAGACTCTTGAGAGTCCCTTGGACTGCAAGGAGATCCAGCCAGTCAATCCAAAAGGAAATCAACCCTGAATATTCACTGGAAGGACTGATGCTGAAACTGAAGCTCCAAAACTTTGGCCACCTGATGTGAAGAGCTGACTCACTGGAAAAGACCCTGATGCTGGGAAAGACTGAAGGCATGAGGAGAAGGAGGCAGCAGAGGACCAGATGGTTGAATAGCATCACCAACTCAGTGGACATGAATTTGAGCAAACTCTGGGAGGTAGCAGAGGATAGGGGAACCTGGTGTGCTGCAGTCCATGGGATTGCAAAGAGTCAGACACGACTCAGAAACTGAACAACAACAACAGAAAAGTTGAAGATGTTTGAACTTCAGTTCAACTTCAGTTGAACTGAACAGCAGAAGTCCAAAGTTGAAGGCCATGCACTTAATATATAGTTAATGTCAAAATAACAATGCGTCCCAAGCAATGCTAAAACTCAGTTGCATACAGTAACAAGTATTTATTTCTGATGCAGAGATTTGTGGGCCAGCTAGCTATACCCGTTACAAAGTAGTAAAGGTGTAATGTTAGTGGTGATTGATAGGTGAACTAGGCCAGGGGTCCCCAACCTCTGGTATACAATTCCTGATGATCTAAGGAGCTGATATAATAGTAATAGAAATAAAGTGCTCAATTAAACATAATGTGCTTGAATCATCCCGAAACCCCTTTCTGAATCATCTCCCTACCCCTTTCTGTGGAAAAACTGTCTTCCACAAAACCAGTCCCTGATGCATAAAAGGCTGGGGACCACTGCTCTAGGTTACACTCTGCTCCAAGCTGGAAGCTGGGTTCAGGTCAGTTCCACACATCTCTCATTCTCTTTGGACCAGCAGATGAGCCAGGGCAGGTGTATGTCATAACAATGACAAAAGCACAAGACAGCAAGTGTAATCAATCACAAAAGCACATTTCAAGTCTCTGCTGGCCCTTTTTATCACCCCACTGGCCAAGGCAAGTCACACAACCAAGCCTGAATACAGATGGTAGGGCAACACTGTCCACCAGGAAATCGTGGCAAGGAGGTGGGTGTCTAAATACTGTTCCGAAGGAGGACATAATTAAGACCAATAATTAAATCTACTACAAGCCCCAAAGATAAAACTTGCCTTATAGTGATGTAAGGATCTGCCCCCCATGAGAGAAACAAGTTGTGATACAGTGTCCTGGTTACTAGATAAGGACAATGGGGAGGGGCCCATAGAGTGGCCATGTGTATGAGAGACTAGAGGAGGGGCTGGGGGGCAGAGGTTGCTTTTCTCAGACCCTGATGAACATAGGCAGATGAGCCATGGCTAGTTGGAAGGTTTCCCAGTGTAAAGACCCACTCCTTATCGATCAAAACTGTGCTCAGGACACTTAAAAAATTACTAGTTTAAGGTGTAACATTAGTGGTGATTGATAGATGGCTTTTGTTTCTGAGGATTTGCCGGTCACCCTACTATGGACCAAGCACAGCAAGCACAACAGATGGTTAAGTCTGTGCTCAGAGGGTTTCTCTCTGTCACGCTGGCTGCATTAGGTCTGTTTCTTAGAGGAAGCATGCAGTGATACTGAGTGGCTGCATTTCCTTGCCAGTTTCACCTCTTCTTTGTTGAACAAGTCTCTTTCAGTCTTTTCATCCCACCAGAGAATGCAGCTATGGTCAGTGGCAGGTTCCCCATTAGAAACCTTCTCCCAGTGAATCTGCATTTGTTAAATGGGCTTTATGATGATTTTTTTTCGTCTCTTTGAATCTGAGACCACAGCCAGTATTCCTTGGGGATCAGGACACCTTAGCTAGCTTTTTCTGGAACTCAAGAGTCAGAAAGGGTAAGGTGTCTACGTTTACAT
The DNA here is from genome assembly GCF_019923935.1 of Bubalus bubalis. Classification (NCBI taxonomy): domain Eukaryota; kingdom Metazoa; phylum Chordata; class Mammalia; order Artiodactyla; family Bovidae; genus Bubalus; species Bubalus bubalis. The sequence goes on from NC_059180.1 coordinate 26,940,069, forward strand.
AAACATCAATCTCTGGTGTTTATTTTGCACTGGCAACCACAAAAAGCCCCATAGGAAACAATTTTAGAGCAGTGGTGCCCACATCTAAAGTTCATGTTAAAGCCTCTGTGGGACCCGTGAAGCCCATAGAGGCCTGGGCTTCCCTAGTGGCTCAGATGATAAAGTATCTGCCTGTAAGGGCTTTGATCCCTGGGTCGGGAAGATCCTCTGGAGAAGGAAATGGCAACCCATTCCAGTATTCTCGTCTAGAGAATTCCATGGACAGAGGAGCCTGGTGGGTTTGGTGGCCTACAGTCCATGGGATCACAAGGAGTCAGACACAACTGAGCAACTAACACTTTCACTTTCACACTTCCCAGACCACGTAAGTCACCATCTCAGGGTAGGGAGAGTGCCTGGACATTGTGTGTGTGGGGGGGTGGTTATCCATTTTTAAGTTCTCCAGATGTTTCTAATGTGTAGCCAGGTGTGAAAGATCACTCAAGTCTCCAGTTTAATCAGCATACTGGTGTGTTGGTCTGGTAATTCCTATTATAAAATTCACTGTGAAAATATATTCATATTCATTCTGTGTTCAGTCTTGGGGGAAAAAAAGCTAAGTTTTTTGAAGAAGGTCATTTTCTTTGTTCTGAAAGTTCTGCTCCAGTCTTCAGCCAAAAGCAAGGTGGAGGAATGTCTTTTTAACCATAATGTTAATAATCAGGAATCACGGTGTTCGCAAGTGGGTTTTATAAAGTGTTGGGGTGTTTTGGCCAACCATGCTCAAACAGAATGTTGTTTTTCTTTCTCCTTAGAAATTTATCTTCACCTGTTGATTTACATGGGCTTCCCAGGTGGCACTAGTGGTAAAGAACCCGCCTACCAATATAGGAGATGCAAGAGACGTGGGTTAGATCCCTGGGTTGGGAAGATCTCCTGGAGGGGGTCACAGTAACCTACTCCAGTATTCTTACCTGGAGAATCCCATGGACAGAGGAGCCTGGCGGGCTACAGCCCGTAGGGTTGCAAAGAGTTGAACAAGACTGAAGTGACTTAGCACACACGCATGCATTGATATACATGGAGGCTTTTGTTTTATAATCAGCGAAGAGCTGGGGGCCAGTATTTTGTTCCATCAAAGGGAGAAAGGGAACAACCATGGAAGGGCCTGCGTGGTATCTTCCTTTCCCTGGCTCTGGCACTGCTCTTCTCTTCTATGAGCTCAAAGTTTACAAACTGCCTTATCTTTAGACTTTGTGGGTTCTGAGTTCTTTGGGAGCAGATGACAAAGTGTAAAGTAAAGCTGGAGGAAGGCCATCCTCCCTTCTTCTGAAATGAGCTCTCTAGAGCATCCTCAGTCAGCAATGATCATTCCTATTTTACAGTTGAGACTGTGGAGGCACAGAAAAAAGTAAGAAATTTGCTCAGCTTCATTCAAGAGAGAGGAGCTGAGATCTGAACTCAGATGTTCCAAACTCCAAACTCTTTGCTGATTCTAAGATAGAAAACCATAGTACTTGAGGGACAGAAAAAAGAAATATATATATGATGTTGTTCAATCACCCAGTTGGGTCTGACTCATTGAGACCCCATGGACTGTAACACACCAGGCTTCCCTGTCCCTCACCATCTCCTGGAATTTTCTCAAGTTCATGTCCATTGCATCGGTGATGCCATCAGCCATCTCATCCTCTGACACCTTCTTCTCCTTCTTCCCTCAATTTTTCCCAGCATCAGGGACTTTTCCAATGAGTCTGCTGTTGGCATCAGGTGATGAAAATACTGGAGCTTCATCTTCAGCATCAGTCCTTCCAATGAGTATTCAGGGTTGATTTCCCTTAAGATTGACTGGCTTGATCTCCTTGCTGTCCAAGGGACTCTCAAGAGTCTTTTCTAACAGTTTGAAACCATCAATTCTCTGGTGCTCAGCCTTCTTTGTGCTCCAGCTCTCAAAACCATATGTGACCACTGGGAAGACCGTAGCCTTGACTATACAGACCTTTGTCGACAGGGTAATGTCTCTGCTTTTCAACACACTGTCTAGATTTGTCATAGTTTTCCTGCCAAGAAGCAATCGTCTTCTGATTTCATGACTTCAGTCACTGTCCGCAATGAATTTAGAGCCCAGGAAGAGGAAATCTGTCACTGCTCCCAACTTTTCCCCTTCTATTTGCCATGAAGTAATAGGGCTGGATGCCGTGATCTTAGTTTTTTTAATATTTAGTTTTAAGCTGGCTTTTTCACTCTCTTTCACCCTCATCAAGAGGTTCTTTAGTTCCTCTTCACTTTATGCCATTAGAGTGGTATCATTCACATATCTGAGGTTTTTGATGTTTCTCCCGCCCATCTTGATTCCATCTTGTAACTCATCCACCCTGGCATTTCTCATGACGTGCTCAGCATATAGGTTAAATAAACAGGTGACAATGGACAGCCCTGTCATACTCCTTTCTCAATCCTAAACCAGTCCTTTGTTCCATACATGTTCTAACTGTTGCTTCTTGATCTACACACAGGTTTCTCAGGAGACAGTTAAGATGGTCTGGAATTCCCATTTCTTTAAGAGCTTTCCACAGTTTGTTATGATCCACACAGCCAAAGTCTTTAGTGTAGTCAGTGAAACAGAGGTAGATGTTTTTCTGGAATTCCCTTGCTTTCTCTATGATCTAACAAATGTTGACAAATTGATATCTGGTTCTTCTGCCTTTTCTAAACCCAGCTTGGACATCTGGAAGTTTTTGGTTCGAATAATGCTGAATGCCAGATTTTAAGCATGACCTTGCTAGCATGGGAGATAAGTGCAATTGTCCGATGGTTTGAACATTCTTTAGTACTGCCCTTCTTGGGGATTGGGATGAGTATTGACCTATGCCAGTCTTGTGGCCACTGTTGGGTCTTCCAGATTTGCTGACATACTGAGTGCAACACTTTTATAGCATCATCTTTTAGACTTTTGAACAGCTCTACTGGAATTCCATCACATCCACTAGCTTTATTGATGCAGTGCTTCCTAAGGCCCACTTGACTTCAAACTCCAGAATGTCTAGCTCTGGGTGACTGACCACACCATAGTAATTATCCAGTTCATTAAGATGTTTTTTTGTACAGTTCTTTTGTGTATTCTTTCCCTCTGTTCTTGATCTCTTTGGCATGTATAAATATATGTATGCTTCTGCATATATATGTATTTATTTATATATATATGCTGTGCTATGCTCAGTCTGGTGGCTCAGACGGTAAAGCGTCTGCCTACAATGTGGGAGACCCAGGTTCGATCCCTGGGTGGGGATGATCCTCTGGAGAAAGAAATGGCAACCCACTCTAGTACTCTTAACTGGAAAATCCCATGGGAGGACCCTGGTAAGCTTCAGTCCATGGGGTCACAAAGAGTCGGACACAACTGAGCAACTTAACTTCACTTCATGCTCAGTCATGTCTGGCTCTTTTTGACCCCATAGACTGTAGCCCATCAGGCTCCTCAGTCCATGGAATTCTTTAGGTAACAATACTGGAGGCATGCCATTTTCTCCTCCAGGGCATCTTTCAGACCCAGGGATCAAACTCATGTCTAAAAAATATATAATATATTTTATCTTTAGTTAATAGCTCCCTGACATCAGTTACTCTGGACACTTATGGTGACTTCTTGTTGAGAAATCCCTTTGAGTGATTTCTAAAACATCAGCAAATCTTATGACTTCATTTTCTACCCCAAAACTCACTGCTGTGGAAAGAATGAAAATATTGGGTTCACTATTGTGTGAAAATATTGGGTTCACAAGGAATGGAAAGGCTTCCTTACTGTAAAATATTTTTGTCTTTTAGTTTTGTCCCCCAGGAAGTGAAAGCAGAAACACAGGAAGCAGAGACCTAGGGGATCAATGACTTTTCTCTACCAAGACTGCTGTTCCTCAGGGTCTAGAGGCTGCCTTGGGGGCCACCTCCACAATAAAGATGCCTACAGTGTATGAGGGCTTCCTGAGTAGCTGAAATGGTAAAGAATCTGCCTGCAATGTAGGAGACCTGGGTTGGATCCCTGGGTTGGGATGATCCCCTGGAGAAGGGCATGGCAACCCACTCCAGTATTCATACTTGGAGAATCCCATGGACAGAAGAGCCTGGTGAGTTAATGTTCATGGGGTCGAAAAGAGTCAGGCTGAACTGATAGACTAACACTTTTTCACTTTCACTTTTCCCCCCCTACAACAAAGAATAGCCATTGCATCCATTTTCCAACCAGGAGGCTCCTGGATGGTTTGAAATTTGCCCTGAATAGCCAAAGAAATTATTTTCAAAGCTGACCTCAACTTGGAAATCTTGCAGCCAAGACTCTGGGAATAGTCTGGTTGCTTGCATTTGCATTCTTCGCTGATCTCTCTCTCTCATGCTCTGAGCTGGCTTGGTTACAGTTTGACTTTTTATTTTTCCTCTACGTCTCCCAAATGAAGCCTTGGCACACTCTTCTCTATTAAAAACCTCATTTTGCCATAATCAGGGGTCAATTAGTTAGACATTCTTAGATTGTGCTGCAACACCCCGGTCAGTGGACTTGACCGGGTGCCAAGGGAACTAGTGGGTGTGCCAGTGGTACAGAAATGCAGCTCTCTGCTACAAACACATTTAGTGTATTACCCTGAGTTTCTTATTGCTTTCCTGAAGCACGAGAGCAGCATGGGAGATGATACAGACATTCCAGAAAGGAAAGGTGGGGGTGGGGGGAGAGCCAGCCTTCCCGTGATGAAGCAGATTGTTCCACCTTGCTGATTTACCCGAGAGATTATTCTGCATTATCTATTATTGGAATGGAGTGTCAAAAATATTTCTTTTCCTCAAACATGTTAGAGGTTTCAAAACTCATTTCCATTGAAAATACCCAGCCGTGATTTCTCAACTAAGGAAATAACCCATCTCTAAAGTTATCTGTGGAAGTCAGGGAGCCAATAATATTTGGCTACTGTGACGTTTATTTCACTTAATGGGTTCCTTCCTGAGAATTTAATGTCTTTTCCACATGTGGCGGCTACAATGGAATTGAAACTGACATACTTCTACCCGCGGGTCCTTTCTTCTCTTTAGATTATGTGAAAAATGAGCCCAATTGCAATTCTCTCGTTATGTTCACTCACCTAACATTGAACAAATGTCTCTTAGAGGACCCAGTCTGCTGAGCACCCCGTTTTCTCTTTCTGCAATGGCACCAATTTCTTGTCTTCCTGAGTCCCTGGAAGTTGGTCCCAGGCTTCCCAAAGTCCACCCTGCTGCACCACCTCCAGGAATTGGTTCTGGGTCATATCTGCTCTGTCTCCTGTCTGTGCAGCTCGTTCTTCCAACACATATGAGAACAAAACTCATACAGTTGGGATTAAAAAAAAAATCAATTCAATGAATATTTGACTATGCGTAGGGTCCCGTTTAGAATGGAAAGATGTGTCAGTCATCTTTCCTGACTTCCAGGGTGGATGATCTCAAGAAGGAGATGTACTCATGTACATGGTGATATTCAAAATCCTTGATAACAGGTATGTTCGATCACCCACAAATTAGGACATGCAATGGCTTCAGCATTGGAGCAGACCCTTGAAGACCCTGAGTGAGCTGGAAACAGCCCTCTACTAGCTGGAGTTCTTGTTGAGTGGCTGGAATGGTGCAGGAGGAGGCTGGGGCACCAGAGATTGGGGTGAGCACATTTCTACCAATCAGGATGGAGAGGCACTGATGTTTCACCGACTTAGGTAAGTGTGCCAGAGTACGCCAGCAGCCCTGCATGGACAGAAATAGAGGGTGTAAGCCTGTCTGCACATCACACACCTCCTGGAACATTTATTAAAAATTCAGAATCTGGGCCCTTAATTCGGGTTCTGATTCAGTGACTCTGGGGTGAACCTGGGAATATGTATTTTAACAAAAATCTTAGTGACCATGATGGGACCAGCTGGTAGACCTGGATCTGGAAATGGTTGCTAGTATGCTGGACAAGAGGGAGGGCCCTGGGGGCTGGTTTTTTTGTTGTGTTTGTCTGACTCTTTGTGACCCCCTGCACTGCAGCATACCAGGCTTCTCTGTCCTTCACTATCTCCTGGAGCTTGCTCAAACTCATGTCCATTGAGTCGGTGATGCCATCCAACCATCTCGTCCTTTGTCACCCCATTCTTTGCCTGCCCTCAGTCTTTCCCAGCATCAGGGTCTTTTCTAGTGAGTCAGCTCAAGGGGCCAAAGTATTGGGGACTGATAAGTCTGGGTTAAACTCTCTAAGTCTCAGTTTACTCATTTGTAAAATGGTGCTAAAGACAGTGGTTATGAGGATGAAATGAGAATGTGTTTTTGAAATGCTTAGTCCAGACCTGGCCCAGAGAAAGTGTCCCGTGGCCATACCCACTTCCCACCCAAAGCAAAGTGGAAGGAATGCTCTCAGCTGAACCTTCTAAAGTATTTCTTGGGGATGAAGGATCCTGGAATTGTTCTTGCTGAAATAAAGTAATATTTCTTAGTAGGAGAATCTACACTTTTAACAAGTACCCCCACATAATTCTCATGCTCAGTAAATTAAAAACAAATGTTGTTCTAGTTGGAGAAAGGATAAACGGTAGTTTCAGATCACAGAAGTGGCTTGTACCTGCTCTGCCTGTATATGAGGGGCATCTGAACAAGGCCAACATGAATGATTTAGGCCCTAGAGGATTGGGGCTCCAGCATGCTGGCTGGCTGTCACTACATTCTCTGCATCCACTTCCCTCTGGGATGTTTAATCTCACTCCAATATGGATATAAGCTCCCCCTCCCATGCAGTGTGAAGACAAGATGAGCTAATGGGGATGCAGTATCTGTGCTGAAGAAAGCATTTTAGTTAATGACACAAATCCATAGTCCCTTTGGTTGAGTGGGAAGCATCAGTTTATCTTCTCCTTTAAATTTAACTAGCACTTGCTTTTATTTACCACTCTTTGTCCAATTATAAAAAAAAAAAAAAAAACTAGAACAACTGTGGGAAACTGGAAAATAGAGAAAAGCATAGAGTGGTTAAAAAACTTATTTATTGGGGCACAGTGACTATATCACCAAAAAGCCTTACCTGCTAAATCAAAGAAGATGGGCGTGTCCCTCTACATTGCCTTGAGCAGAATGGAATGGGATGATGGGAACGGTCTGGCAGACGGTCATGGGAACAAGCTGTGGTGTGAGGTTCAATGCTAGAGGTGTGATTTTGGCCAACTTGTTTAATTTCTCTTTGCCTTGGTTTCCTCATCTGTAATGTGGGGATAATGCTATTCCCTGCTACATGAGGTTATCACAAGTATTAAATAAAATGAAATGTGTAACACTTTTAGCCTACTCAAAAATCACTGAGCTATTATTTGAATTATACATTTTGATCAAGTGGGAAAAATCAGGTCAAATAATGACTAAATTTGATTTTCCATTCAGTTCAGTCACTCAGTCGTGTCCAACTCTTTGTGACCCCATGGACTGCAGCATGCCAAGGCTCCCAGTCCATTACCAACTCCCGGAGCTTACTCAAACTTATATCCATCAAGTCGGTGATGCCATCCAACCATTTCATCCTCTGTCATCCCCTTTTCCTCCTGCCTTCAATCTTTCTCAGCATCAGGGTCTTTCCCAAAGAGTCAGTTCTTCACATCAGGTGAACAAAGTATTGGAGTTTCAGCTGTAGCATCAGTCCTTCCAGTGAATATCCAGGACTGATTTCCTTCAGAATGGACTGGTTGGATCTCCTTGCAGTCCAAGGAACTCTCAAGAGTCTTCTCCAACACCACAGTTCAAAAGCATGAATTCTTTGGTACTCAGCTTTCTTTATATTCCAACTCTCACATCCATACATGACTACTGAAAAGACCATAGCTTTGACTAGATGGACCTTTGTCACCAAAGTAATGTCTTTGTTTTTTAATATGTTGTCTAGGTTGGTCATAGCTTTTCTTCCAAGGAGCAAGCTTTAATTTCATGGCTGCAGTCACCATCTGCAGTGATTTTGGAGCCCTCACCCCGCCCCCAAAATAAAGTGTGTCACTGTTTCCATTGTTCCCCCATCTATTTGCCATGAAGTGATAGGACCAGATGCCATGATCTTAGTTTTCTGAATGTTGAGTTTTAAGCCACCTTTTTCACCCTCCTCTTTGACTTTCGTCAAGAGGCCCTTTAGTTCTTCTTCACTTTCTGCCATAAAGGTGGTATCATCTGCATATCTGAGGTTATTGATATTTCTCCCGGCAATCTTGATTCCAGCTTGTGCTTCATTCAGTCCAGCATTTCTCATGATGTACTCTGCATATAAGTTAAATAAGCAGGGTAACAATATACAGCCTTGACGTACTCCTTTCCCAATTTGGAACCAGTCTGTTATTCCATGTCCTGTTCTGACTGTTGTTTCTTGACATGCATACAGGTTTCTCAGGAGGCAGGTAAGGCAGTCTGGTATTCCTGTATCTTTAAGAATTTCCCACAGTTTATTGTGATTCACACAGTCAAAGGCTTTGGCATAGCCAATAAAGTAGAAGTAAATATTTTTCTGGAACTCTCTTGCTTTTTTGATGATCCAATGGATGTTGGCAATTTGATCTCTGGTTCCTCCGACTTTTCTAAAACCAGCTTAAACATCTGGAAGTTCATGATTCATGTATTTTTGAAGTCTGGCTTGAAGAATTTTGAGGATTACTTTGCTAGTGTGTGAGATAAGTGCAATTGTGTGGTAATTCGAACATTCTTTGCATTGCCTTTCTTTGGAATTGGAATGAAAACTAACCTTTTCCAGTCCTGTGACCACTGCTGAATTTTCCAAATTTGCTGGCATATTGAGTGCAGCACCTTCACAGCATCATCTTTCAGGATTTGAAATAGCTCAACTGGAATTCCATCACCTCCACTAACTTTGTTTCTAGTGATGCTTCCTAGGAATGACTTCGCATTCCAGGATGTCTGGCTCTAGGTGAGTGATCACACCATTGTAATTATCTGGATCATTAAGATTTTTTTTTTGTATAGTTCTTCTGTGTATTCTTGCCACCTCTTCTTAATATCTTCTGCTTCTGTTAGGTCCATACCATTTCTGTCCTTTATTGAGCCCATCTTTGCATGAAATGTCCTCTTGGTATCTCTAATTGTCTTGAAGAGATCTCTAGTCTTCCCCATTCTGTTGTTTTCCTGTTTCTTTGCACTGATCGCTGAGGAAGGCTTTCTTATCTCTCCTTGCTATTCTTTGGAACTCTGCATTCAGATGGGTATATCTTTCCTTTTGTTCTTGCCTTTAACTTCTCTTCTTTTCTCAGCTATTTGTAAGGCCTCCTCAGACAACCATTTTGCCTTTTTGCATTTCTTTTTCTTGGGGATGGTCTTGATCGCCGGCTCTTGTACAATGTCACAAACTATGGACAGAGGTCCATAGTTCTTCAGGGACTCTGTCTATCAGATCTAATCCCTTAAATCTATTTCTCACTTCCACAGTATAATCATAAGGGATTTCGTTTAGGTCATACCTGAATGGTCTAGTGGTTTTCCCTATTTTCTTCAATTTAAGTTTGAATTTGGCAATAAGGAGTTCATAATCTGAGCCATAGTCAGCTCCTGGTCTTGTTTTTGCTGCCTGTATAGAGCGTCTCCATCTTTGATTGCAAAGAATATAATTAATCTGATTTCGGTGTTGACCATCTGGTGATGTCCATTTGTAGAGTCTTCTCTTGTGTTGTTGGAAGAAGGTGTTTGCTATAACCAGTGCATTCTCTTGGCAAAACTCTGTTAGCCTTTAACCTGCTTCATTTTGTATTTCAAGGCCAAATTTGCCTGTCCAAGGCCAAATTTGATTGTCCATAGGTGTCATCCGTTCTGATTGGTCCATTTACAAGTATGTTGGCTGTCGCCTCTGGAATAATGGCAGTTGTGACTCACATTATTGAGTATTTACTATGGCTAGCCACTATTCTAAATGCATCACCACATGTAACTCTCAACCAAGATCCCCTTCATGGATTATGGCCTTGTGGCTAAGGGACTTTTGTAACTCAGTGAAGCTATGAGTCATGCTGTGCAGGGCCACCAAGACAGACAGGTCATAGTGAAGAGGTCTGACAAACTGTGGTCCATTGGAGGAGTGAATAGTAACCCACTCCAGTATTCTTGCCACAAGAACCCCATGAACAGTATGAAAAAGCAAAAAGATATGACACTGGAAAATGAGCCCCCCCAAGTTCTGAAGGTGTCCAATATGCTACTGGGGAAGAGTGGAGGGCAATTCCTAATAGCTCCAGAAAGAATGAAGCACCTGTGCCAAAGTGGAAATGACATTCAGTCGTGGATGTGTATGAAATGGTCAGCTAGCATCTCTGACTCAATGGACGTGAATTTGAGCAAACTTTGGGAGACAGTGGAAGACAGAGGACCCTGGTGTGCTGCTGTTCAGGGGTTGCAAAGAGTTGGACACGATTTAGTGGCTGATCAACAATATAGCCATTGGAGTATAAAGGAGTTGGTGTTTTATTTATTTTATGGTTTTTATTTTATCTCATTTCATTTCATTTTATTTTCCCTTTCATACCTGAAAATGTCACCTGTCATAGAAATTTATCCCGGCTTAAGTCACACCACCGCCATCCAGATGAGCACACCTAGAGGTATATTTCAATGCCTGCTGTTGCTTTGAAGGAGTGACGTCTGTAAAGTCAGCTTCTGATTGTTTGCTGCATGGCTAATTTTAAATATTTGTTTAATATGCAAATGATACCTCCCAGTGACAGCTTGGGGGAAACTGCAGATGTCTTTCCCTCAAAATGACACAGCCCCGCTGCTGTTTCCACTCAATTACTGGCACTGCGCTACTTCAATCCCGGGCTTTGACTTACACAACTTGATCGCCAATGTCCTGACTTCAAGCAAGGCCACTGCTAACAAGTACCTTTGTGAGAATGAGAAAATGGAGCCCCTCGAGACTGATGAGCTAAAAGAACACACCACAACAGTTTCCACCCATCCATCGTCCCCACCCAAGGAGAACAATGCATGATACAGGATGCTTGGGGCTGGTGCACTGGGATGACCCAGGGGGATGGTACAGGGAGGGAGGTGGGAGAGGGGTTCAGGATGGGGAACACATGTATACCCATGGCAGATTCATGTTGATGTATGTCAAAACCAATACAATATAGTAAAGTGATTAGCCTCCAATTAAAATAAATAAATTTATATTAAAAATAATAATAAAATAAAATCCAATGTTAAAAAAAAAAAAGAAAAAGCTATTTCTACCTCAGTGGTTGACCTAGGGAGAAGTACCCCAACATCAAGGGACACACAGCTTGGAGAGTGAACTGGCTACCTTTTGGCCCCTACTTACTTTCTCAGCCAGACACCTTTGTGCACTGCACAACTCACAAAACCTTATATGGTGGGCTTGACCTGGAGTCTGAAAGACCTTTGTACTTCTGAGTTTCCCCCACTTTGTGGAATAAAAAATGTTTTTTCAACAGTGGGCACCAGAGACCCTCATATGCTGGAACCATGTTTGATTAGGAAAATACTTTGTGTGGGAAGGTCCTCCATGTGGGATGAGAGAGATGAAAAGGAAGAGGAAAAGAGGGAGAAGCAAAGGGTACTGAGTGACAGGTGGGAAAGTGGAGCCTTCTGAGAAACATGTGAAAGTGAAAGTAGCTCAGTCGTGTCTGAATCTTTGTGACCCCCATGGACTATACAGTTCATGGAATTCTCCATATCAGAATACTGGAGTGGGTAGCCTGTCCCTTCTCCAGGGCATCTTCTCAACCCAGGGATCAAACCTGGGTCTCCCACATTGCAGGCAGATTCTTTACCAGCTGAGCCACAAGGGAAGACCAAGAATACTGGAGTGGGTAGCCTATCCCTTTTCCAGTGGATCTTCCCAACCCAGGAATCGAACTGGGGTCTCCTGCATTTCAGGCAGATTCTTTACCAACTGAGTTATCAGAGAAGCTGAGAAACATAATCAGTGATATGTTCCCAATGGCAAGGGGTCAGACAGCATTATTTAGGAGCAGGGATGTCTAACTTTCCAGCATGGATTTGGGAAAATTGCCACACGAACCTCCTCAGCTGTCTTAAAGCTTCACCAACAATCTGATGAATACAACCTTGTCTCAGGGATTGGAGGAAGTGAAAAAAACTGAGGTTTTACTTTTTGTGGACAGAGCTTGCAAGACAGAACACACGCTCCCTGTGTGTTCAGTCACTTCAGTCATGTCCAACTCTTTGTGGAACATAACCCACCAGGCTCCTCTGTCCATGGAATTCTCCAGGCAAGAATACTGGAGTGGGTTGCCAGGCCCTTCTTCAGGGGGTCTTCCTGACCCAGGGATCGAACCCTAGGTCTCTTGCACATCTCCTGTACTGAAGGCAGATTCTTTATCCTTGAGCCCCGAGAGGTACTCCCTAAGCTAATCTAATTCCCCGAAGAAAGAAACACAGGAGAGTGACCAGAGAAGCATAGAGCTGATCCAAATCAGGCCTGTGAGAGTCCTCGAGAGAGACAGGAAGGGGCAGGGGCCCTTCCACCATGTGTGGGATGAAGGAGAAGCCAGTGTCTTTGGAATTTCAAAGGACAAAACAACCCCAGTAGACATCAAGGACACACATGTGGGTGATGATCATGGAATTTTGGCTCTGTTTCCCCTCTCTGTTTGAATCATGATGAATAATTAGAGTTCATGGCTACTGTGTCTAATAGGTACTAGGGGCTGAATATACATGATTTCAAACTTAGCCAAGTAAGTATTTAGGTCCACCTTTTAGAGATCAAGGGCTTCCCTGGTGGCTCAGACAGTAAAGAATCTACCTGCAGTGCAGGAGATGCAGGTTCAATCCCTGGGTCAGAAAGATCCCCTGGAGGAGGAAATGGCAACCCACTCCAGTATTCTTGCCTGAAGAATCTGATGGATGAAGTAGCCTGGAAGGCTACAGTCCATGGGGTCACAAAGAGTTGGACACGACTGAATGACTTCACTCACTTCACTTTAGAGATCAAGGAACATGATAATCAGATCCAGGTAAGGACTGAAGGGAAATTCTTCCTCTAGTGACAATGGAGGGCTTGCTGAGTCAAGATCCTTTCCCAGAACCTGCATTCCCTCAACTCTAGGAGCACATGATTCAGTGCTTTGAAGAGAGGAATTGGAATCACTTTTATTTATAAGATGAGCATGTGTTTTATGCCTAACTGCCCTGCAGCATGGCAACAGTGATACGAGGTGTGGGATCACCTTGGTTAGAAGTTGATGTCAACATGAAGTTCCATTCATGTGTGCTCAGAGATCATGATTTTAAATCATGTTGTAGTGTAGTTGCAATTAAAATAAAAGCTAGTGGTAAATATGCTACGCAGCAATGCCAAGGAATCAGATCAGATCAGATCAGATCAGTCGCTCAGTCGTGTCCAACTCTTTGTGATCCCATGAATCGCAGCACACCAGGCCTCCCTGTCCATCACCAACTCCCAGAGTTCACCCAGACTCACGTCCATCGAGTCAGTGATGCCATCCAGCCATCTCATCCTCTGTCATCCCCTTCTCTTCCTGCCCCTAATCCCTCCCGGCATCAGAGTCTTTTCCAATGAGTCAACTCTTCGCATGAGGTGGCCAAAGTACTGGAGTTTCATCTTTAGCATCATTCCTTCCAAAGAAATCCCAGGGCTGATCTCCTTCAGAAAGACAGGTTGGATCTCCTTGCAGTCCAAGGGACTCTCAAGAGTCTTCTCCAACACCACAGTTCAAAAGCATCAATTCTTCGGCGCTCAGCCTTCTTCACAGTCCAACTCTCACATCCATACATGACCACAGGAAAAACCATAGCCCTGACTAGACGAATCTTTGTTGGCAAAGTAATGTCTCTGCTTTTGAATATGCTATCTGGGCTGGACATAACTTTCCTTCCAAGGAGTAAGTGTCTTTTAATCTCATGGCTGCAGTCACCATCTGTAGTGATTTTGGAGCCCAGAAAAATAAAGTCTGACACTGTTTCCACTGTTTCCCCATCTATTTCCCATGAAGTGATGGGACCAGATGCCATGATCTTCGTTTTCTGAATGTTGAGCTTTAAGCCAACTTTTTAACTCTCCACTTTCACTTTCATCAAGAGGCTTTTGAGTTCCTCTTCACTTTCTGCCATAAGGGTGGTGTCATCTGCATATCTGAGGTTATTGATATTTCTCCCGGCAATCTTGATTCCAGCTTGTGCTTCTTCCAGTCCAGCATTTCTCATGATGTACTCTGCATATAAGTTAAATAAGCAGGGTGACAATATACAGCCTTGACAAACTCCTTTTCCTATATGGAACCAAGGAATGGGAGAAGGAAAATACTGTTTTCTGTGTGCCCAGCACCCTGTGATAGAGAAAACAAAAAACAAAAAAACCTGCAGCTTTTCATTTGGGTTGCCAAAAATATGGCAACATTTTTAACCACCCCACTCTCTAGAAGATACTATTCCCCCTCCCTATGAGTATTATTGTATGTATCGCATGAGGGCCTTCAGGGAGAGGGCCAAAGGGAATCTGGGCACACCCTAATACATTGCAAAGAGCAGGCCAAGGAGATGCTGGGAATGTGGGTCATAATGACATTTCAGAGAGAGAAAGTAGAGGGAGGTTCTGATAATGTGACATTCCTAAAAAAGAGAGCATCAGATTAGATTCTGGGAGCATGGCAAGCTGAATGAGGCATCTTTCTGGTCTACCCATGAGTCTAAGGAATAGACATCTGAAAGTGAAAGTGAAGTCGCTCAGTCGTGTCCGACTCTTTGCAACCCCATGGACTGTAGCCTACCAGGCTCCTCCATCCATGGGATTTTCCAGGCAAGAGTACCCCAGTGGGTTGCCATTTCCTTCTCCAGGAGATCTTCCCAACCAGGGTATGAATCCGGGTCTCCTGCATTGTAGGCAGACACTTTACCATCTGAACCACCAGGGAAGTCCAATGGACATCCAGGTGTAGGTAGAAGCAAATAAAGCCTTGGGATCTGCTTCAATCCTTCTAGACAGAACCGGGGAAGAGATTTCTTCTCCAAAGGACAGGTGAGCCCTAAAGATGCAGGACTGGGAGTCCTAGAGAGTTATGACTTTCTGGAAGGCCACCATTAGTCTGTAGTGATATGCAAAGCTCCCTGGAGGCCAAGAAAGAGATGAGCAGAAGGCCATCAAGAAGGGATGGGCTCTCTTGATCCCAAGACAGGGAAGGTCATGGATATTAGAGAGTCTTTCTCTAGGTACCGCCACAGGGACTGGCCCACTTAATCCCCTCCTCATCTTCATCCTACAAGGGTAGATTATTTCTCTATCATCGATGGGATTGGAACACAGTATATCTGAAAAATTAACATACTATCACTACTAATAATAGCAAATGCTTAAATAGCTCTGGCTTTGTGCCAATCACTGTTCTGAGTACTTAATGTATATTAGCATTTTTACAAAATTAAACTTTTTATTTTTAGATAATTGTAGATTCACATGCAGTTGTAACAAATAATAGAGAAATCTATGTGCCTTTTACTCAGTTGCCCCCAGTGGCAATTCTTCACAAAACTATTGCATGATATCACGACCAGGAAACTGACATTTATACAGAATATTTCCATCACAAATAGGACCCCTCATATTGTCCTTTAATAGTTATGCCCACTTCCCACCTGCCCCACCCCCTCTTTATCTTCTGGTCATTACTAATCTGTTTCATGTTTCTATAATTTTTCCATTTCAAGAATGTTATATAAAGGGAATCATATAGGATGTAACCTCTTGAGACTGAATTTTTTACATTAGCATATTTCTCTGGAGATTCATTCTGGTGGATTCATGAATCAGTTTTTTGATCCTTTACATTGCTGAGTTATATTCCATGGTATGGATGTATCCCATGGTATAGACTGTTTAACCATGTGTCCCTGAAGGATATCTGAGTTGTTTCCAATTCGGGGCTTTTAGAATAAAAGTATTATATGCATTTGTGGACTTATGTGTAAACATACATTTCTCTGGGATCCATGCCTAGGAGTGTAACAGCTGTGTCATAATGTAGCTGCATGTTTAGTGTTTTTGGAAATTGTCTAACTATTTTCTAGGCTGGCTGTACCATTTTATATTCCCACCGGCAGTGAATGGGTGATCCTGTGTCTTGGCATTCTTGCCAGCACTAGATTGAACTTGGCGTGCATGACAGAGTCAATATGCCATCCTTGGACTGAAGCAACCAGCTTTCCAGAAAGCCCTCATTAGAATGTTCCTAGAATGGAGAACAAGTTAGTCCACAGATGTGTTTGTCAGGTTAGCAAGGCAGAGAAAATTCAGAAAGAACAGATCACAGGAGCGGTGAGTCTTGATGGGAATACAGGGCAAAGAGAAGGGCTCCTTGGTTGCCTCGGGGTGTCACAGCACAATTACCAGAAGAGCTCTGGGCCTCTTGATGGGAAGAACTAAGGTGTGAAGTTAAAAAAAAAAATAGAAAGCAGCCAAAAGCAAACTTCAGGAACTCTGAAAACCCAGATCAAACTCAGGGGTCAATTCCCCATAGTCCACTCAATGCTACTGTTTGCAGAATTCTTACAATCAATAGCGTAGTAAATATGAGACTTCATTACCCACACACTCCACTCTTAATCAACTAGTGACCCAGTCTCTCCACCGCACAGGACTTTCCCACACCTGTCTGGCTCCTCCCCTCCTCACTTCAACGATCCCTTGCTCCTGTCTCTTGAGCACTGTCACTCTCATGGAGACAGCAGGACCTAGTGGTCTCTGTTGCATGGCATCTTCTCCTCCATCAGTCACCTTCCCCATTCACTCAGAACATTCTTTGTTCTTGTGCTTCCAAATTGTTTCTCCATATCATCCTCTAAAACTTTAGTTTTAGCATTTCTATTATGACAAAGAGTAGCATGGTAAACAATTGAGATCTGGATGAAATTATGAAATGATGGATAGAGTATGGTTAAACAAGGAGATTTAAAAAAAAGTGAAGGGAAAAATGCCATAAGAGTTTTCACTCTGGGGATATTAAGGTTGCAATTAATTTTTACTGAGGGCTCATAAATGTGCCAGGCATTGTGTTAAATACTTTATTATATGCAATTCTCAGAACATCCCAATAAATCATGTTCTTTTCTCACCACCTTTGAAGTGAGGAAAGTAGATTTGAGAGATTAAATTACAAACTCAAAGTCACAGTACTGATAGTAATGGAGCCAGGATTCAAACTCAGACAGTCTTATTCTAGAATCCATCTCCAGTCCACAATAGATCAACTAAGAGTAAAAGCAGGTATGCCAGCTCAGAAATTGAGATGAGTCTTGTGAAGCTGGAGACTATATTATAAGAGAAAAAGGCCAGACAGGACTGTTCCAATATGACTTGCCTGTGTGTAGATCTAATCTAGACTCTGAGATTGGATCTGGCCTCCTTGATCTTGTTAGATGCTCTTGGATGCCACTACTTGGTCTGGACAATGAAACTTCACTAGGCATGGCTCCTGATACCCAACTGAAAGAAAGAGGAGCAATTCTTATGACTGCAAAGAGTGACAGTATTTCCACAAAAGCCTACATAGAATAAGATCATGTTGAACTTCCATTTCTGACCAGAAGGAAGGCCAATATTACCACTGAAAAAAATGTAAAAATGCTGATGGTGAAGAATTATCAAACCAAAATCTAAGGGATGGCAGAAATTCAGAATGGTAAGCACAGTATTGAACCATTTTTTTTTTTTTCTGAAAGCATTTCCCCAAATTGATTAACTTAGGCTTCAATTTTCAAAATCTCATGGGGCACAAGTAACTAAATACCAAGCCTAGGGCCATCCAAGAATACACAGAAGAATTATACAAAAAGGTCTTAATGACCCAGATAACCACAACAGTGTTGTCACTCACCTAGAGCCAGACATCCTGGAGTGTGAAGTTAAGTGGGTCTTAGGAAGCATTACTACAAAGCTAGTGGAGGTGAAGGAATTCCAGCTAAGCTACTTCAAATCCTAAAAGATGATGTTGTTAAAGTGCTACACTCAATATGCCACCAAATTTGCAAAACTCAGATCACTATAAGACTGGAAAAGGTCAGTTTTCATTCCAATCCCAAAGAAAGGCAATGCCAACAAAATGTTCAAACTACCATACAATTGCACTTATTTCACATGCTAGCAAGGTAACACTCAAAATCCTTCAAGCTAGGCTTCAACAGTACATGAACCAAGAGCTTTCAGATTACAAGCTGGATTTATGAAAGGCAGAAGAACCAGAGATCAAATTGCCAACATTCACTGGATCACAGAAAAAGCAAGGGAATTCCAGAAAAACATCTATTTCTGCTTCATTGACTATGCTAAATCCTTTTACTGTGTGGATCACAACAAACTGGAAAATCCTTAAAGAGAAGGGATTGAGCTGCAACAGTTGCTTGTATATTTTTGAGATTAGTTGTTTGTCAGTTGCTTCATTTGCTATTATTTTCTCCCATTCTGGAGGGATGGTGGGAGGGGGGTTCAGAATGGGGAACACATGTACACCCATGGCAGATTCATGTTGATGTATGGCAAAACCAATACAATATTGTAAGGTAATTAGCCTCCAATTAAAATAAATAAATTTAAATAAAAAAAAAAGAAAGAAGGGAATACCAGACCACCTTACCTGTCTCCTGTGAAACCTGCATGCAGGACAACAAGCAACAGTTAGAACCGGACATGGAACAACAGACTTGTTCAAAATTGGGAAAGGAGTACATCAAGGCTGTATATTATCACCCTGGTTATTTAACTTCTATGCAGAGTTCAGTTCAGTTCAGTCACTCAGTCATGTCCGACTCTTTGTGACCCCATGAATCACAGCACGCCGGGCCTCCCTGTCCATCACCAACTCCGGGAGTTCACTCAGACTCACGTCCATCGAGTCAGTGATGCCATCCAGCCATCTCATCCTCTGTCGTCCCCTTCTCCTCCTGCCCCCAATCCCTCCCAGCATCAGAGTCTTTTCCAATGAGTCAACTCTTCTCATGAGGTGGCCAAAGTACTGGAGTTTCAGCTTTAGCATCATTCCTTCCAAAGAAATCCCAGGGCTGATCTCCTTCAGAATGGACCGGTTGGATCTCCTTGCAGTCCAAGGGACTCTCAAGAGTCTTCTCCAACACCACAGTTCAAAAGCATCAATTCTTCGGCACTCAGCTTTCTTCACAGTCCAACTCTCACATCCATACATGACCATTGGAAAAACCATAGCCTTGACTAGACGGACCTTTGTTGGCAAAGTAATGTCTCTGCTTTTGAATATACTATCTAGGCTGGACATAACTTTCCTTCCAAGGAGTAAGCGTCTCTTAATTTCATGGCTGCAGTCACCATCTGCAGTGATTTTGGAGCCCCAAAAAATAAAGTCTAACACTGTTACCAGTGTTTCCCCATCTGTTTCCCATGAAGTGCTGGGACCGGATACCATGATCTTCGTTTTCTGAATGTTGAGCTTTAAGCCAACTTTTTAACTCTCCACTTTCACTTTCATCAAGAGACTTTTGAGTTCCTCTTCACTTTCTGCCATAAGGGTGGTGTCATCTGCATATCTGAGGTTATTGATATTTCTCCCAGCAATCTTGATTCCAGCTTGTGTTTCTTCCAGTCCAGCATTTCTCATGATGTACTCTGCATATAAGTTAAATAAGCAGGGTGGCAATATACAGCCTTGACGTACTCCTTTTCCTATTTGGAATCAGTCTGTTGTTCCATGTCCAGTTCTAACTGTTGCTTCCTGACCTGCATACAGCTTTCTCAAGAGGCAGGTCAGGTGGTCTGGTATTCCCATCTCTTTCAGAATTTTCCACAGTTTATTGTGATCCACACAGTCAAAGGCTTTGGCATAGTCAATAAAGCAGAAATAGATGTTTTTCTGGAACTCTCTTGCTTTTTCCATGATCCAGTGGATGTTGGCAATTTCATCTCTGGTTCCTCTGCCTTTTCTAAAACCAGCTTGAACATCAGAATATGTCATGTGAAACGCTGGGCTGCATACATCACAAGCTGGACTCAAGACTGCTGGGAGAAATACCAACAACCTCAGATATACAGATGATACCACCCTTATGCAGAAAGCAAAGAGGAACTAAAAAGCCTCTTGATGAGGGTAAAAGAGGAGAGTGAAAAATCTGACTTAAAACTCAACATTCAAAAACTGAAAATCACGGCATCCAGTCCAATCACCTCATGGCAAATAGTGGGGGATAGGCAGGAACAATGACTAATTTTATTTTCTTGGCTCCAAAATCACTGTGGACAGTGACTGCAGCCACAAAATTAAAAGAAGCTTGCTCCTTGGAAGAAAAGCTATGACAAATCTAAACAGTGTATTAAAAAGCAGAGACATTACTTTGCCAACAAAGGTCCGCCTAGTCAAAGCTATGGTTTTTCCAGTAGTCATTTATGGATGTGAGAGTCGGACTGTAAAGAAAGCTGAGTGCGGAGGAATAGATGCTTTTGAACTGTGGTGTTGGAGAAGACTCTTGAGAGTCCCTTGGACTACAAGGAGATCCAACCAGTCCATCCTAAAGGAAATCAGTCCTGAATATTCATTGGAAGGACTGATGCTGAAGCTGAAACTCCAGTACTTTGGCCACCTGATGCAAAGAACTGACTCATTGGAAAAGACCCTGATGCTGAGAAAGATTAAAGGCAGGAGGAGAAGGGAATGACAGAGGATGAAATGGTTGGATGGCATCACTGACGCGATGGACATGAGTTTGCGTAAGCTCCGGGATTTGGTGATGGACAGAGAAGCCTGGTGTGCTGCAGTCCATGGGGTCACCAAGAGTTGGACACGACTGAGTGACTGAACTGAACTGAACTGAAGCATGCAGGAAGTAAGATATAATTAGGAGAAAGTAAGAGAAAGAAACAACTGTGGGGTTCTCAGCAGATGGAAGTAGTGGCAGGTTAGTTTTTCAGTCTCTTCCAATCCCAACACAAAAACAGAGCAACTAGCTAGCAAAGCTAGAAACACATGAACAACATTTCAAAACAAACCTAGTAAACAAAGACAGGAGGGTGCAGACAGACCACTAACAGATAACAGGAATGCTTGGTACTGAAGTCTGTGGGGGAGGACTAAGAGGGAAGGAATGGAGGCAGGATCTGATTGGCTTGAGAAAATAGAATCCCATTGTAGGCATTAGAAAGAACAAAAGAAATGATGCCTTAAAGACGCAGATGATGAAAAGGAAGAAAAATTCCAGTTAATAAGAAACAAAGAGCACAAACCAGTACTGTCCTCCCATGATCATAGCAGCATTATTCACAACAGCCAAAAGGTGGAAGCCATCCAAAAGTTTATCCACAGATGAACACAGAAAATGTGATCAGTCCTTATCATGGAATAGTATGGGAAATATTCTGCCACAGGCTGTAATGTGAATGAAACTTGAAGACAGTGAAATAAGTCAATGAAAAAAGGACAAATATTGTACGATTCCACTCATATGAAGTACTTAAGAGTAATTAAATTCATAGGGACAGAAAATGGTGGTTGCCAGGGGCTGGAGAAAGTAGAAAATAGGAGTTATTCTTTAATAAATGCCAAGTTTCAATTTTGCAAGATGAAAAACATTTTAGAGATGGAAGGTGGTGATGATGGCATAGCAATGTGAATGTACTTAATGACACTGAGCTATACACTTAAAATGGTTAAAATATGGAAATTTATGCCATATGTGTTTTACCACAATTAAAAAATAAAATAAACAAATGCAAAGAAATTTTAAAAGAGAATATGAAGAGAGAAAGCATTGAAGTATTGAAAGTAGGCAAAAAATGATTGAACACATAGACGACAGGAATTTCTGAAGATGAAAACCCAAGGGAACAGAAGAAATACTAAAAACCTTAATTTCAAGAAAACACTCCTGAAGTTGAAAAATGATAATTTGCATTACATTTTAATACAGCATCACACACACGAGAACATCTGACCTAAAATGATCACAATCAAGACATAGTCTAGTCAGAAAGTGAAAGTGAAAGTCTCTCAGTCATGTCCGACTCTTTGCGAGCCCATGGACTATACAATTCTGGAATTCTTCAGGTCAGAATACTGGAGTGGGTGGCCTTTCCCTTCTCCAGGGGATCTTCCCAACCCAGGGATTGAACCCAGGTCTCTCGCATCGCAGGCTAAGCCACAAGGGAAGCCCAAGAATACTGGAGTGGGTGGGTAGCCTATCCCTTCTCCAGCAGATCTTCCTGACCCAGGAATTGAACCAGGGTCTCCTGCATTAGAGGCAGATTCTTTACCAACTGAGCTATCAGGGAAGCCCACTATTCTAGTCTGATCTGGGATTTAAAGCATCTAGCAAGAAAAGCATGTGACTTTTAAGGGAAAGAAAATTAGATTGTTATTAGGCATTGAAAGCCATGCTTTATGTCAGGAGAAAATTGAGTAATATATTTAAGATACTCAAGAAACAGAGCACCAGGGATTTTATATGCAGCAAAATTGATTTTTTTTAAGTACAAAGGGCATAGACAAACTTATCAAAACATAAGAACTCAAGAAATATTGTTCCCACAAGCCCCTTCTGAGCAATCTACCGTGGAATGAGTTTTAGAAAACCAAAAATAACTAAGGAGCCAATGACATAATGACTGCTAATGAGCATTAAACAATTAGCAACTGAGACAGAGAAAACCAAGACAAATGAGGACCCATAACCGGAGTGTATTATGAAATGGCTACACAGTCTAGCCATGTAGATACAGTACAATTATTAAGATTTGGGGGGGGCATCTTGATACGTTTGTCAAAATTTAGAGAGCTGTGCACCTAAAGCAGGTAACCTTTGCTCTATGTAGGTTTTATCTCAATAAACTTGAAAAAAGGAATGGGGTAAAAAGACTATAGACCAAAATTTCTTAATATTTTCAACAATCATAATGAGGTGATATGAGTAATGTTATTCCAAGATTGTCATATGACAATTTAAAATTTATAAATTTAAATTATAAATTTAAAATTTATACAATTTAAAATTGTATAAAATGAATGCAAAATCATATAAAACAGATACAGATGAGAAATTATGACATATTCTAATTCTATCACTTCTGGTGCACTTGAAAGCCAGTATTCTTGAACTGGAAGAGGACATGTTGATGTAATGGGAAGAGTTTATATGAAAGAAGTCTTCACTTAAAACTGGAAATATTAATATGAATCCATGAGATTATATTAATTCTCTGAAGACTCCTAAAAACAACGGTCAACTCAGTAACTATAAGCATCCTTAGTACCAGCACTATTGTATGTATTCAAATAGAAGATCAGTAAGGACAACTAAGATCATGGCATCTGGTCCCATCACTTCATGGCAAATAGATGGGGAAATAGTGGAAACAGTGTCAGACTTTTGCGGGGGCTCCAAAATCACTGCAGATGGTGACTGCAGCCATGAAATTAAGACACTTACTCCTTGGAAGGAAAGTTATGACCAACCTAGATAGCATATTGAAAAGCAGAGATATTACTTTGCCAACAAAGGTCCATCTAGCCAAGGCTATGGTTTTTCCAGTGGTCATTTATGGATGTGAGAGTTGGACTGTGAAGAAAGCTGAGCGCCGAAGAATTGATGCTTTTGAACTGTGGTGTTGGAGAAGACTCTTGAGAGTCCTTTGGACTGCAAGGAGATCCAGCCAGTCCCTCCTAAAGGAGATCAAGGGGATCCAACCAGTCTATCCTAAAGGAGATCAGTCCTGGGTGTTCATTGGAAGGACTGATGCTAAAGCTGAAACTCCAATTCTTTGGCCACCTCATGCAAAGGGTTGACTTGTTGGAAAAGACCCTGATGCTGGGAGGGATTGGGGGCAGGAGGAGAAGGGGACGACAGAGGATGAGATGGCTGGATGGCATCACTGACTCGATGGACATGAGTTTGAGTGAACTCTGGAAGTTGGTGATGGAGAGGGAGGCCTGGCATGCTGTGATTCATGGGGTCGCAAAGAGTCAGAGACAACTGAGCGACTGAACTGAATCGAACTGAACTGAACCCATATGGAGCCATGGCCTCTAGGTGTAAGCACTCTTAAGTCCTGCAACTTAGAGTCAGCATATTCTGCAACAAGGGAATGATAATCTGTCTAATATTCATGTCTGGGAAATCCATGTACAGAGGAGCCTGGTGGGCTATAGTCCATGTGGTCTCAAGGAGTTGGACATGACTGAGTGACTAAGCACACGTGCATACAACAAGGAAAACAGGCAAACATGTCCATGCACATACAAGTTTCCTTCCCTTCCTTATCTTAGAAAGTGGGACAGAGAGAAGTGATAATCATTGTGCAAAGTCCCACTTGATGCAGGAATATGATTCCTTAGATTGGGACTAGTTCTACTTAGGTAGCCTCTTGGTCTACCACCACCAAAAATTAGAAACGTAGAGACCATCAGTGGGCACCCAAGAGTTGCTTTGTTCAGAGTACACAGTTGCCTACTGGCTGTAGCATTGATGAAAACAGGATACAGGCAGATGCCCCTATCCATACCATCTCATCAAAGGGAAAAGCATTCATAGATGTTTTGGCTCTCAGCACCAGTGAACACAGAATGCCAGATATGCTAGATCAGAAGCCTTTCTAGGATTTTTTCATCTTGGATCTCCAGAACCACCTTTGCTATTCTTTCCTGAGTCAGTGCCAGAAAGAGATTATTGGTCTTGCATCTGTCTATGCTTTTGATGACTTCGATTATCGGCTCCATTACTCTTCTCCTTCACTGAATCTTGTCCAGGTCCACTCCAGTCCTTTCCAGTAAAGCTTCATAAGTAAAATAATCAGGGGCAAGTATTTTGGGAATGCTAGTATCTTTCCTCCCAGAAACCTCCCGGTCTCCATATGCAAAGCAGCCTTCTGTTTGCAAAGAAGAGTGTATAGGTAGCTTCTCTAAGTCAAACCAAAGGCCTCATCATAACAGTTTTATCTGAGTCTGTTTGGAATATATCTGCGTATTGAAAAGAAATCATAAACGTCTGCTCTAAATTGACTTCCTATACCCACCAGAATACCCACCAGAAGCATCTAGCAGCTTCTTTTTTTAATTAATTTATTTATTTTAATTGGAGGCTAATTACATTACAATATTGTAGTGGCTTTTGCCATACATCGACACGAATCAGCCACCAGTGTACACGTGTCCCCCATCCTAAATCCCCCTCCCACCTCCCTGGCAGCTTCTTTAGGTAAAAAAGGAAAATAATCTGGTTTGGCTATCCCACTCCACAAGGACACAGCATAAACCTATTGCTGGAATCAGAAAGAAGCTTCTACTAATAGGCTTATGGGTGAAAACTGAAAATAAGCATGCAAATGTCTTACTAGATATTGTAGGACAGTCTTTCTTCCTATATCTCCTGGTTCTTCCTGCACACATCTTTTCTAAATCCCAGTCCCCATAATCACCAGCACCTATGGGACCAGATATACACAACTTCAACTCTAAAGAAGAAAGGAGACTTTTCCTACCACCTTTCCACATAAAATTTTAGTTACATTTCTGATTGGTTCAACTAGGATTTAATCACTATGACCAGGAGGAATGGAAATATTGACTGTCCAATCATAGATCATCACATGTCCTCTAGGCAAGAAGCTGTGCTTCCTTCTTTAGTTTTCAAAGTTTATTTCATTTATTCATTTAATTGCACCAGGTCTTAGTTGTAGCATGAAAACTCCTAGCTGAGGCATGTGGGATCCCAAACCTGGACCCCATGCATTGGATATGCTTCCTTATTTAAATACTTGTAATATACAAAATATAGAGGTGTAAAGAGGAAGGAATACACTCTCTAAAGACTGTGTTTAGGGAGGGTGTTTTTTCCCAAAAGGAGATCACTGGTTTTGAGCAGTCACAAATTACAGAAGTCCTCCAATACAGTCCCAAGCCCAAGAGAAGCCAGGCTACCAGGAACCACTCTTTTCTATATATCTTCATAAAATGCACTGCCAAGACTGGTTATATTCTATAAGAAGCAACTGTAGAACTGGTGCCTCAATCTGATCCTCTGGCTAGCCAATTTTGAAAGCATACAGAGTTGAAAATATTACTATCTCTGGTTCTATATTCTCCATTGATTTTTTTCACAATCAATGATGGGAACAGGGTCAGTGCCTGGCAACCAGGAGGGCTTCAATTTATCAAAGGCTTTGTCACTTCAGACAGCCGCTGCTTCTGCTGATTTGGAATTTGCAATAGATGATGACAGAACAATGAACAATGGCTTTGCTATTGTCATCCTTCACTACTGCCCTTCGAGCAGCACTCAAAAAAAAAAAAACAAACAAAAAAAGAGTCCAAGTTCTCCTGCCTGGTTGTTCCTGATCCTGAAGTAGCATAGAACCTAGAACCTAGGTTTTATAGCAGTTGCTTCCATTAGTGGAGGAATGAATGTGTTTCAACGCTTGTGCAGGGTGAAATTACTGGACCAGGAGGAAGGAGATTTGACTTGGCCACTCACCTACATTCATCCTTTTTCTACTTAGAGTAACCAACTTTTCCTCCAGGGAACACTCCCCTCTGATCTTTAGCCCATGTGCTTCAGGTTGAGTTGAATCTACTTCCTGTTCTAGGGATGGGCCTGTGACTCAGACCAGACCCATTAGAGCACACATTACGGAGGTTATACTGATTCAGGGACAGTCACATGATTCAAGTTGAGCCAATGAGACATAAAGATACAGTTGAAGGTAAAGATTAGAGGCCCTGGCTCTTTATACCTAGACTTGAAATTGGAGTTAAGCTTGGGAATGCCGGAAGCCGTTTTGCTGCCCCTTGAAGCCTGCCTAGGAGACCAAAATGGAAGGAAATATTCTGACGGAGGGAGACTTCATTATGATGACATGATTTGAACACCTGAGCCGGGTCCCACCTGAACCTAATTCTGATCCTCAACTTGTCATTTATAGGAATCAAAGACAGTTTGGGTTGGGTTTCCTACCACCTTAAACAAACAAAAAGAAGAGTTCTATAGTTAGGCTCTAGTCCCAACTCTGCCACAAAGTAGCAGTGTGACCTTGGGGAAGCCTCTTTATCCCTCTGAGTCTAGATTTTTCTAAGCTGTAAAATGAGGTCATTGTTTGAAACAGATATTTTTGCTTGGTCATTCTAGGGCATTTGACTGAATTATTGTGTTAAACTTGGATTTTCATAGAAGACAGGCAGAACCTTCTGAGTTCAGACACTTAGGACAAGTAGATGGATTAGCACAGATGCCCTGGGAACATTCTCTAGAAAGGGAGTAAAGTATCTGAAGTGCTCAAGAGGAGCAGGTTCTCCACACCTATTTCAGTAAAGAGCTAGTGTAGCAGTGTGTGTGTGTGTGTGTGTGTGTGTGTGTGTATCTGTGTTAGGAGTTTACGTGCTTAGAAAATCTCATGGGGAGAGATGCCTGTGGGGCTACAGTTCATGGGCTTACAGAGTCTGACATGACTTAGCAACCAAATAACAAAGCAGCAAGTAACCTATAGTTAGATGTCCCTTACTGCTGCTGCTGCTAAGTCGCTTCAGTCGTGTCCAACTCTGCGCAACCCCATAAATGGCAGCCCACCAGGCTCCCCTGTCCCTGGGATTCTCCAGGCAAGAACACAATCCTAATAGTGTTAACACATACCTTTCAATGATTTGAGTTTCTTTCAACTACCAAGTTTGACTTTTTAATCCAAAATTAATACTAATAATATGAGAAGAAGGGTTTAAAGTAACTGTGGTCCTGGCCTGGGACATAACCTGAAATGAATAGGTTTTATTAGTTTTTAAATGCCTGACATGATCTTGATTTCTTATCATTTTAACTCAGATAACTCTAGAATCTGAGATTTTTTTCCTATGAGTGAAATTTTCAAAATGATTTAGTAGCTAACCTAAGGTTGACATATCATAAAGCAAGAGTATCTGAATATAACAAGAATAAAAAATAGTGGGACATAATCTTTAAACAAAGAAAATCTTCTCTTAGAAAAGATAGTTGAAGCTAATTCAATATTTATAGCTTTCTCCAGCACTTTAGGAGAAGGTAATGGCACCCCACTCCAGTACTCTTGCCTGGAAAATCCCGACGGAGGAGCCCGGTGGGCTGCAGTCCATGGGGTCGCTAAGAGTAGGACACGACTGAGCGACTTCTCCTTCACTTTTCACTTTCATGCATTGGAGAAGGAAATGGCAACCCACTCCAGTGTTCTTGCCTGGAGAATCCCAGGGACGGGGGAGCCTGGTGGGCTGCCGTCTATGGGGTCGCACAGAGTCGGACACGACTGAAGCGACTTAGCAGCAGCCAGCACTTTATTGCTATTTTTATGGTTTATTTAAGTTTTCCTTGCCTGTAATGAAGGAGATGCAGGTTTGATCTCTGGGTCAGGAAGATCCCCCAGAGAGGAAATGGCAACCCACTCCAATATTCATGTCTGGAAAATCCCATGGATGGAGGAACCTGGTGGGCTGTAGTCTGTGGGGTCACTAAAGAGTCAGACAAGACTTAGCAACTAAACAACACAAAACAGCAAGTAACATGTAGTTAGATTTCTCTTTAAAAAATCCTAATAATGTTTGTCTTTTAATAGGAGGAATTGTTATTTATCTTTACTGCAATCACTGTATGTTTGATTTTATTTCTGTCATCTTAATTCATGTCATCTATTTTTCCTCTTTTCTTGAGTTTTTCCCTTTCCAGATTCTAGCTAACTGAAAAATGGTCTTACTTTTATTTGTCCAGTGAAATAAAGGCCTACCTTCCTTTTTAAAATACTGCATTTTAATTTATATCTATTTTTTACAAAAATAAATATCTTTCAAATCCTGTTTTCTTCAGTTCAGTTCAGTTCAGTCACTCAGTCATGTCGGAATCTTTGTGACCCTATGGACTGCAGCACACCAGGCTTCCCTGACCATCACCAACTCCCAGAGCTTACTCAAGCTCATGTCCATCAACTTGGTGATGTCATCCAACCATCTCATCCTCAGTCATCCCCTTCTCCTCCCTCCTTCAATCTTTCCCAGCATCAGGGTCTTTTCCAATGAGTCAGTTCTTCACATCAGGTGGCCAAATTATTGGAGTTTCAGCTTCAGCATCAGTCCTTCCAATGAATATTCAGGACTGATTTCCTTTAAGATGGACTGGTTGGATCTCCTTGCAGTCCAAGGGACTCTCAAGAGTCTTCTCCAACATCACAGTTCAAAAGCATGAATTCTTTGGCGCTCAGCTTACTTAATAGAACAATTCTCACATCCATACATGACTACTGGAAAAAACATAGCTTTTACTAGATGGACCTTTATAGGCAAAGCAATGTATGCTGTCTATGTTGGTCATAGTTTTTCTCCCAAGGAGCAAGCTTCTTTTAATTTCATGGCTGCAGTCACTATCTGCAGTGATTTTGGAGCCCCCCAAAATAAAGTCTCTCACTGTTTCCATTGTTTCTCCACTTATTTGCCGTGATATGATGGGACCAGATGCCATTATCTTCGTTTTCTGAATGTTGAGTTTTAAGCTACTTTTTTCACTCTCTTCATTTACTTTCATCAAGAGGATCTTTAGTTCTTTTTCACTTTCTACAAGGGTGGTATTATCTGCATATCTGAGGTTATTGATATTTCTCCCAGCAATCTTGATTCCAGCTTTAGCTTCATTCAGTCCAGCATTTCTCATGATGTACTCTGCATAGAAGTTAAATAAGCAGGAGGACAGTATCAGCCTTGACGTATTCCTTTCCCAATTTGGAACCAGTCTGTTGTTCCATGTCCTGTTCTAACTGTTGCTTCTTGACCGGCAAACAGATTTCTCAGGAGGCAGGTATGGTGGTCTGGTATTCCCATCTCTTTCAGAATTTTCCAGTTTGTTGTGATCCACACAGTCAAAGGCTTTGGCTTAGTCAATAAAGCAGAAGTAGATGTTTTTCTGGAACTCTCTTGCTTTTCTTAGCAATGTCAAAAAGTAATCAGTGGTCTAAAACCTCCTTTCTGAAAAGACAATCCTTGTAGTCTCCCTTCATTCCTTCCACTCTCCTACCTGCAACATCCCAGGTCTTATTACATAGTATTTCGGTCTAGGTATAATATTTTGATGAAGATATGCATGGATTTTTATCTATTTACCTTTGTTCCATGTCTCTTTTATTTTACTAACTCCTATTTTAAAGTTGCTCTGAAATTTTACACCGGTATTTTCAGCAAGTATTTACACTTTGTCCTCAGTTTTTTTTCAGCTCCTTCATTAGCTCCATTATACCTTTACTCTCTTTCTAGAATCATCCCTTGATGAGTATCAGCACTGTCGGATCTATCCTTTATATGCCAACTTTTCTGCTGTCCTTTGTTATTACTCTGTGGGTTGGTGTAATATCCCAAATCCCTAAGTCAATCCTTTTATTTAATTTTTAATTCTGTCATTTGGCCCTTCTATTTAGCTTTTAATATTTAGCCCTTCTATTTATCTTTTAATCATATTTTATTTTCTGAAGTTTAGTTTGTATTATTAAAGTATTCTTACGACTAGCCCCAGATTGGTTGTATGGCTGGTACTTCTCAGATCTGAGGGTACTAGTCAACACTCTTTAAGTCATCTTCTCTTTCCTATATTAACTTTGGTCAAGATTTAGAAACCGCATATGCTCAGTTTTATGTCTCTCTTTGATATCATTTAGTTCCCTCAAATGTTGGATGATGCAACTCTTTGCAGCTATAGAGGAGAACGTCAGAGAACATGCTGTCCAATATGGCAAGGACTTCAATAGCCATATGAGGTAGCCACTAATGACATGTGGTTATTTCAACTTCAATTTAAATGAGTTAAAATGAAATGAAAATGTGTTTCTTTGGTTGTACAAACCACAGTTCAGGTGCTCAGTAGCCTCGTGTGGCTAGCAGCTGTGGGAGTGGGCAGCACAGTTTCATAAAGTAATTTCTTTCTTTCTTTCTTTCTTTTTTTTTAGTTATTTTAGTTTTTGCTTTTAATTGCAGTAAAAAAAAAAAAAAAAACATGTAACAGAAAATATACCATCTTAACCACTTTTAAGTGTGCGGTTCAGTCGTGTAATGCTGTTGTACAATGAGTCACCAGAAGTTTTCATCTTGCCAAACTGAAACTCTATACCCATTAAACAACTCCCCACCCCACCAGCACCCTCACCACATCCTGGAAACCACCATTCTTCTTTCTAAAATTCATAAAGTATTTCTCATTTTTTTAGAATACTAAGAAAATTTTACTGACGTATAGTTGCTGTACAGTGTTATATGTTATGCTTCCCTGGTGGCTCAGTCCATAAAGCGTCTGCCAGCAAAGCAGGAGACCTGGGTTTGATCCCTGGGTTAGGAAGATCCTCAGGAGAAGGAAATAGCAAACTACTCCATTATTCTTGGCTGGAGAATTCCATGGACAGAGGATGGTGGGCTACAGAATTCCCTGGACAGCCTGGTGGGCTACAGTCCATGGGGTCACAAAGAGTTGGACACGACTGTTACATGTTTTAGGTATATGATATAGTGATTCACAATTTGTAAAGGCTATACTCCCTTTACAGTTAATATAAAATATTGGCTATATGTGTACAATATATTCTTATAGCTTATTTAATTTATTTATATTATTTTTACTTATTTTTAAAAATTTTATTGGAGTATAGTTGATTTATTGTACAATGCTGTGTTAGTTTCTCTAGTTTCACTCCAGTATTCTTGCGTGAAGAATCCCCATGGACAGAGGAGCCTGGTGGGCTACAGTCCACAGGGTCGCAAAGGTTGGACAGGACAGCAACTAAGCACAGTGTTAGTTTCAGGTGTACAACAAAGTAAGTCAGTTACACATATACATATATCCAGCCTTTTTTAGATTCTTTTCCCATATAAGTCACTGCAGAGTACTGAGTAGATTCCCTGCCTATTAGAGTAGGTCCTTATTAGTTATCTATTTTATACTTAGTAGTGTGTACATGGGGCTTCCCAGGTGGCACTAGTGGTAAAGAACCAACCTACAAATGCAGGAGACATGAGAGACTCGGGTTTGAACTTAGGATGGGAAATCCCCTGGAGGAGACATGGCAACCCACTCCAGTATTCTTGCCTGGAGAATCCCATGGACAGAGGAGCCTGGCGGGCTACAGTCCACAGGGCAGCAAAGAGGCAGATATGACTGAAGCGACTTAGGACGCATGCGGTGTGCATGTGTCCGTCTTAATCTCCCAGTTTATGCCTCCCTTATAAAGCATTTCTATCACCCACACTGTTCCACTGTCCAGTGCTGGTCTAGCCTGATTAGTGCCAGCGGCTAAAATGGCTTTCCTCTGGACAAGTGGCAGGCACTGTCCCCCGCTTGAAGTGGAGAAGAGGCATATCCAGTGGGCTTCCCTGCATGATGTGAAGGAGAAAAGCATGACTGCCAGTTGTGGGTGATCTGTCTTGCTTTGCTCAGCAAATGTTACCCATGTCTCGCTCTAGCCACCCAAGCTCCAGTCACAACTTTATACCAAAAACTGACTCCACAGTCAACCTGGGAGTAAGTGAAGCAGCCAGTCTCTTTTGAATGAAGAATTTGTGGAACTGTTCTGTTGTTCTCCGATTTATCACTCACGGATCATTGTTTCTCCCACACTGCTCTCTCTCTGATTTAGATTTTTTTCTCCAGAGTTCTTGGGAGAACTCAGTTTTACAATTGTCTCCTCTTTTATCTACTTTGGGGTTATAGTTTCCTAAAGGCTATTAAGGAATGGCCATTAATCTGATGCCATATATTTTATCCCTTCCACACAGTTCCTAACATTTTGGGCCTGCTGATGGCAACATTCCCCATTTTCCAGCACGACCATTGATTTATTCTTGCTCTTATATTTCTTCTGTCAAGACGTGCTCAGTCAGCCATCTTGAACTGAAAATCGTAGCCTGATTTCTTATGCCTTTTGTGCCTACAGAATAAGTGTTATAAGTAATCATAGATGTCAGGGATAGAGAGGAAATCTGAGATCCAGTCCAGTCCATCATTTCATGGATGGACAGGGTGAGAATTACATAAAGGAACTTGCTTGCCCAAGCCTCTACAGCATGGGTAGCAAGCTGGGACAAAGAAGGACCTCACTCACCTTCTACACTGGCCACTGGCCATTCATTGTCTTCTGCTCTAAGAACCCTGAAAAATTATAAGAGAAAGTCTGTGTCTCCACCCACGTGTACCGTAGGCTTAGCACAGTATTTGCCTTGTTGATCACCTTTTAATACAAAATAATTGTATTATTTAGGCTCCTCTTAATACAAAATAATGGAGGAGTTTCTAGAAGAAACTTTTGACAGAACTGAATGAATTTAAGAGGATCCTCCTCTTAACCTATAAATTCATTTTCTCAGAACTGTCCTTTCCCCAAGCACAGTGAAAAATCAAGGTTATACTTGAAATTGTAAGAAGAAAGGCGCTTAGAAAATGCAAACAGATCTTGCTTAGAAATGAGCATGACATTGCCAGGGATGGAGAGGGGGCAAATGTGAGAAATAAGCTTCTCCCTCCCCACCCAGAAAGTTCTGGGGTGGGAGCTTATGGTCCATCTCAGTGAGATGTTTCACCTCAAGCATCTGCCTAATTGTACTGATCTATAATCTGCTTCCAGTGAAGCAAAGTAATTAATTGTTTTAAAATGCTTTTCGAGACTTTGGAAAACTGACCTAAGGTTAATGGTTCATAAACCTCATTTGTGCTTCTAATAGAGAATTTAAAATGTAAGCTGATCTGCTTCTGGACTAGAGAGGAGGAGAGGGCCTCAGAGACCTGCGTGAGACTTGTAGCAATGGAAGCAGCTATGGAGTTATTCCTCTTCTGACATATTTAAGGAAGAGAGAGAGAGCAACGCAGATGTCAAGACATTGTCCTTTAGAGGGTGTGATTTACTGATGATGTTGTGTCAAACTTGGAGAGAGATAGTACACTTTGTCTGTCTCGGAAGCTTCATTTCCTACCCTTGCACATATCATAATGGGGTTCTGAGCCAGAGTTTCCAGTCCTAGCTGGGATCCTGCTCCTGTGTATTTCCAGACAAAATACCTTAATCCCTGTACTTGGCTTCACAGACTGTGATTTTTCTAGGGACACCAAGAAAGCCTATCAATATCTCTTCTGCTATGAGCAATTCATTCCTGTGGCTCACAGAGGCTTAGTGTGGGGATCATAAACTCGAGTGCATCCAGACACCAGACAGGTAACATAAATAAGTCAGGAAGGAGGGCAGAGTCTAGGGGAACAGGAGGAAGCACATCCCTTCTAAAGGGGGTGAGGTGGGCAGCTACTTTTCAGTTCCAGCTGAGAGTTGCTATGCAGAAACGTGTGCACAGGAGTTTCTGCCGAGGAATCAGAAATCCACAGAATAAATGAAGTCTGAGTTTTACTTGGTGCTGATAACTAATCAAAAAGCAGGGCCACTTCTGGGTGCAAATCACACGCACCTGTGGACAATCTGCCTTATGGACCCCTGGTTTGAGCTCTCTTGTTTTGTACTCTCAGAAATCACTAGCAAAATGTAAAGATGAAAGGATTAAAGGAACAACCACCTCTGGCTACCAGACGGTCTGCGGTTCTGCAAAATCTAAACACATGCAGCTAGTCTGAAGATTCCCCAATCCATCCATCCCATCGTGGCTACCAGGGTTTCCTTTGTGACATGCAGACTCCTGCTTCTGAATTCTGTGTCAGGCTAGGATGGTAAATCATTTCAAGAAAGGGAGAGTCTACAAGAATGTGGGTGTTTCTGGGGTATTCCCTAGGGTGCAGATCCTAAGGGAGACAAAACGATTGAACTTCAGAAGTATACACACTCCAATCAATTGTAATGTAACTATAGCGATTGTAATAAATAGCTCTGATCTACAGAGTGCATGTCAAGATAAGTGATTTACAGACATCATCTTATTTCATTTACACAGAAAACCCAACAAGTACTACGATAATCTCCCTTCGATAGAGAAACAGTCAATAGTCTGAGAAAGCAGACTCAGAGAGGTTAAGTAATTTCCCCTGGATTTCACAGTGGTAAGTCCCAAATTCTGTCAGAAAATGAGCTCCCAAGGTCTACATGTTTTGCCTCCCTTGAGGATACCAAGTAGAACTCCAACATAATGTTGAAGAGAGTTCCCCTTTCCACTTGCAGTGATTCCGAGAGTAGGCTAACAGTATGAGAACAGATGGTTGTTGGGTGGTGCTATGTCAATTTCCTTAAAGCCATCAAAGGTATATCTGAAACACACAAAAGCAAATTTGGATAATCAGAAAAATGTGCATGCTCTAAGAAAGGAAAGAGATGGTTCTCTAGCTTCCAAGATACATATTATTATGAGAACTCTGAGACCATACAAATAATATCAATTTGTTAAGCCTGGTAATATAAGGAAGACAGGACCACAAAGGCTTTGAGAAAACGATTGGTGGGCACTGAGGGCAAGGGCATGGCCAGAGGCAGTAGACTGACTGCCTGTGTTCGTTGTTGAGATTTTAAAGAACAGCTTTATTGAGATATAATTCACATACCATACAACTCACACATTTTAAGTGTATAATTCAGCAGTGAAAGGGAGACTGTTAGTTGCTAAGTTGTGTCCGACTCTTTTGCAACCCCATGGACTTTAGTCCACCAGGCTCCTCTGTCCATGGAATTCTCCAGACAAGAATACTGGAGTGGGTTGCCATTTCCTTCTCTGGTTTTTAGTATTTTCACAGATATGTGCAACCATCAGCACAATCAATTTTAGAACATTTTCATCACCTCAGAAAGCAGCTATCACCTGCCTATTCCCCCATCTCTTCAGCCCCAGAGCAAACACTTCTGAGCAAATCTACTATCTGTCTACATAAATTTTCCTGTTCTGAACTTTCATATGAATGGAATCCTATAATATGTGGTCTCTTGTGAGTGGCTTCTTTCATTTAGCATAATGTTGTTGAGATTTGAATGGCTTTGAAATCTATCATCACTCCCTCAATGGGTTACTTTGGCGGATTCCTTCTTCCAAACAAGTCTTTGAGCCTACTGGCATTGTGAACCACACCAGCAGTGTTCCTGTCTGGAGACCTTACCAGAAACAGTTGAATATTACATGCTTTTCCTTCCTTGAGATCTCCAGTGAAACTCTGGTCTGAGTTCCTCCTGGAATTTCCAGCTTGTTGTTCAGTCACTAAGTCATGTCTGACTCTTTGTGACCCCATTGACTGCAGCACACCAGGCTCCCCTGTCCTTTACTATGTCCCAGAGTTTGCTCAAAGTCATGTCCATTGAGTCAGTGATGCTATCTAACTATCTCATTCTCTGTTGTCCCCTCCTTCTTATGCCTTCCATCTTTTCCAGCATCAGGGTCTTTTTCAATGAGACATCAGGTGGCCAATGTATTGGAGCTTCAGCATCAGCCTTTCCAACGAATATTTAGACTTGATTTCCTTTAGGATTGACTCATTTGATCTCCTTGCTTTCCCTGCTGTCTCAATAGTCTTCTCCAGCAGCACAACTTGAAAGCATCAATTCTTTGGCATTCAGCCTTCTTGGTGGTCCAACTGTCACATCCATACATGACTACTGGAAAAACCATAGCTTTGACTGGATGGACCTTTGTCAGAAAAGTGATGTCTCTACTTTTTAATATGATGTCTAGGTTTATCATAGCTTTCCTTTCAAGGAGCAAGTGTCTTTTAATTTCATGGCTGCAGTCACCATCCACAGTGATTTTGGAGTCGAAGAAAATAAAATATGTCACTGATTCCACTTTTCCCCTTCTATTTGCCATGAAGTGACAGGACTCCAAAAGTCCACTGTTGACTCATTGCCTAGAATCAATAGCAAGAGTCAAATATTCAAGTCTCTGCCCCTTTCTCTCACTCTTAACATTTGCAAGAACTTAGCATATCCAGTTGGAGAAGGCAATGGCACCCCACTCCAGTACTCTTGCCTGGAAAATCCCATGGGTGGAGGAGCCTGGTAGGCTCCAGTCCATGGGGTTGCTAAGAGTCAGGCACGACTAAGCAACTTCACTTTCACTTTTCACTTTCATGCATTGGAGAAGGAAATGGCAACCCACTCCAGTGTTCTTGCCTGGAGAATCCCAGGGACAAAGGAGCCTAGTGGGCTGCTGTCTATGGGGTCACACAGAGTCGAACACGACTGAAGTGACTTAGCAGCAGCAGCAGCATGTTCAGTGCCTGGCTAGATTTGGGGAAAGAGTTAGATTTATAAACAGTTTCCTCAGACATTACCCAAGAGGTCTCAATGGTTAAAGCGAAGTCTATGTGTAGAAACTAGTGCCCTGGATCTTTCTCCAAATAGCATCAAATCACTACTGCTTTATATACCTCACAGCTTTTTGTCCTATTTTCTGCATTATCTTGAAGAGATAAAAATACAGGAAATGAGTGATTGTTGTTCAAAACAATGGTGAGACTGGTTATTGTTATTCTCAAATGATGTCTCTTAAGGTTGTTGTTGTTTTAGTCATTAAGTCATGTCTGACTCTTTTGCGACCCCATAGACTATAGCCCCACTAGGTTCCTCTATGTATGGGATTGCCCAGGCAAGAATACTGAAGTGGGTTGCCATTTCCTTCTCCAGGGGATCTTCCTGACCCAGGTACGGAACCCGTGTCTCCTGCATTGGCGGGTAGAGTCTTTACCACTGAGCCACCAGGGAAAACCTATCAGCAAATTGGAAGCACTAGGCCTTGTAAAGTATGCAGAAATTTCAGTCTAGTGGAGATGGACTATGTGTTGTAAGTGGAAGGAAAATTATGTGAACAGAACATGTCCTTTAAAATCAAACCAACCTGGTTCAAATCGTAATATTAAGATGTGAGAATGTTAAGAGTGAGAGAAAGGGGCAGAGACTTGAGTATTTGACTCTTGCTATTGATTCTATGCAATGAGTCAGCAGAGGACTTTTGGAGTCCTGTCACTTAATGGCAACTGTGTGACATTGAACAAGCAAGTAAGATATAAGATTCTCTAAGCCTCAGTCTCCTTTTCAATAAAATAGAAACAATGTTATCTACTCCATAGGATGTTTTGAGATTAAACAATAAACACAAAAACTACTGCCAGTACCGTGAGCACCATCACTACCATCTATTGAGTATTGATGCTTTCAAACTGTGGTGCTGGAGAAGACTTGTAAGAGTCTTTTGGACTGCAAAGAGATCAAACCAGTCAATCCTAAAGGAAACCAAGCCTGGATATTCATTGGAAGGACTGATGCAGAAGATGAAGCACCAATCCTTTGGCCACCTGATGTGAAGAGTCGACTCACTGGAAAAGACCCTGATGCTGGGAAAGATTGAGGCCAGGAAGAGAAGCGGGTGACAGAGGATGAGATGGACATGAGTCTGAGCAAACTCCAGGAGATAGTGAAGGACAGGGAAGCCTGACATGTTGCAGTCCATGGGATTACAAAGAGTCTGACATGACTTAGCAGCTGACAAGCAACAAAATATGTCAAGACAGTATTAGGCACTTAAGCTTTGGGGCACTTTCCTTAAGGTGTTATTTTTCTAACCCCTTCAACAACGTGGCTAGGTATATAATATATTATAATCCTTGCTTCACAGATGGAAAAAAAAAAAAACTGGTTCAGACATGTTTATTGATTTCCCCTAAATCATGCAGCTAATGAGAGGTAGAGTTGTCAAAACCAGATTTGTTGGTCACCAAGATGACATTGTACCCATCATCGTGGCTGTTGTGGCTAACAGAATAGTGAAAATAAGAATCAAGGATGTGGAAAGAGACATTTTGCATCCAGAAGCTAGAAACCTATCTTAAAAGTCACGCAAACACTGTAAAATTTAAAACAGGCAATTTCACATTTTCATGACTGTGTTTAAAACTAGGCAATTTCAAGTACATGGTTTAAATGCCAGTGTAAGGATGAGAGACTATGTCTAGACATCTGGTATACCAGCTCCAGTACATCCGCCTGTGGTTCACCCCTCCACCCCACAGGACAAGTTGAATTTTTAGGAAGAGACACTGTTCAGTTCTACTTGAAAGGGGCTCCCAGAACATAACCTCTCATTCCTGGAACAATCTTATGACATCTCAGGTAGAGAAACTCTGTTTTCTCCTCAGCATCAAATACTGGGATTTTCCCAGTTTCTTGTCTTTGAGTTCTTGCAAAGTCACTATAATTTGAATTTTTACATATCAAATCCCATTTAACATGCAATTGAGGAACTTGCACTTTAAAAGAATTCTGTCTTGAATCCTCAAGAACATGGAAGGCTGCCTTTAGAAATGAATAGCTAATTCTGAAATTATCCATTTTTTAAATTCAGAAATTGGTTCACAGCTTTCTGAAAACAACCTTTAAACTTTGAAACCAATTTGAAATTCAAGTTTGTGACTGGGTCTTGTGGGCACTCCTTATTACCTTTGCTGATAAGCATTTAAATATATTCATTAACAAAAATAATTGTTGTCACAGTTAACTACATTAGCACCATTTAATTGAATTAGAAATTAGATGGGGGTCATGAATATTTCACTAGGGCTCACTGCTAGCCATCCCAATTTCCATCTTTCTAAAAAGAACCCTCACATAACCATAAACAGGCAGATTTGCAATGTTTGTGTTCCTGGCCCTTCTCATACTTTTGCCATTAAAGTCAGCCTATTGTCAAAAATAAATCAAAAAATAATTTGTAGCTTTTTGCTGTTCTTTTGTGCTTCCAGACATGATGCAAGGAGTCTTGTGTCCTCAGGAAACTTTAAATGAACATTTACTCAACACAAACCAGAAGCCATCAATCCATACACTTAGAGCACAGTAGGAACTTTTGAGATAGAGTCCAAAGTTCACAGCCATGGCACAACTGACATTTAGAGTCAGAAAATGCTGTGTTGAGGGTAACTGTCCTGTTGTGGTAGGATGTTTAGTGGCAGACCCACTGAATGCAGTAATATCACTACCCCGCCCCCCCACACACACACATACACACACACACCAGTTGTAATCACAAAACTGTCTCCAGATAATATTTCCCCCCAAGGGGGGAATCTTCTCCCAGTTGGGAACCACTGATGGAACAATATCGTTTCGATTACCAGCCATCCCTCTTATGTTTGACCTTTCTCTGGGCCTTAGTTTTATATACGTGAAATAGAAGCAATCATACTTATTACATTTGCTGGGAGACTACACAGTATCAAGTGAATAGAAGGCATAGCTGGATGAGTGTTCATTAATTATTAGCCAAAGTAGCAGTAGTAATCATAGTAGGAGCATCAGTCAGCAACAGTAGCAGAACCATCAAGACCTGAGGGATGGTTTTTTATTTACTCTCCACCCATAGAAACACTGTGTTACTGGTCTGGGCCAGAGTTACCCTCCTTGCCTGATGGAAGACCCCAGATGATACCACTGACGTCAGCAGCGGTCCCTCTTCTTTGAATCCCTAAGCTAGTCAGACTTACTCTACATACCACTTGTCCAAAGGGTGGTCAAAGAAAGCCCCAGATCTTTTCACAGTAGGCATGGTGAGATTTGAAAAAAAGTAGGATCTGGAGTTAGGCAGACCTGAATTCCAAACTTGACTTCTGATTCAAGATCTCAGGCAAGTTGCTTAATATCTGTGAGGCTCAGATTCCTTGGCTTTAAAAGAGGATCATGAGAACTATCCTATAGACTGGTTTTGAGAATTAAATGCCATAATGCGTGCGGACAGCCCCTCGTGCCATGTTGGGCACACAGTGGGTACTCAACAGTCATCAGTGATTAGAACTTTTGTGATGAAGAATATCCAGAGCAGGGTTTCTTAACCTTGGAAATACTGACACTTGGGGCTGGATAATGCTGTGGTGCAGAGGCCTTCCCGGTTCTTTGGAAAATGTTAGCAGCATTTGTGGCTGTTAGATGCTAGTAACACTGGTCACCAGTTTTAACAACCAGAATCGTCTCCAGGCATTGCCAAGTGTCCCCTGGGGGCAACGTTGCCCCAGATGAG
Source organism: Bubalus bubalis (assembly GCF_019923935.1). Lineage (NCBI taxonomy): Eukaryota > Metazoa > Chordata > Mammalia > Artiodactyla > Bovidae > Bubalus > Bubalus bubalis. The sequence goes on from NC_059180.1 coordinate 26,981,021, forward strand.
AGCTACTATCCTACAGGAAATGGATCCCTACCCAGTCTACCTGGTCACTCTGCCTTGAGTTAACATTGCCTCTTCTGGGAAGATGCCCAGTCTCCCTTCTGTCAAATGAGCCACTGCCTTCATTGTCTTATAACTCTTTGCTCATCTGTCTGGTCTGCTAGGCTGGGAACCCCTTAAGGGCTGGCTTCATTTGTAACTGTATCTATAGTTGGCACAGAGTGGAGGCCAGCAGATAGAGCGGGGTTGGGAAGAAAGCAAACTACTATTTATTGAGCACTTACTATCTACCAGATGGCGCTGGTGGTCAAGAACCTGCCTGCCAATGCAGGAGATGTAAGAGACGCTGGTTCAATTCCTGGGTTGGGAAAGATCCCCTGGAGGAGGGCATGGCAACCCAGTCCAGTATTCTTGCCTGGAGAATCCCATGGACAGAAGAGCCTGGAGGGCTATAGTCCATAGGGTCACAAAGAATTGGGTACGACTGGAGTGACTTAGCAGGCATGCATATACCAAGCACAAATCTAAACTGCTTGCATATATAATTTCCTTCCATCTTCTCAATAGATTTGTAAAGTATGTATCATTGTGTCTATTTTGCCAGTGAAGAAACTGAGCCTTAGAAAGAAGGAACTCATTTAAAGATACACAGCAAATGTGTAAATAGACTTGGGGGTTTGAATCCAGTCTGAATGTCCCTCAAACTTCTCCCCTTCTTCACCAAACAGAAAATGAGGTACCTTCTTCCCAAGCTGTGCTGTACCCTAGCACCCCCACCACCCTGGACAGAAAGGCATTCTTTCTACTCTCCAGTGAATCCCTTGCCTACAGATGAGATCAGAAAATTGGGGTGGTGTGCCAAAGGTCACGAAATGAGTAGAGATGGCTGACCTACTTGAAGAAACAATCCATTCTGGACCCAAAGATGAGGCACTGAACATTTTTCACTCTTACTGAAAAGGTCAGACTGGAGGCAGCAGGACCCGGAGTGAGACCTTTTGGCAATTTCAGAAAGTTCAGCCTGCAGCTTGGGGGCAGAGCCGAGGCTAATGCACACGTGGCCCTAGCCTCTCGCTCCACCTCCAGCTCGAGACACCAGCTGTCCCCAGCTGGCATCAACACCAGCCTGCATAGGCCACAGGTCCTGAGCTCAGGAAGGGGGCACTTCCTCACCCTAGACTTCACCACTCCCGGTGCATTGGCATCACTGGGTCAGAGAGCCTCATTATTTTAGAGATTCTAAGAGACACTGAAAATATGCTAAGGAGGTCGTACAAAGTGGGCGGCAGGCTCCAAAAGGTTAACATCTTCCTTTCAGATGATTCCCACAGTTGCTATGGTATCTTCTACAGGAGGCTTTGTTAATTCCACATGAAGGGCCTGAAATTAATAAGCTCCTTTGAACTCAGAGGAAACAAGCCAGGTTGGGCTGCAAATACTACGGCCTGTTTGTTCCTTACGTGGACAAGAGGCCCAGGTGTGCAGGTGTATGTGAGCAGGGTGTTTTGAGCAGCAGTCACACACATGCTGTTGGGTGTGTGCTTTTGTTTTATCTGTGTACAGGTGTGAGGGGGGTCAGCAAAGGACCAGACTGTCTGCATATCCATAAGGGCAAAGATTTATCTAAAAACAACACAGCAAGATATTGGGGTCAAGGTCTGGGTCCATTCAACTCTGACTGTCATAAGCATTTAGTCCAGGGCCTCATTGACATCAGTGTCTTATTGAACAGTCTCATCTGTGAGTTTAACACATACTTTTGAGTATCTGCTTTCAGCCAGGCACTGTGTTATGTACAGAGGTGATTACCGCAGTAAACAGGGTAGAGAATCCCTTTCTTTTGGGAGCTAGGATCAGAGAGGTGATGAATGGGCAGACGGGTGTAGAAGATCCCAAGTGGAAAGTCAGAAAGTTTTCCTTTAGTTGACATGCATGTGTATATGTGCACATGTGTTTAATAACAGTCAAAGAATCCTTTAAAAAATCAGTGTCAGTGAAGGGAAGAGTACCAGGACAGAAGATACAGAACATGGGTTTTGGAGTCAGAATCTGGGCATTTGAGTCCTGCTTCTGTGGCTGACCAGCTACCTGCACATAGTCAACCGAAACATCCATTTCCCCAGACTATTCATTCTTTGAATACTATATTTGCACACCTACCAGATGTACTTCCTAGGTCCTGGGGACACAGGACGGAGCAGGGCAGACAGAAACCCCTGCCTTGTGGAATAACTGTACTGAAGCACAGTAAGTGTCATGAGAGAGGTGGATACACATACAATAGGAGTGATGACAAGAGGCCCCAAGGCAGCCCAGAGAGCCAGGGCAGGTGTCTGAAAGCAGTGACCAGAGTCCAGGACATTCAGATGACAAGTGGAAGGAAGAGGGTCCTAGGCAGAAAAAATAATGTGCACAGAGTTCTCAAGCAGAGAGCAGGTGTAGCCTGTGCAAAGGGGTGGAAGAAATTAAATATGGCGGCAGCAATGAGTGTGAAGGGCAGAAAAGGCTGTATCTGTTGAGTGTACATGCGTGTCCTTGTACCTGCATGTCTATATGAGTGTGTCTGTGTGTGTCCGGGCATATGAGCATGGGTGAGTGTGTCTGAATGAGTGTGTGCCTGTATGTGCTTATGTGTCCATGTTTGTATATGTGTATGAGTCTGTCAGCCAGTTCAGTTGCTCAGCGTGTCTGACTCTTTATGACCTTATGGACTGTAGCACGCCAGGCTTCCCTGTTCATCACCAACTCCCGGAGCTAATTCAAACTCATGTCCATCAAATTAGTGACACCATCCAACCATCTCATCCTCTATCATCCCCTTCTCCTCCTGCCTTCAATCTTTTCCAGCATCAGGGTCTTTACAGATGAGTCCGTTCTTTGCATCAGGTGGCCAAAGTATTGGAGTTTTAGCTTCAGCATCAGTCCTTCCAATGAATATTCAGGACTGATTTCTGTTAGGATGGACTGGTTGGATCTCCTTGCAGTCCAAGGGACTCTCAAGAGTCTTCTCCAACACCACAGTTCAAAAGCATCAATTCCTCAGTACTCAGCTTTCTTTATAGTCCAACTCTCACAACCATACATGACTATTGTATACATACATACAAAAACCATAGCTTTGACTAGATGGACCTTTGTCAGCAAAGTGATGTCTCTGCTTTTTAATATGCTGTCTAGGTTGGTCATAGCTTTTCTTCCAAAAAGCAAGCCTCTTTTAATTTCATGGCTGCACTCACCATCTGCAGTGATTTCAGAGCTCAAGAAAACAAAGTCCCTCATTGTTTCCATTGTTTCTCCATCTATTTGCCATGAAGTGATGGGACCAGAAGACATGATCTTAGTTTTATGAATGTTGAGGCTTTTTTTTTTAATTTATTTTTTTATTGAAGGATAATTGCTTTACAGAATATTGTTGTTTTCTGTCAAACCTCAACAGGAATCAGCCATAGGTATACATATATCCCTTCCCTTTGAATCTCCCTCCCATCTTTCTCCCCAACCCAACCCTCTAGGTTGATACAGAGTTCCTGATTGATTTTCCTGAGCCATACAGCACATCCCTGTTGGCTATCTATAGCTGTGAAAAGAAGAGAAGCAAAAAGAAAAGGAGAAAAGGAAAGATATAAACATCTGAATGCAGAGTTCCAAAGAATAGCAAGGAGAGATAAGAAAGCCTTCTTCAGTGATCAATGCAAAGAAATAGAGGAAAACAACAGAATGGGAAAGACTAGGGATCTCTTCAAGAAAATCAGAGATACCAAAGGAACATTTCATGCAAAGATGGGCACAATAAAGGACAGAAATGGTATGGACCTAACAGAAGCAGAAGATATTAAGAAGAGATGACAAGAATACACAGAAGAACTGTACAAAAAAGATCTTCATGACCCAGATAATCACGATGGTATGATCACTGACCTAGAGCCAGACATCCTGGAATGTGAAGTCAAGTGGGCCTTAGAAAGCATCACTACGAACAAAGCTAGTGGAGGTGATGGAATTCCAGTTGAGCTATTCCCAATCCTGAAAGATGATGCTGTGAAAGTGCTGCACTCAATATGCCAGCAAATTTGGAAAACTCAGCAGTGGCCACAGGACTGGAAAAGTTGGGTTTTCATTCCAATCCCAAAGAAAGGCAATGCCAAAGAATGCTCAAACTACCACACAATTGCACTCATCTCACATGCTAGTAAAGTAATGCTCAAAATTCTCCAAGCCAGGCTTCAGCAATATGTGAACCATGAACTTCCAGATGCTCAAGCTGGTTTTGGAAAAGGCAGAGGAACCAGAGATCAAATTGTCAACATCCACTGGATCATGGAAAAAGCAAGAGACTTCCAGAAAAACATCTATTTCTGCTTTATTGACTATGCCAAAGCCTTTGACTGTGTGGATCACAATAAACTGTGGAAAATTCTGAAAGAGATGGGAATACCAGACCACCTGACCTGCCTCTTGAGAAATATGTATGCAGGTCAGGAAGCAACAGTTAGAAGTGGACATGGAACAACAGACTGGTTCCAAATAGGAAAAGGAGTACATCAAGGCTGTATATTGTCACCCTGCTTATTTAACTTATATGCAGAGTACATCATGAGAAATGCTGGACTGGAAGAAACACAAGCTGGAATCAAGATTGCTGGGAGAAATATCAATAACCTCAGATATGCAGATGATACCACCCTTATGGCAGAAAGTGAAGAGGAACTCAAAAGCCTCTTGATGAAAGTGAAAGAGCCGAGTGAAAAAGTTGGCTTAAAGCTCAACATTCAGAAAACGAAGATCATGGCATCCAGTCCCATCACTTCATAGGAAATAGATGGGGCAACAGTGGAAACAGTGTCAGACTTTATTTTTGGGGGGTCCAAAATCACTGCAGATGGTGACTGCAGCCATGAAATTAAAAGACGCTTACTCCTTGGAAGGAAAGTTATGACCAACCTAGATAGCATATTCAAAAGCAGAGACATTACTTTGCCAACAAAGGTCCGTCTAGTCAAGGCTATGGTTTTTCCAATGGTCACGTATGGATGTGAGAGTTGGACTGTGAAGAAAGCTGAGTGCCGAAGAATTGATGCTTTTGAACTGTGGTGTTGGAGAAGACTCTTGAGAGTCCCTTGGACTGCAAGGAGATCCAACCGGTCCATTCTGAAGGAGATCAGCCCTGGGATTTCTTTGGAAGGAATCATGCTAAAGCTGAAACTCCAGTACTTTGGCCACCTCATGCGAAGAGCTGACTCATTGGAAAAGACTCTGATGCTGGGAGGGATTGGGGGCAAGAGGAGAAAGGGAAGACAGAAGATGGGATGGCTGGATGGCATCACTGACTCGATGGACGTGAGTCTGAGTGAACTCCGGGAGTTGGTGATAGACAGGGAGGCCTGGCGTGCTGCAATTCATGGGGTCGCAAAGAGTCGGAGAAGACTGAGCAACTGATCTGATCTGATCTATTTTACATATGGTAATGTAAGTTTCCAGAATGTTAAGTTTTATTTCTTTATTATAAATTTATTTATTTTAATTGGATGTTAATTACTTTACAATATTGTATTGGTTTTGCCATACATCAACATGAATCCACCACGGGTATACATGTGTTCCCCATCCTGAACCCCCCTCCCTCATCCCTCCCCATACCATCCCTCTGGGTCATCCCAGTGCACCAGCCCAAAGCATCCAGTATCATGCATCAAACCTGGACTGGCGATTCATCTCACACATGATATTAGACATCTTTCAATGCCATTCTCCCAAATCATCCCACCCTGGCCCCCTCCCACAGAGTCCAAAAAACTGTTCCATACATCTGTGTCTCTTTTGCTGTCTCACATACAGGGTTATCATTACCATCTTTCTAAATTCCATATATATGCATTAGTATACTGTATTGGTGTTTTTCTTTCTGGCTTACTTCACCTTGTATAATAGGCTCCAGTTTCATCCACCTCATTAGAACTGATTCCAATGTATACTTTTTAATGGCTGAGTAATACCCCATTGTGTAAATGTACCACAGCTTTCTTATCCATTCATCTGCTGATGGACATCTAGGTTGCTTCCATGTCCTGGCTATTATAAACAGTGTTGTGATGAACACTGGGGTACATGTGTCTCTTTCAATTCTGGTTTCCTCAGTGTGTATGTCCAGCAGTGGGATTGCTGGGTCATAAGGCAGTTCTATTTCCAGAATCTTAAATTTTAAGCCAGTTTTTCACTCTCCTTTTTTACTTTCATCAAGAGGCTCTTTAGTTCTTCTTCGCTTTCTGCCATAAGGGTGGTGTCATCTGCATATCTGAGGTTATTGATATTTCTTCCACAATCTTGATTCCAGCTTGTGCTTCATTCAGTCCAGCATTTCTCATGGTGTACTCTGCATATAAGTTAAATAAGCAAATAAGCAGGGTGACAATATATAGCCTTGACATACTCCTTTCCTGATTTGGAACCAGTCTGTTGTTCCATGTCCAGTTCTAATTGTTGCTTCTTGACCAGCATAAGGATTTCTCAGGAGGCAGGTATGGTGGTCTGGTATTTCTATCTCTTGAAGAATTTTCCACAGTTCGTTGTGGTCCACACAGTCAAAGGCTCTGGCATAGTCAATAAAGCAGAAGTAGATGCTTTTCTGAAACTCTCTTGCTTTTTCAATGATTCAACGGATGTTTGCAATTTGATCTCTGGTCCTCTGCCTTTTCTAAATCCAGCTTGAACATCTGGAAGTTCACAATTCATATACTGTTGAAGCCTGGCTTGGGGAATTTTGAGTATTACTTTGCTAGCGTGTGAGATGAGTGTAATCGTGTGGTAGTATGAATCTGTATGTGTGTCTATATGTGAATAAGGGTATGACTGTGAATGTGTTCCTCTGAATGTGTGTGTGTGTACATGTGTGTGTATGTGTGTCCAGGCATATGACTGGATGAGTATGTAATCCTCACAAAGAAACTTACAGATACCATGGTCAGAAAGCCACAAAGAGTGGAATAACACTTCCCATGGGAACTCTGTAACCACACAGCAAAATCAATAACCTAACTGAACTGCTTTTATAGATAATGCATCATGTAAGAAAGGTTTTAATTAAAGTGTGGCCTCTAAAAATGTGCCTTGGGCTTGCAGACCTTGGGGCCCTGCTCAGGCAGAGTCAGGGCAGGTGGGGGACAAACCAGGGCCACTTGACAGAGCAGTCCTCCTGCTCCCTGTCCTTTCCTCTTGGGGGCCACTCTCCTCTGCCTTTTTGGAAATTCACAAAAGAAGAAGGTATGTAGGATATGCTATTAATCAATAAATGAACATTCCATCAAACCATCCAAACATACTGGGCAGTCAAAGACACACACACACACAGATAAAAAAAAAATACTTTTTTGCATAAAAGACTAAAAATATATTTAAAAATCATATTTAGTTCTGGCAAGGGCTTCCCTGGTGGCTCAGATGGTAAAGAATCTTTCTGCCAATGAAGAAGATGTGGGTTTGATCCCTAGAATGGGAAGGTCCCCTGGAGAAGGGCATGGCAGCCCACTCCACTATCTTTGCCTGGAGAATTCCATAGACAGAGGAACCTGGTGGGCTACAGTCCATGGGGTCGCAAAAAGTCAGACACAACTGAATGACTAACACATTAGTTATGGCAAACGTGCAGTATGTTCAACATGTTGGTAATAGAAGTAGAAATAGGTCCATCTTTTCTGAAGGGCAATTTGAACCATATATATCCGAAACCTTAAACTTATACATACTTTTAGATTCAGCATTTCCAGAAACTTAGCCAAAGAAAATAATCATTCAAATGGGCAGGTTAAACATAAAAAGTTGGTCACTGCAGCATCATTTGTAATATGAAAAGCTTGTTATGATGGTGTGATCTTTGCTGAGTTCTTATCTTTGACCTCTAATGGCTGAGATGCAAACAGTAGTAAGCATCCCATACTTTAACTACGGTGACCAAGTGTTGGATGGGTGAGAGGTGATGGTAAGCTGATAAATGTTAAACAATCAGCTCTGGGGTGGGGGTTGGGGGCAGTTTCTCAGATAACGCCAATTTCCGTGATGTAAATATTCCCACCAGGGCTGATTTCCAGCTACCAGTCTGCCCTCCCTGACATGGAGTTTGGAGGAGATACGAACAGCTCATGCTCACAAGCCCAGGTGGGCAGGCTTCAGGAGACCCTGGGCTGGAGGGCCTGCCATAGCAGCCCAGCACCATCCTTCTACTGCCCCGAAGAAAATACAAGAAGACAAGGAGGGGAGAGCCAGGTCACCTTTTGGAGATATCTCCCTACCTCATCCTACTTCTCCAGAGGATCTACTCCCTGTAAGCAAATGAAGTAGGCACAGGGAAAGCATTCCTTAAGTCTGGAGCTATCTGAAGAAGGTTCCCACCCTGCTTGTGGACCAAATCTAGAGCACCCTGAGCTGAATGAGGAAGTATCAGATACTGTAATGGTGCAGACTGACCATCGGGGGAGGAGGCAAGAACCACCTTGCTCTCTCAAGTCCCAGAGTCCTAAGATGGAAGAAGGGGCGGGGCTTTAAATAGCATATGAGATTGCGATTGTGAGATGACCAAGACATAAACTTAAAAATCCAGGCAAGACTTTAATACCAGAATGTGTCTATCTGATCTAGGTCAGGGATCTCCTGGAGGAAGCCCTCTAGGTAACAATAAAGGGGAAATGAAGGGCAGAGTTAGTTAGTGGCAGCTACTGGAAAAATAAAAGTCTTCTGTTTTTCCATCAATGACTTGGGACTTATGAATCAAATGGATCACACTTTGGAGATAACCTAAGTATCCATCAAAGAGAAATGAAATACAGTGTAGTACATCTGTTTAATGGGACAGCATATCAAAAGTCTTTATCCCACTGTGTGTGTGTGTGTGTGTGTGTGTGTGTGCGCGTGCACACGCATGGGCGCACATGCAGGCTATCATTAACATAATTCAAATAACATACAATAATCACCAGTATGTGCTTCTTTGGGGGGGGGGTCTTTAAAACTTCAATTCTGTGTTCGCATTTTAAATAGACAGTCAATAACCTTGTAAGTTTGAGAAAACCTCTTCCCTACTGGTCTACTCTGTTGTGCCCAGCACCAAAGAAACCCCAGTGACCAGCACATAAATAGGACCACAATAAATTGGTCAGTGGGAAGAAAATGTGATTCACAAATCATTATGGACAATACAATCATGCTTTCATAAAATAATCTAAAAAGTCTATAACCATATGTATAGATAAATGTCTGGAAATGCACATATTAAATGAGTGATTGTGTTGGGTAGTGTATAGAGATTCATTTAATAACTCCTCAGCCTGGCTACTATTTTGCTAATGTTTATGAGGTTCTGAACATGAATTAGAGACACTCTGCTAGGCACTCATACTTTTCAGTTTTATCTAGTAATCTGCATATGTGTGTTTGTTGTTAATTTTCAGTCGCTAAGTCATGTCTCACTCATTGTGACCCTGTGGATTGCAGCATACCAAGTGTCTCTGTCCTCCACTGTCTCCTAGAATTTGCTCAGATTCATGTCCGTTGAGTCGGTGATGCTATCTAATCCTCTCATCCTCTACCGCTCCCTTCTCCTTTCGCCTTCCATCTTTCCCAGCATCAGGGTCTTTTCCAGTAAGTGGTCTCTACATGGCATATGTGTATGTATATCTTTCCCTACCATTAGCATTATTATTGTATCCAGAGCAAGGAAACAGGGAGCTTTGAAAAATGAAGTACTTCACACACAGTACTTAGAACCTAGTGGGTGCTTGGTCATGGTGGCCATTATTTTATTAGTATGGAATCTTGGGTCTTATCTACCACAACTTCTTGAGCAATTGTCATGACAACAACAATAATGACAGCAAGTTTTTACATAGTACTGATTATCACCTACAGTGAAATATACATACGCTATATATGCCATATGGCCTTCCCCGTGGCCAAGACAGTAAAGAATCTGCCTGCAATGCAGGAGACGTGGGTTCGATCCCTGGGTTGGGAAAATCCCCTGGAGGAGGGCATGGCAACCCACTCCAGTATTCTTCCCTGGAGAATCCCATGGAGAGAGGGGCCCTTTGGGCTACAGTCCATGGGGCTGCAAAGAGTTGGACACAACCGAGCAACCAAGCACAGCACGTATATGCCATGTACTATAACAGTGCAGGCATTTTCCTGATACTCATCTTTCTTTGTCCTTATGGTAACTCTGATAACTATGATGTAGCTATTATTCCCATTTTACATGTTAGCAAACTGAGTCTCAGAAATACGGTCCCTATAATACTGGGCTCCTCCTTCTATGTCCTCAACCCAGCCTGGGACTCAGGGTAGTTTTCCTCACCCTCTCTGCCCCAGGACCTGCTCTAATGGAAACAGTGGAAACAAGTGCGCAGGCCCACACAAGCACAAGCAGGCACACGTCCCCAGAAATGGATGGGGCTGGGGTTGGCTGGGGTTACTGTGGGTCATTCAGATGGTCAGAGGAAAAGGCAGCATAATGCAGACAAATGGGAGATAATAAGTCTGGAGCCAATGAACCGAAAGAGAGGGAGAGCACATATTAAATAAAAAGTCATGAGTCCTTCCAGCCTGGAAAGGGATTTAGAGGTTACTATAAAAAAAATCGTGAAGTTGCCAGCACCTTGTACTGCTGGAGTCTTGGGAACCAGGCGGCCCTGTGTCCCTTTCTGTGCTCTCCCTCATGGAGAGAAGCCAGGAGCGAGTAGGTCCAGTCCTTCCATCCTGGGGCCATGCCAGGGTCAAAGGGGCCCCTTCTGAGCTGTAGGGAAACGCTGATGCCATGTCCAAAGTGAGATCTTGAGTTGGAATGACAGGAGAGTGTACCTGGGCACAGCCAAGCAGGAGGGAGGTGGCGCAAGAGAAGAGAACCTCAGAGTGAGGAGTCTCATGGCAGCTGGAGCAATGACAGAGGAAGGTGAGAGGATGTGAACTGCAGATTGTTGGGGTGAACTGGATGCTCATGTCGGAAGGTCACAGCTAAACAGGACAAATGACAGAAAGAGGGCAGGCTGCTGAGGCAGCAGTTCAAATTTCCATACTTCATTCTTAAGACTCACTAAGCTTTACATCTCAAGTGGAGATAACCTGGTCTTGAGGGGAAGAGGACTCTGGTACAAAACACACCAGGTCTGGGTTGTAGCCTTTCCATCAAAGATCTGTGTTGGATTGAGTGCACTCTCTTGCCACACTGGGCCTCAGCCCCTCCATTTCTAAAAGTAGAGCAGACAGGGGACTGAGAGGAGATGGTGTGTCCACTTGAGTTGAGCCTTCTGTCACCTTCACTGGACTTCAGACATGTGTGGGGAGGGTTGGATGGAAGACTGATTAATGAAGAGCAGGAATGGTGTAGAAAAGCCTCCCAGAAGACAAAGGAAAAAGGGGCAGCTGCAGCCAGCATCTTCTATGGTCAGGGAGTAGACATCTGAGCACAGTGAGGCTGGAACCACATCAGGAGGCACTCCTGAATCCAAAGAGCAGAGTGAGATCATATCCACAACAACAGCGAATTCAGCCTTCACACTTGGGAGGTTAGAATTATCCCCATTTTACAGATGAGGAAGCTGAGGCACAAGGGGGCTAAGTAACTTATGTCTGGTTACCCACCCAGTAAGTGGCAGAGCTGGGATTCACACCAGTCTACCTGGCTCCATCACACATGCTTGTAACCATTACGCCTAAGTCTCCACCATTAGACAGAAATAAAATCTGTTTATAAGAAGGGCTCCAGGATACAGTAACATTTGGGGCCAAACAATATTGCCTGGAGCCACTTCTAACTGAGTAAAGTAAGTCCCCTGCATACGAACGAGTTCCTTTCCAAGGGCACGTTCATATGTCCAATTTGTTTGTAAGTCCAACAAAGTTAGCCTAGGTATCCAACTAACACCATCAGCTATATAGTATTGTGCTACAATAGGTTTATAATGCTTTTCACACAATATGTAAAACACACACACAACAATAAAGAAAACATTTTTAGTCCTACAGTGCAGTACCTTAGAAAGACAGTGATACCAGCTATATTGCTGCTGCTTTTACACTTGCTTCCAGACATTCTGGGCTTGAAATAAAGATTCCGTACTCTTTAGTCTATACAGTATTGTGTGGTAAAGTACACAAAACACAACCACTTGTAGAGGGTGCACACACGTGACAATGTATACCAGACATGTGAATTCACTTACGTGACCGGACATGCCAACACTTGTTCGCATCTTTGAAAGCTTGCAACTTGAAAGTTTGTATGTAGGGGACTTACTGTATCAAAATAAGGTCAAGAGGAGGGACTAGTTCTCTCATAGACCACAAGCTAGCTTTGTTTTAATGCTAGATCACATACTAGTATCTAAAGGCTTAGGATGACAGCCATCAGAACTGGAGATCCTCTGGTGCCTAAACGAGAGGCAGAGACACCAGGGAGGAGAACCCTAGAGCAGGAGGGACTAATGCCCACAGATCAGCACAGGGGCACGAGGGAGCTGTGGGAGGGAACACCTTCTAGAGCAACCAAGAGAGACCACTGCAGGCTCGGAGCCACCTGGGGAGAAATTTGCACAAGACCAAGGGGGCTTCCCTCATGGCTCAGATGGTAACGAGTCTGCCTGCAATGCAGACGACTGTGGTAAGATTCCTAGGTCAGGAAGATCCCCTGGAGAAGGGAACGGCAACCTACTCCAGTATTTTTGCCTGGAGAATCCCATGAACAGAGGAGCCTGGCAGGCTACAGTCCATGCGGGTGCAAAGAGTTGGACACACTGATCAACTAACACACACACACACACACACACACACACACACCTTCTAATGTAAGCAAATGGGGCTGGAGGATGCTAGGGTCTTCAAATTGTCCAGACTGGTGAGCTTGCAAGAAAAGTATACATATTTTCCTCTTTTTAGTGACTTGTTCCAGAGGGGTGAGATATAGTTTTCTTGAAAAAGGAACAAGGCTGAGCACATCCATTTTACTCAGATTTCAAGAATGTTTCTATTAGGGAAAGGAAGAGTTGAGATGCTTCGAGCAGGGAAGAGATTTCAAGGTGACCTTGCGGAAGGAGCTGGCATTATGAAATGTTTTTGATCGACTGGAACAAGATAGGCTGTTCATGTCAGGGTTCAAAGCCCTGGACACCAAACGAAATAAGAAAATTCAATTTCTGACATAAGATTGTGCTTTTCCTGCCTTATAGAAGAATATACACATCCACCCTTCCCATCCCCTTCATGAAAGCAGTGTTCCTGGGTGGTGATTCTGACATCGATAGGGCTATAAAGGCAGGTTTGGGAGGCACAGGTGGTGCTGCCTGCAGGTATCTGGAAACAGGACTGCTGCTTCCGTCCAAGCTCTTCCATGGAAACTCTCATATGACCCGGGGTCACTTCAATAACCTCTTCTTTTTTGTTCTCCCAGAAAATTGACACAGAAAACTCCTCCATATTTATCTAAAACAACACTTTGCAGCAGAACTTTCGGCATGGATGAAAATGTTCAAATCTGTGCTGTCCAATCTGGTGGCCACTGAGTGCTTGAAAAGCGGGGAGTGTGATGGAGAAGCTCAGTTTTAAACTCTCTTTCATTTTGATGAATTTAAATAGCCACACGTGGCTAGCCATCACCTCATCAGGCAGCACAGTGCTGAAAGATTCAGCAGAAAGAGCATGACCCTTGGGACCACCCAGGACAGACTTGAATTCTGCCTCTACCATTTACTAGCGGTATGACCTTGAATAGGTATCTTAACCTCTCTGATCCCTGGTCTCCTCATCCAAAAAATGGGGATGATGATATCTACATTGCAGGATTATTGTGGAAATGAGTTACATGTACAGACTACATGGCAGGCCACACGTGTTTAGTAAATCACAGCTGCAGTTACTAAGCAATAAGCATGATTCATGACTGGCCTGGAATTTCTCAGTTGTGAACCCAAGCTCTCTCTGACAGTGATGGGACAGAATGAAGTTGAGGAGTGAGAGGTCTTATCTATATTTTTCTATGGAAAAGGCATTGGAGAGTAGGAAGTGATGAGGATACCACAGGGGGACAAGGTCAGATTCTGGGACCCACACCATAGTGGGTTCAGGGTGCTGGTGGATAAGTGTGAGTGGGGTAGGCTGCCACTCTCCAGCCCAGCCCTGCCCACCACTGACTGCGTCCACGGTGAGACGAGAACCTGCTCCTAGACCCTGTCCACACTCCTGGAAAAGGCAAGGATGAGGAGGAGCTTGCTGAGACACTGAGAGCTGGGGAAAGGAGAGGAGAGAAAGAGAAACGCAAAGAAGGGCAGAGAGCCAGAGGGGAGAGAGAGACAAGTAAGAGACGGAAATGGAGAGAAGCAGGGTTGTCAAAGATGCTGCAAAATGGAAAGGATGACACACACACAGACAGGTGTTAGAGAGTCAGAGCAGGGACAGAGAGAGGCACAGAGACAGAGAGATGGAAGAGACTGGGAGACCGAGAGACAGGGGTGAAGCGGGACGGAAAGACGGAGAAAAACACAAGTAACACACACCTCTAAGGGAGAGATTGAAAGGCAGGCTGGTAGAGATGAAGCAAAACAGAGAAAGAGACAAATGAAAAGTGAAGAGAGAGAAAGTGCACGAGGAGAAGCTAGGAAAGGCATAACAAGACAGGCATAGCTGAGGACCACAGCCCAGGAAAGAGTGGACAGCAGGGCATAGACACAATTCCAAAGAGAAAACCAAGGAAGAGGGAGCCTGGGTTATGCTGGAACACCAGGGAAGGGGGTGAGATGGACTGCGCATCTCAGTGGGGGCACAGGGCAGGGAAGGAAGTTCAGACGGGGATCCCAGCAGAAGGGCAGGTTGCAAACAAAACTTTCCAGCCAGGGATGTTTGCTGTCCATAGCTTCCTTTGTTCTGGCCTCCTCGCCATCTGTGGGAGGCTGGGGCAGCAAAGGTTTCCAGAGCCACTGCTTGCCCGCTCCCTCCTCCCTCCATCTTTCTCCCGAGTCGTTAATCTTGGAGGACAGGTTGGTCTTTTATTAGCTATCTCCAAGGGTCAGCTTAGAAGTATCTGTGGAGATACTGGTTCAGAATGCCATTTGTCATCAGGGGCCTGATGGGAGCCGCATTGATTCGGCCCCCCTGCTGGCCTCCTGTTCACTTAGGAGGCAAAGCTGCTCTTAACCTTTTCCCTAAATGGAGCTTTAATTCCTCTCTCCTTCTCTTTGTTTAAGCACCAGGGCAGGGCAGAGGGGAGAATAGAGGCCACAGGCAAAGATGGGGGGATGAGGAGGATGCGTCACTCCTCGGAAGGCTAGAGGTGTGTGTTCCTACTCCCTGCGTTTCCCTTCTTCTGACTCCTGATTCTCAGCCTTGGCTGTAGGCTGCACTCTCCTGGGAGGTTGTTAAAAATGCAGGGGTCTGGGCTCATCCACAGAAGTGCTGCCTGACTTGCCCCAGGGGAGGGCTCAGGCATTCCATTTCCTAACACTGTCCTTTGCTGTTGATGTCCAGTCACTAAGTTGTGTTCGACTGTTTGTGACCCCACGGACTGTAGCCCACCAGGCTCCTCTGTCCATGGGATTTTCTGGGCAAGAATACTGGGGTGGGTTGCTATTTCCTTCTCGAGGGGATCTTCCTGACTCAGGAATCAAATCCTTGTCTTCTGCATTGGCAGGTGGATTCTTTAAAACTGAGCCACCTGGGAAGCCCCCCAAACTGTCCTTCAGTTCAGTTCAGTTCAGTTCAGTCACTCAGTCGTGTCCGACTCTTTGCGACCCCATGAATCGCAGCATACCAGGCCTCCCCGTCCATCACCAACTCCCGGAGTTCACCCAGACTCATGTCCATCGAGTCGGTGATGCCATCCAGCCATCTCATCCTCTGTCGTCCCCTTCTCCTCCTGCCCCCAATCCCTCCCAGCATCAGAGTCTTTGCCAATGAGTCAACTCTTTGCATGAGGTGGCCAAAGTACTGGAGTTTCAGCTTTAGCATCATTCCTTCCAAAGAAATCCCAGGGCTGATCTCCTTTAGAATGGATTGGTTGGATCTCCTTGCAGTCCAAGGGACTCTCAAGAGTCTTCTCCAACACCACAGTTCAAAAGCATCAATTCTTCAGCTCTCAGCTTTCTTCACAGTCCAACTCTCACATCCATACATGACCACTGGAAAAACCATAGCCTTGACTAGACGGACCTTTGTTGGCAAAGTAATGTCTCTGCTTTCCAATGTGCTATCTAGGTTGGTCACCTAAACTGTCCTTAGGTGATGCTAATGAGCAGCTTGGACTGAGAACCGCTGAGTTAGATGGTCCCTTGTCTGTCTTCTTATCAACCTTGAAGTCTCAGAACAGAGACATCACCTTCGAGAAGTCTTCCCTGATAACCTCCCCACTGAATTACTCTCCAAATACCCCATTTGCTTTCTAGAAAGCATTGTTGCCATCTGACATAGTATTGAAGAGCCTGGACTCTAAAGCCAGAACATGTGGGTTCAGATCTCTGAGCCGCCCTCAATATCTAGGAGACCTCTGCACCTCCATTTCCTTTTCTGTAAAATGGGAATGATAACACTAACTCCCAAGAATTCTGGTGAGAACTAAATGAGTTCATCAGTGTAGCCTGCATAGGAGAGGCTGGCACAGAGTAAGTGCTGGATTGACATTCACTACTATTATTCAGTTCAGTTCAGTTCAGTTCAATCGCTCAGTCGTGTCCGACTCTTTGTGACCCCATGGACTTCAGCATGCCAGGCTTCCCTGTCCATCACCAACTCCCGGAGCTTACTCAAGTTCGTGTCCATTGAGTCAGTGATGCCATCCAACCATCTCATCCTCTGTCATCCCCTTCTCCTCCTGCTTTCAATCTTTCCCAGCATCAGGGTCTTTTCCAATGAGTCAGTTCTTCGCATCAAGTGGCCAAAGTATTGGAGTTTCAACTTCAGCATCAGTCCTTCCAATGAATATTCAGGACTGATTTCCTTTAGGATGGACTGATTGGATTTCCTTGCAGTCCAAGGGACTCTCCAGAGTCTTCTCCAACACCACAGTTCAAAAGCATCAATTCTTCGGGGCTCAGATTTTTAATAGTCCAAATCTCACATCCATGCATGACTACTGGAAAAACCATAGCTTTGACTAGATGGACCTTTGTTGGCAGAGTAATGTCTCTGCTTTTTAATATGCTGTCTAGGTTGGTCATAGCTTTTCTTCTAAGGAGCAAACTTCTTTTAATTTTATGGCTGTAGTCACTATCTGCAGTGATTTTGGAGGCCCCCAAAATAAAGTCTGTCACTGTTTTCATTGTTTCCCCATCTATTTGCCATGAAGTCATGGGACCGGATGCCATGATCTTAGTTCTATTATTACCTTGTTTTTATTCATCTCCCTCCTGAGTGTAAGCTCTGTTACAGACCCAGCCACAGTTTTACAGATCCTCATCATCATCCCCATTTTACAGGCATGGAGACTGAGGCACAGTGAGAGTATGAGACTTAATCAGGGGACTAGGTTTATCTAGGACACTTAAACCTCATGACCAGGAGCTGGCGAGGGTCGGGAATCTGTGCAAGAAGCTAGACAGGGGCAAAGCAGTACTTCTGTTGAAAGCCATGCAGTAGCTCCAGGAGATGCCAGCCAAGGGGAGGGCACTCAACTTGGAGGGGGCAAGGGTAGGAAGGAGGCAGGGCTTCCAGAAAGGGTAGGAGGTTCAGGGTGGTGTGGGCGGCCCATGAAGAGGTGGGGAGAAGTGAGGAGGAAGGATAAGCAAGGCCAGGACACAAGAGTTCTGGAGGGAATGTGAAAGGCTGAGGCTTCACTCAGAATTTTATTCTTTGTCCACATGGAGATGGGAAGTGGCTAGAACTCAAGTCTCCTGACATTCAGTCCTTGGTCCTGGCACCCAGCCTGGAGGCTTTTAGAACCAGGTCTTTCAATGACAACCATTTTAAAAGTAGGCTTGTCTTTCACTCGTCTCTCTCCAGAATAACTGACTTGCACTATACTGACTCCAGTATACATGTAATGAGGAGATTGGGTAACAGTCAAGTGGGCAAGGGGGTCATCATCTAACCATAAAAAATATTAAAATCATGTGACATTGCTAAAAATCATTCTGAAAAAGAATTCTTTGGAAGTTCCTATTATTCAGATCTTTGGGTCCTGCTTTTTGAAACCATGGGCAGTTGTGACCTTGTGTCTGGAGGTAGTTAGGTGAGAGGGATCTGGGGGTCAAGCCTTCTGATCTGGGTTAGAAGCCCAATTCCTCCCCCTAGTCCTGCGGCATGACCGGGGGCAAACTCCCAGTCTGGGTCTGCCCTGGTTTTCTCAAATGTATATAGAGGTAACAGAACCTCCCCAAAGGGTCAGTGAGGACTGACTGAAATAAGCACACACAAAAAAATCAAGAATCCCCCTACCTCTATGAGGGCTTCCATTGTGGCTCAGCTGGTAAAGAATCCACCTGCAATGCAGGAGACCTGGGTTCCATCCGTGGGTTGGGAAGATCCCCTGGAGAAGGGAAAGGCTACCCACTCCAGTATTCTGGCCTGGAGAATTCCATGGACTGTATGGTCCATGGGGTCTCAAAGAGTCAGACACGACTGAATGAGATTGAATGACCTTCACTTTCACTTTTCACTGCCTCTATGAAATAAATACTTGCTATTGTTTTTGACACTGACAATCACCTCCTGGGTGGTGGTAGTATAGAGAACGAAGAGAACCAGAAGGAATAATTCCTCCTGGGATGAAGAGGGAGGGAACGAGGGAAGGAAAAACGACCAGAAATCCTGGATTCCCCCAGACTGAGGAGTCTCCTAACCTATGTGACTTTCAGTGGCGAAACAGGAAAGTTCAAGCAAATCGGGATGAGTTGTTCAGTCTAAAAGAAGGTTCTGTGTGTGGGTTAGTAGCTCACTTGTGTCTGACGGTTTGCAATCCCATAGACTGTAGCCCACCAGGCTCCTCTGTCCATGAGATTCTCCAGGCAAGAATTCTGGAGTGGGTAGCCATTCCCTTCTCCAGGGGATCTTCCCGACCCAGGGATCAAACCCAGGTCTCCCGCATTGCAAGCAGATTCTTTACCATCTGAGCCACCAGGGAAACCCCAAAAAGGAAGGTCTAAAGGAGTAAAATTTAATTCTTAAGATAAATCAGTCAAAAAGAAACAAGGAAATAGATTCAAACTGCAGCAGAACTAACTGAAGTGAGACCTCATGCAGGACTTCTTGGTTGCTGAACAAAAGGCAAAGCTGGAACCCAGGAGGAAGCTCAGAGCCCCGGCGGGAGCCAGGAGAAAGGCGAGAGCATCTCTCTCTGGATGAAATGCCTGTGTCGGCTGCTGGTTGCTCCCTTTGAGGGATTCAGCTCAGTCTCCACTCACCTGTGACCATCATCCTAGACAGAGGCAGCTGCACATTTCCAGATCCCAGACATCAGCGGCTTATGGAGGATGCTCAGCCCAATTCTGACTGAGCAGCTGAGGGGATGGCATATGCTTGGTGGCCCGCAGCCTAATCTCAGAGAACGTGTCCTGATAGAAAGATTCATGATAGCCATCCGGGCTGCAGACATAAGGTCTTAACTTCCAATTCCGAGAGTCCTGCGGCATATGCCTTTACCTGCTGAATAGCTTTGCACTGGGTCTTAGATGGGGCAGATTTACAGCAAATTATCTGCAAACGAATGTCGCGGCGGACTTTGGTGCTTCAGAGGGAAAGAGGGGCAGTTCAGAAAAGGAAGCTGCAGGATGCAGGTGATTCTGAGCCTCTTTCTAACCTGCTGGGCAGACTGGAGACACAGGGAGGGGGCAAGGATGACCCTGCAGCTTTGTCTACAGTGGGGTGCTGACACCTGCCGGGGTGGGGAAGTGTGATGCATCAAGCCAGGGTGTTTCAACAAAGCAGAGACCCGTGCATAAGCTGAGAGAGACAGGAATTGTCACTGCTCCAGAAAGGGCTGATGCCACAACCCCGAGGCTGCACCCATGTCCTTAGGTATGAGGACCACTGTAGTCCATGGTCTGCTACCTGAAGGTCCTGCATGGTAGATGGGGCAACATCAGGGGACAGACTGGGAGCACTCCTGTCTTTCCATCTGACAGTAGGCAGCAGGCTGGGCTGTGAGGAGCATGAATCTTTGTTTTATCTTCCTCAACTTGATTCTATAAACATTTTCAAATGTCCAGAAAATCTGCAAAATCAATATAATAAAGACTGCCTAGATTCTACACCTAATACTTTATTATGATTGTTCTATCATTGATCTGTCCAGCTGTCTATCCATCATCTATTTGTATGCATTTCTGCTTTTTTTTTCTGAACTATTTAAAGTTGCAGACATCACAGCTCTTTGTCATTAAATAGTTCAGTCTCCTAAGAGTAAGGCATTCCTGACACAATGAAAACATCATGATTAACCTAAGAAAAAGAATGGTTTCCAGAATATATAATAGCTGCACTCCTCATACTTCCATGCTCACCTCATACTTCCATGCACTCCAATTTCCTTGTTTGCCTCAAGAGAGCACTTTAAAACTGTTTTAAACCACTATCCAATCAAGATCCACGTACTGTACTTTATTACTGTCTTTTAACCTAGACACACCCCTCCCAGAAACATATACACACATATTTGTATGACATTGACTTTTGGTAGTCTAGGGGAGAGTTGTCTTGTAGAATGTTCCACATCCAGGATTTGTCTGATTGGTTTCTCAAGTTGTTATCTGTTTTGTGTCCTTGTCCCCTATATTTTTAGTAAATTGGAATTCAGGCCTAAATTAGATTCAGTTAAATTAGATTCTGGTTAATTTGAATTAGGTTCAAGTTTTACCTTTTTGGGGACAACTGTTTACAGATGATGCCCTGTCCTTCACAGCATACCACGTCAAGTGGCATACAACTTTAAGGGGTCCCACCATCAAGGAAAAAAAGCTGTCCTTCAGTTAAGGTGGTGACACCAGATAACCCATTGTGAAAGCACCCACTTAAAAGGTGTCCATGGCTGAAGCATTGGTACTGGGCAAAATTTCTGTTCCCCAATAACCTTTCTCTTGGAGGTGGTAGCATCCTTTGCTAATCCCTGCCTGCAATGATTATTAAATGGGAAGTTTAAGAACGGTGCTTTGTTTGAGTCATTCTGTTATTCTATCTATATTGGCTGGTCTTCTTAAAGAAATTCTTTCTGTTTCTTTCTATGTCTCCTTCCCCTCTCTTTTGCTTTCTCCCTTTCTCCCTCTCCTTCAAGAGTCCATATGAACTCATGGAATTTTAGTCATTCATTGTATAACAATCAACTTCTGTCATTTCTCATGCTAAAATTGTCCCAAATTTGGCCATCACAAGGCGGGCTGTTTTGACACACCTCCATCATTTTTGACAGCTCCCTGCTTCCTGGGACAAGTAGACAACCAAGGCTCACCTCATACTTCCATGCCCCAGACCTGGAATCAACCATTTCTCCAAGGAAGGTGGCACCTCTCAGCTGGGAGTTGAATTTTTAAACCAAGATCAGGGCTTGAATCCTAGCTCTTCCACCTACTAGCTGTGTGGCCTCTGGCCAGTCACCTCATCTTTCTGTGTCTCAGTTTCCCCATCCGTAGAATGGAGATAATAGCTATGTATCCTACCTTGTAATGTTATTAACAGAATTAACAATGTCCATATTTGTAAAGCTGTTTATTTTTTTTTTTTAATTTTATTTTATTTTTAAACTTTACATAACTGTATTAGATTTGCCAAATATCAAAATGAATCCGCCACAGGTTTACATGTGTTCCCCATCCTGAACCCTCCTCCCTCCTCCCTCCCCATTCCATCCCTCTGGGTCGTCCCAGTGCACCAGCCCCAAGCATCCAGTATCGTGCATCGAACCTGGACTGGCAACTCATTTCATACATGATATTTTACATGTTTCAATGCCATTCTCCCAAATCTTCCCACCCTCTCCCTCTCCCACAGAGTCCATAAGACTGTTCTATACATCAGTGTCTCTTTTGCTGTCTCGTACACAGGGTTATTGTTACCATCTTTCTAAATTCCATATATATGCGTTAGTATACTGTATTGGTGTTTTTCTTTCTGGCTTACTTCACTCTGTATAATAGGCTCCAGTTTCATCCACCTCATTAGAACTGATTCAAATGTATTCTTTTTAATGGCTGAATAATACTCCATTGTGTATATGTACCACAGCTTTCTTATCCATTCATCTGCTGATGGACATCTAGGTTGCTTCCATGTCCTGGCTATTATAAACAGTGCTGCGATGAACATTGGGGTACTCGTGTCTCTTTCCCTTCTGGTTTTTTCAGTGTGTATGCCCAGCAGTGGGATTGCTGGATCATAAGGCATGTCTATTTCCAGTTTTTTAAGGAATCTCCACACTGTTCTCCATAGTGGCTGTACTAGTTTGCATTCCCACCAACAGTGTAAGAGGGTTCCCTTTTCTCCACACCCTCTCCAGCATTTATTACTTGTAGACTTTTGGATTGCAGCCATTCTGACTGGTGTGAAATGGTACCTCATAGTGGTTTTGATTTGCATTTCTCTGATAATGAGTGATGCTGAGCATCTTTTCATGTGTTTGTTAGCCATCTGTATGTCTTCTTTGGAGAAATGTCTATTTAGTTCTTTGGCCCATTTTTTGATTGGGTCATTTATTTTTCTGGAGTTGAGCTGTAGGAGTTGCTTGTATATTCTCGAGATTAGTTGTTTGTCAGTTGCTTCATTTGCTATTATCTTCTCCCATTCTGAAGGCTGTCTTTTCACCTTGCTAATAGTTTCCTTTGATGTGCAGAAGCTTTTAAGGTTAATTAGGTCCCATTTGTTTATTTTTGCTTTTATTTCCAATATTCTGGGAGGTGGGTCATAGAGGATCCTGCTGTGATGTATGTCAGAGAGTGTTTTGCCTATGTTCTCCTCTAGGAGTTTTATAGTTTCTGGTCTTACGTTGAGATCTTTAATCCATTTTGAGTTTATTTTTGTGTATGGTGTTAGAAAGTGTTCTAGTTTCTGTAAAGCTGTTTAAATAGTACCTGATACATCATGAGTGCTATATGGATGTTTGCTAACTATATGATGCCTCACAATTTATGCAGATGGAGGCAGAGAGTGGAAAAGACCCCTGTGCATCCAGAGACAGGGAGAGAAAATTGTTCTTGAAAGAATTATTCTATTGAATTAGAATGTTCGTGCATGCTCAGTCGTGTTCGACTCTTTGCGACCCCATGGACTGTAACCTGTCAGGCTCCTCTGACTGTCGGATTTTCCAGGCAAGACTACTGGAGTGGGTTTCCATTTCCTCCTCCAGGGAATCTTCCTGACCCAGGGATTCAACCCACGTCTGTGGCATTGGCAGGTGGATTCTTTACCACTGAGCCACCTGGGAATCCCTATTCAGTTAGAACAAGCATAAGTAAAAATAACAGTGTACTTATACTCTTGCCTTCTGTTGATGACAGCTGATAGCTGATACAGATTTGACATTTGAAGTCTTGAAATGAAGTTTTCTTTTTTAAAAAGTAGGTAAATTTTATTGAAATAAAACACAAATGTAATACAAAAATTCCTTTTAAAATTGATGTGCTTTTAAAAAATCAAATAAGCCAATTCTTAAATGACTAATTTCTAATCACCACAGAATACAGCTATGTCAAAGATTAATGATGATGGCATGAAAGTGGCCACAATTTGGGCAACATTGTAATAAAGTTGCCTGGGGAGAATCTATACTCCCACTGATTAGAATGATTTTAAATTTTAAATTGAAGTAATTTTAATATTCTCTGGATGCTTGAACTATGATGTCCCCTAACATCCAGGCCCCTCAGGGCTGGTGAATCAACTGAAGAGTATAAGTGATCTCCATATGAAGACAGAAACAGAGCTTCAGAGTTAAAAATTCCTGACTCTGCTTATCCATCTCAATCACATTCCCTCTACCCACTTTTCTGTGATACAGTGTGAGTGCATGAAAGTGAAAGTCACTCAGTCATGTCGGACTCTTTGCAACCCCATGGATTATACAGTCCATGGAATTCTCCAGCCCAGAATACTAGAATGGGTAGCCATCCCCTTCTCCAGGGGATCTTCTCAACCCAGGGATTAAAACCAAGTCTCCCACATTGCAGGCAGATTCTTTACCAGCTGAGCCACCAGGGAAGGCCAAGAATACTGGAATGGGTAGCCTATCCCTTCTCTAGGGGATCTTCCTGACCCAGGAATCGAACCAGGGTCTCCTGAATGGCAGGTGGATTCTTTACCAGCTAAGCTACCAGGGAAGTATAAACAGACACTCAAATCCTTGCACAAATACTCGTGTGGCGCTAATGAAAAATGAATGAAAGTGTTAGCTGCTCAGTTGGGTCTGACTCTTGCAACTGCATGGACTATAGCCTGCCAGGCTCGTCTGTCCATGGAATTCTCCAGGCAAGAATACTGGTGTGGGTAGCTATTCCCTTCTTCAGGGGATCTTCCATACCCAGGGATTGAACCCAGGTCTCCAGCATTGCAGGCAGATTCTTTACCAGCTGAGCCACCAGGGAAGCCCAAGAATACTGGATTGGGTAGCCTGTCCTTTCTCCAGCAGATCTTCCCGACCCAGAAATTGAACTGGGGTTTCCTTCATTGCAGGCAGATTCTTTATCAGCTGAGCTACCAGGGGAGTGGTGTGAATGGAAGGAGGGCTTCAGTTTTGAGGAGGCTTGCTCCTAGCAGAGGACCATACATACTCTGCTAGGGTTTCTTGTGATCCATAAATGCTCTTCTTAAACACAGCAGTGGAGGCCATAGGTTGTCTGCTGCTGAGTTCTCTGTGCATGGAATAGAATCTCCCTTTCCAGCCACAGTGGTCATTGACTTCTTTTTATTGTCCCAGGACTCCAGCACTTGAGCTGAGCTCTGAAGATTTGATGCTTTCGAACTGTGGTGTGGAGAAGACTCTTGAGAGTTCCTTCAACTGCAAGGAGATCACCCAGTCCATCATAAAAGGAAATAAATCCTGAATATTTATTGGAAGGACTGAGGCTGAAGCTGCAGCTCCAATACTTTGGCCACCTGATTCAAAGAGTCAACTCATTGGAAAAGACCCTGATGCTGGGAAAGATTGAGGGCAAGGGAAGAAGGGGGAAACCGAGGATGAGATGGTTGGATGGCATCACCGACATGAGTTTGAGCAAACTCTGGCAGAAATAGTGAAGGACAGGGAAGCCTGGTGTGCTGCAATCCATGGAGTCACAGAATTGGACACAACAGAGCAACCGAACAACAAGGACTCCCAAGAGCCATGACTACGAAAATGGGGTTCATTGACCAGTAAGCTTACAGAGATCTAAAAACGAACTTAGGCAAGAACCCAGGATAGAAAGGAGTAGAAACTAAGGGTGTCCACGCTCAAACAGAGAAAAGTAAAAGAAACACAGAATGGAGTCTGTATGTGAGGTTTGCCTCTTCAACTCAAAGATTCAGTTTAATGCTTTGACATTCAGCTCTTCAGTCCTTTGATGAGCCTCGACTCTGTGCCAAGCACTGAGATCTAACGACACAAGACACCTCATGAACCTGGTGATTCCAGCTGTTGGGAACACCATTAACTGCAGGGCTTCTGACAGATGGCTTTGGTTATAAATACTAAGTTTTAAACTGGTGGCCATTTCAAGATCTTTAGGAAAATATCCCAGAAGGCAGGAATTTGAAATTCAGAGATCATTAAAATTGGAGGGCTCCTCTAGCCTCATCTTTCACCCTCTTCCTTTATTCTTCCTTTCTTTCAGTTCCTTAACCTATTTGCCTACCATTTCAGAAGGTGGAAGGTCTCTCACTGGAAACGTGATCTAATCCAGCTGGGCTGGGACCCTCCCCCCAGTATAGTATCCAGGCAAGAATACTGGAGTGGATTGCCATGTCCTCCTCCAGGGGATTTTCCAGACCCAGGGATCGAACACATGTCTCTTATGCCTCCTGCATCGGCAGGTGGGTTTTTTAGCACTAGCACAACCTGGGAAGCCCATTTCATTGTACGGTACACGTAAAGAGACAGTGTTTCCTAAACCAAAAACTGGGATGCACAATCTGCCAAAAATAAGTGCCTGTAGGGACATTAAGATAGTCTATTTTCAGTTGGAACTCCCCTAGAGAATCTGGGGTGCAAGCTTACGACAACAGCTGCAGGGGTTCACTCTAGTGTATTCTGCACAGTGATTTTAACGTCTGTGCATTTCTCACGGGTTCACAGCATCTGCCAGCAGTTGTGTTTGCATGTGCTTTGCGATAGACAAGGGTGGGGATGTGAACCCAGGAACTTCTTGGTATGCATGGAATATAGAACTTCTGGGCATAAACAAGGAAGGCAGAACTCTGGAAAGAAGTGGAGGATTGAGTGAGATGCCCTGGTTTTCCCTCCTCTCACCCCTCTACTGAAATTATAAGAAGATAACCTTTCAAGCCAGAGGCCTTTATAGAATGGTAACTGCCTGAAGACATTTTTTAACTTAAAAATTTTAAATTTTCTTAAAAAGGCAAAACAATTAAGAAAGATACTGTATGGCTATGGAATGAGAACCATCAAACTGGGTGAAGTATACTTCTATATTAAAGGTCACTGGCTCCTTGAAAGGAAAGCTATGACAAACCTAGACAGCATATTATAAAGCAGAGACATCACTTTGCCGACAAAGGTCTGTATAGTCAAAGTTATGGTTTTTCCAATAGTTATGTACTGATGTGAGAGTTCACCAAAGAATTGATGCTTTCAAATTGTGGTGCTGGAGAAGACTCTTGAGAGTCCCTTGGACAGCAAGGAAATCAAACCAGTCCGTCCTAAAGGAAATCAACCCTGAATATTCACTGGAAGGACTGAGGCTGAAGCTGAAGCTCTAATACTTTGGCCCCCTGATATGAAGATCTGACTTATTAGAAAAGACCTGATGCTGGGAAAGATTGAAGGCAGGAGAGGAAGGGGATGACAGAGGACAAGTTGCTTGGATGGCATCACCAACTCCACAGACATGAATCTGAGCAAACTCTGGGAGATAGTGAAGGACAGGGAAGCCTGGCATGCTGCAGTCCATGGGGTGGCAAAGAGTTGGACACGACTTAGTCACTGAACAACAACATACTCCTATCAGCCTCAAGGGACAACTTAAGGGCATCCAGGCCCACTGGGAATGAAAACTGTGACATCCGGATTTGGGGGCCCTGTGTCCCCAAGTGAGCATTCAGTGAACATCAGTTGAATGAATGAATGAACTCTACATAAATTATAGATTGTGACCTCTATATTTTCTCTATGTATCCTACTTTAGAATCTTGAAAAACAAATCTGATTGGCTCAACCCAGACAATATATATATAATGAACTGATTCATCTGGAATCAAATGGACTTGCCCCGGTACAATCAGCTGTGGCCCCCAGGGTGGACATGCTGTACAAATAGCATAGTACAAATAGCACTATGAGATAGGGTCTGTGGCAGGCAGATACCACCAAAGGCCATCTGGATTAAGCAGGCACCCCGTCTTGATTTCAGCCTTCAGTTCTTCTTTGCTAAGGAAGTAACAAAGGTACCTCATCAGTGTGGTTAAGAGAATGACCCTGGCCTGTTTAAATGCTCTTTAGGGATCCCACATCATTTTATTCTACGTTGGAATAGTCATGTCTCACTTTTAGTCAGAATAGTCATGTCTCACTTTTAGTCTAAAACCCTGTTTTTATTCTAAAGCCCGTAACTTCACTTTTAAATTTACCAGTGGCACCCCACTCCAGTACTCTTGCCTGGAAAATCCCATGGATGGAGGAGCTTGGTGGGCTGCAGTCCGTGGGGTCACTAGGAGTCAGACACGGCTGAGTGACTTCACTTTCACTTTTCACTTTCATGCATTGGAGAAGGAAATGGCAACCCACTCCAGTGTTCTTGCCTGGATAGTCCCAGGGATGGGGAAGCCTGGTGGGCTGCCGTCTATGGCGTTGCACGGGGTCGGACACGACTGAAGCGACTTATCAGCAGCAGCATAGTAGTGTATTTCTATGGCAAATGCTATTTTTCCTCCCAATACAGTCTGCTGCAGCATTTCACCTCATTCATTCAATCCTCCCCTCCTTTTCTCTCTCTCCCCTTCTCCATTATCTCTCTCTCCCCTTCTCTCCATTCTCTTTCTTTCTCCTTCACCCAAGTGTCCTGCTACTGTAATTCTGTCCTTGTTAACATTACGGTCTTTGCTGCAGAATTAATAATCCTTCTGTGAAACTCAGTGAGGGCTACTTACTGTGTTTGGATGAGAAGAGTTAGTTATTCCTCTTTCAAATCTGAACTGTAAATAGGTTCCCCATTGCATAAGAAATGTAGTCTTCCTGGATAATGATACTTTCTATACAAAGCCATTACATTCCCCTATCCCTGGAAAGAGCAGTTAATGGGCATTATGGTTTAATCATTCTCTTTGCATTATTATGGTACCTGTACTTATAAATGAGGGACTTAATATATAGATAGTTATCTGTATACCATTTAGTCATGACAGTGAGAAATGGGTCTGAGGTCTCAAGGATATAAGAGTGTACCAGGTTCATCAGATAGTGCTTTCCACCAAATGTTGCCAGCTCTTTCCTAGGGCACACAGAGAATTGTACTTCCTCACTCTCTTGAGGTTAAATATGGGCCTGTGACTTATTTTGTCAAATGATGTGAGCAAGTATAGAACATGTTACTTTGGAGTGGAAAATTTAAGAGCCAGAGTGTGATTTTTCTACACCTTTCCACTCTACCATGGTGCTAGCAATACTCCTGAGGTGTGGCTCCTGGGTCCTGGAGACAAAAGGAGAATCCCCAGCCGGTCCATGATTGCTTTCTGTTTAAGCTATGGAGATGTGGGGATGTTTGTTACTACAGTGTAACTTAACTCATCCTGACTGATATATAGTATATTTGTGCAATATAAAACAATTTCTCTCATGAGCTGATTCATCTATCCATCCATCTATTCAAACATATATTGTTCACTTATTATGCAAAATATATTTAAGTTAGAGAGAAATAGAGCTGATTGAAAGAAGTTATATCAAATAAGGCATGTGATTACACACATACAGAGGCTTGCAAAATAACAGAATTGAGTTCTGATGATGGGTAAGGCATAGTGCTAAGTATGTGAATTAGCTTATGAAGGTGTTTCTTTTAAAATTAGAACCATTTTACAGTTTAGTGGGGAAAATTCAAGGTGCACAGAGGTTCTGGCACTTACCCAACATCACATAGCTAATAAGTAGCAGATTCGGGTTTCAAACTGAGGTGCCTCTGCCTCACAACTGCTTAACCACCACATTATATCGCATCTTTCCAAACACTGAGATAGTTCTGCATTTCTTCAAAGAATTTCAAGGAAGCAAAGAAAAATAAAAACTCTGCCCTTTCAGATCCTTGCAACCAGCCAGGCTCTCAGGTTTGCTCTGACAGGTTGTCTTCCCTTCAAAATGAAAAGAGAAGCAGCCTGGACAGAAAGAAAGGCCAGATGTTCAGTAGAGCGAGACACCTGCGTGGCCGCCAGCAGAGCCCAGCCTATTAATTCAGGAGTCCCTGGAGTCAGCGGTTCTGCTCAGGGCTTGACTTGACCCACCCTGGGTGCAGCCGCTTGGGCTGCATCTGACCCGACCAAATAAGAAGAATCTCCACAAACAGCATGTTTTCATACCAACTTAGGAAAACGCGAGGGATTATAGTCAGAACAGACTGATACCATCATTAATCAACAACCAGGGAGAGAAAATGAAGGGATGAAAAGGCAGGTTCTTGTATTAGGGGAAAAGATTAGAAATATAGGAGCTGGAGATTTTTTTTTTTTTTTGGCAGAAACTTTACCATTCTTAAAATTTTTAAGTTCTGTAGGGTTTTCCTGGCCATGGAGAGAGCCAATAAAGGCAGCCCCAAGACATCCATTTGTTCATCCATTTGAAAGTTACTTTTGCAAATACTCACTGTGTAGGCGACTGGGATGTGAATGAAAGTAAACACAATTTTTTTACTTAATGAACACATAGTAGTTTTCTTATCTAGAAACTACTCTGTGCCAGGCCTTGTTCTAAGCACTTTGCTTGTATCAACTCTTTTAATGCTCACAAAACCCCAAAGAGGTAGATACTCTTATTATTTCTCTTTTGCAGAATGGGAAGCTGAGGCACAGAGGGGTTTAATTTTGTCAAAATCATGCAGTCTTTGGGATCTGGACCCTGGCAAGTCTGCCTCCAACACTGCCTACTTTACTGCATAGTTGCTCACTGGGTCTTGCTCCTCCAGCACACAGGTCAGCAGAGAAAAGGAACTTAGAAACCAAATAGTCTTTTTTAATAGTGTGAAACCTTTTTTGATGGAGAGATCCAGGGAGAAAGAATTGAATTCTACTTGGGGACATCAGGGAGAGCTCCACTGAGAAAGAGGCTCTGCAGTGCCTTCATGCAATCGTAAGCCAGGTGGGTGAGCAGAGGGAAGGGGTCCCTAGGTGGAGGCACTGATTCGAGTAAATGCACAGAGGCGTGAGCTGGCTGGGCTGATCACAGGAGTGCCAGGCATAGAGTGCATTGGGAAGTGTGGGAGCAGATGAAGTAAGGAGGGTAGACCAGCAAGATGAATGCAGCTCCTGTATTCCAACCAAGGCATTTCTGCAATAGGGTGTCTGCCTTCTGCAATACTGATACACACTGGAAAGAAAGCAACAGGCTGCTTGACAGATCCCTTCCCAGCTGTACTTTAAAAAGGTGCCTGGCATGGAGGGTTGGCTAGGAAAGAGGGTAGCAGATTTGTTAAGAGATAGAGGCCTTTAGAATCAGACAGCTCTGAGCTTGACTCTGAGCTCTCAGTTTCTACCTGTGTGACCTTAGGCAGCTGATTGGACCTCCCAGAGCTTCAGCTGCCAAACAAGCTTCTGCAAAGACCATATAGAAAGTGGATGTTCTGTTCCTGGCATGCTTTTTATTGGGTCTGGTTGTGAATATACAACCTAGGAGGATTACCACATACTAGCTGAAGGGGGAAATATGACACTCTTGACCTGTCATGAGCTGGGTTGTTTCTCCCACCCCTTGGTGGGAAGGATTTGTTTGCAATGATTCATCCCACACCAGGATTCCTTCAAGACCAAATGCAAGGGTACGCTGGTCTGTTGTCAGTAGAGCTGACATGGAAACCAACTAACAATCTTGACTTCATAATCAAGGGCTATAAGCCAGCACCACTCAAATTTTAACATGCACACATATCAACCTGAGATCTTGTTAGAAGTCATCACAAGAAAAAAAAAAAGTAACTATGTTTGGTAATGGACACTGACTTAATGATAGACGTATGGTGCAATATCATCAATATCAATATCAATCATTTTGATCATCATCAATATCATCATTTTGCAATATAAATAGAGAATCATTATGTTGTACACCTGAAACTAATAATGTTACATGTCAATTATACTGGAATTTTGGGGGAGAAAATATAAAAAATACAATGGACTTCCCTGGTGGCTCAGTGGTAAAGAATCCACCTGCCAATGCAGGGGACTCGGATTTGAGTCTGAGTCCAGACTGGGTTGGGAAGATTGCCCTGGAGAAAGAAATGGCAACCCACCCCAGTATTGTTGCCTGGGAAATCTCATGAATAGAGGAGCCTGGTGGGTTATATACAGTTCATGGAGTCACAAAAGAGTCAGATATCATTTAGTGACTAAACAACAAAAGTAACAGCATAAAAATATAGTAATAATTAAAATTAAAATTTTAAAAGGCAGATCCTCAGTAGAACTATGGTGGACTTGAGATTCTTCATCCCTAACCATCTCCCCATGGCTGATGCCTACCTACACTTCTGTGTCAAGGACTACCTTAGAGGACTACTATCCTACAGTAGTAAAGCCTCAATCCACAGAGATCACCATCATCCCAAGATCATAGACCCAAAACAAGAGTAAGAACACAACCCAATACCCTTCTTTATTGGCTTATTCACTCATCCTCCCACTAAATATTCTATGCTGCTGCTGCTAAGTCGCTTCAGTCGTGTCCGACTCTCTGCGACCCCAGAGACGGCAGCCCACCAGGCTCCCCTGTCCCTGGGATTCTCCAGGCAAGAACACTGGAGTGGGTTGCCATTTCCTTCTCCAATGCATGAAAGTGAAATGTGAAAGGGAAGTCGATCAGTCGTGTCCGACTCTTAGCGACCCCATAGACTGCAGCCCACCAGACTTCTCCATCCATGGGATTTTCCAGGCAAGAGTACTGGAGTGGGGTGCCATTGCCTTCTATACTACCTATATATCCCATGTCTTGGGAAAACAACGATATATATACCATAGGCCCTGTACTCAATGAGTTTGCCCCTTACGCAGAGAAGGAAAGGAGGTTACTGGCCATTTTTGAGTAGCCCACTTCACAGCCTTCATCTCATTTAAGTCTCCCAAAGTTTCTAAGAAATTGCAGTCATCCACTCATGTTGGGGAGTAGGGAACTATAGTTTAAGAAATAAGGGTCACTTCCCCCCCAAATTGATAGCATTGAAATTTGGAATCAGGTCTTTGGGTTTCCACTGCTTCATTTATACTTTACAACCATAAGTTGATTGCATTCTGTCTTTACTTACTTTGAGCTTGACTATGTCTTTAGGTTGAGAAAGTGAAGTTTTTTCCCTCATAAATTTAATTGCTGACATAAAGGGAAAAAAATCCTGATGTAATCGAACAAGAAGATGTTTACAACCCTCTTCAAGCCATAGAGCTGCTAGCACACAAAATTTACAACAGCTAAGAGAGGGGAAATGAAGAGACGGGGAAGACCGAGCAGATGCAGCTACGGAAATGTCGTGTTAATGTATGGGTTGATGTCCTGACACTGGCACACTTAGTTGAGTAACTTTTTGGAGACCATTTAACTTCCTAATGAAGATTTACTTAACAAACTCTCAAACTTGCCAGAGCTGGACTTCTAAAAACAACCCTATAAATTACAAAGAAGGTGGCATGTGGAAGAGTCACGGCAGTTATTTAAGGAGAGAATGGCAATGCCGGAGTTATGAAGGCCATTGCCCGGGCGTCTTGCAGCAGTCACTGAAGGGCTTGGAGCCTTTCAGAGGGACAGCACCCATGTTTGTACCCAATCCAGATAAATGCATACAGATGTTCCTTGAACTTGATCAAACTCTCTTCTCAGCATGAATACAAAATTGATTGGGCCAAATCAGAGCTCGTGCCAGTGAAGGCTGGCTGCATACGGAAATAAAATCAGCCACCTCCCATTTACTTAGAAGTCTCCAGCTTAAAATACACTGGAGGAAAATGTGCACTTCACTTTAGAGCAAGAGCCAAATTGCACAGCGACAAAATTATTCCCATCATCATGACAGCCTCAGCCAATCGCTCCCTTTTTTAATGTGCTGAAAGGAGGCAAGTTGGCATCATTAAAAGTATTTTTTTTTCCAAAAATACATTCTGAAATATGGAGAAACTAGAAACAGAAGAAGGGGGGCCCACACTTCAATCTAATTCTGAGACTGGACTCTTGAGTAACATCTGCTCTGGGCAAGCTCCAAAGGTCCTGAGGAAAGAGGCTCTATTTATTGCCTCCCACTTCCCTTGGTGGGCCTAGGTTGGCACGGACATAGATGTTTGTCCTCTGATTCAGCTCCTATTTTTCAAGTAAAGTCCCTTTCCCTAGATGATTGTCCCCAGTAGCTTTTCATCTTTATACTTGCTTGATGAACTTCATTTGTATCACATCATTTTTTAAAAAAATAAATGGTTTTAAAATGTATTTGGCTGTGCTGGGTCTTAGTTGTGACATGTAGGCTCTTTAGCTGGGGTATGCGAACTCTTAGTTGCAGTTTGTGGTATCTAGGTCCCTGACCAGTGATTGAACTTGGGCTTCCTGCATTGGGAGCACAGTCTTAGCCACTGGACCACCAGGGAAGTCCCTGTATCACATCTTTTGATGTGGTCTTTCTTAAGTACTTAGTCTAGGAGATAACACATGTTGCGTCCTTTCATTTCCTCTTCCCAAATCAGCCCAGTATTCCCTTCCTCCTCCCCCATCCTTTATTACCCAATAAAGTTTCAAAAGCCAATCCAGGAAGTTCTGATATTAAAATAACCTAAATGGAAAGGTTAGCCCAGCTAGTGTTCATCTAGCCTTGTCAAGGCATCCCAGTTCTTGGACTATGATGTGAGGCCTCTTCACCCCATCTTTGTCCTTTATCTTCTCCCTCTGGAGAAGGATTTTAACTCAGCCCTAGCGAGTCAGCATGCTCCTCGCTCAGTTTCAGCAATTCTGATGTCCAGATGTCTTATGCCCTTTTAATATCTGTTTCAGATTATCACCCTCACCACTGAGAAGTGACAGCACGCATTTTTTTTTCTCTGCTGAATCGCATTTTGTTCTTTTTTTGGATTCCAACCTTGGAAATTAGATTTTGCTATCTTCAGTTGTTTCTAGTACATGACTAAGATTTTCTTTCCAGCACATTTACTTAATATCCCTTTCCAGAATATTACTTAAGGAGAAAGGAGTAAATTCTTCATATATACCTGTAAGAATATGTCCCACTGTTACTTTAGAGGAAATCAGTCACCATTGATTTTAAGGATGAAAGATGCACAAATGCACAAATGAGGGGAAACATCCAAATTAAAGCCCAGTAATCCAAGGACTATCATAAACTTCACCTTACAGTTCAGTCGCTCAGTCGTGTCCGACTCTTTGTGACCCCACGAACTGCAGCACGCCAGGCCTCCCTGTCCATCACCAACTCCCAGAGTCCACTCAAACCCATGTCCATCGAGTCAATGATGCCATCCAACCATCTCATCCTTTGTCATCCCCTTCTCCTCCTGCCCTCAATCTTTCCCAGCATCAGGGTCTTTTCCAATGAGTCAGCTCTTCACATCAGGTGGCCAAAGTATTGCAGTTTCAGCCTCAACATCAGTCCTTCCAATGAACACCCAGGACTGATCTCCTTTAGGATGGACTGGTTGGATTTCCTTGCAGTCCAAGGGACTCTCAAGAGTCTTCTCCAACACCACAGTTCAAAAGCATCAATTCTTCAGTGCTCAGCTTTCTTACATGTCAAGTCAAATCAATTGCTGGTGTCTCCTGGCCTGCCGTGGTGAGAAAGATTCTGAGGCTGAGTTCAGACTGGGTGAGAAAATATAATGGAGTGGATCAGTAATGTCACCCATGGGCTTGATATAGAGATATAGCAGAACATTTACTCACTTTTAAAAATATTAACTCAGATACACGACAATCCACATTTCCCCTGATATACATACCAGATAAATGTATAAAGTTCAAGAAAAAGTAAAAAAAAAAGTCTAGGGCAAAATATCAAGCCATATTCCAACAAAGCTATTACTTCTGTCAAAAAGTTTTATTACACATGATTAACTGATTAACTCTGATTAATGATTGCCAAGACTACTGGGTTAAGTTCAATGATTGATTAGTAATGTCTGCCATGGATTAAGGAGTGTACCCTATATTTTGCTTTCCTGGTTTTAATATGCCATTTACTCTTTCTTGGGATGGCAATTAAGCAGTAAAGTCTTTGAAATTATCCCACAGTGTCAGGGCATGAGTTAATCTCATATCTGTTAGAGGAGAAGGAGAAATTAGTTGAATTTGGCAAAGCGTTAACAACCCTATACTCCAGAATTAGAGAACATTCTCTCTTCCAGCCCATATGGAGTATTTACAAATAGTGACTGCATATTGGTCATAAAGTAAGTATTGATAGCATTTAGAACACCTTCTAAAACCACTTAGGTTTTAACAAAAGTAAAACCTCCAAACAATTTGGCAGCCACATGAAAAACTCACCATATATTTGCAAATTTAAAAACGTGCTTCTGGGAAGATTTGGGAGAATGGCATTGAAACATGTAAAATATCATGTATGAAATGAGTTGCCAGTCCAGGTTCGATGCACGATACTGGATGCTTGGGGCTGGTGCACTGGGACGACCCAGAGGGATGGAATGGGGAGGGAGGAGGGAGGAGGGTTCAGGATGGGGAACACATGTATACCTGTGGCGGATTCATTTTGATATTTGGCAAATCTAATACAGTTATGTTAAGTTTAAAAATAAAATAAAATTTAAAAAAATAATAATAAAAAAAAAAATAAAAACGTGCTTCTAAGTAATGCAAGTGCTACCTGAGATGATTTATTCCTGTGTGCATATTTCTGTCTCTTTAAATGAATGCAAGTTCCATGGAGCTACGTTCAGCACACTGCTCCTAGCACACACATAGAACATTGTTTGAGTCATAGTAGGGGCGTGTTGAATGAATGAATGAATATTAACGCTTAAGGAATTCTATTCACAAAGTTATCTAAGAGAAATGAATAGCCTTAAATATATTTGTTACAAAAGAAGAAAAGTACAATGTGAGCTAAACACCTAACTTGGTATTAGAAAATAAATAGTGACTTCAAAGAAAGTAGAAAAATAGACTTTTAAATAAGCAGAATGTAAGGAACTAGAGAAAAAACGAATGAGAAGCAGAGAATAAAATACTTTTCTGACCCATATAATTTAATTTAGGTAAAATCTACTAATTTCCAAGGGATATATAATTATTTTCATATAGAACATTTAAAAAAGATTAGAAAAAGAAGATGGCAGTGTGATTTTATACAGCTAATACAATACTTGATATCCAAACCAGTTAAGGAAGGTTATGTCCATCACATTTGTAGGTTTAGAAAAAAAAAAAAAAAAACTTTAAAAATTTAGTAAACAAAACTTGCTGCTGCTGCTCAGTCGCTTCAGTCGTGTCCAACTCTGTGCGACCCCATAGACGGCAGCCCACCAGGCTCCCCCGTCCCTGGGATTCTCCAGGCAAGAACACTGGAGTGGGTTGCCATTTCCTTCTCCAATGCAGGAAAGTGAAAAGTGAAAGTGAAGTCGCTCAGTCATGTCCGACTCTTAGCGACCCCATGGACTGCAGCCCACCAGGCTCCTCCATCCATGGGATTTTCCAGGCAAGAGTACTGGAGTGGGGTGCCATTGCAGCATACAAAGAAATGTATAGCCATAAACAAGTAGAGTTTGTTCAAGGAATGTTAAGGATGGTGTAACATTAGAAAATCTATTAATATAAGTTGCCATATACCAGATCAAAGGAGAAAAGTGATGATCATTTCATGGAGGCAAAATAACATTCAATAAAATTTCACACCCATTCATATATTTTTTAAATGTTAGCAAACTAGGAATAATAGAAAAATTCTAAGCATTTGAAGGAATATTTGTATTTGATATGATTATCTACATAAGAAAATAAAGGCACTATCTAAACAAACTATTTCATTTTTTAAAATTATGGATACAAAGTCAAATAAAATTACTGTGTGTGAATACTACCAACAGTAAGTTAGGAAATGTAATTCTGATGTCTTACCCCAAGCAGCTAACAAAAAATAACATTCCCTGGAATAAATCTAGCAAAAGATCTGAAAATCCTTTATGAGGACAAATATAACACTTTATTGAAGGATATAAAGATTGGTTGAAGAGATATACCAGGTTCATGGATAGGATAATGCACTATAATAAAGATGGAAATGTTCAAGACTAATCTATACAATCAATGTAATTTCAAAGATTTTTGTTCATAAAACTTGACAAGCAGACCTTAAAATTCACAAAGAAATGCTGATGACAAGAATAGGCAAGATGATTTTGAATAAGAACAGGGATGAAACATCTGTAAGGTGTGAAGACTGGTCATAAAACTTAATAAAAGACTGGGTTTGGTGGACAGAGAATTTTTTTATGTAAAAATATATTTACAAAACAATTCAGAATTTGAGAGATTATATTCACAATGAATAAAGCTAGAATACATAAAAAAGCTCCTAAAATCAATAGAAAAAAAGGCAAAATTGAGTAGAAAAATGACAACAGCAATTTACACTAGAGGGAAGACAAATTAACACAAACATTTTGAAAAGGTGCTGAGGGAACTGCAGAGTTTTTTAAGCCATGTCATCAAACTAACAAAGCTTTTGTAAGGATATGGTATATTTGAATGTTTATATTGTTAGTGGGAGGGGAAGTTTTCACAACCACTTTGCAAAATGAGTTTGGAAGTATCTGCTGAATTCTGTTGATTCTAAGATGCTTCTCCTTGACCTCCACTCTCACCCCTATGTTTTAACATTTCTGAAATCCAAATCCATCTTATAATTGTTGATCTCTTAAGATTTTGAATGATAGCATTTTGAGTACAATTTACATTAAATGGCCTCATGGCTTTAATAAAATATGCAATAAAGGTGAAGATGATTCCACTCTTTGGTCCTGCAATTAGACTCAGACATATTTCTGTAGAAACTCACACCTGTACACAAAGGTATATCGTTGCAGCATTTTAACTTTTTGAAGAGTTTTATTCTAAGAAGCTTGGCTTCCCAGGTGGTGCAGTTGGTAAAAAATTTGCCTGCTAATGCAAGAGACACAAGAGGTGTGGGTTTGATCCCTGAGTCAGGAAGATTCCATGGAGGAGGACAAGGCAACCCTCTTCAGTATTCTTGCCTGGGGAATCCCATGGATAGAGGAGTTCTGCGGGCTGCAGTCCATGGGGTTGCAAGAAGTCAGATACGACTGAGTGCACACACACAGACACACATTCTAAGAAGCTAGTGAAGTTGGTTTCCCTAATTCCTGTATCCGTAAGATGTTTAAGCCATCAATAAACTGGCTTAAATAGAGAAAAACGTATTTTTCCCATAAGAAGTCTAGGACAGTTGCTTAATTTTTTGACTCAATGATGACCGCAAGAACCCAGATTCTTTACATTTCTCTTCTGTGCCATGGTTGGGTTTCTTATCTCTGCTCTTACACTTGTTCATTTCTTGGTCGCAACATCTCTTCTTTAACAATAATGTCTCGCACTCACTCACTCAGTTGCTCAGTCGTGTCCAACTCTTTGTGACCCTATGGACTGTAGCCTACGAAGTTCCTCCATCCACGGAATTCTCCAGGCAAGAGTACTGGAGTGGGCTGCCATTTCCTCCTCCAACAATAATGTCTAGGGGCTTCAAATTTACTCTTTCTTCCTGCTATTTCTTTTTACTTCAATTTTTAATTTTTCATTAAAAAAATTATTATTGGAATACAATTGCTTTACAATGTTTTGCTACCTTCTATTATACAACAAAATAAATAAGCTATATGTATACATATATCCTTTCCTCTTGGGCCATCTCGCCCCTCTTGGTCATCACAGAGCGCCAAGCCGAGCTCCCTGGCTGTATAGCAGCTTCTCACTGGCGGTCTATTTCACACATGGTGGTGGATACATGTCGCTGCTACTCTCCCAGTGCAGCCCACCCTCCCCTTCCCCTCTTGTGTCTACATGTCCATTCTCTACATCCATGTCTCTGTTCCTGTCCTGCAGATAGGTTCATCTATACCATTTTTTAGATTCCTTATATATGCATTAATATACAATATTTATTTTTCTCTTTCTGACTTAATTCACTCTGTATGACAGACTCTAGGTCCATTCACATCACTACAAATGATCCAATTTTGTTCCTTTTTAAGGCTGAGTAACATGCCATTGGAGCATCTCTGGTGGTTCAGATGGTAAAGAATCTGCCTGCAATGCAGGAGACCCAGGTTTGATCCCAGGGTCAGAAAGATCCCCTGGAGAAAGAAATGAATATCCACTCCAGTATTCTTGCCTGAAGAATTCCATGGACAAAGGAGTCTAAAGGGCTACAGTCCATGGCGTCTCAAAGAGTCAGACATGACTGAGCAGCTAACATACTATGTACCATGCCTTATTTGTTCATTCATTTGTCCTTGTCAATTTTTAATTTTGAAATAGTTATAGATGCACATGAGATTTCATAGATCATACAAAGAGGTGTTGTTTCTCCCAAAGGTTACACTTAATGCAACTTTAATATAATATCAAAATCAGGAAATTGACATTGATACCATGTGTCTGTGCATAATTCTATATAGTTTTATCATATATGTAGATATGCAAGACTACCATTACAATCAAGATAGAAAGCTATTCCATCACCACAAAGGTTTCCCTCATGATACTCTTTCTAACCCCACTCACCTTACTCCTTCCACCCATACCTAACTCCTGGGAACCACTATTTTATTCTCCATCCTTAACACTAGTTTGAATAGTGCAATACAACCTTTTTTTTTTGCAAAGTATAAAAAAATAAGATGAATGAATGGAGTGATAAAGCAAATATAATAAAATATTAATTACAGAATCTGAGTGCTGATGTATGGTTCCTCACTGCACAACTCTAAATTTGTCTGTTTGGTTAAACCTTTTCATAAATACAAGGTTGGAATAAAATCAATCTAAATTTCACCAACAGGAGAATAGATAAGTAAATTAGTATATTTCTACAATAGATTATTCTATAGCATTTAAAATGAAGGAGGTTTTATAGATAAAATATGGATAAATCTCCAGAGAAGGCAATAGCACCCCACTCCAGTACTCTTGCCTGGAAAATCCCATGGACAGAGGAGCCTGGTCGGCTGCAGTCCATGGGATTGCTAGAAGTCAGACACGACTGAGCGACTTCACTTTCCCTTTTCACTTTCATGCATTGGAGAAGGAAATGGCAACCCACTCCAGTGTTCTTGCCTGGAGAA
This sequence comes from Bubalus bubalis, assembly GCF_019923935.1. Lineage (NCBI taxonomy): Eukaryota > Metazoa > Chordata > Mammalia > Artiodactyla > Bovidae > Bubalus > Bubalus bubalis. The sequence goes on from NC_059180.1 coordinate 27,021,671, forward strand.
TCCCAGGGACGGGGGAGCCTGGTGGGCTGCCGTCTTTGGGGTTGCACAGAGTCGGACACGACTGAAGCAACTTAGCAGCAGCAGCAGTAGCAGCATGGATAAATCTCAAAAAGAATATTTGAGTAATAAAAAGGTAAGTTGCAGAGTAAAGAATATGATGCAATTTAAGTGAGTATTCACACAATATCACAAGGAAAACCACCATTTTGAAGCTGTTTTTTCCTATTTATTTTCGTAATTGGTTATGTGATGACATCTACATATCATGGAGTATATGGGTGCATCTTGTATTCTTTTTATTTTACATATTTACAGTACCTTATTATTAAAGAAAATCTAAATTTAAAAAATGGCACAGAGGCCTGCATACAATGGAAGGTACTGGCTCAAAATTATGCCTCAGAGAAGCATGAGTCACTTTATACACGTGTTGGTTTCAGTTTCTCAAACTATAGGACATAGTTGCCAATGACTACTTTAAAGAACAGGGTACTTCTGGGAGAAAACCCATTATCCTGAAGTGACCTCAATCACTGCTAACTTTGGATGTGTATAGAGGCCCCATGGCAGTATCAGTAAACAAGGAACCAGGTAAATTTAATACACATTTAGCAATTATTTCACATGCTAACAAGGTAATGCTCAAAATCCTTCAAGTTAGGCTTTTACAGTATGTGAACCGAGAACTTTCAGATGTACAAGCTGGATTTAGGAAAGGCAAAGGAACCAGAGATCAAATTGCCAACATTTGCTGGGTCATAGATAAAGCAAGAGGATTCCAGAAAAACATACATTTCTGCTTCATTGACTATGCTAATGCCTTTGACTGTGTGGATCACAACAAACTGTGGACAATTCTGAAAGAGATGGGAATACCAGACCACCTGGTATGCTAAGCTGTTTCAATTGTGTTTTACTCTTTGCAACACTATGGACTGTAGCCCTCCAGGTTCCTCTGTCCATGGGATTCTCCAGGCAAGAATACTGAAGTGGGTTGCCATGCCCTCCTCCAGGAGATCTTCCCAACCCAAGGATCAAACCAGTGTCTCTTACATCTCTTGCATTGGCAGGCAGGTTCTTTACCACTAGCACCATCTGGGAAGCCCCTATATGCAGAGTACACCAAGCAGAATGCTGGGCTGGATGAATCACAATCTGGAATCAAGATTACTGGGAGAAATATTAGTAACCTCAGATATGCAGATGACACCGCCCTTATGGCAGAAAGCAAAGAGGAACTAAAGAGCCTCTTGATAAAGGTGAAAGAAGAGAATAAAAAGGCTAGCTTAAAACTCAACATTCAAAGAAAAAAAAGAAGATCATGGCATCCAGTTCCATCACTTCATGGTAAATAAATGTGGAAAAAATGAAAACAGTGACAAACTTTATTTTCTTGGGCTTCAAAACCACTGCAGATGGTGACTGCAGCGATGAAATTAAAAGATGCTTGCTCCTTGGAAGAAAGGCTATGACAAACCTAGACCGTGTATTATAAGCAGAGATATAACTGACAAAGGTATTTGCTGACAAAGGTCTGTATAGTCAAAGCTATAGTTTTTACTGAAAGTCATGTACAGATGTGAGAGTTGGACCATAAAGAAGGCTGAGCACTGAAGAATTGATGCTTTTGAACTGTGGGGCTGGAGAAGATTCTTGAGAGTCCCTTGGACAGCAAGGAGATCAAATCAGTCAATCCTAAAGGAAATCAGTCCTGAATATTCATTGGAAGGACTGATGCTGAAGCTGAAGCTCAAATATTTTGGCCACCTGATAACCAAGAGCCCACTCATTGGAAAAAGACCCTGATACTGGGAAAGATTGAGGGCAAGAAGAAAAGAGGGTTACAGAGGATGAGATGGTTGGATGGCATCACTGACTCAATGGACATGAGCAAACTCCAGGAGATAGTAAATGACAAGGAAGACTTGCCTGCTGAAATAAATAGGGTCATAAAGAGACACAACTGAGCAACTGAACAACAATAACAAAACAATTATTCCTGGGAGGATGGCCTTACCATTGCAAGTGCTGGTTATCATTATAAATAAAGCTCATAAAGTCTCTTTAAAATTAAGCAGTCTAAGAGCTTGGATTGTGCAGCTAACAGACATACACAGAATAAATTAAAACAAAACCAAAAAACTGCTCATGCTCTTCTTATCACAAAGCCTAAAACAGTGTTACCTCCAATGAGGAGAAATGAGTTTTGATCTTTTGAGTATCTGGAAATATTCTTTTTCTCTGTCTGGGTAGCTTTGACAAAGGTGTTTAGTCGATAATTATTCACTGAACCATTCCTATGTTTTATGAATATCTCTGTAATTTTCTATGTTTCATAATAAAAGAAGAGGTGTCCTAAATTTGTATAAATGGCTTAGAATAGAGTGTTTTGCTGCAGGATCATATGTGAACTCAAAAACTGATGTCTCTCAATACTTTGAATGGAGGTGAAGCTGGCCTGCTCAGGGAAGCTGTGAAATGACTCAACAGTGACGCTAGTCATGCCAGAGGGAATCATGTAGGAAATGCATATGAAAAGTTTGAGTGAAATTGTTTCCTGAAATGCAAGAAAAAGGAAGCCTTGTTTCTAAAGTATAATTCTATATATAATTTAAAATAAATGTGTAACACACGTGTACCCCAATGTTCATCTCTGCACTGTTTATAATTGCCAGGACATGGAAGCAACCTAGATGTCCATCAGCAGATGAATGGATAAGAAAGCTGTGGTACATATACACAATGGAGTACTACTCAGCCATTAAAAAGAATTCATTTGAATCAGTTCTAATGAGGTGGATGAAACTGGAGCCTATTATACAGAGTGAAGTAAGCCAGAAAGAAAAACACCAATACAGCATACTAACACATATATATGGAATTTAGAAAGATGGTAACAATAACCCTGTATATGAGACAGCAAAAGAGACACTGATGTATAGAACAGTCTTATGGACTCTGTGGGAGAGGGAGAGGGTGGGAAGATTTGGGAGAATGGCATTGAAACATATATAATATCAAGTATGAAACGAGTTGCCAGTCCAGGTTTGATGCACGATACTGGATGCTTGGGGCTGGTGCACTGGGACGACCCAGAGGGAGGGTATGGGGAGGGAGGAGGGAGGAGGGTTCAGGATGGGGAACACATGAATACCTGTGGTGGATTCATTTTGATATTTGGCAAAACCAATACAATATTGTAAAGTTTAAAAATAAAATTAAAAAAATAAAATAAAAAAAATAAATAAATAAACAATAAATTCCATATTCTATTCAGTTGGCCAAAACATTCATTTGGGTGTTTTTTTTTTTTTCCATAACAGAAAAACCCAAACTTTTTGGCCAACCCAATAATTAAATGAGACACTTTTATGTATTTCGCAAAACTATAAGTTGTAAATGTAAATTGGCTAAAATTTTTGGAGAGTTGAGAAATCCTCTCAGAGAGAAAATGGGCTCACCATGTATTGGTTTTTTTTTACAGGTGTATATACCATTATTCATAACTAAAAATCTTTGTCTCTTAAATGGTGTGCCCATCTGCATGAGACTTGTAAGAAATTACATAGGAAAAGGTCTCTACAAATCACCTAGTCTTCTCACAGACTCTTAAGAAGTTATATCTGGAAATATCTTTATAAACGATCCAGTTTCTCCCCATTCTCTCACATAGAACATGGGAAGGAGAGAGTTTGCTCTCTCTGAAGGAAAGATTACCCCCCAAAGACTCAGAGATAAAGAAAAATAATAGAGTTGTCAAAAAGATTTCACTCTCCCCGTGGTCTTGATAGATATTTGTCAACTCGTCAGAGTGGCTTGTCATTCTAAGGCTTCGCTCTTTCCTGAAAAAAACAGGAAGCTTCTAGCTCTACAGCACAAAAGCAATGATTGGATAGAATCTGCACATTCCTAAATCATTACAGAAGAGGGAGATATGGCAAGATAAATCAGGGTTGAATGGAAAAGATCCACTGTTCGATGAGGAAATATTTATTGTGGGTCTCTGTTGTATCATTTCAGGACCCTAATGTGGGGGTGAAGAAAGGCGCAAATTCACTTTGCCACAAATGAAATTTCAAAAAATACTTAGAACTCACGCCAGGACGATAGCCAAAGAATTTAAGTCTTGCGATGGTTGCAAACTACCTTATTTCACACAATGCCTTTAAAGATCAACAAGAAAAACAGCAAAAACGCACCACTGAGTCTGTGAAACAATTTTTAAAAGGTGTTGTTTATTTGAAAGCACAAAACAAATATAAATTGAGCGTGTAGATGGCATATTTGCATAACCTATTCTTAGGCTGCCCTTCAGTGATATCCAGAGAAAAGTTCCTTCCAGTATTGCTTATATGACTTTGGCATCTGACTATAAGACAGGTAGACACAAGGTATGAAAGTGAGGTGAGGTCTACTCCAGGCACCTGGGGGGTTTACTATGGCTGTTGTGGAAGCACTTTGTCAAAACTCTGCTTTACATGTTATTGGTATATTGATATCCTTAGAACTTTCTGAAGACCTTAGTCACACAAGAGATATAAGAACCATGTGTGGGTCCAGAAATCAGGAGGGTTGACAATAAGTAGTTTGGTGGTTCAAGAAATTAAGACTATATGTATGGGTAGCAATGTCATATACATATAGGCTATACTGTTGTTTTTCTTGCTTAGTTATTAAGTCATGTCTGACTCTTTGCCACCTCAGGGACTGTAGCCATACATATATGGACTTCCCTGGTGGTTCAGTGGTAAAGAACCCACCTGCCAATGCAAGAGACCCGAGTTCAATCCCTAGGTTGGGAAGATTCCCCTGGATCTTCTCCTTCTCCTTTGGAGATCCCCCTTCTCCCCTGGAGAAGGGAATGGCTACCCACTCCAGTATTCTTACATGGAGAATTCCATTGACAGAGGAACCTGGTTGGCCACAGTCCATGGGGTCGCAGAGTCAGACATGACTTAGCAACTAACAGTTTCACTTTCATATATACATATATATAGATAGAGTAGGTGGTCAAAAATATTTATTGAATGAAGGAGGTAGATTAGATGGAGGTCTGAGAGTAGGCCACTCAAGTTCAGAAATACACATGAACCCAAGTTTGTGAAGACTCAGTTGGCTTCTGGGAATAAGAAAATTCAAGGGGTCTGTCTACTCACTCCAGAGAAGGGGAACAGAAGCCCAGCCCAGTGAAGAACAGTGTTGCTAGTACTAAGACGTAGAGTTTTCAAATTCGAGAATTTCATTCTTGGATTTAAAACACTCAGTGGTTTCCCACTTTTCTTAGGAGAAGTTTCCAATCCTTACTCCTCCCTGACTTCTTTATTTCTCCCTCACTCCTCCTTCTTGTTCTACTCAGGCCTCAACAGATTGGATGAGGTCCACCCACATTAGGGAGGGCAACCTGCTTTACTCAGTCTACCATTTCAAATGCTAATCTCACCCAGAAACATGCTCACAGACACACCCAGAATAATGTTTAGCCAAATATCTGAGCTCAGTCAAGTTGACACATAAGATTAACTATCACGCTGCCCTGATCACCACACTAAAAATAAATGTTTAGAGGATGCTGACCCAAGAATCCTCTTGGGTGATGCTGGCCAGGAGAGGTAAGGTGCTGCGCTCTGAAAGTGGTGCCATAGAAAGGCTACAATTAACTCATTCGAAAAAGGAGCTTATTTGTTTGTTGGGGTTCTCTCCCCCTGCCCCAATGAATGTTGTCTTTTAAAAGCACCAACTGGCTTTCTACTTTACTGAACCCCAGAAGTCAGAGGAAAAGATTGAGGACTTTATTCCACAACATGCTTTCTCAAAAAAGCCTGTATCACCTCCAAATTGGGGTGGGGAGGGGGGAGGGGCGATGCAAAACAATTTTAAAGCTTTCTGTGTATGAAGAAGCACTATACATACAGTAACATATATACAGTTTATCAATGGTGTTCAAATTTCTTGGGGGGATAATTAGGGGAAAAAATGTCTAAAAGAAACCTTGCAGGAAGTGGAAGCAAGAAGAGGAAGAAAGAGGAGGAGGAGAGGGGGAGGGTGGAGAAGCAGAGAAACACCACACTAAAACCACAGATACCTATAGTTGGAAAGATGCACCTCCTTCATCTAACATCTTAAGACAGCACCTGAGGGACCCGGATGTTCAGAACTGCCCAAAGCTTACACAGGGGGTTAATGAAAGAGCATGACTTGGGCCATGATTTTGGGGAATCCTAGACAAATGTATGTTCCATGTTTATCATGCAAAAATAAATATACCTGTGAGAAGATCCCAAATCTCCACATCTTCTTAACCCACATTCCCCAGTGAGGTGACACTTTGAGGGTAAAATAAATGACCTATGTGATAAAACTACACAAACATGGTATCCTTAGGAGGATCTTGTCTGTGTGGTGTGAGAAGGGACAGGCAGGGGAGACAGAGAACACCCAGAGAACCTGTGATGGCAGAGCAAAAGTGTAGAACCAGAGGAGACGAGGGCTGGGAGGAGTGGGAAGAAGAAATATGGTATAAGAAACAGCATCCTTTCTGACTCCTGTCCATCCCTTGTGTCTAAAATTGGACTCTGCTACTGCTGCTGCTGCTAAGTCGTTTCAGTCGTGTCCGACTCTGTGTGACCTCATAGACGGCAGCCCACCAGGCTCCCCCGTCCCTGGGATTCTCCAGGCAAGAACACTGGAGTGGGTTGCCATTGCCTTCTTCAATGCATGAAAGTGAAAAGTGAAAGTGAAGTCGCTCAGTCATATCCGACTCTTCGCGACCCCATGGATTGCAGCCCACCAGGCTCCTCCATCCATGGGAGTTTCCAGGCAAGAGTACTGGAGTGGGATGCCATTGCCTTCTCTGAAATTGGACTCTATCACTACTTAAAGTCCACCCAGAAAACTGAGAAGATAGGATAGACAAAATGGAAAAAAAAAAAAAAATCGAGTGAACATTACTACAGCTTTATTTATCATCTGATAATTCAGTGACTTTAGATTCATCTGTGTGACTGTCCACTTCACAATTTTCCCCAGGGTGGGTTTCATTCATTCACTCACTCAGTCAATGGTTTGTTGAGCACCTACTATGTGGCAAGAATTTCCCTAGGTATTGGAGTTAGCAGTGGGGGAGCATTGACATGGAGCAATAAAAACCAGATTCTGCCCTAAATCCAGGCAACTATTTTTATTAATTTTTTTATTGGAGTATAGTTGCCAACAAAGGCCCATCTAGTCAAGGCTATGGTTTTTCCAGTAGTCATGTATGGATGTGAGAAGAAAGCTGAGCGTCAAAGAATCAATGCTTTTGAACTGTGGTGCTGGAGAAGACTTGAGAGTCCCTTGGACTGCAAGGAGATCCAACCAGTCCATCCTAAAGGAGATCAGTCCTGAATGCTGGGTTGGAAAACAAAACTCTGAGACAAGGACAGGGAGGTCTGACGTGCTGCAGTCCATGGGGTCGCAAAGAGTCGGACACGACTGAGAGACTGAACTGAACTGATAGTTGCTATGTTAGTTTCTGCTGTATAGCAAAGTGAATCAACTATATGTTTACATAAATCCCCTCTTTTTTTTTTATTTCCTTCCCATTTAGGTCACCACAGAGCACGAATAGAGTTCCCTGCATTATACAGTAGGTTGTCACTCATTATCTTTTTTATACATAGCAGTGTATGTATGTCAACCCTAATCTCCCAGTTCATCCCCTCCTTTCCTCCTTGGTTTGTTCTCTACGTCTGTGTCTCAAGCAAATTCTAAATTTTACAGTGGAGCTAAGTACCTAAGACAGGTACACAAACCTACAGTTTATTAAAGTCGCCCTGCACTACATGGCTCATGTCATGAGCATGTTTTCTGACCATGTAAAAGGGAGAAGGGCTGTCAGACCTAGGAGTCCCGCTCTCGTCTGGCAGGCTTCTTCATCCATGTCTAAGGGCAGTTGGGATGAAATGAAATTATGGGAACAAAAAACAGGAAAATGCAAAAAATAAATAAATAAACGTTTTAATTGGCTAACTCTGATCTCCCCACTGAGATTGTATCACCGAGTTGGCAGCTTGTCACTTGTGGTTGCTAGGCAACCTTGTGCAGTAGGGTGGACGTGTCAGCCGTGTTTTCCATCTTGTGATCCAAGTCTCCTGGCTGCTGGGGCTGAAGTCTGGCTCCCCCTCCCCCTTGACAGGGCTGGGGATGCCTAATGTGGCCCCCAAAATTAGCCTCTGACCCATTGCTCAAAACTGTCTGATGTATAAAATTTCAACCCTTATTCAACGACTTAGCACCCTGGTTGTGACTTTGCTGAAAAGACCCCAGTGAACCTGGCCAGGCCTTCCAAGCCCTCCTCGGGTACATCAGCAGAGCAGGGGTCAGAGCAGAGTCAGAAGAAGCAAAATGCTAGGATTCTTCTTCCCAGGTGTGCTACGTGCGGTGGGAGCCTCACTCTGATGCCGCCTTTGATATTCCTGTTCATGGAGCCCACAGGGTATGGGCTTTGGCAGACAGAGCTGGGTCTGACTTTCACAATGAAGTTGTGCAACTTTAGGCACCTTGCTCAGCCCCTCTGTGCCTCCATTTCCTCATTGCTAAAGTGTACGACACCGCTTCTACCTCCAGGGTCCTGTTGAACATTTCCTCAGCCAATACCTGTAAAATGTTTGGTGTACAGTTAGTGCCACACAAGGTTTAGCAGTTGTTCTACAGGTTTCCGTGAAGAACTCTGAGACATTCATAGTCCTGGAGTTAGAACGGAAGTTAGTGATCACTGAATGTCCTCATCCAGTAAGGAATCTGAGACTCAAAGCGTCAGAGTGACATGCCTGAAGCAGCACAGCTGGGACTGAAACTAGGGGCTCAGTTGCCACCAGAAAACTTTATTAGAAGGAGATACAAAAAGAGTCCTCTTGTGTTGAAAACATCTTGCAGGCAAATAAGCACCAGGGTTTGTGCTGGGTAATTGGAGGAGCACTCAATAGACACAGCTCCCCAGAAAACAGCCTATTCATCCTGAGCAAGTATTATGTGCTTCAGGCAGGGTCAATGCCTTATAGAAAATAGCTGGTATTTCCTTGGTGGCTAATAAAATAAACTTCAGAAGAAAGTCCACCCTCCTTACTATGGCATCCAAGACTTCTTGCCTTGGCGACTGTTCCCACTTTAATCCAATTCTTCCCCTCACTCCACTGATCTTCCTGCTGATCCTCAATCACTACAGGAAGGCCACTGCCTTAGGGCCTTTGCACAAACCACTGTCTGTGCTGGGAACATAGATATCCACATGGATCCCTCTTTCACTTTCTTCGGGTCATAGTTTGAAGAAGATGGTCACATTCTCACTGAGGCCTTTATTAATCTGTGTATTTAATACAGCAAACCTCCTCCCTCAAGCACTGTCTGTCCCTCTTCCCTGCTTACAGGACTTGTCATCACCTGACACGTTACTGATGTGTTTCTTTGTTTGCTGTCTGTGCCCAGCCCCCACCACTACATGGAAAGAAGCTCCATGAGGGTGTGGGTTTTTGCCTTGGTTCATTGCTGTATTCCTAGAGCCTAGAACTGTGTCTGCCCCACCTTAGGTGCTCAATAGACACTTACTGAATAAATGATACCTCTGTCTCTTTACATGGGCGGTTTCCTCTGCCCTTCCCTTCCTCACGTTATCCTTCCAAAATCCTACTCATCTTTCATGAGACAGCAACAAGCATCACCTCCTTTTGGAAACCATTCTTCACCTCCTCCAACTAGATCAGAGGCCTTTCCATGCAGGTACATAGAATCTAGCACTTCTTCCTATATCACAATTATCTGCTTACCTGGAGTCCCACCAGAAAGGTGTCTGTTTCTACAATTAGAGGAACAATGAAGTAAAGGGGGGCCTCCTTTGACCAGTTGCTCTGCATGGCTTCCAGTGTCCAAATCCCCTGTTCCACTCACCAATCCCAGAGCCTCATACTATCTTCTCCTCCAGACTGAGCCACTTGAGGACAGGGCCTGCATGTGATTCATCTTTTTATTCCCAGAACATGGTGTAATTCTTGGCACAGTGTATGTTCACAAAACTATTGCTGGAATGATAACAGCCAAGGTTTTAACTGAGTCCTTGCTCCTAGCCCCAAATCCATCTATCTAGTCTATCACGGTTTCTCAACCTTAGCACTCTTGACGTTCGGGGTGGGATAATTCCTTGTTGGGAATGGAGGTGGGGGCGGTTACCCTGTACATTGTAGAATGTCTAGCAGTATCCCCGGCCTTTACCCATAAGGCCAATAGCTCACACCCCAGTCGTGACAACCATGTCTGTAGACATTACCACATGTACCCTGGGAGGCAAGCATGCCCTTGGTTGCGAACCACTGGTCTAAATGTTTACTGTGAATTAATTAATTCAAACCTCACAGCAACACTGGAATAAGGTTTTATTACTAAATCTATATTTACCGATGAACAAAGTAAGGCTCAGAGAAGTCAGGAAGCTCACTGAAAGTTACACAGCCAGGGATTAGCAGAAACAGGGTACAAACTGGGCAGTCTGGCTCCCAAGCCCAGACTGTTAACCATCTAGGAGTTGAGGGTGGAAGGGAGAGGGTGAAGGTATGTGGATGGGAAATGGGGCTAATATATGCTGTTTATTCTAACAAGGCACTATTCTAAGTCCTTCTATGGGTTACTTCATCTAATCTTATCTAGGCTTTGAAATGGTCATTGTTATTTTTAACACTGTACAGAGGAGGAAACTGAGGCACAGAAAGTGTTCAGCTAACTGACGGTAAAGCAACCACAATTCAAACCCAGTCTGGGCTTCCCTCATAGCTCAGTTGGCAAAGAATCTGCCTGCAATGCAAGAGACCCTGGTTCAATTCCTGGGTCTGGAAGATCACTGGAGAAAGGATCGGCTACCCACTCCAGTATTCTTGGGCTTCCCTTATGGCTCAGCTGGTAAAGAATCCACCTGCAATGTGGGAGACCTGGGTTCAATCCCTGGGTTGGGAAGATCCGTGGGAGAAGGGAAAGGCTACCAACCCCAGTATTCTGGCCTGAAGAATTCCATGGACTGTATAGTGCATGGGGTCACAAAAAGTCGGACACGACTGAGCAACTTTCACTTTAACTAATTCCGACTCTAATGCGATGGAGGGTGGATTCCTGCTCTGCTCCCAGTCTGTGCAGTCACACCACCCTTCACCCAGCATTCTCTGCCAGGCAAGCCTTGGCACAGTCCCCACATTCCCTCTAAAATAGTCTCATTGCTCCTCACTCATTGTGCCTGACTCTCTGGGGTGCCAAGCCCTGAGGGTTTTGCAGAGCACTTTCATGTTCCAAAACGGTCCCACACACGGAATCAGTTGTGTGGGGAGAGTGCCAGCGGCTTCCCCCAGGCAGGGACCAAAACGGGGAAGCCATCACCTCCAGCCGAACCAGGCTCAGTAGAAGAGCGTGAGGAGGGTCTGGTGGGGAGAACGTGGGGCTGTTTCAAAATATTATGAGAGTCTCTTCTTGCAAAAAATAAAGAAGCACTATGGGGTACCTTCCCAATTCTCTTTTCAGTAGTTACCAAAGCAGAAATTGTGTGTTTCAGAGGTATCTCCTGCTATGACTGCCCAAGTATTTAAAATAATGATCAGATCATTTTCCCACAGCCATTTCATCCAATGAGCCCAAATAGGATTATTGAGAAATTGCAAGGTCTTGCAGGAAATATCTTTCCTGACCTTGGGCATTGTTAGTCAGGCTGACTCAGAGAAAATAAGATCCCCTTTCATTGTTAGAGATGACACTTCTGCAGCTTCTTCTCCAAGGGTGACCCCAAGGTGATGGGGAAGAACCACTCTGAATGGAAGAAAATGGATCACCTGTGCACCCAGACACAGCTGCCAGCTCTGCCCGTGGGAAGGGGAGGCGCTGTGTGTGTGGGTGCGAGAGCGACTGTTTTTGTGATTCTCCTCAGTGCACCAATGTTAGCTCACCAAGATGCAGGGGAAAGATTATGGTAGGCAGAGCACAATCGATTGTGATTTAAAGATTTTTTTTTTCTTAAAAGCCCAGTTTGATAAGTAGTTGTGAATAGTGAAGACAGACTTCAGGAGAAAAGAAGAATGAGGGAAGATGTGCACCGTCAGATACTGAAATGCATGCTAAAGCTAGGATAATTATCATGATAAATATGCATGTGCAGAAACTGGTACAGGATCAGTGAATCAAAACATATAGCCCCAAACAAACAGCACGCATTCCTTCCTGTTCTCTCTCTCCTTGTTAACAACACACACACACACACACACACACCTGGTACTGCAAATCAGTAAGGAGAGGAAGATGCATCAGTCAGTGCACATATAGGAAAACAGAAAGTACTCTAGGTATTTCAAGCAGAGAGGGACTTAATATAGGGAATTCATTACAAATGTATAGAGAACCCAGAAGAATAAAGGAGAGTAGGTCATAGTGCCCAGAGAGGAACACTACCTCCACTAGGGCTAGAGAACAGGGAAGGTGATATTATCAAGAGCCTAGGAGTCTGCATTCCTGTTGATACTGTTGTCACAGCAGAAAAAGAACTCTTAGATTTCTCCCACCCGCTAATTCTTTGCGATTGACTCCTATTGGCAGACACTAACACCAGCTGGCAAAGGATTCTGGGAAATGTAGTTCTCAGGTTCACAGTCATGGTACAATAGAGGCCGTTATGGGGCTGAGAAATGCCTGGCACAGAAGGGTCACTTGCTAATGCTTTGAAAGGGAATTGGTTAGCAGCTGAGCACAAACAAACATTTCTGCTTCATGCTGTACAGCAAAATAAATTCCAAGTGGTGTAAAGGTTAAACATACACCAAATATCAAAATACTCAAAGACAGAAAAGGAATAGAACAACAAAACAGAAGAACATAATGAGGAAAAATTCTATTTAAGGGTAACAGAGAACTTTCTAGATTGAGTCAGTGAAAGGCTCACAAAAGGAAAAGATTTACATACTGGAATAAAAACAATCTCTAGTTGTCAGAGAGAGGCTACATAAAATTAAGAAACAAATAATCTGGAAGTTATATTTAAAACATATATGAAAATGAGCTTAAGACCTAACTTATTACCAAGTAAAAGTGAAGCTTCTACATAACCAATGACTCACCAACTCCACTAGAGAAACATGGGCATATGGTGGGATACTACTCAGCAGCAGAAAATAATGGGTATTTGGGTACACATCAACACAGTTGACTATCAGTTTGGGGTAAAATAAGCCACAGGTTAATATTGAAATCGTTTATTCCATTTTTATGAAGTTCAAAAGCAGATAAGCTCTGGAACTCCCCCTGTGGTCCACTGGCTAACACTCCATGCTCTCAATGCAGGGGGCCTGGGTTGATCCCTGGTCAGGGAACTAGATTTCACATGCCACAACTAAAGACCCCACATGTTGCAATTATGACCCAGCGTGGCCAAATAAGTAAATAAGTATTTTTTAAAAACAGATAAACTTTGTTTTAGGAATGCATGAATGGGTAGTAAAATTGTAAGGAAAATCAAGAAAATAATTACCACAAATGTTAGAATTATGGACATTTGGAAGAAAGGTAGGCGGAAAATAAACTTGGGAGGGACACCCCAGGAGACTTTAAGGTATAGAAATGTTCTATTTCATAAGCTGTATAGTGGATAAACTAGTGTTTATTGTATTATTATGATGATGATTTAAATTATACATACACACACTTTTGATACATGTCACAATAAGAGTTAAAAATTGGACATGCAGACATAAATAAACATTTTAAAAATGAAATGATCTTAATAAATAGTCAACCAGATTTTGGGTCAAAGAACTGTACATTTAAATAATGAGGTAATTTTTTTCAGTAATATTTTAAAAAATCATATTAACAAGGATTCTAAACCTACAATTCTCATTGTTAACATGAGTGTGGTAAAACAATTTCATTCTCTTGGTGAGAGTATAACTTGGGTAAACATTTCTGAAAAGCTATTTGGCAATGTGTAGCATGAGCCTTTGAAAACGCCTTAGATAAATGACTAGAAATTTGGATAAGTTCCATATGTGAAATTGTGGTCATCTTACCATTTTCGTAATTGTGAGAAGTTTAGAAACAGTATGGGAGTATGTAAATCATGATAGATGAAATGATGCATTTAATGATGATTATATAAAGAGATTGCCATTCTCGTAGGAAAATGCTTATGTTATATTATTTAGTTAGAAAAGCAAACTACAAAACTTTATACCCAACATGATTTCAGCTACTGGAAAAAAAAATGCAAGAAGATTGGAAGGATATACAACAAAACATTGACAGCAGTTATGTCTGGATTCCAAGATTATGGATACTTGCTTTTTTCTTTTTTTTTTTCTGTTTTACAATTTCCTAAAATAAGCAGCTATTATTTTTATGATAGGGTAGAAAGGCTGGGGAAATTAATAAAAAATAAAATCCAGTTTGACTCATGTTTTTTTCCTTCTCATCATATTACATCACACTTTGGCTTTTAGCTTGGCTTTGTTCCAAGAACATTCTCTTGTGGCAAGAACACAGGTGGTAAGGTCATTATCAATTACCATTCTTCATTTCTACCTTGACAAAGGGGAACTAATAGTTATTGAGTACTGTCTTGGGCACCATTTTATTCCTACATATTATTCCTGTGAGATAGAATATATTATCCCCATTTTTAACGTTGAAGAAACTGAGACCCAGTGGGCTTAAGGCACTTGCTTGAGAGCACACAAGGAGTAAAAGCAAGGAGGTTTTCCTGGTTTCTTAGTTGTTTCACTCAATTCCCTTCCTTCCCATAAAACGGAAGTGCCCATTAAGATGGCTTGTTCTATCACAACCTTAACATCTTGCCTCAGGAATCGGTCTGTGTGGGCTGAGATACTACCTTCATTGTGGGACCTCAATAAGTTTTATTTAAGTCTTCTTTGTCTCAGTTTCCTCATCAGACAAGTGGAACTATTAATGGCATCTTCATAAGTTTGGTTGTGAGAAATAAATAAGATGATGTGTTAAAGCGCTTAGCATAGTTCCCAGCACTCAGTAAAAATTAGCTAACACAGTTTTCTCTAAGGGGATCTGAGCAGATAATACGGAGTGGTTTGAGGTCATATACATACTGACTCTTCAAAGTGTTAGTTGCTCAGTCATGTCTGACTCTTTGCGACCCCATGGACTGTAGTCCATTAGGCTCCTCTGTCCTTGGGATTCTCCAGGCAAGAATACTGAAGTGGGTAGCCATTCCCTTCTCCAGGGGACCGTCCCGACCCAGGGATTGAACCCAGGTCTCCTGCATTGCAGGCCAATTCTTTACCATCTGAGTCACATACCCAGTGCCCCCAGTGGAATATCATCAGAGATTATCTGGTCCAAGATATGTTTTCACAGATGGGGACACTGGGGAGCAGAGAGACAGGGTGACCCAGACCCTCCAGGGGTAAGTGATCAAAGGCACTACTGTTAGTCCCATAGCCCTTCAATCATTGTACACAGCTTTTCCTTGACTCTTGACCCCTGTGACCAACAGCAGAGGTGGCCAGAGTACAACCTGGAAAAAACAATCATCCATTCACATAAACACTACTCCTTGTGTACATATTATCAGTTGCTCTCTCAACAACCCTTAGAGGTGAGCAGGGCAGGTATGAAAGTGAGGAAATGATCTCAGACAGTTTAAGCTGATTTCCCCTGGTCCCATAGCAGAGCTGAGACAGAACCCCTGGAGCTCTTTGCAAACACTGTGTTGCCTCAGAGTTTTGTGTCTTCACTGCATCACAGAACCAAACTCAGATCTGTGTCTCTTCCAGGCAGAAAAGAAACTGGGCTGGCCCACATGCTCACCTTGATTTCTCTCATGAGCCCTATAGTGCCACTATCATTCCCCAGCATCTCATGGTTGGGGAGGCAGCTTCATCCAGCTCTTGATCAGCGGGCCTGACCCCCAAGTCTCTCTCTCACAGCCAGGTATGAGGATTGTTACAGAGACTAAGCCAGTGGACAAAGAGATGTCCCCCTTCTTCCCAACCCATCCCCTGCTGCCTGCAGCCTTAGGGTTAAAATACTTGCCTTACTTATGCATGACATAAACCTTTGATGCCTTAAAAAACCTGACAGCAACTAGAACTCTCAAGAGCTACTGTGTGCACATGTGCTCAGTTGCACAGTTGTGTCTGACTCTTTGCAACCCCATGGACTATAGCCTACCAGGTTCCTCTGTCCATGGGATTTCCTAGGCAAGAATACTGGAGTGCGTTGCCATTTTCTCCTCCAGAGGATCTTCCCCACCCAGGAATCAAACTCATGTTTCTTGTGTCTCCTGCATTGGTAGGTAGATTCTTTACCCCTGAGCCACCTGGGAAGCCCAAGAGCTGCTTGGGGTATAAATTGGCACAGGATCTCTGGAAAAAAAAGCCTGGAAGTGTCTCTTAAAGCTAAACATTTACCTATCCTATGACTCATTAAATCCATGCCTAGGTTCAAAAGAAAGAAGTGTTTATGTCCATCAAAAGACATCAGTGAAAATGTTTATGACAGCTTTATTAATAACAAGCAAAACAGCAAATAACCTAAATATCTATCAATAGGAAAGTCAATAAATATATTTTGGCAATATTCACACAACGGAATTCTACATAGCTATAAAAAATGAAATGCTACTATTGTATACCAGTGTGAAAAAAACTCACAAATCTAAAGGTGAGATAAATAAGACAGACAGTGAAGAAAACACATTGTAACACTTCCATTTATGTGAAGTTCAAGGACAGGCAAAATTAATCTGATATAAATTATATAGTGTTTATCATTGCAGGGGTTTTGACTTATTAAATAGCATAAGGGAAACTTCTGGGGTGATAGAAATGTTCTGTATCTTGACCATGAGTGGTGCATGCATGGGTATGAACATATGTAAAAATTCATCAAGCTTTACACCTAAGAAATGTACTCTTTGTTCTATGTATAAATCAATAAGATATTTTACAAAACAAATATTGTCCCCAGAGTCACTAAGGATTCATTTAACAGAAACTCAGAATAACCCCTAAGCAGAATCCCTTAACATAAGATTATTTTTTTAGGTTTTTATTTTATATTGGAGTATAGCCAATTCTGAAGGAGATCAGCCCTGGGATTTCTTTGGAAGGAATCATGCTAAAGCTGAAACTCCAATACTTTGGCCACCTCATGCGAAGAGTTGACTCATTGGAAAAGACTCTGATGCTGGGAGGGATTGGGGGCAGGAGGAGAAGGGGACGACAGAGGATGAGATGGCTGGATGGCATCACTGACTCAATGGACGTGAGTCTGAGTGAACTCCAGGAGTTGGTGATGGACAGGGAGGCCTGGCGTGCTGTGATTCATGGGGTCGCAAAGAGTCGGACACGACTGAGCAACTGAACTGAACTGATAGCCAGTTAACAAAGTTTTGATGGTTTCAGGTACACAGTAGAGTGACTCAGTCATACATATACATGTATCCATTCTCCCCCAAACTCCCCTCCCATTCCATCCAGGTCCTTTTTGGTTATCCATTTTAAATATAATAGGGTGTACATGTCCATCCCAAACTCCCTAACTATCTCTTTCCCCCATCCCTCCCCACTGGTAACCAGAAGTTAGCTCTCTGAGTCTGTGAATCTGTTTCTGTTTTATAAAGAGCCTGAATACATAATATACTCTTCTTACTCAAAGACCCAATCCCCAGGCTGGGATAAATGTCTCTTCCTTGGGCTGCCACTGGCATTGAACTCACCACACTAATGCTGTGTTTATCTGTCTCCCTATCAGACTGCATAGTACAAGGCCAGGGACTGTGTATCATTTATCTTCTTATCTCAGTACCTAGCTAAGTGCCTGGCTTAGAGTAGACACTCAGGAAACTATCAATGAACAGTTTAAGGACCGAGAGACTGAAAGAATGAATGTACATAACACACAAATGATCTATGATCACAATCTAGAAAAGTGATGCTGAGCTGTGATCTGTAGAAGCATTCTTCAGGCAGTACGATGTAGGTCAGTGGTTCTCAGTCTGGGGAGATTTTTGCCCCCCAGGGAACATTTGCCAATGTCTGGACATATGCTTGAGTGTTACAAATAGGGGTGGGGTGTTACTGCACCTGAGATGATGCTATATATCCTACAGTGAACAAAACAGTCCTGTCTCCCCAACACACATACACACTCACAGTCACCCAACACAAAATGTCAATAGTGTCAAGGTTGTGAAATCCTGGTGCAGGGGAACAGGTGCTAAACACAGGAAGAACATCTTGAGTTCAAGTATCAACTGGCAACTACTCATCAGCTCTATGACTATGGGTAAGTTATAAAATTTTTCAGAGGTTTCTCCCTTGTACAAACAGAGCCGATGCTACCTTAAGGGTAGTGAAGAGGCTTACGTGAGCTAAGCTGTGTGAAGTGTCTGCCTCAAAACAAGAGCCTGGTGAGATTAGTTTCTCTTCCCTTCCTCACTCGTCATTTCTGATCCCCTTCCCGAGAGGCAGAGATGGGTGATTTTGAATAAGAGAAACAGCCGTCAAGCATTGCTTGTTCTCCCTCTGCTAAAGAAGCTACTAAAGAGTGAGGCTGCCTGTGAAGAATGCATTTCATTTGCCAGGTACATCAATAGCCCCTGTTCCTAATGAAATGCATTATTAAAAGACAAAGTCAACACTTTCAGAACTCAGGTCCAAGTTGCATCCCAATGTAATCTGCCATTCTCCTGGCATTGCAGGTGTCCTGAAAGACTGCCTCTGAAACATGCCTCTGATTTCCCCCACTCTCCCTTGCTTTTCTCTAAGCCTGTACAAACACTCTGGGTTCCCAGGAGATAGCGAACAGTGCCTCATACAAAGCCAGAATTGTCTGCAAGTGGCAGAGACACCACAAAGAAAGAGCCTAGCCTTGTACTTTGCAAATGTGAAGTGGAATTTCCCACAAGGCTCAGTCTAAGGCTTGCTATATTTGTCCCCCTTCCATTTATGTATTTATGAGAGCGACTGGGCCCTAGGCAGTCCTACACTGGAATCTTGTGTGTGCTAATTATTAATAGTATGCAGTTTGCTGTCCTTGGTGCTGAAAAAGTCTTGTATTCCTAAGGGTTTCTGAGTCACTCTTGCTTTTCCATTACTCACATTGACTAGGGAATGTGATATGACAGGACATTAATATATATTTTAACATTATTTTAGCAGATTGCTAATATGGAATGTACTGAAACACATAGAATAAATATGATAATAAAAATGGCTAATATTTGCTGAGAGTATGCTACTTTCCAGGCATTGTTCTTTATTTTATCTCATGAAGTATGTACCATATATTCACTATTTTTCAGATGAGGAAAACTGAGGCAATAACAACCCCATTAGCCTGATCTTCCAGTGACAGGCACATTGGAAATGGAGGAAGAGAGGCCTCCTTCAAAGATCAACCCCTCTACTTGCCTCTGGCTCCCATCCTCTCTCATCTTCTCAAAGGCTTGTCCTATCTTGGGTTCTGAAATAATCAGTACTCCCCCTCCTCAGCATCAGTTTTCTCTTTTTATTTCACCATTCCCATTGGCACACAAACATGTCCCAGTATTTCCCATCTTACAAAAAATAAAAGCTCTTGACCTCTGAACATTTCCTGATTCTTTTCTTCCTTTTGAAATTCATGAAGGAACAATTTTGAGTTACTATTTCTACCTCTTCACTTCCCACCTTTCTTTAGATCACTTATTCAGACTGTGGCCCTATTCTAAATATACAACTGTCATCAAGTTGACAAAACCTATAGTCATTTCTCTGAGTTCTTGTTTTCTCTCCCAGCAACAGTTGGCATAGATAATCACTTCCTTCTCAAAATACATAATTTTTGCCTCTTGATTACCCTGTCATCAAAAATCCTAGTCTCCCTCCTAATTCTACAGCCTAGATCCTTCATCTCTTTTTCTGAATCTCCCTTGTCCTCCCAACTTAAAATATTAAGCATCACAGGGCTCTGTCCTGGGAAGCCTTCATTTCTGCACTCTACCCCTCAGTCAATGACTAATCTCATCAAATCCTATGACTTTAAAAAACATCTATATGTTGATGACTCTCAAATTTACATCTCTAGATCCAATGTCTACCTTGATCTCCAGACTCCTACATTCAATTGTCTATCTGATCTCTACTTGAACATCTTTGTCATCCCAAACTTAACAGGATTTTAAAAGACTTCTGTGTTTTCCCCCCAAACTACCTCTTACACCATCCTTCTCCAATCCAAGAATTATCACAGTCACTCAGTTTCTCAAGCTAAAATACTAGGAATCATCTTAGATTTGCCCTCAAATCTCACAACTAATCCTCACAGTCAAATTCTATAGACTTGGGTATAAAACACATCCTAATTCTATCAACTTCCCTCTGCCTACAATGCCACTGTTCTAATATCTCCATTATCTCTTTCCCAAATTCCCAAGAAAGCTCATCTTCTATTTTAATTTTGTTTAAATAAATAATAAGTTCAGTTCAGCTCAGTCGTGTCCGACTCTTTGAGACCCCATGAATCGCAGCACACCAGGCCTCCCTGTCCATCACCAACTCCCAGAGTTCACTCAAACTCATGTCCATCGAGTCAGTGATGCCATCTAGCCATCTCATCCTCTGTCGTCCCCTTCTCCTCCTGCCCCCAATCCCTCCCAGCATCAGAGTCTTTTCCAGTGAGTCAACTCTTCGCATGAGGTGGCCAAAGTACTGGAGTTTCAGCTTTAGCATCATGTCTTCCAAAGAACACCCAGGACTGATCTCCTTTAGAATGGACTGCTTGGATCTCCTTGCAGTCCAAGGGACTCTCAAGAGTCTTCTCCAACACCACAGTTCAAAAGCATCAATTCTTCAGCGCTCAGCCTTCTTCACAGTCCAACTCTCACATCCATACATGACCACGGGAAAAACCATAGCCTTGACTAGATGAACCTTTGTTGGCAAAGTAATGTCTCTGCTTTTGAATATGCTATCTGAGCTGGACATAACTTTCCTTCCAAGGAGTAAGCGTCTTTTAATTTCATGGCTGCAGTCACCATCTGCAGTGATTTTGGAGCCCAAAAAAATAAAGTCTGACACTGTTTCCACTGTTTCCCCATCTATTTCCCATGAAGTGGTGGGACCAGATGCCATGATCTTCGTTTTCTGAATGTTGAGCTTTAAGCCAACTTTTTCACTCTCCACTTTCACTTTCATCAAGAGACTTTTGAGTTCCTCTTCACTTTCTGCCATAAAGATTGTGGTACCTATGGAATAATACTCAGCCACAGAAAAGAATGCATTTGAGTCAGTTCTAGTGAGATGGATGAGTCTAGAATCTATTGTACAGAGTGAAGTATGTCAGAGAGAAACAAATTTTGTATATCAATGTATATACATGGAATCTAGAAAAACCGTACTGATGAATCCATTTGCAGGGCAGAAATAGAGATGCAAACATAGAGAAGAGACTTTGGACATAGTAGGGGAAAGAGAGGATGGGACAAATTGACAGAGTAGCATTGAAACATATACATTACCATATTTAAAATAAACAGCTAATGAGAAGCTGCTGTATAACAGAGGGAGCTCAACCTAGTGCCCTGTGACAACCTAGAGGGGTGGGACAGGGGGGAAGGGGGTGGGAGGGAGGTTCAAGAGGGAGGGGACATAGGCATACTTGTGGCTGATTCACATTGTTGTATGGCAGAAGCCAATACAACACTGGAAAGCAAATATCCTCCAATTAAAAATAATTTAAAAAAA
This sequence comes from Bubalus bubalis, assembly GCF_019923935.1. Lineage (NCBI taxonomy): Eukaryota > Metazoa > Chordata > Mammalia > Artiodactyla > Bovidae > Bubalus > Bubalus bubalis. Next base: position 27,043,423 of record NC_059180.1, read on the forward strand.
AAAGAATGTGGAGAAAAGAGAACCCTAGTTACATTCTCTGTTGATGGAAATGTCAATTGGTGTAGTTACTATGAAAAACATAGTACTACCATATGATCCAGTAATTCTACTCATGGGTATTTACCTGAAGATTTTGAAAACACTTATATGGAAAGATAGTTGCCCATCTATGTTCATTGCAGTATTATTTATAATAGCAAAAACATGGAAGCAAACTGAATGCTCATCAATAGATGAATGGACAAGGAAGATATGGTATATATAAAATAGAATATTACTCAGCCATAAAAAGAATGAAATCTGGTCCTTTGCAACAACATGAATGGCCCTAGAGCAGTGGTCCCCAGCCATTTTTAGCACCAGGGACAAGGGGAAGATAATTCTTCCATGGAAGCGGGGGGTGGTCATGGCAGTAATGTGAGTGATGGGGAGCGATGGGCAACAGCATTCTTGAAGCTTCACTCACTCACCTGCCACTCCCCTCCTACTGTGCAGCCTGTTTGCTAACAGGCCTTGCTAACAGGTACCAGTTTGCTGCCTGGGGGCTGGCAACTCCTTCCCTAGAAGGTATTATATTAAGGGAAATAAGACAGATAAAGACAAATCTTACAAGATTTTACTTATGTGTGGAATCTAGATAATAAGACAAAAGAACAAACAGCACAAAACAGAAACTGAGTCATAGATACAAACAGGTAGTTGTCAGAGGAGGAGGGGGGTGGGCTATGAGAGAAATAGGTGAGGGGGATCAAGAGAGTGCAGTTGCAAAATAAATGGGTCAGGGGTATGAAATATACAATGGAGGAAATACAGTCAATAATTACATAATATCATAATTATGAAATAATTATGTGATGGATCATAAGTAGACTTATCTTGGTGATCATTTTGAAATGTATAGAAATAAAGAATTATATTTATATTAATATAGAATTATAATTATGTTGATACACAATTATGTTGTGTAATAGGAACTAACATAGTGCTGTGGGTCAGTTATACTTCAAAAACAAAGTCACACACACAAAAAAAGAGATCAGATTTGTGGTAACCAGAGGAAGAGGATCGAGTGAGGGAGAATTTAATGAAGGCAGTCGAAAGGTACAAACTTCCAGATTCAAGATAAATAAGAATTGAGGGTGTCATGTAAAACATGATAAATACAGTTAACGCTGCTGCATGTTATATACGAAAATTCTTAAGACAGTAAGTCCCAAGAGTTCTCATTGCAAATTAAAATTTTTGTCTACTTCTTTAAGGTTGTATATAGATGAGATGATGGATGTTCAGTAAACTTGTGTTAATCATTTCATATTGTAGGTGAGTCAAATCATGATGCTGTACACAGACTTCTACAGCACTGCATAAAATTATATCTCAATAAAACTGGAAGAAAGATAAATAAATATCTTGTTCTGGCCTCAAAGAAGCTTCAGTGACACTCCATCTGAAGCCCTCCACCATGCCCCTCAGTGATAACTTCAATTAGGACATTGAAAAGTGAAAGTGGCCAACTCTTTGAGACCTCATGGAGTGTAGCCCTCCAGGTTTTGCTTGTCCATGGAATTTTCCTGGCAAGAATTTTGGAATGGGTAGCATTCCCTTCTCCAGGGAATCCCCCAGACTCAGGGATCGAACCCAGGTCTTCTGCATTACAGGAGGATTCTTTACCATCTGAGCCACTGGGAAAGCCCCATTCAGGATATTGCTATATTTTATTTCTTTATAACTCTTACCACTACTGGATAGTCCCTTAATATTTTTGCCTTCCTCTTACTAAAATGTAAGCTTCTTTCAGGGCAAGGATTTATCTGGTTCATCATTGTAATCTCTGGTTCTAGACCAGTGTCCAAAAAAGTAATGTCTGACAACAAATGTTTATTAAATGACTATTAACATCCCCGTATATTATCTTCCAGCATCTTTCCCAAAATGCATTTTCACATAGGTAAGGCCTTATGATGCATATAGCTTTATATCATTACTTTCTCATCTAACATTACATTGACATATTTTCCCAGGAAATTAGAAGTTCTTTGCAAACCTTCTTTTTTTTTATGAATTCTGGGTAGTTTATCTTAGGGCGAGATGATAATTATTTCAATCATTCATTTTTGTTGATGTTTTGGTTGTTTCCACAGTTTTTTGTTATTTGAAATAACACAATGATAAACAAACATATTTAAGCATAAACATTTGTCTGTAATTTTGAATGTTCCCTAAAACCGCATTTATTAGGTTAAAAGGGTAAGATCATTTTAAGTCATCAGATACCTTTATGAAACAGCTTGTCAGAAAGATGGCAAAAATTTAAACCCTTCCCAGCAGTAAATCACCCACCCTCGACATCTGTAATGTTATTTTCCAGTATTCACTAGTTTGAGAAATTTCATTGTTCTGTTTTACAATTAAGGACATGGAATATTCTCAGAGGATATATTTTACTGATTATAATAGCATTACACCAATACCCATTTCTACAGGCTGAGGAAGAGTTTGGCTATACCGAAGCTCAGCCCATAATGTAATCTGACTGTGGATTTTCTGCAATGGAAAAAAAAATATTAACAAACTTGCAGCATTACCATATAAGCACTACTTGCTTTTCATCTACTTTGGGGAAAGATGAACCTCCTTTATAGTGCAATTTCCAGGAAATGCATTGCACTCCTGTTGTTTTCCACATAGGTTGTAATTTCCAGCATCATTGCTACATCTCACAAGAGCCAGGCAGTTTTGAATCATTGATGGATATTCTGAAGAGTCCATCATGAGGGTTCCATTGTAGGGGCCTTTGTTTTGCATTTTCTCAGATCATGCTTTTATTCATAATCCACTATCAATTTTGATAATTTGATTTTATCCCTTTCCCAGGGATGGAACCCATGCAAGTGTATCAGCAAAGTAACATAACACAGCATCTCTTTTCTTTAGCTTAAGCTAACCTTTAAGCTAATCTTCAAATTTTCAATAACTGTCTTCCAAAAGTAGGCATCTTATCCAATAATATCAAATTAGCATGTTATAAGGGGTGCTGCACAAATCGCTTACATTGATTCACAGATGACTTTAAAAATTCAGTGAGCCAAGAATCTCACATTATTGATTCATGCTAACAAAACGATGAAACACAGCTAATCTGTACAACACATGCTGGGCAGAATGACATTTACAAATGCAGACAGACAGAAACCAATTGGACATAATTCTTTAAAGGATTAAACTTCAATTAAATGTGAAAATATGAACAGTCTCACTGCTGGGAATTGAGACTTAGCCTCTGGAGTCCAGGTTTAATTTGTCCTTGTCCTTGGTTAACCATGTTATCCTGGTGACCAGCTAGTTGAGTGGAACTTCCCATGACTACTCAGGTTAATTAAATTGGTTTGTAAAGTAGAGTGTGTTACCACTTGGACTTGCCTCTTGGACTTTTAATCACAACTGCTTCAAGGCAGGCCTTGCTCAGAGTTGTCACTAGATGCTATCGCTGTGAAATACCAGAAGAGCCCACCAAAGGGCTTGCTGGGACAGGCTATGGATACAACCCTTCTCATCTGATTCCCTATGAGAATTAAACACCATGAGTCTTAAAGCTGGGGAACTGTATGAACCTTGATTTGTTTTTCTTTCTTTTTAAAGAAATCCTCAGGCCTGACTCTCCAGATCTCAAGATCTAGAGAACAATTCTCTCTGCTATTACTGAGTAGTTTCAAGGTTAACCTGATAAACATCACCAAAAAGAACAGAAAATCTACTTGATAACCTTCAAGATAACTCTGATCATCTTAAAATTCATAACAACTCTGCTTATCAGCAAGGCAGAATAGTGATGGAGTGAGAAGTGCTTTTTGCAGCTGTGGAGTGTAACAGACAGCTTCTGTGTTTGGAAATCAAATCCCATTCCTGGCACTTGCCTACACAGTAAGGGTTCAATACAAGTTGCTGTTATGTCCTAGCTTCCCCATCCCACCTATTATACAGAGGGTTATTTTTAGGCTCTATTGAGATGCCTTAGAGACGTACCTCTAAAGAGTATAAAACAGAATCCACAAACTGTAGTCTACATTTTATTGTTTCCTGGGTCTCTCTTCCCAATCTTTCAAAAGCAATTCCTACTTTCCACTGGGTTTCCCCAGGTGGCTCAGCAGTAAAGAATCCACCAGCAATGCAGCAACCACAGGAAACATGAGTTTGATCCCTGGGTGTGGAAAATCCTCTGGAGGAGGGCATGGCAACCCACTCCAGTATTCTTGCCTGGAGAATCCCATGGACAAAGGATCCTGATGGGCTGCAGTTCATAGGGTTGCAAAGAGCTGGACACGACTGAAGTGACTTAACATGCACACATACACACACACACACACACACACACACACACACACACACACAGGCACACAGGCACACACACTATCCACTATGCACTTACATTTGGGGAGCCAGCCAGATTATACCCAAAGAAAACTTCCAAGAGGATGATTTTAAAAACATGTATTCACATTTCTATAATGGTTAGGATTCCTTCTGTTGAAAGTAAGCAAAAAAGCTAGCAAATAAAAAGCTTGAATTATCCTAAGAAAAGGAAGTATGTATTGGGCACATAGAACACAAGCATTGTCCAAAGAGCATACGGCTTCCTTAGTCTCAAGCGTAGACCTTCTGTTTTCTTAAATTCACAATTATTCAGTTTAACAGAAGTAGAGGAGACTGATGTTGTGTTTGCTAGTTGTGGCAGTGTGGAGAGCAGAAATTCCTTAACTTTTGAAATCTGACCTTAAGAAGTCAAATTCAATCTCTTGTACTGATGGGCTGTGGAATTTGGGACAATGAACCTAACCTCACCCAGCCATGGTTTTCTCATCTGTGAAACAGAGATAACAATGACCATGAAGTGCATTCCCTGGTGGCTCAGATGGTAAAGCATCTGCCTACAATGTGGGAGACCTGGGTTCAATCCCTGGGTCGGAAAGATCTCCTGGAGAAGGACATGGCAACCCACTCCAGTATTCTTGCCTAGAAAATCCCATGGATGGAGGAACCTGGTAGTCAGTGAGGCCACAAAGAGTCAGGACACGACTGAGTGACTTCACTTTCCTTCTTTCTATGAAGTGTGTTAGTCACTTAGTCATGTCTGTCTCTTTGCAACCCCATGGACTGTAAGCCTGCCAGGCTCCTCTGTCCATGGAATTCTCCAGGTGAGAATACCAGAGTGGGTTGTCTTTCCTTTCTCCAGGGGATCTTCCCAACCCAAGGATCGAACCCAGGTCTCCTGAATTGCAGGCAGATTCTTTACCATCTGAACCACCAGGGAAGCCCTAACAATGACCATAATCATGACTAAATTAATAGATCAAATGATGTCATCAGAATTCTATCTCCTCCATCTTTCAACCCAACCTTTTTCTGTGCAAGTTTCATTCTTGGGATCTGGGCTAGATCCAGTTTCTCCAGCCTCTTACTGCATTTAAATCCGGGTGAAAGGAAGAAGTATCCTGAAAAGTCTTGATGCTTATTGATTGCCTTGGAGAACCTAGGTTCTGACTGAAATCTGAGAGCTCTGTTTCATCCAGAATCAATCATGGAGTCAACACCTCCAAAACTGCATGAATGGGAAGATGGAAGTGACAGATTCTCAAGTAAAATAGGGAGCTGTGGTCAGAAGATGGAGATATGGATGTGTTAGAAGCAAAGCACAAATGCTTACTGTGTTTGCTCAGCTGAAGATGAATGATAACACCCTCTGTGCCAGTGATTCATAATGTTGGTTGCAGATTAGAATCATCTAGGGAGATTATTTTTTAAAAAAAGAATGTCTAGACTCCAACCTCAGAGAAGTTAAATCAAATACCCTGAGTGGGGATAAGACAGTGGTTAATTTTTTTAAAGCACCCCAACCAGTTCTAATATTCTGAACTCCAAGGTAAAGAACCCTGTCTATGTAGACATGTATAGATATAGACCTTCATACAAACTACGTGTCCAGATGGGATGCTCAGGCATGAGACTGTCTTTTGAAAACAATTCTATAGGATTAGTCAGAATTCCCATCTACGAAGATTGAAAGACCACAAATTTAGAAGGTCTTGTCAATGTCACTATTTCTCAAGTAATTACAGGCCTTCAGAGTTTTGAACGATTTGGGTTATTAATGAGTTGCAGTCTCTGCTCAAATTAGCTAAAATCTATTCTGATGTTGTCCAGTTTTTTCTTGCATCGCTCTGATGATTGTGAGTGCTTCCCTGGTGGCTCGGATGGTAAAGAATCTGCCTGCAATGCAGGAGACCTGGGTTACATCCCTGGGTCAGGAAGATTCCCTGGAGGAGGGAATGGCTACCCACTCCAGTATTCTCACCTGGAGAATTCCATGCACAGAGGAGTCTGGTGGGCTACAGTCTATGGAGTCTCAAAGAGTCAGACACAACTGAGTGACTAACACTTTCACTTCACTTTCAATGATTGTGAACTCACACATTTATGGAGGAACAGGGTCCAAATTCAGAATTTTTTCATAGTCTTGACTTCCTGGAACTAACATTTTGTTTAGAATTCTGATCCAGAAACTACAAAATCACTCCCAAACTGTTCTCTCTCCCTCTCTCTCTCCCCCCATTCTCTCGCCGCCCCTCTTTTTTACAGGACAAGCTGCTCCTCAACTTTTCCCTCAGGCCAGTTTCCTCATCTAATCCTCATGTAAGAATATGCTTTTTACATATTTTTTTACAAGGGCCACAGTTCTCTGGATGCACCATCAGTAATTTATATGACTCTTGGACACAATACCCACAGCTTGTTAAAGAGCTGAAGGTTGATCCAGGCTTATTTTTAACTACTTCATTATCATGCTACCTATAAAAAAAAAAATGAATGAAGGTGCAGCTGATGAAACTGGGAAAACTAGAAAACAAAGTGATAGAAGCAAATGTAAACAAAGGTTTTACGGCAATAAATGTACATCTTTTAATCCTCTCAATTAAAGTCAGAAACTCTGAGACTGTGTCAAAAATTTAAATGCAACCTTATGACTCAGACAATAAAGAATCTGCCTGTAATGTGGGAGACCCAGGTTCTATTTCTGGGTTGGGAAGATCCCATGGAGAAGGAAATGGCAACCCAATCCAGTATTCTTGCCTGGAGAATCCCATGGACAAAGGAGTCTGCCAGGTTACTGTCCATGGGATCACAGAGTTAAACACGACTGAATTACTTTCACTTTCACTTTATGCTGTTTACACTGGCCAGTTCTAAAACAAAATTATATATCTAGGTTACTTGCAAAAGAATTAACAAAGAGGTGCCAATATAATATGAACAAAAGCTAATCCCAGAGCTGCAAAAATGAATATTAGACACTTCTGAATTCAAGTAAAATATCCTAAAATAGAACAACAAAATTATTTTATACTGGTAAATATGCAATTCACAAGGCAGATTCAACAGTCATAAATGTTTACTTGATGAAATCATTAAATACCTAGAGCTAAAATTACCAGCAATAAAAGAGACAAATGACAAAAAATTTTAATACAGAGTGCTTGACAGATTGAGTAGATAAAAATAAATATGGATATAAGAGATCTGCATAATATAATCAATACTGATTGAATGGAGTCTCAAACATCATGTCAAGAAGATAATGGAACTTCTTTCAAGAGATCAATTAATACAATTTTCAAGATTTATATAATATTAGGTCCTACACATTCAAAATATGAAGAGTTAGTTCAGGTCACATTCTCTGGGCATATACAGAAAGCACTAATTTAGAAGAGTATACAGAAATGTATATAAAATACTCTTTTGTGGGAATATATAATAGTAAATACTCTTCAAAATATAAATAAACAAATAAGCAAACTAACCTAGAGAAACCCAAGCCTTTACAAATTGAAAATCTCTCTCCTAAATAATACATGTATCAAAGAGAAAATTAAAACACTGGTTATAGAGTATTTAGAAATTAATGATCTGAGAAAACACAGAATATGAAAATGTGATGGCCCAAGATTTCAGCCTGAAATTTTATTATTAAAAAAGAAATGATGAAAAGAAATTAACTAAGAAAGGTACATTAAGGAGATTTTATTTTCAGAAGAAGCAAATGAAAACTAAGAAAAGTGTAAGAAAGAAAGGAAGGATATATTTTTAAAATCCCAACGATGTAAGGAAGAAAATGAACACCCTGTATAGTTAACATGTAATCTGAATGCTATTTGTCTTTGTAAAAACTATTATTCAAAAAATAGAAAATTGGCTAATATGACTGGTATGTGCCTGACAGTGGCTAAGGTGTTAACAATGCTCCAAAAGGAGGGTACTGTTATTATTCCCATTTTACAAATGAAGAAGCTGAGGAAGACAGCGGAGAACTAGTGATCACCCAAGATCACCCAAGGGTCAAGTGGCAGAGGTGGGCTTAAAATCTTGCCATTCTGCTCCTTGACTGAATTCTAATCAGTGCTTTATATAGCCTCTCAATACTAAGAAGTAATAACAGAATAAAAACTCACACACTGATCATTTAAAAGATGTGTTTGTGCTCAGTTGCTCAGTCATGTCTGACTCATTGTGACCCTATGGACTGTAGCCCACCAGGCTTCTCTGTCCATGGGGTTTTCCAGACAAGAATACTGGAGTGGGTTGCCATTTCTTCCTCAAAGGGATCTTTCCAACCCAGAGAGCTTCTGTATCCCCTGGATCAGCAGGCAGATTCTTTTTGGAAAGACCTATTTATAAGATAAGGCAATGTAGAATAAATATATTAATATAATCATATGCAAATAAATTTGGAAGTCTTCACAATACTGATGGTTTTCTAGAAAAATATAAATTATAAAAATTGACGCAGTGGAGATCTGAGTATAACAGTAACTTTGGTAGATTTAATAAGTCATATAAAAATCATTACTAAAGAAGATAGTAGGCCTAAATTATTTTAAATGTTAGTTATTTCAAAAAATTGAAAAATAAGTAAGTCCCATGACATGTAAATATTTAGGAGAAAATTAAAAGATAAAATGTAAATTAAAAGATAAAATGAAAATTAAAAGATAAAAGATAAACTGATTTCTTTAGTGGGGTTGACAGGAGTCTGTTGGTAAGATCTAATAACAATAGCCAAAGAAGGAGAAAAATATTATTTATTGATATGATATAAATATGCTGAATAAAATACCAGCAAACCTAATTCAGTTTGCTTCAAAGAGTAATTCTCCATGACCAAAGAGATTTTATTCCAGGAAACCAAGGATGATTTAATATAAGGAATCATTTAATGTTTAGAAATCTATTAACATAATGTATCTTGTCAGTGGGTCAAAGGGGAAAAACAATAATCAAATACCAAAAAGGTTTTCAACAAAATTCAATATTCATATCTGACATTTTTGCCTTTTTTAAGGCAAAAATCTTGGAATAGAGGAATACTTAGCTAACCTTGTAAAGAGGAGCTCTCACATATCAACAGCTACACGACACTTTATCCAAGTGGCACAGTGGTAAAGAAGATGCCTGCCAATGCAGGAGACACAAAAGATGTGGGTTTGAGTCTCTGGAGTAGGAAATGGCAACCCACTCCAGAATTCTTGCCTGGAAAATTCCATGGACAGAGGTACAGTTGCAAAGAGTTGCAAAGAGTTGGACACAAGAGTACACACGCACAAGCACACACTTTATCCAGCTACGAAACATCAGAAAGAGTCCCATTAAAATGCTGGGGGAAAACAAGGGTCCTTGCTTTTTAAAAGTTCAGATATTCAAGTAGAAAAGAAAATGTTAGTTTAAAAACCAAAAGTACAATGAGCTATCACTTCTCACCTTTTAAATGGCTGTTATCAGAAAGGCAAAAAAGAGCAAGCATCAGAGACAATGGGGAGAAACTGGAACTCTCGTACATTGTTGGTAGGAAGGCAAAATGGTGTAGCCACTATGAAAAGCAATATACCAAAAACTGAAAATAAAACTACCATATGATCCAGCAATCCTATTTCTGGACATACATCCACAAGAATTAAGGTCAGGATTTCAGAGAGGTATTTGCACCCTCATGTTCACTGCAGCACTATTTACAATAGCCACAATATGGAAACACCTAAGTGTCTATCAACTGATGAACGGATAAAGAAAATGTGGTACAGGTGTGGCAGAATCTTATACTGCCTTAAAAAAGAATGAAATCCTGCTACATGCAACAACATGGATGAAGCTGAGGACATTATGCTAAGTGAAAATAAGCCAGTCAGAGAAGGGCAAACCCTTCATGGTCCACTTACATGAGGCATCTAAAGCAGTCAAACTCTTGGAAATAGAGAGTAGAAAGCTGGTTTCCAGGGACGGGGGGAGGAGTAAAGAGGCATCAGTTCAATGGGTATAAAGTTTCAGTGTTTCAAGATGAGCAAGTTCTAGCAATCTGCTGTACAACATTGTTCCCTATAGATAACAGTATGATATTGCACACTTAAAAATCTGTTAAGAGGGTAGATGTCATGTTAAGTGTTCTTTCCACAATGAAAAGATAATCTCCTATTTGATAAAAGAAAGTAGAAATTATTTGATGCTTTGACTTTCAGTACAAAGGTTCAGAATCAAATATAAATTATTTAAATGTTAAAAAAAAAAGTTAGTTTAATGCCAGGCTGGACACACACACATTGGCCTCAGACCTGGGTTTGGATTCCTGCTGCTTCACTCACCATTTTGGCAAATTGCTGAGCTGGTGGGGGCCAGCGTCTTGTGTACAGTCAGCCCACTGGATAAAGGACAGAGAGAATTACATAAGCAGACACAGGCAGAGCCCTTGGCATGGTGCCTGACACACAGCAAAGGCGGAAGTCATGACAGCTCTTATGATTAGCTGCAAACAGCATGAGTGTATCTCTAGAAAACCCAGGGAGTTCAACTGAAAAATAATTAGAAGCACAGAGAGTTTAATAAGATGGCCAGAGGCAAGTGAAGACATACACAGAGCCATGAGAATCAGTTCGAAGATAGAAGTGCCCGAAAGTCCTCCTGCTACCTGTTGCAGGTACTTTGCATACACTGTCATCTCTGCTGGAGGACCCGCTCGTTGCCTCTCTGCCCATCCCTGCCGGGCAACAACATGTAATTACCACTGAGATTTCAAATCAGTCATCACCTTCTTGTAGAAGCTTTTCCTGACCTCCAGGTCAAATCCCCTGCCATGTACTCTTAACTGGAGCATTTCCTTTGCAGCATTTCTCATGGCAGGAATTCCATATTTATTTGGAGTATTATTGGATTAATGCCTATTCTCCCCTTGAGGCCTAAGTTCTCAAACTATGCAGCTAGCTACATGTTGAAAATTATGTTTACATAAAACAATTTAGTCTTTACACGCTGTTTATATCATTTTAAAATGTATCCGGTAAATGAGTATATAACATGATATATGTATACATAAAGGAATAAAAAGATATGCAACAGCATATTAACATATTGCAGAGATACTGTTGTGTTGTGCTTAGCCACTCAGTCATGTCTGAATCTTTGTGACCTCATGGACTGTAGTCCCCCACTCTCCTCTGTTCATGGGGATTCTCCAGGCAAGAATACTGGAGTAGGTTGCCATGCCCTCCTCCAGGGCATCTTCACAACACAGGGCTTGAATCTACGTCTCTCGTACTGCAGGTGGATTCTTTACCCTCTGAGCCACCACGGAAGCCCAAGAATATTGGAGTGGGTAGGTAGCCTATCCCTTCTCTTTGGGAATCTCTCCAACTCAGGATTCAAACTGGGATCTCCTGCATTGCAGGCAGGATCTTTACCAGCTGAGTTACCAGGAAAGCCCCACGGAGATATTATTTTTCTAAACTTCTAAAAATCTTTTTGGAATATTCAACAATACTTTTGAATGTTTAGCATAAAATAATACTTTTTTATCCTTTAGATGACACATAGAATTTAACAAATTTCTCAATTTCCAAAGAAATTGCAAGAGATACTTTTCTATTTTTAAATTATCCAGTGACAGACATTGAGATGATCATTCATCAACACATGACCACATTTAAACACATGTGTTGGGCTTCCCAGGTGGCACAGAGGTAAAGAACCCACCTGCCAATGCAGGAGACACAAGAGACACAGGTTCAATCTCTGGGTTGGGAAGATCCCCTGGAGGAGGAAATGGCAACCTGATCCAGTATTCTTGCCAGGAAAATTCCATGGACAGAGGAGCCTGGAGGGCCACAGTCCACAAGGTCACAAAGAATCGGACACAATTGAGTGAGTGAGCACATGCACACAAATACATATATTGTCTAAAAATGTCTTCTTTGAAAGTTTATCTTCAGAGCTAATCAATTAACATTCATAAGGAAGAGAACAAAGGATTGAGTACATAAAGGAAGAATCAACAATGACAATAATAGCTGAAGAAATATTTCAGTCTCTCAAATATAAGAATGAGCCCATATTTCAGCTCCTACAGAATCATATACCCAGCACTCCTTCAGTTACACACACACACACACACACACACACACACACACATGCACACAAATTGCCAATAAGTCATTGAGTTCACACTGAGCATCTACCACATAGCTCAGTCCTGTGCTAGCTGCTCCCAGGGCTTATTTCCTGTCCTCAATAAAGTCACTGGCAACTGAGACCAACACATCAGGAAAAGGGAACCAATAGCACAAAATGGGATATGCATACTAACAAAAAAGTGGTAGACAGTAGCTTTGCACATTTTCAGAGCTAGACCTTCCCACCCATCACGGGTTGCCAGCAGGACTCCCAGCATTGCTGTGAATCAACTCCCTCACTCTTTCTACTGCAGCAGCATAGGTAGAAGGAGGGCAAGAGGATCTCCCTGTGCTAAGAAATGCCTTCAAACTCCTGAATCCAGTCCCACTCTCTTGCCGCCCTCCCACCTGGCACACTGCCCTCTAGTCTCTGACCACAGAGCTTGTGTCCACACTGAGCATGCCTTGAAATGCATTTCTCCTTCCATAGCTGGCATTTGGCTGCTTTCTCCCCCTGCAGGATGTCTTCTGACTCCCAAGTCTGAGTCAAGAGCCCATCCTCTGTTCTCCCACAGTCTCCAGTGGTTCTTTGGTTACTGTCCTGGTCCCACTATGTGTACTTTCTACTCAACTTTTCTGATTAGCCACTTGATAAAATTCTTTGAGGTCATGTTTACAATATCTTGATATGCCCAAGTCCTAGTTCTGTGACCCAGAACACACTCTGTGCTCAGTGAATATCTGTCACTTTCAATGAATGAATAAGGGAAGAATGAATAAATAAAATTCAGCTCGGGCTGCTTTTACAGCATTGAACTGCTTTTGCCACACACCTGAGATGTCTTTCCCTTACTAATTCCCACGTGCTCTAATCCCCCTCCTTGAAGGCTTATGACAAATGCCATCTACAGCACGAAGTCTCCCCCTGGTCACTCAGCAAGCAATGACCTCTCCTCCTTCCCATTTCTATAGTTCTTTAGCAGGATTTCCCACACCATCCTACCCAGATTGAATGATGTTTGTGAACATATTTTATACACCCCCCTCATTAATTGATGTACTCTTGAGATCCAACCAGTCCATTCTAAAGGAGATCAGTCCTGGGTTGTTCTTTGGAAGGAATGATGCTAAAGCTGAAACTCCAGTACTTTGGCCACCTCAAGCAAAGAGTTGACTCATTGGAAAAGACTCTGATGCTACGAGGAATTGGGGGCAGGAGGTGAAGGGGATGACAGAGGATGAGATGGCTGGATGACATCACCGACTCGATGGACGTGAGTTTGAGTGAACTCCAGGAGATGGTGATGGACAGGGAGGCCTCGTGTGCTGCGATTCATGGGGTCGCAAAGAGTCAGACACGACTGAGAGACTGAACTGAATTGAACTGACTGATGACAGAGGCTGTGTGTCTCCTCTGTCTTGGGGACTCTTCGGCGACAACCACAGGGTAGATAATAAAGAAGCTGAGGAAGGATAGGTGGATAGATGCAGGATTAGGTGTTTGAAATTGTTAGTCCAGTGTTTATTCTCCTGTGGTCAGATTTCAAAACTTTGATCAGAAGGGGAAGTGGTAAAGACAAGTTCTTGGATCTTATTCAGAGCTCATCTATTCTCCTCACTGCCACCTTTTCTGGGATGAGTTTTAACTCAGCCTTGCAGGAACTATGTATGGTTTCCTGTAAGTATCTGAATGAACTTAAGGTGTCAGAAGAAAAGTGAGACTGTCATCTGGGGGAATGTCACTGATGAAATTTTTTCTGGAAACCCATCCTCCCAGGAGAGGGATGCAATGCCATCTGTACACCATCTCAAAACACACCTCTGAAGAGACACCAGCGGGTGGACCCAGGTGAGGGGAGGGTTGTCTGTGCTTTCCTCTAACTTTGGGGCTCCCCAGAAACACTGTGCCTCTCCTCCTGCCTGGGTTGGAACTCAGCGGCTCCTGCAGCAACAAGGGGAGTTATTTTAGGGAGACAGTTGATACTTGGCGAGTCCTCCTACAGAGCAGCGATAGCTGCTTGAAATGTTAAATGCCTCCCAGATGGAGACACTTAGCATTTGTAGGAGGAATAATTTGGAGGAGAAAAATGCATTTGTCTTTTTGGCATCCTGTGGATTCCGTTTGAGAAGACAGAGAACACTGAATCCTGCTGTCCACATGTCAGTGTTTTCTTGGGATTTTGCAAGTCCCAGTGACAGTGTGGCATCTTCTTCTTAGGAGCACAATGTTTGGGGATGTGCCAAAACTCAAGGGAAAAGTGCATGGAACTGAGTCTCAGGGGTCAGAGAGTTGCCAGAGTTCTCAGGAAACATCCGGGTTCAGCCTCCCATCTGCTACTGGCAAATGCTTCAGTCAGGTAGACCAGATGGTTGAGTGTGATCTTTTTTTATGTATAGGGAAGGTTGAAAACATAGATTAGCAGATGCACCAGGGGCCTTGTATTTGCAACTTTCCTTATGGCCAGGGACAAAAAACCATCTTGCCTCACAAAGCCTTGGTTTCCCCAAGTGAGATGAAGGGACTGGAGTAGATAATCTTTAAGATTATCTTAAAGAACAAAAGTGGCATTGCTCTAGGGGAACGTGGAGTTGTGCTTCAATGTAAGCTCCGAGGTGTGAGAAAGGGAAGATGGCATTAAAGTGCCCATCATGCCCACTTTTCATGGCAGGGATAAAGAAGCTCATTCACAAAAAGACTGAATCAATTACCTTTTTTCACTTATTCACTTTCTGGCATGTATAGCATCTCCAAGGCTCACCAACAAGCCTCACTAAGTAATGCCTGTGTGTAAGCACCTGCCTGTGACACTGAATTGAGACAGATGGACAGTGCAACAGCACTTAAAACTTATAGCCAGGTTGCAAATATGTTCTTACTACATTTGTGCAAAAGAGGTGTGCAAAGATACGTGCACCTTAGTTATCTTCTATGACTTGTCTTAACTTCTTTAAGAATTCCCTCTTTTGCTTTGGTGGGTAAACTAGGGTTGGGGCAGGGATTGCTAAGGTTCATCCAAATACACTAAGCTTAGTCCTGTTTAGGGCCTCCCTGATAGCTCAGCTAGTAAAGATTCCACCTGCAATGTGGGAGACCTAGGTTCGATCCCTGGGTTGGGAAGATCCCCTGGAAGAGGGCATGGCAACCCACTCCAGTATTCATGCCTGGAGAATCCCCATGGACAGAGGAGCCTGGTGGATTACAGTCCATGGGGTCACAAAGAGTCAGACACAACTGAGCGACTAAGCACAGCACAGTGCTGGTTAATGTTGTAAACAATTTCTATAGGAAACTTCTGCATTTCTTTTTTTAGTAATGTGAGTTTTCCAATTTCCTTCCTTTCTTCCTGATCATTCCCAAGAGATATTCAGGCATTGGGAAGAGAGGAAGGAAGAGGAGAACTCTGGGTGGCTTACATACTTCTGATCCCTCTTTCTCTATGGCAACGCACTGTGCCCAACTGCTCACTGGTCAGCATCAAGATCTGATGGAGAAGCCTAGACTGCTAAATTCATGACCTGTTTTCCCATGTTGTCAGGACCCAAATTCTGACTCAACCTCATGTTAGCTGTTGGAAGGGCTGGCTATACTTGATTTTAATGTGACCCCAGGTCTAGGAATGCCATAGCTCCCAGTAGCAGGGTAATTTGTCTCATCCTGGTAAACCCCAGATAATACTATTAGCCACACTCTTCCTCTCCCATTATGATGGACGGGAAAATCTCTTTGTCCATGCTACATCATGGGCCTCTAGGGTGACTTTAGGATGCTGGCGTGGCCTCCCCCTTGTCCTCCAATCTTGTTGCTCCACTTTGATGTGGAAGTCTACCTATTGGTGTAGGGGCATCTTGGGAGGTGTCTAAGTTCCCAAATCCCAAACTACCTCCTGGCTTAATCCTGAAAAGAGATGATAAGAACCTATGTGTTTCCCAATATCTTTTTTGTCCTTAGCTCAAACCATACTGAGCCAGAAAAAGAGAGGCAGGGATTCCACTTTTTCCTGTCATGTGAGGATTTCTCCCATATTTTATCCTGCTCTTTTCTGGGGTAATTTGTTTTCTTTTGTCTTCCCTCGGGCTCTAATGATACAAGGGCTGTCTTGATTCTTGTGGTAGATGGTGAAAACAAACAAGCAATATTTTAAAATATTATTTCCATTACCAAATTACTTCTCCCAGTGCTGAAAGAAATTTCCTTGACTTGAAAGTGATTTACTTACCCTCTGTGAACCTTCTCACTATCAAATGAGCTGGTTAGACCTTATCCATTAAAACCCCTCCCAGATCTTGGCTCCTAATTTCACTGCAGCCATGACTCGAGCTCACAACAGTCTGGAAAGTCAGCCTCCCCATTTAAAAACTTGTTAGGGTACTATTTAATTTCTTGGGCACTTCATCTATGAAAGCATTAGCTCATCAACCTTTTGCCTATCTAAACTCTACCATGTGTCTTATGCTTTAACACCTTACACTTAGTGTTATTTTATGAAAAATAAATAAGAGAGAAACAAGATGAATCTAACAATAGAAATTAACTTCCCTTCTCCCTGTCTGAAGCCTAAGGCTGATGGCTTTTCAAAAGAAGAAAAGGGAAAGGATTGCAGACATGCCAACACACAGAGTTCCTGGTATACCCTGTTGTAACAAGGGCAGAAAATTTTCCTAATAAATTGTAATATTTGGAAAGCTGAAAGACTGAATACAGTGAAATACACACAAAATCCATTCATAAAAATGGTTCAATGGCCATGGTTGAGGGAATGATGGTTGTTCTCCAGGTTGAGATTGTCTTAATTATTCTAACATATATGTGTTATCCCCCCTTTATGCACAATTCATATACGTTGTCTAGGATTGTTTTAACAACAAAAGTTTTTGATACTATGACACAAATGAACATACTTATGGCAGAAACAGATGCACAGACATAGAGAAATCACAGATTTGTGATTGCCAAAGGAGAAGGTGTTGGAGGAGGGATGGATTGGAACTTTGAGATTAACAGATGCAAACCATTGTATAGAATGGATAAACAATAAGGCCCTACTGATATATTTAATATCCTGTGACAAGCCATATTGGAAAGGGATATGAAAAAGAGTATAGGTGCTTAGTCGCTCAGTTATGTCTGACTCTTTGTGACCCCATGGACTGTAGCCCACCAGGCTCTTCTATCCATGGGGCTTCTCCAGAATACTGGAGTAGGTTGCCATGCCCTCCCTCCAGGATATCTTCCCAACCCAGGGATCAAACTCTGGTCTCTAGAATTGCAGACAGATTCTTTCCCAGCTGAGTTACCAGGGAAACCTACGCAACTAAGTCATTTTGCGTACACCAGAAAGTAACACAACATTGTAAATCAACTATATTTCAATAAAATATTTTTTTTAAGTTTGTGGTAAGCATGAATGTCACATTTGAGCTATTCTAAGTAAGGATGGGAAGGTGAACCCTACCTCTCAGGAAAACAAGGAAACATCTTCTTTGGAGAATATACTATTGAGTTATGACATTCCATTCTCTTGGACTATCGGGAAATATTTATTAAGGCTGCTGTGTGCCGGGTAATCTGCCAAGTGATGAGAGACTGTACTGCACAAATGTAGTCCCTAACCTTGCAAGGCTTACAGTCAGCTAAGCAAGGTGAAAAAAATAATCCTAACTTAAGTGCTAACATAGAGGTTGTGTGCATGCATGCTAAGTCGCTTCAGTTATGTCCAACTCTCTGCACCCTACGGACTGTAGCTCACCAGGCTTCTCTCCATGGAATTCTCCAGGCAAGAACACTGGAGTGGGTTGCCATTTCCTCCTCCAGGGGATCTTCCTGACCCAGGGATCCAAACTGAGTCTCTTGAGGTCTCCTGCATTGGCAGGTGGGTTCTTTACCACTACCGCCACTAGAGGAGGCTTCCAAAGAAGCCAAAAGCTGGACACCTAACCTATCCCATGTGTTAATTGTGGGCAGCCAGAGGAGGCCTCCGAGAGGACATGTGTGCTTAGTCACTGAGCCATGTCCGACTTTTTGTGACCCCATGGACTGCAGCCTGCCAGGCTCCTCCGTCCATGGGGATTCTCCAGGCAAGAACACTGGACTGGGTTTCCATGTCCTCCTCCAGAGGATCTTCCCAACCCAGGGATCAAACCCAGGTCTCCAACCCAGGTCTCCAGCATTGCAGGTGGATTCTTTACAGACTGAGCCACCAGGGAAGCCCCAGAGAGGAAATAGCCTTTGATAAACAGAAACAGTATTTCAAGTTGACCTGGATGGGGTGCTTTCCTACAAAAGGAGACAACAAAAGCCTCTCACCTTTGGATTCCCCAGTCTCGGCTCCACCTGTATTTGAGTTGTCAGACCCAAAGAAGTAGGACACAGTGCATCCTCCTCAACCTCTTTCACCCTCCTAATTGATCAGCCTCTATCTATAAACATCTAGATTAAACTTCTAGCAGCCCTGCACTGCCGTCTTTAATGGCAGCACACAAAACAAGAGGCTGGCATTCTTTGGGGTTGCCTAAACTGTGAAAAATCCTGCTAACTTTTGAAAAAACAACTCTTGTAAAGACTTGGATTTCTGGCATTAAGCCCATTTTATTTATTTATTTTTTAAAGGGAAGGAGATTTTGTAAAAATCTCTAAAAGATTGCCTCAAAACTCTCCAGTTCCCAATGCAGTCAGACATCAATAATGTATTTTAAGGCTGTGTTTTTTTTCCATTTCTTGCTGTCTTCCGGTAGTCCTCAGGGGATGCCATTTTGAGTTTCAGCGGTAACAATCTTAGCCACCGTGGAGATCATGCCTAGAATCCCGCAGCGAATAGCTGGTCACATCCGTGGCCCTCAGTCTCATTCCCTTAATGAGGAACCTGAAAGAGTTTACTGCACAACCAACTCACTCTAACTGACCTCATAGGAGGCTCCTAAGAGGAATATTACCTGCTGATTTTCTTTAACCAAATTTACCTTGCAAGCAAAGAATTACTCATGAGGAATACTTAAGTTTTAAGATAAACACTGTGCTCTGTTTAGTTGATCAGTTGTGTCTGACTTTTTGCAACCCCATGGACTGTAGCCTGCCAGGCTCCTATGTCCATGGAATTGTCCAAGTGACAGTATTGGAGTGGGTTGCCATTTCCTTCTCAAGGGGATCTTCCAAACCCAGGGATCAAACCCACATCTCTTGCATTGCAGATGGTTTCTTTACCATCTGTGCCATCAGGGAAGCCCTAAGATAGACACTTGTGGATTCAAGTCGGACTCTGTGATTTACTTGCTATGTGATGTTGGCAAGTCATCTAACCTTTCTGAGCCTTAGTTTTACTCATCTGCTCAAGGGAAATTGTTCATACCTTGTAAGAATATTGTTTTAAAATTAAAATTTATATCTGCCATAATAAGGCACACAGATTGTTTTAATCAAAGAGTGCTGCATGTCTTATAATGAAAATCAACATTTTCAAGCCTCCCTACTCCTGAATCCTGATCTCTGGGGGCAGCTACTCTCTACCACTTAATCCGATTCTTCTAATATTTACCTCCACGTATTTAAACACTGCAGATTTCTTTTGCTCTCCCCTGGTTCGGGTCTTTCTCTTTCAGATTGGGGATTCCCCACCCTGGGTGGTGGTCAGATTTTGGAAAAGGAGAACTCTAGGGATCCCTCTGTGACTTCTGTGTGTGTGTGTGGTGGGGGGCGGGAGGAGGGGCAGGGTGTTGACGGATGGAATTCTTTGCTGGGTAATGAGGCAGTGAGTCAGCCTATTCATTTGGGAACCATAAATATTTCAGTATCTTGATGTCTTTTCTCATGGATCTGTCAGTTCCTCCAGATAAAAATTCCCCAAGCCTGTGGGTGAGGGGAGAGGGAGCAGTCCCAGTTTTTGTCCATCTCTCTTCTCAATGGTTTGCTGTCCCTGTTGACACCCAGAGTCCTGAGGCTTTCTTATTTATTACCACTGAAATCCCACTTCTGTGTGGCAGGGGTGAAAGAAGGGAAGAGAGGTAGTTGTCTGACTCTGTCAGGTGGGGGCATGGGGGCGTGGGGGTGGAATCTGGAGAGTCAACAGCTCCATCTAAGTGGTTAATCTCACTCAGCCTCACCTTCTCTAGCATCCCGTGGCTAGGATGCCTGGATTACAACCATCTCTACCGCATGATCCCACCCATCACCCCTTCCTCTGCTCTCCACCTTCCAGAATCATCGAAATCTCTCTCTTCATCTGCTCTCTCCTCTCCTGCGCTCTTCCACTGTAAGTTAGCCCCTCCTTTTCTCCTTGTTTCCTTCTTCACCCCTCCTTCTTCCTTTCTTTCTTTCCTTATTGCTCCCTCTCCAAGAGGGTTTCAGGAGTGAAAAAAGATAAACTCTTGTGGCCAATCTGCTTCCATCCCCTTACTTTACAGGCAGAAGTTCTGTTGGAAGACCTACCTGAGGTAAAGAATGTGAAGTCTCCTGTTCAATATCTGGCATGTTTGAAGGCTCCATAGCTGCACTATGCCTTCCAGATTTACCTTGGACAGCCCCTGACATCCCCTCCAAAAGGCTGGACAGTTGCAAGATTTTAGGCCAGTGGTCCCCAAACTTTTTGGCATCAGGGATCAGTTTCATGGAAGACAATTTTTCCATGGACTGGGGTGGGGAGACAGTTTGGGGATGATTTAAAGACATTACATGTATTGGGCACTCTATTTCTATTATTATTACATCAGCTCCATCTCAGATCATCAGTCATTAAACCCCAGAGGTTGGGGACCCTGTTTTAGAAAATTCCTAGAATTCATGGTGCATCCTAGGAGACGAGGGGGAGCCTGAAATGCTGTTTCTTCATATCAACCAACTCTGTTAATTAATCCTCAAGGCAACATCATTAGGCAGCTATTACTATTATTATTCCCATTTTATGCCCATGGTTTTAAGATGTAGGCACTGTAGAAATGGTCTGGAGCAGCCTCTTGTTCAGGAGAAAGAAAACAAAGAAGAGAAACATCTCTTGACCCTCTGTCAGTGACCAGACATTGAGGAAATACATCCACCATGCCCTGTGAAAACCCTTCCACCATCAAAGACAAACACAGCCAGACATTAGTTAAAGCAGTGAAAACAGATATTATTCAGTAACTACTGACAGCAGGAGAAAAGCTGAACTTTATTCCAATTCGTGCAGAGGTGATTCAAGCATGTTAAAGGAAGGATGGGGGGGCAGGGGTTCAGTAGAGTCAGAGGAGAGAAAACCTACAAAGTGTTGATCAGGGTAAGTGCGATTAGGCAGCTGTGTCTGCCAGCTGGCAGCCGTGGAAGCTAGGATTCCATCCTCCCACAGAGACTGGGAGCCGGAGGCCCTCGCCTCTCTGATGAGTACATTTCAAATGAAAGGCTTTCAGGTCCTTCAGAAAAACACTTGAGATGTAAGCGATACATATTCACAGTGGTCAGACCTTTTCAGTCAATGGTCAGGAGTTTATTATCAGGTATTGGCTGGAACAAATAGCACTTTCCTAGTAGCACTGAGAGTTCTCAGGCAGGCATTTTAATTGCAGGGCTGGGGTCACCCTAGGGATGTGGCCTGTGGCTGCAAGAAGCCATGTTTGGATGGAGCTGCTATGTTATTTTGTGCCCAGAGAACTGCATTTCTCATTACCAGGTCCGATGAAGGTCCAGAATTGTCCTGGCATGAGGACATGTGCATGCACGCACGCACACACACGCACATATGCATACACACCAAAGAGAGTGGTAACTAAGAAGCAAAAATGTGGTCCCTGGGTGTCCTTGTGACTGAACTCTCCTGCAGGGCCCCCAATCGATATAAGGTTGGCTGTCTTCAGCCAGCTGAGTTACTAAGATTACAAATGAAAACCAGTCCCCAGAGGGTGCGCCGTTGCTGTAGCACAGAAGGAAAGCATAATTCTTGCTCACACTCGGCTTTGTGATCAGTTTCTCCCCTGGTAGGTACTCTTGTAACTTCTTTTTAGGACTTCCAATCTTACAAAACCCACACACACAGAGCACACAGCATAAAGTCTGCAGGTCAAACCTTTCCCACTCAGTTCACTATGTTGGTCTCTCTCTCACTAACGCAGAATATTCTTTCTCTGTGGCTGTTTCAAATGGAAGAGCTCTTTTTATAGTTTGAAAATATATTGAATAAACAGTAACTACAGTGACAATAATCATTATTATTTCTGTGTTGATTGCTGTAATTTCCAGTTCCTATGTCCCAACTCTGTGTCAGATACTGTGCTAAGCACTATGTAGTCATTGTCTGTAACCCCCACCCCCTGAAACCACGTTGCTCATGCGTGGATATCGTTTTCTGATACATAAAGAAATAGGCCTCAGAGAAGGTAAATTACTCAAGGTCACACAGACAGATAAAAGGGACTGAGATCTAGGTCTATCTATCCAAAGACCTCGGGTTCTACCATGACAATAAGATGCTGATAGGAACAGATTGAAGGGATAGGAAGAGCCAGTTTCTTTTTAAGTTTTTTTTTTTTTTAATATAAATTTATTTATTTCAATTGGAGGCTAATTACTTTACAATATTGTATTGGTTTTGCCATACTTCAACATGAATCTGCTACGGGTATACACGTGTTCCCCATCCTGAACCTCCCTCCCACCTCCCTCTCTGTACCATCCCTCTGGGTCATCCCAGTGCACCAGCCCCGAACATCCTGTATCATGCATCGAACCTGGACTGGTGATTCGTTTCACATATGATATTATATATGTTTCAATGCCATTCTCCCAAATCATCCCACCCTCACCCTCTCCCACAGAGTCTAAAAGACTGTTCTAGACATCTGTGTCTCTTTTGCTGTCTTGCATACAGAGTTATCATTACCATCTTTCTAAATTCCATATATATGCATTATATATACATTATATTATATATATGCATACATATACTGTATTGGTGTTTTTCTTTCTGGCTTACTTCACTCTGTATAATAGGCTCCAGTTTCATCCACCTCATTAGAACTGATTCAAATGTATTCTTTTTAATGGCTGAGTAGTACTCCATTGTGTATATGTACCACAGCTTGCTTATCCATTCATCTGCTGATGGACATCTAGGTTGCTTCCATGTCCTGGCTATTATAAACAGTGCTGCGATGAACATTGGGGTACACGTGTCTCTTTCCCTTCTGGTTTCCTCAGTGTGTATGCCCAGTAGTGGGATTGCTGGGTCATATGGCAGTTCTATTTCCAGTTTTTTAAGGAATCTCCACACTGTTCTTCATGATGGCTGTACTAGTTTGCATTCCCACCAACAGTGTAAGAGGGTTCCCTTTTCTCCACACCCTCTCCAGCATTTATTGCTTGTAGACTTTTGGATCGCAGCCATTCTGACTGGTGTGAAATGGTGCCTCATTGTGGTTTTGATTTGCATTTCTCTGATAATGAGTGATGTTGAGCATCTTTTCAAGTGTTTGTTAGCCATCTGTATGTCTTCTTTTGAGAAATGTTTGTTTAGTTCTTTGGCCTATTTTTTGATTGTGTCATTTATTTTTCTGGAATTGAGCTGTAGGAGTTGCTTGTATATTTTTGAGATTAATTCTTTGTCAGTTGCTTCATATGCTATTATTTTTTCCTATTCTGAAGGCTGTCTTTTCACCTTGCTTATAGTTTCCTTTGTTGTGCAGAAGCTTCTAATTTTAATTAGGTCCCATTTGTTTATTTTTGCTTTTATTTCCAATATTCTGGGAGGTGGGTCATAGAGGGTCCTGCTGATTTATGTTGGAGAGTGTTTTGCCTATGTTCTCCTCTAGGAGTTTTATAGTTTCTGGTCTTATGTTGAGATCTTTAATCCATTTTGAGTTTATTTTTGTGTATGGTGTTAGAAAATGTTCTAGTTTCATTCTTTTACAAGTGGTTGACCAGTTTTCCCAGCACCACTTGTTAAAGAGATTGTCTTTTCTCCATTGTATATTCTTGCCTCCTTTGTCAAAGATAAGGTGTCTGTAGGTGTGTGGATTTATCTCTGGGCTTTCTATTATGTTCCATTGATCTATAGTTCTGTCTTTGTGCCAGTACCATACTGTCTTGATGACTGTGGCTTTGTAGTAGCCTGAAGTCAGGCAAGTTGATTCCTCCTGTTTCATTCTTCTTTCTCAAGATTGCTTTGGCTATTCGAGGTTTTTTGTATTTCCATACAAATTGTGAAATTATTTGTTCTAGCTCTGTGAAAAATACCGTTGGTAGCTTGACAGGGATTGCATTGAATCTATAGATTGCTTTGGGTAGTATACTCATTTTCACTATATTGATTCTTCCAATCCATGAACATGATATATTTCTCCATCTATTAGTGTCCTCTTTGATTTCTTTCACCAGTGTTTTATAGTTCTCTATATATAGGTCTTTTGTTTCTTTAGGTAGATATATTCCTAAGTATTTTATTCTTTTCGTTGCAATGGTGAATGGAATTGTTTCCTTAACTTCTCTTTCTATTTTATCATTATTAGTGTATAGGAATGCAAGGGATTTCTGTGTGTTGATTTTATATCCTGCAACTTTACTATGTTCATTGATTAGCTCTAGTAATTTTCTGGTGGAGTCTTTAGGTTTTCTATGTAGAGGATCATGTCATCTGTAAACAGTGAGAGTTTTAGTTCTTCTTTTCCAATTTGGATTCTTTTTATTTCTTTTCCTGCTCTGATTGATGTGGCCAAAACTTCCAAAACTATGTTGAATAGTAGTGGTGAAAGTGGGCACCCTTGCCTTGTTCCTGACTTTAGGGGAAATGCTTTCAATGTTTTACCACTGAGGATAGTGTTTGCTGTGGGTTTATCATATATAGATTTTATTATGCTGAGGTATGTTCCTTCTATTCCTGCTTTCTGGAGAGTTTTTATCATAAATGGATGTTGAATTTTGTCAAAAGCTTTCTCTGCATCTATTGAGATAATCATATGGCTTTTATTTTTCAATTTGTTAATGTGGTGTATTACATTGATTGATTTGTGGATATTGAAGAATCCTTGCATCCCTGGGATAAAGCCCACTTGGTCATGGTATATGATCTTTTTAATGTGTTGTTGGATTCTGATTGCTAGAATTTTGTTAAGGATTTTTGCATCTATGTTCATCAGTGATATAGGCCTGTAGTTTTCTTTTTTTGTGGCATCTTTGTCAGGTTTTGGTATTAGGGTGATGGTGGCCTCATAGAATGAGTTTGGAAGTTTATCTTCCTCTGCAATTTTCTGGAAGAGTTTGAGTAGGATAGGTGTTAGCTCTTCTCTAAATTTTTGGTAGAATTCAGCTGTGAAGCCATTTGGATCTGGGCTTTTGTTTGCTGGAAGACTTCTGATTACTGTTTCAATTTCCATGCTTGTGATGGGTCTGTTAAGATTTTCTACTTCTTCCTGCTTCAGTTTTGGAAAGTTGTACTTTTCTAAGAATTTTTCCATTTTTTCCAAGTTGTCCATTTTATTGGCATATAATTGCTGATACGAGTCTCTTATAATTCTTTGTATTTCTGTGTTGTCTGTTGTGATCTCTCCATTTTCATTTCTAATTTTATTGATTTGATTTTTCTCCCTTTGTTTCTTGATGAGTCTGGCTAATTGTTTGTCAATATTATTTATCTTATCAAAGAACCAGCTTTTGGCTTTGTTGATTTTTGCTATGGTCTCTTGTTTCTTTTGCATTTATTTCTGCCTTAATTTTTAAGATTTCTTTCCTTCTACTAACCCTGGAGTTCTTCATTTCTTCCTTTTCTAGTTGCTTTAGGTGTAGAGTTAGGTTATTTATTTGGCTTTTTTCTTGTTTCTTGAGGTATGCCTGTATTGCTATGAACCTTCCCCTTAGCAATGCTTTTACAGTGTCCCACAGGTTTGGGGTTGTGTTTTCATCTTCATTCATTTCTACGCATATTTTAATTTCTTTTTTGATTTCTTCTGTGATTTGTTGGTTATTCAGCAGCATGTTGTTCAGCCTTCATATGTTGGAATTTTTAATAGTTTTTCTCCTATAATAAAATCTTACTGCATTGTGGTCAGAAAAGATGCTTGGAATGATTTCAATTTTTTTGGATTTACCA
Source organism: Bubalus bubalis (assembly GCF_019923935.1). Classification (NCBI taxonomy): domain Eukaryota; kingdom Metazoa; phylum Chordata; class Mammalia; order Artiodactyla; family Bovidae; genus Bubalus; species Bubalus bubalis. Next base: position 27,069,947 of record NC_059180.1, read on the forward strand.
AGGCTAGATTTATGGCCCAGGATGTGATCTATCCTGGAGAAGTTTCCGTGTGCACTTGAGAAAAAGGTGAAGTTCATTGTTTTGGGGTAAAATGTCCTATAGATACCAATTAGGTCTAACTGGTCTATTGTATCCTTTAAAGTTTGTGTTTCCTTGTAAATTTTCTGTTTAGTTGATCTATCCATAGGTGTGAGTGGGGTATTAAAGTCTCCCACTATTATTGTATTATTGTTAATTTCCCCTTTCATACTTGTTAGCATTTGTCTTACATATTGCGGTGCTCCTATGTTGGGTGCATATATATTTATAATTGTTATATCTTTTTCTTGGATTAATCTTTTGATCATTATGTAGTGTCCTTCTTTGTCTCTTTTCACAGCCTTTGTTTTAAAGTCTATTTTATCTGATATGAGTATTGCTACTCCTGCTTTCTTTTGGTCTCTATTTGTGTGGAATATCTTTTTCCAGCCCTTCACTTTCAGTCTGTATGTGTCCCTTGTTTTGAGGTGGGTCTCTTGTAGACAACATATAGTGGGCAGCTGCAATGGCGCACAAGCGCCGCTGAGAGGAGCTACCCAACATCCGAAATCAGGAGTGGCAGCCGGGAGGAGCTACCCCCAGCCCGAGGCCAGGGGTGGGGGCCGAGAGCAGCAACCCCACGTCCAGGGAGTGGTGGCTCCATGGGCGCAGGAGGGCCTAGAGGAGCTACTCCACATTCAAGGTCAGGAGGGGCAGTGGTGAGGAGATAGCCCTCATCCAAGGTAAGGAGCAGCAGCTGCACTTTGCTGGAGCAGCTGTGAAGAGATACCCCAGGTCCAAGGTAAGAGAAACCCAAGTAAGACGGTAGGTGTTACAAGAGGGCATCAGAGGGCAGACACACTGAAACCATACTCACAGAAAACTAGTCAATCTAACCACACTAGGACCACAGCCTTGTCTAACTCAATGAAACTAAACCATGCCCTGTGGGGCCACCCAAGATGGGCGTGTCATGATGGAGAGGTCTGACAGAATGTGGCCCACTGGAGAAGGGAATGACAAACCACTTCAGTATTCTCGCCTTGAGAACCCCATGAACAGTATGAAAAGGCAAAATGATAGGATACTGAAAGAGGAACTCCCCAGGTCAGTAGGTGCCCAATATGCTACTGGCGATCAGTGGAGAAATAACTCCAGAAAGAATGAAGGGATGGAGCCAAAGTAAAAACAATACCCAGTTGTGGATGTGACTGGTGATAGAAGCAAGGTCCGATGCTGTAAAGAGCAATATTGATAGGAACCTGGAATGTTAGGTCCATGAATCAAGGCAAATTGGAAGTGGCCAAACAGGAGATGGCAAGAGTGAACATCAACATTCTAGGAATCAGAACTAAAATGGACTTGAATGGGTGAATTTAACTCAAATGACCATTATATCTACTACTGCAGGAAGAAATCCCTTAGAAGAGATGGAGTAGCCATCATGGTCAAAAAAAGAGTCAGAAATGCAGTAGTTGGATGCAATCTCAAAAATGACAGAATGATCTCTGTTCATTTCCAAGGCAAACCATTCAATATCACAGTAATCCAAGTCTATGCCCCAACCAGTAACGCTGAAGAAGCTGAAGTTGAACAGTTCTATGAAGACCTACAAGACCTTTTAGAACTAACACCCAAAAAGATGTCCTTTTCATTATAGGGGACTGGAATGCAAAAGTAAGAAGTCAAGAAACACCTGGAGTAACAGGAAAATTTGGCCTTGGAATACGGAATGAAGCAGGGCAAAGGCTAATAGAGTTTTGCCAAGAGAACACACTGGTCATATCAAACACCCTTTTTCAACAACACAAGAGAAGACTCTAAACATGGACATCACCAGGTGGTCAACACCGAAATCAGATTGATTATATTCTTTGCAGCCAAAGATGGAGAAGCTCTATACAGTCAGCAAAAAACAAGAATGGGAGATGATTGTGGCTCAGATCATGAGCTCCTTATTGCCAAATTGAAACTTACATTGAATAAAGTAGGGAAAACCACTAGACCATTCAGGTATGACCTAAATCAAATCCCTTATGATTATACAGTGGAAGTGAGAAATAGATTTAAGGGACTAAATCTGATAGATAGAATGCCTGATGAACTATGGACTGAAGTTCTTGACATTGTACAGGAGACAGGGATCAAGACCATCCCCATGGAAAAGAAATGCAAAAAAGCAAAATGACTGTCTGGGGAGGCCTTACAAATATCTGTGAAAAGAAGAGAAGGAAAAAGCAAAGGAGAAAAGGAAAGATATAATATCTGAATGCAGAGTTCCAAAGAATAGCAAGAAGAGATAAGAAAGCCTTCCTCAGTGATCAATGCAAAGAAATAGAGGAAAACAAAAGAATGGGAAAGACTAGAGGTCTCTTCAAGAAAATTCGAGATACAAAAGGAACATTTCATGCAAAGATGGGCTTGATAAATGACAGAAATGGTATGGACCTAACAGAAGCAGAAGTAATAAGAAGAGATGGCAGGAATACATAGAAGAACTGTACAAGAAAGATCTTCACGACCAAGATAATCATGATGGTATGATCACTCACCTAGAGCCAGACATTCTGGAATGTGAAGTCAAGTGGGCCTTAGAAAGCATCACTACAAACAAAGCTAGTGGAGGTGATAGAATTCCAGTGGAGCTCTTTCAAATCCTGAAAGATGATGCTGTGAAAGTGCTGCACTCAATATGCCAGCAAATTTGGAAAACTCAGCAGTGGCCACAGGACTGGAAAAGTTGGGTTTTCATTCCAATCCCAAAGAAAGGCAATGCCAAAGAATGCTCAAACTACCTCACAATTGCACTCATCTCACACGCTAGTAAAGTAATGCTCAAAATTCTCCAAGCCAGGCTTCAGCAATACATGAACTGTGAACTTCCAGATGCCCAAGCTGGTTTTGGAAAAGGCAGAGGAACCAGAGATCAAATTGCCAGCATCCACTGGATCATCAAAAAAGCAAGAGAATTCCAGAAAAACATCTATTGCTTTATTGACTATGCCAAAGCCTTTGACTGTGTGGATCACAATAAACTGTGGAAAATTCTGAAAGAGATGGGAATACCAGACCACCTGACCTGCCTCTTGAGAAACCTATATGCAAATCAGGAAGCAACAGTTAGAAGTGGACATGGAACAACAGACTGGTTCCAAATAGGAAAAGGAGTACGTCAAGGCTGTATATTGTCACGCTGTTTATTTAACTTATATGCAGAGTACATCATGAGAAATGCTGGACTGGAAGAAGCACAAGCTGGAATCAAGATTGCCAGGAGAAATATCAATCAGATATGCAGATGACACCACCCTTATGGCAGAAAGTGAAGAGGAACTAAAGAGCCTCTTGATGAAAGTGAAAGTGGAGAGTGAAAAACTTGGCTTAAAGCTCAACATTCAGAAAACGAAGATCATGGCATCTGGTCCCATCACTTCATGGGAAATAGATGGGGAAACAGTGGAAACAGTGTCAGACTTTATTTTTTTGGGCTCCAAAATCACTGCAGATGGTGACGGCAGCCATGAAATTAAAAAACGCTTACCCCTTGGAAGGAAAGTTATGACCAACCTAGATAGCATATTCAAAAGCAGAGACATTATTTTGCCAACAAAGGTTCGTCTAGTCAAGGCTATGGTTTTTCCAGCGGTCATGTATGGATGTGAGAGTTGGACTATGAAGAAAGCTGAGCACCGAAGAATTGATGCTTTTGAACTGTGGTGTTGGAGACGACTCTTGAGAGTCCCTTGGACTGCAAGTCCCAAGGACTCCAACCAGTCTATTCTAAAGGAGATCAGCCCTGGGTGTTCTTTGGAAGGAATGATGCTAAAGCTGAAACTCCAGTACTTTGGCCCCCTCATGCGAAGAGTTGACTCACTGGAAAAGACTCTGATGCTGGGAGGGATTGGGGGCAGGAGAAGAAGGGGACGACAAAGAATGAGATGGCTGGATGGCATCACCGACTTGATGGACATGAGTTTGAGTGAACTCCAGGAGATGGTGTTGAACAGGGATGCCTGGCATACTTCAATTCATGGGGTCACAAAGAGTCGGACACAACTGAGTGACTGGACTGAACTGTACTGTTTTTGTATCCGTTCAGCCAGTCTTTGTCTTTTGGTTGGGGGCATTCAACCCATTTATGTTTAAGGTGATTATTGATAAGTATGATCCCATTGCCATTTACTTTATTGTTTTGGATTCGAGTTTATACTCCCTTTTGGTATTTCCTGTCTAGAGAAGATCCTTTAGCATTTGTTTGAGAGCTGGTTTGGTGGTGCTGAATTCTGTCAGCTTTTGCTTGTCTGTAAAGCTTTTGATTTCTCCTTCATATTTGAGTGAGATCCTTGCTTGGTACAGTAATCTGCACCGTAGGTTATTTTCTTTCATCACTTTAAGTATGTCTTGCCATTCCCTCCTGGCATGAAGAGTTTCTATTGAAAGATCAGCTGTTATCCTTATGGGAATCCCCTTGTGTGTTATTTGTTGTTTTTCCCTTGCTGCTTTTAATATCTGTTCTTTGTGTTTAATCTTTGTTAATTTGATTAATATGTGTCTTGGGCTGTTTCACCTTGGGTTTATCCTGTTTGGGACTCTCTGGGTTTCTTGGACTTGGGTGATTATTTCCTTCCCCATTTTAGGGAAGTGTTCAACTATTATCTCAAGTATTTTTTCATGGTCTTCTTTTTGTCTTCTTCTGGGACTCCTATGATTCGAATGTTGGGCATTTAACATTGTCCCAGAGGTATCTGAGATTGTCCTCATTTCTTTTAATTCATCTTTCTTTTTTCCTCTCTGATTCATTTATTTCTACCATTCTATCTTCTACCTCAGTAATCCTATCTTTTATCTCCGTTATTCTACTATTTGTTCCCTCCAGAGTGTTTTTTATCTCATTTATTGCATTATCCATTATATATTGACTCTTTTTTATTTCTTCTAGGTCCTTGTTAAATCTTTCTTGCATCTTCTCAATCCTTGTCTCCAGGCTATTTATCTGTGATTCCATTTTGTTTTCAAGATTTTGGATCATTTTCACTATAATTATTTGGAATTCTTTATCAGGTAGATTCCCTATCTCTTCCTCTTTTGTTTGGTTTGGTGGGCATTTATCTTGTTCCTTTACCTGCTGGGTATTCCTCTGTCTCTTCATCTTGTTTATATTGCTGTGTTTGGGGTGGCCTTTCTGTATTCTGGCAGTTTGTGGAGTTCTCTTTATTGTGGAGTTTCCTCACTGTGGATGGGGTTGTACTGGTGGCTTGTCAAGGTTTCCTGGTTAGGGAAGCTTGTATCAGTGTTCTGGTGGGTGGAGCTGGATTTCTTTTCTCTGGAGTGCAATGAAGTGTCCAGTAATGAGTTATGAGATGTCAGTGGGTTTGGAGTGACTTTGGGCAGCCTATATATTGAAGCTCAGGGCTGTGTTCCTGTGTTGCTGGAGAATTTGTGTGGTATGTCTTGCTCTGGAACTTGTTGGCCCTTGGGTGGTGCTTGGTTTCAGTGTAGGTATGGAGGCATTTGATGAGCTCCTGTCGATTAATGATCCCTGGAGTCAGGAGTTCTCTGGTGTTCTCAGGATTTGGATTTAAGCCTCTTGCTTCTGGTTTTCAGCCTTATTTTTACAGTAGCCTCAAGAATTCTCCATCTATATAGCACTGTTGATAAAACATCTAGGTTAAAGATGAAAAGTCTCTCCACAGTGAGGGACACTCAGAGAGGTTCACAGAGTTACATGGAGAAGAGAAGAGGGAGGAGGGAGATAGAGGTGACCAGGATGAGATGAGGTGGAATAAAAAGAGGAGAGAGCAAGCTAGCCAGTAATCACTTCCTTATGTGCGCTCCACAGTCTGGACTGCTCAGAGATGTTCATGGAGTTACACAAAGAAGAGAAGAGGGAAGAGGGAGACAGAGGTGGCCAGGAGGAAAAAGGGGGAAATCAAAAGGAGAGAGACAGATCCAGCCAGTAATCAGTTTCCTAAGTGTTCTCCACTGTCCAGAACACACAAAGAGATTCACAGAGTTGGGTAGAGAAGAGAAGAGGGAGGGAGGAGATAGAGGCGACCTGGTGGAGAAAAAGGAGAGTCCAAAGGGGAAGAGAGCAGTCAAGCCAGTAATCTTGCTCCCAAGTAAAAATGGGTACCGAAGATTGGGTTCTTAAAGGTACAAAATTGATAACAAATACCAAAAAGCAAATATTAAAAATCTTGAGTAAAGTTTGGATTTTCAAAAATACAATATTAAAGGGAAAAAAAAGTCACGAAAATTATAAAATATATATATATATGAAGTTTGCTTTAAAAAATAGGGTGTCTCATTTTTTTTTGCAACGTAATAGTAGGTTATAAAAATGAAAATTAAACGAGTAATGGAGCACTTAAAAATAGAAAAAAAATTTTTTAGTTAAAGAATGATAGTAAACATATATCTAGAACTTTCTCTGGTGTTGTGGGCAGTGTGGGGTCAGTTCATTTTTGGATAGTTCCTTGATCCGGCTTATATTTCTCAAGATCTATAGGCCCCTTCCTATGTAGTCGGTACTAACTACAGGGTTTTAATCTATTGCACCTGTCATTTCCAAGGAGGTTCCCTCTGGTTTAGCTTCTTCTGTTTGCTGGTCTCTTCGGTGTCTAATTTCTGCCCTGACACAAGGGGCGGTGGTGGACACTATTTTAGGCTCGCTTGTTCAGTCGTGCTGTGGGGAAGGAGGGACGCTGCAAACAAATAACACTGGCATGTGCTCGCAGTGTCTCAGCCACACTGGGTTTGCCCCCACTCACAGCGTGTGTGCTTCCCCTGTCTACCCTGCTTAGGCTCTAGGTTGCTCTGCCAGGAACCGTCCAAGGCTGGCCCTGAGCTGCATGCACCTCCCAGGTCTAAGCTGCTCAGGTTCAGGCACTAGGGTAGTCCTCAGAGGCATAGACTCGGTTGGGCCTGCATTTTGTGCCCTTCCCAGGTCCGAGCAGCTCAGGTGGTCAGGTGTTTGGTGAGCACAGTCGCTGCGACTTATTGCCTCCCCTGTCCCTGCCACTTGGTTTTCTGGGTGTACAACCAGTGCACGTTCTCAAGTGGATATTGACCATCCAGAACCCCAAGAAGTCTTAGTTAGCAAAGAAGCCTGCTTGCAGTTTGGTAGATAATGCCTCTCTGGGGCTGTGATTGCCCCCTTTCAGCTCTGGCTGCCTGTCACTGGATGGGGATGGTCTGCAGCTGGCTAGCTCTGCTCAGTCCTTTGTTCTGTGAGTGGGCCTGACGGTGTCTTAGGTTAGGGTTTTTCGCGTAGCTCTGGTCAGTCCTTTGTTCTGTGAGTGGGCCTGGCGGTGTCTTAGGTTAGGGCTTTTCACGTGGTAGCTATTCCCCAGTCTGGTTTGCTAGCCCAAGTTAGTTCCCTCCGATTGCCCTCGGGGCATTCAGCCCTGGTCCTTACTCTAAGCAGTGCTGCCCTTGCCTCCCTGCCCAGCCCCCACTTGCTAGTGACGCGTGCAGGTGTCTGCACTGCTTCTCCACTGGGGGAGTTACCGTTGGGCTCGTAATCTGTGGGTTTTAATTATTTATTTATTTTTCCTCCTGGGTATGTTGCCCTCTGTGGTTCCAAGGCTCGCCACAGACTCAGCAGTGAGAGTGTTTCCTGGTGTTTGGAAACTTCTCTCTTTTAAGACTCCCTTCCTGGGATGGAGCTCCATCCCTACCTCTTTTGTCTCTCTTTTTATCTTTTACATTTTTTCCTACCTCCTTTCGAAGGCAATGGGCTGCTTTTCTGGGTGCCTGATGTCCTCTGCCAGTATTCAGAAGTTGTTTTGTGGAATTTACTCAGTGTTCAAATGTTCTTTTGATGAATTTGTGCGAGAGAAAGTGGTCTCCCTGTCCTATTCCTCTGCCATCTTCTCTTTTTAAGTTTTTTAAAAATAATTTTATTTAGTTATTGGCTGCACTGAGTCTTCATTGCTGCACAGGCTTCTTCTCTAGTTGCAGCAAGTGGGGACCACTCTCTAGTTGTAGTGCATGGGCTTCTCATTGCAGTGGCTTGTCTTGTTGCTGTGCACAGGCTCTAGGGTGTGTGGGCTTCAGTAGTTGTGGTTCCTGGGCTCTACAGCACAGACTCAATAGTCGTGGCACACAGACTTAGTTGCTTCATGCATGTGGTATCTTCCTGGACCAGAGATTGAATCCATATCTCCTGCACTGGCAGATGGATTCTATACCAGTGAGCCTTTAGAGAAGGCCTGAGAGCTGGTTTCTTAATTCAGCTTCATCAGTATCAAGGAGGGCTTCCTTGGTGGCTCAGACAGTAAAGAATCCACCTGCAGTGTGGAAGACCTGGGTTCGATCCCTGGGTTGGGAAGATCCCCTGGAGGAGGGCATGGCAACCCACTCTGATATTCTTGCCTGGAGAATTCCATGGACAGAGGAGCCTGGTGGGCTACAGTCCATGGGGTCACAAAGAGTCAGACAGGATTGAGTGACTAAGCAGAGCATCAAAAGACGCTCAAAATCCCATCAGATAAGGATGCTATCATCTGAAAGCTCCAGATTTATACTGTAAATAAGATAGTTAGATAGAAGGAAGTAATGACACCAAGCTATTGCCAAAGAGATATTGAGTTTTCCTGATGATTCAACACAATACCCTTCCGCTGCTGCCCCTCACAGAGTGACCCTCAAGAAGGAATCTCCTCTACAACATCTCTGGCAGATGGTCATCCTTGTGATAATTCAACCTCTGAAGTCTAGAAGATTGACAATCTGAAAAGATTGTCTTTATAAGTTCTAGTAATTTAAAAAAATGTTTTCTAATCTGATGAGCAAAAGTCTTCCTTTCTCTTCCTTATACTTCTTAACAATAAAATAATGCCAACTGAGATTTATTTACAATTCTTCACGTGTCTTAAGTACTTTCTGAATTATTTGACTTAATCTTCAAAACAGTTCTTGAATGTAAATATCTTTTTTTCAGAAGTTGAGGAGGCAGACTGAGTGCAATGGAATGCTCTCCCAGAATCACATGGATAAAAAGTGGCACAGCTGGGATGAGGCCTGGATCTACGAAGCTCAGGCCAAAAGCACGGAGCAAGCACAGTCCTTTCCTCCACCTACTGCCCTTTGGATTTCTTAAGAAAGAGCTCATGCTTTTTTTTTTTTCCCCTCCTCCCCTCCCTCTTGGCTCTTTCAACTCTTCATTTTCTCAAAGGATTGGCAATGGAGATAATTTGAGTTCCACATGCTAAGATGAGGCGTGAGAATGGAAAACCCAGGCTTATTTTTATAGCATCTTAGTGTTTTACTTGTGATGGCAAATGGAGAATGTCACCCATCTGGTCCCATCTGGAAGAAGAACATTTTGCTTTGAGAGCCCTGGATTTTTTGGATGGGAGGAGAACAATGCTGTGGTTACATCTAGCTTCTCATCCTGTGAATCTCAAGGGCAGGTGAGAGGTAAGGCTCCACCCTCTAGTGTGGCTTGGCAGGGCCAGGGAATGGGGACTTGGATGAGGGTGAGGTTGTTGTTTGCTTGATTAGTTGCTAAGTTGTGTCTAATTCTTTTGCGACCCCATAGACTATAGCCCACCAAGCTCCTCTGTCCATGGGATTTCCCAGGCAGGAATACTGGAGTGGGTTGCCATTTCCTTCTCCAAGGGATCTTCCTGACCCAGGGATCAAACACATGTCTTCTGCATTGGCAGATGGATTCTTTACCACTGAGCCACCTGGGAAGCCCCAGGGTGAGGTAAGGAGGCCAAACTGAGACTTAAACAGAGCAGAGGGCAAGTAAGTAGGCCTAAGTGAAAGTAAAAGTCGCTCAGTCATGTTGAACTCTTTGCAATCCCATGGACTACACAGTCCATGGGATTCTTCAGGCCAGAATATTGGAGTGGGTAGCCTTTCCCTTCTTCAGGGGATCTTCCCAACCCAGGGATCGAACCCTGGTCTCCTGCATTGCAGGCAGATTCTTTACCAGCTGAGCTACCAGGGAAGCCCTGAGCCACCAGGGAAGCCCTGAGCCACCACGGAAGTAGGTCCAAACAGGTTTGCAAAATCAGACAGATGGATTAGGTTAGAGCTTGAGCTCACCCACCCTTATTCAGCACACTGGGTCTCAGCTCCTCTTACTCAGCACATTCCCTCCCACCACAGGACTCTGAACATGCTGTTCCCTCAATGCTATGCTATGCTAAGTCGCTTCAGTCATGTCCGACTCTGTGCGACCCCATAGACGGCAGCCCACCAGGCTCTGTCGTCCCTGGGATTCTCCAGGCAAGAATACTGGAGTGGGCTGCCATTTCGCTTTTCCTTCCCTTTGCCTCAGTAACTTCCATCTGTCCTTCAGACTTCAGTCCAAGTGTTCCCTGACTTTCCAGACCAGCTGAAAACCCTACATTTTACATTTTCCTACCACTATACACCTCTCCTTTCTGTGATAATCATATATGCAAATTTATATTTATTTCTGAGTTGTTGTTTGGTCACTAAGTCCTGTATGACTCTTTTTTGTGACCCTTGGGCTATAGCCCACCAGGTTTCTCTGTCCATGGGATTTCCCAGGCAAGAATATTGGAGTGGGTTGCAGTTTCCTTCTCCAGGAGATCTTCCTAACCCAGGGATCGAACTCAGGTCTCCTGCATTGCAGACCGATCCTTTACCACTGAGCCACCTGACCTAATATTTATCTTCCACATTAAGAATTAGCTTTACAAGAATAGGCCAGTCTGTCGGTTTTTCACCAATGTTTTCTCAGTCCCTAAGAAAGTGTCTGGAGCAGAGGAAGGATTCAAAAATATGTATTTGAATTGGGAGATGAATTAATAGAAATGGGTAGAAAGGGTGGGTGCCAGAGAAGAGGTGCCAGAGAAGCTGGAACAAGCATCAGAGACAACTAAAGTGACCAGGTACTTCCCATGGGGCTGTCACATATGGTCATCTAATGCAATTGGTACCCCCTGGCTTGGTACAGTGCACGACCCCAATGACTGTAATTGGTGGCCTTGTCAGTGTTTCCAAATGATGCAGAGATGCCAAATCCATTTAAAAGTCAGTGACATAAGAGGTACATTTCATCATTTGCTACCCCTTAAAAGCAATTCCACTCCAACTACCATATTGGTTCTCACTGGTTTAGACAGCTCTACTACCCTCGCTTGCAACAGTAAGCAAGGGGTAATTTCCACAGAAACCAGGCTGTCTTCATGGATTAAGTTGATGAATCCACCTCAGAGATGATCATCTTTATTTATGCCTGCCTTCCACCATGCTGTTTGGTTTCTGAATCCATCATCCTCAAATAAAAAGCCTATTGCCTTCCCTCTGGGAAATTCACATCTTTTAAAAGGATGATAAATGTCCCTACATTTTCCAACCATATGAGACACTGTCAGAGTTCTCCTTCATGGGCCCATTCTATGCCCCACTGACCTTGTAGTTCCCTGATGTATAATGCAGGGAGAAAGGGAGCCTTGCTCTCTCCTTAAAATTAGATTCATTAAAGACTCAAAAATAAAACTTTGAGACCAGTTCAGGAGAGGAAGACCAGGCTATTTTGTTCCCCCCACCCCCACCCCCCACTATAGACACTCCCTAGTGATTTACTTTTAAAATCAGGCAACATTCTCTTATAAGTAGTAGATCTAACAGGACATGCCTTGGCAAATCCATATAATTCATTTGACGATGCTCTCAGCTACATGTAATAGAATGGCCGAATAAAAATAGGTCCCTCCTTCATATAACAAGAATATTGTTGACATTGGTTCAGTGGTCAAGGGTCTCAGACCAGCATCTCTGCAGGTCTCTAAGCTTTTCCCTCATGGACTGCTCTGTTTCAGGCATCATAACCAAATGTAGGTAACACCAAGCAGGAAATGTGTATGCATGCGCATGATTGTGTGTGTCTGTATGTGTGTTTAGTAATAGCAGTAGTGAGAGTGATGGGGTAACTTCCAGTTACAAAATAAACGAGCTACACTTGTGAAATGCACAGAGTGGGGAACATAGCCAATAAGTAACATCTACATATGGTGGCAGATAACCAGTAGACTTATGATGGTGGCCACTTTGAAATGTATAGAAATATCAAATCACTATGTTTGTATCAGGAAGTAGTAGAGTGTTTTAGGTCAATTATACTTCAAAAAAAGCCTCACAGAAAAAGATATCAGATTTGTAGTTATCAGATGAGGAGGGTAGGGGTAAGGGAATTGGATGAAGGTGGTCAAGAAGTACAAATTTTCAGTTATAAGATAAATACTAGGGACATAATGTGCACCATGATAAACATAATTAACACTGCTGTCTGATGTATATGAAAGTTGTTGAGGGTAAATCTTGAGTTCTCATCAGAAAGAATATATATATATATATATATATATATATATATATATATATTCTATTTCTTTAGTGTCATCTCTATAGAAGATGATGGATGTTCACTAAACTTAATGTAGTAATCATTTCATAATGTATGGAAGTCAAACCATTATGCACATTGTAAACATATATAGTGCTGTGTGTCAATTATATCTCAATAAAACTAGAAGAGAAAAAGAGTGACAAGTTAAGGGACATCGCTCCCCTTTTATCAAGAAAGCAGAAACTTTCCTGAAAGCTCCATCCAGCAAACCAAATAGGTTTGGCTCCTCAGCCAAACCGATTTCACTCGCCTACTGCTAGCTTCAGCAGAATCTAGGAAATCAGGAGTTTTAGTTTGCTACATTTCTACCCCAAACAAAACTGAAGTTCTTTTAATAAGGAGGAAGAGTAAATCAATGTGAGGCTGTTATCTTTCTGAATTCTCAGAGCAAAACATCGTGGCTATCCTGAATTATAGTACTCTCCAGGCCTTAGAGCATTCTGCAAGGACTTCTGATTATCAAGGAAAACCCCCACATTCTCCTTGGGAACTTCCAAGCAGCAACAATGGTGGATGATAGTGAGATATGTATGAATTTTTGTTTTTGTTCTTTAAAGATTTTCTTGATGTGGACAGTTTTTTAAGTCTTTATTGAATGTGCTACAAATAATGCTTCTGTTTTATGTTTTTTGGCTACGAGGCATGTGGGATCCTGGCTCCCCAATCAGGAACTGAACTCGCAGCCCCTGAATTAGAAGTTGAAGTTTTAACCACTGCAGTGCCAGGGAAGTTCCTGTATGAATTGTTAATCAGGGTTTATACTCTCTGACTTTTCTCTAGAAATAGATAAACAACGTATTTTTCTTGGCAACTGAAATCCGATTTGTGCACCTGATGGTTTAAATAAATAATTCTGCCTTAGGACATATCTGTTACCTAGCAGGTAAATGGAGTTCAGCTCTGTCTTGGTGAGATTAGAATGGGAAAAACTGCCCTCACATACATGTGGATTTTGATTCAGCATCTGCGTTTCTGGATCTGTCTGCCTGAGCTCTTGTAACAAGTCTGCTAGAATCCTTCATCTCAAAGATTCTACCCATGTTCCACCCAGAACTCTGGCCAAAACAAACAAGGATGTGGACGAGAATTTTAAAATCAGCTTGGTATTTAACAGGCTGGGGGTGGAATCCTGGGTTTGTTTGCTTCCTTGCTTTGTGACACTAGGCAACTTATTTGGGCCTCACTTTCCTCAAATGGCCACCGGGAACACTGATATTTACTTCAAAGAGTGATTTTTGCAAGTTATATAAAGCAACATTCATAAAATATCTAGCACAGCCCCTGGGACACGGCAGATGTTGAGGAAATGTTACTTTACTAGCATCTCAGAATTGAGAGAGATTAAGACATTAAACTCTAATGTTCATCAAAATCTGGCCGAACCAAGACTCAGGTTTCAGAGAAAAGAATGTGGTCTTTGGAGTCCTCTAGAAATCAAGTTCAGATCTCTTCTCAGTAACTGGATAAACTTGGATAATCTATTTCACCTTCTTGAGTTTCAGTTTTCTTATCTGTATAATAGGAGAAAAGAATGCCCATCTTACTTAGTTGATTATTCATTCAACAAATACAAGTATGTTCTTACTATGTGACAGACACTGGGAATATAAATATTGAAAAGTAGTTCCTTTCCCTTGGAATTTAAAGTCTAGTGGGTGAATGTGCAGTGTTTTCACTTATTGAAAATGTAATAGATGCTTGATGCGTCAATTACATTATCTTATTTGAATTCATAAAACTTCCCAACGAGATGTACAATGTCATCCCCATTTTACAGGTAGTGAAACTGAGTTCAGAGAATATAAGGAAACCACCCAAGAGCACACAGTAAATGACCATATGAAGATCTGCACACAGGTCCTTGGCCCTGGGCCCTGGAAACTGAGCATATGGCAAATGCAATCTATTTCTCTGCACTCCAGGGAACTGAGGCTGCATTTTCACTGGGGTCCTGTGAGCAACTTCAGCCTCATGCCCAGGTGAAGAGCTGCATACAATCATGAAGACCGCTTTCACCTCCACCTGCCTTGTAGACGCAGACGCACATGGGTTTGCTTTAATCAGCCTTGTATATGAGTTGCAAAAATGACCAAGTAGCAGAGGCAGCCCTTCTATGATAGCAGAACAAACATAAATAGCCTGTGAGACTGGCAGCCTGGCATAAATTACTAGGGGTCTTGGAAAGCACAGCTGTACCTAAAGTGTATGGTTGCACAGATACACACACAGAACCCATCAAGAATGCATGATGACTGTCCTCAAAGTTCCCTAAGTTAGGCACAACAGAAAAATGGGTCTAAATGCTGCCAAAAAAATGAATAATGGTAATGATAACAATTCCATGTATTGAGCAATTAATAGATATCAGGCACATTACTAAGCAGTTTATACACATTGTCTCATCTTCCTTGTCAACAGTCATTTGAGTTGGATACCACAATCATCCAAACTCTGCAGTTGGGGGAGCTGGGGTTTAGAGAGGTTGAATCACTTGCCTAAATTGCCCACTTAGTGGCTGGCAGAGCTGGGGTTCAAAATAAGGCTCTTGTGAACCCCACACTCTAAATGTCGCATCTTTATAAACATGACCCCACCCATACCTTCACGTATGGAGACACTGGAGAGCCTCAGTTCTCCCCACACCGATCACCGCCTTTGCCCCCATCCATGTCCTACCCCATTCACCCATGTGCGCCTTCTTCCCAATTCACTCTCTATCCCCATCACCAATGGCCACATCCCAAAAGAGAGTGACTTTCCTGCAGTGTGCGCTCTGCTCATGTGCTCCCAAAATGTGTCGAAAGTGTACCCAGGCTCTTTCACATCTTTATGTCTTTGCAATCCTTCCCCTCCAGAGGAATCAAATCAGAAAATCCTTGGCTCAAATCTAGGCTTCATTCCCTCCTGCTGTGTACACTAGGGCAATCATTCAACCTCTCTGAGTCTCCCTGTCTTCATCTATAAAATGAAGACATTAATATCTATTTCCTAGGGGTCTTCATTAGGAATAAATTAAGTGAGAATGTTAGGCATGAAACCAGAGGATGAGATGGTTGGATGGTATCACTGCCTCGGTGGACACGAGTTTGAGCAAGCTCTGGGAGTTGGTGATGGACAGGGAAGCCTGGTGTGCCTCAGTCCATGGCATCACAAAGAATTGGACAAAACTGAGTGCCTGAACTGAACTGATGAAAATTGGGAAGACAGGGAAGTGCCTAACAAATAAGAGGCAAAATGATCGTTATTCTTCTTTCCTTTACTTCTTATGAGGAACCCAAATCCTTTAAAACCCAAATTGAAGCCTCTTCATTTTGTATACAGGTAGATTTTGTCATTCCATTTCTGTGTTCTGGGAACTCTTTGTATCTCTTTCTAATTAGCACTTTTCACATTAAAAAAAAAAAATCTGTTTACCAGACAATCTTTTCTATCAGAAAATGAGTTCCTCCGGGGAAACAGCCTTCTCTTATTTCTGTGTGTACCCACAGGGCCTAACGCTGTCCCATCACAGGACAGGACAATCCACTGTTTGCCAGGTGAATGGATTAAGCTGTATTAATACTCACTTATCCATACAACCACCTGGAGGGGGTGGGCACATCTTAGAGAACAGACTCGCTGGATTTTTTCTTCTTTAGTTTTACAGATTGTCTCACACATAGCATAAGAGCATCTGTACGAACCTAAGAGAAACCAAGCATAATTGAACAATACAGCTTCCTTCTGAGCACCTGTTGAATGCCTTGCACTGGCTGTTTTACATACATCATCTCTAATTCTCACGGTGTTCTTTACAAGGTCATTTGAACAGGGGCTTCCCTGGTGGCTCAGAGGGTAAAGAATCTGTCTGCAATGCAGGAGACCTGGGTTCGATCCCTAGGTCAGGAAGATCCCCTGGAGAAGGGAATGACTACCCACTCCAGGATTCTGGCCTGGAGAATTCCATGGACAGAGGAGCCTGGCAGGCTACAGTCCATGGGGTTGCAAAAAGTCAGACACGACTGAGAGACTAACGCTTGCACTTTGAAATGGAATGAGAGAAAGAGATGTTCAGCTATGCTTGCCATCTGTCTCCTCCCCACTCTCTGCCTCTTAAGGGGGGAAAGTTTTTCTCCAGTACATGGGCTTTGGTCTACCTGGCAGCATGAGCATTAATTTAACTTGGCTGGGCCATGAGTTGCCCAGACATTTGGTCAAACACTCTGGAGATGTCTCTGAGGGTGTTTTTCAGCGAGATTAATATTTGAATCTACAAACTGAGTAAGGCAGATTGCCCTACCCAATGTGGTACCCTCCATCCAATCAGCTAAAGGCCTGAATAGGACAAAAAAGCAGATCCTCTCCTTTTTTGTTGTTGTTTTTATTGGAGTATAGTTGTTTCATAATGCCGTGTTAGTTTCTGCTGTGAATCAGCAGCAGAAAATTCAGCAAAGTGAGTCAGCTTTATGTTTACATATACTCCCCTTTTTGGATTTCCTTCCCATTTAGGTCTACCCCTTCATGGACCACTGCCTTGTCGCGGCAAAGGGGCTTGTGTAACTCAATGAAGCTATGAGCCATGCCATGCAGGCCACCCAAGATGGACAGGTCATAGTGGAGAGTTCTGACAAGACTCTGGTAGAGGGAATGGCAAACCACCCCAGTATACTTGCTGTGAGAACTCCATGAAAACCATGGAGCCATAAAAACCATGGAATCATGAAGGATAGGACATGACAAGGTGACTGAACAACAACCCATTTAGGTCACCAAAGAACACTGAGGAGAGTTCCCTGTGCTATATGGTAGGTTCTCTCTTAAATAAGAGGAAACTCCTCCTGGCTGACTTCTCTGAGCTGAGAGAATGTTTTTTTCTGGCCTTTGAACTTGTGAAATAGTGGTTCTCCTTGGGTCTCGAGTCTGCCAATGTTTGGACTGGAACTCCCATGGTGGGATTTCCTGGGTCTCAGGCCTTCAGACTCAGACTGGAACTATACCATCAGCTCTCCTGGGTCTCCAGGTTGCCTACTGCAGATCTTGGGACATCTTAGCCTCCATAATAGTGTGAACTGATTCCCTGCAACCTCTCTCTCACATATATATTAATATATACATCATTTGGATTTTGCCAAATAAACAGAATCACTGGTTCTGTATCTCGGGAGACACCTGACCAACACAGACAGTATCCAAATCACACTAAAATAAGAAAGAAAACTAAAGAAATAGCAGAGGTTTGTTTGATATACATTAAAATAACCTTAAAATACATGAGCAGGAAGAGAAGGAAGAAAAACAGAAAGGCCTCCTAGGTCAAATATCAAGAATATTCGGGGCAATAAAGAGGAATAAGAAAGACAGTTTGGTAAGGAGTCATTCTTAAGTATGAGAGAGGCTGAAACAGAATAAAAGAAAAGTTTTAAGAAATAGGTAGGAAATCAGAATTTATTTCCTTCTTTGTCATTTTTCAAGAGTCTGAATCAAGCTTTGGTTTGTTTTCGATTATATTTTCTTTTTTAAATTAATATATTTTAATTGGAGGATAATTACAATATTGTGATGGTTTTTGCCGTATATCAACATGAATTGGCCATAGGTACGTTGTGAAAGACAGGGCCACATAGGGTTGTACCTATATGTAGGCTACAACGTGTATTCATATTCCCATGTATAAGTTAGCATTTAAGGTGAATTATGATTTGTGAGAATCTTTCCCTTTATAAATATATATATATATATATATATATATGTATAATTTCCTTTTTCCTTCTTTCCCTCCTTTACTTCCTCTGTCCTACTCAATGTAACTAACTTATTTAGGTAAAAATGCAGAAATGTATCAAGATGGCCACACAGAACAGGGGCCATTATAACTTGTCTCACTTTAGCTTCCTTTGGCCCCTAAGTTCTCTGAAAGTACATATTTACATGCACAAGGTTTGAAAAGTTTCATTCTTATAAGAGTTAAAAATTCTTGATTTTTATATACCCAGGTGCATATTAGAACCACAAAATAACTTTCACTGACAAACTATGGTTCTCCATTTAAAGGCATTCTTTAAAACAAAACTATTTCCTCTTGGTTCTCAAACCCAAATCAGTATTGGTCAGGCCATGCCCTCATTAGGAGGTAATGGGGGAAAAAAGCAGAGTCAGTTCTTGGATTTCCCTGAAAAAACCTCTGCTGCCTTCAGCATTCCAGAATTCCAGACACTCATTTCTCTGCCACCAAAGTTTGAAAAGATATATTAACATCATCAAGATAACTCAATTTATAAATTGCAGAGACAGGATTTGAATCCAGGTGTACCTAACCCTAAAGCTCATGTTCCTATATGCTCATTTCTCCAAGTGTGTGCGTGCTCAGTCATTCAGTCATGTTCGACTCTTTGTGACCTCTTGAACTGTAGCCCACCAAGCTTCTCTGTCCATGGGATTTCCCAGCAAGAATACCAGTGTGGGTTATTTCCTCCTCCAGGGATTGAACCCGCATCTCCTGCATTGACAGGCGGATTCTTTACCACTGAGCCACCTGAGAATAGCCAGGATCAATAAGTAGGTACCAAACTAAGCCAGTGTGACTCCTGCTGCTGCTGCTGCTGCTAAGTTGCTTCAGTCGTGTCCGACTCTGTGCGACCCCATAGACGGCAGCCCACCAGGCTCCCCCATCCCTGGGATTCTCCAGGCAAGAACACTGGAGTGGGTTGCCATTTCCTTCTCCAACGCATGAAAGTGAAAAGTGAAAGGGAAGTCGCTCAGTCGTGTCCAACCCTCAGTGACCCCATGGACTGCAGCATTCCAGGCTCCTCTGTCGATGGGATTTTCCAGGCAAGAGTACTGGAGTGGGGTGCCATTTTCTTCTCCTTATCAGATATGGACCCAACCCAAACCAGCAGTGGGGTCAAATAATCCCTCAGATACTCAGTTGGTAACCAGGAGGCATGATCTGATCTACTGACATTTATTGTGGAAAAAAGTGTCAAGTAATTCAGTCTCTTCTGGGCTTCGGGTCAGAGATTTTCAGTCTAAATTTTACTTTATTTTGCTCTCAAGTAGAAATAGGCGATTAAAGATGTCTGGTGAAATTTGCTTTTGAGGTAAAAGGGTGCTAAGACTGTATTGGAATGTTCTAAAGTGCTCCAAATGTCAGATGGTAATGGTCATAAAAAGGAAAGTTGAATGTTAAGGATAAATTGCTGCAATTGAAATGCCATAAAATATGATAGTCTCTTTCAGAATTTTAACATTCATGGAGGGTCAGAACTGCACAAAGACCTCGAAATGCTGGCCAACTCCCTCATCTCAAAATCCTCAGAACTGATGAAACTCAGCACAAGCCAGAACTTGAACCCCAAGTTGAACTTGAACTTGAACTCTCAAGTCAAGTCAAGTCAAGTCAGTGAATTCACTCACTAATTTGGAATGTAAGCACTAAATATTCATGATGGATGATTTAATTTCCATCCTTATGTCAAGTTTCACTGATACTACACTCATCAGAAAACTCCCCAGGACCCTCCACTGGGGAAAGAATTTGGGTGGGGGAGGTTTGGTCACAGCAGGTGTCTTGGGATATTTTCTAAGACAATATTTCAGGTAGAGTATGTTCCCTGGATGGATACATTCGGGTAACATTAGATATTATGTTGCTTTCTTGGAGATTCTGAATTCTCTTGAGCTTATTAAAAGTTCTTAGAAATTTAGCAACAAAGAGCACACTTAACTCATTCTGCCTAGCAATCTGGTAGCACTTTGCAAACCATATCTGGCAACATGACTCCTGAAAATTGTGTCTGACTCTTTGCAACCCCATGGACCATAGCCCACCAGACTCCTCTGCCCATGGAATTCTCCAGGCAAGAGTATTGAAGTGAGTTGCCATTCCCTTTTCCAGGGAATATTCCTGACCCAAGGATCCAACCTGGGTCTCCTGCATTGCAGGAAGATTCTTTACTATCTGAGACACCAGGGAAGCCCCTGAATCCCTAAGCCTTTGTCTAACTTATCTCTCTTTTCTGAGAACAATAGAATCCTTTGGAAACTGGGATATGACATTACTCTCTTCATCCTTGATAATAGAATATTTCTGGGGCCAATGGGGTAAGCCTTATACAGAAATCTTGCAGGAGAACTGATGTTGTAAGTGCTTATGAGGTAAGGGAGAGTGTTGCATTCAAAAAAGTTTCAACTTGTACTTCTGCCAAGAGTACAGAACCAGTGAGGGAAAATGAAGAGAAATAAAATAATGAAGGAAGTGAAGAAGTAAAGAAGTTTCTGAACATTTGCTTACCATCCTGAGTGACTGACTAGGTCTCAAACATCAATGTGCATCAGAATCTCACAGTCTCTGATTCAGAAGCCTGAGTCGAGGCTGAGAAGTTGCATTTCTAGCAAGTACCCAGGTGATGCTGATGCTGCTGATCCAGGGTCCACACTTGAAGAACCACTGGCCCAGACCAATGGTTTGGGATATCTGGCATGAATACTCAGATCAGTGGTCTGGGAGCTTGTCAGCAGAAAATCCTTTTGTATATGACCTCTCTTGTCCTGGTGGGTTTTGGTCCCCACCAGCATCCATGGTCACATCATCTCAGCCTTCCTGTAATGAATCACTTCCCCCACACCATCTTGGTGGGAATGCCCATCAGGTATTTCCACTCACCCCTGGGCATAGAGAGGATGCTTGGTCCAAGCCATGGAGAGGCCTTGCTATACTCTTAGACCTGCAAAGGGGAGTGGCAGGTAAACCTGGGGGGTAGGATGAGAAGTAGGGCAAAGATTAAATTGATTCTTGCTGAGAGATGAGCACAAAAATATGGTGTCATAACTGGATCATTTTTCATGCATCTTGAGGTCCTGGTTATTTTAGCAGCTTTGACTATAGTCTCATCACCGGTGTCAGTATACTACCTTCATTTTTTCAACGCACCATCTTAAGAAAGCTACCCCAAACAGTCACACTTCTGATCTAAGCCAATCAAACTCTTGCTCCTGGCAACTAAACACAAATACCAAAACCATCTTCCAACCCTGGAGCCCTGAAAAGTGGGTCCATTTGTTGCTGTGACCTAGGTCCTACAACTGCCCCAGGTCCCAGCTCCCTGAGCCTGCTTGTCCAGCTTCCCTTTCGTTTCTTGGTGTCCCCTCATTTCTCTTTACCAAAATTCTTTTTTGCCCAAGTAAGCTGTCTGACATAAGATTCTTCCAAAATAAGATATCTGAAGGTCTATGTTTAATGCAGATTGAAAAATAAAGCAACAGAATATCTCTGGAAAAAGAGAGGAGTTGGGATCCAAAAACCAGGCCACTTGGTACCCATAATACATGCTGCCAGTCTTCCAGGAATACTCCCAAAGAATGTCTGAAGAACTTTAGACATGGGCACAAGTAGAAACCTTGCCTATAATATCTGTTTGGGTTTTGGCTCATTTTGGCGACCAGTGAGAGATAGAGATAAGGGTTGGGATTTATCTGATCATTTAAAAAGCCAATGTATAAAAATATTATCTGCTTCTTTAGGAGTTTTAAGTAGAAACTCCTATATTGGAGTTGGACCATAATGAAGGCTGAGCACCAAAGAATTGATGCTTTTGAATTGTGCTGCTGGAGAAGATTCTTGAAAGTGCCTTGAGCTACCAGGAGATCAAAACAGTCAATTCTAAAGGAAATCAATCCTGAATATTTATTGGAAGGACTGATGCTGAAGCTGAAGCTCCAACACTTTGGCCACCTGATACGAAGAGCTTACTCATTGGAAAAAACCCTGATGCTGGGAAAGACTGAGGGCAGGAGGAGAAGGGGGTGATAGAGGATGAGATGGTTAGATGGCATCACCAACTCAAAGGACATGAATTTGAACAAACTCCAGGAGATAGTGAGAGATAGGAAAGTCCACGGGGTTGCAAAGACTGAACAACGACAACAAAATATTGCCTGCTTCTGGGAGAGTTTTATGTATAAACTCATATTGTATCATCCCAGAGAACACCCCCAAAAGACCAAGTATATCTGTGTATAAAGTAGGAAATAAGAGCCACAATTGAGCCCAAATGCATTTATTTCCACATAAACTGCTGTAAAGCATACATCAGCAAAGATGCAACCAAGGAGGCCCACACAAGGAAACCACTAGAAAGCTTTCCTACACAGCCCCAAACAGAAGCTGCTTCATGGAAGTTTCAAGGGAGGAAAGAAATGCACTTGAACCAGCTATGTCTTAATATAAGACTTTTCCCTTCTACAACACCCTCTGCAGGACAGCTCATTGGAAGTAAGTCACTGTCATCGGAAAACAAGCTCCCTTTACCAAATTTAGGGCATTTTTGCCTCTAGAGATAGATGCTTCACTTTGGAGCATAAGGACTCTGGGAAACTTGAATCACACAAATTGAGCGCAAGGCCATTCTATTCAGGAGACTGGAGGCTTAGACTTTAAGAGTGCATGACAAGTTCATTCTCAGACATTACTTTGACTGGAACAGTCCATCAAAGGATGGGAAGGTCTTAGACACTCTGATTTCTAAACCAGTCCAATCAGACAGTTGGGGTGGAGACCCTCTGAGGGCTAACTGGTTCATTCAGGGAAGGAGGACTCCAAATCCATACGCGTCCATCCAGGGGACAGAATCTCAGAGCTGGAGAGCCAGACAGGTCTATTTACAGGATGGGGCCATTCAACAGAGAAAGAAATAGGAAGCATCTCTAAGGAAAGTCAGATACTCTGAGGGCCACTTGGTGTTTTCAACAAATAGGGGCCTCAGACCCCCTGGAGAAGTTCAATCATGTTACAAAAATAAACATTTTCTGCAGAAGAATTCTCATCTCAGTACCTTAATCTATAAAGGGATATTAAGGCTGAAAGGAGTTATTAAACAATCCATCTCATGCTTACTCCTAAATGTGAAAACCATTCCTGACCTAGGCAGGAGATGAAAACAAAAGAGCGTCCTTGAGTAATATTGAGAGGAGGAGTGGAAATGTGGGTGTCCTGGAGTCTGACATATAGAAGGGAGCCATTGTGCCACCCGCTCTGTCGCCCCAATGCCACGATTGCTTCCAACTGTGCCCGAGCTTCTGTCCATTTAATTCTCAAATCATCTGCACTCATATCCTGAGATGCCCCCACATTGTCCTACAAGCTGCCATTTTGCTTAGACTTGATTTCTGTTACTTGCAGCCACAATAGTTTAACAGACATAATGTCAAGGTCCTAGAAAAGCTGGTCTTCATAATCTCATCCTCCTTCCCGCTGCTGGAAAATGCCTACACCGAATGCTGCTCCATTTGAAGAAACAAAATTCCTCCAATTATGTTTCTGCTCTCAGACATCTGCATGGCATTTCACAGTCCACAAGCATTCTTTTTTTTTTTTTAACTTTACAATATTGTATTGGTTTTGCCATATATCAAAATGAATCTGCCACAGGTATACATGTGTTCCCCATCTTGAACCCTTCTCCCTCCTCCCTCCCCCTACCATCCCTCTGAGTCGTCCCAGTGCACCAGCCCCAAGCATCCAGTATCGTGCATCGAACCTGGACTGGTGGCTCGTTTCATATATGATATTATACATATTTCAATGCCATTCTCCCAAATCATCCCACCCTCTCCCTCTCCCACAGAGTCCAAAAGACTGTTCTATACATCAGTGTCTCTTTTGCTGTCTCGTATACAGGGTTATACAGGGTATACAAACATTCTTATAGCTACACTAATTGGGGATTCTTTTACATTTGCAAGGTTAAAATTAAGGAGGGTTGTTGATGCTATCACAGTTCTATAGATAAGAAACAGAAGGCTTGAGAGATTAATTAGTTCTTCCAAAGATCTCATGGCTCATAGGTGGTGCAACCAGGTATACTGAGTTTACTGCTAGTTCAGTTCAGTTCCGTCGCTCAGTCCAACTCTTTGTGACCCCATGAATCGCAGCACGCCAGGCCTCCCTGTCCATCACCAACTCCCAGAGTTCACTCAAACTCACATCCATCGAGTCCGTGATGCCATCTAGCCATTTCATCCTCTGTTGTCCCCTTCTCCTCCTGCCCCCAATCCCTCCCAGCATCAGAGTTTTTTCCAATGAGTCAACTCTTTGCATGCTAGAGTCCTAACCATTCCAGCCTCTTATTTTGTTACCCCCAAACTCTGATTTCCCCTCAACACTGTGTATCTAGCAATCCAAACAATTGGATTCTGGCCCCTGGACATGTCGTGTGATCTTGAGTACGTTACATAACTGCTCTGAATCAGACTCTATATTCATGAAGAAGTCCCACAAAAGAGATTTTTGTGCAGCCTGAATGAAATTATATGCAAGAATGTATACTGTGTGACAAATTGATCCACAAATCAGAGACCTGAAGTCATTCATCCATCACCATCCTGAGACTGGGCCAAGTGGAATATGTTTTCATAAAGGGACACAATCACTCCTGAAATGTCAATGTTTTGTGTTTTCCCTCAAAAGGTCAAGGTTAAAGATGCTCATTTTCCTGATGTGCCTGAGATAAGTCTTAATCTAACTCTCCATCCCAGGTCTGCCTTGGCCAGGCTTCCAGAATCATCTTTCTCCCTGAGAAGGACTGAAACATCAACATTTGGAGTCAACAGGTTTGAGGTATGGGCAGATGTCACTACGAAAATATGTTACCCAGGGAAGGAAATTAATTCATTGAATGACTGCCAGCCTACCTTCCTGAAATCACATCAATCAATTCAAAAAAGAATTACACATAGCAGGTCCTCATGAGCAACTATGAGGACCCAGAAGGACATACAGAGCATGAAAGTACAGAAGTGGGGAAGAAAGAAGGAAGCAGGTTCCTGATCCACAGAGGGGTACTGGGAATAACACTGGACCATTGATTAGATGCATTTGACTCATAACTCTTGACAGTCATTAGCTATCAGTGTGGTTATGGGTGGGCTTCTTGGTTTCTTATATTCAAAAATAGGAGATAAAGATCCTGCCCCACCTGCATCCAAAGGCTTTGGTAGGAACCAAATGAGCTAACAGAAAGTAAAAGTCGCTCAGTTGTGTCCAACTCTTTGCCACCCCATGGACTACACAGTCCATGGAATTCTCCAGGCCAGAATACTGGAGTGGGTAGCCTTTCCCTCTCCAGGGGATCTTCCCCACCCAGGGATCAAACCCAGGTCTCCCACATTGCAGGAGGATTCTTTACCAGCTGAGCCACAAGGGAGGCCATGGAGCTAATGGAAGAGGGAGTATTTTGAAAGAAATTGTGATGGTTTGGATGTAGGATGAAGGGAGCAGGAGGTCACTGGATGACCTCCAGGTCTCTGGCTTAAGAAACCAGGATATAAAGGAAGGAAAACACTTTGAGGAGAAAGCATTTGGTGTGGGTTGCACTGAGTGCCCTATGCTAATGAGACATCCAAGTGGAGATGTGCAGTAGCCATTGAACACACAGAACTACTGAACCAGGCATTCTCAAGAACTGGAACAAAAATCAGACATTTCACCCCCACTCCCCTCTCAGAGGGAATCACTCTGACAGCCGGTCCTCCAGGTACTCTATTTATTATTATGAATCCCCCAGGGCCCCAAGACCCTTTCACAGTATCCGCTCTCATTCCTTCCACATAAATCAGCGGAAGAACTGTGCCAAGTCCTGGGTGATAAATGAAGCCCTTCCCCAAAGAGTTTGGCCTAAACCCAAGCAGCAGCTTGCCTGTCGATTTATTGTCTGTTTAAATCATTCTTCCCTCTTATGACAAAACGTTAATGACAAAATATAGGTGATCCTCCAAGAGAAGGAAAAGCTATATTTTTGCAGCTGGAAATTAGAAATGTATTATTAACAATGAACATTAATTATATATTTTAGTGCTCATATGGGAGAGGTGATGGGGCATAATTTTCAGAGAGGAACAGCAGTTTGCGGGGACCCTGGAAATTAACAGGATCATTTTATTAAGCATGGATCCTATTTCCTGCATCCATGAATATTTCATTTGGAATATTTACTCCATCCTCTTATGCAGCCATTGCTTCTCAGCCAAGTCACAGTTTTAGACAAGTCTTTTCTCTTTACTGATCTTCTCCTTGACAGAAAGACACTTATCCAGAAACAATGTATATTTCTGAAAAAGAGTATCCTGAAAACAAAATTAAAATTTACTTGTGTGTGTGTGTTTAATTGTGTCGGACTCTTCGTGAGCCTTTGGACTGTCGCCTGCCAGCCTCCTCTGTCCATGGGAATTTTAGGCAAGAACACTGGAGTGGGTTGCCATGCCCTCCTTCAGGGGATCTTCCCAACCCAGGGATCAAACCTGCATCTGCTGTATCTCCTGCCTTGCAGGTGGATTCTTTACCCTCTGAGCCATCAGGGAAGCTGTGTCAGCGATGGAGGCTCCACATCTACTTGAGGCTGCGAACAGCTCTGCAGGAAAGGATCTGAGGTGTTTTCGGTGTTGCTGTCACTTATCCCTGAAGTCTTCCCCATCATCTAATTCCTGGGTCCTATGTTCTCCCATGGTGCCCCGTCCTGCCTCCATCAGAGTCCCCACTAGGATGACCTAATTGCCTCTGAATAAGACACATAGTCCCCTCAATGTGCCTATCTTTCAAATGGAAGGCCAACCACAGATTTTTAAGAAGTTGTGCAGCTTGTCAGAACTGAACATTTGAACAGATATGCAGCAATGCAAACATACAAATAATACCACTGCAAATACAGTAAACTTCCTCAGAGCAGATGTGCTTGCCTTTTTACAGCTGTGTCCCTAGCATACACACAAGTCCACCCCTTCTACTTCAGTGTACTCTATTGAAGGAAATATCACTCCTCCTTCTGCTTTCTGAATATAATATCATCCCACCCTCGCAACCTCACAGCAAGAAACTCTTCATTACATACACTCTTAATAGAAGTAAAGTGACCTTCAGAGAGGCTAAGAAACAAGCTCTCCAGGGCACATGCTGGTGCATGCTAGAACTGGCTTTGAACTAAAGGCTGATCCCAAAGCTTATGTATTTAATCACTGTGTATAACACGGCTCAAATGTCTCCATCAGGGGTAAACTTGGGAAGAATCATACTAATCTTAATCCTAAACAACAGCAACAAGGATCATTTATTGATGGCACAGGAAGAGCTTAGCATACATTAGCTCATTTAGCTCTCCTGACAAACACGTAAAGTAGGTGTCGCTGTCTTTCTTGGATTTATTTTGTTTTGTTTTTTGATGAGAAAAGTGAGATCAAGCAACTTGACACACAAGCACACGTGGCTTGTGTGGCATCAGAAATAGACCCCACATCTTTCCAACTCCAAAGCAGGGGACTTTGCCTTGGCATCAAAGCAGCAGTCTCTTTGGATAAATACCCAGGAGTGGAATTGCTGGATTCAATCCTTAATTTTTTGAGGACTCTCCATACTGCTTTCCACAATGGCTGCACCAATTTACATTCCCACCAACAGCATAAGAGGATTCCCTTTTCTCCACATCCTCACCAACACTTGTTATTTCTTGCCTTTTTGATACTATAATAGCCTGCCTAACAGGCATGAGGGAAACATAATTTGAAAACATATATACACCCCTGTTTGTTGCAGCATTATTTACAGTAGCCAAGATCTGGAAGTAACCTAACTGCCCATCGACAGGTGAATGGATAAAGATGTGATAAATGTATACAATGGTATACTCCTCAGCCATAAAAACGGATGCAATCCTACCATTCGCAACAACATGGATGGATCTAGAGGGTACTGTGCTTAGTGAAATAAGTCAGATAGAGAAAGAAACACCTGATGATTTCTCTCATCTATGGAATACAAAAAAAAAAAAAAAAAAAGCAAAATAAATGAACAAACAAAAAAGCAAAAGCAAACACATGGATACAGAGAACAGAGTAGTGTTTACTAGAGGGAAAGGCGGAGAGTGTGAAATGATAAAGGAGGGAGTCCACTGTATGTGACGAATGGAAACTAAATTTCTGGTGGTGAGCACACTATAGTGTATACAAAAGTAGAAATATAATTTTGCTCACATGAAATTTATATGATGTTATAAAACAATGTTACCTCACTCAATCAATCAACACAGTCTCAAAGATTTATATTTGTTGATTTCTTACCTTTTGCCCAGAAGCAGCTAATAATCATGCACTGCACATCCAAAACTATCTCATTCCTGTTTGCGCCAGGCTGCAGACCTAAGAGGCCCAGTCCTGGACCCCAGCTCTCTGCCTCAGGGTCCCTCTAGGCCTTCCAGATAAGTCACTTCTTCTCCAGTCCAAAACTTCTCTGATTTGGAAATCCAGCTTTATCTGGGGAAAGAACTCTACTGGAGAAAGGTCTATAAGAGACAAGCCCTTTAATGAATAAAGATCACTAGCATGACTTTTAAGTGCTGAGAATTTCCCATTCATGTATGACTGAAACCCTAAAGAAATGACATGATGTTTATTTGTGTATGCAGATAAAATTATGTAAAACTCCCTAATTAAAGTACACAGGTCAAGGGACTTCCCTGGTGGTCTCTTGGTTAAGAATCCACCTTGCAATGCAGGGGACCCAGGTTCCTCCATCTCTGGTTGGAGAACTAAAAACCCCACATGCCTTGGAGCAACTAAGCCCGTGCACCTCAATTACTGAGCCCATGCGTCACAAGCAGAGTCCGTGCACCACGGTGAAAGTTCCTGCATGACACAAGCAAGACCCCAAGTGCCACAACTGAGACCCAACACAGCCAAATAAATAAATAAACATTAAAAAATAAAGCATGAAGCTCAAAAGACCATTTAGATTTCATGAAGAATTTTTAATGACCTGGGAACTTCATCATGTAAGCACATGAAGGGAAAAAAAGAAAGAGAGAAAAGAGTACATATGAAAACATACATGTGTATGATCACAATTACTTAAATTACCTAAAAGGTGTATAGGGGTGGAGAATTTGAAGATAAATACACCAAAATGTTAACAATGGTTGCTGATAGGTGACTTATACAGATTTTTAATTTTCTTTTTAAATACTTTGTTGAAGTCTCCAAATTCTTCTCAATGAAAATATTTGCTTTGGTCATAGGAGGAAATAAACATATGAGTAACTACAACCTGTTAGATTATAATAGTAAATTTTACATGGGGGTCTCATATAGATTTGATACAGTCTTGATATCAAATCAAGATTTGATAGTGAACTTGAAAGGAGAATGGGCTTCCCTGGTGGCTCAGCTGGTAAGGAATCCACCTGCAATGAGGGAGACCTAGGTTTGATCCCTGGGTTGGGAAGATCCCCTGGAGAAGGGAAAGGCTACCACTCCAGTATTCTGGCCTGGAGAATTCCATGGACTGTATAGTCCATGGAGTCGCAGAGAGTCAGACCTGACTGAGCAACTTTCACTTTCACTTTGGAAGGAGAATAAAGTGTTCAGATTTCTCACCTGTGTCCATGTACCATTAGAGAGCATTTTGTTTGTACATTTTCCCTGTGTTCCTTTCCTTCAGAGATAATGGAATTTGAATACCGTGTTAAATAAACATATCTGAAGGCCTGGGAACCAATTAAAGAACTCCTCCCAACTCCAGGAGAGAAGAGGAAGAACACGCTCTTTCTCTCTGTCTGATGCATGCACTCAGGCATGGGGGCAGCCCTCTGGAAAAAGAATAATATTGCAATCACTCTAGATTCTGTTCCTGAACCACAACGCTGTTTATCATCAGGGTAGTTACTGTAGTTTGCTGGAGAGGAGGAGGTGTGAGAAGTTTAATCATTTGAGCTCATAATATCTTCAAGAAAGCCTTTCTTCAGAATCAAAACCCCTAAACCTTCCTCTCACCTAGACATTCTGAATATGGGATATGCCATGTAGCCAGTAAAATGTCCTAAGTTTTCAGTAGGACAGAGTGCCTATCTGATTTTACATTTGCCCAGGACTTTAGAAGCCATGGTGGCTCAGACGATAAAGAATCTGCCTGCAGTGCAGGAGACTCAAGTTTGATTCCTGGGTCGGGAAGATGCCCTGAAGAAGGGATTCCCTGGCAGCTCAGAGGTTAAAGCATCTGCCTGCAATGCTGGAGACCTGG
The DNA here is from genome assembly GCF_019923935.1 of Bubalus bubalis. Lineage (NCBI taxonomy): Eukaryota > Metazoa > Chordata > Mammalia > Artiodactyla > Bovidae > Bubalus > Bubalus bubalis. Next base: position 27,100,390 of record NC_059180.1, read on the forward strand.
GTTCAATCCCTGGGTTGAGAAGGTCCCCTGGAGAAGGAAATGGCAACCTACTCTAGTATTCTTGCCTGGAGAATCCCCTGGACGGAGGAGCCTGGTGGGCTACAGTCCAAGGGGTCACAAAGAGTCGGACAGGACTGAACGACTTCACTTTCACCCACTCCAGTATTCTTGCCTGGAGAATCCCATGGATAGAAGAGCGTGGTGGGCTACAGTCCTTGAGTCACAAAGAGTTGGAAACGACTGAGTGACTAGCACAACACTTTTTAGAAGCCATAACTTCACTTGATCCTAGCCAAAAGGCTGAAAAGCAATAGAAGCCATAACTTCAGTGAAACATAAATAGGTCCCAGTGATTGTAACAAGGTCCAGGTACTTTTCCACTGATTTTTTTTTTCCTGAAAATAGCAATGAATAAAGTGCTTCTTTCAAGCCAATAATGAACTTTATACCCATTTTCTAAGCAACTCAGTTTTGAGAGGTACTCTCAATTTTGTATTAATGAAAACTTGATTTTAAAAAATCAGAAAGTTAAGTCCTGAGGGCTGTCAGTCCATTTTCTAATGACCCAGGTTCCCTTCTTCAAGGTCAAAGCCATAACTTTAACATGAAAATATATGTTCACAGTGGTCCTTACCGATGCCTATTAAGCCAGGGATGAGGCAAGAAGCAGAAAAGATCGACAGTACATTTTCATTCAATCTCTCTTAAAATAATGATGCATGTGACTTCATGCCATTACCTTTTAATGATCTTAGCCTAGTTAATAGCACAGTAATATTCCAAAAAGAGCAGGGAATTATTTTCAAATTTAATTTTCATTGCAAAAGTGAAAGGCACTCTATTTTTTTTTTTTTCTTTTGCCAGAGAAGCTGTCTGCTGCCTATGACTGCATTAGCTCTGCTACATTACAGCTGAGCTAATGGAGCAAAACCAAGTGATTAGTTTCTTACTCTTTTGAGCATTTCCAAGTACTGACTGAGTGGTCCCAGAAACACAGACATGAGTTTTCAACGTCTACATGAAGTTTGCTTGACTTCCCATCAAGTCAAGCCCTTTTGACCTGCGACAGATTTGACTTGGGATTCATTACACGTGTTCCTTTGGGTATCTGGGTTGCAGGAAGTAATCAGGAAAGAGGCCTCCTGGGGAAGATAATAGAGACTCCATCCATTCTCAATTCTTCAGGCTTAGACAAAGGCCCAAAAGATTCAATGTGGCCTAATGCTAGGACTTAGCATTCATTCATTCGTTCATCAGATGCTGCGTGCCAGGCTCTGTTCTAGGCCCTTGGTCTACTGGACTCACCACCACAGAGGTGGTTCCCTGTGTAGGAGCATATGACAGCAATTTTTTGAGGATGGGAATTCCTCAGAAAAAGGTGCTCTGGGTTGTAACAAGCATGATGGATTTAATGGGACCTTTTTTTCGGTGGGGGGGGGGGGGGGGTAGGAAAAAGAAGAATGAAAAGCAATAAACTGTTAGGGAAATTAAATAAATAGTCTTGTTTAGGTTTCAGAGATGAAGCAGAGCAGGCCTCAGACCTTGCTTCTAACCTGCCTAGACACTGCCCCAACTGGGAGTGGGAATGACTGCCTGCTGGGAGTACAAGACTTGCAGCACCTTAGATAAAATGGGGGAGGAATCTTGAGATTGTTGGGATCCTGGAGTGGGCCTGGCCAACCAAGCCCCAGGCTTAGCAACATTCCAAGTTTTCCAAGACAAAACAAACAGCATTAACATGAAACCAGGCTTGCAATTTGGTCACAGATTAATGATGGTATCATTTTGTGCCCTGGGATTATAAACAGGAACCTGACTGCAATCTTTGAAGTCTCACCTACAAAGTGGACTCACTGCCTGGGACCTTTTCCAATTGGGACTTCAGATGTGCTGTGTCACGGGACTTGCCAGCGCTGTTTAAGTGTGGATGTTGGTCAAAACCCAATTTGGTAATGTATACTCTGCTCTTTCTATTTCTCTTTTCTTTTAATGTTAGTGTATTGAAGTAAGCCAGATAATTTTCTAATAAATATCTGTACTATTTATTCATATATAACAAGTGGCTTATTTTGTTAATAAATCCTTTGAACCTGAGACGAAAGTGAAAACTTTCAGCAAAATGTAAGCCAACTTAAATACTGACATAGATTGTGAGATGCATTCCTAACAATAGTAGATGTGGAAAAATTAAAGTATATCTTTGAACCACAACAGGATGCCACTATAAACTCAACAGAATGGCTAAAGTTAGAAATAAGACTGCCAATACACATGTTGGCAATTATGTAGAGCAACTTAACTTTCATTTATCAGTGCTGGGAAAACAAAATTGGTCCATCACTTCGTAAAAAGTTCTGACAGTTTCCTATGAAAGTAGATACACAACTGCACTATGACCCAGAAGTTCTACTCCTATGTAGTTACCTGAGCGGAATATCAGTAGCAGCTCTACAACTCTATTCATAAGAGTCCAAAGCTGTCACTGTTGTTTGTCAAAAGGAGAATCAATGAACAAACTGTAGTATCTTCATTCAATGGAGTGCTGCTCAGTAAGCAAAGAAAACAAGCTACTGACCCGTGCAAGAGTATAGATGAATATCACCGGCACTGCGTTAAGTGAAACAAGCAAACACAAAAGAATAGGTACCATCTGCTTCCATTTATATGAAGCTGCTGCTGCTAAGTCGCTTCAGTCGCGTCCAACTCTGTGCGACCCCATAGACGGCAGCCCACCAGGCTCCCCCATCCCTGGGATTCTCCAGGCAAGAACACTGGAGTGGGTTGCCATTTCCTTCTCCAATGCAGGAAAGTGAAAAGGGAAAGTGAAGTCGCTCAGTCGTGTCCGACTCTTAGCGACCCCATGGACTGCAGCCTTCCAGGCTCCTCCCTCCATGGGATTTTCCAGGCAAGAGTACTGGAGTGGGGTGCCATTGCCTTCTCCGTATATGAAGCTACAATAGGCAAAACTAAGCTATGGTGGGAAAAAAATCAGAACAGGTATTATCTCTGGAGAAGGAAGCGGGATTGATAGCAAAGATTCCAGGAACTTTCTGGAATGACAGTAATGTGTTATATCTTGATAGGTTCTTGGTTTCACGGGAGTAGTCATTTATCAAAACTCATTTAATTCTACACTTAAGAATTGTGCATTCTGTTATATGTAAATTTTATAAGAAAAAAATTGTAAATACATGTTGAACTCATATTAATGATATGCATGCTGATGTCTGCAACCTACTTTGAAATGCCTCAAAAACACAAGGTAGGACTTCCCTGGTGGTCCAGGTGGTTGAGGATCCACCTGTCAACGCAGGGGACATGGGTTCAATCCCTGGTCTGGGAAGGTTCCACGTGCTATGGGTCAACCAAGCCCATGGGCCACAACTCCTGAAGCCTGCGTGCCCTGGAGGCCATGCTGGCCAACCAGAGAAGCCACGGAAACAAGAAGCCTGCACACCACAACAAGGGAACAGCTCTTCCTTTCAGCAGCTCAGACCCAGCACAGCCAAAAATAAATAAATAAATAAAACACAAGCTGGATGGATGGGTGGGTGGGAGAAAAGAAAGATGGATATATAAAGAGATGATACATGGATGGATATATGATAAAGCAAAGTGAAGTGAAAGTGGAAGTTGCTCAGTCATGTCTGACTCTTTGCGACACCATGGACTATCCAGCCCATGGAATTCTCCAGCCCAGAATACTGGAGTGGGGAGCCTTTCGCTTCTGCAGGGGATCTTCCCAACCCAGGGATTGAACCCGGGTCTCCCGCATTGCAGTCGGATTCTTTACCAACTGAGCCATAAGGGAAGCCCATCATAAAGCAAACAGAGTTAAAAATAATTCTAGATACTAGGTGGTTAGTGTATGGGCTTTCAATGTAAAATTTAACCTTTGGGTATGTATTGATATTATCATAAGAACACATTAGGAAAATGTACCTTTGAATCAAGTGGCTGGTAGATGAAAAGTGGCACCAGCATCTTTCCACCCTCCACTTGCCCTTTTTAAACCTTGTTTCCCACTTTGCTTCTCACTTAAAAAGCCTATCACCCCCATGTTGTCTTCTGAAGGCTCTAGGTCCTTCCTGCCACCTGTCCATTAAATAAACAAAACATACAAACTCGTTAAGGTTTTTAAGATAGGTAAGTGTATGTAATCTTCACTCTGGGGTATGTATATTTCAATCCAGTAATTCATTTAACATTCATTAATGAAGTGTCTTTTAAATGCTCCATCACCTCATTTATTTCTCATATTTAAATATGGTAAGTGCCATGTTTTGTGCAGCTTCTGTGTGCTAGCTACTGTGCTAAGCGCTTTCATAAATTATTGTTATTATTGCAAAAACTTTGAGACTTAAAAGGCACTCTCACTGATTTACAGATGAGGAAACTGAGGTTCAAGCCGTTGTAGTAATTTTGAGGTTGCACAGCTATTACATGGCAAAGCCAGCCTTCGAAACCAGGGGTGTCTGATTTTGAAGCCCATGCATTTTTAACAGGCAATAAAAGGTGATATTTAAGATTCTTTTCTGTTTTAGAAACTCTTATTCTAGAGGGTGAAAAACCACTGTAATAGACATTGTTGAGCAGAGTTGTTATTTTTAAGGGTCTTATGGAAATTTTGAATAAATAAAAACTGAAATACCCCAGCCTATTTAAACCATTACCTCCAGCAATTCCTGTAGCCTAGTTTCTTCTCTACTTCCCAAACACACCTTGTATTTTTTAAGCTTGCTGCTGCTGCTAAGTCGTTTCCGTCGTGTCCAACTCTGTGCACCCCCATAGAAGGCAGCCCACCAGGCTTCCCCATCCCTAGGATTCTCCAGGCAAGAACACTGCAAAAAGAGAAAATCAGGGATAAATGTGGAAAAACAGAAGAACAGCCATCACCAAAATCCTGAGATCAAGTGACTGCTATAGGTGATGGCTGATTTTGTTGTTTCCTGGGAGCCACAGCAGGCTTCCTGGGTGGCTCAGTGGTAAAGAATCCACCTGCCAATGCAGGAGAGGAAGGTTGGATCTCTGGGTCCGGCAGATCCCCTGGAGGAGGAAATGGCAACCCACACCAGTATTCTTGCCTAGGAAATCCCATGGACAGAGGATCCTGGTGCTGCATACAGTCAGTGGGGTCACTAAGAGTCCGGCACCATTTAGTGACTGGACTTGCACACACGGAAGCCACAGTAAAGGGGGAAACATCTCATATTTCATTGCACTTGCTTTCAGATAAAAGACAGCATACAAACATATCTGCACGGATGATTTTTTTTTCCTGGACAAGAATACCATATTCCTACCATTCTTGTTAGGAACCTATCATATCCTTATTCAAGAATGTTAACAGTGAACAGTATCTTTGACTTTTTCTTCAACAGAAAGAAAGCATTGTTCAAATGAGCAAACTTTCAGGAACACTCCTTAAAGAAGAATATAACCTTAACAGGAACTCTGTGAATGTTTTGCTATGAGCTGAGAATTAGGTTCACATACTTAGTTTCAAGAGAATCTTATAAAATATTGATTTAGAACTTGAAGACTCAAAATAAATGACTAAGTTAACTGGTCTTTTGGTTGATACTGGGCTGCAAGGGAGTCACGATTCATTTCTCTAACAGAAATTCATGGGGCATAAATTTGGAGTTCTGGGTTATAATGCATACATTTATTCCTTTGTCATTAAATACTGCAAATGTTTCTTACCTAGATGATCGATTAAGTTGTGACAAAAATCCCTCACAATATACAGCACTGTGTGGTTTTAGAAAACATTCAGCCTCTCTCTTAATCAACACACATCTCTCTCTCTCTCTTCAAACTCTCATTTTTGTACAACACACACAGCAGGCACTATTATTTCATTTTACAGATGAGAAAACAAAGAAAAGGGATTTGACAAAGATTACAAACTCTATAGCTGGAGTAGCCAGGATATGACCTTGCCCTATGTGTCTGAATAGTATATGAATAGCAATTGTATTAAAAATTGCAATAGTAACCATTGTAACAATAGTAATAGTAGCAACAGCAATAAGACTAGCAATAGTTAACAGTAAAGAAAACATCTCAGCTTCCAGCAGAATGCTTTGCAATCATTGGTCAGCGATTCTCCAGCCTCCTAGTATGATGAAGACTTCCCAAGCTCAGCAGCTCCCTCTCCTGGAGGATTCAGGAAACCAGAGCCTGTCCCGTGTCTGCTGCCATTTTGACAGCTCCTCACTGCCACTCACTGCCGTCTTTGAAGCCCACAGTGAAACAGAGGGACTTCTACATGCACACTAAGTAGCTTCAGTCATGTCCGACCCTTTGCAACCCCATGGACTGTGGCCCGCCAGGCTCCTCTATCCATGGGATTTTCAGGCAAGAATACTGGACTGGGTTGCCATTTCCTGCTCCAGAGGATCTTCCCAACCCAGGGACTGAACCCACATCTCTACGGTCTCCTGCCTTGGCAGGTTGGTTCTTTACCTCTAACACCACCTGGGAAGCCCAGAGACTTCAGCCTGGATCAATTGAATGTCCAGAGTTCCTAAATCCTTGCAGAGATTTGTTGCAATGGGAGACTCCCAGAAGAGGATCTGACCCTATCGTTCTTGGTCAAATCTGGAGATCAAGTTTATTCAGATTCACCTGCTGTCTGACATCTTTTCCATCCCTTCCAATTCAAGATTGCACAGGTGAGGTTTCCAAATGCTTTGAGGCACATCCATCCTTTCTCTTGCCCCTATGCCTTATAAGTGACAGAAGTTTTGAAGGATTGTCAGAATAAGATAAAAAGTATATGTTTGTGTTAGCCTTCATGAGTCATAGATGTGTTCTCATCCAAAGCAAATGAGAACTGGCTTCTTGAACTCTCACATCCAGCACAAACTGCCACATCCGGGCTCTGGAACTCAGCTTCAGGGTCTCCCCATAGGCTATAGACTAACCAAAAATATAATGACCTTTTATGTAATTTTTTAAATGCAAAAACCCAATGTTCATCACAGCACTGTTTATAATAGCCAGGACATGGAAGCAACCTAGATGTCCATCAGCAGACGAACGGATAAAAAAGCTGTGGTACATATACACAATGGAGTATTACTCAGCCATTAAAAAGAACACATTTGAATCAGTTCTAATGAGGTGGATGAAACTAGAGCCTATTATACAGAATGAAGTAAGCCAGAAAGAAAAACACCAATACAGTATACTAGCGCATATATATGGAATTTAGAAAGATGGTAAAGATAACCCTGTATGCGAGACAGCAAAAGAGACACAGATGTATAGAACAGTCTTTTAGACTCTGTGGGAGAGGGAGAGGGTGGGATGATTCAGGAGAATGGTATTGAAAAACATGTATAATATCATATAAGAAACTAATCGCCAATCCAGGTTCGATGCATGATACTGGATTCTTGGGACTGGTGCACTGGGATGACCCAGAGGGATTGTATGGGGAAGGAGGTGGGAGGAGGGTTCAGGATGGGGAACACATGTATACCTGTGGCGGATTCATGTTGATGTATGGCAAAACCAATACAATATTGTAAAGTAATTAACCTCCAACTAAAATAAATAAATTTATATATATAAAAAATAAATGCATATTGTGGGAGAGGGGCCTGGTGAAACTCTCTCAGCCTTGAGGTGTCTCTCTTATCTGATTAATAAGCTTGCTAACAGACATAAAACACCTAGCCAGAAACTAACAAGGGGGCATTCTTTCTGCTCCTTTCTGATGTCCACGTCAGCAGTTTTCTCTCTCTCTACTTTAATAAAATTCTGTTACCCCCCCAAAAAAAAATAAATAAATAAATGCAACAACAATCATTTGTGGACTAGCACACAATTTTACAGACTTCTGTGTTTTCACAAATGACATAAGGCTAATTGCCTACAAGTCACCAAATGAGTTATCAGAGATTATAGACACTGGTACTAGGAACTAACATCACTTCCTGAAGTTCTCTGAAGACCTTGGTTGAGTGTTTTTTGAAAGAGTCATCAGGCCAGTCGGATTCCCTCATGCCCCTTCTCACATGCAGTAGAAACGTCATGCATGTTACACAGTACTGGAGAAAGCATCTGAGTTGCCACAAAAGAGGAAAAAAGTTTCTTGAAATTGACCTGGATTTTTGCTTTGGCTGCTAGCGCATGACTTGCTTCTCTCTTCCCGAGCTCTTCATTTTTCCATTATCACTGACTCACCCTCTTAATTACACAAAGAAAAATAATGCCTCTCCAGTGAGGCTACAGTCCAGTTCTCTGACTGACTGAGTGCTAAAGTGTAGAGGTGACTCATGAAGATGTGGGGTGGAGGAGGGAGGGGGTCCTGCAGCCGGGAGAGAGACAGAGTGGAAGGAGAGTCTGTGGCACATCAATTCCCAGTCTCAAGGGCTGCTCATTAAGTGAGATGATTTATATAAAGCACCTAGCACATAATAAATGCTCAATAAACAGTAGACCCTCTCACTCCCCTTCCTGAAGAACACAATCCATTTTCTACCTGCTGATTAATTAGCGAGAGTGCTGCATATCAGAGGGATGCGCCATGCAGAGCGTGGACAGTTGATTCATCATGAATAATGTAATGTCACAATCTGGACTATTTATATTCAGATGAATTGTACATAATATGCCACACATGCTAAAGAGGAACATTAATATTTAGCGTTCCAAGCTAAGCTGGGATGATTAATTTGGTTTTAACTTTGTATCATCTTTGCAGAATTTTCAATCTTCTCTCATTTTAAAGGGACATTATAAGAAATGTCTTCCAAAACATAGGCAGGACTTGCTTACATGTTGCTAAAAGCCTATGACAGTCATCAGCTACCATTTATTGGGCACCTTTTGTATGCCTCTCCTGTACCACTTACCTATATCATTTCTAACCCTTGCAACAACCTAGTCAGTGAAATGTCCTTTTCTGCATAGTTCCAATGCGTAAACTGAGGCACATGGAGAAAGGGAAGGAATTTGGCCAAGTCCTGTAGCTGGTAAGAGCGACCTTGGGACTCCAGTGTTCTTACTCTTCCTACCAGTGCTCACCTGGTTGTTTGGATTATCCTAGTGCATTCCATAAACAGAAGTTCTCTCACCACAAGGATAACAAACTTCTAACATTTCAATTTCGCATCACAGATGTTTCTGAATGATTATTACTCCTCCTGGCTTAATGCACATGAGACGAGTGTCTGTGTATAAGATCAAGTATTTAATGACACAGGATGCCTTTCTGTCACCCACACTGTTCTTCAAATCCATTCAGATTCCCTCAGTGAAGCCCCTGAACTTGGCTGCTCAAGCCCCTTGGTCCCCTGGCAAGGGTAGAGTGGACAGCTGGGCACCTGGCTGTTATGCCCACCCATGCCCACCTCCATAAAGGCAGACACCCATGCTGACAGCAGTATCAGACAGTGATGAGCTCTGATGGTCTTGGGTTTGTTGGCTTTGCAGGTCTAGAATGGGGTTACCTTCAAGGAGCCTCCTTGCTTCTGAAAATACTTGTCGAGCACCACTATGCACAGCCTGGCACTAAGCGCTGAGTTTAAGGGGGATGCACACATCTGTGCTCCATTCCTGTCTGCACCTCTATCACGGCACATGGCGGGGAATCACATACAGAAGTGCGCAGACGGCGCCATGATAGTGTTAGTACATGGAGGTTATATGAAGAACATTCCTCCCTGGTCAGGAGGCCACTGAGGAAGTGCTGTTTGTCTGAAACAGCTGTTTGTCTGAAAGATGTTTTAATTTAATTTAGCCAAGACAGCTGGGTGGGAGGAAACACATGACTAGAGGAAACAGGGCACCTTTGAATAAAAATGGTAGAATTTCCCAGAGCCAAAGGCTCAGTGATAAAGAATCTGCCTGCAATGCAGGATATACAGGAGACGCTTCTGAATAAGATGCGGGTTTGATCCCTGAATCCGGAAGATCCCAAGAGGAGGAAATGGCAACCCACTTCAGTATTCTTGCCTGGACTATCCCAGGGACAGAGGAGCCTGGCGGGTTACAGTCCATGGGGTTACAAAGCGTCTGCCATGACTGAGTGACCGAGGACGCACACCAAAGGAGCTAGTGAGAGAATAGACGAGAGCAGAAGGTAAAAGCCTGACCCAGGACCTGAGGACATCTGCATCTATCCCAAGAGCAATGGGAGTCATTAAAGTACTGCAAGCAGCCTCAACTTATGTGTCTTTTTCTTCGGTCCCTGTGACTGGTCTGGCAGGCTAATGGAGGGGGCCAAGAGTGGACACTGCTCCTCCTTTCCCACCCCCTACGCACCAAGTGGCATCTCGCAATCCATCACACCTTGGACAATCTGCTCTGGACCTGCAGACCTGTCTTAGGTACCCCTCATATGCCTTGTAACATGCTGCACTTTCCCCATCCTAGCACACGTCGCTGGAGAAGGCAATGGCACCCTACTCCAGTACTCTTGCCTGGAAAATCCCATAGACGGAGGAGCCTGGTAGGCTGCAGTCCATGGGGTCGCACAGAGTCGGACACAACTGAGCGACTTCCCTTTCATTTTTCACTTTCATGCATTGGAGAAGGAAATGGCAACCCACTCCAGTGTTCTTGCCTGGAGAATCCCAGGGAGGGGGGAGCCTGGTGGGCTTCAGTCTATGGGGTCACACAGAGTCGGACACGACTGAAGTGATTAGCAGCAGCAGCAGCAGCAGCAGCACAGGTCGCAATACATTGGAATTTCCCGTTTACTCTTCAGTAGCATTACCAGTCTGCAAGCTCTATGAAGGCAAGGATCACACTTTTCTCGTCTATACATTAGGCATTCAATAGGCATTCAATAAACCTTGACACAATAGGTAACAGCTGAGTACCTACTATGTGTCCTTTTAATCCTTTTATACACATTAACCCATCCAATTTCCCCAATATCCCTACATTCCAGGTTCTATCATTATCCCCATTGTAACAGATGAGTAAACCAAGGCATGGAGAGTCTAGATAACATGTCCAGGATTATGTGGAGCCATTGAGTTCCATAGTCTGTGCTCTCAACCGCCAACACTATAATGAATAACAAAAGAAAGAAATTCTGATCTGTTACAGCCAGCATTTAATTATCTGTGTTAAGGGTTTAAAGCAGTGGTCTGCATCATTCAAAACAGTGAGTAACTGCGAAATAATCCCCAGTGGACCCGGTGATACATATGGGTTGTTGTTTTGTTTTATTTTTTCTTTTCCAGTAGACTGACCTTCGTAAATTACCACTTGAAATAGCCAATGACAAAACCAATTCCTGTTCCCTAAGCAGCAATCAAACTAATGAACAGGAAGTAACTAAGAACTAAACTGGCTAAGCCAAAAAAAGCACTCAATCAACAAATTTAATTAGCACTTTCTTCATCTGCAAGCTCCCACCATCTTCCTCTGCTCCCCTTCACTGCCGGATTTCTCAGAATCATATCCCACACCCGTCATCTCTACCTCTTTACCTCCTAGTCACTCAGCCTGAAATCAGATTTTTGTTCCCACAACTCTGCTGAAGTCTACAAAAGGTCACCAGTGAGTACTGTATTGCCACATGAGATGGCCATCTCTAGACATTTGATCCTACGCAATATCTGCTCTTTGAAATTCTGTCCCAACACCTTGGACACTGCTGCCTGCTCTTCAAAGCAGACTAAAGGAATCCAGAGGACCACGCTTTGGGGCTCATATCTCTATGATTGGGAAAATCCCACACTCTCCCTCTGCCCGGAGTTTTAACTCATTGAGCACCGCTATGAGATGCATGAGACCAAGCTGAGACTTTCTCTCTGTCTTTTCCTCTCCAAATCTTATAGGACACCCCAAAGAATTTTGATAAGGCAGTAAGTACTTCAAGGCAATTGGAAAAATGTATGAATAAACTAAATCTCCATATAGATGGTACCACGTTGAATTCTGAGAGGTGCAGTGTCACTGAGACTTAATCTAACCAAGGAAATTAGTTTTGTTTGGTTTTCCATTCTAGTGGGATTTTCTGTAAAAGAGGTACAGAGTTTTAGAGATGAGGGACTCTAGCAATGATGTTTGGAGAAGGCAATGGCACCCCACTCCGGTACTCTTGCCTGGAAAATCCCATGGATGGAGGAACCTGGTAGGCTGCAGTCCATGGGATCGCGAAGAGTCGGACAGGACTGAGTGACTTCACTTTCACTTTTCACTTTCATGCATTGGAGAAGGAAATGGCAACCCACTCCAGTGTTCTTGCCTGGAGAATCTCAGGGACGGGGGAGCCTGGTGGGCTGCTGTCTCTGGGGTCGCACAGAGTCGGACACGACTGAAGCGACTTAGCAGCAGCAGCAGCGATGATGTTAGCCTAGGAGACTGTTATGTGTGTGTGTTCTAAGTTGCTCCAGTCTTGTCTGACAATTTGTGACCCTATGGACTGTAGCCCATCAGGCTTCTCTGTCCATGGGATTCTCCAGGCAAGAATACTTTCAGGGGCTCTTTCTGACCCAGCGATCTAACCCACATCTCTTACGTCAGGTCCTGCATTGGCAGGTGGGTTCTTTACCACTAGCACCCCCTGGGAAGCCCATACACTTAAATGTTATAGTAAGTGCAAGGGCCTTGGGGCATTGACCGTCACTTGAACTAAAACTTTTAGTTCAGCAAATTACTAGTAGGCTACTTTTCCGCACTCACCTCGCTGAGACTGAAAGTCCTTATGTGAAAAATGAGGCTGGAAGTAGAGGGGGCAGTGAAGAAAGAATGGAGTCGTCTATGTAGAAAGGTCTAGACATGTAGGAAGTGCTTAATGAGTGCTCCTTTTCTCTCCTTACCCTGTACCCATATATATAGAAACACACACACATATACACACAATGGAATATTACTCAGCCATAAAAAGCAACAATATGAATCAGTTGAACTGAGACAGATGAAGCTAGAGCCTGTTATATAGAGTGAAGCAGTCAGAAAGAGAAAAACAAATACTGTATATTAAGGCATATATATATATATATATATACACATATATGGAATCTAGAAAAATGGTACTGATGAGCCTATTTATAGGGAAGGAAGGGAAATGCAAACATAGAGAATAGGTTTGTGGACACAAAAGGGGAAAGAGAGGGTGGGACAAATTGAGAAGGTAGCATTGACGTATATACATTTTGTTGTTGCTAAGTTGTATCTAACCCTTTGTGACCCCATGGATTGTAGTCTGTAGGCTCTTCTCTCCATGGGATTTCCCAGGCAAGAATACTGGAGTAGGTTTCCATTTCCTTCTCCACAGGATCTTCCTGATCCAGTGATCAAACCTGAGACTCCTGCATTGGCAGGCAGATTCTTTACCACTGAGCCACCAGGGAAACCCATGTATATACTATCATGTGTAAAATAGATAGCTAGTGGGAAGCTGGTGTGTAGCACTGAGAATACAGCCTGGCACTCTGTGATGACCTAGAGAGGTGGGAAGGAGGGTGATGGGACAGAGGTTCAAGAGGGAGGGGATGTGCATATTGTTATGACTGATTCACACTGCTGTACCACAAAAACCAACAATTATCCTGCATTTAAAACAAAACAGAAGTACTCCTTCCAGCTCACTTCACAGCCATAAGTTGACCCACATTTGCAGCCCTTGAAGTTGGACAGGGCCATTGACTGGTACCATTCAGTGAAATGAGAGTGGGCATCATCTGTGTCACTTCCTGGCGGAAGCATTCAGGGACTGAGATAAGATGCTCCAGTAGAGCAATCTCATCCCTTGTTGCCGCAGCCTGGAAGACAAGAGCTCAATCTCATCCCTTGTTGCAGCAGCCTGGAAGACAGGAGCTCAAAGGAGCTTGTATTTCTGAGTCACCACCAGGAGGGCAGCCCTGGAAAGTTGCCTAACCAACTGTGGCATTTGCATAAGTGACACATAAACCACAGTTGGGCAAAATCACCGTATTTCTGGGTTGGTCTGTTGTTAGCCCATCCTGATTAAATACATCACTCCCTGGAGGTTCCTTGTATTCTCAGTGATGGAAGCTGGGATGAATGAACCTCATCTCTTTTCACCCACAGTCCTCACTCTTTACATCTCCCCTCTCCTTCCAACACCAGAATCCAACCTCTTCATTTGGCTTCTGAAGAACCTGAGGCTCAGAGAGGTGTGGCATCTTGTTCAAAGCCACACAGCACATAAGTGGCATAATTAGGCCAAGAAGCCAAGTCCCCTGCCTTCCCTACAGCTCTGCTACCCTGCATACCACACCACCACCCTAAAGCTTGCAAATTCCGATGTTAATAATGTTCTGAGGTTCCATACCTTTTAATCACTGTAAGTGATACAATCCATGCTACATTAATGCACTAATTAGCAAAGAGCACATTGCCATACCCTGATCACTAATAAGCAGGATTGTCAATCTGCCATCCTGTTCACCAGAACATGCAAAATGTTGCCTGACTTGTTCTCAAGGTTTGGTGTGCGGGAGGAAGACTTAACACCATGAGCAATCCACTCATTTCTTGTTGACAACAGTCAGGTGGCGCTTCCATTATTATTCTTAGTCAACTAAGAAGAATCCAACAGGCCCTGGTAGAAGGTGGCTGAGAGGACAGGTAGTGTGGATGAGTAGTTCTGCAAAGAAAACTCCTGCCTGGCTTAGATTCTCATTTTTCCCACAGTGCGTTTTTCAAAGCCTCAGTTTTCCAGTTACAAAGTAGGAATAAAAGTAGTGCCTGCTTCATGGGGTTTTCCTGGGAATTCAACAGCAACGTGAACATGAAGTCCTGAGAAACAGTGAGGGGCTCAACTGATGTTGGCTGTGATTACGATTGCTATTTAGGAATAGTCTTAACAATTAATTTTTTCTCAGAATGTAAAGGAAAACTGGTAAAGGAAGTGGGGTAGCAGACTTTACCATTTATTGGACACTTGCCCATTCAGTCACATGATCCTTTATGAACATTCTATCTTCTAACTCTTATCACAACCCTTTAAACTAGGTGTGAGCATCCCTACTGCACAGACAAGGAAACTGAGGCTCAGAGAGGTTAAGTAACTTGTCTAAGGCCACACAGCTGGTAAGCTGTAAGTAATGAAGCCAGGATTTCAATCCAGGATGACCTGCATTTTTTATTTTACATGTCACAACAATGTGCTAATTCAATTTCGCTCCTCATAGATTTTCTGTCTCCAAATATCTTTGTGATTATGTACTCTGGGAAATCTATAGGCCATCCTGCTTGAGAGCAGAGGCATGTGAACATTCCCCAGGGCTGTCATTTGGGTCATATTCCCCCACATGAGGTGGCTCAGATGGTAAAGAATTTGCCTGCAATGCAGAAGACCTGGGTTCGCTCCCTGGGTCTGAAAGATCCCCTGGAGAAGGGAATGGCAATCCACTCCAGTATTCTTGCCTGGAGAATCCCCTGGACAGAAGAGCCTGGCCAACTACAGTCCATGGGGTTGCAAAGAGTCAGACAGGACTGAGCGACTAACACTTGCACACTTTCAATCATGCACTTGCTGAGCATTTGCTAGCACAGTGCCGGGTCCTGGAATCACAGAGATGGATAAAGATGTGGCCTTTGCCTTCAAGGCCATCAAGGTCCAGTGAGGAAGAGACTGATGTAGATGTGAGTCCATGACAGTAGCCCCAACAGCACAGCAAAATATGAGAGCACAACAAAACCAAGAGAATACAGAGGAGAGGGGGTTACCTAAGGGAGAATTCTCAGGGGAAGTAAAGCCTAAGGCAAGTTTTGAAAGATCAATAAATACCTACATGCAGATCTGGGAGAAAGGGCGTTCCAGATGCCAGATCAGCAAGTGCAGTCAGACATGAACAGGGGAACTATTCTTAGGAAAGACAAGCAGCCCATTCTGCTGGAATAGCTATATGTGTGAAAGAAGAGAAGGAACAAGGCTCTAGAGCAGGACAGGGAATACACCAGACCCTACCAGGAAGCAGTCTGGGATGGGCATATAGCTGTTAAGTCAGGGTGGGCATATAGATGCCATTGTTTGCTGTGTGAAGCCAGGAAGGTCTAAAGCAGCAGATCTGAACCTTGGCTACAGAGGAGCCTTTTTAAAAATCCAATTATATGCCAAGTAACTTCAGTCATAGCCAACTCTTTGCGACCCTACGGACTGTAGCCCACTAGTCTCTGTCCATGGGATTCTCCAGGCAAGAATACTGGAGTGGGCTGCCATGCTCTCCTCCAGGGGATCTTCCCCACCCAGGGATTGAACCCGAATCTCTTACGTCTCCTGCATTGGAGGGCGGGTTCCTTACCATTAGCACCATGGGACCCAAAACCAGATCAATCAAATCAGATACTTTGGAGGTATAATCTGGACACTGGTCCAGACTCACTGTGCTCATTGGGCAATTCTAATGAATGGCCAGGGTTCAGGCGACCTGTTTAGAAGCAGGAATAACATTCAGGGGCTCATGCTAGGGAATTAGAGTCTGCATGAGGAGAAAGAACCAGACTCAAAACAACAACACTTTAGGAGCTAAAATTGACAGTTTTGATTGATGAGGTGTGGGAGCTGAGAGAGTGGGCAGGAGGAGACACTCCATTTTATATATATTTTCCTTATGTTATTTCTCTTCGCTTTATTGCACTTCACAGATACTGTGTTTCTTTGCAAATTGAAGGTTGGGGGCAACCCTGCCTAGAGCAAGTCTGTCAGTGCCGCTTTCCCAACAGCGTTTGCTCACTCTGCCAGCTCAGATGATAGCTAGCATTTTTTAGCAATCAAGTATTTTTCCTATCTTTATTTATTCATTTATTTGGCTATATTGGGTCTTAGTTGCAACACACGGGATCTTTGTTGTCATGTGGGAACTTTTGTTTCAGAGCATGGACTCTAGCTGAGGCGTGCAGCCTTCAGTAGTTGCTGTGCATGGGCTCTGCATTTGCAGCTTGGGGGCTCTGGAGCACGTGGGCTCAGCAGTTGCAGCGCTTGGGGTTTAGGTGCTCCAAGGCATATGGGATCTTCATTTCCTGACCGGGGATCAAACCCGCATCCCCTGGACTGCAAGGCCGATTCTTAACCACTGGACCACCAGGGAAGTCCCCAGCAATGAAGTAACTTTTAATTAAGGTGTGTACATCTTTTTTTAGACATAACACTATTGATACTATAAACTTAATAGAATTCAATATGGTGTCAATGTAACTTTCATATGCACTGGAAAACCAAAAAAATTCATGTAACTCACTTGATTGCTATATTTGCTTCATTGCTGTGGTCTGGAACCAAACATACAATATCTCCAAAGTATGCCTATGTATATGTGTGTGTATGAAAATGAAAGTGTTAGTAACTCAATTGTTTCCGACTCTTTGCAATACCATGGACTGTAGCCCTCCAGGCTCCTCTATCCACAGGAGTTTCCAGGCAACAGTACTGGGGGTGGGTTGCCATTTCCTTCTCCAGGGGATCTTCCCCACCCAGGGATCAAACCCAGGTCTATTGCATTGCAGGCAGATTCTTTACCATCTGAGCCACCAAGGAAGTCCCTATGTATGGGCTTCTCAGATGGTGTTAGTGGTAAAGAACCCACTTGCCAATGTAGGAGATGCAGGAGACATGGGTTCAATCCCTGGGTGGGGAAGATATAAAGATATGTGTGTGTGTGTGTGTGTGTGTGTGTGTGTGTGTGTGTATGAGGCTTCCCTGGTGGCTCAGAGATCAGGAAGATCCCCTGGAGAAGGGGATGGCTATCCATTCCAGTATTCTTGCCTGGAGAAACCTTTGGACAGAGGAACCTGGCGGGCTACAGTCCATGGGTTCACAAAGAGTCGGACACAACTGAGCGACTAACACTTTCACTTTTCATACATGGACACACACACACACACACACACACGACATGTTGCCAAAGGTTCTAACAAGCCCATCGGCAATTGTAGGTGTTTCCCATCCCCATGGTGGTTATCTACAAGAGTCCAAAAAGATTACAACAATTCAAGAAAGCATGCCACATGCTGCAAACACTGTCTTCAATACTCGGGGGTCCACATTCATTCCAGTTGCCCTGCACGGTCAGGAGGGATTTGCACTGAGCCCATACTGGCCTCTTGAAGGAGAAACGCCTGGGGAATTCCATGGGAGGAATGAAATTGCTGTCTCGTTAGTGCATTATTTACTTTGACGCAGAACTCTAGCAGCTGCAGCTTAGGCCCCACTGTTCACATGGTTGGGTAGGGAGTGTAATGGGAATACCATTAATTTGATGGTTTTAAAGGAGGTGATTTCCAATTTGAATTATTCTCAAGTTGTGAAATGAGTCTGAGCTGGTTTGTAAAACGGCAAGAAGTCAATGCACCGTATAACCTTGATTTTTTAAGAGTCTCGATGCCATGCAGAAAAAAATTCTCCTTCAAACCCATTATAAGAGGGTTAAAAAAATGCCACCATTCTCCCACCCCTTAGGCAAATTAGCAAGACAAATGTTAGCAAAAAGCTCTGCAGACACCCATTATTTACAAAGGGGAGAGGAAAGAAGATGCCATGAAATAAATCACACTGACAGTTCAATCAAAAAAAAAAATCACAATATATTATTCATGCTGCTTCTCAAGAGCTGGAAAGAAACTGGACAGGGGGAGCCAAATATGTACTTGAGTGCTTTATTTACCCATAATAACAATTTGAATTCCTAAGGTACCTCTGTTTAATGAAATCTGATGCTGCACTGACATGACAGGCTCATTCCACACGCTTTTCTTGTGTGTGTATTTCAACCCTGAACTGGTGCTGTTCTAGGCACCTAGGCTGCCAAAGTAAACAAGACAGGCGAGACCTCTGCTTCTGTGAAAGTTAAATCCAGATGTGAGTGAGTAGATGGGCAGGCAATAAACAAGCAAACGCGTGGACCATGGTCAATGGTTGGCTTAGTTGCTAAGTTGTGCCTAATTCTTGCAACCCCCATAGACTGTAGCCCACCAGGCTCTTCTGTCCATGGAATTTTCCAGGCAAGAATACTGGAGTGGGTTGCCATTTCCTTCTCCAAGGAATCTTCCCGACCCAGGGATCGAACATGGGTCTTCTGCATTGCATGTGGATTCTTTACCAACATGGTCAGTGCCCTAAAGAAAACTAGACAGGGACTTCCCTGGTGGTCCAGTGGTTAAAAATCCAGCTTCCAGTGCAGAGGATGTGGGTTCTATCCCTCATCAGGGAACTAAGATCCCACATGCCACAGGGCAACTAAGCCCACACCTCACAACTACTGAACCCACACACGGCGAAGATCCTGCAGGTTGCAGTAAAACCCAGCACAGCCAGAAATCAACCAGTCTATCAATAAATAAATATTAAAAAAAAAACTAGGTGGTGCAGCAGAGACCAGCTGAGGTGCTGCTTTACGGTGGGGATTGGATGAGACTCTCTGTAGAGGTGACATTTAAGCTGAGTGGCAGGAAAGAGCCAATCAGGTAGAATCTAGAGAAAGCATGCTCAAAGGAGGATCCTCCCCAGTGCAAAGACCTGGATGTAAGAGGAGGGTGGGCGTGCCCAGTGAACAAAATAGGTCCACGGGTCATGAGGCAGTGAGCAAGGTGGAGCAGGTAGGAGGTGAGGACTGGGCAGGAAGCAGGAGGTTCTTGCCCAGACAGGACTTTGCAGGCTGCAAGAGACTTGGTTTTCATTCTGAGTGCAACAGGAAGGCTCCTGGAGAGCTTTAAGTGGAGGGGGCGACATGATCTGATTTAAGTAAATTAAAGACCCCCTATGGTACTCCACCATTATGCAAGGCTCCAGGAAGGATGAGACGGAAAGATGCAGCAAGTGGGGGTGGGTGAAAGAAGAAATCCTCAGAAAGATGAGCTACTGCAAGACATGGATGGTGAGAGGAAAGAGTGACCCATGGGAATAGCTTCCTGAGTCAAATTGTTAAATCATCAACATTAACACATCTGAGAAAAGATGATACTTTGCAGAGTGAGGGGTTGCCCTGCCCAGAAGAGAAGGATTTGGAAGAGCAAATAGGGTCAGGTGTGTCTCGGGGATGGGTAGGTGCTAAATCCCAGAAACACAAGAAATCCATCGCTGGAGATGAGATGGGGCGAGGATGGTACCTTCGCCTCGTAGGCTGACCCAGTGGTTCTCAACTGGGGGCGACTCCATCATCTCAGGGACTTAAGGCAACACATGGAGACATCCCTGGTTGTTACCACTGGCAGGGAGGATATTACTAGCATCTAGTGAGTAGAGGCCAGGGGCGATGCTGGACATCCTGCAAGGCACAGAACAGCCCCTCAACACAGAAATGTCCTGCCCCCAGTGTCTGTAGCACGAGGGTGAGAGACCCTGGGTGTACCGCAGCAGCAGAGGCGGACAGTCCTTACTCTTGTCTCTTTCACATAATGGAAAGTTATAGTTGAGACAGAAGTGATGGCAGGGTCCCCGGAACAAAGTCTATCCATGATAATCAGAGCCACAACAGTAGGGTCAGGGTCTCATTAAACCTGCCCTAGAAACATTTGCTCCTTCATCCGGAGTGATTACCATTAGGATCACGATTGCCATCACTAAACGCAAGAAGAAATGCTGGGACTTTTTCTGTATCTGGAAGTTACCTTGACCCCACCAACACCCCCAAGGACCCCTGAACTTTCAAGACTTCCTCTTTAGAGGGAAAGAAGCCATGAAAATGAAGAAGTCTTTACAAGGTCCACCAATGCACACTGAGAAAAACAAGCATTGCAGTGTGGGATAAGCCGTGGGTGGCCTTCCTGACGGCTTGTTTTTAAATACTTTGGAACGAAAAGGAGTCGCCTCCAAGAAACTGTCTGTGTAAAAGAAACTGGCAGCTCCAAAAATGGAAGCGAAGCCCTTGTGGCCGGTATTCACAGACACGCTGATGAGGAGTGCTGCTAATTTAAGCCCAGTCTCAAAGGTGCCCATGGCCTCCATGGGGAATTAGCACTATTCTCAGGAGAGGACGGTTCATCACCCTACAGTAGCCACAGGAATGAAGAAAATGAAAAAGCACTGAATGGCCTCTCACAAAGGGGGGTTCCCAAGAGGTGTGTTCACTGGGACGTTGCTCTCTAAGCATTTTCTCCCCAGCCTGGGTTGAGCTGAACAGAATAGATTATTAGGATTTAAGATGCACGTCGATGCTATTTAAGTGGTAAGGGGCCAATTATGTCCCCGGATCTGACCCGCTTTTTATACATTCTCTTGGTGGAATTCCTTGCAGGATATTTAAACAAGGAACTTTAGCCGAATCAAAGCACAAGACCACTTTGCTATACACTGGGCCAATGCCCGATACCACAAGGTTGGACTTTTAGAAAAGGTGAGTCCATGCAGCATAGATTTTATCCACCTTCTTCTTAACCCAGATGGGAAACTTGACTGGACACAGTGAAGAGCATCTCTGGACATCAGGCATATGGCTGGTGCAATTCATCAGATTGACCAGCCAGTGCATCTAGGTGCATGGGGTGGGTATGGAGCGAGAGGATGTGGCCGATCTGGGCCCTGAGCTCAACTCACCCACCTAGATGCGAGGACAGAACAGGAGAGAGGGAGCTTAACATGGTACATGTCTTTAAAACATCCTGGCTTTGGCCCCTCAGTAAATGTGGCCCAAGTAAGGGTTTCCACATTGGTTAATCACAATGGCCTCTCTCCCTGCCTCACAGGTGGGAGCTGGGATGGGATGCACTAAAGATACTTCTGGGCAGGGGGAGACCAAGGCCGCTGAGAGGCCCCTCCCCACTAATACTGCTGTTCTTCAGTCACTTGGTCATGTCTGACTCTTTGTGACCCTATGGACTGTAGCCCATCAGGCTCCTCTGTCCATGGGACTATCCTGGCAAGAAAGCTGAATTGGGTTGCCATTTCCTTCTCCAGGGGAATCGTTCCGACCCAGGGATCAAACTTGCATGCCCTGCATTGGCAGGCAGATTCTTTACTACTGAGCCACCAGGGAAGCCCTCCTCACTAATAAAGCAATTATTAATAAGCAATTCTATTTATAAGCAATCCTTTCTAGAGAGATTAAATAAAACTTGTCCTCCTTCCTCTGGTGACAAATATGGCTAACAGGTACAGAGAAAGTGAGTTCCTAAAGGTGAAATGCAGACCCTGGAAAATGTCCTTCATCCACGTGTTTCTTCTTTTCTCCAGCGAAGCACAAAATAGCTTACTCGGCTTTTGTCTTGGGACTAGGAATAAGTATGAGCTAAGGTCAGACCTGGGTGGGTAAGATCCATCCCAGCCCCTTTAGCCTCTGGTCCTGGATACTTCTTCAGCCTTTTCTGGGCATGCTCCCTCATGGGTTGACCCATCTCCTGTCATCCTTTCCATGCAACTCAGGAAAGCATTCATTCATTCAACAAATGTTTATTGCATGCCAGCTTCTTAGGTGGGGTCCCTCAAAGCAGAGGCTGAGACAGGGAAGTGGGGGCATGTGATTTATTGAGGGAGACTACTTCAAGAAAAAATTTCAAAGGGAGGAAGCAAAACAGAATAGTGAAGGAGAAACACCAGAGCAGGGCTGTGGCCCCAGATAGAGTCTAGCCTTGACTTGACTGATCTGTGGGGGGAGGACTCTGTGGCAGTGGTCAGAAGACTCTGTCTGTAAAGGGCTATGCTGTAAATATTTGAGGCTTTGCAGGCCATATGATCTCGGCAACAACTACCCAAGACTGCTGCGGTAACAGGAAAGTAGCTGGAAGATATGTAAATGAATGGGCGTGGCCATGAAGTCAATGTATCCACCCCCACACCCCTCCACCACTGGCTTGGAACGCTGAATGCAGGGGTAAAAGCTGTGCCTGCCCCACCCACATCCACTTTACTGCACTGCTGTGCCCAGGCATTAGCTGCCATGAACATCAGCTTCTAATAACTTTTAATAACTGCCACTGTCCCCCTTATCCAGAAAATTTTGTGAAGCTAATAAAAACCACCTTGCACTAGCGATTGGGTGTTTCCCTGATGGCTCACGTGGTAATAAATCTGCCTGCAATGCAGGAGACCTGGGTTCAATCCCTGGGTAGGGAAGATCCCCTGGAGAAAGAAATAGTAACCCATTCCAGTATTCTTGCTTGGAGAATCTCATGGACAGAGGAGCCTAGTGGGCTCCATGGGATCGCAGAGTCGGACACGACTGAGTGACTAACAATACATGTATTAGCAATTACACTCTGTCTCCTCATCTGCCCAGAAGTAGCCCAGTTGGTGCCTGATGGATACAGAGATACAGAGACCAACCCTCTTGCTCACAGAGGGATACCCTAGTGGTACCTAAGATGCTCTAAAGTTGGGATCAGCAAAATTATTGCTCATGGACCAAAAATGACCTTTGTCCATTCAACTCAATCCCCTGAGCCCAGCACAGAGCCTGGAAAAGAGCAAAGGGTGTAAATGTTTATTGAATATAAAGAAACCTTGATACATTGATAAACTTGGGCTGGGTTGGCAGGGGAAGGCATTCTTCCAGCTCCTCAGACATATCAAAGGCTTTGATACACACTCTTGTCTGCACGAGCATTAGCCTGCCTCCCCGACCCCGCTTTGTGTAGCTAACCTGCCTAGTTTCTCATCCTCCAGTTCTCAATGGAGGTCCGTCTGCCCCCAGCCTGAGTTCTTCATTCCCCATCTGTGCCTTTGCCTGCCACACGGGGAATAATCTTTCCATAGTATACCAGGTCTTTAAGTTTACCCCCATCTCTCCCACTAGAATGCTGGATCCGTGGGGACAGGGACCTCCCCGTCTTGGTCACGTCTGAGATCTTAGCATCCAGCATGGTGCCTGACACGTGGCAAGCCCTCAGTACAATATTTGAGGAATTGAAAGTCAAGCTCATTCTCTGCCGTTTTGACTCCACATTTCTTTTCATCCAACTTTTTAATATAAAAATTTCCCAAACTTCCAGAAAAGTTGAAAGATTAGTGCAGTGAATCCAACTTAGATTCAATAACTGCTAATATTTGACACTCTAATTTTTTAAAAATAATAGTAAACATTCTTTAGGCATTTACAGTATGCCAAGTCCCGGCTAGGGTGCTTGGCAAATATTTCTTTAATCCTGACAAACAGCAGAGAAGAGATGCACCATTATTCTTCCCATTTCTCTGATGAGGAAACTGAGGCTTAAAGAAGTTGTTACATCACTTTCCAAATTCAAAGAGCTAGTATTTAATATTACCCCAAATGTGGCTCAGTGGTGAAGAATCTGCCTGCAGTGCAGGAGACCAGAGTTCGATCCCTGGGTCGGGAAGAGCCCCTGGAGAAGGGCATGGCAACCCGCTCCAGCATTCTTGCCTAGAGAATCCCATGGACAGAGGAGCCTGGAGGGCTACAGTCCCTGGGTCGCAAAGAGTCTTTAATATTAGATCAAACCTAGAGCTGGTGTGGTAGCCTGAACTCCTCTGACTTCTAGATTATACTGTCTCGTGATCCCACAACAGTGCAATGTGCTGGAGAAGCCCAGAGAGTATTGGATTCTGTTATTTCCGGGGAGTCTAAGGAAGCTTGTGGAGAGATGAAGCCAGAGAAGGATACAAAACTGAAGTTTGGCGGCCAATCATCAAAGAGATTAACTGCAACAGCATCTACCCCAATCTCTTCCTTCCCTGCCATACATCTCTGACACGACCATTATTAGTGACTGGGCTCAGAAGCTTGCCACCTTGTATGATCTGAATTGATCTGGTAAAGAATTCTCTGAAAAGCACCATTAAGATGATTTATAGTCTAATTTCGGTTGCTATAGATTCCAAGTCAGACTTATGACTGGAAAAAGGGAAAAAAAAAAAAAATCCCCCACTCGCTTGGAATTCAGGCAAAGGTTTCGGTATTGATAGAGAAGCATGGCTGGCTGGGAAAAGTCATATTTTTTTTAAGTTTACAGCTACCACTCCTGGTTTGGCGTTGCTATAGCAACTGAGGGCCGGGGGAGGAGGGAAGGAGAGGGGCGGCTCTGCAGATCTCCGGCTAGTGAAAGCTGATTGATAGGTCTCCGGAACGCTGTTAAGACACTTCTGTGCAACGAGCCAGATAACATTAGTTTATTTATTAAAATGCATGTTAAAACACCAGTCGTTTCTTTTGCCGCAGCATTTCATCCTAATCATTGTTGTTAAGGCATTGTTAAGAGGCTACTGATAGGGACGGAAAGCGAGTCTCATTACGGAGCCAAATGCCATTTTGCTAGGGGTGATTTTGCGCTGGGCTCGCAGCAGGCCGGTGCAGGGGTGCGTCATTACACTAATTTGGCGTGATGGATTGCTCCCCTCTCCCGCTGCCCGACCCATCCGGGCTTCCAAGGAGTTTGAGGCTCGGGCTAATCCCAGGAAAGACTTCTGTTCCCGGCTGTGAGGAGCTCAGGCTGGGCTCGTGTCCAGCTAAGGTCTCTGAATTCCTGTCTGCTCTGTCACTAGGCTGACAGTCTGGCCGGGCTGAGTGGCAGTTCGCGCCCTGAGCATAGCGAGTGTCATCGGACACGCGGGGCCGGCGTGTATGGCCTGTCAAAGGTGACACGGCTCGGGAGACAGCCTACAGCGGCAGTCGAAACAGGCTGGGCAAGAATCCCAGTCTCACACTTGCCAGAGTTGTGACTGAGGCAACCGCTTAAGTCTCTGTTTACCTGTCTGGACATGGGCATGCTGACATCTCTTCTGTTCATGCAGGGCCGATCACTTGCGATTCACTTCCCTTAGCACTCTACATGCACGGAGCTCGTTCATTCCTCACAAAGCCTGATGAAACATAAACTTCTCCATCTTGCAGATAAGGAAACCAAGGCTTAGGGAGGCTCAGAAACCAGAGGAGCAGTATAGCTCCCAGGGTTTGGAGAGGATTAAATGAGATGTGTATAGACTCCTAAGCACAGGACAATGTTTTTACCATACTCTGTACAGTTAAGTCCCCTGTATACAAACAAGTCCCCTTCCAACAGTGATTTCCTAAGTCTAGTTTTTTCCTAAATACAACAAAATTGGCCTAGGTACCCAACTAACCCAAGTGGCTATATAGTACTGTACTGTATAGGTTTGGTCCTTCCCAGGTAGCTCAGTGGTAAAGAATCTGCCTGGCAACACAGGAGCCACAGGAGACATGGGTTCAATCCCTGGGTCAGGAAGATCCCCTGGAGGAGGAAATGGCAACCTACTGCAAGTATTCTTGCCTGAAGAATCCAATGGACAGAAGAGCCTGGTGGGCTACAGTTCATGAGGTTGCAAAGAGTTACACAACATAGCAACTGAGCATGCACTCACTGTAATAGATTTATAATAATTTTTCAAACAAATAATACATAAAAAAATGTAAAAATAAAGAAAACATTTTTAATCTTACAGTTCAGTTCAGTTCAGTCACTCAGTCATGTCCGACTCTTTGTGACCCCATGAATCGCAGCACACCAGGCCTCCCTGTCCATCACCAACTCCCGGAGTTCACTCAGACTCACAACCATCGAGTCAGTGATGCCATCCAGCCATCTCATCCTCTGTCGTCCCCTTCTCCTCCTGCCCCCAATCCCTCCCAGAATCAGGGTCTTTTCCAACGAGTCAACTCTTCACATGAGGTGGCCAAAGTACTGGAGCTTCAGCTTTAGCATCATTCCTCCCAAAGAAATCCCAGGGCTGATCTCCTTCAGAATGGACTGGTTGGATCTCCTTGCAGTCCAAGGGACTCTCAAGAGTCTTCTCCAACACCACAGTTCAAAAGCATCAATTCTTTGGCACTCAGCTTTCTTCACAGTCCGACTCTCACATCCATACATGACCACTGGAAAAACCATAGCCATGACTAGATGGACCTTTGTTGGCCAAGTAATGTCTCTGCTTTTGAATATGCTATCTAGGTTGGTCATAACTTTCCTTCCAAGGAGTAAGTGTCTTTTAATTTCATGGCTGCAGTCACCATCTGCAGTGATTTTGGAGCCCCCAAACATAAAGTCTGACACTGTTTCCACTGTTTCCCCATCTATTTCCCATGAAGTGATGGGACCAGATGCCATGATCTTTGTTTTCTGAATGTTGAGCTTTAAGCCAATTTTTTCATTCTGCTCTTTCACCTTCATCAATAGGCTTTTTAGTTCCTCTTCACTTTCTGCCATAAGGGTGGTGTCATCTGCATATCTGAGGTTACTGATATTTCTCCAGGCAATCTTGATTCCAGCTTGTGCTTCCTCCAGTCCAGAGTTTCTCATGATGTACTCTGCATATAAGTTAAATAGGCAGGGTGACAATATACAGCCTTGACGTACTCCTTTTCCTATTTGGAATCAGTCTGTTGCTCCATGTCCAGTTCTAACTGTTGCTTCCTGACCTGCATACAAATTTCTCAAGAGGCAGGTCAGGTGGTCTGGTATTCCCATCTCTTTCAGAATTTTCCACAGTTGATTGTGATCCACACAGTCAAAGGCTTTGGCATAGTCAATAAAGCAGAAATAGATGTTTTTCTGGAACTCTCTTGCTTTTTTGATGATTCAGCAGATGTTGGCAATTTGATCTCTAGTTCCTCTGCCTTTTCTAAAACCAGCTTGAGCACCTGGAAGTTCATGGTTCACGTATTGCTAAAGCCTAGCTTGGAGAATTTTGAGCATTACTTTACTAGCGTGTGAGATGACTGCAATTGTGCGGTAGCTTGAGCATTCTTTGGCATTGCCTTTCTTTGGGATTGGAATAAAAACTGACCTTTCCAGTCCTGTGGCCACTGCTGAGTTTTCCAAATTTGCTGGCATATTGAGTGCAGCACTTTCACAGCATCATCTTTCAGGATTTGGAATAGCTCAACTGGAATTCCATCACCTCCACTAGCTTTGTTCGTAGTGATGCTTTCTAAGGCCCACTTGACTTCACATTCCAGGATGTCTGGCTTTAGGTCAGTGATCACACCATCATGATTACCTGGGTCATGAAGATCTTTTTTGTATAGTTCTTCTGTGTATTCTTGCCACCTCTTCTTAATATCTTCTGCTTCTGTTAGGTCCATACCATTTCTGTCCATTATCAAGCCCATCTTTGCATGAAATGTTCCCTTGGTATCTCTAATTTTCTTGAAGAGATCTCTAGTCTTTCCTATTCTGTTGTTTTCCTCTATTTCTTTGCATTGATTGCTGAAGAAAGCTTTCTTATCTCTTCTTGCTATTCTTTGGAACTTTGCATTCACATGCTTATATCTTTCCTTTTCTCCTTTGCTTTTCGCTTCTCTTCTTTTCACAGCTATTTGTAAGGCCTCCCCAGACAGCTGTTTTGCTTTTTTGCATTTCTTTTCCATGGGGATGGTCTTGATCCCTGTCTCCTGTACAATGTCACGAACCTCAGTCCACAGTTCATCAGGCACTCTATCTATCAGATCTAGGCCCTTAAATCTATTTCTCACTTCCACTGTATAATCATAAGGGATTTGATTTAGGTCATACCTGAATGGTCTAGTGGTTTTCCCTACTTTCTTCAATTTAAGTCTGAATTTGGCAATAAGGAGTTCATGATCTGAGCCACAGTCAGCTCCTGGTCTTGTTTTTGTTGACTGTATAGAGCTTCTCCATCTTTGGCTGCAAAGCATATAATCAATCTGATTTTGGTGTCAACCATCTGGTGATGTCCATGTGTAGAGTCTTCTCTTGTGTTGTTGGAAGAGGGTGTTTGCTATGACCAGTGCATTTTCTTGGCAAAACTCTATTAGTCTTTTCCCTGCTTCATTCCGTATTCCAAGGCCAAATTTGCCTGTTACTCCAGGTGTTTCTTGATTTCCTACTTTTGCATTCCAGTCCCCTATAATGAAAAGGACATCTTTTCTGGGTGTTAGTTCTAAAAGGTCTTGTAGGTCTTCATAGAACCGTTCAACTTCAGCTTCTTCAGTGTTACTGATTGAGGCATAGACTTGGATTACTGTACAGTACCTTGAAAAGTACAGTAATACAGGACAACCACTGGCACTTCTTAGTAATACCAACTACATCACCACCTCTTTTCTTCTTCTTCTGGATAGCTTGGGCTTGAATTAAAGGTGCCATACTACTGTACTCTCTACAGTACTGTCGCAAAAGCACAACCACTTACAGAGGATGCGTGCAGGTGATAATATATGCCAGAAATGTGAACCAACTTAGGAGACTGGACATACAAATGCATGCTTGCATCTTTTAAAGCTCACAGCTCGAAGGTTTGTATGTATTAAGTATGTACTATTATTTTCAGAGTTTTTTACAGCTTTATTGAGGTATAATTGACAAAACTGAATATATGTAAAGTGTGTGACGTGATAATATGATATACATATACTCTGTGAAATGATTACCACAATCAGATTAATTAACACATCTGTCACCTCACATAGTTACTTAGCTTTTGTGCAGTGATAAGGCTTAAGATCTACTCTTCCAGCGAAGTCCAAGGATGCAATACAGTATTATTAACTAGAGTGACCATGCTGTGTATCAGACCTCCGAATTAGCCTTAAGGCTTATGCCCTTTGACCCAAATCATTATTGTTTGTGGTGATATTGGGGTTGACAAGTAGTATTTCCCTGCTCACCTGAAGCTCATCATGGTGACATTTGTCTAAGAGCATGAATAATCTCCAAGCAGGAGTTTGACTCTTTCCACTCCTCATGACCATGGCTTCCCTCGTGACACAGATAGTAAATAATCTTCCTGCAATATGGGAGACCCAGGTTCAATCCCTGGGTTGGAAAGATTCCCTGGAGAAGGGAAAGGCAACCCACTCCAGTATTCTTGCCTGAAGAGTTACATGGACAGAGGAGCCTGGCGGGCTCCAGTCCATGGAGTTGCAAAGAGTTGAACATGACTGAGCAACTAACATTTTCATTTTCACTTCTCATGACATTAATCCTCACACCAGCCCCATGAGATGAGCATCATCTCAACTCTACGGGTGAAGACCTTCAGATTCTAAGACATGAAATCGTGGGCCTGGGGTCACTCAGCTGGTAAGAGGCATTATGGGAGTTGAATCCTTGTCTTCATGGTTCCAATACCTGGCTGTTAACCCTTATATTCTACTGTGAGTGTACCACACAAAGCCGTGGACTCAGTATTAGGGGTTCTCCTACAACCTTAAATGTGCATGTGATGCATGAATTTCTCTACACTACCTCTGAGCAAGAAATTATCCAGGCTTAGCTTGAACACCTTAAGGGAACTCAACTTTCTACAGAGGACAGCTTCACTGTTAGAAAGTTCTTCCTTACACTATACCTAAACCTCAGCCATCACTGTCCTACAGTTGGGGTTTGAGTCTCCAGAGCAAGGTGGATGACCATACATTTCCTGCTTATGTGCCAGCCTATTCTATCGAATTTCTGGCGCGAATCATCATGGCGCCCACCTTAGAGTCCCTGTGTGCTCCTTTATTTGTTTTCTCATTCACTGATCCACTCCCTCACCTAATCATTCTGCAAGTATTTGCCGAGGCTCTTGTGTGCACCGGGCACTGTACTAGACACTGGCTACGGTGCTGGATGGGACGGGCTCAGTTCTGCCTCTGTGTGGTTTACATTTTAGTTGGGGACAAAAAAAAAACTTTTTAAAAAGTTGCTTGATGCTGATTCTTAAGAATTATAAAGGAAAAACAGAAGATTCTATGAGGGTCTACCAGGGCAAATAGGAATTTTGTTTGTTTGTTTTGTAACACCAAAAATATTTTGTATTGGGGTGTAGCCAATTAAAAATGTTGTGGTGATTTCAGGTGAACAGCAAAGGGACTCAGTCATATATATACATGTATCCATTCTCCCTCAAACCTCATTCCCATCCAGACTGGCACATAACACTGAGCAGAGTCCCATGTGCTATAAGATAGGCGTTTGTTGGTTATCCATTTTAAATAGAGCAGTGTGTACATGACCTTCCCAAAGTCCCTAACAATCCCTTCCCCAGAGGAATTTTTTTTTTTAAGATTTTTTATTTTTTTCACACAGACCATTTCTTAAAGTCCTTATTGAATTTGTTACCATATCACTTCTGCTTTATGTTTGGCATTTTGGTCACCAGGCATGTGGATCTTAGCTCCCTGACCAGGGATTGAACCTGCACCCCTGCCTTGGAAGACTATGTCTTAACTAGTGGATGGCTGGGGAAGTCCTAAGTAATAGGAATTGATTTGACCAAAAAGATGCTATAAGGCAAGAGAGGAAAGCATTCTAGGGGCAGTGAGCAGCATGTGCAAAAGTCCTGTGGTAAGAAAGAACTCAGTGATGAACTAAAGGAAGAGTGTGCCTGTAGAAAGTCAAGGGGAAAGAGAGTGAGAGATTTGACTGGAATGTGTTGTGGTCAAAAAACTCCCATTCCTTGTGTCTCCTCCAGCTTCTCAAAGAGCAGATTAGGGGAGCAGGGACAGAGTTCTAAATGCTGGAAGCAAGTGAGTCAGGCTGATTAATATCTCTTCTGCACCTGAATATGTCTGTGAATGTGTTTGAGCGATTGTCTCCTTATGTAAGTTGACAACTATGTTTCAGTGATGTTCCCCAAACCCCCTTTCCTGCAGGATTCTAGGTTAAAATTGTCCAAAAAGAGAGCTTATAGGATTTTGAAGGCAGTGATTAAGCAGCAGCCATTACCCTGAGAAGGTCACAGGGTCTGACATGCTGGGAAACAGTCACAGATGTTCTTGGGAGATTTGGGCTCGTCCTCACTCTCACCACACTGAGCTTGTCTGCCTGACCACTGGCCCTGCTGACCAATTCCCAGCCAGGTGCCTGGCTGCTGACTCACAGAGATGGAGCCACACAGAATCAACCGGTCCCACCTCTTCAGCTGGATGTGCCTGCAGTCTCCTGTCAGCCACCAGACTAGTTGGGGACTTTTTCTGATGCCCTAGCTCCCCTCTCCATGCCCCCATTTCCCAGCTTCTCACACAGGTCTGTGAAGTCTGATTCTTATGAGAAATCCTTGATCCTGTTATATTCCTCATGATTGCTTCCTTATGAAGCCTGCATCAACCCAAGAGAAGGTACCAGGAGGGAAGGGAAGGGAAAGGGTGGGGAGAAGACAAAGCAAAATGACCTGATCCTTAGATCTCCTCTGGCTGACTTGTCCCCCAGCAGGAAGGGGCCCAGGTTAAGACCTTCTGTGGAAGTCACCTCTTGTGTTCTTTTCTGATTTGAGCAAGTCAATTTTGTTGGCCTATTGACCTTCACTTCATAACTGGGGAAAAAGCAAATGCCTTTCTGCCATCAGGAAAGAGGGTGATGACTTACAATGAGCATTTAGGTGCAACCAGAGGTGAGAATGGAAGTCTAGTTCCTGCTCTTTTCACTTCTGCCATTTTTCATCAATGTCTCTGTGACTTGCCCATGAAAGCTTTCTTAACCCATATCAGGGGTATTTTATGCCTCTTTTAAATAGAGGGGTGGAGAGGCTCAAAAGGCGAATTCCAAAAGTTCTCACAGCTGTTAAGTAGCAGAGTCAGAATGCAGCCTCAAGTTCTGTCCAGTTCCAAAGCCCAGGCTCCTAACCAGTATGCTCTGTTGTACTCAATGAATGTAAGTTTCCCTACTCTACCTGCTCTCCTCCCTATACTTAAATCCAATTTTTATTTCAAGTCTGAGTCCTAGACCCTCTACAAGTTTTTTTCCATGATTAATCAAGTCCACAGAGAACTCTTGCTGCATTAATTCCCATTTCTCCATTTCTACAGTGTGGCACTTAATGATTTTCTTTCTTTTTTTTTTAATTTGACTGCACTGGGTCTTAGTTTTGCATGGCACTTCTCCTTAGCTGAAGCACATGGGCTTCTTGTTACAGTATGCTGGATTCTCTTGTTGTAGAGCATGAGCCCCAGAGTGCTGGCTCAGCAGTAACACACTGGGTTAGTTGCTCTGCGGTATGTGTGATCTTACCCAACCAGGGATTGAACCCATGTTCCCTGCATTGGAAGGCAGATTCTTAACCACTGGACCACAAGGAAGTCCCTCTTAATAATGTTCTAATGCTTCAAGAGCTGCCCCGGGAGTTGGTGATGGACAGGGAAGCCTGGCGTGCTGCAGTCCACGGGGTCACAAAGAGTTGGACACGATGGAGCAACTGAACTGAATGATGCTTCAAGTGCGTTGTACTTTTGACCCCAACCCTCTCCCCCCCAACCACCACTTTAAGATCAGAGAAGGCACCTGCTATAGATGAAGATCAGGGGATCTGGAGATTGGTTCAAATGCATTTTGAGTGGCTTTGGAGGAAAGTCAGTCATCTCTCTGAGTCTCAGTTTGATTTATGAAGTCAGAAGGTCACAACGTTGCCTTGAAGAATTAATGAGAAAACTATTTGCAAAGCAATTAGCAGAGTGTCTGAGGCATAATAGACCCTCAGAATGATAGCCACCAGTGTTATCACCGTGTGTTTATTTCTTGTGTACTGTCTTAGTGTGTGGCGAAGGGGAGACAAATAGTATGCGTTCAATAGGCAACTATTAATAGAATGGTCCATTGACTACTTCATTAAGAACTTACTGAGATGTCATTTTATTCCAGACAATGTGCGAAATATTTGACTTTAAAGATTTTTAAAGTCAAATAAAATGCCCCTGTCTTGGACACATGAGCATAATAACTATACTACAACATGGCAGATTCAATAATAAACTCATAGGGTTTTATGGGGACCCAGAGGAAGGGCACTTATCAAATCTAGGAAGGCTTCCAAGAGGAGGACTCAAATTGACTCCTAAAGCATAGAAGAAATTAGACTGTGATCTCTGTGATTGCCTTCCAGTCCCTAGAACTTTGTTACCCTTTTTGGGAGTCAGTTAAAGAAATGGCAGGCAAAGGAGTGGTGTTTGTGCATCTGTGAATGGGGCCTCAAATTCACATTTATAGTAATTGTTTTGCATCTTAGGACTCCTGTCTAGAGGTTGGATTAGTTAGAAATAAGCCCCCTGTTCAACTTCACTTCATTTCAGCTTTTCCTTCTTTGCAGTAAACACACAAGCCATCCTGTGAACTCTCTCCCCTTCCTTTCTATGTACCATGCATATTCTTAAAAGCAGCCTGCCGAGAAACAAAGGTTAATTCTGCAGGGAATAAATTGCCAAAGCCATGTTCTTATTTGAAATTTTGATTTAGGGAATCAATGTGGGTTTTTCTTTACTTCGCAAAGTTCCTTCACATCTCCATCTAAGGCAGATCCATCAGCCTGACTCTGCGTATCAAGCCAGAGGTTTTGATTCTGCTATTTAAAAGATAGGGCTTTCCAGGTGGTGCTAGTGGTAAAGAACTTGCCTGTCGATGCAGGAGTCATAAGAGATGCAGGTTCAATCCCTAGGTCTGGAAGACTCCCTGAAGGAGGGCATGGTGACCCACTCCAGTATTCTTGCCTGGAGAATCTCATGGACAGAGGAGCCTGGTGGACTACAGTCCATAGGGTCGTAAAGAGTCAGACACGACTGAAGTGACTTAGCACACAGCAGCACATTTAAAAATTTTCTCCCACATCCAGTGAGAGCCTGGCTTTGCCTGTAGGACCTCTGTAAGGGGCTTATAATAAAGAACTCTGGTAAGGGGTGCTCAGTTAGGAGGCTTCAATCTCCACAGCCTGGCTGCATACAGGACGCTGTAAAGTCTGTGGGTGAGAACAGGGCTGGCAGTGCATAGGTAGAACCCCTGAGGTTGGTGCATTTATGAAATATCAGAAGGACACCAAAGTCATCCTCAGACAGTGCTATTGAAGTGCGGCTGTGTTCCCCCTGAGAACCAACCTCTGAGCGGCCCTACCTGGTCCTTAGTAAGGGAATCGAGCTGGGACTCAAAACGCTTCCTTCCATAATGCTGCATAACTTGGAGTGTTTGGTAGATCTTAGGATGCTTCATTCACCAAATATTAACAAACACCTACTATGGGCCAAAACGGTAACAGACAAGCAGGGCTGTCCCCTATTTTTCTGAAGTTCTTGTACCGCACTCAGAAAGAAAGTGAGGAGTTGAATCTACTCCTGGAGGTGTGAACACCCGTGACTGTCTCTGCCAAGATGGTGTGATTTTTCTCATCCATCTATCTATTCAGAGAAGGCAACTTTCTCTAACTCATACAAAGGCCCAATCTACACTAGCCCAACTCTGGGTATAAGACAATCATAATGCTTGCTCTCATCCTAGAAGCTAGTGAGGAGGGGACCAGAAGATAGGCATTGTAAGCAGCTTAAGAACTGGGTCCACATATTTTCCCCATGCTTAAGTAGTCCAGATATGAGCTACATTAACATTCCCTCTTAAAGGACCCTGAGAAGAATTTACACTCACAAATGCATTTATTGAATAGTGTGAAACGTACCAAAGACTCCATGGGGTATCCAGGCAACCAAACAATATTTGAGATGACTTCAGATTTTGCCAAGTGCTAAGAAGGAAATGAATACAGTAAGTCCTCTACATACAAACAAGCTCTGTTCTGAGAGCATGTTCATAAGTTCAATTTGTAAGTCCAACAAAGTTAACCGAGGTAACCGACTAATACAATTGGCTATATATGGCTGTACTGCAATGGGGTTATAACACTTTTCACACATATAACACATAAGAAAAAAACACAAAAAAATAAAATATCTTCAAGTGCCTTGAAAAGCACAGTACAACAACTGGCCTCTAGGGGCTGGCATCGAGTGAACAGACAAGAAATAAAGATACTGTGCTCTCTACAGTATGTAAAGTACAAAAGCACAACCACTTGTCGAGGATGCCCATGTGTGACAATGTACGGCAGATACAAGAGCTCACTTACACGACTGAAAGTTTGCAACTTGAAGATTCATATGAGAGTGCTCAGTGTAGTGTGATGCTACTGCGGTAAAGGGGGAAGGGTGTTACTTTGCCTAAATAATACTTTGCTTCCCAGGTGGAGCTAGTGGTAAAGAAGCCTTATGCAGGAGACATAAGAGACATGGGTTCGATCCCTGGGTTGGAAAGAACCCCCAGAGAAGGAAATGGCAACCCGTTCCAGTATTCTTGCCTGGAGAATCCCATGGACAGAGGAGCCTGCTGGGTTATGGTCCATAGGGTTGCAAAGAGTTGGATACGACTGAAATGACTTAGCAAAGCACAAAGGCTTCCTAAGGATCAGCCTTTGAGCACAGACTAAAGATGCAAAAGACCTAGCCATTGAAAAGTGGGGATCAGAGGGACTCAACGAGTCCAATAGTCTAACTAGAGGACGGTGGCGTGGATTTTCCAGGGCCTTTATTTGAGGGAAGGAACGTTTCCCAGTGATAGCAACCGCACTTCCATCTGGGTCCTGACATTGCTCTTATGCTCAGAATCGATCGATTGCTTGCTATTCTTAGTGGGCAGAAAGTCTTTGCAAAACTTGACCTTTCCCCAATGTTATCCACAGCGCTAATATCGGTGCTGTCAGAGATGTCCACTAATCATCACCCATCAGGGGGCTTTCTGAGTTCAGTGCACTTGGTTCAGAATTTCTGCTGCCCTTGGAATGTGTCAGTGTTTGTTGAAGTCTTTCTTTGCAGGAGTTCAATTATGGTATCATATTGATTCATTTTGTGTCATATTTTTACATGCTTGTATGTCTGTTTTCACCAATAAACTATGAGTCCCTTGGAGGAAGGGTTTTGTATTTTCCCATTTTGTGCTTTCAACACAAAAACAGTGTATAGCGCAAAACAGGTAGTTAACACTTTTGTGTTGTGATAATCCCAGGATGGCCCCAAACCCAAGGGTGTATTGTTTTGTTGTTTTTGCCAACTCACAACCCACTCCAGTTATTCTTGCCTGAAAAATCCCATGGACAGAGCAACGTGGTAGGCTACATTGGGTCACAAAGAGCTGGACATGACTGAGCGACTTCACTAAGATGAACAGATAACCAGAAAATCCAAAGGCTTCCCTGGTGGCTCAGATGGTAAACAATCCGCCTGTAATGCAGGAGATCTGGGTTTGATCCCTGGGTTGGGAAGATGCCCTGGAGGAGGGCTTGGCAACCCACTCCAGTATTCCTGCCTGGAGAATCCCATGGACAGAGGAGCCTGGCAGGCTGCAGTTTATGGGGTTGCAAAGAACTGGACACAACTGAGTGACAAAGCACAGCACAGAAAATCCAAAGTCACCCTCCTAGATTGATGATATTCACCTGTGCATCATAAATGACGTAAGAATTGGGTCCATGAACTTTTCATCCGTAGGGAGTCTAGTATGAGCTTCCCTATCATGTCCTCTTACAGGACCCTGAAAAGACTTTATCCTCATAAATACATTAGCAAATAATGTAAAATTTACTGAATATTCCATCGGTTAAATAACGATTTTATGCTGTAAAATTCAACAGCCTAAAATCTCTCTTTGAGTTTTCTTTTAGCCAAAGTCCACTCACGCATACTGCCTGGAGATCATATATTTCTCTCCCTAATTTCCTAAAGAACTCTCAACTTCATTGACATCTCTTCTCTATTTCTCAGAACATCTACCGTTGCCAGAATAATTGTTCAAAGCTTTTTTCCTAAACAATTACTGTATTCTGTTCAAGCTGAGTTTTCACAACAGCTTCTAAGAGAATATGATAGTTGCCATAGTGTTCACTCTATCGTCCTTGCAGTGTTTTGAATATAATAGATGTTCAATTAATAACCAACCAAATTCACAATAGCACAGTGAAATCTATGCCACATTGTGCTGTGAACAAAACAAAAGCTTCTAAACGTTCTAATACTATCTGAGATCTATCCCATTCTTCTGTTGCAAGGGGAGTCATTGCTGAGTCCCACCATCACTAAATGGCAAAAATAAGAGTTTCCCTGCCCTAGGCTTGCAGACTGGGTCATTCACGTCTAAGCATGTTCACATACATGTGGGTGAGTATAAGCCACTGGTTATCTTATGGTTTAGAAGGTAGTCTCATGCCAAAAACCCAGTGGCACAGGGACCCCAAGTAGTGACTGCTGCACCCATTCCTTCTTCCCTACAGTGGCTTTAAAAGTACCTACCTGGCCATTGCCAGGGGAAAGGATAATAAGGGAGTTTGGGATGGACATGTACATACTGCTATATTTAAAATAACCAACAAGGACCTACTGTATAGCACAGGGAACTCTGCTCAATGTTATGTGACAGCCCAGATGGGAGGGGAGTTTGGGGGGAGAATGTGAAACTCACTCAGTTGTGTGCAGTTGTTTGCGACCCCATGGACTATACAGTCCATGGAATTCTCCAGGCCGGAATACTGGAGAGGGTAGCCTTTCCCTTCTCCAGGGGATCTTCCCAATCCAGGGATCGAACCCAGGTTTCCTGCATTGCAGGCAGATTCTTTACCAGCTGAGCCTCAAGGGAAGCCCATGGATACATGTATATGCATGGCTGAGACCCTTCACTCTTCACCTCAAACTATCACAACATTGTTAACTGACTATATCCCAATGCAAAGTAAAACGTTTAAAATTTGAAAAAGAAATCTACCTTGTCCAAAGCCCATAGTAGTTGCCCGATAACCCTGCTCTGAGCTTCAGCTAATGAGGCCAGAGCAGGCATATGACCCTGGCAGAAACAGTCAGCTCTCTCTCTCCTGCGTATCTGGAGCTGAGGCATGGAGATGCAAGTACATGCTGAACCAGAAGGTTCAGTAGACTGATACATAATAGATGAATGAGAAGAGAAACTGGACTAAAGAGAGAAGGGATTATGTGGTCAGGGAGATAGATTGAGAGTTCATGGTGATTTTAGTTTCCATGATGCCTCTTGCATTTGTTTCGATGAGATTCTCTCTGCCTCCTTATAACAGCTTCACTTTCCACTTGTCTTCCTTTGACTGTATCTCTGGCTCATGAAGCAAAGTCTCCCCGTCCAACTACCCCTTTCCACCCGAAAGAGACATTTCTTCTCTGTGAGCAGCCCATACTCCCTGTGCACAGGCTCTTTTTAACATACCAAACTGCAATCATCATATAAAGATTTCTTCCTTACAAGGCTGTGAGCAGACCGAAGTCGTGGTCTATGACTTCACCCCGTATCACTACTATCTAACTCCACGCTAGGGACATAGTAAATGCCCAATAAATGTCTGCTGAATCAAATTATAACAGCGTCATCTGCAGAATCGATTTGTTCCAAACCTTTACTAAACTTAAATCATTAGAAATGTTACCAAAAGGTAGTCATCTATGTTCATCTATCTCTCAATTTTGCCTGAGTATTTCAAAATGAGCTAATGCAAAAAAAAATAAATAAATACATAAAGCAACAACAGTAAAACATGTTCAATTCTTTGGGAGAATCCACAAAACCTTGACTTTAACACATTGATAGATCAGTGTATGCTTTCCATAGGAGACCAGGATTCCACAACCAGCTTACAGCCATGCCTTTACAACATGCACCAATCACAAGCCACTTTGGGGACTCCTCTAAAAATAAGCCCATTCCCTTAATTATATCATTGCCTCTGTAGAACCAAGGTAACCTCTGAGGGCGCTTCTGAATGCACATTTGTATGGTGGCCTGCATATATGACACTAAATCCTGCTCCTGCAGCCATTTTTTATTATTAAATAAGCCCTTGACCCGCCTCTTCAGACTAATGGAGTCACACAATTATGGGCTGGCTATTTCTGTCTTTTGTTTTCCTCTGATTCCAAAGGTAATGCAATCAGAGATGCTGCTGCTCCCATGGTGTCACAGGGAGTTTTGATATCCACCTCCCCAGATCAGAGCCCACTTACCCACAACATCAATATTGCTCTGTCCCAGTCCTCAGCAAGTCCTTTATCCAAGACTGGGAACAAGCGCTACAAGAAACATAACGAAGCCTACCGAAGTCAGCTTTTCTGCCATTACTGTTATTTTGTGGCAAAAGCAAGGGATATTTTTTCCCTACAATCTGTATAGTTTACCAAAATATTGCTGAGCAAATTTAATAAAAAGAAAAGAATAAGAAATTTCAACTCAGGAAACAAAATTAATAAGGTTAGTAAATTTTAAAACAATAATGTGAAATGTTTGTCCAAAAGTGTGATTTTTAAAAGCCTTGAATGAGACTTTACCACCAGTGATTCAGTGGTAAAGAACCCACCTGCTATTGCAGGGGACACAGGTTCGATCCCTGGTCCAGGAAGCTTTCACATGCTATGGAGCAACTAAGCCCGTTCACCACAACTACTGAGCCCTTTCTCTGGAGCCCGAGTCACAGCTCCTGAAGCCTGAGTGCCTAGAGCCCACGCTCTGCAATGAGAGAAGCCACTGCAATGAGAAGGCCCTGAACTGCAACTAGAGAAAGCCTGTGTGTAGTAATAAGACCCAGTGCAGCTAAAACTAAAAATTGAAAAAAAAATTTTTAAAGCCTTGAACATGACTAGCACTGAGTTAACTTATAAATCATTAGAAATGATACCAAAAGGTATCATTTTTGCCTGAGTATTTTCCTTCAATTATGCCTAAGTATTTCAAAATGAGCTAATTTAAAAAAACAGTAAAATATGTTCAGTTCTTTGGGAGAATCCACAAAACCTTAACTTCCACACATTGAAAGATTTAAATGCTACATGCACTTCCTTTTATATAAAGGCATAGAAGCTTAACTCTTACATCAGGTAATTCAGAGTTAGATACCTTACATTTTGTGCGACCTGATCCACATATACCTTTTCTTAGAATGGTAGTTCTTAAACCCCTATGCACATGTGAGCTTTTAAAATGTTTGCCCATCCAGATCAATTAAATTAGAATCTCTGAGTGTGAGATCCAGGCCTTGGAATTTTTTAAAAGCTTCTTTGATGATTTTAATACACAGCGCAGATAGAGAGCCACTGTTCTCAAAAATATTGGGGGATATAAATTATCTGTTCCCATTAAACAGCAAACTTCTCACTTCCCAAAATATTATCTATACCTGATCCAGGACATGGGCAGGATATGGGGAACCAGCTTTGGTGAAGGAGTTGTTAAATATAAATGCATAGGTATCTCCTTGTAAACCATTTAGGTCGTGTAGATATGAGTTGGATACCTCAGTGAGCACATCCTCCATTGCAAATTCATGAAACACTTTCAATTAGCCAACGTTAATCTGGTCAGGGGTCAGAATAAAGACTGTAAACCGAAGTGCTGCCAATTTTGGATATCCCAGAGGGACTGGCTCATTGGTCAGCCATTAGGAGTGGGTCACCTTTCAACCTGGTTGTCTTAGAATCTTTGCTCTTCTTATTACAAAGTACAAGCTGAAACAACATGAAATAACGCCAACAATCCTTCAAACAGAATCAACAAGACTTTTTGAAGATACGAATAGGACTTTATATCCTCCTAATATAAAAATCTAAATTAAATATTTAATCTTTATTCAATTGGTCAATATTCATGATACAGCCATGGTAGAGATAAAGAGAAATGTGTACAATCCAATTGGAGTAAAGGATACATTTTCCTGTAAGGAATTTTCAGGTTGGGAGATACTTTAGAAGTCAAATAATTCAACTGCTCTAGTTTATGCTCAGAGACTCTGAGGCCCAAAGAGGACTAAAAGCAAGGTTCATCATTCTAAAGACCACCACTCTTTCTACCTTATTCTGAAAGTCATTTTTCTTGAAATATTGAGGGCTGACATTTTAAAGCCCTATTTCCCCATTCCTTTATGGTGGGTTCACAGTACTTCTTGGAGAAGGAAATGGCAACCCACTCCAGTAATCCATGGAGAATTTCATGAACAGAGGTACTTGGCAGGTTATAGTCCATGGAGTTGCAAAGAGTCGGACATGACTGAAGTGACTTAGCACGCAACAGTACTTCAGAAAGAATATGGTGGAGGAGAAGAAGGGCTTCCTTTGCTGAGCTAGGCAGAGCTAACACTAGTTCCTCAGACAAGCCAAGGGTATTCTAGTTGGAACTGCCACCTCGGAAAAATAGTAGTTGAATCATCTTGGAAAAGACAGTTCACCTCTTTGAGCTTTGGTTTCCTCATAAGTATTAATAATTCATATAATGAAAAATCTGTCTTGCAGGATAGCTTGGGAAGATAAAATGAGATCATCAGAGGTCAGTAGACATTTTCCATAAAGGGGCTGATGGTAAATATTTCAGCCTTTGTGAGCCACATGAGGTCCCTGCTGCATATCCTCTATCTATTTTTATCCTTTAAAAATGTAAAGTAAAAAAATAAAATAAACATTTTTAGCTCATGGACCATACACAAACAAGCCACCAAGTATGATTTGCCATGGCTGATCAAGACCATATGGTCCAGGAGATGCAAGAACTAGGCATGTCTTAATGCTCCATATTCAGCACCTAGGACAGTATTAGATGCTTTGGATAGTCACTCAATAAATATTTGTTAATGAAAAACATATGTAAGGGACCTGGACCTAATTAAACTTAAAAGCTCTTGCACCCAAGTGGAAACCATCAACAAAACAAAAAGACAACCTAAGGGATAGTTGCAAATGATATGATCAACAAGGTGTTAATATCCAAAATATATGAACAGCTCATATAATTAATTATTTAAAAAGCAACAACAACGAACAATCTAATAAAAAATGGACAGAAGACCCAAATAGGCATTTTCGGGATGCCTAAACAGATGGCTAAATGGGCACATGAAAATATGCTCAACATCGCTAATTATGAGAGAAATGCAAATCAAAACAACAATGAGATAGCACCTCACACCTGTCCGAATGGCTATATCATCAAAGAGTGTACAAATAACAAATATTGGGAAGGATGTGGAGAAAAGGAAACCTTTGTACACTGTTGGTGGGAATATAAATTGGTGCACCCACTATGGAAAACAGTATGGAGGGTCCTCAAAAAACTAAAGATAGAGTTACCATATGATCCAGCAATTCCACTCCAGAGTATATATCTAGGAAAAAAAAAAAGATTAATTGAAAAGGATACATGCCCCTCTATGTTACAACAGCAGTATTTATAATAGGCAAGATATGGAAGCAACGCAAGTGTCCATCAATGGATGGACGGATAAAGAGGATGTGGTATATGCATACCCGCAATGGGAAATTATTCATGAAAAACAATAAAACTCTGCCATTTGAAACAATGGGAATTGATCTAGAAAATATTGCGCTTAATAAAATGAAGTCAGACAAAGACAAATGCTATATGATATCACTTATTTATGGACTCTAAAATATAATACAAACAAATATACATAGAAACATAGAAAGAGACTCACAGATACAGACAACAAACTAATGGTTACCAGTGAGGAGAGGGGAGGTGGGATTCAAGGACACAAATTACTAAGTATCACATAAATGAGCAACAAGGATATATTGTACAGCACAGTGTGGCATTTTCAACACTAGATGCTTGGATATTTGTTCAATAAGTACTTGTAATGAATAACATGTGTAAAGGGCCTGTCCAAAGTCTGACATGGGAAAATGTCCATTTTTTTAATGTTGTTTCTGTTGTTATTGCTGTTCGCTTATCTCCAGCACTGTGAGACAATATGAGAGAGATAAAGGTACCGTGTACAGGCAAATTAAGACGGGAGAACTAGTTAACTAAAAAATTCAGAAGAAACATAGGGAACTGTGATCTGAAGGAGCCAGAAAAAGCGTCACAGACGAGGTGGCACTGGTCCGAGCTTGGAAGAAGGGGAGAGTTTTGAGAAATGGAGAACTGAAAAGGATAATTATAAATGTGTTAAAAGGGAAATAAGAAGAAAGGCTTATACCTACCACTGTGTCTTGTTTTAAATTTTATTGGGATAAGGTTGCTGCTGCTGCTGCTTCTAAGGTTATGGCTTAACAAAGACCACCACTCTATGATTCCTTGGGATATGGAATTCTATGGTTTTTAGAGATGAATATACACAAATTCCCATAGGGAGGGCTGATCCCTTATCATGTTGAGTTTCAATGAGAGTAGCCTATCCCTGACAGCAAAGGTGGTCCTGACCGAGCAGGGAACATGAAAAGATAATGAGAGCTCCCCTGTGACTCACCATGCAGTAAAGGGGGAACGTGACCCTTAATCTTGACTCAGTGCCAAGATCTCAGTAGTCACAGGAGCCGATTCAGCACACAGACTGTGGCTGAGCCTGGACTCTTCAGGCGCCCAACCCTCTGGGTGCTATAGTTACGTTTCCGATCTTCGCCTGCATGTGCACGTAAATTAAAATCCTGTAGTTAAGAATCCAGCCCTAGGAAAGCACGGAGCAATGGAGGTGGAGCATCACATTAGAATGAGACACTTTCTCCTTCTTACTCCTCTGACTTCGTACACCCTCCAGTATACG
Source organism: Bubalus bubalis (assembly GCF_019923935.1). NCBI lineage: Eukaryota > Metazoa > Chordata > Mammalia > Artiodactyla > Bovidae > Bubalus > Bubalus bubalis. Next base: position 27,144,536 of record NC_059180.1, read on the forward strand.
CTCAGAGGAGCTAGTGCCAAGCCAGCACTGGGGATGAGGTGAGTTAATCTGACCACTAGAGGAAATGTGACCCAATGTGTACCTCCAAACTCGTGAATGGCAGGGTACCACCCATGTAAACATTGTCACAATTTAACCATCCTGTTTAACAGATGAAGAAATAGCTTCGAAGGTGAAACAACTTGCTCAAATTTATCCAGCTAAACAGGAGAGTTACATCTCTCTGTCTTCACTGCATGGTTTACCTCAAGAATGAATTATAAATGACTAGCATCAACACATTTCCCAAGAATGTATTTTGAATGACAGAAGGCTTTGAATGTCTGAACAAGGATTTGACACTCAGACAAGGGAAGCAGATAGAGTGAAGATACACTTCAAAGATGTTTTCCATGGGTAGAGAAACCCCAGACTTCATCAATCAAATAAACAGGTTCTCGGGGTCTTGGTTGAGTACTGGAGCTCCAAGGACGATGACACCCAGAGGGTTATGAGACCATCACTGCAGCCAAAATGAACACAAAGAGCAGGCCCAGGGTTGCAACGCAGGCTTCAAAAAGCTGCTGTCATGAGAAGTCAAAAAGAAACAGGCATGAACCAAAGAGACAAATCATGCCCCACTCCCTCATTCAGAATAACTGGCCATGTCTATTAAATGTAACCTCTAGATTCATCATGCTACATAGGCTGTTTCAAGTATAGATGCTAGTATTTGGTCTATTTCATTCAACTCTTCAAGATTAATCAATAAAAAGATGTATACGGTGCCTGTGTGTCTGGCAAAAAAAAAAAAAGAAAGGAAGAAATGACTTCAGTGGATACAAACAGTGCTTAGATTTCTTAGTGCACCTAGGAGACCCTGAGTAAACCAGGCAGGTTCAAGTATGCGATGGATTTCTGCTGTCTGATTTAATATTTAATATTTTAATATTTAATCTGAAAGTGATGTGCTCCATTTTAAGTTACAGATTATTAAAAAGTAAAGCTATTAAAAGTACTAAATGTTTTAGTTCAGGAAGATAGCACAGCCTTCCCTAAGTGACAGGTGACTCTGGGTGTCTTGCATTAGTTGTTTTTGAAAACATGGATTTATGTCTTAACTATTTATTATTCATGTAACAATAACGCTCTCCGGTATTTATATAGCATCTTGTCTTCCAAGGAGTACTCCGACAGAATAACATCATCTGTCTTTATGAACTTCATTGTCAGACTAACTTCTGCCTTCTTACAGATGAGAAAACAGGCTCAGAGGGATTAAAAGAGTTTTCCCAAGTCACAGAGTAAATCTATTAGATTTACTCACAGGGAAGCTGTCCAAACCAGTGTTGGTTGACTGTAATAATCAAGTCTCCACTACACATTTCCAGAGCAATGTCCTTCCCACAATTTGTTTGCCACTTACTCATAAACCTTTTGGTCCTGGAGAAGACTCTTGAGGGTCCCTTAGAGAGCAAGGAGATCAAACCAGTCAATCGTAAAGGAAATCAACCCTGATTATTCATTGGAAGGACTGTTGCTGAAGCTAAAGTTCCAATGCATTGCCCACCTGATGCGAAAGCTGACTCACTGGAAAAGACTCTGATGCTGGGCAAGAATGAACACAAATGGAGAAGGGGGCAGCAGAGGGTGAGATGGTTAGATAGCATCACCAACTCAATGAATATGAATTTGAGCAAACTCCAGGAATTAGTGGAGGACAGAAGAGCCTGGCATGCTGCAGTCCATGGGGTTGCAAAGAGTTGGACATGGCTTAGTGACTGAGTAGCAACTACAACACCATAAACCTTTACCTATAGAGGGATGTATGTGGGATAGAGACACATACTATGTTACAAGTTACTCATTCATTCATCGGAGAAATATTTATTAAGTTCCTACTATGTGTCAAGTGCTATCTAAGCCCTAAAGCTGTGTATTAGTTTCCTCTGGCTGCTGTAAAAAATTACCACAAAGTTAGGAGCTTAAAGCTTACAGTTTGGGAGGTCAGAAGTCCTAAAGGCAAGGTGTCAGGAGGGCTGTGCTTCTTCTGCTGGATTTAGGGGAGAATCCGTTGCCTTGCCTTTTCCAGCTTCTAGAGCTTTTCCATGTGCCTCATGGAACATTCCAACCTGGGCTTTCATCATCATGTCTCAGCTTCCTGACTCTGACTCTCCTCCTTTCCTCTCACAAGGACACTGTGACTGCGCTGGGCCCACCTGGATAATCCAGGAGTCTCCATATTTCAAGATCTTCCAAGTCTGTTTTTCCATGTGAAATAACACACTCATGGGTTGCTGCGATTGGAACACAGACCTCTTTGGGGAGGTGGGACAATATTCAGCCCACCGAGGACTGCAACAACGTTTAAGATTTCTTCCAGCCCTTGCAGCAATCTTTATTTGGTGGGAAAGAGGTACATAAATGAACGATGGCAAAGTATGATTATAAATAACAAGATACGACGAGGGAGAGGGTGGGCTAATGGGTATGAAGAAGACTCCTAGAGAAGATGACAACCAAAGCTAGTCTCAAAGGACTAATGGGAAATAATCCAGCCAAAGGGTAAGGTAGAATGTTGGAAGTCAAGAAGCCCAGGGACCGAGAATGCTCTGGGCAAAAGCCACAGCACAAGCAGAGTGCTGTTTCTGCTTCATTGACTTTGATGTTGGTTCCTACTGGTCTGCTTTGTTTCAGAGGTACCTTGAGTGATAGAAAAATATATTGACTGTATAGCATAACAATGAACGGTGGGAGGACTGGTGTCAAGATGCTTCTTAAAGGCTTGGCTTGTCTGATCTTTAGTTTTCTCATCAGTCAAATGGGAGTACTACTTGTCCTTAAAGAGTTGCCCCAAATATAAAAATGAGATCATGAGCACAAAGTTCTTGGCATAGTTCCTGGCACATAGTAGGTATTCAATAAAAGATTGCTTTCAATTTGCCTCACTTTGGACCTCTTCTGCTTCACGATGCTGTATTGGGGTGCATGTGTTGACCTGTCCCAGAAAACCCCTAGAGGAAGAGCAGGTAACCCTTTCCCTGGAGACCCTCATTCCCAGGGATGAGGTCACATGTCACTTCCCGAAGATTATGAGGCCTTTTCCAGGATGTTATAGAGGGAACTAAACACAGTTCAGAGAAAGCAAGACTGCAGCTGGCATACCCAGACTTCTGAGTACTAGAAATTTCAAATTGTTGGAGTTTCACTTTTTTCACCTTTTGAAATAGCCAGGTACGGTTATTCTTGGGGAAAAAATAAGTAGCTGTGAGTTCTGTTCACTGAAGGAGTCCTAATTTTTGTACTTTTCCCCACAATGTTGACAGTGTCACGTAGACAAAGACAAGCTGTGGAAACAGGGCCAGGTCTGCAGCTAATGACCACGTAAGTGATAGAACCTCAATTTAACCACTGATAAAATGCTTTGAACCAGATGATCTGTAAGACTGCTTCTAGATTTAAAATGATGCTATTCTGTGGTGAATTTGGAGCATAAATAGGTACCAACTACAGAAAGGCAGGGGGCTTCCCCAGTAGCTCAGTGGTAAAGAACCCCCCTGCCAATGGAGGAGACATAAGAGACGCAAGTTTGATCCCCAGGTCAGGAAGATCCCCTGGAGGAGGGCATGGCAACCCACTCCAGTATTCTCGCCTGAAGAATCCCACAGACGGAGGAGCCTGGCAGGCTATGGTCCATAGCATCTCACAGAGTCAGACATGACTGAGGCGACTTAGCATGCATGCATAGCAGCCTGGGCTGATGGGGAAAGCATGATTTGGAGCTGGACGAATATGTGCTTGAATCTTTGCTCTGAGATTTACTCACAGGATCGCTTCATTTCCCTGAGTCTCAGCTCCTGCAAATTGGGGGTAAAAGTGCCTACCTAAAGGGCTAACAGGAAGACAAGACATCATGTGTAACGGAGAATCTGGCACAAAATTGATTTTCAGTGAGTACTGTACTGGGGTGTGTCTCACCAACATTTCACCCTCAAGTCCAGCGGCCAGTCCTGTTCTCAGAGGTCTTCTTTTTTTAAGCATAATGCTACTGTTATCAAAATATTATGTGTTTGTGTGCTCATGGCCAGTTGCTCAGTCGTGTCTGACTCTTTGCGACACCATGGACTGTAGCCTGCCAGGCTCCTCTGTCCATAGGATTTCCCAGGCAAGCATACTGGAGTGGGTGGTCATTTCCTCCTCCAGGGGATCTTCCTGATCCAGAAATTGAACCCATGTCTTCTATATCTCCTGCATTGGCAGGCAGGTTCTTTATCATGTGCATATAGTTTACAAAGTAAGAGTATTAGAAAGTTTAAGTGAAAAATAGCTGTCTCCTTCCTTCTCCCCGTCACTAATTACTGCTCCTCCAAGGAAATAATCTTTTCATTTTTATCCATTCCTGGTAGTTTCCCTCCATGTTTCTAAAAAACAAGCTTATACTGTATTTTCTTAATCTGTTAATCTTAACATCCTGTTAATGGTATTGGAAGGTCTTTCTCTCTCTCCCCTTCCCAACACACACATCCTGCCAATTCAGTGATGCCACATTTTGGGGTTAAATCCATGATCAGCAGGTGCATCATTGTGATGCTTCAGCCAAGTAGAGCCAATGATTCAATTTCTTCCTCATACACGTGCAAAAGTGAAAGTGTTAGTCTCTCAGTAGTGTCCAACTCCTTGCAACCCCATGGGCTGTAGGCTGTCAGGCTCCTCTGTCCATGGGATTCTCCAGGCAAGAATACTGGAGTGGGTTGCCATTTCCTTCTGTAGTTTTTTTCAAAGTCATTGCCCTTTTTCCTCTTTGACTCATTTTCTATGCACCCAATATGAATTCTTTTCAAAAATATTCACCAGAACTCCAAAAAGTTTGATGTGATAAATTTATTAGTAAGATATCCATCCTTTACCTAGGAGGTACCCCTCCAGGACACCTGTGCCACTTTCTCCAATATGGACTGAGTGCTCTCCAGATCTGTTACATAACTCACCCTGCATCATCTACGTCCTTCCCATCCTCCACCACCTCTGGGACTTTGTCTCTCATCTCTGCTCTACTGAATCCCATTTTTATGCTTCCACATTTTCCTTTTCTTGGTTTTCTTTCTTTTTTTCAGAAAGTCACATTCTCCATAAGCTTTCTCAGGTAAATGTTTGAGTCCTTGCATGTCTGAAAATAGTCTTTCTTGTATCCTCACTCCTGAGTAATAGTTTGAGTAGGTAACAAATTCTAGGTTGTAATTCTGAGAATGTGTATCTATTGTCTTCCAGCTTCTAGCATTTCTGTTCAGAAGTCCAATGTCAGTTCCTTACTCTTAATCCTTTTCACGTGACCTGTTATGATTCCCTTGGAGTTTTCAGGATTATCTTTGCATCCTCAGCATTCTGTGATTTTAAAAATGATGTGTTTTATAATGAGTTTTAAAATTTATTTTACTGAGCACTCAGTAAATCTCTATAGCCCAGAGCTTCATATCTTTCACTTCTGGGTGATTTTATAGCATTCATTCTCTGATAATCCCCTCCCTGCCATTTTCTCTTTCCTCTGCCTGCAACTTCTGATGGTTATATACAAAGCTCCTGAAGCAGTCCTTTAGTTTTCTAAAATCTGCTCTAGTTTGCATGTCTTTGACTTTTGTTCCTACTTTCTTAGAAATTTTCTGACCTTTCTCTTTTAATCATGCTTCTGAAAGTTTGTCTTAGCTTTTATGTTTTTATTTCTAAGAGTTGTCACTTGTTCTCTTACAGTTCATTTTTTATAGCATTCTCCTCTTATTGTATTTATGATATACTTTCCCTAATTTCTGTGAGGCTCTTATCATCTATTTGAAGTCTTCTGCTTTCTGTATTGCCTTTGCTTCTTTTAAGTTCTATTTTACTATGTGTGTGTTCATTTTTCTCCCATGTTGAAGACTTCTCTAAAGTTGCTGACTTTATTATGCATTAATATTTGAATGACACATGTACACACACACACACACACACACACACTCACAGACTGATTGAAAGATTTGTGAGTGGGGCTCATTAATTGAAATTCATGAAAGAATTTAATTCTTGTGGACCAAGCCATTCTACTGAGATAATTTAAATTTATCATCTATCATTATTTTTTCCTGGCCTTTCTTGTTTCTTTCTGGAAAATTCTTTGATCTTCTTCTATATGCAGATAAAATCCTGGCTGGCAGCATTCCAGGAGTCCAGAGAAAGAGGGCTGGGCAGCGTCTCCATTCAGTATACTGAAAAAAGTGGAAGTGTTAGTCGCTCAGTCATATCTGACTCTTCACAGCCCATGGACTGCAGCCCGCCAGGCTCCCCTGTCGATGGAATTCTCCAGGCAAGAATACAGGAGTGGGTTCTCATCCCCTTCTCCAGGCGATCTTCCCAACCCAGGGATCGAACCCGGTCTCCTGCATTGCAGACAGAGTCTTCACTGTCTGAACCACCAGGGAAGTTTTTCACTTGTGCCCGACATTTCTGAATAAAGACCCATCCTGATTCGATTTTTCCAAATCTTCACTGCTTTTCCTGCCTGGCTCCACAGGATGGGGTTGGGAATCTAGGAGTCTCTCAACTGTCAGCATACCCTTTGCTCATGCTTCTGAGGTAGCTAGTGCCTCCAATTTCTGACACTTTCTGAGGTTCTCTGACCCAAATCACCACGATGTGCTCTTATATCCTCCCTTGACAAGTCCTTAGATTTTACTTTTCTTCACTCTGTTACTCCAGTCCAGACTCATTGATCCACATTTCAGCACTCAAAACTTGGTCAATGTATCATATCCATTATTGTCTTCCCTCTCATCCTAGCTTTTCATCTATTTTATACCATTTTATTCCTTCAGTGTCATTTAAGTGGGAGTCTCTGGGGAGGAATGGAAATAAATGGATGTGCTCAATCTGCGATGTTTAACTGGAGTCTAATGGGGGTTTTCTTTCAGTGAAAGATTCTGTGTGTGGGTCAAACAAGAAGGGGACAGAGAATGTGCTTCCCTGATAGTCTCTCTCATTTTCTAAATTATAATGGCCTCGTTTTCTAGAATAACAGAGATTATCTAGAATTACTCTGCCCTTCGTAAGATCTGGATGAAATGACCTCCAATGCCACCTTCTCATCCTGTCCCTCCTAAGATTCCAAACACTCCCAAAGCTTAGACTTTTGCTAGGCACTTATTCTCTACTCGGATGGACTGGAAGTGTTTTGCCTTTTTTTTTTTTTTTTAAATCTCTCCTAGCATTACTTCAAATCTAGGATACAAGACTTTTGGGGTAATTCCTGTCTACCATCTACCTTCCTCCCATATTTCCAGAAAGGAAATATCTTTCTGAAAAGCACCTACATGCAGTATACCTTTACTGAAGATTGAAAAGTAATAGTCCCCCCTCTAGAATGACGTCTGACACCAGATGGTAAGAGTTTCATTTCCTTTACCCTGCTATGCCATGATCTATGTTTAAGTTTATTTCTAAAATAAACATAAAAATTCAAAGTGCATGGAACTTTTATGTATCCTGATAGAAAAGATGAAGAAATCATGGTTTTTCAATCCAGGAGGAAAACGGTCTGCTATCATCAGCCAAGAATCCCCATAAATAATATTCAACAACACATCCCATGTCTGCTTTTGGTTTCTATCTCCCAAGAAATAAATGAGATATTTAGAACAAGGCCAAGAGGTGACAAAGGACATCGGTGTACATTATTTCATTTAATCTTAACAGTCTTGTGAGTTATCATTTTGTAGATGACACAACAGAGACTAAATGACTTTCTGAAGCCATATAGCTAGAAATTGGCAGAGTGAGGAACTATAAGAATAACTTCAACTGAAACCACTCTCCTTTCTATCCATGGAATTTATATAGAGAGATTCATGGGCAAATAAAAAGTGAGAGAGATACTGACATATGTGTATACATGTATAGGGATTTATGTATGTATTATATGCATGTATACTTACTCAGTTGGTGCAAAAGTAACTGTAGTTTTGCACTATTGAAATTTGCTATTTGATATTAGAATACATTCCTAAATAAATGTGGCTATGTTGTATATCATTTTAGTGCACATTTATTCCTTTACTTTTTTTCCTAAACACATTACTTGCTGTTTATTTTATATTTATTTTAGACTAGAAATAATGTTAGAAAAAAAGCAAATTCAAGCAATTTTTTATTCGAGTTCAAAATGGATCGTAAAGCAGCAGAGACAATGCACAACATCAACAATGCATTTGGTGCAGGAACTGCTAATGAACGTACAGTATAGTCATGGTTCACAAAGATTTGTAAAGGAAAGGAGAGCCTTGACAGTGAGGCTGGCCATTGGAAGTTGACAAAGACAACTGAGAGCCATCATTGAAACTTGATCCTCTTCAACTACACGAGAAATTGCCAAAGAAGTCAACATCAGCCATTCTACAGTCATTTGGCACTTGAAGCAAATTGGAAAAGTGAACAAGTGACAAGTGGGTGACTCATGAACTGACCATAAATCAAAAAAAAAAAAAAAATCATCGTTTTCAAGTGTCTTCGTCTCTTGTTCCAGACAATAACAATGAACCATTTCTTGATCAGATTGTGACATGCAGTGAAAAGTGGGTTTTATACAACAACTGGCGATGACCAGCTCAGTGATTGGACCAAGAAGAACCTCCAAAACACTTCCCAAAGTGAAATTTGTACCAATAAAAGGTCATCATCACTGTTTGGTGGTCTACCACCTGTCTGATCCACTACAGCTTTCTGAATCCCAGTGAAACTATTACATCTGAGACGCTTGCTCAGCAAATCAAAGAGATGCACTGAAAACTGCAAGCCTACACCTGATATTGATCAACAGAAAGGGCCTAATTCATCTGCATGACAACGCCCAATGCATGCTTTCAACTGCTTCTAAAATTGAACAAATTGGACTACGTACGAAGTTTTGCCTCAACCGCCCGTACTCACCTGACCTCTCGCCAACCGACTACCGCTTCTTCAACCATTTCAACAAGATTTTGCAGGGAAAATGCTTCCACAACCAGCAGGAGACAGAAAACACTTTCCAAGGGTTTCCCAAATCCCGAAGCATGAATTTCTACATTACAGGAATAAACAAACTTATTTCTTGTGGGCAAAAATGTATTGATTGTAATGTTTCCTATTTTGATTAATAAAGATGTATTTTGGCCTAGTTATAATGATGCAAAATTCATGGTCCAAAACTGCAATTACTTTTGTAGCAACCTAATATAATTTTTCACTCTCATGATTCAAACAGATATTATTATCCCTCTTTCTATACACAGAAGAACTGTACAAAAAAGATCTTCACGACCCAGATAATCACAATGGTGTGATCACTGACCTAGAGCCAGACATCCTGGAATGTGAAGTCAAGTGGGCCTTAGAAAGCATCACTACGAACAAAGCTAGTGGAGGTGATGGAATTCCAGTTGAGCTATTCCAAATCCTGAAAGATGATGCTGTGAAAGTGCTGCACTCAATATGCCAGCAAATTTGGAAAACTCAGCAGTGGCCACAGGACTGGAAAAGGTCAGTTTTCATTCCAATCCCAAAGAAAGGCAATGCCAAAGAATGCTCAAACTACCGCACAATTGCACTCATCTCACACGCTAGTAAAGTAATGCTCAAAATTCTCCAAGCCAGGCTTCAGCAATATGTGAACCGTGAACTTCCTGATGTTCAAGCTGGTTTTAGAAAAGGCAGAGGAACCAGAGATCAAATTGCCAACATCCACTGGATCATAGAAAAAGCAAGAGAGTTCCATAAAAACATCTATTTCTGCTTTATTGACTATGCCAAAGCCTTTGACTGTGTGGATCACAATCAACTGTGGAAAATTCTTCAAGAGATGGGAATACCAGTCCACCTGATCTGCCTCTTGAGAAATTTGTATGCATGTCAAGAAGCAACAGTTAGAACTGGACATGGAACAACAGACTGGTTCCAAATAGGAAAAGGAGTACGTCAAGGCTGTATATTGTCACCCTGTTTATTTAACTTATATGCAGAGTATATCATGAGAAATGCTGGACTAGAAGAAACACAAGTTGGAATCGAGATTGCTGGGAGAAATATCAATAACCTCAGATATGCAGATGATACCACCCTTATGGCAGAAAGTGAAGAGGAACTCAAAAGCCTCTTGATGAAAGTGAAAGTGGAGAGTGAAAAAGTTGGCTTAAAGCTCAACATTCAGAAAACGAAGATCATGGCATCTGGTCCCATCACTTCATGGGAAATAGATGGGGAAACAGTGGAAACAGTGTCAGACTTTATTTTTCTGGGCTCCAAAATCACTACAGATGGTGACTGCAGCCATGAGATTAAAAGACGCTTACTCCTTGGAAGGAAAGTTATGACCAACCTAGATAGCATATTCAAAAGCAGAGACATTACTTTGCCAACAAAGGTTCGTCTAGTCAAGGCTATGGTTTTTCCTGTGGTCATGTATGGATTTGAGAGTTGGACTGTGAAGAAGGCTGAGCGCCAAAGAATTGATGCTTTTGAACTGTGGTGTTGGAGAAGACTCTTGAGAGTCCCTTGGACCGCAAGGATATCCAACCAGTCCATTCTGAAGGAGATCAGCCCTGGGATTTCTTTGGAAGGAATGATGCTAAAGCTGAAACTCCAGTACTTTGGCCACCTCATGCGAAGAGTTGACTCATTGGAAAAGAATTCGATGCTGGGAGGGATTGGGGGCAGGAGGAGAAGGGGACGACAGAGGATGAGATGGCTGGATGGCATCGCTGACTCGATGGACGTGAGTCTGAGTGAACTCTGGGAGTTGGTGATGGACAGGGAGGCCTGGCGTTTTGCGATTCATGGGGTCGCAAAGAGTCAGACACAACTGAGCGACTGATCTGATCTGATCTGATCTAAGATTTAGAAACTAAGACTATGAAAGAGGGGACAGATAAGGGAAACTGGATTAAGAGATACAAACTACTGTGTATAAAATAGATAAGCAAGAAGGATATACTATACAGCACAGGGAATAATAACCATTAACTTGAAATAACCCATGATGGAGCATAATCTGCAAAAATATTGAATCGCTATGTTGTATACATGAAAATAATATTCTAAATTAACTTTACTTCATTTTTTAAAAAAGAAAGAAACTCAGACTCACATAGGTTGAGTAACATGTCCAAAGTAACACAGCAGTGTCTGAATCGAGACTGAAATCCAGACTCTGAAACCTGTGTTAATTCCATTTCTACCTGCTGCCATTGTTAACTAGTCTCCAAAGACAGCTCCCGCCAGTCCATCTTCACCCTGATCATTGCTGTCACTCCTCACGTGAAAAGGGGAAGTGTGTCTCCCCAGTTCTTGAATCTTGGTTGACTTTGTAACTTTGACCATGAGAATGTGGCAGAAGTGACATTCTGGGGTTCCAAACTCAAGCCTTAAGAGAACTGGCAGCCTCTTTTTCCAGCTTCATGGAACTTTGGCAAACCAAGTAAAGTAAGTGAAACACTCACTCCCAGCTGGGCCCCCCGCTGAAGGTCGGCAGCCACTGCCAGCTGCACCACTGAGCATCTCCTTGTGGCTCCAGCCCAGTCAAGCCTCAGATGATTTCCATCTCAGTCTGCACTACGTGCCGCAGAAGAGCCACCCAACCAAACTCAACCAACTCGCCAAATCACAAGATATACTACAATGGTTATTGTTTTAAGCCACTGAACTTTCAGGTATTGTGTTATGAAGCAAGAAATTACAAAACACTGCCTCTCTTGGAAGAGATGAGTCCAGGCCCTGTGACTTCAAAGCCAGTTCTCTTTTTATTAGAGTTAGCACAGTGACATAAGCTTTTTCCACCAAGGATAGAAATGACATGAATTCATTGGTACCTAGAGTGACAGCATCTGAAAACAGATACTCAAGGAAAATTTAGAAATGGCAAATTAAATATATATATATATAGAGAGAGAGAGAGAGAGTTTTGATAAGAGTATATAGAAACAGGAATGTTATTCATCTACTGTTTGTGGGAGTATAAAATGCTAAAACATTCCTGAGGGCAATTTGGTGATATCTTACGATGCTCATGCACATTGACTCAGAGATTCACTTCCAGGCATTTATCCTTAGGAACCATAAAAGATATGTGCAAAGATTTTTTTTTTCTATGAGAATGTTCAGCATAGCACACCTATAGAAACAAAACAAAGAGAGGGGAAGAGAGAGATTCTAAATATGGAGTATTACTCAGCCATTAAAAAGAATAAATTTGAATCAGTTCTAATGAGGTGGATGAAACTGGAACCTATTATACAGAGTGAAGTAAGCCAGAAAGAAAAACACCAATACAGTATACTAATGCATATATATGGAATTTAGAAAGATGCTAACGGTAACCTGGTATGCGAGACAGCAAAAGAGACATAGATGTATAGAACAGTCTTTTGGACTCTGTGGTTGGGGGGGGGGAATGATTTGGGAGAATGGCATTAAAACATGTATAATATCATATAAGAAACAAATCGCCAGTCCAGGTTCGATGCAGGATACAGGAAGCTTGGGACTGGTGCACTGGGATGACCCAGAGGGATGGTATGGGGAGGGAGGTGGGAGGGGGGTTCAGGATGGGGTACACGTGTACACCCGTGGCGGATGCATGTTGATGTATGACAAAACCAATACAATATTGTAAAGTAAAAATAAATAAATAATTTAAAAAATTTTTAAGCAAAAAAATAAAATAAAAAAATAAATAAATATCCACCAATAGGGCACTTAGGTAAATAAAATAAGACATATTCACATAATGGAAAATTTTTGCATTGTGACTAAAAGTAATGCAGTGAAAGTGTTTTCCATGGTATGGAAATGCATTCCACATTAAGAAACATAAAGTCATATACGAAACAATGTAAACGCCACTAGTTTTTGTAAGCAACGCCAACGGGAACCAACACCAATATAGGACCTCCTCTATGCCAAGCCCTATTACTTTCAATGATATATCATCAAAATAAATAATGTCTTTGTCTCAACAGTATGATTATTTCATACATTTTAATGGGGCTTTCCAGGTGGCGCTAGTGGTAAAGAATCTGCCTGCCAATGCAGGAGATGCCAGAGACGCAGGTTTGATCCCTGGGTCGGGAAGATTCCTGGAGAAGGAAATAGCAACCCACTCCAGTATTCTTTGCTGGAAAATCCCATAGGCAGTGGAGCCTGGTGAGCTATAGTCCATGGGCTCACAAAGAGTCAGACGTGACTGAGCACACACTCACACAGGACAGGATACCTTTTAAAATTTACTAAAACTATTTATTTTTAATAAACATATACAAATATAAATACCAACCAAGAATTAAAGCATAAATATAATTTTTTAAATAGGTTGGTAACTTTTGGATTTCTGCGATGATTAATGAAACAGTTCTGCCATTGTGAGATTGTCATGGACACAGCCAACACATTCCCATGATGCACTTGTAGCAGTGATATCTTGACTCAGAATCCTGGGCTTAAAGACCCCCCTGGTCTTGCACATCTTTTTAGCACAAACTCTTAGACTATCTCCTGGCTACTTTCCAATTCTGTTTCTGTCGTACACATTAGGCAAGGGATTCCAGCGTGTTCTCTACAGGGGGTTCAGCTTTATTCCATCCCGGACGTTATAAGCTCTCTGGGGATTCAGAACACATTGCTTCCATATGGTCTATAAGCTTGGGAAGCAGGGGTCTCTCTACAACCTAAACTGACCCTCCTGCAATTAGAAAGGACATTTCCAGCAGGAGCGCTATCTCCATGTGAACAGCAGACAAAAGCCTTTGGCTCTGTCTAACAAGATCAGCAAGACAGGCTCTTCAAATTGGCTAAATTTATATTGCTCACTAGACCCTGTGAATAAATAACAAGGTAATTCTTTTGTTGGCTGGAAAATAATCTATACAAATTCTATCTTAATAATAGTCTCTCAACAGGCCACATAAGTGCTGGCAGGCAGGAGCCAGATCAGAGATGCGAACAGGATCTCTGAGTTTGGAGTGTCTATAATGAAACACTACACCTGCTGCCTCTCAAAGTGGAATTGATTGGATAAAAATTTAGTGCACAAGAGTCATCCTGTGCTTGTTTCCCAGCCTTTCAGCATCTGGAGATTAAGGGCCTATTTCCCTAGAGCCTGGAAGATGCTTTGAATTTCTAGTGAGATAAGCATTGGCTTGGAACATACAAGATGCTCTGACAACCTGGGGGGGGGGGGAGGGGGGTGTTGGGGTGGGAGATGGAAGGGAGGTTCAAGAAGGAGGGGACATAGGTATACCTATGGCTGATCCATGTGAAGTATGGCAGAAACCAATGCAATATTGTAATAATCCTCCAATTAAAAACAAATTTAAAAATAAAACTTAAAAAAACTTTAAAAAAGAAAAAAATGATCAAACTGGGTGGAACAGTAACCATTGGCCACTCTCTATGAATATTCACTTGGTGTGACACTGTCCAGAAGGAATTTATTCACTCACATATCTAAACATTTCAGGGGCTAGGCCAACTACAGGCAGGGCTTGATTGGGGCTTAAAATGCTGTCACAAGATCTAATCCTTCTCTCTTTAAATTGCAACTTAATTCACTTCATGGTGGCTTATCTTTTTTTTGACAAGTTGTTCCATCATGGTCAAAAACAACTGTAAGGTTTTTAGAACTCTCGGTCTACCAGTTTCAAATTCCTTTTGGAAAGAGTGAGAATCTCTTTCCCTGGAGGACCAGCAAAAAACACATTATGCTTCATTGGCTCTGTTTAGGACACATACCCATCCCTGAACTAGCCCATGTAGTTCAAATGAGTATATCTAAGTATGAACCAACTGGACCTTGTCTGTGTCTTTTCCCCTGAAGTTACGAAACACAGGAGGGGGATAACATCCCCATCCAAAAACATAAACTGAAATGAGTGAAGAGTCATTTTATGTACACTAGTTCTGGGTATACTTAAAAAGAGGAGAGTTCCTGGGCATATATCTGGAGAAGAACATGATCCAAAAGTATACATGCAACCCAACGTTCATTGCAGCGCTGTTAACAACAGCCAAAACATGGAAGCAACCTAAATGCCCATCGACAGAGGAACAGATGAAAAAGATGTGGTACATGTATACAATAGAATATTACTCAGTCATTAAAAATGAATGAAATAATACTATTTCCAACATGGATGGACCTAGAGATTGTCATACTAAGTGAAGTAAGTCAGAGAAAGAAAAATATTGTATATCACCTATATGCACAAGCTGAAAAGTATTTACATGAAGGGTTAGAGGAAGGTACAGTTAGGGAGTTTGGGACTGACATGTAGTCCCAATACAGCAGTAAACACTGCTGTATTTAAAATGAATAACCAACAAAGACCTACTGTATACCACAGGGAACTCTGCTCAACATCTTATAACATCCTAAATGGGAAAATAACTTGAAAAAGAATAGATACATGAATCCCTTTGCTGTAAACATTTGAAATTATCACAACATTGTTAAACAACTATCAGTTCAGTTCAGTTCAGTTCATTCACTCAGTCGTGTCCGACTCTTTGCGACCCCATGAATCGCAGCACGCCAGGCCTCCCTGTCCATCACCAACTCCCGGAGTTCACTCAGACTCACGTCCATCGAGTCAGTGATGCCATCCAGCCATCTCATCCTCTGTCGTCCCCTTTTCCTCCTGCCCCCAATCCCTGCCAGCATCAGAGGACTTTTCCAAAGAGTCAACTCTTCGCATGAGGTGGCCAAAGTACTGGAGTTTCAGCTTTAGCATCATTCCTTCCAAAGAAATTAAAAGTTTAGGAAAAAAAAGAGGATTGTGCCTGGATTGGGTGGCAAAGACCTCAAATTCAACACAGATATTAAAGAAAATGTTCATTGCTCCCTTGTTCCTTCCCTACAGTATCATGAGCTAGTTTCTATTTCCTGAAGCACAATCCATGAGGTAGAAGTCATCTCTCACCTCATCTTGCACCCCTACCCTTCATGGTAGGATGCATCCAAGCCTCATACCACCGTTCCTTACCCTTCCTCTACCCTAAGGCATGCCCTGATGAAGGTAAGAATTTTCCTCTATATCATAGCAATGTGTGCTGTGCTGTGCTGAGTTGCTCAGTCATGTCCAACTTTGGGACCCTGTGGATTGTAGCCAGTCCAGTCTCCTCTGTCCATGGGATTCTCCAGGCAAGAATACTGGAGTGGGGAAGATTCCTCCAGGGAATCTTTCTGGCCCAGGGATCGAACTTGAGTCTCCTATGTCTTGTACATTAACAAGCAGTTTCTTTACCACTAGCACCACGTGGGAAGTCCATATCATAGTAATAGCTATCATTTATTATTCATTTAGTATACACCATGAATGGTGCAAAATCCTTTATGCAAAGATGTCATTGAATCTTCATAAAAAAACTCAGGAGGTCACATAGATTACTTATAAGAGAAGGAAAATGAGGTTCAGGATAAAGCTGGGGCAGGATCACACAGCTACTAAGTGAAAGAAAGGGGAACTAATTATTATATGATTTCTGAGCCACTGCTCTTGACTATACAATGATTCAGTTATCTCCTTTCTCCCCCATAAAGAACGATATTCACATGACAAGGCTTCTGCTTGCTCCCTTCTTATTAGATCTGATGGTTTCCCTGACAATAAGAAGTTTCTTTCCACAGGATATGTGAACCAAAAACTACAGTAAAAGAAATACAAGTGCTCCATAGCAATATGCATAGATGCTCATCATTGCTGAGAATGAGATGCAAATTAAGATTACATTGAAGCAAACATTTAAAGGCTGACAAATATCCAAAAGATGAACAACATATTCTTTGAGTGATGTTGCAGGGAAACAGTCTTTCATTTATTCTGGGAGTGATGCAGAATGGTACAACTTGTAAAAAGAAGGAATTTTCCATGATTTTAAAAACTATGTATGCATTTATCATTTGACTAGAAATCCCACTTCAAGGACTCCATTCCAAAAGAAGTTGTCAAAAATTTAAATGCACAAATACACAACATTCATTGTTGTATTATTTGTAACAGAAAATACCCAAATGTCCGTCAACAAGGGACAAGTTGAAAAGGCTATGGTCTATATTCACACAATGGAGTACTATGCAACTGTGCAAAAGAAATGAGGGCTACAATCACTCTTCATTATTTGTGCTTCTGTAGTTGTAAATTCATGTACTAGCTACAGTTTACTTGTAACACCAAAGTCAGTAGAGGTAGCACTTTTATGGGCACTCTCAGCCAAGTATATGCAAAGATATGAGCTCTCCAACGTGCATGTTCCCAGCAGAGGTCCTAACAAAGCAACTCTGACTTCTTTAGGCTCTCATAGTGTAAATGTTACTTGTGTAAACAAAGTATTTAGTGCCATTATTTTCACACTTTTGTGCCTTTTGATGGTTATTTCATTGTTTAAAATGGTCCCAAGCATAATACTGAAGTGCTACCAAGAGGTCCTAAGCAAAGGAAAGTTGTGATGTTCTTGACAGAAATGGAGCAGGTGTGAAGAGATATTTACTTACTTATATTAGAAAAGCAATGAGAGAATAAACAAAACCTTTTTAAAAAAAAGTTACCTGATAGACATGGTAAAAACCATGATGTGGAGGGGAGAGGGATGGAAATCAGACCTCTCTGAATGCAATCTGTTATAAATATTTTGAGTATATAAATATTTTACAAAATTATAAAATAAAGTTAAATCAAAAAAAAAAACCCAATTCCTATCTAAAATGAGATAACTGAGCTAAACTGTGTATCAAGTTGGAGTGATTTAGTGAGGGACTATGTTAAAGCATTTTAAAATACAGTAATTTGCCTCCATGTCTCGACTGGGATACAGTCTAAGGTTATAAATTACTGCCAAAAAACTAAGATGTTTTCCGAAATTTTATTTTTAGGTGTAATATTGATTTTGCTATTCTGGGACTGTTGTAAGAGTGTTATAGGATAGGCAAGTGAGTAATTCTATTGCTATAACTGGGGCTGAGATTTTTGTCATGGAGATGCAATACCCAAGTACAGAATCAGAAAACCTGGGTATAAAGCCTCTGACCTTAAATGTGATTTGGTGATATCAATAGGAACACATGATATATTTTCTCTTTTAAATACATTCATTTCCTAGCTCTGTCGATATACAAATCACAGAAATAATGACATAGTCCGGACTGTGGTTTCTAAATACCATTTCCCACTAAAAGGAATTCAAGCTCTTTGGATAAGTGGTCAATTCCTCATGTAGGTTAGACAAGATTAAAAGTGAGCCCAGAACATCTCACTGTACCAGAATACAAGAAAGATGTCAAAGTGATAGTTTGTGATATCAAACAATTTTTTAGGTGTGATGTCAGTACTAAAGTTAGGTTTTGAAAAGTCCTTATATTTTAGAGATGCTTTCTGAGATATTTCTCAATTAAATGACACAGAATCTTTGAAGAAGACCATAGGATGGCCAACCATGTTGGTGTGGAACTGAAAGGATTCCCAGGACAATGGGCATTGGTGGTAAAATTGGGAGAGTCCTGGACAAACCGGGATAGTTGGTCACCCTAAGAGTGATTGTATATAAAAGGGAACCAAGACTGAGCCCATGGTGATAATCATGGGTACCTGGGCTTTGTTTTAGGTTTCTCTTTACTTTTGATTTGTTAGTAATTTTTCATGGGGAAAAAAAAAAACATAGTCCACTAGGGTCAGATCAAAAAGATTCAAGAGGGGTCCCAAGATGTTACTCCTACGGGTGAAAAGTGGTTCAATTTTAACTTCAAAAAGAAGAATATGCGTGATGAATTAAACATATTAAAAATCAGTGAGTTCAAAATGATACTTTACAAAAGAAAACTCAATAGTCACCTCTGGAGATGAAAGGATATTGACTTATTTTTTGGGAAAACTAATTTAATAAAGGGAAAACATAAAAAGCTTAACCTAATATTTCTGTGCAAACTCTACTTTAGGGGTGAACCAAAATTTGATGATGGCATGTTCTTTTAGAAAAATCTCAGCTAACAATGAGTGAATGATAGAACATCACCACGTTGTACTCCTAAAAGAAATAATGGATCTAGGCAATGACAGGGCTTCCCAGGCGTGCAGTGGCAAAGAATCCATCTGCCAATGCACGAGACACAGGTTCAATCATTGGGTCAGGAAGACCCCCTGAAGTAGGAAATGGCAACCAGTATTCTTGCCTGGAAAATCCCACTGATAAAGGAGCCTGGCTATCGTCCATAGTGTCTAAAAGAGTTGGGCATGACTGTGTGACTCTGTACTCACACACAGGCAGTGACATCAATGAGGACTAAAATAATTGAGTGGAAAGCTAAAGAAAACTTTACAATGGATGGATCAGGCTGATATCACCTATCAGATCAGATCAGTCGCTCAGTCGTGTCCGACTCTTTGCGATCCCATGAATCGCAGCACGCCAGGCCTCCCTGTCCATCACCAACTCCCGGAGTTCACTCAGACTCGCGTCCATTGAGTCGGTGATGCCATCCAGCCATTTCATCCTCTGTCATCCCCTTCTCCTCTTGCCCCCAGTCCCTCCCAGCATCAGAGTCTTTTCCAATGAGTCAACTCTTCGCATGAGGTGGCCAAAGTACTGGAGTTTCAGCTTTAGCACCATTCCTTCCAAAGAAATCCCAGGGCTGATCTCCTTCAGAATGGACTGGTTGGATCTCCTTGCAGCCCAAGGGACTCTCAAGAGTCTTCTCCAACACCACAGTTCAAAACCATCAATTCTTTGGTGCTCAGCCTTCTTCACAGTCCAACTCACATCCATACATGACCACAGGAAAAACCATAGCCTTGACTAGACGAACCTTTGTTGGCAAAGGAATGTCTCTGCTTTTGAATATGCTATCTAGGTTGGTCATAACTTTCCTTCCAAGGAGTAAGTGTCTTAATTTCATGGCTGCAGTCACCATCTGCAGTGATTTTGGGGCCCAGAAAAATAAAGTCTGACACTGTTTCCACTGTTTCCCCATCTATTTCCCATGAAGTGATGGGACCGGATGCCATGATCTTCATCTGAATGTTGAGCTTTAAGCCAACTTTTTCACTCTCCACTTTTACTTTCATCAAGAGGCTTTTTAGTTCTTCTTCACTTTCTGCCATAAGGGTGGTGTCATCTGCATATCTGAGGTTATTGATATTTCTCCTGGCAATCTTGATTCCAGCTTGTGTTTCTTCCAGTCCAGCGAGTGCGTCAGAATTGATATACATATCAATGTAATCATTGGGAAGTACACAACATTATATATGGAGAATCATTTCACTTTCTATCTAAAACTAAAACTTGGATCTAACAACCAATTTATAAGAAATACAGAAGATAAGAGAACATGTGACATGATATTGCACATATGAATCTGCAAAATTCAGAATGTTGAAAACTCTACCACACAAACAAATCAGTAATTTTAAATAGAAAGAAAAAAGGAACTTTAAATTTAAAGCAACTCAAGATATATTGACCAAATGTGGTATGTGGACCTTATATAGACTCAAATTCAACTTAGAATAAATCAGTGGTGTTCCTAGAGGGGTGGGATGGGGAGGGAGATGGGAGGGAGGTTCAAGAGAGAGGGGACATATGTATACTTATGGCTGATTCACATTGATGTTTAGCAGAAACCAACACCATTCTATAAAGCAATTATCCTTCAATTGAAAAATAAATAAATTTTAAAAATAAGTGGTATTAAATGTATACCTCGACACACAGAGACACAGGATAATTTAGGAAGTTTGGTCAGTAATGCAGCAAAATCCTAGAAACAAAGACACAGCCCTGACTGTGGTTTCCAAATACCATTTCTCACTAAAAGGAACTCAAGCTCTTCGGTCAATTCCTCATGTAGGTTAGACAAGATTAAAAGTGAGCCCAGAACATCTCACTGTACCAGAAGACAGGAAAGATGTCAAAGTGATATTTTGTGATATCAAACAGTTTTTTAGGCGCGATGTCAGTACTAAAGTTAGGTTTTGAGAAGTCTTTATATTTTAGAGATGCATTCTGTGATATTTCTCAGTTATATAACACAGTATCTTGGAAAAAGTCCATAGGGTGGCCAACCATGTTGGTTTGCTGGGACTGAAAGGATTCCCAGGACAACAGGCATTGGTGGTAAAATTGGGAGAGTCCTGGACAAACCAGGATAGTTGATCACCCTAAGAGTGAGCGCATATAAAAGGGAAACAAGACTGAGCCCATGGTGATAACCATGGGTACATGGGCTTTAAGTTTTTCTTTACTTCTGATTTATTAGTAATTTTTCATGGGAAAAAAATATATATATAAAGTGCTGTCTCCCCTGTGGACTTGACAGCTGCATCTTCTCCCCCAGCTTCTATTCTATCCTGGCCTTTGGACATTCCACTTAGTCTTGCCCATGTGCCCTGATCTACCAGCTGTACATCCACAAAAGAATCATGATGCAGAGCTTGTGGGCATGGCAGGTAGAGGCATGTCTTTTGAGTCACTAAGACAAGAGTTCAGGTGCTGATCTTCCCTCTACACGTCTGACTTGAGAACAATGGATTACCAACCTCTGAAACTCAATTTGCTCATGAATAAATTTAGAATAGAAGTCATGGCGGCTTCATAATGTTGCTGCAAGATTAAAAGTGAGCCCAGAACATCTCATTGTACCAGAAGACAGGAAAGATGTTGCAGTAAGATGTGAGCAAAGAGCTTAAAGCAGTGTCTGAGGGTGCTCAGGGCTGGAGCACTGGGACGGCCCCGAGGGATGGGATGGGGAGGGAGGTGGGAGGGGGGTTCAGGATGGGGAACACATGTACACCCGTGGCAGATTCATGTCAGTGTATGGCAAAAACCACTACAATATTGTTTAAAGTAATTAGCCTCCAATTAAAATAAATAAATATATATATATATATATATAAAAGCAGTGTCTGGCATTCTGCATACCATCTTGGGTGTAAGAAGCATGCTTTTTTTCATTTTCCATATTTAACATTCTGAAATCAGAACTCTCTTTTAAAATCAAAGTTGTCTAGTTGGGGGTCTCAGATGTAATCAGTAGTGTAATTATCCCATTTTCTAGTTTCTGTATTTGATGCTTTGACATCTTGGGGCTCTGCTTATCCTGAAGAGACTGGCCCTCCCAAGGTTAACTAGTTCCTGGAGAAGGAAATGGCACCCCACTCCAGTACTCTTGCCTGGAAAATCCCATGGACAGAGGGGCCTGGAGGGCTACAGTCCAAGGAGTCACAAAGAATTGGACACAACTGAGTGACTGAGCACATGGAAAGTAAATGACCCACTTGAGACCATGCCTTTTATGTGCAAACCAACCAACCTGGAGCCCATGTCCTTAACTGCCTGGTTTAGAGGCTCTCCACTCTGGGTCACTATCCGCTTTCTTTAACCACCCCAGGGCAAGATACCAGATAGGTAGGGACAACCCCTGCACCCTACAGACTGCTGAAATGATTAAAACGAGCTAAGCCTGCTCACCCTGATTTGACCATTCCCTTCCAGAGGACTCACAATGAAGACTCTTGCCCTCATTTCCCCTCATTACCTCTGCCTCCTGCTCAACACTGGTGCTTCCCCATGCAGCCCTGCATGACACCCTGTGTCTCCTGTTTCTAGGGAAGTATGAGTGAAAACTTCCTTCATGAATGTCACTCTCATATCTTTGGGTCTTACCATATAGAACTAAAGCAAACACCAGTACCCTTAAATCAAACAGAAACCAGCTCTGACCTGCTGCTGCTGCTGAGTCGCTTCAGTCGTATCCAACTCTGTGCAACCCTATGGGCTGCAGCCCACCAGGCTCCTCTGTCCATGAGACCCTCCAGACAAGAATCCTGGAGTGGATTCTCCAGACAAGAATTCTGGAGTGGATCCATTCCAGAGAGGATTGCCCTCCTCCAGAGGATCTTCCCAACCCAGGGATCGAACTCGCATCTCATGTCTCCAGTATTGGCAGGCAGGTTCCTTACCACTAGTGCCACCTGGGAAGCCTCAGCTCTGACCTAGTTGAGTAGAAAAGGACAATGGAAAGTTCACATGTGTTAAGGATCAAGCTGGCAACCGGATTCAGAAAATAAGCAAAACCCACAGAGGCTTAGCAGCCCAAAGCCCAGGTGAGGTCACTCCACAGGAACAGCCTTTTGAGGACGCTGTCTGTCAGTGATACAGCCACCCTTGGACGCTCAGTACAGTGCCCTCTGAGCTCTCAGTACTGCCCTGGATGCTTGATGTTTTCTTTATGAGACCCTCAAGGTTCAAGATCATAAACCTGTACTTCTGATTGACCAAGGCTGCATGATTTAACTTTACTCCAGTTTCCAGGAGGAGGGGAAGAGGGAATACCTGGTCTCTGGTTTCTACCATTCCAGACAGTAACTCCTACTGGATGCACAAGGGAATATACTCCTAAAAGTAAGAAGAATGTTTAGGCCTTGAGAAGCAGAAAAGTCAAAAGGCCACAGAGAAGCTAAAAGAGACTTGCTAAGAAGATGAGTAAGCTTCACCTTGTCTTTGCTGAGCTTGTGCTAACTTAGCCAAATATCATGGCATAATAAATAATGGAATTTTCAAAGCCAAGAGAGATTGGTGTTAATTGATTCATGGCCCATGAAGGACTAGTCAGGGGATGTACACCTATTTATCACAAAGCTTCTGAAAGACTTTTCAGAGAAGCTCTTTAACTTCTTCAGTATAGGATTCAGTTAAAGGATTACAAGTTTGACCGCATAGAAACTGTAGATGAGAATCCAGTATTCTTCCATTTGACTCAAAATTATATTATCAATCTTGAGAACATGAAAGAGGTCATGTAGCATGAGTCATGATAAAAGAGCAACCCATCAGAAGGACTCCACGGGGATATCTGCAGTCCAAAGTCATTTGGAAGAGTCTTGCTGCTGCTGCTGCTGCTAAGTCGCTTCACTCATGTCCGACTCTGTGTGACCCCATAGACAGCAGCCCACCAGGCTCCACTGTCCCTGGGATTCTCCAGGCAAGAACACTGGAGTGGGTTCCATTTCATTCTCCAATGCATGAAAGTGAAAAGTGAAAGTGAAGTCGCTCAGTCGTGCCTGACTTTAGAGAGCCCATGGACGGCAGCCTACCAGGCTCCTCTGTCCATGGGATTTTCCAGGCAAGAGTACTGGAGTGGGGTGCCATTGCCTTCTCCATGGAAGAGCCTTAGGATTCAGAATTTGAAGAGGTTTGACTCATAATTGATTGTAATTTTGCATGAAAAACAAATCAGATTTTAAAGACAAATTTAAGCTATTTTTGACAAGTAAAATAAAATTGTCTACAATTTGATAGTATTTCTCCTTCTACCCCAAACCTTCACACTTAAGAGTTGTCATTAAGTCAGGGATAAATTTTAGAATCAATAAGATACTATAGTAAATGTCAAATAAATTTTAGTTTGCAGATATGGCCTTGGTGTGGAATCGCCCAGACCCAGCTAGGCTTTCTGCTCCTTTGCCTTTCTTGACCATGCTCTTTCTCTGGACTTGCTCATTTCTATGCAATCCACAGGTTTAGCTGTGCCTGAGCTGAATGAAGCACATGGACCAGGGGACATCAAGTCTTTGATTTCTCCCCCATGGGCAGTGCAATGAAGCAGTCTTTGATGTGAAGTTAAAACCACGTGGAGAGAAGGGCAGGAAGGTGATCCCGTGCCTGTGGATTCACTTCTTGGCCCCAGCCCTTGAGCCAGTGGCCAGGACCCACAGTGCTTGGGAAATGTGTCCTTCCCTCCTGTCAAGCTTATCATGGCTTTGACTGCAGACAAGCACAGAGAGATGGGAGCTGGGGACCAGCAGAAGAGGACAGCTGCTCCCTTGGCCCTGTCACCTACAACACAGTCAAGGCCAGGAGCCATGTTATCAAAACACTCAGCTCCTCTCCAAATCTCACTTCTGAAAATGGTGAACCCTCCTTTAGGTGACTACATTCAAAATCCTGCTTTGCCTGATTATTGGAATCCAATTTTTTGGTCACTTGCTATATTCCAGGAATTATATACATACTACCTCAATGAACCCTCATGAAGGCTGTATCAATACTGACATTATTTCCCCTACTCCTCGTTTTACAGATGATGTCATTAAGCTTCAGAAGTGGAGACAGGATTTGACTCCAAGCTCTTCTGTAAATCTCGTTTGAATTAATCAACATCGAACTGATCAGATCCTCCTCCATTCTTTTTATTAATTTAATTTTTATTTCATATCGGAGTATAGTATGTATTTACAATATTGTGTTAGCTCCAGGTATACAGCAAAGTGATTCAGTTACACATATATTAATATATACATCCATTCTTTTTCAGATTATTTTTCCATATGGGTTATTACAGAATATTGAGTAGAGTTCCCTGTGCTATTGAGAAGGTCTTTGTTGATTATCTATTTTATATGTAGTCAAACATACATTTTAAAAATAACAGCTTTATTGAGGTATAATTCACATACCATATGATTCACCTTTTTTTAAGTATATGATTCAATAGTTTCTAGTATATTCACAGAGTTGTGTAACCATCTCGATACCTAATTCCAGAATATTATCTTCACCCCCCAAAGAAATTATTTTTCTATTATCAGTCACTTCTCATTCCCTCAACCCCAACTATTGATTCCATTAATCTGTTTTCTATCTCTACCAATTTTCCTGTTCTGGATACTTCATATAAATGGAATCGTACGACATGTGCACCTTTGTTTTTTTATTTGTTTTTATTAAATTTTTTATTTTGTATTGTAATATGGCCAATTAACAATGTTGTGATAGTTTCAGGTAGACAGCAAAGGGACTGAGTCATACATATACATGCATCCTTTCTCCCCCAAACTCCCTCAACATGTGGCTTTTTGTGTCTCACTTTTTTCAGACATGCACAATATTTTCATCTATTTTGTAGCACAAATCGGTACTTCATTTGGTTTTATGTCTGAATAATATTCCATTGTATGGATAAACCACATTTTGTTTATTCATTAATCATCAGTGGATGAATATTAGATTGTTTCTATTTCCTTGATGTCATAAAAATATGCCATGCACATTCATATATAAGTTTCTGTGTAGATATATTTTCAATTTTGTGAGTATATACCCAGGAGTGAAATTTCTGGGTCACGTGATAAACTTCTGTTTAATCTTTGAGGAACTGTCAAACTGCTTTTTACAATGAATGTACCATTTTATAATAATTTTTTTTCATGTATAAAGAATTTACTGGTTTTCTAAGCCAAAAACAAAAACACTAAAGACTAAACACTAAAGGAGCAGCAGATGTGACTTAATATATTTCTGGCTATTTTACATTTCCATCAGAAACATATGAGGGTTCCAATTTTCCCACATCCTAACCAATACTTATTATTCTTATCTTTTTATTATAGTCATCTCAACAAGTGTGAAATGGCATCTTGATTTATATTTCTGCAGAGTACATCATGAGAAATGCTGGACTGGGAGAAACACAAGTTGGAATCAAGATTGCCAGGAGAAATATCAATAACCTCAGATATGCAGATGATACCACCCTTATGGCAGAAAGTGAAGAGGAACTCAAAAGCCTCTTGATGAAAGTGAAAGTGGAGAGTGAAAAAGTTGGCTTAAAGCTCAACATTCAGAAAACGAAGATCATGGCATCCGGTCCCATCACTTCATGGGAAATAGATGGGGAAACAGTGGAAACAGTGTCAGACTTTATTTTTCTGGGCTCCAAAATCACTGCAGATGGTGACTGCAGCCATGAAATTAAAAGACGCTTACTCCTTGGAAGGAAAGTTATGACCAACCTAGACAGCATATTCAAAAGCAGAGACATTCCTTTGCCAACAACGGTTCGTCTAGTCAAGGCTATGGTTTTTCCAGTGGTCATGTATGGATGTGAGAGTTGGACTGTGAAGAAGGCTGAGCGCCAAAGAATTGATGGTTTTGAACTGTGGTATTGGAGAAGACTCTTGAGAGTCCCTTGGACTGCAAGGAGATCCAACCAGTCCATTCTGAAGGAGATCAGCCCTGGGATTTCTTTAGAGGGAATGAGCTGAAGCTGAAACTCCTGTACTTTGGCCACCTCATGCGAAGAGTTGACTCATTGGAAAAGACTCTGATGCTGGGAGGGATTGGGGGCAGGAGGAGAAGGGGACGACAGAGGATGAGATGGCTGGATGGCATCACTGACTCAATGGATGCGAGTCTGAGTGAACTCCGGGAGTTGGTGATGGACAGGGAGGCCTGGCGTGCTGTGATTCATGGGATCGCAAAGAGTCGGACACGACTGAGCGACTGATCTGGTCTGATCTGAATGACTAATGAAGAGGTGGTAACAATACACAGAAGAACTATACAAAAAAAGATCTTAATGACCCAGATAGCCACGCTGGTGGGATCACTTACCTAGAGCCATACATCCTGGAATGTGAAGTCAAGTCAGCTTTAGGAAGCATCCCTATGAACAAAGCTAGTGGAGGTGATAGAATTCCAGCTGAGCTATTTCAAATCCTAAAGTTGATGCTGTGAAAGTGCTGCATTCAATATGCAAGCAAATTTGGAAAACTCAGCAGTGACCACAGGACTGGAAAAGGTCAGTTTTCATTCCAATCTCAAAGAAAGACGATGCCAAAGAATATTCAAACTACTGCACAATTGCACTGATCTCACACGTTAGCAAAGTAATGCTCAAAATTCTCCAAGCCAGGCTTCCACAGTACATGAACTGAGAACTTCCAGATGTTTAAGCTGTATTTAGAAAAGACAGAAGAATCAGAGATCAAATTGCCAACATCTGTTGGATCATAGAAAAAAGGAAGAGAATTCCAGAAAAAAACATTTATTTCTGCTTTATTGACTATGCCAAAACCTTTGACCGTGTGGATCACAACAAACTGTGGAAAATTCTTCAAGATATGGGAATACCAGACCACCTGACCTGCCTTCTGTGAAATCTGTATGCAGGTCAAGAAGCAATGGTTAGAACCGGACAGGGAATAACAGACTGGTTCCAAATTGGGAAAGGAGTACATCAAGGCTGTATATTGTCACCCTGATTATTTAACTTACATGCAGAGTAAATCATGCAAAATGTCAGGCTAGATGAAGCATAAACTGGAATCAAGACTTCTGTCAGAAATATCAATAACCTCAGATACACAGATGATACCACCCTTATGGCAGAAAGTGAATGAATAAGAACTAAAGAGCCTCCTGATGAAAGTGAAAGAGGAGAGTGAAAAAGTTGGCTTAAAACTCAACATTCAAAAAACTAAGATCATGGCATCCAGTCCCATCACTTCATGGCAAAAATAGGGAAATACTGGAAACAATAAGAAACTTTATTTTCCTGGGCTCCACAATCTCCACAGATGGTGATTGCAGGCATGAAATTAAAAGACGCTTGCTCCTTAGAAGAAAAGCCATAAACAACCTAGACAGCATATTAAAAAGAAATTACTTTGCCAACAAAGGTCAATCTAGTCAAGGCTATGGTTTTTTCCAGATGTCATGTATGGATGTGAGAGTTGGACCATAAAGAATACTGAGTGCTGAAGAATTGCTGCTTTTGAACTGTGGTGTTGGAGAAGACACATGAGAGTCCCTTGGACTGTAAGGAGATCCAACCAGTCCATCCTAAAGGAAATCAGTCCTGAATATTCACTGGAAGGACTGACGCTGAAGCTGAGGCTCCAATACTTAGGCCACCTGATGCAAAGAACTGACTCACTGGAAAAGACCCTGATGCTGGGAAAGATTGAAGGCAGGAGGAGAAGGGGATGACAGAGGATGAGATGGTTGGATATCATCACTGACTCGATGGACATGACTTTGAGCAATGTCCGGGAGTTGATGATGGACAAAGAAGCCTGGTGTGTTGCAGCCCATGGGGTCGCCAAGAGTTGGACATGAGTGAGCGACTGAACTGAACTGAATGACTAATGATGTCAGTATTTTTTCATATGCTTATTGACTATTTGTATATTTTCTTTGGAGAAGTATGTATTCAAATTCTTTGCCCACTTGTAAATTGGTATATTTGTCTCTTTATTCTTGAGTTGTAAGAGTTCTTTTAAAACTGTGGGTACAAGACCCTTACCAGATATATTATTTTCAAAAATGTTATCCTGTTTTGTGAATTTTCTTTTCACTTTCTTGATAGTGTCCTTTGAAGCACAAATTTTTTTTTTAATTTTGATGAAAGTTCAATCTATTTTTTTCTTTTGTTGCATGTGGTTTTTCATATTTCAAAAACTGTTGCCAAATATAAGGTCATAAAATTTTACTCTTATATTTTTTTCTAAGAGTTTTACAGTTTTAGCTCTTAAGTTTATTTAGATCTATCATCTATTTTCAGTCAATTTTTGTATCTGATGTTAGGTAGGGGTCCAGCTTTCTTCCTGGATGGAGATATCCAGTTGTCTCAGCACCATTTGCTGAAAAGACTATTCTTTTTTCCATTAAAATTGTCTTGGTAACACTTTAGAAATTTTAATAATTTATTTCTGGACTCTCAGTTATCTTCCATTAACCCATACGTGTATCCTATGGCAACACACATTGTCTTGATTACCATAGCTTTGAAGTAAATTCAAAATAGGGAAGCTTGAGTTTTCCAATTTTTTTTCCACCCCAAAGAACCTTTTATGCTATTCTTGGTCTCTAGCATTTCCATATGAATTTTCAGAGCAGTTTATCAAATTATGTAAAAAAGATAGCTGGGATTATGATAGGGATTGCACTGAAGCTAAAGTTTAATTTGAAGAATATTAAATTATTACAATATTAAGTTTTAATATCAATATTGTTTTCCAGTGCATGATCATGAGATCTATTTCCATTTATTTAGAGCTTCTTCAATTTCTTTCAACAATGTTTTTTGGTTTTAATTTAATAAGTCTTATACTTGCTTTGTAAAATTTATTCCTAAGTATTTTATTCTTTTTGATGCTCCTGTAAATGTAATTTTTCTCCATTCTTTTTAGGTTGTTCACTGATGGTATATATGAATACAACATTTTTTTGTATATTGTTCTTATATCCTACAACCTTGCTGAATTCTCTTATTAGTTCTATTCCATTTCTGCATGTGATTTCTTATCTATATTCTCCACACACTGCTGATAAAGTACTCAAACTTTGGATGGTCTCTTCAGATGCAGATACCACATTGTTTACAATCATAAACCTTCTATACCCTGTTGGTTCTAATGGACTTTTTGGTCTTGTTGTTTCACTATTTTTTTACCACCTAGTGTCTATTCCCTCCTTTTCTGGAATAGTTTCCAGGGGTATACTCCCTTCCTTACTGTCAGTCCATAAATTCAGGGAGCTCCAATTCCAGGCATTGACACAAGCCTGACCGCCACTTCCATCTGGTTGTAATAACTCGTTTGAGCTGGGCATATAGCACAATCAGAGTCAATGAGTTGCAATCTCAGGACTTTGAACAGTTGCCTACAAGATGACACGTTTTTATTTTTGGCTGGTCTTAGGGTCAACACAAAGAAAAGAAAGGGAGAGAGATTAGTTCTGATGTTATTACTTAAACTCAGGATCACATTAAACTGGAGGCCCAGTCAAGCCCTTGACTATTCAGGTTTGTGAGCCAACGAATTATCTTTATGGATTAGCCAGTTCAGGGTGAACTGTCTGTCACTTGCACTGATGACTCCTCAGATCATGTGTGAGGATAAAAGACCATAGTATTTCTGTGTTGTAACACCTAAGCATTTTATTTTAAATAAATGGTTTAGTAACCAAAGATGTAACAGACAGTTTTTAAAAACCCTCATGCTTTGCCTTTCCATTCTAGGAAGAGGGCTTAAATCAAGAAACTTGATTTTCTTTAGGGGCACACATATTTAAATTATTTAGCTTTACCTTTGGCAATACACTTTGCTTGAACTCCATGTGCAGCCCCTCTGGTGGTTAATTTAATAGGTAACAATTCAGGCTTCCTTCTCTTCCAGTAGCTTTGCTCATGGTGAGTTTGCTGTCAGAGTGGACTCATCGCTATAGCATTTTTTAAACTAATCCCATTAGATGGAAACAACTGTTTTATTTTATTAGGAAGATCTCTAGAAGGAATTTTGCATAATATCCAGGAGTGTTAAGCAAGAAAAAAGAAGAAACTCCTTTAAATAACCAGTTTCGCAAGGGAGGCTGTTTGATTTTACTCCCTTACACAGCTCATTCCAGAGAAGGAAAACCACCCCCAGCTTATGATTTAACATTTACCAGGAAGTGCAGAGGTTTTCAGCTCCACATACTAAAAAGTATACTTGTGGCTCAATTCTTTTAGCTCATAGGGAACAGGAAATTACTCCAGGGAAGGGGTTCTTTTATCGCCCAGCTATAGATTTATTTAGAAAGAAGGGTTTAAGGAGGAAGTCAGAGGGTGGTCCTCTCCTGACTAAATGGAGTTGGTTACCTTTATACAGTAAAGGCATACAGTGGTGCTTAACATATTAGACTGGGAATTTGTCAAACACGGATCAAAAATTTGCCTCTACTGCTCACTAGAATGTGCCCAGCATAAAGTTCCTGGAACACTCTGAGTTTCAGACTCTTATGTGAAATGCGGTTAATCATAAAACCTACCTGATAGTGTTTTTTGAGGGATGACGTAAAATTCACTTAGTTCCTGGTACTTTAGAAATGCTCAAAAATATTATCATGTCATTATTGTTATTTCTTAACCTTAGGAATGGTGAATATCAAACGGCCCTTCCTCCCTCTAAGAAGGCATGCTCATAATCCAATCTCAGAATCCAGGTGGCCAAGATAAGTAACTTTGCCAGATTTTATCCAAGTGAAACAGCTAGCATTATCTGTTCCTGATGCTCTCCTTGGAGGAATGGGTATGTCAAAGCAACATGGTGTCACAACCATCTAAATACCATGAATTTCAATATTGTACAACATGAGGAATATAGCAAATATTTTATAATAACTATAAACAGAGAATAAACTTTAAAATTTGTGAATGACTACATCGTCCACCTGTAATTTAAATAACGTTATATATCAACTATACTTCAATTAAAAAATGACCCTAACATTAAAAAAAAAATTACCAGAAATTTCAGCTCTGAAACAAGTATTGGATTTTGCATCTAGTTTTTTTCTCATTGTTATTTTTTGCCTTATGATTCCCTTTCCTTATTCATAAGTTTTACAAGATTTAGGAGATACTGCCATTAAACTTCTCAGATAGGTCTTTGTTTTTATCCCATCCAATCTACTTAGAGCATCTCTTCCGAAATTTGGCCAGAAACAGCAAGGGATCATGAGTTAATTCCACTGAGAATCCATGCAGAATGATAACTCCCAAACTAAAGGCATTTTTCAATCATCACAGTGGAGTGAATGATATGGACATTAGTGCTCCTACTTACAGTCATTGATGAATCTGCTCTTAACCCCTGGAGCCCACAAGTGTGCTGCAGCAATGGGGAGGGGGTGTTTTACAGGGGGCATGAATGAGTTCATGGTACCTATATATTTTGGAAGCCAAGACCATTGCCAGATTGCAAGAAATGGGATGCAAGAAAAATGATTTTATCACTGAAAATAAAAAGCAGAGACATCATTTTGCTGACAAAGGTGTGTACAGCCATAGCTATGGTTTTTCCAGTAGTTATATATGGATGTGAGAGTTGGACTGTAATGAAGGCTGAGCGCCAAAGAATTGATGCTTTTGAACTGTGGTGCTGGAGAAGACTCTTGACTGAAAGGACATCAAACCAGTCAATCCCTAAAGGAAATCAATCCTAAATATTCATTGGAAGGACTGATGCTGAAGCTGAAGCTCCAATATTTTGGCCACTTGATGCAAAGGGCTGACTCATTGGAAAAGACCCTGATGCTGAGAAGATTGATGGCAGGGGGAGAAGGGGAAGACAGAGGATGAGATGGTTGGGTGGCATCACTGACTCAATGGACATGCGTTTGAGCAAACTCTGGGAGATAGTGAAGGACAGGGAAGCCTGGTGAGCTGTAGTCCATGTGGATGCAAAGAGTTGGACACAACTGAGCAACTGAACAACAAATCACTGAAAATTAAAAAAGGATTCAACAAAAGCTAACTCTGGAAAGAAAGAACAGTCAGTGGTGCCCCGTTTCTAGCTCTTCCAATTATGGTATTGGTCTATTCCATTACACTAGTCAAGGAAAAAGTCCTCATTTACAGGTCTGTTCTGCTGGAGATGATGATTATTAAAGCAATTTGTTAGAGACAGTGTGTGTACATATTAAAGCAAGATAATCATATTGGAGAAGTTGGCCTGAAGCAGAGATTCACCTGGAAAGGCCACTGCACATAACTCGGTTTTCTCGACCTGGGTAATGATGGTCACCCTTAGTGACCAAGCTGCACAGTATGCTTTAATTGGATTTTCTCCCAAATATATCTGGTAATGAGATTAAGCCTGCTTAAAAAGTAGACACTTCTGGAATCCTGCTTTGATATAAGAGAGGAAAGCTTATCAATCAGATCACAGCTTCTTTTAAAAGAGAAAAAAACCAGTATGCCCCTACAGTCTATTTATTCACTCAACAAATACTTATCCAAGACCTACTCTGCAAAGAGGTGGGAATATATGCAGGAGAGAATAAGAAAGACATTATCGCTGTCTTTGTGGGGTTTCTATGCTGTGGAAGGGATCAAAGAAACCATTATGCAATTGAATATTCAATCACAATCATGACAAATGCTTCAGAAGAGAACTATAGGCTACTTTATCTATGCATGTTGGGAAGTCTACCTAAACTGAGTGATCAGAAAACATTTTCTTGAGGTGGGAGCATTTGAGCTGAACACTAACGATGAGAGTTAGTTAAGAAGTGGGATGGAAAGCAGAAATGTGTTCCAGGAATCTGTCACAGCTCCCAGGCAGGAGTGATAATGAGAGAGAGTGTGATTGGAGCTGGCAGAGTAACCGAGGAGAGACGCAGGAAGGTTCTGGAAAAGTTGCTAGAGCCCTTTGCATATGCCACCCTCCTTGCCTGGAGCACAGTGGGATGCCTTAGTGTACAGGATGGCATGGGGACCAGCATCGTGGACAGCATCCAGCTCCACTCCTAGAGCCCTGGGGATCCTGGGGATCCTGAGCAGGGGGTGTGACAATAACAGCGTTTCTGAAAGATCACTTTGCCTTCAATGTGAAGAATGACTTGGAGAGGCGCAAGCAGGAGTGCAGACTGCAGAGGTATTCAGGAGGAAAAACCAACAGTACTTGGAAATTATCTGGATATAGAAGGGACAGATGAACTTCTGTGAAATATGACTAGTAGGAAAATCTCATTTTAGAATCTGATAATTGGGGAAATTTCTAATAATTACCCCACAACTATCCTCTCTGAGCTTCATTTAGTTCGTAAGACAAATAAAAGCCGTGTCAGAAGCACTGACTGTGACGGTATCATTAGATGCACTTGTGGTAACACTGGAAAAAATCAGTGGGAAGATACACAGGGTACTTTAAATGTGCTCAAAGCTTTTCAAGGTTTCAACCATGAGAGGGAATATGAGGCATGCGACTTCCCATAGCAGACCCAGAGGCCTGGGAGGCTCCTTTTCTGAAAGTGCTTAAAACTGTGTTTGAATGATAAGTATTGTGAAGTCAAGCATGTGTCAGTTCAAAGTCTCACTTTTTCCTTTATTTTGGATGATTCTGACTTTTGAAGTGGTTACTTGACCCCTCTAAGCTTCATTTTTCTTATCTGAAAATTGACCTGAAAGAGGTAAGCGACTCACTGTTTGGTTTAAAATATTAGTTCCCATAACCTTTCTCTAAGAATAATTATTAAAAAATGTAAGGACTTCCCTGGCATCCCAGTGGTTAAGACTTCATCTTTCAATACGGGAAGTGCGGTTTCAATCCCTGGTCAGGGAACTAAGATTCCACATGCCTCATGGCCAAAAATCCAAAACATAAAACAGAAACAATATTTTAATAAATTCAATAAAGACTTTTTAAGTGGTTCACATAGGAAAAAAACATAAAAAATAAAGGTGTAACACTTTTTAAAAAGAAGAATAATTATAAAGATCTAGCTAATAATCATATCTGTAATAAAATAAAAATAGTTCATAGTCATTGGATGCCTACAGTGTGCCAGCAATTATGCAAGGCACTTATATTTATTAATTCATCCAGTCCTATAACAACCCTTGGAAATAGGTAGTGTCATCATACCCATTTAACAGATAAGAAAACTGAGGCCATAGACTCAGGGCCACTCAAGTGAGTGGCAGAGTCAGGATTCAAAGACAGCTAGTTTGAATGGGTGTTAAAAAAATGTTTCCATGCAACTTATGAGACAACAACAGGCAGAAATAGAGGATGCAATTTATGTTAATCACCTTCTGTGACTCTATACTCTCAATAAATTCAGACAGAAAATCCCAAGTTGATGGCACAGAGGCACAGCGCTCTGAAAAATTTAACACTGTGCCATGCTTATGAAGAATGAAACTCACTGGATGTCTATTTCACAGCATTCCAAATGTTCTCCCACCCTTCGTCTTACAACCGAGGAACAACAACTTCAATTTATATGCCAACTCATCATGTCCTGGCAAGCCAAGTACTTTGCTGGGGACAAAGCACAGTGGTTTAAGGGGACAGCATGTCGTGCTGGGTTAATTAATGACAGAGAGAAGATATAGCACTGCTGAGATCCCTAGGTTGGATTTAAGAAACGGGGCTCAGTCAGGGATCTGGCCAAGTCAGCCCAGCCCAGACTGGAAAAGGCTGAGTGTGCGAACCAACCTTCCCTTCTGCTCTACTCTGATGATGGACAAAGAAATCCTTCAAACCTGGACGTTTTAAAGTCCAGTGTTAAAGTGGAAACCAGCTCTTCAA
This sequence comes from Bubalus bubalis, assembly GCF_019923935.1. Classification (NCBI taxonomy): domain Eukaryota; kingdom Metazoa; phylum Chordata; class Mammalia; order Artiodactyla; family Bovidae; genus Bubalus; species Bubalus bubalis. The sequence continues at coordinate 27,180,403 of NC_059180.1, forward strand.
TGCAGGGTGCTATCATCGCAACCACTGCAAAGATAACAAGGGGACCGTATAAGATGACACTTGGAGAACAAAGATTTTGTTCCACATTTTGGAACAGGGATCACTGAATACTGATGTGCAGTGATGCTGCGTGCTGTTATGTAATGCCTGCTTTTCCAGAGAACTCTGTGAGGAAGAGTCAGTTTGATTCTGTACTACCTCATAGTACTCAGTGTGCATCATGCCTGGAAAAATACTAATAACAATAATGAGGAGGAGAAGGAAGGAAGCCAACAGTTTCCATACATTGTTCAATTACAAGAGGCCCATTGTAGTCTAAATATTTTCCATGAATTATTGTTTAACCCTGACAACAATCCTATGAGATAGGTTTTATTACTACTGTGTTTATTACTGCATAATGAACTGCAGTAACAAACTGAGACTGAGAGATAGATACAGAACTCGAGTCCAGGCTCCAGCTGTAGGCTATGTGCTCCCAGCTGCTAGAAGAGGATGTCTCTTATAAAGGGTGGAGATGAGTTAGTATTTGTGGAATAAATAAATGTTCTAGAAACTATTGCAGTAGTGAGAGATGTGAATGGGGAGTGAGTGAGTGGCTTCTAAAAGGCATACTGGAATTGCTGGGGAATTCTTTCAAACTATCCATCCTGTTCTTAGTCACTTTCCATCTCCACTTCTGGGTGAAAATCCTCTCTGTGGTCAGTCACTTTTAGCAGTACAAAAGGCTGTCTCCCCCAAGCATATTTCGAGGGAAAATGAGACTAGAAATTAATGATCTAGAACAGTGGTCCTCAAGCCTGGCTGCACATTTGACCAAGCCAGCTTTTAAAAATACTGATACTGCACCCACCTCAGATGGATTAAATACAATTGCTGGGGAGCCTGGGCACTGGTTATTTCTTAAGAGCCACCCAGATGATTTCAGGTGAAGACTGAGAAGCACTGGTCCACACTCCTCAGCAAAAAGCAACCAAAGGACTCTCCGGACTCACCTTATTCCCCTTCCTTAGGTACTAACATAGAGGTACAGTTCCCTGAACAGATATCAAGGGTGTCAGCTATTTAAATTTTAATTTAATTCAACAAACATTTCATGAGCACCTCCTATGTGGAAAAGGCAAGCGCAAAGTAAAACTTTTATAATTTATGACCTTAAACCTTAATGAGAAAATATAAGCACAGAGATGAGTATATAACATAGCTATAACATATAAGAAAACAGCATAGATATAGGAAAGAGTAGGAGGACTGCAGGCTTCCCTAGTGGCTCAGACAGTAAAGAATCTGCCTGCAATGCAAGAGACCTGGCTATGATCCCTGAGTCGGGAAGATCCCCTGGAGACGGGAATGGCTACCCAACCCAGTATTCTTTCCTGGAGAATCCCATGGACAGAGGAACCTGGTGGGCCACGGGCTACAGTAGGACTGATAGGAAGAGAGACCCCGATGGAAAGCAGAAGTGACTCTCTAGACAGCAGAGGAAAATGCCATAGAGGCACAGAGGAAACAGATGAGGAAAAGCAGAGAAAGCAAGGGGGGAGGCATCTCCTTCCTTTCTTTTACTTTTTGTTTTGAGGTAATTGTAGATTCACAGACAGTTATAAGAAATCATACAGAGACATTTCATATGCTATTGTCAGTTTTCCCCAATGGTTAACACCTTGCATAACTATAGTATTCTATTTTTTTTTTTTTTTGACAGAAGGCTCAGAATAAGCAGTAAATTTTTTAAAACATTTAAAATAGCCTAACAGATAATATAGCTATGAGCATAGCTCGATATTTTATTAAAAACTTGTGCAAAAGAGAGATCTTGCTTGACCTTGGAAGACGCATTCAACAGGAAGAGGAAGGTGAGACAGTCACAGTTAGACTGCTGCTAAGTCACTTCAGTCGTGTCTGACTCTGTGCGACCCCATAGACGGCAGCCCACCAGGCTCCCCCGTCCCTGGGATTCTCCAGGCAAGAACACCGGAGTGGGTTGCCATTTCCTTCTCCAATAGTTAGACTGGATACATGTAAAAAGAACGTCTGGTTAAGAAGATCATTAGAAACTTGACTGACAGTCAGCTAAGCAGGTGGGTAGGTAGTTTCCCAGAAGAAGTCTTAATCTCATTAAAGTTTAACGTAAACTGCTTAAGCATTTTATCACAAATCTTTATTTCTTTCCCAGTAGGAGGCTGTGAAATACATCATGAAAAAAAAAAAAAAAAAAAAAAACCTGTCTCAAACCCAGTTTGGGACAATTTTTCATATGCAAAGGAATTAAGTGCAGTGTTGAGATTTGGAACATGACAGACACCTGGACCTGAACCCCTAGAAGATGACCCAAGAAGAGACCCAAAGGTAAGAGACCAGCAACATGGAGACTTTAGCTTCTGTGTGACGTAAATGACTTGATGTTTGTTATATATTATTTCCATGTTAGACTGTAATCCCTCTACAACATAAGTTACAGAGGATGGGGATTTTTATCATTTATACTGATTTTTCCCTTGAACATTACTAAGTACCTGTTATTAACATGCAATAAATATTGATTGAGTAATTCTTAAACATTGGGATAACCAGTAATCTTCCTGGCCCTATATTTGGATCATGTTGGAGGTGGGGACAGTTAATTCAAGATGACATTTCATGAGCTAATATTTGGGGAGCAAATGTATGAGCACACTGATATACACCAATGCTACAACCGTGAGGAAAATTTCAGCTTCATCTTGTACAAGGACCTCTACTGAGACACATTGTTGGGAATCCAGCAATCACTCAAGAAAGCCTTTGTTTTAATTTTAACAATGAAGAACAAATCAGTGGTTACTGGGAACTGGGGTTGGGGTGTGATTACAGTGGGATAGCATGAGAGAGTTTTGGATGCCATTCTATATCCTGATTATAATGTATATGTCTAATAAATCTATACAACTAGTAAAGTTCATAGAATACTGTACATCAAGTCAACTGTTTTAAACATAAAACATTTACCACTAAATGCCTACAGAATGGAAATCTTGTAGAGTCAGCCAATGAATCAGTATTCTTGTCTCTTTGACCATCCTCTGTCTCCTTGACCACCCTCTGTTTCCACACACGGTTAGATTTCCAGGAATGCTACTTATATTGGGACATTCTGTCCCCACCCCACTCAAGATGATTGATGATGAGCTGAACCAATCAGGTTTCTCAGATATTTGAAATGTGGGATTGTTTCCACAAGTCAGTCTCCAAAAGTGGATGGAATGGTAACAACAAAATCTATGATTGTGAGCCAGCCATATTCTATTAAACAAATACAGAATTGAGAAAGCTGGTTTGCAAAGCAAGACAGAGAAGGATGCAAACCGACCAAAATAAGTAGCGATGAAAGAAATGAGAAAGAGAAAGACAAGAGAATCAGACATGCTGACTGATCAATTTAATGGTTCCTCTTCTCATTCCTCTTCATAAAGTCTATCTACTTTCTTACATTTGATTTTAATGAGCTATTCTATGCTTTTATAATCTTGTTTATGTTTACATTTAAACAAGCTCAAATAATCCTGTTCCTAAGATCATAGACTCTAATTTATGTGCCATTAAATACTAACTCTACTGTCTTCAACCCATGAGAATTTGGGCAATTGAACCTCTCAGTACCTCAGTTTTCTATCTCTTAAAGAAGCCTAATATCTTCCAAAGAATTCCTTGGATTCTATTTCATTATGACCTTTATGACAGCTCTTTAAAGCAGACATTACTGTTGAAATTCCATGGATGAGGAAATTAAGGCTCAGAGAGAATCCAATGTCATTTTGGCATTGAATAGAATAGATAGGATGGAGGTCTTCTGGCCCCAGGAATTAAGCTTTTTCACAATAATCATATCTGTACCTACCAAACAAACAGCTCTGCAGATGAAGCTAAGCATGGTATAGATATTTTTCCCACTTCTCAGATTTTACTACCGGCTTGTATGTTGTATTCCCTACATTTTGTGCTCACAGAAGCATGGTAACATAAGCAAGCTATCCTCATGGTCTAGATTATGAAGTCAGGTCTTTAGTGATTCAAGTTTAAGGTCATTTTGGGGGTATGTGAATTAATAAGAGTATAAATCTGGAGAATCAACCCAACTATCTCCTTCCTTCAAATCCAGTACTCTATGCCATTACATGCCACTGCCTTTTAGGTTATTTTATTCTTAACCCTAGCATTTCAAATTATCAACTAAGGCTGAGTGGTGGAGACATATGTTCCTTGTAGTCAGAAAATTGCCAGAACTATGAGAAAAACAGAGAAGGCAATGGCACCCCACTCCAGTACTCTTGCCTGGAAAATCCCATGGACAGAGGAGCCTAGTGGGCTGCAGTCCATGGGGTCGCTAGGAGTCGGACACAACTGAGCAAATTCACTTTCACTTTTCACTTTTCACTTTCATGCATTGGAGAAGGAAATGGCAACCCACTCCAGTATTCTTGCCTGGAGAATCCCAGGGACGGGGAAGCCTGGTGGGCTGCCGTGTATGGGGTCGCACAGAGTCAGACATGACTGAAGCGACTTAGCAGCAGCAGCATGAGAAAAACACACTTACTTTTCCCAATGGGATAGAAAAAGAGCTATGGTCAAATAATAAATATTGCACAAATGTTACAGAAGAATAACATAGATCTACATAGTCCAACATAGTACAAGATGGAGTGTTAAATGTGGGAGGGGGTGGAGGAAGAAAATGTTAAGACAGATTAGGTGTTTGCTTAAAATAAAAGAGGAAAATGAGCCACACTACATCGGTATAAAAAAAAAGAGCGTTTCTCTAGAAAGATGTCATTCATCCTAGGATAGATCAAGGGTGTGGTCCTCACACCTGAAAGAATACAGTGTTTCTCTTTCTTAGGGCCAGGGGAGGTGATTGAGGTAAGTGAGGAGAGCTGATTATAGGCACCATGTGGCTGAGGATAGAAATTCTCCTAGCTCTAGCTATCCTGCAAATGGGGTTTGCCTTGGAAGATAATTGCAAGAGAGAGGTAGTGAGAAAGAATAATGTGTGCATGTGTGCACCCATATATGTGTGTGGATGTGCACATGTTTTGTAAGATCTGTGTTTACCAGAGCTCTGGGAGCCTAGGAACATGTTGGCAAGAGAGCAGACAAAACAATATGTCACAGAAAAGATCATTCCTTTTCCTCATCAGTACCCACAGAGGTCCAACACATGACTCAGGTGACTTTATGCAGTGGAAAGATAAACTGGGTCATCGCGTTTGGGCAGGCAGTGTAATCTCAGGTCACTGCTGGTTTTCTGCCCGACTTTAAGCCGGAAATGCAGGTGTTTCAAGGGTGACCATGTGAAAATGACAATTACCGAAGCCAAAAACAGCATGAGTCCTCAGCCAGCTGAGGAGGATTTCTGTTCTTCCTTTTATCTCCTCAATATAGGAGAGCAAATCTGCTTTCCTGAAGAGTGTTCGCACTCCTTCTTTGTTAGAAGTACCATAGGACAAAGGATCCAGGTAAGGAAGAAAGACATTATCATAATATGTGGTTTCAGCGACTTGTAATTTAAATCATAAAAGGAATGTGCCCCAGCTTCTACTTTCTGCTGTGACAGTGGCTCACATCACGCTAAATCCTCTGCCAATAATAACCGCAAAATCCAGGTAAAATACCCCCAGAAAGGGGATTTGAAGCACTGAAAGTCAGGGAAGCAGGATGGTAAGATCATGGAGAGATACTGATCACTGACTTTTTTCCCCTCGAGATGTTTCATAGTCCAGGGCACAGAGGCCAAATAGAATGCCACAACCTAGAACTTGCAGCTACCTTACAAAGCTGGGAGGTCAACATCAAAGTACAGGACGACAAAGGCATGTGTCATTTAGTAAGTGCATTGCTTAACTTCCAAATATTCGAGGATCTTCTAAGACCCATGACCCTGGGGAAAAAGTGTACTAGTGAGAAGTGAGCCAAAAATTCTACCTGCAATTTTCCCTCAAGACCATATGCAAAGCTTCAAAAATGCACACACATGAAGCAAGATGCTGAGAATCCGAGAAGAAAACATGTGCCAAAAAGCCAGAGTTGCCGAGACAAAATTTGGAGTTCCGAGGATGCCAAAGAGAGTAGGCGCTAATTAGAGATAGGAAAAATAAAACACAATTTGAACTGAAACTTCCAATAGGCTGGTTCCTTGGATTAAGCATTATACCTTAGGAGAATGGACAAGCTGGGAATATAGGTAGTCCTTACGAAATCTGAAAGCAGGTTTCTACCAAAGTAAGGTGACCTGCTTATGTTCTTTCTGGCTGCCAGGAGAAAATTACATATCCTGTAGAAGAAGATAATATTGTGCAGAGTCTCTACTACTTTCATACAAAACATCCACCATTCTCCAAAAAGTTATCAGACAACAGAAACTATACCAGAGATGATACAGATCCTGAGTTATTATACATATTATTTTGTCCAAAAATAGAAATCCATGGAGAATGTATAACAGAATTAGAATCCATAAGAAATGAACAAATGGAAATTCTAAAATTTAAAAATAGAGTAACTCATATTTATAATTCAGTAGTGATTTTAACAGAAGATAAAACAGAGAAAGGAAGAGTAATGAAATGAAAGGTAAAAAATTAGAATATATCCAAGTTGAGGCACAGACAGGAACAATACAGAAAATAGATAAATGACCCGTGGGGTGTAGTGAAATCAGTTAAGAAATGTATAGAGTCTCAGAAGGAATGAATAGAAAAGATAAAAAAGCACTATTTGAAGATTAGGATTAGGAATTTTCCAAAATGATGGAAGATAATTCTACAGATTTCCAAAATCTCTACAAACACTGAGAGGAAATGAATATAAAACAAAATATCTGGACACACTGTTCCAAATCAAAGAAAGAAAAGCTTGCAAAAAGCAGCTACAGGAGAGAAAAGTCATTTTTACTTTCAAGAAGTATCAATAAAACTAAATAGCTGATATATTAATAGAAGTGTTGTTGCTGCTGCTGCTAAGCCTCTTCAGTCGTGTCTAACTCTGTGCGACCCCATAGATGGCAGCCCACCAGGCTCCCCTGTCCCTGGGATTCTCCAGGCAAGAACACTGGAGTGGGTTGCCATTTCCTTCTCTAATGCATGAAAGTGAAAAGTGAAAGTGAAGTCGCTCTGTCATGCCCAACTCTTAGCAACCCCATGGACTGCAGCCTTCCAGGCTCCTCCGTCCATGGGATTTTCCAGGCAAGAGTACTGGAGTGGGGTGCCATTGCCTTCTCCAATAGAAGTGATAGGAACTAAGATATTGAAGCAGCATCCTTAAAATTATGACAGAAAACAATGGCCAAACTAGAGTTCTATACTCACTCCCAAAATTCCTCTAAAGTAAACGTAGAAAAAAAATACATTTTCAGACCAAAAAAAAAAAAAAACTAAGAGATAAAATTACAGCAGATTGGGACTAGAGAAAGTGCTAAAGGGAATTTTTCATGTAGAAAAAAAAAAAGAAATGACCCTGGAGGAAATTATAGAAACAGGAAGGAATAAAGATTTCTGGAAAGACAGACATGTGATTAAATCTAAACGGATATTGACTGCTAAAACATCGATAGTATGTTATGTAGTACAATATATTTTTAGAATTAAAATACATGACAACAATGAAACAAGGGATAGGAGATGTAAATAGAAGTAAAACATTAATTCAAAAGAAAACAAAAAATTGTAAACAGATGAAACAAAAATATGACAGTATATTTAAATGTAAATATTTTAGTAATTAATATTAAGTATAAACAAACTAAATATATCAATTAAAAAAGAGATCGTCAACTTGGACAAAAAGAACCAATTAAATGCTGCTTTAAGATACCTTTAATATAAATATATAGAAGACTAAAAATTTAAAAAATGGAAAAATATACCAAAGATATACTGTGTGTCAGTATCCATTTAGATTTAATCACATGTCTGTCTTTCCAGAAATCTTTATTCCTTCCTGTTTCTATAATTTCCTTCAGGGTCATTTTTTTTTTTTCTACATGAAAAATTCCCTTTAGCACTTTCTCTATTCCCAATCTGCTGTAATTTTATCTCTTAGTTTTTTTTTTTTTTTTTGTCTGAAAATGTATTTTTTTCTACGTTTACTTTAGAGGAATTTTGGGAGTGAGTATAGAACTCTAGTTTGGACCCAATGTGTAATTGTCATTTCTGACAAAGTAGAATTCATGGCAAGCCGTATATTAGAGATAAAGAACATTTCATAATGATGAAAGAGGTAATCCGCCAGAAAGATAAATTTGCATGCACCTAATAACCTAGTCTCAAAACATATGGAGCCAAAGTTGACAGGAGAAACAAAAAATAAAACTAAATGAAATCATATCTTTCTTAGAAAAATGCAGACAAAAAAACAGAGACATAGACATGTTGAAAAACACCCTCAACCAATTTGAGATAACTGACATTTATAAATCAGTACACCAAACAACCTCAGAATACACATATTTCTCATATACACACATGCTTGCTTAGTCACTCAGTCATGTCCGACTCTTTGTGACCCCATGGATTGTAGCCCACCAGGACTCTCTGTCCATGGGATTCTCCAGGTAAGAATACTGGAGTGGGTTGCCATTTCCTTCTCCAATGTACACATAAGTGATTTATTAATATAAAAATAGATAAAAAGTTGTCTCCAAAATTATACAAAATATGTTCTCTGGCAGGACGCTAGGGAACATGAAAAGACCAATGAATTCCATGAGCGTGGGTCCACTGCTGCATTTCCTTTGCTATGAAACGACTTCTTTGATTGGCTCAAAGCTGTGTGCAATACCATGGTGGTCAGTAAGACGCTCTGTAAGTTCATGGACAGAAGCTGTGGCAGACGCATTGTGTGCAAGCAAGGCAAGTCCACATGGGGTGCACTGAACCCTAGAATTTCAGTAGTACACCACATTTTAATGGCCAGGAACTTATTCTCTTCCAGGTGCCCAAGCCTCCATCTTAAAGGTACTGTCCCAAAAATTTGGGTGGCAGGGGGGATGGAAGAGGTGTGGCATGCATCAGGGTCCCCCTGCTTCCTCAGTCAGAAAACCCCTAGGAGAAGGTACTCACCTTCTCCAAGAAACAAACGCCAAGGGTGGGGCTAAGGGAGTAAGACATACTTTTTACCCCAGGGCTCCTGCTCTGATCTGACACTTATGCTGCAGACCTTTATAACGAGGTCCTTCAATGACGAAAACTCTTTAAAAGTGCCAGAAGCCAGCTTGCCTTTCACCCATGTCTATTCAGAGTGACTGACTGAACACTATATTGAGACTTCAATTATGTTTATTATGAGAAGGTTGGGTGATACTCAAGTGAGCAAGGGGGAAATTTTCTAACTATAAAAACATTAAAACCATATGATTTTGCTAAAAACATCCTGAAAAATAAGTCTTTGTAAATTCTCCTAATTCAAACCTTAGGATGGGAGAGAGAATAGAGAACAATGATAAAAGAGAATGATGTTTGCACAGACTTCATCAATTAAGAAATGATAAGAATTTATCACTAATTTGAGAAGAAACAAATATATGTTTTGTTTTTGTTTTTTTAAACAGGTACTTAAAGCTGCAAACTAGACTTTGAGTATACATTAAAGCAGAAAAAAAACAGCAGGGTGTCTCCTTATGCCTTATCCAGTTGCATTAATGAGAAGTAGGGCATGAAGGTAAAAAGTTCCTTTGGAGCCATCTTCTCCGGAAAATTTGCTTATTCCTATCTTGTGCCCATCAACTTGGCAGTCTTCTAAAAGGTCTGTTTTCTTAATAAGCAAGTCTTATCTAAAATGATGTATGGTTATCCCATGGGTGCTGCATCTCTACCAACAGGGAAACAGAGTTCATGCTCTATCAGCTACCTGGAGTTTGAGATGGACAAGTCATGACAAGAATAGGATGTTGTTCAGTTGCTAAGTCATGTCCTCCTCTTTGCGACCCCATGGACTACAGCATGCCATGCTTTCCTGTCTTTCACTATTTCCTGGAGTTTGCTCAGATTCATGTCCATGGAGTTGGTGATGCCATCTAACCATCTCATCCTCTGCTGCCCTCTTCTCCTTTTACCTTCAGTCTTCCTGAGCATCAGGGTCTTTGCCAATAACTCCGCTCTTCACATCAGATGGCCACAGTATTCAAGCTTCAGCATCAGTCCTTCAAATGAGTATTCAGGGTTTATTTCCTTTAGGCTTGATTGGCTTTATCTCCTTGCAGTCCAAGGGACTCTCAAGAGACTTCTTCAGCATCACAATTTGAAAGCATCAGTTCTACAGTCCTCAGTCTCCTTTATGATCCAACTCCCACATCCATACATGATTACTGGAAAACCCATAGCTTTGACTATATGGACCTTTTGTCTGCAAAGTGATATTTTTACTTTTTAATCCGCTTTCTAGGTTTGTCATAGCTTTCCTCCCAAGGAGCAAGTGTCTTTTAATTTTATGGCTGCAGTCACCATCTGCAGTGATTTTGGAGCCCAAGAAAATAAAATCTGTCACTGCTTCTACTTTTTCCCCTTCTATTCGCATGAAGAAGAGGATGGCATGCCTCCAAATACTGTGGCCTATCTCAGGACTCCTGAGCACAGGTTCAAGTGGACCAGTGCTCCAGGTGTCCCGAGGCCCCTTTCTACTCTGTTGTTCTCAAAGCAGGTCCTGGAGTGGGGTGGGGACAGGTTGAATCTTGGGTTGTACTTAGGTATCAAAGAGAACATATAAAATCAGTGCACTAAGGATCGGTGGTTCCCAGCCACTGGCTCACAGCCTTCTCCTCCTTTCTTTTGGCAATGCAGCTCTTATAAATAGCAAGGTTTGTTTTTAAATTGGGTCTGTCATTGGACTCTGTAGGAGAGGGCGAGGGTGGGATGATTTGGGAGAATGGCATTGAAACATGTATAATATCATATGTGAAACGAATCACCAGTCCAGGTTCGATGCATGAGACAGGATGCTCGGGGCTGGTGCACTGGGATGACCCAGGGGGATGGGATGGGGAGGGAGGTGGGAGGGGGGTTCAGGATGGGGAACGCATGTACACCCCTGGTGGATTCATGTTGATGTATGGCAAAACCAATACAGTATTGTAATTAGCCTCCAATTAAAATAAATTTATATTTAAAAAATAAAAAATAAATAAAAATAAAATAAATTGGGTCTGTCATATTTTTTATCCCCATAATATGTATTTGAAAGTTTTGTGCTTTTGTGTTACATAATTAAAAATAAAAGTTAAATTATAAAAATGTAGATGATATCCAGAAATATGTTTGTCAAGTAATCCATTATAATGGAAATACAAAAAAAGGAATGTGTCTCCTACCCTAATTCCACACTTCCCCATCCTTAGCAGCTTGATAATATATACATACACGTGTGTGTCACAGGATATGTACTTATAGGCTTTGAGGCCCATATAAACACATACAAACATTAAAAAAATAAAGGTAAGGACTACCCTGGTGGTCCAGTGGTTAAGACTCTGCACTTCCAATGCAGGGGGTGAGGGTTTGATCCCTGGTTGGAGAACTAAGATCCCACATGCCACATGGTATGGCCTCCCCCACAAAAATGAAAAAATAGAATAAAGGTAAGATATTATTTTAAAATAAGTAAACAATAAAATGATACCCATGTCATCCTGTTAGCTTCCCTGAAACACTCATTCCTTTGAAATTCAAATGAAATTCACTCAAGCCATGTGCCATGTTCTGGGTGAATGAGTGGTGAAAGTCGCTCAGTTGAGTCCAACTCTTTGTGATCCCATGGACTGTAGCCCACCAGGCTCCTCTGTCCATGGAATTCTCCAGGCAAGAGTACTGGAGTGGGTTGCCATGCCCTTCTCCAGGGGATCTTCCCAACTCAGGGATCGAACCCAGGTCTCCTGCATTGCAGGCGACTTCTTTACTGTCTGAGCCGCCAGGGAAGCCTGCCAGGTGCTGGAGAAAAGCTCAGTGCTGACCCCCATCTATGGAGATTCTTGAAATGTTGGGGTTGTCACCATCACTGAATCGTTTCTAGCTCAGAATCCCGTAATTCAGGTGAGGCCATTCAGTTTGTGCATAAACACAGTGTCTGCCCATTTCCGCACTATTACCAGACACCAGTCTCCATCTGTGAACCTCAGGCTGTAAGTGTGGCAGACTTTTTTTGAAAATTTGTGACAATGAAGAAAAGTTTACACCACACCAAAAGCTGTAGCGGCAAATCACCTCACTTAAAGCACTTAACACACTCCAAGCTTCACAACTTCTAAACCAGAGACCAAACCAAAAGTGACTTCTTTAAGGACTCCTTTTTGGTGTACCACAGGTATAAAGCTTTTTAACGTGAGTGAGTGCTTAGTCACGTCTGACTCTTTGTGACCCCATGGATTGTATAGCCCGCCATGTTCCATGGAATTTTCTAGGCAAGAATACTGGAGTAGGTTTCCATTTCCTACTCCAGAGGACTTAAAGCTTTTTAAACTGAAGGTTAATACAAAAATTTCCACACTTTCACCTCCACCTATCAAAAAAAAAAAAAAATTCCTTCGATCTCCCTGTCTGCCAAGAGAATTCCCACGGACCACCCATCTCAGCCCCGTTTTCTCTCTCCTTCCTTGTCTCAGCCTTTCTTTGCTCCACGCAATCCATAAGGTACCTCCCTACATTCTGTTAATCTCTTGTGCAGGACAGTTTTCACAATCTCTTTATTTCACTGTCTCTTTCCTAACTATGCCTTCCAAACTCAAGTGATCTGTATGAAGCTATTTAAATAGCAATAGGTCTCTCCCTAAAAGAAACTCAGCTGCCAGATTGAAAATTATTAGTTTTTACTCTGTTTCAAACAAATGATATAAATTCCCTCCTACTTATAAATTCAACCAGTGGTTGGTACTCAATCTGGCCAGACACTAATGTGCTTCGGATATAGTGGGTGAATGTAATAAATTCCTAATTTTATCAAGCTCCCAAGAGGGGGCTCAATAAATCCTCATTTGTTTGGAAAAATATAGTAAAGTCTTCTGCATTAATGAATGAATGAAAGGTATCTTTTCCACATCTGTGATTCGGAACTCAGACTTTTACACCTAATAATGATTCTTTCTCTTCTTAGGATATCTACCTAGACCCCTTCTTTCCATAAAGAGGGGAGCCAAAAGCTACAGAAACAATGTTCCTAAATCCACTTTATCAAAATAAGCAACACTCTCCATTTCCTCTGCAAAACACACTGACTGCTCCCCACAGAAACCAGAGACCTTTTGGCTAATAGGCAGCTCTCATTCTTCTGCTAGATTAGCCAGCCAACTACCAGTTCTAATTATATCAGATTAGAAGTCTTCTACTGTATTTTTCCAAATAAAAACAGTTTCTCCCCAAGTGGAACTCTCATGCAGGCAGTTGAAAAAAGTAACTGCTTTCTTCCTATCCCATGCAGATGTCTGGATGCTTCAGCAAGACTTCCAGGACTACACAGAATTCACCTCCTCCTTATTCAGTTCAGTTCAGTTCAGTCGCTCAGTTGTGTCCAACTCTTTGTGACCCCATGAACTGCAGCACGCCAGGCCTCCCTGTCCAACACCAACTCCCGGAGCCCACCCAAACTCATGTTCATTGAGTCGATGATGCCATCCAACCATCTCATCCTCTGTCGTCTCCTTCTCCTCCTGCCCTCAATCTTTCCCAGCATCAGGGTCTTTTCAAATGAGTCAGCTCTTCGCCTCAGGGGGCCAAAGTATTGGAGTTTCAGCTTCTACATCAGACCTTCCAATGAACACCTAGGACTGATCTCCTTTAAGAGAGTATAATTCCATTGTTCATGTGCAGGAAGGGAATGTAAGCAGTGTTATCACTTGTACTGATGGCTTAAAACAATAAGCACATATTATTGCTGAGGAGTCTGTTGATAAGCAGGGAGATTTTACTGACCTGAGCAATGCTTCGGTGGCTTGACCTTGTGTCTGCAGTCAGCTGGCAAAGTCATCAGGAGTTACCTGGTCAAGGATAGCACTATATAGCAGGTGATTGATTGACTGTTGGCAGGAGAGGAGGAGTGGCCAAGTCCTGGAATTTCTACATCCATCAGGCTAGACAGCAACAGCAAGACAGAGTTCAAGAAGAAAGGTAGAAAGTATAAAGCCTACTGAGGTCTAGTCTCAATACTGACACACTGTCACTTCATTCACATTCTACTGGCCAAAGCAATTAACATGAAGAGCTCATTTTAAGGGTAAAGGAAACAAGTTCCACCCTTTTATGAAATGAGCTACAACACCATATTTCAAAGGTTGTAGATATAGGGATGGATGGAGAATCCAAGTCATTATTGTAATCAAGGTACTACATACAAGGTACTACATGCAATCAAGGCAGTGTAATTAACATTTTTTTGTGTTGTGTGTCAAATTTATCTGGAAATTTTAGTACTCAGAAGAAAATCAGTGGATTTCCTTCCATTTCAGACATAGAAAATCATGAGTGACAGTTGTTCTCACCCAAAAGATGAAAATAACTCACTCAAGCTATACCAAAGAAAACATACTAATACTCAATCACATTAATAATTACATTAAATTACAAAACTACCCAGTTAGATGGCAGAGATTGTCAGATGGCTGAGGGGAAAAAATGTAATAACTAAATATTACAAACAACAACAATACATTTTAATTATCAAGAAAAATACAACTTGATATAAATGTATACCATATAAACACCAAGCACAAGGAAGCTGTAATGTCAATATTAATATCAAACAATTTAAAATTGGAGAAAATAGTACTATTATGGATCAGTTCACTTAAGTCACTCAGTTGTGTCCGATTCTTTGTGACCCCATGGACTGCAACACACCAGGCTTCCCTGTTCATCACCAACTCCCAAAACTTGCTCAAACACATGTCCATCGAGTCAGTGATGCCATCCAACCATCTCATCCTCTGTCATCCCCATCTCCTTCTGCTTTAAATCTTTCCCAGCATCAGGGAATTTTCCAATGAGTCAGTTCTTCACATCAGGTGGCTAAAGTATTGGAGCTTCAGCTTCAGCATCAGTCCTTCTAATGAACATTCAGGACTGATTTCCTTTAGGATTCATTGGTTGATTTCCTTTCAGTCCAAGGGACTCTCAAGAGTCTTCTCCAATACCACCATTCAAAAGCATCAATTCTTCAGCACTCAGCTTTCTTTAAGGTCAAACTCTCACATCCATATATGACTACTGGAAAAACCATAGCTTTGACTCGATGGATCTTTGCTGGCAGAGTAATGTCTTTGCTTTTTAATATGCTGTCTAGGTTGGTCATAGCTTTTCTTCCAAGGAGCAAGCATCTTTTAATTTCATGGCTGCAGTCACCATCTGCAGTGATTTAGGAGCCCAAGAAAATAGTCTGTCACTCTTTCCATTGTTTCCCCATCTATTTGCCATGAAGTGATGGGACCAGATGCCATGATCTTAGTTTTTTGAATGTTGAGTTTTAAGCCAGCTTTTTCACTTTCCTCTTTGACTTTCATCAAGAGGCTTTTTAGTTCCCTTTCACTTTCTGCCATAAAGGTGGTGTCATCTGCATATCTGAGGTTATTGATATTTCTCCCGGCAATCTTGATTCTAGCTTGTGCTTCATCTTAGCCCAACATTTCTAATAATGTACTCTGCATGTAAGTTAAATAAGCAGGGTGACAATATACAGCTTTGGCATACTCCTTTCCCAGTTTGGAACAAGTCTGTTGTTCCATGTTCGTTTCTAACTGTTGCTTCTTGACCTGCATACAGATTTCTCAGGAGGCAGGTCAGGTGGTCGGGTATTCCCATCTCTTTTAGAGGAACATTTCACAATTATAAAAGTATCCACTCATCAAATAGACTTAACAACCCTAAATGTTAATGGGCCTAACAACAGAACTTCAAACATATAAAGTATATTGACATGGAACATTCTCCAAGAACTTAATAAATATAAAAATAGTAAGTCATACAGAAGATGTTCTCTAATCACAATAGCAGTAAATTACAATTCAATAAAAAATAAAGTATGTGGAAAATCCCCAAGTTGTCAATTAAATAACACGTTTATAAGTAACTCATAAGTCAAAGGAAAAATGATGAGTAAAATCAGAAAATATTGTGGATTGAATAATAATGAAAATAGAGCATATCGAAATTTATGAGATGCAGCTAAAGCAGTTCTCAGAGGAAAATTTGGGGTATTGAATGCTTATTTTATGAAAACGACACAGTTTTAAAATCAATAATTTAAGACAGGTGTCAGTAAACTATACCCATGGGCTAAATCCAGTTTGCTGCCTGTTTGTTTATTTTTGGCTGTGCTGGGTCTTTGTTGCAGCACAGGCTTTCTCTAGTTGCAGGGAACAGGGGTTACTCTTCATTTGGGGCTGGGGCCTTCTCATTGTGGTGCATATAGGCTTGTGGGCTCAAAAGTTTCAGTGCATAGGTTTATTTGTCCTGTGGCATGTACAATCTTCCCAGACCGGGGATGGAACCTGTGTCCCTTGCATTGGCAAGCAGATTCTTAACCACTGTATCACCATAGAAGCCCTGCTGTCTGTTTTTATAAATAACCTTGTTTTGGAACACAGGCACAACCACTCATTTACATTTTGTCTATGGCAGCCCTCATGCAGCAGTGGAAAAGTAGGATAGTTGGAACTGAAACTGCTTGGCCTACAAAATATTTCTTTGCATCGTCCTCTATTCTTCAATCTCTTAAGCAAAATTTTACCTTAACAAACTAGAAAAAGAACAAAGTAAGCAGAAGGGAAGAGAACATAAAGAGCAAAAATTAGCAAAGCAGAAAACAGGGAAACAATGGAGGAAAAAAATAAAGTCACAAATTTGAATTTTAAAAAGACTAATGAAATTGATAAATTCCTACCAAGATTGAAATAAAAAGGAGAAAATAAAAAATTATCCAGAAGAGAAATATAAAAAGAAGAACACCATTACAGATAACATAGACATTAAAAGGATGGTCAGGGAGGTTTTTGAACAAAAATATGCCAAATTCAAAAACTTTAATGATATTATAGGCCCCTTCCTATGGGGAACACGTGTATACCTGTGGCAGATTCATGTTGATATATGGCAAAACCAATACAATATTGTAAAGTTAAAAAATTAAATTAAAAAAAAATTTAATGAAATGGGCAGCCTCCTTGGAAAACAGATTATTAAAACTGTCAGAAGAAGAAATAAGCTCCAGTTTCATTCACCTCATTAGAACTGATTCAAATGTGGAGCCTATTATATAGAGTGAAGTAAGCCAGAAAGAAAAACACCAATACAGTATACTAACACATATATATGGAATTTAGAAAGATGGTAACAATAACCCTGTATAAGAGACAGCAAAAGAGACACTGATGTATAGAACAGTCTTTTGGACTCTGTGGGAGAGGGAGAGGGTGAGATGATTTGGGAGAATGGCATTGAAATATGTATAATATTATATATGAAACAAGTCGCCAGTCCAGGTTCGATGCATGATGCTGGATGCTTGGGGCTGGTGCACTGGGACGACCCGGAGGGATGGTATGGGGAGGGAGGAGGGAGGAGGGTTCGGGATGGGGAACACATGTATACCTGTGGCGGATTCATTTCGATATTTGGCAAAACCAATACAATATTGTAAAGTTTAAAAATAAAATAAAATTTTTAAAAAAAAGAATAAGAAATAAATCTGAATAGTCTCATATGTATTAAAAAATTAACTTCACAGTTAAAAATAAAGAAAGCTTTAGACCTAGATGATATCACTAGGAAAGCCCACAAATTTTGTTTTTCTTTTTTGCCTGGACTGGTCTTAGTTGCAGCACACAGGATCTTCCGTCTTCTTTGTGGCATGCGAATGCTTATTTGTGGCACATGGGATCCATTTCTCTGACCAGGGATCAAACCAGGGCCCCCTGCATTAGGAGCACAGAGTCTTAGCTACTGGACCAGTAGGGAATTCCTTCTACAAAACTTTTAAAAAAGAAACTACATCAATTCTACTCAATTCTCTTGGAAAACAGAAGACAAAATACTTTCTAACTCATTTTAGGAGGCCCACATAACCCTGATATTTACAGTTGACAAAGATTACTACAGAAAACTGCACACCAAACACCTCCTGAAGAAATGTAAAAATTCTTCTGAAAAATCTTAGCAGAAAGAATTCAGTAATAGTTTTGAAAGTTAATACACCATGACCAAGTAAGATTTATCCAAGGAATATAAGATTTATTTAACATTCAAAAAAATCAATCCATGCAATATATAACATTAGTGAAAGAAAAAAGTTATATAATTATGCCCATAGAGGCCGTAATACCTTTTCATGATTTAAAAACTCAGCAAACTGGCATAAGAAAAAAAAAAAAAAATTCCCAAGCTGAAAAGCAAATCTGTGAAAAACTTACAGCTACCATCATATCTCTTACCATACTTAATGTTAATCCTTTCCCCCAGATAAAGGCAAGGCGATAAAGTCTGCTCTCGTCACTTGTATTCACCATTATCCTAGAAATCATATGTAGTGCAATAAAAAGTAAAAGAAATAAAAAGTATTAAGATTAGAAAAAAGACAAAATCCTAATTATTTGCAGGTTACATGATTGTGTATGTAGAATGTCCAAACAACTCTTCCAAACTCTAAAATTAATTAGTAAATTTAACAAAGTGATGGGATATAAGGTAGATATGAAAAAATAATTATTAATATATAACCACATATAAGCAATAAACAAATTGAAATTTTTAGACTTACTAGTTCTTTTCTCTTCCTTTCCCCTTTCCTTCCTGGATAATTCTGCTCAAAAGTCATTAAGTGGGGCTGAACGTGGCTAAGTATCCCCGCAGGGAAGTAGGGCAAAGTTGTAATGGGACGGTACATGGTATTGAAGCCCAAGCATAATAAAGAGGACATTTACATGAGAGTCTGACCCCAGTTAAAAGGGTCCAAACCTGAGCAGAGTGAAACAGTTATCTGTACATGGGAAGGTGGCTGATGTGGGGCACCAGAGCCCATGTATGCTGAGCAAGGCATGGATGTGGGAGAGCTGCCTGGTACAAGGTGAGGGAGTATGAGTAGGGTGTGCAGGGGTGGTAGCAATGATGATTTTGGCACCTAGAGGTGGATTGAAGAAATAAGTAAAAACATTGAGGGTAACAGATGTGAGGTTTCTCACTGTCAGTAAAGGGATTACTAACAGGAAAGGGAGAAAATTGGAATGAACTCTGCGGTGCTGGATGCAACTGAGTGTGCTAGTGCTGCTGTTGCTCAGTGGCTCAGTCGTGTCCGACTCTCTGCAACCCCATGGGCTGCAGCACAGCAGGCTTCCCTGTCCATCACCAACTCCCAGAGCTTGCTCAAACTCATGGCCATCGAGTCGGTGATACCATCCGACCATCTCATCCTCTGTCGTCCCCTACTCCTCCTGCCTTCATCTTTCCCAACACCAGGGTTTTTTCTAATATGTCAGCTCTTGACAGCATGTGGCCAAAGTATTGGAGCATCAGCTTCAGCATCCGTCCTTCCAATGAATATTCAGGACTGATTTCCTTTAGGATTTGACTACTTTGATCTCTTTTCAGTCCAAGGGACTCTCAAGAGTCTTCTCCAACACCACAGTTCAAAAGCATCAATTCTTCGGTGCTAAGCTTTCTTTATGGTCCAACTCTCACATCCATACATAACTACTGGGAAAACCGTAACTTTGACTAGACGGACCTTTGTCGGCAAAGTAATGTCTCTGCTTTTTAAAATGCTGTCTAGGTTGGTCATAGCTTTTCTTCCAAGGAGCAAGCATCTTTTAATTTCATGGCTGCAGTCATCATCTGTAGTGATTTTGGAGCCCAGAAAAATCTGCTGGATCATGGAAACAGTAAATTTACAGTGGAGAAGCCTAATAGGCACATTGTAGTAAAATCATCAGTAATAGAACAAATTAAAGCTATGTAATACTTGTAGGATATAATAAGAATATAGACTTATTTCTGTGATATTTCTGCCAAAGATGAATAACCTGAATCGAATCAAAAGGAAGATCAGATCAACCTAAGCTCTATAAAGTAAAATCTGTCAAGGTCATAAAAATGAAAGACTGAGGAATTTTTTCAGAACAGTACACCTAATAATTAAAGAATCAGATCATTTTACTATAAAGAGCATCTTTGGGACAACTGACAAAACTTGAACAGAGTCTGAGGATTATATGTTAATAATGTATTCTTGCTGATTTCCTGTTTTGATGGTTGTGCTGTGGTTATTTAGGGTAATGTCCTTGTTTTAGGAAATAAACATAAAGTTTGAGGGGGTGATAGGATATAGTGTTGGAAACTTATTCTCAAATACTCCTGGAGAAAACTTTCTTTGTTCTCTACTTTTAAATTTTTGAAAAGTTTGAAGTTGTCTCAACAAAAAAGCAATATAATTTTTAATAACATCAAAATGATAAAAAAGTATAGAAAAAACACCTAATGAAATATGTGCAAGACACCTAAACACAAAATGTCACTTAAAATCAAAATCCTGAATAGCTGGGAGTTAGTTATACAATGGAATTCAGCTGAGCTATTTCAGATCCTAAAAGATGATGCTGAAATGATCCTAAAAGATGATGATGTGAAAATGCTGCATTCAATATGCCAGCAAATATGGAAAACTCAGCAGTGGCCACAGGACTGGAAAAGGTCAGTTTTCCTTCCAATCCCAAAGAAAGATGATGCCAAAGAATGTTCAAACTACTGCACAATTGCACTCATCTCACACGCTAGCAAAATAATGCTCAAAATTCTCCATGCAAGGCTTCAACAGTACATGAACAGTGAACTTCCAGATGGTCAAGCTGGATTTAGAAAAGGCAGAGGAACAAGAGATCAAATTGCCAACATCCATTGGAGCATCAAAAAAGCAAGAGAATTCCAGAAAAACATCTACTTTTGCTTTGTTGACTACACCAAAGACTTTGACTGTGTGGATCACAACAAACTGTGGAAAATTCTTCAAGAGATGGGAATACTAGATCACCTTACCTGCCTCCTGAGAAATCTGTATGCAGGTCAAGAAGCAACAATTAGAACTGGGATTGGTTCCAAATTGGGAAAGGAGTACGTCAAGGTTGTATTTTGTCACCCTGCTTATTTAACTTAAATGCAGAGCACATCATGCCAAATGCCAGGCTGGGTGAAGCACAAGCTGGAGTCAAGATTGCTAGGAGAAATATCCATAACCTCAGATATGCAGATGACACCACCCTTATGACAGAAACCAAAGAGGAACTAAAGAGCCTCTTGATGAAAGTGAAAAAGGAAAGTGAAAAACTGGCTTAAAACTCAACATTCAAAAAACTAAGATCATGGCATCCGATCCCATCACTTCATAGCAAATAGATGGGGATGCAATGGAAATAGTGACAGACTTTATTTTCTTGGGCTCCACAATCTCTGCAGATGGTGACTGCAGCCATGAAATTAAAAGATGCTTGCTCCTTGGAAGAAAAGCTATGACCAACCTAGACAGCACATTAAAAAGGAGAGACATTACTTTGCCGACAAAGGTCCATCTAGTTAAAGCTATGGTTTTTCCAGTAGTCATGTATGGATGTGAGAGTTGGACCATAAAGAAAGTTGAGCACTAAAGAATTGATGCTTTTGAACTGTGGTGTTGGAGAAGACTCTTGAGAGTCCCTTGGACTGAAAGGAGATCCAACCAGTCAATCCTAAAAGAAATCAGTCCTGAATAGAAGGACTGATGCCAAAGTTGAAACTCCAATACTTTGGTCACCTGATGTGAAGAACTGACTCATTGGAAAAGACCCTGATGCTGGGAAAGACTGAAGGTGGGCAGAGAAGGGAACAACAGAAGATGAGATGGTTGGATGTCATCACCAACTTGATGGACATGAGTTTGAGCAAGCTCTGAGAGTTGGTGATGGACAGGGAAGCCTGGTGTGCTGCAGTCCATGGGGTTGCAAATAGTTGGAGACGACTGAGCAACTGAACAGAAACTGAACTGAGTTATACAATTTTCATAGATTGGAAGACTCAATATTGTTAAGATATTCACTGACCCTAAATTGGTATACAAGACTCATTACAAAAACACAAGATAATTTTTAAATTTATATGGCAATACTATAGATGTAGAATAACCAAAACAATATTGAAAAAGATGAACAACAAAGCTGAAGAACTGAGACTTCCCTGGTGGTTCAGTGGTTGGAAACTTTGTGTTTCCACCCCCAGAGGGCACAGGCTTAGTCCCTGGTTAGGGAACTGGGATTCCACAAGCTGCGTAGTGCAGCCAAAAAAAAAAAAAAAAAAAAACACATTATTTTTTTATTTGGAAGATAATTGCTTTCCAGAATTTTGTTGTTTTCTGCCAAGTATCAACACAAATCACCCATAGATATACATTTGTCCTAAATTTTTTAAAGAGTGACTAAATAAATTTGAAAAATAAAGCAAAAATTAAAATATTTTTAAAAAGCTGAAGAACTAACAATTTCTAGTTTCAAGTCTTATTCTAAAGCTACAAAGATATGTTAATAGTTGGAGAGTAGGATAGAAAACTAAATCAGTGGAAAAGAATAGAGTGTGTAGAAATATACAATACTTCTTTGGTCAGTTGATTTTTTTCATAAAAATGAGAAGTCAGTTCTATGGGATAAAATACATCTTTTTAACAAATGTTGCTAAAACAACTGAATTTTATATATATATATATATATATATATATGCTGCTGAATCACTTCAGTCATTTCCGACTCTGTGCAACCCCATAGACGGCAGCCCACCAGGCTCCTCCATCCCTGGGATTCTCCAGGCAAGAACACTGGAGTGGGTTGCCATTGCCTTCTCCAATGCATGAAAGTGAAAAGTGAAAGTGAAGTCGCTCAGTTGTGTTCGACTCCCAGAGACCCCATGGACTGCAGCTCACCAGGCTCCTCCATCCATGGGATTTTCCAGGCAAGAGTACTAGAGTGGGATGCCATTGCCTTCTCCATATATATATATATATACTGCTACTGCTGCTGCTAAGTCCCTTCAGTTGTGTCTGACTCTGTGCGACCCCATAGACAGCAGCCTACCAGGCTCTGCCATCCCTGGGATTCTCCAGGCAAGAACACTGGAGTGGGTTGCCATTTCCTTCTCCATTGCGTGAAAGTGAAAAGTGAAAGTGAAGTTGCTCAGTCGCAACCGACTCGTAGGGACCCCATGGACTGCAGCCCACCAGGCTCCTCCATCCATGGGATTTTCTAGGCAAGAGTACTGGAGTGGCTTGCCATTGCCTTCTCCAAAAAAAAAAAAAAATATATATATATATATAAAACTTTATACCCCTTTCTACCCATAAACAAAAATTAGTTGACTATTAATCGTGGATTTAGACATAAAACTCAGGACCTTAACACATCTAGAAAAAAACATGAGAAAATTCTCATGACTGTGGGTGGATAAAGGTTTTATTGAACAGGGCACCAAAAACATAACCCTAAAAAGTAAATTTTGAAAAATTATACTTTATAAGAAATAAAATTTCTGCTCATCAAAATACATTAGTAAGACAATGAATAAGCAAGGCACAGGTTGGGAAATATGTTTACAACATCACTATGGGACAATGGACTTGTGTCCAGAATATACAAAAGAACCATAAGTCAACAATTTTACAAATGAGCAAGGAAATAGCTTAAAAGTCACAAAATATTTGAACAGATGCTTCACAGAAGTAGATACACAAATAACCAACAAGTGTCATTAAAGAACTCAATGTCATTAAATTCTTAGGGAATGTAAATTAAAGATCTTAATTAGATGCACTTGATACCCACTTGAATGATTAAAGTAAAAGGTTGACAACCCCAGAAGTTGGCAAAGATATGGAACAACTGGAACTCTCATCCATGGCTGGTGTGAGTATACAAATGCTCAGTGTTTAGATTTCTTCCTTCCAGAAAAGCACAATGTTTGAAAAACTGAGGACATAATATGTATGTGTGCACACTTGTGACTCAATTTTGAAATAGTTGCTACTCCACAAAACAGAACATGGAGAGAAAGCGATCACAGTTCATGTGTAATCAGCCAGATGCCCACGATGTCGTGGTTCATATCCAACCACCAGCACTTCCCCGTTCATGATTTGGTGACCAAGCAGTTACAACTGCATCGCAGGGGTACACAGCACTAGCTTGGAGTCAGAATTCTGTCTTCCGATAGCATCATGCTCTTCTTTCAGTAATTCTGTGAGCCAGAAGTCTAGTGGTAAATGGGTAGCTCTTGTGATTTCAATCTATTAAGTGGACCTCTTCATCTTAGGTCTGTAACATCAGTTCCAGTCTCAAAGGGCCCCTCCAAAATTGTAAATGGATCCTTTGCTCAGCTCCTCACACCTTCATCCACTCCCTTCTCCTCTTTGGGAAACAGAAAATAAATAATAAAAAGATGCCACATAAAATGGTATGAATATTGGAAAGTAGAGTCAGAATGTAGAATGCTTTTCTTGAACACAACAGTAAGGGGGTAAATAGACATTTACTTATTTGGGGAGTTATGCGTGATTGATGATGCCACTCGGCAGCTCCACATTCTCATTTAACGCCCCTCAAGCGTGCAATTGTTCGACAGGCTTAAAACACATGATTCTGCTTCCAGAGATCGAGGCAGACAGCAAGGTCCTCCTGCCCGAGTGTGTGGAAGAAAAAGCAAGCAGCAAAAGAAACCGGCCACGGAGGATGAGCACATTGGCAGTTGCTGCTCCATTGGTTTCAGAATGGAAGCAAGGAAAATGCTCTTTGGACATTTGAAAACTTTCTATGTCTCCCCTGCTAAGCTTGGCAAGTGCCAAGCTATCCCTGACTCTCTCACCAAAGCCCCAGATGCCCACATCTCTCCTTATTTCAGGATATGCTGCTGCTGCTGCTGCTGCTGCTAAGTCCCTTCAGTCATGTCTGACTCTGTGCGACCCCATAGACGACAGCCCACCAAGCTCCGCTGTCCCTGGGATTCTCCAGGCAAGAACACTGGAGTGGGTTGCCATTTCCCTCTCCAATGCATGAAAATGAAAAGTGAAAGTGAACTCGCTTAGTCGTGTCCAACTCCTCGAGACCCCATGGACTGCAGCCTACCAGGCTCCTCCGTCCATGGGATTTTCCAGGCAAGAGTACTGGAGTGCATTGCCATTGCCTTCTCCGATTTAGGATATAAATGTGACCAAAATCATCTCTTATTATAAGGCAAGGAAAGAGCTCCAGATTTAGTCACTGGTGCTACTAGGACCTTGCTGAACCAAAGAGAATGCCAAGACGCAGCAGCATGGCAAGAAGGCCCTTTGGATAGATCCACATGCTCATAATTCGTTCACACACTTTCCTCTGAGCAAGGCGAAAATTTTAAATCATCCAATGTGGGTCTTCCTGGAGTTAAAAAAAATAGGAGTGTGTCCAGAACTGAGGATTGGTTGCCCCCTGTTCCCCAGTGCCACCCCAGATGGAAGACAGCCAGAAACTGGGTTACACAGTTTCTTTGACAGAAATGGAGATTAGCAGGTGTTAAAGACAGATTAGCGACTAAATGAGTTTCTCACTGGTATAATAAGTATTCCAAAAGGAAGGGTTTAGAGTGAAGTTGGGCAGCTGATGGGAGCCTTCTCCAGTGAGAAGAAATTTTCCTGCATTTACCAAGCCTGTGCAAACTAAAGAAACTGAAGTAAAAAGGTAGTCCATAATTGAAATCTGTAGCAGGCAGGCACTCAGATAGAATGTGCAACTGAGATAAGATGGGGTGACAGCAGGTTTTGTTTTATTTGGGGGGCACTTCCTGGGGATTGGCAGCAGAAAGCTCTATTTTTGTACTTTCTTTATCTCTAGACTGAGATTCTGACTCTAGTTCCAATCAATATTCCTGTGGTTGATGAGGTACCTCTTCCTGCACCCTAAGGTTTGGCCACAGAGCTGGAGGGTAGAAGGAAGAGTTTGAATGGTCTCAGATGAAACAACACCAACTTAATCAGTGCAGGCTGCTATAACAAAAATACTATAGACTGGGTTTAACATCAAGGATTTATTTACTAGCAGTTCGGAATACTGGGAAATCTAAGATCAAAGCGCTAGCAGATCTGGTGCATGGTGGAAGCCCTTTTCCTGGTTTGCAGATGACATCTTTCCTTGTATCCTCCTGTGGCTGAGAGAGAGAGAAAGAGGTCATCTACCTGATGTTTCATCTTCAGTTCAGTTCAGTTCAGTCGCTCAGTCGTGTCCGACTCTTTGCGACCCCATGAATCGCAGCACACCAGGCCTCCCTGTCCATCACCAACTCCTGGAGTCCACCCAAACCCATGTCCATCGAGTCAGTAATGCCATCCAACCATCTCATCCTCTGTCATCCCCTTCTCCTCCTGCCCTCAATCTTTCCCAGCATCAGGGTCTTTTCCAATGAGTCAACTCTTCGCATGAGGTGGCCAAAGTATTGGAGTTTCAGCTTCAGCATCAGTCCTTCCAATGAACACCCAGGACTGATCTCCTTTACGATGGACTGGTTGGATCTCCTTGCAGTCCAAGGGACTCTCAAGAGTCTTCTCCAACACCACAGTTTAAAAGCATCAATTCTTCGGTGCTCAGCTTTCTTCACAGTCCAACTCTCACATCCATACATGACCACTGGAAAAACCATAGCCTTGACTAGACGGACCTTTGTTGGCAAAGTAATGTTTCTGTTTCATCTTAAAGGGGCACTAATCCCATCCATGAGGGTTACATTCTTATGACCTAATTACCTGCCAAGAGCCCCACCTCCTGATACCATCACATTGGGGCTTAGACTTCAACATATGATATTGGGGGTAGGGGACACAAATATTCAATCCATAGCAAATGCCAAGTACACAGTCAACTCCATTTCTAGATAGAAAGGAAAGGAAAATGATTTATTATGTACCTACTATGCACCACATATTTTACTAGGCCCTTTCACCATTTTATAATAACCCAAGGAACAGATTAACCCAGAAGACCTGGTCCACATTAGAAGATCTGGCATAAGGGAGACTAAAGACAGATTGTCTCCTATTTCTTTCCTTCCCACTGTTTTGTGTTTCCTTCCTAATGTTATTTTGAATTTGTTTGGGCTCAAATTATATTATACCCTTGTCATCTCCATTAGCTAAAATGTATTTATGGCTGATTATGCATGCAGAAAATAAATTAAATATCTGAATAACATTACCAGTAATTGGTGAAATTGCCTTATGTTTTCACATCCTTACAACAAAAAAGGCATCAACAAATGACCAGGAAAACAAAAGGATAATCCATTATAATTGTCCATATTACCATAGCGATAGGACAGATATAATTATGGGCAATTTCGGTGTCTAAAAATCAAGTGTGATGAAAATTATATTGAATTTAACCAAAAAAAACCTTTAACTTTGGTTGCAAAACAACTGCTAGTCAGGATCAAAGGAAATAGCCCCTGCTAGGAAAAATCAGTCACTGACTTGGAAGTTGACACTGACTGTCTTGAGGGTCTGCAAAATATAAACCACCATTGAAGTGCTCATTTAGGTCTGCCTGAGTGATTCCCCATGATATGGTTTCTCTGCAGACATCTCTGGTTTATTGGTGAAATATTTATGCTGATTAGCGAGAGACTCTAGAATGCTTTAGTTTCTAAATACATTAAGTACCACCTCCAGCACAGTGTGACATATATATATTAGATCAGACTGGCATAATCTTTTTCTTTTTGGTTGCATATTGGGGTTTTTTGAAGATGATCAAAATTTTTAATATTTAATAACCATAAAAACTACCTGGGTTCAATCCCTGAGTCAGTAAGTTCCCCCAGACAAGAGAATGGCCACCCACTCCAGTATCTTTGCCTGGAGAATTCCATGGATAGAGTGTGGCGGGCTACAGTCTGTGCGGTCACAAAGAGTCAAACACAAGTGAGCAATTATGACTTTCACTTTCATAGAAACTATTATGGGGACTGATCAATTGAGAAGGGTATCAACTGTTGTATTAGGGTCCTGGCACCCCTTTTGTGAAGGCAGGAGGTCTGAATTACTGGGACACAGAGAAGCTGCTGCTGCTGCTACTGCTGCTAAGTCGCTTCAGTCGTGTCCAACTCTGTGCGACCCCATAGACGGCAGCGCACTAGGCTCCCCCGTCCCTGGGATTCTCCAGGCAAGAACACTGGAGTGGGTTGCCATTTCCTTCTCCAATGCATGAAATGAAAAGTGAAAATGAAATCGCTCAGTTGTGCCCAACTCTTAGCGACCCCATGGACTGCATGCAGCCCACCAGGCTCCTCCATCCATGGGATTTTCCAGGCAAGAGTACTGGAGTGGGTTGCCGTTGCCTTCTCCTAGAGAAGCTGCTATATACCAACAAATATGGAAGTCTTTTTTTTAACTTTTATTTATCTATTTATTTTTGGCTGTGCTGGGTCTTTGTTGCTGCACTTGCTTTTCTCTAGTTGCGGCGAGTGGGGGCTACTCTCCAGTTGTGATGCCTGGCTTTCTCATTGTGGCGGCTTCTTTCATTGTGGAGCACAGGCTCTAGGGCACCCAGGCTTCAGTAGTTGCAGCTCCCAGGCTCTAGAGCACTGGCTTAATAGTTGTGGTGCATGGGCTTAGTTGCTCCGAGGCATGTGGAATCTTCCCAGATCAGGGATCCAACGTGTGTCTCCTGCATTTGCAAGCAGGTTCTTTACCATTGAGCCACCAGGGAAGCCCTGGAAGTCTTTTAACATTTTAACAATGGGGTAACTGTACTGGTATGTCCTGCTAAATGTCAGCGCTGCACAGATACACAGATAAAAGACCAAGGTCCGGCCTCTCACTTTGCTTCTATTTACCCAGGTGGCTTCTCTCAGCATCTTGCAGAATGGACACCCCAGGAAACTGCATCCCTGCAGGGCTCTGGCAGGTAATACGCAGCCCAAACCAAAGGCCATTTCTATAGGGACACACCTTCCTTTTCAGTACTAACACCTTGAAAACCACAGTCCAACCCAGAGAGCACAGCCAAGGGGCCCAACCACAGTTGGCACCATTTGGGTTTTTAACGCCAAAGATCCGTGGAACTTAAAACAGACAGGAAGGCTCCAAATACACCCAAGGGAATTGAAAGAAGAAGATAAATCAACAGAGAGATAGGTGGTAAGGTTTGTACCTCAAGAGAACCTTTTCATTTACTGTCAGAGGGCAGGTCCACACGTGACAGTCCTCCAGGTTCCTCTGTCACCAACCTCGTAGCACCCAGGGACCTGCCTCATCTTGGTCCTTGCCACCTGCACACTGCTGCTCTTGTTGCCATTTTTCAGTCGTTAAGTCGTGCCCAAGTCTTTGTGACCCCATGGACTGCAGCACGCTAGGCTTCCCTGTCCTTCACAGTCTCCCAGAGTTTGTTCAAACACATGTCCATTGAGTCAATGACACCATCCAACCATCTCATCTTCTGTTGCCCTCTTCTCCTCCTGCCCTCAATCTTTTCCAGCATCAAGTTCTTTTCCAATGAGTCA
Organism: Bubalus bubalis; assembly: GCF_019923935.1. Lineage (NCBI taxonomy): Eukaryota > Metazoa > Chordata > Mammalia > Artiodactyla > Bovidae > Bubalus > Bubalus bubalis. The sequence continues at coordinate 27,209,925 of NC_059180.1, forward strand.
GCTCTTGGCATCAGGTGGCCAAAGGATTGGAGCTTCAGCTCACACCCTGTATCCAAGTAATACTGAACCAAGTGTGGTATAAGAACATATCCTGTTGCTTCATACCCCCCTTTCCACTCCATTACAATCCATGTCTCAAGTCTAGAAAATGACCTCGTTGCCTCCATATAAGTATCCTGAGTAACCTAAGGCTTGACAGATATCAGGTCCCAGTAATTTTTGTTGGATAGATAATTCAATATAGTCAGGCACTTTAAAACTATTAAAAAAACAAAAATGGTGGACAGCCTGTCACAGCTCTTTGGGGAAGTAAAGTTCTGTCCAATGTATTCTAAGATCACAGGATGAAAATGAGCAGAGCTTAAAAGCAAAATGACTAGCCATACACAAGTGGAGTAGTGGAAATGAGGAGGAACTGGAACTGCCATACATTGGTGTTCAGTTCAGTTCAGTCACTCAGTCGTGTCCGACTCTGCGACCCCATGGACTGCAGCACAACCAGGCCTCCCTGTCCATCACCAACTCCCAGAGTTTACTCAAACTCACATACATTGCTGATAGGAATACAAAATGGCACAATGACTTGGAAAACAATTTAGCAGCTTCTTACAAAGTTAAACATAAACCTACTGTATGATCCAGCCATTCTAGTCCTAAGTATTTATGTAGAAATAAAAGCATATATTCATATAGGCTTTTTATACAAATGTTCATGGAAATTTTATTTGTAACAGCCAACAACTAGAAATAAGCAGATGACCTTGAACAAGTGAATGGCTAAACAAGCTGTGGTATGTCTGTTCACTAGAACACTGTTGTTGTTTTCATTGTTTAATTGTTAAGTCGTGTCCGACTCTTTGTGACCCCATGATCTGTGGCCCACCAGGCTCCTCTGTCCATGGGATTTCCCAGGCAAGTATATTGGAGTGGGTTGCCATTTCCTTCTGCAAGGGCTCTTTCCAACCCAGGGACCAAATCCGGGTCCCCTGCATTGGCAGGCAGATTTTTTATTGCTGAGTGACCAGGGAAGCCCTCACTAGAATACTACTCAGCAATAAAAAGTGATGAATATTGATTAACACAAAAACATGCATGAGTCTCAAAGAAATGGTGCTCAGTGGAAGTAACTAGGCAAGAAAAGAGTATGTACTTTCTATCTTTATAAAATCACAGAAAATACCAAGTCATCTATAATAGATCAGGGCTGAAAAAGTAGATCAGGGCTTCCTTAGGGGTGTATAGAGAGGACTAGGGAGGAAACACTATAAAGAGGCAAGAAGAAATGGGAAGAGGTGATTAAATATAGTCATTATTTTTATCGTGATGATGGTTTCACAGGTGTATGAATAGGTTACTGCTGCTGCTAAGTCGCTTCAGTCGTGTCCGACTCTGTGCGACCCCATAGACGGCAACCCACCAGGCTCCCCCGTCCCTGGGACTTTCCAGGAAAGAACACTGGAGTGGGTTGCCATTTCCTTCTCCAACGCATGAAAGTGAAAAGTGAAAGTGAAGTCGCTTAGTCGTGTCCGACCCTCAGCGACCCCATGGACTGCAGCCTTCCAGGCTCCTCCGTCCATGGGATTTTCCAGGCAAGAGTATTGGAGTGGGGTGCCATTGCCTTCTCCAATGAATAGGTTAAGACTCATCAAATTCTACACTTTAAATATGTGCTGTTTACTGTATGTCAATCATACCTCAATAAAACTATAAAAACTTAAAGCTGAGCTAAGGCCTTAGGAGAAAACAGTCACTGTGGTTTGAGAAAATTACAATTAGATATTAAGAAGTAAAATGGGAATACTCTGATTTTAGAAGCATAAGTTAGAGGTTGAGAAGAGTGACCCATTAGAAGAAGGGAAAATATAAGGAAAAAGTCTAATACTCAAAACTGCCCATTGAAAATAAAATAAATGTACCTTGGGTACAATTAGACATGAATAAATTCAATTCATTTGGCTAAAAATAAAAGACTGTCCAATGATAAAATAAAATGGCTTAGAGATAGTAAGTTCCCAGTCCCTAGAAGTGTCCATTTGATGACCATTAAGCAGCTCTAAAAATGAATTCTTGCCTTGTTTGGGCAATTATCTTATATGATTCCTCAGATTCTTTTAAACTCTAAACTCACCCATTCACTGAGACAACACTGGCAGGATGTATTTGCTGGGAGCAAATTCCCTGTTGCTGATACTCACAAAAACAACCATTAGGAATCTTCCACAAGAATAAAAGAAGTGAAAATAATTCAAAGGACTAGGACTTCAAAGAAGTAAAGTTAAAAGCAAATCAGTTCTTCAGATATAGAAATTACAAGTGAGTACAAAGAGAACAGTGAGTGATGGAACTTTGGGGAGAGGTGGGTGGGTGGGTGGCAGATAGTCTGAGTGTGAGAATATTTGAGATGAGGAAAGTTGGCTTTGGGGGGTTGTCTAGAAAACCTAAGGTGTTGGTATAAAAAATTGAAAACAGGAGGTCTCAGCAGGGATTGGGAGGCTGGGGTCTAGGGATGTTTCACCACAGATGCTGCTGGACTTAATCTGGAATAATCTTCTAAAGAACAAAATACACCCCCATGTTCAAAAACTTCCAATAGCTTCCTTTTGTTCTTAGTATAGCATTAAAATTCTTCAGCAGTTACACAGGTACTGCTAAGTGAAAATAGCAAAATGCAGGGAAATGCACAACAAAAATGGAATAGCATTAAAAACAAAGACAATAAAAACTTCTTGTTGTATGTAAGTGTATTCTACATGAGCATTTTACACAAGGGCACCACTGTCAATGACGACACTAAATTAAAACCTCCCCAAAAGCCTGTCCCCGGTCCTCTACAAGCTCCACTCTGGCATATGGTGCTGCTCCAGGGGGAGACAGGGATAATTGCTGGAAGCAGAGGGGGTCCAATGAGGAGCAGTTGTGATCCCACCAGCCACCTGGAGGAAGCAATTAAATGATCGAGCGAGTGAATAGTAACAAGATGCCAAAGGGATGAAAACTGACTTGGGTGAAGAGAAAATGAGGTCATTTCCCTCACTCCTAAAAACCAAGGTGAATGTTAAGGGCAGACCCTTCTCCTTATCCCACGTTTCCTCCTTGGCTCACAGCAGAGAGGACAACTCTCTGTTCTTGTGGGAGGGAGGCTGCCAAACTCTCTAGACTCCTCAGTCCTCCCCAAGAAAGTGAAAGTCACTCAGTTGTGTCTGACTCTTTGCGACCCCATGGACTGTACAGTCCATGGAATCCTCCAGGCCAGAATACTGGAGTGGGTAGCCTTTCCTTTCTCCAGGGGATATTCCCAACCCAGGGATCAAACCCAGGTCTCCTGCATTGCAGATGGTTTCTTTACCAGCTGAGCCACAAGGGATGCCTGAGAATACTGGAGCAGGTAGACTATCCCTTCTCCAGCGGAACTTCCCAACCCAGGGATCGAACCAGGGTCTCCTGCATTGCAGGTGGATTCTTTACCAACTGAGCTATCAGGGAAGCCCCGGATAGTTAAATAGTTAGGAAGGGCTAACACAATTGATCAGAGAGCAACACCTACTGGATGGATCTCAGTTTACTGAAGGGCAAGGCCTCAGAGGTTGTTAGGACCACTGTGCAAAACTTCCTCTTTGAACACACCCCAGACACCCCTCTCCTGTCTTCTGTGTCCCATAAACCTACTGGCCTCACACTCCTACAGTTAGATGGCAGCTCAACTATCTTCAGTTTCAAGCAGGAAGACTAGGAAGCTCTGCTAGCCCCAGGCCACGTTCTCATTCAATGTGTAACTGGACACTCAGTTTAGGAAGTGTTTAAGGGAATTGGGCAGCTACCAATACAAAGGGAATCATGTGCTTTGTGGGGGAACCCATCAGTCAGAATCCTGGAATAGAGATTGGTAGGATCTGGCCACCATGAGAGTCTTAAACAGTGAAGAAAACCAATAGGTTATACAAAGCAAGTAGCAAAGCAGTCTATGTACATACAAGAGCCTCAAGCACCCCTCTATCTCCCGCCAACATCATCACCACCACTATGAGGTACTTGCTTTTATCCCCATTGCATATATGATTAGGGCAGACTCAGACAGCTATGGACAGAATGTTTGTGTCTCCCCTGAATTCTTACATTAACACCTAATCCACAATGTGATGGTATTAAGAGGTGGGACCCTTGGATGTGATTAGGTCATGAGGGCAGAGCCTTCATGAATGTGGTAGTGCTCTTATAAAAGAGACACCCAGAGTGCTCTACCCCTCCAACCACGGGAAGACACAGTGAAAAGATGAAAGTTTATGAATCAGGATGAGGGCGATCACCAGACACCAAACCTGCCAGCACCACGAGCTTGCACTGCTCAGACTCCAAAACTGTAAGAAATGAATTTCTGTTCTTAAGCCACTCAGTCTATGATGCTTGTTAATAGCAGCCCAAACAGACAGAAACCTATAGAGTTAAAATAACAGGGAACTATATTCGATATCCTGTGATTAAACCATAATGGAAAAGAATATTTAAAAGAATGTATACACATGTATCTCTGAGTCACTTTGCTGTACAGCAGTGATTGGCACCACACTATAAATCAACTACACTTCAATAAAAAAATTTTTTTAATAACTGTTAGTGGCACCAGCTGACTCCAGAGGGCTCTTAATCACTGAACTATTCTACATCTTTAAATATACGAAGAAATACTGTAATTATTATCTTACTAATATAAGCTGAAAGAGAAAATCACCAAACCAAGAATGCCCAGCAGCTCCTCTAAACCAAAGACAGGCAGGAAATCGCAAAGAAAGCAGTGTGGAGGAGTGGGGAGAGCTCAGAGTTTAATCCCAGAAGACCTGGGTTCAAGTCTAAACTCTACCATGAAACAGCAGCCGCTTCATCGGGGGAAACTGCATGTCCTACAAGGCTCAGACAAGATCATACCTGACAGCACTTTGTACACAGCATTATGTTGGAACAAGTATTTACTTTACCTAGGAGTAGTTACGGTTGTCACAGGTCAACAACTTCGAGTTGATTCAGTGATTCTTCGTTCAGGGTGATTTTGTCTCCCACGGGACACTGGGCAGTGTCTGCAGACGTTTACGGTTGTCACAACTTGGGGGAGGGGACACTACTGACATCTAGCGGGTAGAGGCCAGGGATGCTAATGCAAAACATTCTAAAATGTGCAAGACAGCCCCCGAAACAAAGCCCGAAACGTCAATAGTGCCAAGGCTGAGAAACACTGGTTTGGAATGCATTCATGTGTCATAGCAAACCAGGAACAGAGGTGGTGCTCCATACACATTTGTTGAATATATGATGAGAGAAACAAAGGATGATCAAACCTTACAGTGTGGCTAATCTGAGCAAGCAATGTTAGGATAAGTAAACACGATATAAACAGGCCAGGACGACCGAGGGTAAGCAACATCCTTGGACCTTGAAGTGTGGTGCATGGTTCAACCTCAGCCTCACTTAGGCACCTGTCAGAAAGAATCCCAGATGCTACCTCAAGCTACTGAATCAGACTCTGCACTATAACAAGGTCCTGGTGATCTGTAGGCTTATTAAAACTTGAAAAACACTCTCCAAGAGTCTATACTTAATGGCAGGTTAATTTCCAATAGCAGCCCTAGAATCTGCCTTCTAGTGCAGAAGACACAAGTTCGATCATTGGGTCAGGAAGATCCCCTGGAGAAGGGAATGGCAACCCACTCCAATATTCTTGCCTGGGAAATCCCACGGAGAGAGGAGCCTGGTAGGCTACAGTCCATGGGGTTGCAAAAAGTCAGACATGACTGAGCGTGCGCACACACACACATTCCAACTGCTGTGTGCAGAAGCTAAGGTGTCTTTAAGATGAGCCCAGCTGGAGCATGCCTCTTGAATGTAACCCAGCTCCATCCACAGGTGGCCTTTCCGCCTGGATACTCTCCATTTGGATAACAGAGAGTCCCCCAGGCACATTAGCAAATCTTCTCACTTTGTTCACAAAATACAGCGCTGAATATAATGAAATATGGCACATTATCAATACCCCCTATGCAGAAACTGCACACAATGCCACAGCTGAAGGATTCTTTGAAGGGGAAAAGAAAACTCTATTGCAACTTTTATTTGGAGCTTGATTGCTTCATTGCTCCTTGCCCTCCAGGTGAAGGGGCAGCCAAGAAAAATACATTCTGTGTGACACTGTGAGCTTGGAGAATGTTCTGAATGCTGCTCAGTCTGTGACTTGTTGCACTGAGAGGAGAAAAGAAGGCCCTGCATCAGCTCCAAAGCCAAGCATTTCCTCCAATCAGGATTCTCCTATTCCTTCTTCAAAGAACAAGCGGTCATAAGAACTCAGATTTATCCAGCATTGACTAAGTGTCATGGAGCTTTTTGAAGTATTTCACCTATATAAGCTCATTTAATACTTACATACCCTGTGAGGTAGTAGCTCTCAATATCCCCATTTCATAGATGAGGAAACTTTAGCACTGAGAAGTTAAGTAACTTTCCCAGGGTCAGATATCAAGGAAGCAGTGAAGCCAAGATTTGAACCTACAACATCTGACTTCAGAGTCACTGCTCATAACCCCTCCACCATCCTGTTTACACTGGACTATGTATTAAAGATTCTCAGAGGATTTTATAATTATCAATAAGATGACATTTCTGCCCTGATGGAATATCCAGTCCGGTGAAGGGAGATAGTTAAACAGATAAAACACACCATACTAGGCACTTGAAGAAAAATGCACTGTTTTCTCTCTCTGGCACCATCACATCCCTCCTTATTTTCTGTCTTTATTCTATTTTGACTCAATGTTTTAGAATCACAAGACAGGTTGCAACATATCAGTTACCTTCTAGATGGTGACTAAATAATGGTTGAATGAATGAATGAATAAAGTAAATTCACAAGTGAATGCGGTCCCATAGAGAGGTTTTGAGAAAATAACACACTATGAATGACTATGACTCTTACAGCCAATATCTGTGGGTTTATCTTTCCTGTCCAGCACTATCTCCCACCCCCATCCTTACTTGTGGAATCACCCTTTCCCCCAACTGTATCCGTATAGTTCCGACTGGAGCTGCCAGGACCTGGCGCTGCAGGACTCCTTGCCTTAGTTGACAGAACAGTGGTGAGCTCCTAGAATGAGCTGAGCCAACCAGTTCCAATCCTTAGAAATTCTGGAATCAAGAAAAAGGAAATCAGAAATGCTCTCCCTAGGTAGTTAAAACTGTGTGAGGGGGAAGAAAAAATGGGATCTGCTGGCATCTACGTTTTCAATGACAGGGAGAAGACTTGCCTGCAATAAGAGGGCTGCATAAAGCTTTATGCTAATGTGCAGCCCAGAGGCAAAGATGAGAGATGGACAGAAATTACTTCTGACATCGTTCAAGTCGCTATTTCCACACACTTAACCTCTCTGAGCTTTCATTTTCTTTCTGTAAAATAAGGAGGGGGAAATTATATCCTAAAAGGCTATGTATCACCACTGTTCAAGGAAGAAGGGGCTTGCTCCAACCAGGCAATGTCCGAGCAATGTTGACCCTCCCTCCTATAATCATCCTCACAGCCCCAACCACCAGAAAGCAATGCCAGTCGAGAGAATCCAGTTCCTTTTGTTCCTGAGTTCTGTCAAACACCTCCTGATAAACATGCACAGGTAAATAGGCAAAAAGGATTGCCCTGACAGGCAGCAGTTTGTCTCAGGTGACTCTCATGTTTCTCATGAATAAAATGGTGATATATGTGTACACAACTGGTTTCCTATGTTTGGGGACACCATGAGCCATGTTTCAGGGTCTGCTCACCTGGAAGGGCTCAGCATTCAAATTCTGCTCTTGTAGGGCTGCAGGCCCATGCCCGCTTGACTCTCACCAAACATCTGGCCCAAACAAGGTGGTTTCCCACGCTCATGGCTAAGTTACACTGCTCCTTGATGAAACAGCACAGTAGCATCATTGAGTTCCAACCACAGAACCAAGGGCAGAAACAGCCTCTAAAATTCCCTAGACCCATCGTTTTCACACTTTTCTCTGAGGAACCTCAAAGGTCACCTGGGGAGAAGGAGGGAGGTTAAATGTGATGATTCTTGTTCTATTGCAGCTCTACTCAGACATGATATAAATCTGTGGGTTTTGCACATACTAAGGTTCTCCAGAGAAACAGAACCAATAGGAGATAGATGGATGGATGGATGGATGGATAAATGGATAGATAGAAAGATGAGCAGGTTTACTATAGGAATTGGCTCAAGTGGTTGTGGAGACCGAGAAGTCCTACAATTTGCCATCTGGAAGCTGGGAAACCAAGAAATCCATTGGTGTATTCAGTCCAAGTCTAAAGGCTTGAGAATCAGAAAAGCTGATGGTGTAAATCCCTGTCTGAGGCTGGACGTCTGAGAACCAGGAAAGGATGGGTGCCTTAGCTAAAACAGGATGAATTTGCCCTTCCTTCACCTTTCTGTTCTATTTGAGGCCACAGTGGTTGGATGATGCCCACCACGTTGGTGAGGAAGATCTTTACACGACCTTCTGATTCAGATGTCGATCTCTTCCACTGACATCCTCACACAGACACCCAGAAATTATGTTTACTAGCTCTCTGGGTATCCTTTAGCCTGGTCAAGTTGACACATAAAACTAATCATCGACATAACAGGTAATACATTGTGACATTCTATTTTACTTAAAATGAAAAAGGCAATAATGCCTCACTAAACCAATGTCATGATCTCCTCATGGGTCCCAAACTGAAGTTCGAAAACAGTGTTCTGACATGCCCACAAAGCACCTCCTAGTTTGCATTGGCTTAAGTTCATTACATCAAAGTTCACAAACTGGTTCCTACCAGTTGGCGAGGGACACATTTAATCTGAGCCTCACATAGTTGGCCTGCATGATGTTTAAAAAAATATAATTTCCCAAAGCTTTAAATGGAGACATGTACATTCTAGGATTCTAGGCTAGAAGGGGTAAAGGTAGAGGGGGACAGGAAATAAACAGAAGGCGGTACAACATGGGGTCTACAGGTCCACATAGCTACAACTGGCTAGAGTTGAGTAGCAGCCAATGAGTTATATGGAACATCTCCCTTCCTGTTGACCAAGGTTCTTTTTGCTTATGGCAACTCCACTAATATGAAAAAAGATGTCTGAGTTTGCTCCCTCCACGATAGGTCTTCCCCAAAATACCGGTCTGAACAGGAAGCAATTCCAAGACCACAAGGGCTCACCCCAAGGTCACCAAGCCCTTTCACGTGTCAAACCTCCTGCTGTAAATACCTCCTCACCATGGATTCTGCAAGTACAGCCAGCTCTCCTTTTGATAAATACCCTTTGCTAAGATGCAGGTCAGTGTAATTTTCCAAAAGGTTAGGCGGAGTGACTGCTCAGAGAGGGCTCGCTTATTATTTCAAATGCCACTCGTCCCATCCGCTAACATTCCCTGAGTTATTTACAACTCGATTCCTGCCATACCTGCCAGAGTGCCTGACCTGCCCTCCCTCTCCCCCTCCCCTCATCATCTCTCCAGCCCTGAAACTGAAGCTGGTGGCTACAGGGCAGTGCCTTCCTGAGCCAAGGAGGCCTCTAACCTAAGTTAGAGAAGCCACTGTAATGGGTAATTTTTTCTCCAAGTCGTGCTTAAAAAGCATCAGCAAAATTTACATACTTTGAGGCACACAGGGGGCTGTCAACTGTCTTCATGTGGCTTCTAATGTTTATTCCATTTTCAGGTTGCTCAGCCAGATAAAAAAGTCAGTAGTGATGTTTAAAACTAACAAGCCTCAAAATACATTTTATTTAATGCCCCTTAAATATGTGGGGCATTGCTTTGGGTCAGTAATTTTAGTTAAACTTTGAGGGCACAAATATCCATCCCATAAGCCTGCTGAAGTTATAACAAAAATGAAAATAAGGGTAACATTAAGATCTATCATGTCTTCAGTGTCTGCTATGTGCCAACTTGATGCAAGTTTAGCTCTTTGCTAAGTAGATAGATAGAGAGATGGATAGATATAGTTGTTTAACTCAGAACATCTATGCAAGTTAGGCATCAGAGAGCTATGTCCTTTTTACAAATAAGAAAGCCAGTGATTTTCCCATAGGTACTCAGTCTTTACTGGAGCCAGGACTGGATTTCCAGACTGTCTGAATTTTCTACCCCACCCAGTGCTTCACCACCATAATTACAACAAGAAGCACCTCCCTGTAGCCAGCATCTATGCCCATATATAAATCAAAGCACCAAGATTATTCAGTAAGAACACTGTGAATATTCCGTATTGTTGTGAACTTTCTTCGATCTGGAGTAAGAAGTCTGGAGCTAGAGTGGACCCAGCTTTCTTTCTCCCACAGGATCCAGGGAAATTTGGTCTCATAGCCTAGAGCGGTTGAACACCTTGGCAATGGAATCAGATTAACTGAGACTGGAATCCTACCTTTCCTGTATTAGCTATTGGATGTTGGGCAAGTCATTTAATCTGTCTGAGCCTCAGTTTCCTCATCTTAAAAGAAAGGGGACACAAATAATACCTACCTCACAGGGCTTTCCGGGTGGTTCAGATGGTAAAGAGTCTGCCTGCAATGCAGGAGACCTGGATTTGATCCCTGGGTCAGAACAATCCTCTGGAAAAGGAAATGGCTACCCATTCCAGTATTCTTGCGTAGAGAATTCCACAGACAGAGGAGACTGGTGGTCTACAGTCTGTGGGGTCGCAAGGAGGCAGGCATGACTGAGTGACTCACACACATAGGGTTATGATGGGAGAAAAATGTGGTATGTATATAAAGCACATAATCCTGTGGCTGGAGCTATGATAAATAAACATAGATACTGTCATAATTAGCCAACTGGAGGTGATTCCTAAGCAGCTGTTAGAGCCATAAATAAGAATCTCTCAGAACAGAACATGAGAGATTTACTTCTGGAACAAAGTAAAACTTCATCCCATCTCATATACTCTAACCCCATCCACCAGCAGCAATGACACGACCACCTCCTCCTCCTCTGCACAGAGAAGCTGTCAGCCAGGTTCTGAAAAGCAGGTAACCAAAAGGCAGCCCTTGATAGTCCCAGACTGTGTTTCCCAGACTTGTTCTCAGACGTGCCACCTTCTCCACTGGGCATCAGCTCTGGGACCCTCTGCTTCTCAGTCTATATGACTAAGAATCTCTAACCGGCACTAGACTGACTCATGGGTCCAAGGATAGGTTCACTGATTTTCTTCTGTCTCTTCTTTCTTCCCCCTTCCTCTTTCTGCCTCTGCTTCTACTTTTCCTTGAATGCCCCCTTTTCACTTTTTTTCTCCAAGGTAATAAGTCTGTGTTTTGACCTATGATTTCTCAGATCTGTCCAATGTTATCTGCTTCTCCATCTGGGTTCAGTACCCCTTGTAGGCTGAAAAAAAGGACTTGAACTCTCCCATCCCATTAACCATCTTCTTGTCATTATGCTCCATATGCATCAGGTCTATGTTAGTTTTCTAGGGCTGCCGTAACAAATGACCACAAGCACGGAGGCTTAATCTAACAGACATGCATTCTCACACAGTTCTGCAGGCCAGAATTCCAAAGTCAAGATGTCTGCGGGGCCACACTTCCTCCAAAGTTTCTAAGGAAGAATCCTTCCTTGCCTCTTCCAGCTTCTGGGGAGTCCAGCATTCCTTGGCTTGTGGCAGCATAACTTCCCCAAGCTTTGTGGTGTCCTTTCTCCTTCTCTTAAAAGGACACGTGCCATTGGATTTAGGGACCATCTTAATCCAGGATGAGTCCCAACTCAACATCCCTAACTTGGTCACTTCTGCAAAGACTTTTTTCCAGATAAGTTCATATTCGCAGGTTCCAGCTGGACATATTTTGGGGGGAATCACCAATTTAAGCCATTCCTTGATACTAATGAGCCCAATGAAGCTTGTGACATGAATACCCTCCTTTCACCTCTCTCCTTTACCAAAACAATGTCAAGACCTAGAGAAAAACCTTCCTTTGTATTACACAAGCCAGATCTTTCCACTCTCTTCCTCTAAGTCCACGCTTTGCAGAAATCTAACATTGCTGGAGGAGGTTGTGTGGGTGACGTTGGGAAATGAAATAGAACTCCAGGAAGATAAAGGGGATCCTGGTCTCCTCTCTGAGTCAGTCAGCTTCCTGCAGGACAAAGATCACAGTATGGAGACACGGGTGAGCCCACTGTCCACTCTCTCCAGTGAGACAGAGTCTGAGAAACAGGAAGACGTTTGTTGTTGCTGTTCAGTCACTCGGTCCTATCAACTCCTTGCAACCCCGTGGACTGCAGCATGCCAGGCTTCCACATCCTTCACTATCTTCTGGAATTTGCTCAAACTGATGTCCATTGAGTCAATGATATCATCCAACCATCTCATCCTCTGTCGTCCCCTTCTCCTCCTGCTCTCAATCTCTCTGAGTACCAGGGTCTTTTCCAATGAGTCAGCTCTTCACATCAGGTAGCCAAAGTATTGGAGCTTCAGCTTCAGCATCAGTCTTCCCAATGAAGATTCAGGGTTGATTTCCTTTAGAATTGACTGGTTTGGTCTCCTTGCTGTCCAAGAAACACTCAAGAGCCTTCTCCAGCACCATTAGCACTTCCTAAAATCTGTTTCCATCATGGTTTCATATTTTCTATTTTCAGACAAATTTAAGAAGTGCTGAGTAAATAAATTCAGACAAGTTTCCCCATTACAGAACTTGCCAGAGCTCTCAACTCAGTAAACAATGAATAGAGGTAGAAATAATTGGTGGTATTTCCCAAACTTATGGCCCAGAGAACCCCTTTACTTATAAGGCATCCCATGGCCCTAATGTTCTTCCAAAGATACAGTGGGAGATACTGGTAAAATTCATTCAATTCAATTAGGTTGCTATCAAATCATTATTATATTAAAACCACAGTAAGTTACTGTTTCATACCCACTTGGATGACTACGACCAAAAGAAAGACAATAACCAGTGTTGGTGAGAACTTGGACCAGCGGGAACCCTTCGATTTTTCTGATGGGAACGTAAAGTTGTGCAGCTGTTTGGAAAAAAGGTTTAGCAGTTTTTCAAAGGTCAAATTTATCATATATGCCAACAATTTCACCTTTAGAAAACACACGGCCATAGTGAATGTTCATAGCAGCATTATTCATAATAACCCAAACCTGAAAACAACCCCCAAATTCATCAACAGATGAATGGATAAATAAAATGTAGAGCTGTACAATGAATTATTTTCCAGCAATTTTAAAAAATGAAATATTGATACGTGCTACAACATGGGTGAACTGCAAATACATTTTGCTCAGTGAAAGAAGTCAGGCACAAAAGACCACACATTGTATAATTCTGCTTATAAAGAAATGAAAAACCAGGTAAGCATATAGGGACAGAGCGTAGACTTAGCGGTTGCCAGGATCTGTGTTAGGATTAGGGGCTAATTGTTCATGGGTATGAGGGTTTCTACTAAAGTGATGCAAAGTTTGTGAAACTGAATTGTCATGATGACTGCACAACTCAGTAAATTTGCTAAAAAAAAATCATTCAATTGTGCACTTAATATAGGTGAACTTTATAGTATGCAAATTATGGAATGAGTCGCCAGTCCAGGTTCGATGCACGATACTGGATGCTTGGGGCTGGTGCACTGGGACGACCCAGAGGGATGGTATGGGGAGGGAGGAGGGAGGAGGGTTCAGGATGCGGAACACATGTATACCTGTGGTGGATTCATTTCGATATTTGGCAAACCGATACAATATTGTAAAATTTAAAAATAAAATAAAATTTAAAAAAAATTATCACACACACACACACAAAAAGAAAAACAAGAGAAATCAAGAACTATGAACAATATGTAAGCTGCTTTGGAAAATAGTCTAACAGCTCCTCAAAAGGTTAAACATAGAGTTATCATATGACCCAGCAATCCCATGCCTAGATATATACCCAAGAGAAATAAAAACTTGTTAAAAAAAAAAAATTATGCCTCAGTAAAGTTGTTTTTAAAAGTGCTGTCACTGATTAATGAAATAAAATTTTATTAGGCTGAAAAAAAAAAAAATGCCTGTCAAGCTATACGCACAGCCTTATGCTTGCTCAAACAAAGACACTGAGCAAAAGGTTTTACACTAAAGAAGGGTAAGTTTCAGGTGCGAAGTGTTTCATCGCACTTCAGAAAGTTGCCTGGAAAATCCCATGGGCAGAGAAGGCTGGTAGGCTACAGTCCATGGGGCTGCAAAGAGTCGGACACAACTGAGTGACTTCACTTTCTTTTTTTCTTTCTTTCGGAAAGTTGAGCAATTTGTATATGGTACCTACCTTGTGGGTTGTGTTTGGAAGGACACATTGAAATCTCTTTTATTGAAGGCTGTGTTCCATGTAGAGGTACTTGCAAACTGGAAACACTTGTGATGAATCCCCACTTGCACATTGTACACTCAACAAAACAAGACCCAGCCCATAGAATTTATTTAAATGGTGGAACTGATTAGAATTCCAGGACCAGTGTGATAGAAGTTCTAAGAGAGAGGGACTGGGCTCTTTGATCTGCCTGGTTCCACCCTGACTTCTTTCTAATTAGCAAAGCTTTTGAGGCTGACTGATAAGCATTCTGGGCATTGCACATGTTTGGCCACTGACTAATTAATTAATTTTTGACTTTGAGCAGTGACACTTAATTTGAAAACTTTCTACCATCCACAGATGAATGTGGAAAAGTAGGGCAAAAGATTTAAAAATATGCTAAAGGTGCCATTTCAAATCCAGTTGATTTGCAAGGGGGCAAGATGGGTCAGTGCGTTAAACAAAGAGATGGATTCTGGCAGGAAGAGCTGAGGGAGTGTGTGCTAGGCCAGCTTTGCACCCACTGTGCTGTGCATTGGGGCTTAGCCATGTACCCTCCCTGCTTATTTGAAAATCAGGCGTCTCCTTGACATCCTCATTTATTAAGTGACTGTGTACATTGCCCATAAGAGAAAAGGGACAGAGAACAAAAATGACTCCCAGAAAGGGTATTAGGAGAGTGGACAAAGCTTATGAACCAAAACACAGGCTCTGAGACAAATACTGCCCAGGTCAAGGGTCTGCAAACTACACCCCGAGGGCTAAATCCAGTCTTCCACTTGTCTTTTGTAAATAAAGTTTTATTGGAACACAGTCACACCCATTTGTGTATCCATTGTCTTTGGTTGTCTTCCTCGTACTGTGGCAGAGCTGAGTGGGTGCAACAGAGACGGTGTGACTGCAAAGTAGAACATATTTACTCTCTGATTCTTCATAGAAAATGCAATCAAATCCCTAGTTGACATGGAGTTAGCTTTATACTTTTTTGGTATGACTGAAGAACACTGAGAACTCTTTGTTTTTATCTTAAAAGACCTCTTTTTTCTTACAAGAAGGGAGCTAATATTCTTTGAGCACCTCTGTGTGCCTGACACTAGGCTCCTTTCTTAAAGATTAGCTTCACTGCACATCTTTGAGGTGGAGATTAACATGGTCATGTTTCAGGGGAGGACACTGAGGCTCAGAAAGGAAATCACTTGCCTGTAAGTTACAGAGCTGGTGTTTGAAACCAGACCAACTTGTCTCCAACATGGTAGCATGATGTCTCTCCAGTATGTTAACATTAAAGCGAATGTTTTGGCAAGAGGCTCCCTAAGTCATTCCCTTTTAAAGGGTCAAAGAGCTTTGGGAACAAATTTTAGAGGGATGTATTTGATCAGATTTATTCAGTAAAATCTGTGCCAACTCTTATTTTTTAACCTTGGAGAGAATTCCCTCTACTAACATCCCTCTTGAAGCAGAACCAAGATTAGGTCATACAATTTTAACAAATCTTTACCAAATTGGGGAAGACTTCAAAATTTTTCACAGAGAAGAACTCATGGCTGCCACTAGAATCACTGCCTCTCTAGTGAAAATCCTACAAATGGAGTTCCTACTCTGCCCAGCCCCAGATGCAAAGGAGTCCCCTCCTCAGCCCAAGGCCTTCTCAATTTCCACCCCAGGATGTTGACCATGGTATAGACCCTTCCTTCAGAAGAAATCCCCACTCCAAAAACACAGCAGACTCCACCCTCAAAGGTCCAGACAAGGCATTAAACCACTTCACAGCATACTTCTAAATGTCTAAGGTTAGTCACTAAGCTGGAAGGGCTATATCAAGGCCAGTCTAACTCATGTTCAAAATCCTTTCTCCAGCTTGAGGAAAAGAGATCAGGTTTGATCAGACTGCCCTTCGGGAGGGATTCCGGAGCCCTGATCACCTCTAAACAAATGTCTAGGAAAAGAAACATATATTTCTTAGGAGCAAATAATAAGTTTTTAGTATCATCCAACCTAAATCCTTTTTTTTTTTAAGAGAAGAGCAAGTCTCCTCTAACCCTACTGAAGGATAAACACAATCTTAACTTCCATCACTAAATAGAACTCTGAGCATTTCAGGCCTCAGTTTTTAATAGAGAGCAAGGTGGACAAAGGTCCATAGAGTCAAAGCATAGTTTTTCCAGTAGTCATGTATGGATGTGAGATTTGGACCATAAAGAAAGCTGAGCATCAAAGAATTTATGTTTTTCAACTGTGGTGTTGGAGAAGGCTCTTGAGAGTCCTTTGGACTGAAAGGAGATCAAACCAATCCATCCTAAAGGAAATCAACCCTGAATATTCATTGGAAGGACTGATGCTGAAGCTGAAGTTCCAATACTTTGGCCACCTGATGTGAAGAGCTGACACATTGGAAAAGACCCTGATGCTAGCAAAGA
This sequence comes from Bubalus bubalis, assembly GCF_019923935.1. Classification (NCBI taxonomy): domain Eukaryota; kingdom Metazoa; phylum Chordata; class Mammalia; order Artiodactyla; family Bovidae; genus Bubalus; species Bubalus bubalis. The sequence goes on from NC_059180.1 coordinate 27,226,663, forward strand.
TTGAGGGCCGGAGGAGACAGGGGCAACAGAGGATGAGATGGTGGAATGGCATCACTGACTCAATGGACTTGAGTTTGAGCAAACTCTGGGAGATAGTGAAGGACATGGAAGCGTGTCATGCTGCAGTTCATGGGGTCACAAAGAGTCAGACACAACTTATCAACTAAACAACAATGAAGGTGACTTAGAGCTCATATGGAATCTTTGTGCAAATTAGAAAGTAGCTGCCTCATCCCTACAGATGCACCATGCGATGCAACAGGCACACTGTGTCTGATGGTCAGAGCCGAGCCATGCCCTCCTCTAGGTGGACATACCTCACTTTAGTGCTCAGGGCTGGACAAAGAGATCACAGGCTGGACTTCAGTGTTACCACTGTGCAGTAAGCAACTTGCACAGCCATCCATGACTCTTCCTGGGCTTTCTTGAAGAATACTCGGCCATTTTCCTTTATATCTGTTTCACTACTGAGCTCATTCCAATGATTTTTTTTCATAAATAGAGGACATCTGCAAAAAGCTTAATTAATAGCCACCTTAGAGGGGAAAAAATGGTGGGATTTACAACAAAATAATTCAGAAGCCCTGAGTTGAATTCACAACTCAGCCAGTTGCCAGCTGTGTGATCTTAGACAAGTCCCTTGGCCTCCCTGAGGTTTTCGTCTGTCAGTTGGAAGCATTAATAACAACACTACCAAGATCTCAAAGACGTTTAAAATCTCTAAGTGGAAAATGTAGAATGACTCAGTAAACCTAAAGTGCTCTGTAGATATTAAGCAGTAACCACATGTAAAGGCAGAAACAACACATGAAATCGTTCATGCTTCCATCCAAAGCCATTCTTTCCATTCCTGCTGTTTCTGGCTACACTATTCTTCCAGCAAAATCTGAGAAGGGCCATTAGTTGTCCTTGGTTTCCAAAAAGGTCATCCAAGTAATAAAGGGTTTCCCGTGTGGAAGGTAATTAGCTCTCGAAATCTTTCCATCCCACCTGATCAATCAGACTAAGCACTGAACACTCCCATCCCTAAAGAGCATAAAGCTGAATTGTATGTATGCCTTACTATTAGGGAACAGTAATACACTGCTTTCAGAGTTGGTCACACAAGCTGAGGAGTCATCAAATTTTTTCAAGTCACCACCCTGACTGATGATAAGATGTTTGACTAGGATTTTTAATTCTTGAGAAAACAACAGAAAATGCAAGTATGATATCAGCATCTGCATGGCCCATCAGGGTTATTTAAAGTCTTCCATGGAATCCATTGCAACCGGGCTGCTTGATCCAGGCCTTTCCACTGCTGTATCCACAATCCAGCCTCATTGACTGGGCTGGATGTAAGTATCAAACGCAAGGCCCATTTTTCTTTGTCAGAGGCTCCCTGTGCGAGGAGATGTTAGACATCTCAGCAACCCACCCAAGCATAGATGCATACCCCTTTCCTCCTCTCCTGGAAGACAAGTTATTAAAAAGATGTATTTTTGAAAGCTGCCTTCTCTGCACGTACAGTCAACATCAGCAAATAAAGGGGGAGGGATGAAAAGGCGATGCAAGGGCCATCCAAAGGGGGTGGGGGTGTGCCTCCCAGAGCACAGTTTAAGAAATGATCAATGCCTGTGTCAGAGGCAGCAATAAGACGTGCTGAGCTTATCAAAAACTGAAGCTCTGATGACAGAGTTCACATGTGGCTGGAAGATAAGAGAAGCCGCCTTCTTCTCTCCCTCTTTTCTCTACCCAAAGACCCTGTTTTAATTTCCCACTCTGCAGGTTCCATTTTCAGTCCCAATGGAGACCATGGAGCCTTGTTCAACTCCCTCTCTAATCTCACTGTGAATGTTTCCAGGAGACTGTGATTAGCAAATGTCCACTTCAATGCTATTTGGGGAAGTTTTGTATGAGTGGTTCTGAAGATCCAAATACAGCTGAAGGTTCCAGAAACACTCTGAGCACCAGAGAAAGGAAAAGGAAGGGCAATAAGCTAGAGGCTGAGAACCATATATATTCATCTGGGCTCTACCACAAATATGCTTTGTGACCTTACATTGGTCACATCATCTTCCCAGACAGGAATTTCTACTTCTATAAAATGGAAGGAGATGGACTGTGTTCTCAAGAATCTTCTCACTAGGGGTTTCCACAGTGGTTCAGTGGCTAAGACTCTGCACTCTCAATGCAGGGGGCCCAGAGTTTGATCGCTGGTCAGGAAACTAGATCCCACATGCTGCAAATGAGAGTTCTCATGCTGCAACTAAAGATCCTGCATGCTGCGGCTAAGATGCAGCACAGCCAGGTACAGAAATAAATAAATATTTTAAAAGAAGAATGTTTTCATCTAGAAAAGATTCTTCACCTTCACCCCCACTGTCTGGGAACAAGGCTCGGAGGCTGCAAAGCAGCAAACCCGAGGCCACGGTCTTCACCCCTCTGCTCTGTCTAATGTACTAACGGCACTGCCTTAGCCATCTCATGACAAAATGCCGTAGACTGGGTGGCTTTCACAACAGAGATTTAATCCTCACAGTTCTGGAGGCTGGGAAGTCAAAGACCACAGTGCCAACAGATTCAGTTCTTGGCCCACCTCCGGGTCGCAGACATCCCCGCCTGTCTCACTGTGTGCTCACATGATGGAGAGAGAGAGAGAGGAAAGAAGCTCTGGTGTTTCTTTCTTTTCTTATAAGAGCACTAATCCTATCACGGGGGCTCCACCTCATGACCTCATTTAAGCTTCCTCCTAAAACCTTATTACCTCCTAAATTACCTCCTCATTACCTCCTAAAACAACCCACTGGTAATTAGGGCTTCAAGATATGAATTTGGGAAGGAGACCACATTCAGTTCATAACTGGTACCAAAGTTTTTGCAAGAGGACCAGAATCCATGACAAAGTGGAAGGTCATCTGCGTATCTCTCCCCTCCTCCCTCCAGTTCAGCAGGTTCTCTCTCTGCTATCCACCCCGCCCCCCAGCAAGGCCATGTCGACCCCTTTGGTTATTCCTGAGCCATGAAGATATCCTTGGACCTTATCCTAACTTCAATCTGTTTTATTTTAACTTGACCCACAACCAAAACCAATTTCTGTCCCCTTTCTCCAAAACTGAGATGAAACTAACCCATTCCAAGAAAATAGATTTCTCTTAGTTTCCCTACCAAAGGTTCTCTGGCATTCTACCTTGATTAACAGAAGTGGTTGCCTGGCATTCAGAAGGACCCAGAGGCCATGTCTGGGCCGAAATGAAGAGAGCTGTGATTGATTAGTGACTTCTGCCAGGGCAGGAGAGCAATGACACAACACAGGCTTGCATCCCTGACACCCAGAGGCTAAAGCAGTAGTTTCCAACAGGATAGTCTAGAATGCTGATTTAAGGACAGGTTTCCAGACCCCACACCAGAAATTCTGATGTAGTGAGTCTATGGCAGAGCTTGTGTGCCTAGCTGTAAAACTGCCCCTACCTGATGATGGTGTAAATCAAAGTCCACATGGCAAAAATTGGGAATGAGATGAAGAGATAGAAATGTGAATTAGATTCACTATAGTAATCATTTCACTTATGTATATGTGTACATATACAAAACATCATGTTGTACACCTTAAAATGCATACAAGTAATTACATAAATGTGTGTGTGCTTAGTCACTTCAGTCATGTCCAACTCTTTGTGAGCCTATGGACTGCAGCCCACCAGGCTCCTCTGTCCATGGGATTCTTCAGGCAAGAATACTGGAGCAGGTTGCCATTTCGTCCTTTAGGGGATCTTCCTGACCCAGGGATCAAACCAGAGTCTCCTGCATCTCCTGAATTGCAGGCAGATTCTTTACCAATGAGTCACTGGGGAAGCCCCAATTATATAAATAAATAGAGTTAATTTCAGGCACGAACTTTGTGGGGGACCATATCCTTGTCAGTGTTAAACACATAATGGAGATAATTTTTTCTTTAAATTCCCTTCCCTCAAGACATGTAGCTCCAATTCTTTCTTCCATCCTACTCCACATTCCACTCATAACACGCATAATTTTGTGTATTTATAAAGCATCTTTCACTTCTCCAAGCATTTATGCATTCAGACATCCTTTTGGAATTTACAAGAGATCTACCAGCTAGGAGAGAGGCAACAGCATTCTTCTCTTTTGGTAAATGAGATCAGCCCCTTGAAGACATGCCCTAAGAAGCATGCCACATCATACCAGGTTACGGTCAGACTGCCCTACAGCATGCCACCAGCGTTGATTTGGCATGAGGATTAATTTAGGCTAATTATTACTTTTAAAACTATGTGGCTGTACCAGGTCTTAGTTGCAGCACGTAGGATCTTTGTTCCTGCTTGTGGGATAGTTTAGTTTCAGAATGCATGATCTTTTTTAGTTGTGGCATGCGAACTCTTAGTTGTGGCATATGGGATCTAGTTCCCTGAGCAGGGATCAAACTCTGCCCCCTTGCACTGGGAGCATGGAGCCTTAGCCACTGGACCACCAGGGAAATCCCAAGACTGATTATTTTTAAGACACCCCCCCAAACTCAGGAAGAACCTTTGACCTTCTCCTTACTGCCTAAAAATAATGTAGATAGAGGACCTGTTCCAGGAGGGAAGCGTCACCATATATCATGATAATGTAAGAAATAAAAACTTAAAGTGATCCATTTTCAAGGATAGCTACCTTTTGAGTGACAGCTTGCTGATGTAACAGCCATAAGGGTTACAAAGCGGGAAAGTCTAGGCAAACAAAGGGAGAGTGGAATGCTTCGAGTTTTCACACAGGCTCATTCTATTGGTGAATTCAAAACATAAGAGCGGGAATAAGTGCACAAGAAACGGGGAGACAAGATGTGAGGGAGGGGGCCAGCCCATAAAGACGAGGGGAATGAACTTAGGTGATGTTCGGAAAGAATGTTCACCCCATAGTACTCAACCAATGAGGAACTGGCGGAGGGACCTTGCATGCCAAAATATAAAATGCTTGTTGTAACTGCCATGGCTGTGCCTGCCCACCAGAGGCCATCCTGTAAGACCATCATTAAAGCCTCGCTTCCCGCTGCACCTCGAGTCTCCAAGTCCATGCTTTGGGTTTGGGCCAATGGGCTCTATTTTCCACAATAGTACGAAGCAGGTGTGTGGGCAGGAAGGAACCTAGCCAAGTCTGTATTAAAATTTCTTCCTGTGTCCCACTGTCTCTGCCCAACCCAGCAAACATTTGTTTACCAAACAAATTTATCAAACAAATGTTTTTCCATCTCCATATAAACTGCCTTTCCCCCCTGGAAGTCAAAAACCGCTACCCCAACGTCCCCTTTTGTCTTTAGCTAAAGACGATATTTAAGGTGATGATTTTGGCCACTTTAGCAAGTTACCCAGTTACTCAGGGTCTCTCTCATGCACACATGTTATTCAACTTTTGTTTGGTTTTCTCCTGTTACTCTGTCTCATGTCAATTTAATCCTTAGACCAGCCAGAAGAACCTGGAAGAGTAGGGGAAAATGCCTTCCTTTCCAACGTGTCTATTTTCACCCTGGAGCAAGGAGATTTCTCTGAGAAAACTGCCATTCAGATACTTTCCCTTGATGGGAAAGACAAACCAATTGAGTTTTCTGGGCTAGAGCCCATCAATCCTACTTAATTCTTGTCTCCTACTCATGGAGTCCCAACACTTGGGGCATATGGAAGTGAATGAACTATTTGATGCAGTAATTCAAAGGTCAGGCTACTGTGTTCACAGATATAAATGTAAGATACAGCCTAGCACACCTGAAGAGAAATCAGTTTGTTAAAAAAAAAAAACTGTAAATCAGTGATTCTCACACTTGCGCATGCATCAGAATCCCCTAGAGGGCTTGTTAAAATCTCCATGGCTGGACCCATCCTAGGGTTTCTGATTCAGCAGGCTTGAGAGTTTGCATTTCTTTTTTTTAAATTAATTTATTTTAGTTGGAGGGTCATTACTTTATAGTATGTGATCATTTTTGTCATATATCAATATGAATCACCCACAGGCATACATGTGTCCCCCCCATCCTGACGCCTACCCCCCGCCTCCCTCCCCTTCCTATCGTTCTGGGTTGTCCCATAGCACTGGATTTGGGTGCCCTGCTTCATGCATCAACCTTGCACTGGTCATGTGGTTTACATATGGCACAATGGAATATTACTCAGCTAGGAAAAGGAATGCATTTGAGTCAGTTCTCATAAAGTGGATGAACCTGAAGCCTATTAAACAGAGTGAAGTAGGTCAGCAAGAGAAAGACTAATACTGTATATTAAGGCATGTATATGGAATTTAGAAAGACGATGTCAATGCTCCTACATGCAGTGCAGCAAAGGAGACAAAGATGTAAAGAACAAACTTTCGGACTCAGTGGGAGAAGCCGAGGGTGGGATACTTTGAGAGAATTTGCATTTCTAACAAGCCCCTGGGTGAGACCAAAGATACAGCTGAAGACCACTGCTTCCAGTGTTTTTTAAGTGTCCTGTGCCTACAAGTAACCCAGAGCTATAGTTAAAACGCAGATCTGGCCTCAGGATGTCCCAGCTGTCTTTCTAACAAAATCCAGGTGATGCCAGCCTTGCCAGTCTGTGGACCACAGTGAGGAGGGAGGCTCCAAGCCCCTGGCTCTCAAAGGGATTTCTTAGCAACTACCCCCTTATATTAGTCACCAGTGAGTTTATTAAAAATGTAGATGAGGATGCAGTGATGCCAAAAAATGTCCCATTGAGAATGACTGGACCTGCCCTCGGAGGTGAAGGGATACATCTGCCTACAGCCTCACGGACAATACAGATGAAGGGAGCGCATGAACCCAACTCTGCACCCCCAGCAGGACCATCTCAGAGCCTGGAACTCAGCTCTCTTGCATTTGCACCCAAAGTGGAATTCTCTGAGTCTCTTTAAAATAGCAACTTGCAGTAATCCTCTTTAAAGGAAGAAAGAGCCAGCAATCCTATTCGACCTTGAGGTGACACAGTCTGTGTGCTGGAAACAAGCTAAATGTTCATCAGTTGGACATCCCTCAGGATATCAAGACAGCACCTCTCACCTTCAGCGAAAAGAGAAAGAAGGAGGGAGGGAAGGAAAGAGGGGGCAGGAGACAGAAGAAATCGTGCTCTTGTTACAAGAAGGCATTCAGAATAAGGTAGAAATTCAAAACAAATATTGAACAACTTGCAAATTGCTTTTTCCTGGTACTTTTCTCTTGGTTCTTTTGGTTTGTTTGCTTTAATTGAAAGCCGTGTGCGGCAATGAGCTCACGTGATAGGCCACGATCAGTTGTTCCAAATGACTGGAGCCACGTGATGCTCTATTTCTCGTCGGTTGCAGAACACATTTTATGTTTCAGGAACTACAATACAATCTTTCTAACTATCATATCGCACAGAAATGACTTTGGCACTCAGGTACAATGGCACTTCCTGAGTGATGGGGGGTGGGGGGAGGTTGTCCCTGGGTCAAAGATGAGCAGAGCTCATAAAAGGCAGATGGTTCCCTGTGAACCACCTGGGAAAGGGCAGAAAACTGCACTGGGAAAAACAGATACAGAAAAACGGAACACAGCACCCAGGGATCCCAGAAAAAAAGCCCAAGAATGTGGCTGGAGAATTGGAGGAATTGGGGCTGGGGTCAGACAGGAAGTCACCCACTTTGTTTCCAGAGAGATTTACCAACCCCATACCTTGTATGTCCTCAAGACTAGAAGCCTGTACCAAATCACTTCCCCAAATGGGGCAAGTTGTACTAATTCATTGAATCCAAATATAGAAGGTTTTTTTTTCTGTCTACTTTGAGAGTCCCTTGGACTGCAAGGAGATCCAACCAGTCCATCCTAAAGGAGATCAGTCCTGAGCGTTAATTGGAAGGACTGATGTTGAAGCTGAAACTCCAATTCTTTGGCCACCTGATGCGAAGAACTGACTCACTGGAAAAGACCCTGATGCTGGGAAAGACTGAAGGTGGGAGGAGAAGGGGACGACAGAGGATGAGATGGTTGGATGGCATCACCAACTCAATGGACATGAGTTTGGGTAAACTCTGGGAGTTGGTGATGGACAGGGAGGCCTAGCATGCTGCAGTCTATGGGGTCACAAAGAAATGGACACAACTGAGTGACTGAACTGAACTTTACAACAGGTAAGAATACTTTTTCAAAACAAACCAACCAATGAACACATAGATTTACTCACAGTGACAAGAGTTAATACAAACATTGCTGTATGATAGACCTGTGAGTGTGCTCAGTCACTCATTAGTGTCCAACTCTGAGACCCCATGGACTGTAGCCCACCAGGCTCCTCAATCCATGGCATTTTCCAGGCAAGAATACTGGAGTGAGTTGCCATTTTCTACTCCAGGGGATTTTCCCAACCCAGGGATTGCACTCGTGTCTCCTGTGTCAACAGGTGGATTCTTTACCACTGAGCCACCTGGGAAGGGCTGTATGATAGACACTGGACCAGTAACCTGATTTAGTCCCCTCAACCACCATATAAATCAGGTATTATTATTTCCATTTTAAAAGCAGAAAACAGAGGCAATAGCCTATTCAAAGCCACACAAGTCATAATAGTAAATCATAGAGATTAGATCCTGAAACCTGAGTTCTACTCTGTTCTACCTTTGGTAGTAAGACGCAATCAGATATGGAAACCCCTATATAATGCTATTATATATGTGAAATCTATAATGATTCAGTTGCTTTAGAAAACAGTAGCAGTTTCTTTGGAGAAGGAAATGGCAACCCACTCCAGTATTCTTGCCTGGAGAATCCCAGGGACAGGGGAGCCTGGTGGGCTGCCGTCTATGGGGTCACACAGAGTCGGACACGACTGAAGTGACTTAGCAGCAGCAGTTTCTTACAATGTTAAATGAAATTTACCATATGTAGAAAGGACCCAGCAATATCATTTCTAAGCGTCTACCCAAGAGAAGTGAAAACATGCCCACAGAAAACTTTCAGATGAATGCTCACAATAGTGTTACCAAAAATAGCCAAAAATCGAAACCACCCAAATCCCAACAACTGGAGAAGAAATAAACAAAATGTGGTATACCCAAACAATGGAATACAAATCAGAAATGAAAAGGGATGAGGCACTGAAATATGCTATAACATGGATGAACCTCAAAAATATTATGCTGAGTGAAAGATGCTAGACAATGCATATGACCACATATTGTATAATTCCATATGAAATATAGCAAAGCTCAATCCATGAGACAGAACAAAAAGTTTGGTTACTTGGGGCTGGGGATAGGAATGGTAGTGACCACAAAACAGCAGAAGGGATATTTTCAGGGTGATGAAAGTGTTCTAAAGTTGGGTTGTGATGATGGTTGCACAACTCTATATATTTACAACTTATAATTGTGCTATTAAAATAGGAGAATTTTATAATATGTAAATTACACCTTAAAAGCTTTTTTAAAAATGTAAAAAACTTTAAAAAAAAAACTAAAATCTAAAAAAAAAAAAATAGACAAAAGAAATGACCACTGATCTGGCAAATGACGACATGATAAGCATGCGTTAAGCGCTGACCAAGGCGCCCTCATTTAGTCCCTGCAACAAGGCCTCCCTGCCTGCCTCAACCTTGCTTCTACAATGTCACTTCAAGCACAGGAATTCTCATGCTCCTTGCTCCCAACACAGAGGCTGACAGGCAGGAGCCTCTCAGTAAATACTTGCAGAATTGTGCAATATTGCATCATAATCAAAAGATCAGGCTCTGGACAACAGACAGAGAGTGAGTCAAAGCCTGACATACTAGTATATGTTCTCTTGCCACTTTCTACTATCACAACATTACTAGGGTTGCTCCAAGGTACAAGGGGATCCAGAGTATTTAACTTTCCCCCACTATTGCAACAGAAGAAAGTTAAATACTCAATTGGATCTCCTTGCACCTTGGTGCAACCCTAGTATTGAGGGAAGGGACAGGTTCTAAGAAATGTTTTTGCTTTCCTGATAGAAGCAACTCTTGCAGCTGGTGCCATCCCTGTCTCCTTCTTCCTGACTTGAACACAGATCTGATGTTAGGAGCACAGCAGCTATTTTGTGGCCATGGGGGAAGAGGAATCACAAAATTCTGGCCTCTTATTGTTGAACTATTGAAACAACACGAGTGGCTACACACCCACTAGACTTCCTGACATGTGAAAAAAGTCTCATTTAAGTCTTGTCTGAATTTTTCTATTACTTATACCTGAGAGCATAGATTAATTAGTATTATTCGAAGCAGAACTACAGTAGTAGTTTTTCCTTATTAGAATGCCTTAGGTTTCTCTTGCTTTCCTGCTATCTCTTCTAAACCATGTCTAAGTCCTTTGTTGTCTGACTAGAGGCCTCAGAGGCACACTGAGTTGTCCCTACTTTAGCTCCAGGGTTTGTTTTTTTAATAATTTTATTTTTTAATTTATTTTTGGCTGTGCTGGGTCTTCCGTTGCTGTGTGAGCTTTTCTTAAGTACAGTGAACAGGGCCTACCTACTCTCTACTTGTGTTGCACAGGTTTCTTTTTGCAGTGGCTTCTATTGTTGCGGGGCACGGGTTCTAGGGCGTGCGGGCTTCAGTAGCTGCACTTCCAGGGCTTTCGAGCCCAGGCTCAATAGTTGTGGTGCAAGGGCTTAGTTGCTCTGAGGCACATAGGATGTTCCCGGATCAGGGATCAAACCCATGGCTCTTGGATTGGCAGGTAGATTCTTTACCACTGCGCCACCAGGGAAGCCCTAGCTCCAGTTTAAAATTTGCATTTGGAATTCCTCTTTCCTGATGCTGGATTCACTGGAAACGTCCCAAAGCAGCCGCCCCAATGGGAAAAAAAATGAGTCTAATTTCAGAAAAGACAAGCCCATCTTCTCTCCTCACCAGCAGTCTCATAATACAATGATAATTACCAGTAATGATAATAGACAGTTAATATACATAATTCTCCATAATCAATGCCCCTCACTATGAGCATCCTTCATTTTTCCCATCTCTGATCTTTGTGGAAGAGGGAAATTTCATTGTAGCATCTTCCAGAAACATGCAAATGGCCCTTCAACTGGCCACCCTGATGTCAATTCCCACACTTTTTTTCAGAATAGGAGTCAGAACACTGAGCAATCACCAATGGCACCAGACTACCTTGCCCCTCTCTGCAGCGGGACTGACACTGTCCTAATCTCCAGATTTACACTGAGAGAAGGAGACTCCAGGAGGCACCAGGGAAGATCAGGATGGAGAAGCTCCTGAAATTTGACAATAATATCCAGTGAGTGATCAGGCACAGTGGGATCCAGGTGCAGTGGGATGTATTCTTAGAAGACAACTGGGATTAGGGGATGGGACACAGGAGAAGAGATTAGGGGACTATGGCAGAAAGCTTCAACATAATCCTCTAATGATCTCCTCCCCTTATGTGTGAGCCAAATCGGGAGATTCTCTTCTAACAAATAGAACGAGGCAAGAGTGATGGGCTGCACCTCGGTTATTAGGTCACAAAAGACTGGTTCCCATCTTGTTCATATTCTCTCTGGCTCTTCTCACAGGCTTGCTCTGGTGGAGAGGGCCACACTGCAGAGAAGAAAGGATGTCCTCTGCCAATAGCCAGCAATGAGCTGACACTCTCTGCCTGACAGCTGATGAGGAAGCAAATCCCACCAAAAAACACTGAGTAAGCTGGGGAGCAGTCTGCTCACTGCAGAGAGGAAAGCATGGTCTCTGCCAATAGACAGCAATGAGCTGAGACACTGTCTGACAGCTGATGAGGAAGCAAATCCCACCAAGAAACACTGAGTGGGCTTGAGTGCAGACTCTGCTCCAGCTGAACTTGAGATGTTAAAGTTCCAGCCGACAACTTGACTGCAGACTGTGAGAGACCCCGAAGCACAGGGTCCGGCTAAGCCATTCCTGGATTTCCCCATCCACAGAAACTGTGCTGCTTATAACTGCTAATTTGGGAGTCATTTCTTACGTGGCAATACAGGGAAAGAGTCATTATGATATATTTTTATGAATATTTATTGGAGTAGAGCTGCCTTATAATGTGGTGTTAGTCTCTGCTGTACAGCAAAGTGAATCAACTGTATGTACACGTATATCTCCTCTTTTGGGGGTTTCCTTCCCATTTAGATCACCACCGAGCATCGAGTAGAGTGCTCTGTGCTATACAGTTGGTTCCATAGCTATCTGTTTTATACTCTGTTGTTGTTATTCAGTCACTCTGTTCTATCTGACTCTTTGTGATCCCATGAACTGAGGTACTCCAGGCTTCCCTCTCCTTCAAAATCTCCTGGAGTTTGGCTAAAACTCATGTCCACTGAATCAGTGATGTCATCCAACCATCTTATTCTCTGTCATCCCCTTCTCCTCCTGCCTTCAATCTTTCCCAGCATCAGGGTCTTTTCCAATGAGTCACTACTTCACATCAGGTGGCCAGAGTGCTGGAGCTCCCATTTCAGCATCAATCTTTCCAATGAGTATTCAGGGTTGATTTCCTTTAGGATTGACTGGTTTGATCTTCTTTCTGTCCAAAGAACTCTCAAGAGTCTTCTCCAGCACCACAGTTCAAAAGCAACAGTTCTTCAGTGCTCAGCCTTCTCTATGGTCCAACTCTCACATCCATACATTACCACTGGAAAAACCACAGCTTTGACTAGACGGACCTTTGTCAGGAAACTAATGTCTCTGCTTTCTAATCCACTATCTAGGTTTGTCAGAGCTTTTCTTCCAAGAAGCATATTTTAATTTCATGGCTGTAGTCACTGTCCACAGTGACTTTAGAGCCCAAGGAAACAAAGTCTGTCACTGTTTCCATTGTTTCCCCATCTATTTGCCATGAAGCAATGGGACTAGATGCCGTAATCTTAGTTTTTTGATTGTTGAGTTTTAAGCCAGCTCCTTCATCAAGAGGCTCTTTTAGTTCCTCTTCGGTTTCTGCCATAAGGATGGTGTCATCTGCATATTAAGGTTATTGATATTTCTCCCAGCAATCTTGATTCCAGTTTGAGCTTCATCCAGCCTGGCATTTTGCATGATGTACTCTACATATAAGTTAAATAAGCAGGGAGACAATATACATCCTTGACATACTCCTTTTCCTACTTGGAACCAGTCTGTTGTTCCATGTCTGGTTCTAACTGTTGCTTCTTGACCTGCATACAGGTTTCTCAGGAGGCAGGTAAGGTGGTATTCCCATCCCTTGAAGAATTTTCCAGTTTGTTGTGATCCACACAGTAAAAGGCTTTAGCATAGTCAATGAAGCAGAAGTAGATGTTTTTCTGGAATTCCCTTGCTTTATCTATGACCTGACGGATGTTTTATACCTAGTAGTATGTATATGTAAACCCCAATCTTCCAGTTCATCCAACCCCTTCCCCACCCCACCCCCTGCCGCCTTGGTGTCCATATGTTTGTTTTCTACAACTATGTGTCTATTTCTAGTTTAAAAATAGGCTCATTTATACCATTTTTCTAGATCCCACACATATGATATTTGTAAGTGAAAATAAACACAAACTCTTTGAGTACTCAAAGTCTTTCTCTGATCCATATTATAAGAAGGGTTTGCAGTCGTTCTGTTTGGAGATTTTTTTTTTCTGTTTGTTTCTTTGCTTGTTTAATTTTGTTTTGGAGGTTTCACTATTTTTGCTCAAGCAGCTGCTGATTAAATCTGGGCATTTCTTGGGTGAATCAAGGCAGTATCAACTGTTATAATTGTTACTATTTAATCCGAGTTTGTAATATGTCAAGCACTGTGATGAACTTTATAAGCATTATCTTATTTAATCCTTATAACAACCCAGTGAAAGAGGTGCTATGATCCTTTGTCCCCTTTCCACACATGAGGATGCAGATGTTTAGAGAGTTACAGTTCTTGCCTGAGTCACTTAACTAGTTAGTTGCAGAGCCAGGAGGCACACCCAGGGATTCTGACTCTCGGCCTGTTCTAATCACTTAGCAAAACTAAAGAAGAGAAAGGAGCCAGGAAGGCTAGAATAACTGATATCAGAAAGGGCACAGATCCAAAATGTTGTGAGTCAGGGGACAAGGAGGAGAAAATCTAAGAAAGACTAAGTTTGAAAAGAGAAAGATTGGGGAGGGTTGGAAGGAATGATGAGGAATTGGGGTCACTGCTTCGCCTGCTGGTGGCGGTGGGCAAGGGAGAGAGGAATTAAGGCAGGGAAAGGAAGGACAGGGAGAGGAGGGGGAAAGAAGTTGACTGATGATTTTGTTGTACAATATGTACATAACCCCTTTTTAGCATTTTCCAGAGATGCAGTAAAGATAGATTGAAACTACTTTCAATGTAAGAGATGGGTAATACACACAACCATAAAAGAGACGGGCACTGCATCTGATTACTTTGTCTCTTCTCCATTTACAATTTCTGTGACGCCTACTGTTTCTTTGACCTCTTCTTTGTCTTCTGTGGATCTGAGCTTGTTCCTATTACCGCGAAAATCTCGCTCCTTTTTCACACAGCTGTTCCTGTCCCAATTCCCACCCTCACCTTCTGTCTCCTGGATGATGACAACAGCCTCCTAAAAGACCTTCCTGCCCCCAGTATTCCCCCTGCTGAGCTCTTTTCTCAATTAGTGATTAGGCTCACTTTGGCAACATATACACTAAAATTGGAATCAATTAATGATTAGGCAACCTGTTCAGTTACAACCTTCACCAGGACATTGCTCTGCTCACACCCTTCACTTAAAGAATTAATTTCAAGCATCAAACTATGATACGAAAGACTACTGCCACCTCTTGTTTGGACTACAGTGATTGTTTCTAAGTAGTATGAGAAAGAAGTAAACAGTAAGTCCTCTCTCACCTCCTGATCCCGAGGATTCACATCCCAGAGACAACTGCAAACCTTATTTATACTTTCAGAGGTGTGAGACACAAATGTAAGCATTATGTATAGGCGCATCAAACTTCACCCACTACAACTTACATGTACAAAAAAGGCAGCAAATATAGTCAATGGATCTTAGACAAAGAAGAAAAGAGAAAACAGTGGCAAAAAGACAGTTTCATCATAAATGGTCCTGGAATAACTAGGCAGGCAAAAAAATAAAAAAATATATCTAGATACAGACTTCACACTCTTCACAAAAATTAAGTTAAAATGGATCATAAATCTAAATGGAAAACACAAAACTATGAAACTCCTAGATGATATAATAGGCAAAAATCTAGATGACCTTGGGTCTGGTGATGCCTTTTTAGATACAACACCAAAGACACAATCCATGAAAGAAATAACTGATAAGCTGGACTTTGTTCAAATTAAAAACTTCAATCCTGTGAGAAGACAAGCTTCAGACTGGGAGAAAATATTTGCAAAAGAAACATTTGATTAAAGACTATAATCCAAAGCATACAAGGAACCCTTAAAACTCAGCAATAAGAAAGCAAACAACTTGATTAAAAAATGGGTCAAAGCCTCAACAGACACCTCACCAAAGAAGACAGACAAGTAGCAAATGAGCATATAAAAAGAGGCTCCACATCATTTGTCTTCAGGGAAATGTACACTAAAGAGACAGTGAGATCCTGTTACATACCTATTAAAATGACCAAAATCTACAACACCGACAAGAATGTGCAGCAATAGGAATACTAATTCATTGCTGGTGGGAATGAAAGGTGGTAAAATTCCTTGGAAGACAGTTTGGCAGTTTCTTATGCAGCTAACCATACTTTTATCATGTGATCCAGCAATCTCACTTCTTGGTATTTACCCAAAGGAGTCAAAAACTTATCAGTTCAGTTCAGTCCCTCAGTCATATCCAACTCTTCGCAACCCCATGGACTGCAGGAAGCCAGGCTTCCCTGTCCATCACCAACTCCCAGAGCTTGCTCAAACTCATGTCCATCGAATCGGTGATGCCATCCAACCATCTCATCCTCTGTCATCCTCTTCTCCTCCTGCCCTCAATCTTTCCTAGCATCAGGGTCTCTTCCAATGCGTCAGCTCTTTGCATCAGGTAGCCCAAGTATTGGAGTTTCAGCTTCAGCATCAGTTCTTCCAATGAATATTCAGGGTTGATTTCCTTTCAGATTGACTGGTTTGATCTCCTTGAAGTCCAAGGGACTCTCAAGAGTATTCTCCAGCACCACAGTTCAAAAGCATCAATTCTTTGGTGCTCAGCTTTCTTTTTGGTCCAATTCTCACATCCATACATGACTACTGACAAAACTAGAGCTTTGACTAGACGGACTTTGTGGGTAAAGTAATGTCTCTGCTTTTTCATATGCTGTCTGGGTTGGTCATAGCTTTTCTTCCAAGGAGCAAGCATCTTTTAATGTCATGGCTGCAGTCACCAACTGCAGTGATTTTGGAGCCCCAAAAAATAAAGTCTGTCACAGTTTCCATTGTTTCCCCATCTATTTCCATGAAGTGATGAGACCGGACGCCATGATCTTTGTTTTTTGAATGTTGAGTTTTAAACCAGCTTTTTCATTCTCCTCTTTCACTTTCATCAAGAGGCTCTTTAGTTCCTCATAGCTTTCTGCCATAAGGGTAGTGTCATCTGTGTATCTGAGGTTATTGATATTTCTCCAGGAAATCTTGATTCCAGCTTGCACTTCATCCAGCCTGGGATTTCACATGATATATTCTGCATATAAGTTAAATAAGCAGGGTGACAATACAGCCTTGATGTACTCCTTTCCCAATTTGGAACCAGTCCGTTGTTCCATGTCTGGTTCTAACTGTTGCTTCTTGACCTACATACAGATTTCTCAGGAGGCAGGTCAGGTGGTCTGTATTCCCATCTCTTGAAGAATTTTCCACAGTTTGTTGTGATCCACACAGTCAAAGGCTTTGGCATAGTCAATAAAGCAGAAGTACATGTTTTCCTAAAACTCTCTTGCTTTTTCTATGATCCAACAGATGTTGGCAATTTGATCTCTTGTTCCTCTGCCTTTTCTAAATCCAGCTTGAACATCTGGAAGTTCTCAGTTCATGTACTGTTGAAGCCTTGCTTGGAGAATTTTGAGCATTACTTTGCTAGCAACTCTTTGCATTGATCACTGATGAAGGCTTTCTTATCTCTCCTTGCTATTTTTTGGAACTCTGCATTAAGATGGGTATATCTTTTTGGTCTCCTTTCCCTTTAGTTTCTCTTCTTTTCTCAGCTATTTGTAAGGCATCCTCAGACAACTATTATGCCTTTTTGCATTTCTTTTTCTTGGGGATGATCTTGATCACTGCCTCCTCTACCATGTCACTAACCTCCATCCATAGTTCTTCAGGTACTCTATCAGATCTAATCCCTTGAATCTATAGGTCACTTCCACTATATAATCATAAAGGATTTGATTTAGGTCATACCTGAATGGTCTAGTGGTTTTCCCTACTCTCCTTGGTATTTACCCAAAGGGGTCAAAAACCTATGTTTGTACATATACTTGCATGTGGAGGTTTATGGCATCTTTATTCATAATTGCCAAAACTTAAAAGCAAACAGGATGTCCTTCAGTAGGTGAGGGCTTTTCCAGTATTCTTGCCTAGAGAATTCCATGGACAGAGGAGCCTGGCAGGCTATAGCTGATGGGATTACAGAGTTGGAAATGACTGAGCAAGTAACACTTTCCCTTTCACTTTTCGGCAGGTGAATGAATGTGTGTGTGCTAAGTTGTTTCAGTTGTCTCTGACTCTTTGCAGCCCTAAGGACTGTAGCCTGCCTGCCAGGCTCCTCTGTCCATGGGATTCTTCAGGCAAGAATACTGGAGTGGGTTGCCATACCCTCCTCCAAGATATCTTTCTGACCCAGGGATCAAACCAAAGTCTCTCATGTCTCCTGCATTGGCAGGTGGGTTCTTTACCACTAGTGCCACCTGGGAAGCCCCAGGTGAATGAATAAATAAACTGAATTTCATGCAAACAATGAAATATTATTAGCATGAAAAAGAAGTGCACTATTAAGCCATGAAAAGACCTAGAGGAATCTTTGATGTGTATTACAAAATGGAAGAAGCCCATCTGTAAAGGCTTCATTCATACTGTGAGCTTCCAACTATAGGATATTCTGGAAAAGGCAGAAATGACAAAATGATCTGTGATTGCCAGGGGTACAGTTGGTGGGTGAGATGAATCAGCAGAACACAGAGGATTTTAGGGCATTGATAATACTGTGTATATTATAAAGCTAGATACATGTCATCATGAAGTGAAAAAAGTTAAAAGTGTTAATTGCTCAGTCGTGTCCGACTGTTTGCAACCCCATGGACTGTAGCTTGCCAGGCTCCTCTGTCATGGAATTCTCCAGGCAAGAATAGTGGAGTGGGTTGCTATTCCTTTCTCCAGGGGATCTTCCCAACCCAGGGATTGAAGCTGGGTCTCCAACATATGAGGCAGATTCTTTACTGTCTGAGCCACCAGGGACATGTCATTATACTTTTGTCAAAACCCACAGAATGTACACCACCAAGAGTGAACCCTAAGGTAAACTATGAACTTTGGATGATTTTGATGTCTGTATAGGTTCAACCTTATTTTTAAAAAATGTATTACTTCGGTGAGTGGTTGATCACGAGGGAGGCTATGTACTGGAGCAGGAAGTGTACAATAAATCTCTGTATCTTCCTCTCAACTTTGCCGCAAACCTAAACAGCTTCAAAAATAAAATAAAATCTGTTTTAAAATTAGCAAACTTTATGTTCCCCAACTTAGCCTTGCTCAGAGCCCCATTCCACCAGTAATGTGAAAAACAGTGTATGTGCCAGGTGTTGGGGGGAGGTGGGATTGTTTGTTTTGTTTTTGAGTTTGGAGCAGAGAAGGGTTTATTGCAGGACCAAGCAAGGAGAAGGGTGGCTCAGGGTCTCAAAAACCTGAGCTCCCTGAAGGGTTTTGGAAAAGCATTTTTAAAGGCCAGGTGAGAGAGGCAGATCATAGGGTCTGAGATGACCTCATGCACAAATCTCTGATTGGCTGATGGTGAGGTAGCAGGGTGCTGTCACAGGGGATAACAGTATCAGTCCTTAGGCTCCCGGAAGCCTGGGGGGTCTGGGGGCTACGTGCTCTTGGTCATTAAGTAGTTAACATCTTCCATTTGGTGGGGTTTTCATATCTGTAAAACAGCTTAGAAATGTTCATTAAATGCTACTATCAAGGGACTTCAGAGAGGAGCTAAAGTAGAGGGTGTGGGGCAACGTTTGTCCTGGGAAAGCCCCACTGGGTCCTGCTCAGTTACAATTCTCCCCCTTTTCTTTCACATGCTCAATCTTGAGGAGAACAAGTTTTGAACAAGAAAAGGAACAAAGGTTCAGTAACGAGGTTTAATCTTAAATTTGACCGTTATCCATGACGTCCTGCTCGCTTACAACTCCAGCAGACACTGCTTTGAGGATAGCTGGTGGTTTCTGAGTCTGACACAGACGACTGTCACAGTTACGCCATGTTTACTTCCAAAGCATTTCTCTCCTCAACGGCCAAAGCAGATGTCACACTAGGGATTTTAGTGTTTTTCTGGATATGAAAAGATGCAAGAATTTGGACTCATAAAATCTTCTGAAAATGTCTATCTGAAGGCCTGTTCTGCCAGTTTTCCCCAGAGCACAGAGTGCCTCGTTCCTGATCCCCACCCTGAACTCCTTTCAGGGGATGTTGAAGGTCAGCAGCTGCAGTGGATCCTTACAGAGATGGAAGGCAAGTGCCAATTTTCAGTTGGCAGGGTCCCTTCAGGGTCATAGATTTGACCATGGTATGAAGGGCATTTCATGGCCATTTTGCCCCATGGTGCTAGGAATGATCATTCCCAGGACTGAAAAGATTTCACTGCTAGGCCACTCAATGTGCCATTACTGGACTAGGCCTTATTAACATAATGTGACAATTTTTTTGTTTTGTTTTTTTTATCCTCATATCAGGAAGTTTAAAACAGTTGGTTCAGACTTTTTAGGAATAGTATTCAATCAAGTCTGAGGTTCAAACTCCATACAAAACTGTTGCTATCTTCCACAAGAAGTTACCCGGGGTCAGAAGAATGTGTATGCATCCTCAGAGGAGTAGGAGACGGAACCCTCAGGCCCACCTGACATCCTTCTGGACTTTTCTGGAACGTGCAACAGTATGGCCGGGACTGGTCTGTCTCTGGTGTCTCTAGATGCGAAGGCAGATCTCTCAACGTTTGGACTATCATCCTGGGACCCACTTGTAATTTGGGCCATTTGCCTCTTGTTGCCAAGTCCATATCTTCTGAGCCCTCCTGGTTCTGACCCCAGATGGTCCATAAGTTCCCCCAGCATCTTCACATCCCCCTGCTGGAATTCATGGGGACCTCTGGACACAGGGTTTCAGGGAATCCATTCCCCCATACTCCTCTCTGGCAAATGCCAAGGGTGTGAAAATATTTACTCTGCACTGCAGGAAATCAGGAAAGTGCCCCACCAAGCTCTGAAAGACCCCCCAGATTTATCTTCCTGATTCTAATGCTACTTCTGGTGTATACATCAGGAAGCATGCATTTTCGACACACAGGTCTTTCTCCTTCCCATCATCTCTGTTGCTCCTTCCAGGACCACAGGGGCTTCCTATAGCACCTCCAGCAAGCAGGACACAATGACTGGTTATGAAACTCCATGCTCTCAGTTGGCCAGGCTTGCACCCTGGTTTGTAAACAGCTTTTTGGAGTTTAGAAAGGGCAAACAAAAAATATACAAAATTTCATCTCAGTGAAGTTTGGCTTCAAAGATTGTTTTCTTGCCATTCAATTCATTGGGGCAAAAAAGAAATGTCACTTTGAGACTCAAGACTGAATCTCTCTGTTCCATTCCATGTGGCTCTCTCCTCCAGGACAAAAGGCCTGTGGCTTAGCTTCATAACCCAAAGGGTGCCATGAAAAAAAAAATTGGCTTCTGAGGGAATAATGAATCCCCAAGAGGTATTTCAATCTCTGTTTTATTTCTTTCCTCTCAGATATTTATGATTTTCTTTCCTCTGCTGACCTTAGGTTTTGTTCATTCTTTTTTCTAATTCTTTTAGGTGGTATGCAAGGTTGTTTATTTGAGATTTCTCTTGTCTTTGAGGAGAGTCTGTGTCACTACGTGCTTCCCTCTAAGAACTGCTTTTGCTGCATGCTCTAGATTTTGTATGGTTGTGTTTTCATTTTTCTCAAGGTGTTTTAAAATTGTAGCCTTGATTTCATCATTGACCCACTGGTTTTTAGTAGCATGATTTTTAGTCTCCAGGTAATCATGTTTTCTCCTTTCTCTTTCTGTGACTGATTTCTAGTTCCATGTCATTGTGGTCAGATGTGGTTAATTTCCCTCCTCTTAAATTTGTTGAGGTTTGTTCAAGAGGTATTTCAAACACATTGCACCTATCATATTTGGTGTGTATAGGTATAAGTGTGTGTGGTGTGTGAGAGTGCATCTATACACAAGTGACAACATATTCTACATCAGTTCAGATCAGTCGCTCAGTCATGTCCGACTCTTTGAGATCCCATGAATCGCAGCATGCCAGGCCTCCCTGTCCATCACCAGCTCCCGGAGTTCACTCAGACTCACGTCCATCGAGTCAGTGATGCCATCCAGCCATCTCATCCTCTGTCGTCCCCTTCTCCTCCTGACCCCAATCCCTCCCAGCATCAGAGTCTTTTCCAATGAGTCAACTCTTCACATGAGGTGGCCAAAGTACTGGAGTTTCAGCTTTAGCATCATTCCTTCCAAAGAAATCCCAGGGCTGATCTCCTTCAGAATGGACTGGTTGGATATCCTTGCAGTCCAAGGGACTCTCAAGAGTTCTACATCAGGGGTATGCAAAACTATGGCTCCAAGTCAAATCCAGTCTGCCTCCTGTTTCTGGTATGGCCAGCAAACCCAGAATGATTTTTATAATTTTTAATGACTAGGGAGAATAAAGAGCAACATTTTGTGACATATGAAAAATTTTTGAAACTCAAATTCTAGTATGCATAAAGGTTTATTGAAACACATGCTTAGCCCTTTATATGTTGTCTATTGATACTTTCACATGAGGAAAGCACAGATCATAACAGATCATAAAATATTATAGTTACCATGTGACCTTTTAAGAAAAACTTTGTCACTCCCTTTTCTATACTATTCAGTTCCTTTTCTTTCTTCTTAAATATATCTTGGAGAACATTCCTTATAATACGTTGAACCTACTTCATTCTTTTAGAAGGCTTTTTTCCCCCGAATTTTCCCATCACCAACACCACCCCAATGAATATTCTTGTACATCTGACTTTCTATATTTAAAACACAACACTTCTGCCTGTCTGTATTCCTCCCCTACCATAACTATGCACCCCATGAAGGAGGTGATCTTGCCTATTTATTGTTATGATCCCAGAGTAGAACTAAATAAAAACATGAATTGATGGATTACATCTGGTTCCAAATATAAATTAAAACAATCTTGGAATAGTTCAAAGAAACGGATTTGAACTTCGATCAATCACGTGTCCTTTCATATTGAAATCTATCTTCTGCACGACTCTTTGTAGGCATATAGATCTTCTCTGCCTGCCTTTTTCTTAGCAATTTGACTTATGTTTAGCAGCCATTCCCCAAGACAGCATATTCCTCTGTGACAAGATTTAATTAAACTTCCAGCAAAATAATTAGCAAGGCTATCTCAAAAGACTATTTTAAAATACCGGAGTGATACCAAGGAGCAAATAGAGTTAACACTGTCATGAGAGATCAAAGCCATCCAAAGACGTGACTAAAAATTTAACCTCCAGCAGCCGACTAATGAAGAAGAACACGTTGGAACTCTTGTGATAGCCTCCCTCTCGAGCCCCATGGACAAATTCATTTGACATGGAAAATTTCCCAAAGGAAGCTTAAAATTGGTAAATTTCCATTAATTACACAGCAAAGAATGTTCTCTTCATAATTTATTATCTATTAGGAAACTTTGGGGGAAGCTGTAACTACCTCTTTTTGTACAGACTCTCCTTCTTCACTGGGGGAGGATAAGGGACTGATGAACAACCTCTTAACTGATATGAGAGCTCCTCTGGTAGAACTGCCTTGACCGTGAAGGTGGTGATGGTGTCAGTTTTCCCAGCGGGTCCCATGGTGATGGCGACAATGGGGGCGGTGATAGATTCATGCCACTTCCAACAAGTCCAGCTCCCACTTCCCGCCCCCAGGACTCTTGGGAAGGATGAGGAAAGTTCAGGAGATCCAAAGTGAGAAGACTCTACTTTTCATTTTGGGCATGGGGGCTTTCACTGGGGCATGGGGGCTTTCTCCAGTTGCGGAACACAGACTCTAGAGCACGTGGGCTCAGTAGTTGTGGCAAACAGACTTACTTATTCCGCAGCATATGGGATCTTCATTCCCCAACCAGGGATGGAATCGGTGCCCCCTGTATTGGAAGGCAGATTCTCAACCACTGGAACTCCAGTGAAGTCCCCAGTGTAGAAGACTTTAGGCTTGAGCCTCTAGCCCTTGGTCATTCTGTAATCATAAGAAAGTCCCCTGTCCTCTTTAAATGTCATTGTTCACCTGTACAATGGGCATCGTACTCTCCTCTTTACCTATCTTGCACACTTGTGTGGATGACAGGAGATGCTGTCCGCACTCAGGGTGATGGAAAGTGTAACTCTGCACAGCAACCCCATTCTTACTTGTGTTTTTCACGGCCTTCCATGAACATATCTACCCCCAGGCAGCCCCAAGAGATCTAAAAGTGGAATAATAAAGGTCAGACTCAGGTTATTTTGCAATTTACACCAGGATACAGTGACTTTCATTCCTTTCCTGTGGCCCTACAGTTGGCTATTATGTCTTAATTGTTTTTCCTGTGCTTGGAAGATATTTACAAAGGTTTATTTACTCTTTAAAGATGTAGGTTAATCAACTTTCCAAATGGAAGTGAACAATTATTATGCTTTCACATTTCTTAAGTATTAAGAATATCCCAATTATTATCCCCTATGAGCAATATTAATACCCAATATTTAAGCACTTCTGTGTCAAGCATGGCACTAAGTACCTTTGAAGCTGGTGCAATTATCAGACTCATTTTATGAATGAGCAAGTTAAGGTCTATGGGTATTTTTCTAGGTCTACAACTTTTTAAAATTTTCTCTGCCTCTCACACCCAATATGCCTTCCCACTCCTACTTAAGTCACTACCACCCTTCTCATTAACACCAACCTCACCACTAATCAGACATCCACAGATCTTACTCCTCTGTTCCTTGTCTTCCAAACTGCAGTGACAGACATCTGAATGAACATTTCAACAGTTAAATGTACCAGTGCATGTAATGGACCCAAAACACAGTGACTGTTAAGTGGTGGCTGGAATAGGGTCTGGTGGTCCAATGCAGGAGTTCAGGGTTCCAAGGTCTTGGTTCAAACTCTGGCTTCTCCGCTTGTTAAAAAGGGAGACCTTAGTCAACATGCTTCATTTCTCCAAGATGCAAATGCTTGGTGGGGATAATAACACCTCCCCTCATTGCACTGCAGTGAGGATTAAATGAGTTGCCTACAACAACGTGCTCAGGACCCTGTCTGGCACTATCAACATTCCACATTGCAACTCCCACTGCTATTGTTATTTCCAATAATGCAAAACTTTTACGGGGTTCTTTTTCTTAGTGCTGTGCTCTTGCCAGAAAAACCAAATTAACCTTAGGAAGTTTATTACTTTTAAATCTTGATTGCAAACATGCCCCACCCCCCCCAGCAAGACCCTCATCCTCTCAATTCCTCTGTTAATACTTCTGCTGATTATTTTTCTTAAAGAGGGTTAGCTTGTTTTCTCCCCAACAAGCTCAGCAGAGAAAACAGAGATGAGGGAAATCTCTGTTTCAGTCATTAGCTCTGTCTCTCATGCAACTACTGACCTCAGTGGGGCCCTGGCCAACCCTCCTCATCTCCCATCTGCACTCAGGTTTCCTTTAACAGAAACTGTAGGAGGTCACCCTGCCACAGCTTGTGACCCCACCAGCAGAACAGGCCCCCCAATACAGGGCTTGCAGTTCAGGGAGCCTCCAAGTGCAATTTAAAGTCAGTATTCACATTGGTGCTACGATCAGCCCTCAGAATTTGTCTCCAAAGGACTTCCATATTCAGAACTCTATTCTCCAATGCTTTGGCCCATTGGGGAGTGATTTGCATTCAGGGAGGGAAGGCTAATATTCCAGTCTTAGCAATTATTGAAACACATCCAGTCAGGACTCTAATAAATTATCTTAACCCAATTACTAAAAACATTGCAAAACATTACTATGCATCGAAGACCGTTCTGCCCAGGAATCTTTATTGGCAGGGTAATTAAAAACGTACTAGCTATGGCTTCTGCTCAAATATTTGGGGATGTTTTGTGCCATTTGAATTAGTTCTCTTGGACTCTGGAGAGAGTGAGATCTGCGTGAATCTCCTCCATCATTCCCCTCCCCCAACTCCTTGTTTCCAGACCCTCTTGTCACTGGGGTCTCCTTCCCTCATCAGTGCTGCCCACAAGCCCCTTCCCACCCTAATCCTTCTTACAGAAAGAAATACTTGAACAGGTTCAGTCCCCTCTCCTGCATCCATCTTCCTTCTCTGTTCAAAGCAAAAGACTTTTGTTAACCATCATGTATTGGGTACCCACTGTGTGTCAGAAACTTCCACGTTATCAGAATAAATCCTACAGTAACATTGCAAGGAACAACACTCCCACTGCAAGAATTAGAAAATTTAAGAATTATGAAGGTTAAGTGAATTGCCAAAGTTCATGTAGCTGATGAGTGATAAAAACAGAATCAAACAGATCTGGTGGTCCTAAGGCCTTTCTTTCACTCTTCAACAAGGATTGATCAACTGCTTAGATGTGCCAGGCACTATGCTAGGTCCTGGGACTAGGACAGTGAACAAACCAGGCAGAGTCCCCTGCTTTGTGGGTCTTGCAAGCATCCATCGGGTGTGCGGGTCAGGATACATCAGTGATGCTGAATTAACAAGCAAACCCCAGATGTCAGTGGATAGTGCAAACACTGCTTTCTTACTTGTCAGTGGAGGTTTACTGGGACCACAGGAAGTCTCAGGTCCATATCCAGTTTTAAAGTAAATGAGGAAATATAAGCCTAGCCAAGGACTGAAAATGAGGAAGTTGGAAATGTCTGGTAAACAGCACTAATGGCAACCTCAGCTCCTGCCAGACAAGAGGGAAGGGAGGGAGGGATATTATTTTCAGAACAGCAATGAGGAGCTCTGCAGTGAATTTATAATCAAGCTGTAATACTGGCCAAGGTACCCGACAGTCCACTCACAAGCCCGACACTTCGTCTCTAAACACCACCATCAGACCACAGGGATCCCGCATCAAACCCTACCATAATCACAGGGGCATGCAACACTCACTCCTTCACAA
Organism: Bubalus bubalis; assembly: GCF_019923935.1. Lineage (NCBI taxonomy): Eukaryota > Metazoa > Chordata > Mammalia > Artiodactyla > Bovidae > Bubalus > Bubalus bubalis. Next base: position 27,252,976 of record NC_059180.1, read on the forward strand.
TTCGGTTCATCTTCACAGCCCGCGGTGTGCACCAGAAAGCTGGACACAAGAGCCAAGATCTAAGGGTGCAAATGGATCCAGCCTGGAGCTATCAAATGGAGGTGGCCGTGGCAGCTCTGCATGTTAACTCAACTATCGAGAATCACTAAAAAGCCCTGATGAAATGGCCACAAAGATGGGGTTCTTCCTTGAGATCATTAATTACATCATTTGGTGTTAGTTTTCCTTTCACTATAGGATAGTTTCTGGACTAAACTGAATTATCTAATTTAAACTGTACAACAATGTTGAGAAGAACATATTGGTTCCATTTTACAGATGACACAGGATCCAAAAGATTAAGGAAGCAACTCACAAAGTGGCAGAACAAGGCTTTGAACCCAACTCTGTCCCATAGCTGAGCACCCAGTAGCCTGGAGCAGCCAAAGCCTTGATCAGAAGCACTGTAGCGGAGACCTTGATTCCAGGGCTTCAGAATCTAAGAGGCTGGAAGCTGTGGCTGAGACCAGAGACCAGCAAAATGGTTTGCAGTCCAAAAGAGAAGTGACAATATACCAGCATTATTGTGAGAAGAGAAACCTATTTTAAGCAACTACAATGTGCCAGAACACCGGACTAGCCCAGACCGTGCATTTCCACAGTGCACGTGACGTAGGCTCAAGGCATCATCTCGTTTACTCTTCACAACACCACTGCTAGCTGGGTATTTTATGGATAATAAATCTGTGTCTAAGGCCACACAGCTTACAGGAGGCAGACTGCCCCCCCAGGGATCCTGGGGCTGTCTGACTACGTATTTTCTCCTCCATCACAGTTCTTCTTGAGGGGTCACAGGGGAAGACCAAGGAGCCCCCAACACATGCAAACATGGATTTTTCATTGAGGTCTAGTTGATTCACAATATTATGTAAGTTTCAGGTGTACAACACAGTGATTTTCAATTTCTTTTTGATTTACAATTTTTAAAGATTATATTCCATTTATAGTTAATGTAACACATTGCGTATATTCCCTGCACTATGCAATCTATCTTTGTAACTTATTTTACACATAGTAGGTTGTATAGGTTGTACCTCTTAATTCTCCACCCTTATCTTGCCCCTCCCTGCTTCCCTCTCCCCACTAGTAACCACCGGTTTGTTCTCTTCATCTGTGAGTCTGTTTCTTTTTTTGTTATGTTTACTAGTTTGTTTTACTTTTTAGACTCCACATATAAGTGATAATATACAGTATTTGCCTTTCTCTGTCTGAATTATTTCACTAAGCATGACAGCCTTCAAGCCCAATGATGTTCTTACAAATGGAAAAAATTCATTCTTTTCTGTGGCTGAGTAGTATCCTTTGTATACAAGATGTAGTGTATATATACACATACACACATTAAGATCTTTTCATGTGCCTCTTGGCAAATGTGAATTTTGATGACTATCTCAAAAAAACTCACAGCATCATCTGGGAATGGGTCTTGGTTCTTCTCCTAAGTGGAATTGGGTCCCACTCCAAACCAAGCCCATTACCTTGCCAGGGGATAGCAACACCACCACCTCTACCAACAACAACAGTAATAATAATAGAAAGAAAAAGGAGAGGTCAATTAAGGAGTTATTAGTTAATGCTGACATGTTCTGAGTACCTTACAAGCACCACCTCACTAAATCTTCACAGAAAGCCCCAAAAGGTAACAAATACTATTATTCCCATTTTACAGGCAAGGAGACTGAGCAGAATTGTCACATATGTTTCCCAAGGTCAGCTGCTAGTGGGCACAAGAACCAAGACTCAAACCCACACCTGCATGCAAAGTCCATCCTCTTCAACAGCTAGAACATCTGCCTTGGAGGAAAAGCAGAAAGGATCAAGGCTTGGGGAGTGAGGGACATAATTTTTCCCCTTCCTGTCAGGGGTGAAAAAGGAAGCTGAGAACAGGCTTGTTTCCTTTCCAAAGGAGATTCTTTCTCAAGGGTCTGCCAGGTAGCCTCCTCTTGGTACCCTGCCCAGCTTTCCTTTCTGGCGAGTGCGCCCCTCCTCCACCTGCTGTGAGTCTTCATTGACAGCAACACACAGCTGCCCACAGTCCTCTCCAGGGAACTGCATCAGCCTGTTGCACTGAGGCAGGACCAACTCTGTGCTGGATTCAAGCTCCAGAGCTCCCCAGTGTGACACTAACCTCCATCCTGCTTGGTTCCTCTGCCCCATCCTGCTTCCATCACTCCCCTTTCAGCCCCTCATCTTCCAAAAGTCACTGGCACAGGAATCCATGCCTCAGGCTCTGCATCTGGAGAACCAAACGCAAGTTACCCCATCTCCTACTCCCATCACTTGCGGTTCCTGAACACAAACTTCTGCTTCTCCGCCTCAGAGGCAGGAGAAACAGGAGAAGGGAAACTGAGGGACTTGAGGACCCAGGGATGGAGGGAGGCATGAGGCCAGGCAGCTGACAGAGGGCAGCCAGGCTGGCAGTGCCCCGCTGCCCCCGTGCCAGCCTGCCCTCGGCCTCGTGCACTTTGGGTAATTAAGAACAGATGGCCCATTGCCTCCGCCAAGCCCCATTAACTCCTTAATGCTGCTCTTCTGGAGGCCGGACGGTAGACTGGAAAAGCCAGCTTCAGAGGTCATCTAATTAAATGATGCCCGGCACACAAGGCTGGCCAGTCTCTCTTCTCAGGCTGGCAGCTGCCCCCGTTGCTTCATCAGAGCTGCCGTTGGTGACCAGATGGGCTGGGAAGGGGGCCTGGGTGGGCTTAATGGGGGAACCGTGCTGAGCCCAGAGAGCGCTGGCTTAAAAGTCAAGGGACAGGCATTGCCCCGTGGCCTTGGACAAGTCACTTAATCTGGGTCTCAGTTTCACCACCTGCCAAATGGCAACAGTAATAATAACCATAATAACAGCATTAGCAGTAATTTTAACATTGTTCTAATGGCAATTATTATTCCTTTAATGATCAGAATAATCAGTCTAGTGGTAATACACTCTGTGCCAAACCCTTTACATGTGATCTCTTCTTTAACTGTCATAACTTTCCTTTGAAATGGTACCTGTTATGATCTCCTTTTTATAAGATGGAAAAACAGAGGCTCGGAGAGGCTCAATAAAAAAAAAAAAAAATCATCAAGTTCACACACCTGGCAAGAATCAGAGGGAGGACCTGAACCTCAGTCTCACTGACTCCAGGGCCCCTGGTCTTCCCCATCAGGTGCCAGCATGCCATGCCCCCTGCCTTGCAGGATATTCAAATCTGAGGAAAAGAAGAAACCACAGAAGCATTTTGCATTCCTTGGCACACCAAAGAATCTTTGACTTCTCTCCCTCCAAAAAGATTTTAATTAAAATACCTCATTCTTTATTCAATTCATTCTTCACCTACATTATCTTCTCAGACCTAAAAATTGAAGGCTTGTCCTAAAAATTCCAGGTTCTGTGTAGTGCTTCCAGCTACCTGAAACAAAGAAGAGGTAAAATATGCATATCTACATGTTTGGGATAAAGTTGATTAAGGAGGAGGCTCTGTGAAGGGGGCTATGTCCTTGATCAATGAAAGAACCCAAGAAACTGAAAAGTTAGTCTCCTTTTTTTTTTTTTTTTCCAATGTACTCATTCAGTTTGACTGCATCAGGTCTTAATTGCAGCACATGGGCTCTGGAGTGCTGGGGCTCAGTAGTTGTGGCCCACAGGCTTAGTTACCCCTAGGCATGTGGAATCTTAGCTCCCCAACCAGGGATTGAACCGGTGTCCCCTGCCTTGGATGGTGGATTCCTAACCACTGGACCACCAAGGAAGTCCCACTGGTATCTCATATGAGAAAGCTGGGCAAGTCAGGTGAGCTGCAAGTGAACAGAACACAGGCAAGGGATGAGGGATTCAGGCAGACCTGGAAGGCACAGGGAACCGACCTTCCACGCACACCCCATTGGGGCTGACTGATTTAAGTGGGTCTGGTTGCTTGATTTGGGGCATCAACATGAGAGACCTCAAAGAAATAGTCATTCTAGTGTGCTTTGGCAAAAGCTGTTTTAATTCTTGGTCTGGGTGATCATTATATGAGTGTATTCAGTTTTTGAAAATTCATTGAGCTGCTCACTTATGTAACTGTGCTTTTCTGAATATATATTATACTTCAATCAAGAGTCTGTTAAATAAAGGAAAATAGCCCCAGTGAAAAACAGCAAGTGCTTTGGAACGCCCAAATTGCTACCCAGGTTTACTGTTTTGATGTTCTTATTGTGTTGTAAACAACTCCCCTCCCTCATTCTGAAAGTCTGTTCTCCATCTCAAAACAAAGGGGTGTTCAGCTCACTGAATATCTGCTTACTTGAGTCTCCACATTGTGTGGGAATGGTCCCCAACTCACCTCTGGAAGGGCTCATACGCATCTTCCAGGTAGATTTTATCCCTCTCTAGTCTCCAAATGCATTAAACTGCCAGGTCTTTTCCTACCACATCCACTCCTTGGTAGAGTCCTTGACGAGCTTCAAGCAGCTCGGTGGAGTCCCGCATGCTGGCAAAAGTAAGTTCAGTTCCCTAAAAATGCCAGATGCCAAGAGCATGGGTAAGCAGTGCCCTGCTGGGTGGCCACCTCCTTAGCCTCCTTCAACCCACTCTTTTTTTTTTTTTTTAATTGAAGGATAATTGCTTTACAGTATTGTGTGGGTTTCTACCAAATATCAACATGAATCAACCATAGCTTCAACCCACTCTTCATCCTGCTCAGCTCTGCTATCTCTGCCTGGGTCTCTCTATGTACCTTGACTCCTCCATTTTGTCGTCTTTTTGTTTGTTTGTTTGTTTGTTTAAAGATTTCTTTGAGGTGGACTATTTTCAGTCTTTCTTCAATTTCTTACAATATTGCTTCTGGTTTTTTTTTTTTTTTTTAATGCTTTGGTTTTTTTGGCCACAAGGCATGTGGAATCTCAGCTCCACGACCCTGTGCACCGGAAATCAAAGTCTTAACTACTGGACCGCCACGGAAGTTCCTCCATCTTGCCTTCTAATTCCGTCTGAGGCCCCTGATTCTTTGCTTTACTGCTCCCTGCTTCCCCCAGTTTCACATCATTTTCTTCTCCGGTCCTCTCCAATCACCATCACCATCCACCTCGTTCAAACCAAAAGCTTAGAATCACCTCTGCTTCCTTCTTCTCCCCTCTCCCCATTTCGTGATCCATCAACGTCTCCCTAACCTCCCCTGACACATCACTCCACCCCAAGCTCCGGTTTATCCTCTCTCCAGACTACCTCACACCCAGAGCCAGCTTTTTAAAATGTAAATCAGATTAAGGCAGAGCCCTGCCCTGAACCACCATTGATCTTCTAATCCCATGGAGAACAAACTCCAAACTTATGATCAAGCTTTACAAGGCCTGTTCAGGTTGACATCTACTTGCTTATCGCCAGCCTCTCTCACTCAGCCCCAGACACGGGTACCAATCTCCGTTCCTCAGTCACTCCGAACTCATCCCCAGCACAGACCTTCCACGTGCACTGTTGCCTCTAAGCACTTTTTCTTTGGCTTTTCCCATAGATGCTGCCTTTTCATTCTCCAGTCGCAAGGCAAGCTCATCTCTATGGAGAGACCCCCCCACCCCCACCCCGCGACCACCATCTAAATTGTCCCTGAATTATTCTCCATCACATTACCTTGTTATCACTTAATCAGAATTTTTCCTCATCCTACGCTGTTTTGTGTCTTCCACCCAAAGAGCAAAGATCATGATCACAGAGAACTTCTGTCCTGTTCCATGATGAGTCCCCAGCTCCTGGCACAGTCAGGACTCCATAAATGAATACACCTGGCACTCTCCCCAGCGTTACTCACCTGGGCTGCCCAGAGCAGAAGTACCTGCCTCTGGCCCCTTCCCCAGCTGGCATCCCAATTCATGAAAAGCTACATGGGTCACGAAACAGTGGTTCTTGATCCTTCCTGAGATGCTTCTGCTTCCGTAACTTCACACCTTGCTCTCAAATTTTCAAAACCAAAAGGAAAAGCAAGGTCCTTCTTTTTTTTTTAAGATGATTATTTAAATTTATTTATTTATTATTTTTTTGGTTGTGCTGTGTCGCATGCGGGATCCTGGTTCTCTGACCAGGGATTGAACACATGCTGCCTGAAAGCACAGATTCTTAACCACTGGACTGTCAGAGAAATCCCAGCAAGCTCCTTCTTGAATCAGGTCTGCAACTCTCCTTTCCAAGTAGCAGTGGTCTCTTAGGCTGACCCATGTTCCTCCTTCAACTGGGAGGCAGCCAAATAAAGCAATAGATACAAGAGTCTAGACCCCAGAGTACGAAGGACCCAAGCTCAAATTCTGGCTTCGTCATATTTATTAGCGATTTGCCCTAATACTAATCCTCATCAGCCTTAGTTTCTCCTTCTGTAAAATAACAAGAAATCTGCCTCAAGACAATCTGAGGCATTATGGACTTATTTAAAGGGTAAACAATTTCCATGAGTGTTACAAGGTCTAGAAGGTACTTAGCAGAATAGAAGACGTGTGTGCTGCTGTGCTAAGTCACTTCAGTCGTGTCCGACTCTTTGCAACCCCATGTCTGTGGGATTATCCCAGCAAGAATACTGGAGTGGGTTGCCATTTCTTCCTCCAGGGGATCTTCCCGATCCAGGGATCAAAACCCCGTCTCGTATGTCTCCTGCATTGGCAGACGGGTTCTTTACCACTAGTGCCACCTGGGAAGCCACAAAGCACTCAATAAATGCTATCTATAATTCATACTAATTTCTCTGGGAAGCTCACAGATCTTAGTCTATATTTTCCTTCCTCTAATTCTGACTTAGGTGCTCTACCCACATGCAGCTCTGAAGCTCAATACTCAATGGGTTCACTGGATCCCATCTCATTCTGAGTGCAAGCCAGTTCCTATACCGAGATTCTGCATAATTGAGTCCCATCATTTCTTTAACCCTTTTTGCATCACTCTCCCCATCACTCCACTCCTCCAGCCACACTGGACCCTGTGCTTTTCCTCAAACTTTCCAGTCACTCTTCAGACTCACCTACTATTTCCTCTTCTTATAACCTGCTTGCCCTCAGCAATCTGCTTTATTCTCACCCTCACCTCCTTTGGGACCTTGATCAAATAGCTCCTTCATGAGGCTTTTCTTAGCCACTGTGGTTGGCTAAATAATGATCCCCTGAAGACATCCAGGTCCTAATCCCAGGAACCTATGAACAGGTTGCACTATGTGGTAAAATGGACTTTGTATACGTGATTAAGTTAAATCTCAGCAGGAGAAGACTGTTCTAAACTATCAAGGTGGGCCCGATGTAATCACAAGGGTTCTTATAAGAGGAAGGCAAGAGGATCAGAGTCAGAGAGACATTGGAAGATGCTAAGATGCTGGCTTTGAAGTGGAGGAGGGGGCCATGAGCTAAGGAATGCAGGCGGCCTTCAGAAGCTAGAACAGGCAATAAAATGGATTCCCCCAGAGAGCTTACAGAAGGGATGCAGGCCTGCTGCATCCATTTAAACTTTTGACCTCTGGAACTGTGATACAATGCACTTATGCTATTTTAAGCTACTGGATTTATGGTAACTTACTAGAGCAACAAGAGAAAACAAATTCACCCACTAATCTAAAATTATATTCTCCACCAAATGTACACACATTAACATGTATTTGCACAAAACACACACAAATGTATGCGTGCGTGTAGGCAAACAAAATACACACATTCTTTACCCTCTCTTTCTTCATGGTCTTCACAACACTCACCATTTGACAATCAAAATAAATGAGAAAATGATGGCACTTATCTCCCACGAGACACATATACACCCAGAAATAAACACTTCTATGAAGACAGTGATTTTTGTCTATTTTGGTGACTGCTAGAAACAAGCCTGGCATTATTGAGTAGACAGACATTCAATGTGTTGACTGCCTGCTATCTTCATCTTAGCACTTATATATATTCTATTTCTTATGATTTATATAAAATCTATGTCATCCCTCAACTTTCAGGCCTTGAAGATAGCGACCTGTCTCTCTCAGTCACTACTGTATCATTCCATCACTAATACAGCACCTTGTTCCCCAGAAGATCCCCACACGCACACGAGGAACAATAGTGCCCACACTGTCATGTCCTTCCTACGCATCTGAGCCCCAGCGCTGTCGGAATTCCAACCCGTCAAGGGCCCTCACATTTTATTTGATTGCAAATATGTTTAATTCCTGGTTCACTGAAGCAGCAAGAAGAAAAAAAAGCCACTTGAGTTTGTAATTTACAAAGCAAATCTGCCCAGCAGAAATATTCATCTTCAGAAGACAGGGGGATCCAATCATTTTTTAAAAGAGAAGGCAACCCAATCCCGTTCTTCATACTTTCTAGTTGTATTGTTTGCAAACCTTCTGCAAGCACTTTGAGGCCAAGGCTAATCATTTTCCTTCAAGGGGCTCATTTCCTGGAGCTGGTGGTAATTTTGTGTCTGAGGAAGGAACACAGCAGGCAGGAAAACTGAGACTGTGCGACCGAAGTCCTTCTTGGGGAAAGGATGTGTGAAAATCCAGCCCATTCCCCTTGACTTGCTAATTAGAATTCCAGGAGGACAGGGAGGTGCAGCCATTGAAATCCTTGGAACAATCAGATGAACAAGGATATCCCCAAGAAGGAGTGGACAAGGACATATTTGAATTATATTATATTCACTTTAAATAACCACAAAGAAATAATTTAGGTGAGCTAGGGACAATCGTATGTATTAGTTGCCTTTGCTTTTTTATTCCCTCTGTCATAGATCTATCTCATCCTGCCACATTGGAAAAGACGCTTGCTTTTTGATTTCCAGACCCATATGTGGTCCCCTAAGGAGCAGGGGCTTCCCTAATAGCTCAGTTAATAAAGAATCTGCCTGCAATGCAGGAGACCCTGGTTCAGTTCCTGGGTCAGCAAGATTCCCTGGAGAAAGGATAGGCTACCCACTCCCATATTCTTGGACTTCCCTTATGGCTCACCTGGTAAAGAATCCGCCCACGATGTGGGAGACCTGGGTTTGGTCCCTGGGTTGGGAACATCCCCTGGAAAAGGGAAAGGCTACCCACTCCAGGATTCTGTCCTGGAGAATTCCATTGACTGTATAGTCCATGGGGAGGCAGAGTTGGACACAACTGAGTGACTTTCACTTCACTTCAAAGAGTAGGGACCACGTATCATTTTTCTTTGCATTCCTGGAGCCACTATAGTGCCTGACACCTTCTAGTCATTGTATTAAACGTTTTAATAGGTGAGTCTATTAAACCAGGAATAAGTACTCCTGTATCAAATGCCTGTGTCTCCACTGGACTGGTACTCATCCAGGGCACTGGTTCAAACTATAGCGTCTCAGGCCCCTTCCCTAGAGAATCGAATTCTGTCTATCTCATAGCTCTGATCATCAGGCAAGCTTAAGAAATACATTTACATCCAACTGTTTATCACATCCTTATCTGAAGTGTCCATGTGTTATATTTCCCATCACAGGGCAATCTTCAGCAGGTGAAGTTTCTCACATTCTAAAATAGGAAGCAGGGCCTTTCCATTTCCAGCCATGTATTCCCTCCCTATTGATATTCAAGCCTCCAAATGAAGCCTTATATAGTTGGCCCTGAGTATCTGTAGGTATATCTGAGGATTCAATCAACCACAGATCAAAAAAATTTTTTTTAATTCTAGAAAGTACAAAAAAGCACAACTTGAATTTGCCACATGACAGTAACTATTCATATAGCATTAACATTGTATTAAGTATTATAAGTGAGTAATCTAGAGATGATTCAAGTAATCTAGAGGTGACTTAAAGGATACACGAAGATGTGCATAGGTTATATGCAAACTCTATATGAGGGACTTGAGTGTCCTGGAACTGATCCCCATCCCACCCCTTACCCTACCCCCAGCAGACACCAAGGGATGACTGTCTGTTCTCACTCTCATTACCAGAGCCTTCAAAGGTTCCTACCATAAGACAAGACTGTAGAGCCCACAGGTCTGTATTCTATCTGACGGTGCCAGGCTTGACTACCTGGAAGTCTTCGCATCTGAAAGCTGGCCCTCCTGACTCTTGGACTCCCTGACACAATATCCTTCCTGCCTGTTCAGCAGATGCGCTGGCTTGTGCTTATTTTATCTCATTATCTGTGTCTCTCTTGAGGAACAAGGCCTAGGCAGCGGCTTTAGACCTATCCTCAGGAGCACTTTGGGCTTCCCAGGTGGTGCTAGTGATAAAGAACCTGCCTGCCAATGCAGGAGACATAAGAGATGCAGGTTCGATCCTCGGGTCAGGAAGATCCCCTGGAGGAGGGCATGGCAACTCATTCCAGTATGCGTGCCTAGAGAATCCCATGGACAGAGAATCCTGGTAGGCTACAGATCATAGGGTCGAAAAGAGTCAGCCACGACTGCAGTGACTTAGCATGTGTGCACACTGGGATCCTTTAGACACCAAGTAGGCCCCGGACTCCATCTTCCTCCCCCTAGGACAGCATCTTATTTTCCTAGTTCCCATGGTGGACCTTCTCCTGCAAAATTTGATTCAAACGAAGAGTTCCATGGATCAAAAAGGTTTAAAAGCTACTAGTGTAAAGCACCATTTTTGACCTGTACCATATCATTATTTTGACCTTCATCTCTCGAGGTCCCATTAGAACAAAAAGGAACTGCCCTTTAGGACGTTGAGAAGCCAGACCCAAGGACTATAGCTTTCATTTATACTCTGCTGACTGACCAAACTGACTGACCCCTACGTCTGGATATCAACTTTTATCAATTCTTGGAAGTAGAAGAAACCTCAGAACAAATTAATACCTTCTGTATTAATCAGTGATCTACTGCTACATAAGAAATTACCCCAACACTTAGTGCTTCAAATGACAACATTTATCAACTCACAGTTCCTGTGGGCAAGGAATCCAGGTATCACTTAGCTGAGCCGTTTAATTCAGGCTCTGACAAGACTGCTGTCAAGATATCAGCCGGGACTGCAGTCATCTCGGGCCTGATTAGAGAAGGCTCCACCCCCTAGACCACCCACATGGTTGTTGGTAGGATTCAGTTTCTCGGGGGTACTGGACTAAGGGCCTCAGGTTCCTCTCTAGCTGTGGGCAGAAACTGGTGCCAGGGGGCTTCTCCATCCTCCAACTGACAGTTCACAACATAGCAACGGGCTTCCATCAGAGTCAGCGAGTGAGGAAGAGAGTGCAGACTGGATAGCAGCAAACTAACCTTTTAGTTACCTAATCTTAGAAGTGCCATCCCATCCCTTTTGCTGTGTTCTGTTCATCAGAAGCCAGGCCCTAGGACCAGCCCACACTCAAGGGGAGAGGATCATACAGGAACACGAATACCAGGAGATGGGGACCACTGGGAGCCATTGTAGAAGCTGCCCACCATTCCTTCTAAAGGATGTGTGTGTGCATGCTAAGTCACTTCAGTCGTGTCCGACTCTGCAACCTTATGGACTGTAGCTCACCAGGCTCCTCTGGAGTGGGTTGTCATGCCCTCCTACAGGGGATATTCCCCATCCAGGGATCAAACCCATGTCTCTTAGGTCTCCTGCATTGGCAGAAGGGTTCTTACCACTAATGCCACCTGGGAAGCCCTTCTAAAGGATACCTATCAGGTAATCTAGTCAGAACCAATGGGATAAGATATGGTCAAACAGACCTAGGTTCAAATCTTGGGTCTGCCTCTTACTATTTTAATTGAACTTTTTATTTTGTATTAGAATATAGCCAATTAACAATGTTATGATAGTTTTAGGTGAACAGCAAAGGGACTCAGCCATACATATACATGTATCCATTCTCCCCTAAACTCCCCTCCCATCCAGGCTGCCACATAACATCAAGCGGAGTTCCATGTGCTATACAGTAGGTCCTTGTTGGTTATCCATTTAAAATATAGCAATGTGTACAAACTCCCTCACTATCCCTTCCCCCATCCTCCCCTCCACCTTCCCCCTCTTCCCCACAACCATAAGTTCTTTCTCTAAGTCTGTGAGTCTATTTCTGTTTCTATTTTGTAAGTTCATTTGTATCATTTCTTTTGAGATTCCACATATAAGGGATGCCATACGATATTTCTTCTCCATCTGACTTACATCACTCAGTATTCTCTAGGTCTACCCATGTCACTGCAAATTGTATTATTTCATTCTTTTTAATCTGTCTCTTACTATTACATCTACTCCTGATAATAATGACAATGATTGCTCTTGCTACTAATTATTAGGCACTTTGAAGATCTTCACAAGCATTTATCTTTTCTGATGGTCACAACAGCCTTTTGAGAAAGTCCTTTTACTGTACCCATTGCACAGATGAGGAAACTGAGGCTTAGAAGAGTTCAGCCACTTGTCCAAGATCTCACAGCTAGTGAGCAGAAGCCAGATTCAACCACAGTGCTTCCTGTGCTGAGACCCCAAATTTATGCTCTGATTGCTAACTTATCTCCTGTGACCTCTTCCAGAAAAAACTGATACTAACACTCACCTTCAAGGGCTAGTTGAGAGGATTAAAGAAGCTAATGAAATAAAGGCACATAGAGATCAATACAGGTATTTTGTTTAACAAACACTTGCAGAGCACTTTATCTCTGCCAGCGCTGTGCTGGTTCAGGCTTTACTTACCCAGTCTCGTTCAGTGCTCACTCCAGCCCATGAGGTAGGGGTAGTAAGTGCTTACACTGGCTTATCATAGCTGGGCTCGCTGAGCCTGTTAAACGACTTGAGGAGGTAGGTGCTTGGAGCACTGCAGGGCATGTGAGCCTAACACCCAGCCTCCAGCCCCTGGATTCTTTGCCAGGGTTCTTGGGCTGCTGAAGTTGGCTTCATCCTCCCGTGCGCCATGCGCAGCTGCCCCTGCCCTGGGAACATCGTTCAACAGCTAACTAATACCCCAGCTCACTCCTCCTACCAGAAGGATAACTCTGAGCTGCATATCACGCAGTGTCCATCAGCACCTCCCGGCGTGACTTCCACTGCTGTCTCACTGGCAGTAGGCGGAATGATACCACCTTTAGGACTGCCTTCCCTTCCCTGTCTCACTTCTCCACTCACCTACCCATGTTTTCTGAATCTTCCAGATAAAGTAGGGCTTCCCTGGTGGCTCAGATGGTAAAGAATCTGCTGGCAGTGCAGGAGACCCCGGTTCAATCTGAGTCAGGAAGATCCTTTGGAGAAGGGAACAGCTACCCACTCCAGTATTCTTGCCTGGAGAATTCCATAGGCAGAGGAGCCTGGTTGAACCTTCCAGATAAATTATTTGCACCCAAATCTTTGTCTAGTGTCTGCTTCCAAGGAAGCTAAAACTGAGACAATACTATTATTACTGTTATCCCATGTTCCCATGAGAACGCTGAAGCACAGAGAGGTGACGTTAACTTGCCTAAGGTCAAACAGCTAGGAAGCAGTAGAGTCAGAATTCAAACCCAGGCAGTCTGGCTCTTAACATGATGCATGATCATGTTTTTCTTTCTGACTAAGCTGGGTAAATAGAGTAAGATCCATTGCCTTATGGTGCCGAGCAAGGTGTCTTTCCACACCAAAACAGTGTCACCAGCGGCTAGGTGTGCAAAGAGTTTCATGAACTACTACAAAGACCAACTCATTCTCTAATGAAAATGTCAGCTCCCCCGACACAGCTAGCTGTGATCCCCTGAAAGACATGATTATGGAATCCATGCTAATGGTATTATCATGCAGCAAGGATTTCTGGTGTGCTTGTAAACCTAAAGCTGTAATTGCCAAAAAGAACTCATCGCCCACAAATCAAGCCCCTCTGTATTGATAATTACATCCAGTGTTGCATGGAATTTAATGCCTAAATAATGAAGTCAAAGAACAATGCTGGAGACGGAGCATTTGAATATACTTGATTGATTCATTTCTTGCTCCCATTTAATAACCCACTTAGTTGGTGACGGTTAAGTGCAGCAGACTTAGAAAGAACATAACACACTAGAGAGAAAACATTTCACAGATTAATAACTGGATGTGGGTACAAGCTGGCTCTCCCCTAATAGCAGCACAAAAATAGGTTATCGTCAAAAATCTGAATTTAATGTTCCAAAGTGAGGATCCGTGCTTTTCTTTTCCACGGTTCCATACTTATCACCACAGGCTAATGAAACATAAATCAGAAATCAGGAGCTAATAAATGCAATTCTGGGGGAGTATTTCTTTTATCTAATACCTTCCAAGATCGTGATCTTTGTTCAAGATCTTTAATGCTCAGATTACAATGTCTGAATAGTAAGCATATTCGATTATGATTGGACTCTCCAAAAGGCTAATTTATGAGCCCTGCAGCCTAACACGTGTGCATCATTTAAAGGAGGATTTCCTCACAGTTCGTTTATACCAATTTCTCCAGTATAGAGATAAACCCTCTTCCGTTGCCTGTATGAATACAGTCATTCACATATGTATCTGGCTGGTTTGTTTGATTTGTACAGAAAGACGTACAATTAAATGATACTGACTCAGTGTGTAAAGCAATTTGGGCAGGAATTTTGCTTTGGGGAACATTCCTTACTGTTCTGATGAAAGAAGGAGGTGGTTAGTCCACAGCCATCACTCTCGCAGGTGGGACAGTGACAGAATGGGCTTCCTCTCCTGCCGTCATTCTTTCTGAAACAATTTCATGGTGTCTGTGGGAAAATATTTTCCCCCAACAAACTCAGTCTTAATGTGAGTTTATCAACATCCTCATCCCGATAATCTGCTGTGAGATTTACACTCTACGCCCTGTTTATCATAGAATGGCCACACCCTGGAGCAAAGTGAGAACTGCTTTGTGACTTTGCTGTAGGGAGCTAGCAGAAGAAGAGTGAAGGCATTTCCTATGTGCTTGAACCGTCCTGTGCTGAAAAGAACCTGGTCCATTCATTCTGCAGGCTACTGACTTTTGCCACAGCATCAGTTATTTTTTTCTTTAATTATTGCCAAAGAGTATACAGGATACCAATTCAGTAAAACTGAACGGCACAATTAGCACTCAGATGTTAGGACAAACCTGGGGAAAATATCATGCAGAGACTTACGTTTCAACTCTGCATATTTATACAAACTGATTCTGAGACCCCTGGCAATCAAGACATCAGGGGAACATCATCCCTAATTTGGCTCCATAAGAAGAACAGACATTTTCCTGGGCAAGCACCACCACTAACCTGTAAAGTGCACCTCGGAGAGCTAGTAACATCCCCCCAACACCCTCTCCTCCACACACATCCCTTCCATGGACAAGCTCCTCTTGTTGAGTACAGAATGCCTACATGCAATTTGAAAATAAAATAAGTGTCCCCTGGGTGGGAACAGGCAAGCTTACTGAGCCTTAATGCAAGGAAGAAGACATCTCTTCCTCCAGGAAGAGTCAAAGAAAACAGCACAGCAAGCAGATTCTGGCTCGATTTCAGCTTCCATGTACTCCTTTGGCAGGACTGTACACAAGGACCTGGATTTAATTCTAAAACTTTTGGATGGGCAAAACTCTCAACAATGGGAATACTATTGGGTTCCCCGAAGCAAAGGTCAGCCTCTGGTGAAAATCAACATGTGTCTAAGGGAAATTCAAAGGAAAACAATTCTACAGGAGCCGAGATAAAGTAGTCCTACTTCTCTCAACAAGCTCAGGATATACCTTTGGAGAGAATGGAGAAATTGGTAAACCATTCAGCTAAGTAATGGTGCCATTAATAAGAGCAATGCCCTACCCAGAGGCAGACCTGCCAGGACCTGTAAGGGTCATCCGCCATGCGGCAGGAATGGCAGAACAGAGGCAAGGCTGAGATACTGGTACAATTTCTACCTTCTCTCTTTTATTTCAACAAATAAGCCCCCTCTTTCCTTCTTTAAAGTCCCTCTCTTGAAGAGCTTGATTTAATGAGCCATTCAAGTGGACCGGCAAGCATAGAAACAGGCTATAAATTAGGAAAACAGCCCAGAAATCATTTGGTTCCACAGAGTAAAGGATAACTGTGGGTGGTGGGAGCTTAAAGAGGAATGCCAGTGTTGAGTCTCTTTGATACTGAAGAAGAAGAAGGGAATGAGGAATGGAATGAAGCTCTGGGGTTTGCTACTTGAAGCAATCCTCTGTAATCCTCTAATATTGAAAAGCCAACGAAAAATACCAAGTTAGCATATCAGGCTATTGTATTTTCCATAAGCATGGTGCCACTCAGCGGGAGAGTGCTATATGCCTATAAATAGTCCTCAAAAGAGACCCGCCCACTGGAAAAGCCACACCCCAATCGTGAGGGGAGGAGCCTCTTATAGATATAATTGGTACTGGCCAACCAGGGAGCACTATGCAAATTATGAGCCTTCTGATTGGACAGAGCCCGGGACGATGCCAACCTATGCCTATGCAATAGGGTTTAACCCTCTGTTCTTGTTTTCACTGTCAGTCCGGAATCAAGATTAGCTTCACTCCCAGACTCCTAACTCATTAAGCAGGCAGAAAAGGTTTGTGGGCTCCTGGTGCTTGAGCTACAGAAAGCTAGCTAGTACAATGGAAGACCAGGGGGATATTCCTCCTCCTGTTCCAAGGGTTTTATTCATGACCTATTGTACTATGATCAACATCTGGAATGAACAACTAATAACTGCAAAAAGCCTTGAGGGGCTTCACCTATTTACATATAAATAGTTCTGACCAGAGTTGGCCACCAGTAACGGTTAATTTAATTTACTATCTCTTGGCAAAAGAATAGTCATTGGTTTTCCAGCACTTTTAACCTTGGTAGACCCTTGGGAAATAAAAATTAGATTGAGAGAAAATTACCAGTGGTGGAGAACAGTATAAAAGTGACAGTAACATATATAAACCTCCGGCAGGAGTGGAATAAAGTGGCATATTATTGTTTGCTGGCTCCCAAAGTTCAATATTTCTTCTGTGATTTACACTTCGCCACTGTCTCACTCCCCCGGAGTATTTCTGGCCACTCGGGGCAGTCTCTCCCAAGATACACATCCTTGTTACTGTCAGAGAAGGACCAGATTACCTGGCTAAACAGGGAGAGATATTTAGACAAAGAGCCATGAGAAAACGGAACTCAACAAATAAGAGTTTAAAGAGACGCCTGGAATGAAGCAGGGGAGTGTCTGGGTGGTTGAGGCTGTCCTTCTGCGTTCTCTGTAGAATTCTACAGTAATGCTCAGCTCTGATCCCAGGTTCTGGCTAATGCTGCCCCTTTCAGCCTCACTGCTCACCATGGATGTTGCCATTCCATGAAACTTGCTGTGTTCACACACACACACACGCTATTCCACAATGGTGTCTCTTCCCTGAACATTTACTCACATGATATCCTCTGCCTGGACCACCTTTCATCCCCTTCCCTGTTTTGCCTGTCTAGCTCCTAACTGCCCTTCAAAGCAGCCCAGGTTATCACCTCTTCTAGGAAGCATTCCCGGATCATCTCTAGGCCAGGTGAGCACCTGCTTTGTCTCAGCCCCGGGAACTTGCCTCTTACACTGTTCATATCCATCTGTCCATGTGTTTTCATCATCCCCACTCCAGAACACATAATGAGTCTGTTGTGATTGCCTAAAGAACTGAAAATTTAAGTCCAGAGAGAAAGGTCAGTGTTCAAAACAAGCAATGGAGGCATGGAGCTCAGGAAACTTCTAACGGACATCTCCAGCTGGACAGGTTTCCTCACATAGGCTTTTTCCTTCCTGCATATACCACAATTGTGTCCTGATTGTGTAATTATTGATTAAGACACACACACGCATACATACACAAGATTATAAAGACCCATATTTTTAGTATTTAGTACAGTGCCTAGCACATATATACCCTATAAACATGCAGTAGTTAATTAATGGCTTAATTAATTAATCAGCATGAACAGATAAGAGAGATAAAAGCAGAAATAAAGTCATAGATGGGGCTAAATTCCAAAGTTCATTTGTATGTCTGCTGCTGCTAAGTCACTTCAGTCGTGTCCGACTCTGTGCGACCCCAGAGACGGCAGCCCACCAAGGTCCCCCGTCCCTGGGATTCTCCAGGCAAGAACACTGGAGTGGGTTGCCATTTCCTTCTCCAATGCAGGAAAGTGAAAAGTGAAAGTGAAGTTGCTCAGTCGTGTCCAACTCTAGCGACCCCATGGACTGCAGCCCACCAGGCTCCTTGGGATTTTCCAGGCAAGAGTACTGGAGTGAGGTGCCATTGCCTTCTCCTTTGTATGTCTACCTGGAACAAAATAGACATGGACACTGTATGAAAATAATGGATACTGAGCTCTAATTCTAATGAAATTATAACCAGGCCTGGGAGGGTGTGCATCTGAGACTTATGTTTAAACAAATATTGAAACCACCATGGTATTTCTCTTCCCCAGTTATCCCCAAACCTACAATTTATGGAGTATAAGCAGATTTAAACAATAAAGCTGTCTACATCCGACCAAAACCCTCATTTTACATGTAAGGAGGTGAAGCAAGATTTTATTCACTTATCCACCGGCATGATAACATCTCTTGGAGAAAACACTATATTTATTTAGGAGACAATTTAATTAACAGCTTGAAGTAGTGAATGAGGCCAAAAAGTTATGCGCAAGTCACAGGAGAAGAACACCAAAGTGGCTTGGATAAAAGGTGACCACAGTTAACCATTGATTCTCTTATTTTATCAAGTTCAGTTATGAGTGGAATTTGCAAGTTTGGGGCAGAGAAGAATTGCTCTGATAACAGGAGGGGATCCAGAGCACTAAACTGGGTGTCGAAGAAGGAAAACACAGACATAATATAATAGTAATACACTTGGGAAGTTTTCAGTTTGCTTGTGATGTGGTAGCTTATTGTGATAGCTCATTGCTATGTCTCCCCAACAACCTCTTTAGTAAATTGTGCTTGAGTCTTGTGTGAGTGGATTTTACCTGAGGGCGTGAGGCCCAAAGAATATGATCAGTGAATAGCAGACATCTGGATGTTAAAGGAATAGGGAAAATGATTCTTAGCCAAGCTAAACAACTTGCCAAAGGACCCTCTGCTAGCCACAGACTGAACCATTTCAGATCTATCAGCTTTATCTCTCCCTCTCTTATATATTAAGGATTTCAACCAGCCATTTAGTGCACGATTCTGAAAGGAAAAAAAGAAGGAAGGGTGAGTTCATTTTGATGAGTTAACATCAACACTTATTGACATCTAATACATGTCAAACAATTTACATGGAGGCATTTAAATTTCATAACTATGAAGCAGTTGGCATTATTTCTCTTTTATAAATGAAGAATAAAGGAATTCAGGACCATGGAAGTAAATTATTCCAAGTCAGGCAGCCAGTAGTGTTAGAACCTGGACTTGAATTCTCATCTATCTTTCCACCATATATGACAGTAGTCATATATGGGTGTAAGAGTTGTACCAAAACCAATACAATATCGTAAAGTTTAAAAATAAAATAAAATTAAAAAAAAAAGAAGGCTGAGCACCGAAGAATTGATGCTTTCAAACTGTGGTGCTGGAGAAGACTCTTGAGAGTTCCTTGGACTACAAGGAGATCAAACCAGTCAATCCTAAAGGAAATCAACCCTAAATATTTACTGGAAAGACTGATGCTGAAACTGAAGCTCCAGTACTTTGGCCACCTGATGCGAAGGACTGATTCATTGAAAAAGTCCCTGATGCTGGGAAAGATTGAAGGTAAAAGGAGAAGGGGGCAGCAGAGGATGAGATGGTTGGATAGCATCACTGACTCAAACGACATGGATCTGTGCAAACTCCAGGAGATAGTGAAGGACAGGGGAGCTTGGCGTGTTGCAGTCCATGGGATTGCAAAGAGTTGGATGCAACTTAGCGACTGAACACCACCACTACCACTAACCCTCAAAAGGGCTGGATGATGGCTAAAGAAGGAAAAGGGAGTTTGGGAAATGATGCCATCCATTCAGGTATGGTTTCCAGGGAGAACTGTTGCCATGGAGTATTTTAATACTCAAGGGTGTCAAACAAGGTGTACAGGTAAGATACATAACCATGAACTGGGAACCATGGGCCTTATGTTTGGTTTAATCACCAAGGAAGTCACATAGCATGGTGTTTTGGAGTCAGGCAAATCCTGGCTTGAATCATGGCTCTGATTTATTATCTGTAACAGTTCAACTCTAAACATCCATTTAGAAATCATAATCATAAACATAAATTTAACAGTTAATCAAAAGAAGAACAGCTCTTCTGAATCAGAGAACAACTATTACCAGAGAATATGAACTCTAAATCTCCTTCATGGGATTCATAGCAGCCTCAGTTAACAAAGAATAAGAGCTCAGCCTTGTAATTTCCTTAAGTCCTAAGAATAAACTGGAACATCTGGTATCTATAGAATAGTCTTCAACTTTATAGAAGAAACAAGGTTGATAGTGTGACCTTGGGAAAATCACTTCACCTTTTTGAGACTCAGGGTTGTCATCTGTAAAATGGGGATAGTCAAGCACAAAAGTCACTTTTGTGAATGATCTGAGATACTGTGTACAAAGTGCCAAGCACAGTGTCTGGCACATTAAAGGGAGTGATGATGGTGGCAATGATGATGACTATTACAAACAGGACAATGACGAAAACAATGATGTAAAGACAAGACCATGAGAGAATGATGTGTTAAGGATGATGTGGTAGAAGTATTGCTCCTGGGGGCTGATGCTGATGATGTTAATGATGCTAATGAAGATGGACATGGTAGAAGATGATAATGATGATGATTACAATGACACCAAAGACACATGATTCAGTGGTAAGACCATGATGAACAGTGTTTGTCACGCTGCTGTATTTGTGTGTGTTGATGACATTGGTACAGGTGAAGGAGATGGAGAAAGAAGAAACAGTAGAAAGAGGAAGGAAAACAGAAAAAGGAAGAAGGAATTAAAATAAGAAAGAGGACAATTTCCCTAAAGCTGCCACTACAACTCAGAGATGACCAGGTCTCACAAACCCAAATCTAAGGTACTTTGCTTCTCCAACTAGAACAGATACCCCCTTCCTGACTGGAGCAACATCAGGTACAACAATGGAGATGGGATCTCCCTTCCACCTCATTTTCCAGCATGCTCCTCACCCAAGAATGATAAAAGAACCTTATTCTTTCAATCCTGTGTGTAGAAATGTGCTCACCATAACCTTTATAGCCAGATACTTTCTGTGCACTGGAGCCCAAACCATGAAGACTAATGAAATATAGGGTCAATCCTCAAGAGCTGAGTGTCCAAGAGACTGAGACCTCACCTGGGAGTACCTGGCCAAATCACCTCCTAGATGTCATCATTCATGAAATGGAAACTACACCTTTTCAAGAGTTCCAAGAATATCAAGTGGATGAATAAGATGACACAAGTAAATATACTCTGAGTTCTCTCAAGTAGCTACTATGAATATCTCAATTTTAGATAATTAAGAAGTGCTGAATTATTCTAATGGGTAGAAGCATTTAACAAGTTAATTAATCTCTCTGAATCTCTTTTTGATGAAATAATAAACTTATACAGCAGTACCTATCTTATAGTAACAAGCTTTGTTGTTGTTGTTGAGTTGCTAAGTTGTGTCCAACTCTTTGCAACCCCATGGACTGCAGCACACCAGGCTTCCTGTCCTTCACTATCTCTAGGAGTTTGCTTAAACTCACGTCCATTGAGTTGGTGATGCCCTCCAACCATCTCATCCTCTGCCACCCTCTTCTCCTTTTGCCTTCAATCTTTCCCAGCATCACGGTCTTTTCCAACGAGTCACTTCTTCACATCAGGTGGCCAAAGTGCTGGAGCTTCAGCTTCAGCATCAGTCCTTCCAATGAGTATTCATGGTTGATTTCCTTTAAGATTGACTGGTTTGATTTCCTTGCAGTCCAAGGGACTCTCGAGTCTTCTCAAGTACCACAATTTGAAGGCATCAATTCTTGGCACTCAGCCTTCTTTATGGTCCAACTCTTACACCCATACGTGACTACTGGAAAAACCATAGCTTTGCCTATACTGACCTTTGTCAGCAAAGTGATGTCTTCACTTTTTAATACGCTGTCTAGGTTTGTTATACCTTTCCTTTCAAGGAGCAAGCATCTTTTAATTCAAGGCTATAGTCACTGTTTGCAGTGATTTTTGGAGAAATCTGCAGTGATTCTGGACAAGCCTTAACTGAGATAATCTGTATGAAGAGTTCAACATAATATCTTTCTTATGGCATCCTCCAGTAACATTAGCTGAGATTATTATTAGTGTAGGAGACAACAAGAAAATAAAACAAATATAGCCAAAGTACATTATTATTGTGTGAATCTTCTGCCTGAAATTTTCAGTGGTTTTCTTGCAATTCTAAGGATAGAATCCAAATATTTAATACAGCTGGCAAAGCCCTTTATGACCTGGCTCCTGCCTAACTCTCACCACAGACTAAATCTTCCTAAACTGCTTTCACACCTTCCAGGTTTCAAGGTCTTTCTCTCTTCACACTCTTTCATCATGCTGCTCACCCTCCTAGAACACTCAGCCCCAGGCTTGGAGGAGCTGCCTTCCTCCAGGAGCCTAACACCCTTGAATATCCCATATCACAGTGTGGCTGGGTAACTTCCTGGTGACTTATCTGTTTCCACAACTACTTGGGATTGAGATGGTATATGCTCAGTCGCTCAGTTGTATCCGATTCCTTGCAACTCTGACTCCATGGATTATAGCCCGCCAGGCTCCTCTGTCCATGGGATTTCTCAGGCAAGAATACTGGAGTGGGTTGCCATTTCCTCCTCCTGAGATACTGACTGTTAATATTCACCATCTAACACAGCACCTGGCACAGAGTAGAGCTTGCTAAATGAAGGAAAGAGTGCTATGATTGACGTGAGCCTGGGGCACAGCGAAGGAGCATGGAGGGGGGTCAGAGGGAGCCAAATGGAGAATCTATCCAGACAGATAAAAAGAGTAAGAGCATTCCAGAAAGAGAGAACAGCATGCATAAACAGAAGTATGACAGCGTGGTACGTTGGGGAAACTTCATATAAATGGGTAGCACTGAAATACAGGATTCCAGAATAGGGTGGTACAAGATGATGTTCATTGTGTGTGCTGGCAAGCAACCTGGGCTTTATCCTGTAGACACTGTACAACCATTGAAGAACTGAAAGCAGAGGACTCATCCGACCAGACTGAGATTAGTGACTGGGACTTAGGATCTCTCTTTCATTATTTCCCATCCTTTCTTCTCACTCGTCCCATCCTTTTTCTCTCCTTTATTCTACCTTCTCAAATATATTCTTTCCTTTCCTATGGTTTCCCTTTACATGGATTTTGTTGACCCTGGATGTTAGAGAACCATGAATTTTGGGAGGTAGTCCTACCAGCATCAATTGAGATTCAGGTAAATAACCTTCCAATCCAACATGACCCAAAACACAAACAGACACTTCTCCCCAACATGAGGACTCTACACATGGTCTGAAAGTGAGGCAGAAGTGATATCTTCATCTTGATATAAAGGGAACATGCTTGTTGCTTGCTTAAACTAATTATTTACCTGAGAGTGTCTGTGGAAACACTAAGCTTTTCCAGCAAGCAATGCACTTCCTTTATAATTGTAAATATGACTCTTCTCATCCCTCCTTCTTTATGTAACTTCTGACTAACCTCTTTCAGTGCAAGATTACCAGGAAATTCCACTGAATAACATGGCTAATGAAATTATTCTAAGATGATCGCTATCAAACTCAAAGTCCTAGACTTAAATTTGAGAATGAAGGTTAGGGCTAAGATTTAGGTTTAGTTCTGTGAAGCAATTAGCCATCAATTAAAAATAAATAATTTTTTAAAAAAGATTTAGGTTTAGGGTTAAGGTTTTGAGCTTGGATCAAGGTTAATGTTATGGGTAGGTTAGATTTGGGCAATGTTTGAGTAGATAAGAATAGGTAATGTTAGAGTAGGTAAGAGTAGGGTTAGGTTAGGGTTAAGGCTGGTGTCAGGTTTAACACTAGAGTTATAGTTAAGGGACTTCTGGGGAAAGGGAAATGAGATTGAAGGGCAGTTAAGATTCTAATGACTTTAACACACACACATCAAACACTTATTTTACCTTTTTTTTTTTTTTTCTGTTGAACTTCACTCAAAATAGTAATAATAAAAAAGGAATCTACTTTTGTCTGATTCATGAATGGGGTTTGAAAAATCACTGATCTAAGCAATCTCCAAAGCCATGATCAGATTCAAAGACAGACACCATGAGCCATTTTTCAGGAACTCAACATCCTCATGAGTAAGAAGCATTTAGACTCCTGCAGGCATGGTATCTTCATAGCTGAAGCTGCCCCATAACAGGAGAGGACAACTGGGATCCCCTGGGGTGAGAGAACAGTCTAGATGCCCTTTCCTCCTGACTGGCAGGAGCTGGGAAGTATGATCAGGAGTAGGAACAAGACCACACATGTCCTCTCTGTGGTAGGTGGAACTAAGGGAAATAGTACAGAATGATTATTGCCTGAGCCAGTTAGAAGTTCCAAGAACAGGCCTCTGGATTCAAGAGGTTAGGAAAAAACTATGGTATGAAACCAAGGATTGCTGGGGAGCTAATAATTGATTAAGTGTGGAGAAATTTTTGAGACTGAGGATTAGTATCCTTTTTATTACAGTAGGTATCAGCAAAAGTTTTCTGTAAAGGACCAGATAGTAAATATTTTAGGCTCTGAAGACAAAAATAGTCTCTGTCATAGTTACTGAACTCTCTGCTGCTCCAGAACAGAAGTAGCCATAGACCATATATATACTAATAAGCATGCTTTGTCCCAGTATTTAGTTTAAAAAATTAGGCAGCAGACTGTATTTGACCCTGGGTCATGATTTATTGACTCTTGTACTAGGGTATTTGAGAACAACTTTTGTGATCCTCTGTAAGAAGGGTGTTCTGAGAACTGAACCAATATAGAGATATACAGAATGAAGATACTGGAGAGCAAATCAAGGCTGTAGCATTAGTCGAAACCCTGGATCCAGCCATACCTGAAACTAACATCCCTGATACCTTCATTTACATGACACAGTGAATTATTCTTTGTAAGTAGTATGAGTGAAGTCTCTGTCCACTGAAACCAGAAAATCTCCAATTGGTAGCCACAGCACACAAGATGTCACCAAAAAATGTCCAGTCTCATCCCAAATCTTCTGACTCCCATTCCAGCTCTCATCCATTTCAACCAGCATCAGGCAGAATGAATGCCCTAGTTGAGATATCTTTTGTCCTAGCCAAAGACCCATGTCGCCAACGTGGGTTGGATTCTGCTCCAAGAAACCCCCACTTTTTGAAATATCATTAAAGGAAAGTATGTGCTTAAGAAATACTACCCATGGATGTGGAAAGTTGACAGAACAGCCCTGGAGGGCCAGATGGATTCCAAACAGCTGTGACTTGATGGAGGCGCTCCATTTGGCAGGACCAGGAAGAGCTCAGCAGGAACAGCATCAATTAGCAACCTCTTCTTAAAGAGGATGATTGCAGTACATCACTGCAGTCAAGCTTCATGCAGCCACTACAAATGATGGTTATAAAGCCTCTGTAGCAACATGTAGACATGGTTGATACGATTTTAAAAGAGAACCTCAGAATACACTGTAATTCTCTTTCATTGATGAAGGGATGATTAATTGATACAAACTCCCTAGAAAGCAATTTTGCAATATGGTTTGAAAACCCTTACAATCAAAACCCTCATAACTTTCGATTCAGCAATCCTCCTCTCCTATAAGAAACTATCCTAAGCAAATAATCAGAAATGTAAACACAGATTTCTGCCACTGCTGTTCATCACAGCATTATTTATAATAGCAATAAAAGAAAATAGTGCTCAAATGCTGAAGGTAAGAAGTTGATGAAATATATTATGGTATATAGCCAGAGGATGGAAAGTTCTGATAGCCAGCAAAAAATACAGTTAGGAAGAATTTTTAATAACATGAGAATATATTCACACTACGGTAGGTTAAAAAACAGGACACAAATTGCATATATCCTGTGATAACCTCTAAATAATATATGGTGAAGTCTTTTTACTTACCTAAATATGGTGATAAAATGTTTGTGTTGGCGGGCTCAGGGCTCCTCTTATGGGTTTATTTGCATGGGGATGTTTTTCCAGGGGCAAACGAGCTAACAAGGAGGTGATAGGAGTTGTCCTAGAAAGAGAAGAAAGCAAGGACAATTAAAGGCATGTACAACGAAGTAGCATCTGACCCCTCATGCTAATATATTGGAGGGGCCCATTGAGTTGAAGTTGAGGAGATTCTCAAGATCTCAAACACCTCTTCTCCAGGGAAGCCTTCCTCTTCCCCTATATGAGGTCTGGTGCCTCTGATATAAACTCTCAAAGCACTTTTTTCATTTCTATTTCAAAGCACATAATAAATGTTGTCATTGTATATTTAGATGACATGCCATTCTCGTGCACCAGTCCTGTCTTGTTGAATATAGTAGTCACTTTTTTAAAATAGTTTATTAGCATACAGTTGATTTACAATGTTGTGTTAGTTTCAGATGTACAGTAAGTGAATCAGTTATACATATATCCACTCTTTTTTAGATTTTTTCCCCATATAGGTCATTACAAAGTATTGAGTACAGTTCTCTAAACTATACAGTAGGTCCTTATAGTTATCAGTCATTTTAAATAGCAAATTCCATGGACAAAGGAACCTGGCAGGCCGTAGTCCATGGTTTGCAAAGAGTTGGACACGACTGAGCAACTGAGCATACACACATACCTTGAAATTTAAGTATAAATTAATTCAGAAACTTTTCTGGTGGTCCAGTGACTAGGACTTCACCTCCAGTGCAGGGGATACAGGTTTAACCCCTGGAAATAGGATCCCACATGCCTCAGGGCCAAAAAAAATAAATAAATAACAGAAATAACGGAAACAATATTGCAAGAAATTCAATATAGATTTTAAAAATGGCCCACATCAGCAGAAACCAACACAATATTATAAAGTTATTGTCTTCCAATTAAGAATAACTTTTTAAAAAATAAGTAATCAACAAGGACCTACTATATAGCACAGAGAACTCTACTCAGCACTCTGTAATAACCTATATAGGAAAAGAATCTGATAAAATAAAGAATGGATATATGTGTATGCATAACTGAACCATTTTGCTGTACATCTGAAACTAACACAGCATTATAAATCAACTATACCCTAATATAAAATAAAAATCAAATAAATTTTAAACGATCTGAGAAGAATAAATAATAAAAATGGTTCACATCAAAAAAAAACTTTTTAAATAATTAATTCAGATAAGATACTGGAGTGGATAGCCATTTCTTTCTCTGCAGGATCTTCCCAATCCAAGGATCAAGCCCTTGTCTCTAGCTTTCTAGGAAGATTCCTTACCACTTGAGCCATCAGGGAAGCCAGATAAAACCAAACAAAAGTCTATTTCTTGGACAAACAAGCCGCATTTCAAGTGCCCAAGAGCTGCATGTGACTAGTGGCCATCACCAGGGACGGTGGACAGTGTAGATATAAAACACATCCATCATCACAATCTTCCAGAACGTGCTGTCTTGCTTACGCTCCCTGCTTCCTAAAGTCTGGCCCATTACAAACACTCAATAAATTTGCTGAATGAATATACAGCAAGGAAACATTCTCATTAAAAAAGAGGGTCCAGGTATAGCACCTCCTTCTTAGATTTGTCCCTTTTCCTAACAATCCAGCACCATCAAGATCTAGTTATGAATACATGAGGTAAGGAATAAACAGAATAAATGATGAAAAAAGAGCTCTGAGCTCTAACTAGGAATCCAAATGTGCAGCATCAGCCCTGACAGCAAGGGTGTCATGATGACATGTGTCTTATCCACCTTCTCAGGAGGAATTCTGAACTGGAAGTAGCTTATCCCTGTCACTGGGACCAGGGTGCTTGGGATGATGCAGATGAGTGGCTGATGGTGGCCAGCCCATTCTCTCTTCTTCTCTCTTCATCACTGTTTTTTGTTTTGTTTTGTTTTTTTCCTTCCCTGATAGCTAAAGGATTAAGCTTAAAATTTTGGTCTTGGTCACGAACATTCTGAACTCTGGAACTTTAGAAGACCCAGGCTATTCAACCTTTGTATGCCCTTCACAAAAGATGCCAGCAAGTTACGAACCTCAGTATGGAGCAAGAAACACTTCCTTACCTACAGGAGGTACTCAGATCAATGTTGAATTAACAGGTAACTCTTAGTCTTGGAGAGAAGGTACCTAGTGAGTAACATCATTCATTTGGCAAATGTTTATTGGGCATCTACTGGGAGACAGGCAATGCTTAGGCACTTGGAGACATACCGGTGAACAAAACAGAAATAGAAACATACACCTTCATGAAGCTTACATGCCAGGCTTTTCAGCCCTGGCCGAATATTAGAATCAGCTGGGGATTTTTTGAAACTTCCCATTACTTGGGACACACACACACATATGCACACAGATTCTTATTAAAACAGTCCATAAGGACTAGAAAAAGGATTTTTCTTAAACTTCACAGCTGGCTTCAATGAACTGTCACCTGGAGAAACGTCAGAACCAGTGGTTCTGAAAGTGGTGATCCCCAGACCAGCAGCACCTGGGAATGTGTTAGAAATGCAAGATTGGGACTTCCCTGGTGGTCCAGTGGTTAAGAATCCACCCTGCAGTGCAGGGGAGGTGGGTTTGATCCCTGGTCAGGGAACTAAGATTCCCACATGCTACAGAGTAACTAAGCGTGCACGCTGCAACACTGAGCCCGCACGCCACAATTAGACAGTCTGTGTGCCACAAGGAAAGATCCCACATGACAGTGAAGATCCTGCATCCTGCAGTTAAGACCCAACATAGCCAAATAAATAAATGTGTACATGTGCTCAGCTGCTCAGTCATGTCTGACTCTCTGCAGCCCCGTGGACTGTAGCCTGCTAGGCTCCTCTGTCCATGGAATTTTCCAGGCAAGAATACTGCAGTGAGGTTGTCATTTCCTACTCCAGAGGATCTTTTCACCCCATGGATCGAATGTGTGTCTCCCACTTGGCAGGCAGATTCTTTACCACTAGCACCACTGGGAAGCCCCAAGTAAATAAATATTTTCAAAAAGATAAAAGAAATGCAAGCTCTCAGACCTCTCCCTAGAAGTACAGAAACAGAAACTCTGGGATGGGGACCCAGGAAGCTGTGTTTTAACACGCTTTTCAGCCAACTCTGATGCATTCAAAAGTTTGAGAACCACTAGTCGAAAAAAAATTACCTGGAGAAATGAGTTTTTAAAGAAAGAAGAATCCTGCTGTCTGTCTTTTCCCAACGCCTTCCTGCCAAGTCATTAAACCTGGATAGGAATCGTAAGAACAGCTTCCCCACGTGGGTACCCGAATGCCACACTGCTGGGTTTCAGAGGCTCTCTCACCAGCTGCTCAAGGCACTGCCTCGCTAGCTGGGACTCCCGCCCCCACCCAGTTCCCCAATTAGCAAGGCCTCCCCACTGCCAACGAGCCTGACACAGACACCCTCCGCTGACTTCCCCATAATCACCTGCAGGTGCAATGGGCCCCCACAGTCATATGATGTTCCAGTCTCCCAGAAAGCTGCACAGACAGGGCACAGGCCCATACAGAGACGCATGGCCCACTGTGGCACAGACACATACAGCTTCATGTTACATGATACACAGAAGCACTTTCCTACTCTGTCACATACGATGTCACAAACACATGCATAGCACTCATTGTCAAGCACACATTCACATCCTCTTACTCTGTTCTAGACACACACACACACACACCACACTGTACCAGAAACTCTCAAATTTGTCTGCATATTGGTCTCACCTGTGAAAGTGTGAAAGTATCAGTCACTCAGTTGTGTTCAACTCTTTGTGACTCCATGGACCAGGGATAGAACCTAAGTCTCCTGCCTTGCAAGCAGATTCTTTACCATCTGATCTACCAGGGAAGCCCACCTAGGAGTTTAAATTCTGATGCCCAGGCCACACCCTGCATAAATTAAACAAGGATCTCTGGAGTTGGGATGTGGGTATCTATGTTTTCAAATCTACCCAAGTGGTTCCAAAGTGTAACCAAGGTTGAGAATACTGCTCTCCACCCTGGTCCTTGACTAACAGGAAGAAGAAGAAGTAGAGGGTCTCAGCTTCTTTCAGAAAGGAAGAGACAAGATCAACGGGGGAAACTAGAATTCAAAGATTTCCCAAAGTCTTCTGTAGCATCCTTTGATTCACAAGTATCTGGATCACTAATTTGGTGTTTCTTGAGCATGTCCTGCTAAGTATTATTCCATCTGCTGATGCCCATGCATCTAGGACCATCAGGAACACACTTTTATCAGACAAAACTGTGTTTATTGACCCACTGTACTGAGGTGGGGCAGGGTGGGGGGGTGGCGGTGGTAGACCAAGGAGAACATGGGGCATCTCAGCAAGAGACTAATAGCAAGAACTCACTTTTGAATTGGGGCTGGTGGTGTGGGATTTGTGGGAGGTTTCAAGGGAGCAGGGCTTTGCTCTGGGTTGGATGTGTTGGGAACTTAGCATGAGATAATTCCATGACTGGGTGTCTTAATGAATCTTATCTAGAAATTCAGAGGAACAAAGTAAGACTAAAGCTATAATTTTGGAGTACAGAATGAAGGCTAATAGAGTTCTGCCAAGAGAACGTAATGGTCATAGCAAGCATTCTCTTCCAACAACACAAGAGAAGACTCTACACATGGACATCACCAGATGGTCGACACCAAAATCAGATTGATCACATTCTTTGCAGCCAAAGATGGAGAATCTCTATATAGTCAGCAAAAACAAGACTGGGAGCTGACTGTGGCTCAGATCATGAACTCCTTATTGCCAAATTCAGACTGAAATTGAAGAAAGTGGAGAAAACCACTAGACCATTCAGGTATGACCTAAATCAAATCCCTTATGACTATACAGTGGAAGTGATAAATAGATTTAAGGGACTAGATCTGACAGAGATGGTGCCTGATGAACTATGGACGGAGTACAGGAGACAGGAATCAAGACCATCCCCAAGAAAAAGAAATGCAGAAAAGCAAAATGGCTGTCTGAGGATGCCTTACAAATAGCTGTGAAAAGAAGGGAAGCGAAAAGCAAAGGAGAAAAGGAAAGATATACCCATTTGAATGCAGAGTTCCAAAGAATAGCAAGGAGAGATAAGAAAGCCTTCCTCAGCAATCAATGCAAAGAAATAGAGCTTGAATGCGAAATAGGAATGGGAAAGACTAGAGATCTCTTCAAGAAAATTAGAGCTACCAAGGGAACATTTCATGCAAAGATGGGAACTATAAAGGACAGAAATTGTAGGGACCTAACAGAAGCAGAAGATATTAAGAAGGGGTGGCAAGAATACACAGAAGAACTGTACAAAAAAGATCTTCACAACCCAGATAATCATGATGGCGTGATCACTCACCTAGAGCCAGACATCCTGGAATGTGAAGTCAAATGGACCTTAGAAAGCATCACTATGAACAAAGCTAGTGGAGGTGATGGAATACCAGTTGAGCCATTTCAAATCCTGAAAGATGATGCTGTGAAAGTGCTGCACTCAATATGCCAGCAAATTTGGAAAACTCAGCAGTGGCCACAGGACTGGAAAAGGTCGGTTTTCATTCCAATCCCAAAGAAAGGCAATGCCAAAGAATGCTCAAACTACCGCACAATTGCACTCATCTCACAAGCTAGTAAAGTAATGCTCAAGATTCTCCAACCCAAGCTTCAGCAATACGTGAACCATGAACTTCCAGATGTTCAAGCTGGTTTTAGAAAAGGCAGAGGAACCAGAGATCAAATTGCCAATATCCTCTGGGTCATCAAAAAAGCAAGAGTTCCAGAAAAACATCTATTTCTGCTTTATTGACTATGCCAAAGCCTTTGACTATGTGGATCACAATAAACTGTGGAAAATTCTGAAAGAGATGGGAATACCAGACCACCTGACCTGCCTCTTGAGAAACCTGTATGCAGGTCAGGAAGCAACAGTTAGAACTGGACATGGAACAACAGACTAGTTCCAAATAGGAAAAGGAGTACGTCAAGGCTGTATTCTGTCACCCTGCTTATTTAACTTCTATGCGGAGTACATCATGAGAAACGCTGGGCTGGAAGAAGCACAAGCTGGAATCAAGATTGCCGGGAGAAATATCAATAACCTCAGGTATGCAGATGACACCACCCTTATGGCAGAAAGTGAAGAACTAAAGAGCCTCTTGATGAAAGTGAAAGAAGCAAGTGAAAAAGTTGGCTTAAAGCTCAAAATTCAGAAAACTAAGATCATGGCATCTGGTCCCATCACTTCATGGCAAATAGATGGAGAAACAGTGGAAACAGTGTCAGACTTTATTTTTCTGGGCTCCAAAATCACTGCAGATGTTGATTGCAGCCATGAAATTAAAAGATGCATACTCCTTGGAAGGAAAGTTATGACCAACCTAGATAGCATATTAAAAAGCAGAGACATTACTTTGCCAACAAAGGTCTGTCTAGTCAAGGCTATGGTTTTTCCAAAGGTCATGTATGGATGTGAGAGTTGGACTGTGAAGAAAGCTGAGTGCCAAAGAACTGATGCTTTTGAACTGTGGTGTTGGAGAAGACTCGTGAGAGTCCCTTGGACTTCAAGGAGATCCAACCAGTCCATCCTAAAGGAGATCAATCCTGGGTGTTCATTGGAAGGACTGATGTTGAAGCTGAAACTCCAATACTTTGACCGCCTGATGAGAAGAGCTGACTCATTGGAAAAGACTCTGATGCTGGGAAAGATTGAAGGCAGGAGGAGAAGGAGATGACAGAGGATGAGATTGGTTGGATGGCATCATCAACTCGATGGACATGGGTTTGGGTGGACTCCAGGAGTTGGTGACAGACAGGGAGGCCTGGCATGCTGAGGTTCATGGGGTGGAAAAGAGTCGGACACAACTGAGTGACTGAACTGAACTGAACTGAACTGAAAGCTATAACTGATAAAGAAACAGAAGTCATGCCCTTAAGGCAGGAAATAAAGATGCTTAGCCATTTGTATGGTCTTGACAGGGGTCTTGCTTTGTGCTCAGACACAATTATGGAATGGTCTCATGTTTATCTTGCTCCATTTCAGCCACAGGGTGGCCTTGTCCAATGTCATTCTTTTGTGAAAATGTTCAAAAGGAGAGCACCAAGGACTAGCTGTGGCTGCCAGGCCAGCCCCTGACCATCAGGGGCTATGCTTCTTCCTCTTCTGTTTCCTCTATTCTCCAAGTTGACTGTATATTGTCTCTTTGCATTTTTACAAATGTGCCCATTTGTTCCTCTAGGAAATGAACTTCATCTCCTTAATCTCCTCTATAACACATGCATAGCGCTGGGCACATAGACAAGGGAGCCCCCGCATTCTGAAAAGTATGTTAGGTTTAGATTTGGAATCAGAAAACCTAACTCTGAGTTCCTACTTTCCACTTGCTAAATAGATAACTTGGACAAATGATTCAATCTCTCTGAGCTCAGATAGGGATGACAGGCCTTGTCTACACCACTGAGATTCTGGTGCGAATAAAAGGAGACAACTCTCCAGCCACAAATGTTGCAGGAAGGGGGACCCCTTCCAGGGCCCAAAACTGGGCTCTTGTCTAAAACTCAGAAATGAATTGTCCAAGGAGACACATGTGCTGACAAAGCAAGAGATTTTATTGGGAAAGGGCACCCAGGTGGAGAACAGCAGGGTAAGGGAACCCAGGAGAACTGCTCTGCCACGTGGCTCACAGTCTCGGGTTTTATGGTGATGGGATTAGTTTCCAGGTGGTCTTTGGCCAATCATCCTAATTCAGAGTCTTTCCTGGTGGCGCACGCATCGCTCACCCAAGATGGATGCTAGTGAGAGGGATTCTGGGAACTGGACGGACACGCGGTGTCTCCTTTTAACCTTTCCCGAACTCTTCCGATTGATGGTGGCTTATTAGTTCCGTATTCCTTACCAGGATCTCCTGTCATAAAACAACTCATGCAAATGGTTACTATGGTGCCTGGCCAGCGTGGGCAGTTTTAATCAGTGTG
Organism: Bubalus bubalis; assembly: GCF_019923935.1. Lineage (NCBI taxonomy): Eukaryota > Metazoa > Chordata > Mammalia > Artiodactyla > Bovidae > Bubalus > Bubalus bubalis. The sequence continues at coordinate 27,287,000 of NC_059180.1, forward strand.
CTTCCCCTAACACAAGGAGTGGGCAAAGCAGCAGATTCTCAAGGAATGCACTTTGGGGAAGGCAACTGGAGTGGAGAGTGACTGATCTGACCAACACCTTGGTTGGGGGTGGGGTTGTTGTTGTTGTTTGTTGTTTAGTCAATGGGTAGCGTTCAACTCTTTTGCAAACCCATGGACTGTAGCCCACCAGGCTCCTCTGTCCGTGGGATTTCCCAGGCAAGCATAGTGGAGTCAGTTGTCCTTTCTTCTTCCAGGGGATCTTCCTGAGCCAGGGATCAAATCCGCATCTCCTGCATTGGCAGGTGGATTCTTTACCACTGAGCCACCAGGGAAGCTCCTTGCTTGGAGTAGCAAAGGACAAATGGCTTAGGGGACCTCTGAAACTCAGTGTGGGTATGAGAAGTGGAATCAACAGGTGGAATTCCAGTCTCCCAGGGCTTAGAATGCCACTGCACATTTTCTGAGTGCTTACTATGTGATACAGAAATGGAAAAAACATAGTTTCTTCCCAAAGATGCTCTTAGTCTAGTGGAAGAAAGAGAGACACATATAAAAACATTGCAATTCAGCATGGAAAATGGAGCACTTAAGAGGTACAGCATAGCATAGAGCAGGGAGGGGTTAATTCCCTGTCAGGGCCTGGGCAAGACTGGTGAGGAGATGTTAGGGGAAACTGCACCAAAATGAGCAGTGCTTCAACAAGGTTTTCAAAGGATGAGTAGGAGTCTGCCAGGCAGATGGAGGAGGAAGTATCAGATCAGAAATCCATTCATAACTAAATCATTTCAAGGGGGTTCAAGACTGCTGTGTCAACGATTTGAAACCCATTCATAACTAAGTCATATCAAGGGGGTACAAGACTGCTGTGTCAACTATTTTATCCCCAGGTCATAACAAGTTGCCCAGGACATGGTGTTTACTTAAAAGGAGAGGGAGCAATTAATGAACACAATAGCTATTGTTATCAGAGGTTTTAGCCCTCTGGTAGAATTCCAACCAGTATAAAAGTATGCATCTATCTAGTGTAGCTTTCTTTACAGTCATAGTTACATTATACTTAAGTCTCCTGGCCCCATATTTACAACTCTGAAATTTCCTACATGGTTAACTGATTTCAATATCCAAAACCAGATTTTTTAAACAAAGATTATACAAATATTCAGTGTTTTTTTTTTAATTCAATTTTTAGTTAGTGCTGTCTGTCTTGAAATAACTAATTCATAAAGGGTATGACCCCAAAGTACAAGACTCCATCTACAGCCTCTTCTGAGTATCCTGACTGCCAGAAAATCAAGTTTAGTTAGTTAGCTGTAAGTTAACAGGCCACAAGGGAGCCCTGGGCTCTTCCTATGGCCCAGACTTTTTTAGAGGAGACTCAGAAACTAATTCTAGAAGTAGCTGCCAAGAGAGCTTCAGGCTTCACAGGCCATGTGTACAAACTTCCCCTGGGTGGCCAAAACTGAAAGTGATCTATCTGGCCAATTTTCTTGAGTTAGAATTAACATACCACATTATATTAGTTTCAGATACACAACATAGCAATTCACTACTATTTCTATACATTATGAAATGACCACCACAATAAATCCAATTGCCACCTGTCACCATATCAAGTTGTCACAATATTATTGACTATATCCCTTATGTGTATGTTATACCCCCATGACTGACTTAGTTTACAGCTGGATGTTTCTACCTCCAAATTCCTTTGGCCTGTTTTATCCATCCTCCCACCTTCCTCCCCTCTGGCGACCACCAGTTTGGCCACATTTACTGGCCAGAGAGGCCCTTCTTGCAGGATGCTTTAAGGATATGTTACATACAGTTGAGGGGAGCGGGTACCCTTCTATGAGGGTGGCTAGACTCTCCAGCCCTGCTGTGCTCAATCTGCCACCAGCCAATGGCGAACTAACCCCTCCCACCACCCCCACCTGTCAGCCACGTCCAGGGCCTGCCAGTGTTGAGATAAATGGGTCCCCACTAGAGTGAGCATAAGGTGGTGCTCACTAACAGAATAACTGATCTGGGCAACTGAGGAAAAGATGGATGGAGACATAGACACCACACACAGACACAGGGTCCAAATGAAACTGTTTCATGAAATGCACATGTGAGAAAAAAGCCACATTCTAAAATAACATATTCTTTTACATACACATTGAAATTGCCATCCAAACTAAATGAACTAAATGTAAATAGCCATTTGACTTTCTATCTGTACTTCTAGTTTGTATTTTTAAGTTGACCAAAACAAAAGCATGGTCAACTCAGGGATATAGACTAATTAAACACCGAGTGTTGTGAGAGGGGACCCTTGGGGAGACCTGGCTAGGATTAGGAAGCAGAACTAGGGAGGCCAGGTCTATAAGTCACTGTCCCAGACACCACCTGCAACGGGGCCTTAGCACGCTTGGAGGGGTTCACATTCCTGGTCTGAACTTCTCCTAGTAACCCCTCCTTACCTCTTTTCATCTTGCCTTTGACCTTCCCAGGTACTGACCTCCACTCCTGTTGTCATCCCCTCTCCTCTCTCTAGAACTTGGGTTCAAAATTACTTTCCTGACTCTATCCTTATTTACTTTCTTCTTACATCAGCATCGTGAAGGTATAATTTAGGTACAATAAATTGTATCCATACTGAGCATCGACAAATGTATAGACCCATATAACCGCCATCCCATCAAATATAACATCCTAAAGAGTGTTCTCATGCCCTTTGTGGCCAGCCCCATCACTATTGACTAGTCTTCCTGCTCTGGGGTTTACCGTGAATGGACTCACACAGTACGTGTCCCACTGTGCCTGGCTTCCCTCATTCAGACTGATGCTGGGAGTCACCATGTTGCATTTCTGTGGCTGAGGAGTATCCCGTTGGGTGAACTCACCACTACTCATGTATCCATTCACTTGAGGAAGGACACTGAGTTTTCCCAGTTTTTGAGTATTACACAAAAAGTGTCTGAACATTCAGGGTCCAAAGTCAGAACACAATTACTTCGAGTATCTTGTCCTGTTGTCTAACTGCTTCCAGTGCTCCGTGAAGGCCAGAAGTGGAATGGGATCCTCTTAGTTCTCATCAGATTTGCCTCCTTGCCCCAGATCTGATGTGCTTCTCCTTTTTGAGAATGTGCTGTTTGACTCAACTCTCAGACAGCATCCTCCCCCCCACGCCCCCCACCCCCTCACCCCACCCCACCCCCCCCCACCACCACCATGTCCCTGACCTAAAAAATGGAAAGCAGATACTTAAAAATCCAACTCTGGTACCAGGTTAATTTCACCAGTGACAAATCACATTGATGGCATGACCCCCCAACATGACAGAATGAGAAGGACATTCCAGTCTGCCGTGTCCTTCTCCAAACCCTCCACATCGGTCTAACTCAGAGAAGTCCCAATCAAGGACAGACCAGTACTCTTGACAATTCTCAAGGTCATGATACTCTGACTACGTGATGCAAAGAGCTGACTCACTGGAAAAGAGCCTGATGCTGGGCAAGATTGAAGGCAGGAGGAGAAGGGGACGACAGAGGATGAGATGGTTGGATGGCATCATCGACTAGATGGACATGAGTTTGAGAACGCTCCGGGAGTTGGTGATGGACAGGGAGGCCTGGAGTGCTGCAGTCCATGGGGTCACAGAGTCAGACACATCTGAGCAACTGAACTGAACTGAATGCACTCACGTTGGTTTCTTAGTTTTGACAAAGGTACCGGATGATGTCAGCTATCAACAATAGAAGGGCCTGGGGAGGGGTATCTAGGAATGATCTGTGCCATCTTTGTGAATCTCCAGAAAATACAAAATATTTCCAAAAGTTGAAAAAACAGACTTTTAAAATGTCAGGCTTTAATATTCTGAGCACACAGGCTAATAAAGCAATGAAGCTGAGCTGCAGCCACCCCCCTAACCTGCCATGCCACCCTCACCACCCTGCATCCCCCAGGAAAGGCCGGATCACTGCTTGTCTACCTGTACTCTTTACTTTCCCTTTAGGTAGATCTGCCTGGGATTTCTGATGATCAAATTGCTGTCCCGTTGCTATAGCCACAAATCCTTGTCGAGGTTTTTTTGCACAGACTGACCAATGTGTGTGTAGGGGGGTGTGTGTTCAGTCGTGTCTAGACAGTGACCCCATGGACCATAGCCCACCAGGCTCCTCTGACCATGGGATTTTCCAAGCAAGAATACTGGAGCAGGTTGCCATTTCCTTCTCTAGGGGAGCTTCCTGACCCAAGGATCGGACCCTCATCTTCTGCATTGGCAGGCAGTTTCTTTACCAGTTGAGCCCATAAACCATCCCAAACAAAGGAAAGAGCAGCACATCTGAGCACAGACGGATGTGTTCTAATGCATGGCAAACCCCAACCAGCTCCACCAAGAGGCAGGTGATGCTGGAGGGGGACACATACCACCCAGAGGGCAGCAAGACACTGTTGGATGTCCTGCCTTTTCCACCACCTTCCCTTTTCCGCTGGGAAGCAAATCATCCCTGAGTGGATGAGGCAGCCTTTTACAAACCCTGCACTGGGCTCTAGTTCTATTTCCCAAGGTTAACGATCTAAATAAATTGCCCGGCCTTCCCCTTCTAAGCTGCTTGAGAAATGATGCTTTCTGGTCAACACGTATCAGATTGGTACTTTCTCCCTTTGAAACTTACCATCGGCACAAGTTCTCATTCTGCCTAATGAACCAATATTAGTTTAACTACATGTTGTTAATTAAAAGCAAGGTCTAATGCAAGCTTTCTTTTTCCTACAAGAAAAAAAGAAAAGGAATATTTTACCTGAAAAGTTCCCAAAACAGAATAATAGTCCTAGAATTTATAGGCCTCTCTTAATGGATATGTTGAAATATCTTTTAAGGGTGCCCTACCCTTAGGGATCTCATTTGCCTTCCAAGTGAGATCTGACCACAGATAACTCTCTATAACCCAGGCCATTCAGCTTTCATGCATGGGAGGAAACATTTCCTCCTGGGTTCTCAATCTTTTTTTCATTCCAAACCATTTAGTTGATGGGTCAACATGAATTGTGTGTCCAAGAAAACAAAAGCCACATCTCCTGGTGGATCGAGCCAAAGATTTAGGGGAGCGTCTTCACTTGGGTTCCTCTGGAAGGAAGGATTCGAGTGAAAATGATTTACTAGGAGGTGATCCAAGGACACATGAGTGGGGGAAGGAGAAGTGAGACAGAGAAGGGAAGGAAACCAATACAAAGGATGTTAGGAGATGAGTTACCACCGTGGGCACCTGGAGCTTAGCCCCCCTGGCCTGCCTGGGACCAGGGCAGAAGATGCACTTCAGAGTCACCCCACGGAGACACCAAGAGGTATGTATTGCTCCCCAACTTTCAGTCATCATTGGTTGGTGCTTCTCTGAGGTATTAATCTCCCAGTCCTTCCAGCCTCCCAATAGCAGAGGCAAAGTGGGATCTGGTGACCACAGAGAGCCTTCAGGCAGACACAGGTGCCAGTAGTTCAAAGTTAAGCCAATTTCCATGGAAGTGGTGAGAGCCAGAGGGATGTGGGCAAAGGACCAGCAGCTCCTGCAGATACAGTGGGTCAGAGCAGAGGCAGGGATGGAGCCCCGCCCTCCAGTCCTCTAGTCACGTTGGGTAAGTAGTGTTTCTGCCTTTGGCAGCCAGAGAACAAAGACATGGCGGAGGAGGTGGGGGGCGGTGGGAGGGAGGCACAGAAGGAGGGAATATATATATAGTTGTTATGACTGATTTGCATTGTTGTACAGCAGAGACCAACACAACATTGCTTATCCTCCATTTAAAAAACTATGTATATATATAGTTGTTATGACTGATTTGCATTGTTGTACAGCAGAGACCAACACAACATTGCTTATCCTCCAATTAAAAAATAAAAAACAAACAAACAAAATCTAAACAAAATAGATGTTTTGTTTAGAAACAAACAATAAAATAATCATTTTATTATTATAAAATATATTATTTTATAATGAAATAATAAACACTAAAAACAGAGAGAGAGGAGAAAGCCTGCCACACTTACAAACACACGGTGGTAGTGGGGTTCCCAGAGCCTGCCGAGTGGAACTCAGTGTGGGTGTCACGGCTTCCCGTTCTCCTCTTGTGTGGTCCTTGACACAGTAGGAAGATGACTGAACCAGTAGGTCTGGTTCTGCCACTAATGGTGACCTTGGGAAAGTCACCACCTTTCTAAAATTCAATTTCCTCCATTTGTATATAGGGGTTAATAAGAAGCAGCTCATGAATTCCTCACTTTGATTGAAAGCTCATATTATCTCAAGTAAGAACTGAGAAAACTGGGGCATTCAGTGTTGCCAACAGAATCAAATGAGGTAATAAACACATCGGGTAAGAAGCACCCTACAAAGATAAGGTAGTGTTAATAAGACTGTCTTATGGAGCACCATTGCCAAAAAATACAGCCATCCCAAGGCAGTCCTTGGGTTATTAGGGATATTGTAATCAATGTATGAACATGGACGCTAGCTCTTAAAGGGTTGTAAGAAACATAGGAACCATGTGTAATCCATTATTCCTATTTAGATCCTGAGTCTCCCACATTGCAGGTGGATTCTTTACCAGCTGAGCCACAAGAGAAGCCCAAGAATACTGGAGCAGGTAGCCTATCCCTTCTCCAGCAGATCTTCCCGACCCAGGAATCGAACCGGGGTCTCCCGCGTTGCAGGCGGATTCTTTACCAACTGAGCTATGAGGAAAGCCCTTTAAATAATGATAATTATAAAATACAATTTGAGAAAATTAGAGCAGTTTGAATATGGGCCAATATTATATTAATATGATATTAAAGAATTAATTTTGTTAGGTGTGACAACGGTATAGTAGTTACCACAGGAAAATGATCTTATATTTTAAAGATCCAGATTTGCATATTAGAGGTGAAGCATTTATGTATTTGTATTTACTTTAAAATGATCTAGAATAATATGACAAAATTCTGACAAATGCTAGGTGATAGCTAAATGGGTGTTCATTTTACTGTCTTTTCTACTTTTCTATGTGTTTGAAAAGTTTCATAACAAAAACATCACAGTGTTTTTAAAGAATTTTTAAATAAATATTTCAAACATGAAAAACATAACGTCGCTGGGACTTACCAATGCTGAGTGAAATTTAGTTCATTTACCTTTTAATTTAAATTTTTACTGAGATAATTGGGCTGTGCAGTTGTAAGTAGTAATACAGTGTGTGCACTTTGCATGGTTTTCCCCAATAGTGACATTTTACTAAACTATAGTATAATATCATAACAAGGATATTGACAGTAATAAAATCTACTGGTCTTATTCAGATTTCCACATTGTTATCTATATCCATTTGTCTGTGGGAGGATGTGGACATCTGTGTTTAGTCGTATAAATTTTATCACATATGTAGGTACATGTAGCCACCATCGAATATTTTCATCACCTCAAGTATCCTTCAGATTGACCTTTTAAAATTACATCCACCTCACTCCCTACCCACACCCCTCCTCATCTCTAAACCTTGTCTCCCTTCCCAAAATTATACCATTTCAAAAATGTTATATAAATGGAATTATATGGGATGTAACCTAAAAAGTCTGCGTGCAATGAGAGTTAACACTGGATAGGAACCAGAAGAACCAGGTTTGAGCCCAAGTTCTACCACGAGAGCCGTCTGTTTCTTCAGTAATCACCAATTTATCTTGGCCTTTGTTTCTTCATCTGTAAAACCAAGTGGCCACTTGCTTTCTAGGGAACAAGGCTTTTCCAGGAAACAAAAGCATGCCCTTGGCAAGAATCCCAGTATGAACGGTACCCTCTGGAGTTATGCAGGGCACTTTCTGTGCAATTCAATGCAGAGACCCTGCCTCCAGGCTGGCATATTTCCTCCTTTCAAATGAATATGTTGGCAAGTGGGTGTTTTCTCCGTGTCTGCAAGCTTGATTGAATCAATCTCCCAGAGAGAGAATATTCTGCTCCCTTGTGCTGATACAGAATGTTTCCGAGCCTAGGAGGTCCTGGATTGTGATAAATTTCTCCCCCAAATAAAGGCCACCTTGTGAAATCCCTTATACGTCTCCTGACTTTGCTGCCAACTCCTTTAACATCTCAGCAGATGATCTGACCATTTCGGGGTCTGCATTTCATCTATAAAAAGAGGATGTGCAACAACGAGGACCACCCCGCGCCCCCGGCCATGCCACCGGAAGAGGGCAGCCGGCTGCCGGTAGACCGGCCATGCCACCGGAAGAGGGCAGCTGGCTGCCGGTAGAGGATGCTTTGCGCTCTCAAGACTTTAAATATGTGACACGTGCACCTCTCTTCAGCCCAAGTGCGACTCCAACGCTGTTTAATTTATGTTCAATTATTTATTCTGCTGTAATGCCTTCTCCAATTACTAACAGATAATTGCATAAGAGGAAATGAAACCCAACATGCCAGACTAATGTGAGATCGTTTTATGAGCAAATTTCTGGCTGGGAAACACTGGCTGAAATGGGGCACAGGTGATTAAGTACAATGAAAGCAGGGAGACAGGGCCCCCCTTTAATTAGCTCCTTAACTTACTTAATGATGCATTGTGGGTCCTGAAAGATGTTATTGTTTGAGTTTAATGTGCCATACCATACAGGAAAAGGAGCCTGTGAAGGAAAAAGCCAAAATGCTGACTGGCGAACATGTCCTTGGTGTGGTCTGCTCAACACCACCAGCAAGCCCGGAGATGGTTATTCTGCTTTCTTTCTCCCTTCTCGGAACATCAGGTACCCGTGGGAAGACCCTTGTAGTAACTTCATGCAGCCCTCAGACTCAAATATTTACTTGGCAGCCTGGCAACTGTGTATATTTCTATTTCCTGCCTCAGCACATTCACCATCAATGACAAGAAACTAAATTTTCCCTCTAAGTTATTCTTCATTTTGGGTAAAAATCAGAGTCCAAAAGAGAGGAGCAAGAAATGCCATAATTTTTTTTTAACTGAACTGTAATTTTAGAGCCCATTTAACAGGGAAGGTAGAAACTGTCTCAGTAACTTTGGGGTCTCCTCCTTCTGGAGTTACCTGGGTATCTTCAAGCATGTCTGACCTCACCTATCACTGCATGCCCACCTGTTTCTAGTCCCTGCTTCCTGGACGAGAACACTGGGATAAACGCAGCCCTTTCACCAGAACAAGCATATATTCTAGGTGAGCAGCACCTAGATTCAATCACCTTTTTTTTGCTCTTCTCTCTGAGGCCATCTCCACTCCTGTTCAATATATTCTCCTAAGTTCAGCTTCTTCTTGTTCCATTGATGTCCCTTTTGTGGGCTTTTCCACATGAACAAAGCACCAGGGCTCATGGATCAGTCAGTCTGAAATGTGAGCAAGACTCAGAAATAACTTAATCCAACTCCCTCCCTCTTACACTGAGGTGACTCAGGAGTTGGGGGAGAGTGTGATTCTACAAGGAATTTTCTGGGATGGAAATTGCTCTGTATCCTGATTGTGGTGGTGGTTGGATGAATACACACACTTGTGTTAACAGTTCATACAACGAAATACCAAAAAATTACTTTTCCTGTATGATAACTTAAAAAATACAGACCTAGCAAGCTTGAAAGTTGGGCTCAAAATCTTGGTCTCCTGAACCTTGTAAAAGTACTCCCTAAAACAAAAAACTGCTTCCTTAAGACAATGACAATTTAGTTGACAAAGGAGGTCAAAATGGCTTGTGTGCATGTGTGCTAAGTTGCTTCAGTCATGTCTGAGCCTTTCTGACTCTTTGGACCCCATGGACTGTAGCCTGCCAGGCTCCTCTGTCCACGGAAGTCTCCAGGCAAGAATACTGGACTGGGTTGCCATGCCCTCCTCCAGGGGATCTTCCCCACCCAGGAATCGAACCCGCGTCTCCTGCATTATTCTTTTACCACTCACGCAAGATGGCACAAACACGTATATAAATATGTGGGTCATCGTGACATGCTTTATGTGTGTGTTGTATATTACATACTAATCATATATTTATTGTTACATCATATATTCTTATATATTCTCATATTGATGTATTAGTTATATTAGTACACATATATATTCTCATTTATATTCCTTTCCTAAGAGCTAAGCACAGTGTCTGGTCAAGAAACACTTATTGAATGACAAAATTAGCAGTTTGCATAAAGCAAGCACCATGAAAGAATACAAGTGAGATCCTAGATACATGAGTGGGGGTTGCTTGAATTTTAGGCTTTCAACAATCTGTTTTCTCACTTGCTCAATACCCCTGCCAGCTGTGGGCTCAGCTAATCACCTGTAATAATAAAGCCGGTGCTAACGGAAGCTGTCAGTTTCCCGTCGCTTAGCTGCGAGCCTTTCAAATCACCCATAATGGTTTTCACTCTGTCCCTTTACTTGTCCCTTGGGCTCCAGGCTCATTTACGACCTGCAGCCTCAGCAGTCCGATTTCCGTGTCTTCTAGTCACCTCAAATTTAACAAGGCCAGAACTGAACTGCTGAGTTCCTGTCCCCTAGATAAAACCCCAAGCAAAAACAAATTGTTTCTTGCCCATTTCAGTAAAAGGCAGCCGGCTACACCAGCCAAAAACTAAAATGTCACTCTTGATGCCTTCTGTTTCCTCAAATCCATCGTCCTCTCTATCCTCACTCCATCTGTCTCATCCTGGTTGTCATCTCTCACCTGAGAAACTGCTAGAATCTTCTCATTGACCTCCCAGCTTCAACGGTTTCCCTGCTACAGGTCATTCTCTGCACAATGAACTGGACTTAAAAATTAAAATTACATCATGTCGTTAAAACCTGCAGGGCTCCCTTCCATGCTCAGGATACAGTCCATTGCCAACCCTCTAGGATTTGACCCCTGGCCTTCCCCTCAATCTCTTCTCTTTGCACTGTCCCTCCTATTGATACTTTAGCCATTTTTGCCTTTTTCACTGTGTATCAAATATGCCAAGTTCATTTTTTTAGGGCCCCTTAGTTTAACCTGGCCTCTACATCTGTTCCCTTGGATTGTGTCTGGCTTCTTCTTTTCCTGCAGGTCTCAGATGTGAACTATTCAGATAAGATTTCTTTAACTACCCAAAGAGCCTAATATTTTTATTCATAAAAATAAGTTGTCTGAAGATTTCCCTGGTGGTCCAGTGGTTAAGGGAGAAGGCAATGGCAACCCACTTTCACTTTTCATTTTCATGCATTGGAGAAGGAAATGGCAACCCACTCCAGTGTTCTTGTTTGGAGAATCCCAGGGACAGAGGAGCCTAGTGGGCTGCCATCTATGGGGGTCACACAGAGTCGGACACAACTGAAGACTTGGCAGCAGCAGCAGCCAGTGGCTAAGAACCTGCCTGCCAATTCAGGGGACAACAGGTTCGATCCCTGGTCCGGGAAGATCCCAAGTGCCATGGAGCAACTAAGCTCGTGGTGGTGGTGGTGGTGGTGGTTTAGTTGCTAAATCGTCTCCGACTCTTGAGACTGCATGGACTGTAGCCTGCCAGGCTCCTCTATCCATGGGATTCTCCAGGCAAGAATACTGGAGTGGCTTGCCATTTCCTTCTCCAGGGGATTTTCCCAACCCAGGAATTGAACCCGGGTCTCCTGCACTGCAGGCAGATTCTTTACTGACTGAGCTATGAGGGAAGCCCTAACTAAGCTCGTAGGCCACACCTACTGTGCCCGAGTACCACAACTACTGAAGCCCACACGCTCTAGAAAACGCAACAGGGGGAGCTACCATAATGAGAAGCCCTCACACCACAACAAACAGTAGCCCCGGCTCACCACTAGAGAAAGCCCACATGCAGCAAAGAAAACCCAGGGCAGCCAAATATAAATTAAAAGTTTAAAAAAACAGGTTGTCTGTTGTCCTCCTCTGGAATATAAAGCCCCCTAAGTGTAGGGTTCTTTTCTGTCTTACTCTCTGCTGTATCTGCGCGCCAAGAACAGCGTGTACAGTAGGTATGCAGCAAATGTTTTATGGATAAAGGAATGTTTTATGTTTAACTGGAAAGGAAATGCACACAAAGAAAAAAATAATTGGGATTTCCTTATAGAAACCCTCAAAGACTACATAAGCTGGGTAACACATTCCAGTTCAGTACAGTTCAGTCACTTAGTAGTGTCCAACTCTTTGCAACTCCATGAACCACAGCACGCCAGGCCTCCCTGTCCATCACCAACTCCCAGAGTTTACCTAAACTCATGTCCATCGAGTCGGTGATGCCATCCAACCATCTCATCCTCTGTCATCCCCTTTTCTTCCTGCCTTCAATCTTTCCCAGCATCAGGGTCTTTTCCAATGAGTCAGTTCTTTGCATCAGGTGGCCAAAGTACTGGAGTTTCAGCTTCAGCATCAGTCCTTCCAATGAATATTCAGGACTGATTTCCTTTAGAATGGACTGGTTGGATCTCCTTGCTATTGGATCTCCTTGCTGACATATTCCAGAGGACACTTTTAAAGGAAAAATCCCTAAGGTACAGAAGATTTCAGTGAAAAACTACAGCCCAGAGGCAGGAATGCCCTTCTCTCTGTGTTGAAACTTCAACACTCAACACTTCTTCCCTCAGCCAGGGGTACTTTATCAGAGGGTAAGGAGCATGGCAGGAAGGTAGGTATTTAGGGAGTGAATTAGTATGTTTATTGGGCCACATCCTCAGAGGCAGGCCACTTGTCTCATCAAAGTTACAGCTGTCTCCTAAACATTTTCCTCTCCAACCAGCAATTTGCATGGGCAAACTTAACATATTGTACGATGTTGATTTATGGTGACAATTAAGAACGTATTACCAAAGTCTATTTCACATTAACATCCCTGGGGACAGGATAAGTTTTAAATCTTCTGGCTGCTTCCTCCCTAAAGGCTTGGATCTTGGCTAAGGATTTAGAGATTATAAATTTAACAAAGGATGAAAACTACAAGAGGAGAGTCTTGAACAGCAAATAATGAGTTTAACCAGCATTTCAAGTTCTCAGCAAGATTTATAATGCCCCCCTGCCTGAGGCCAAGGAATCTTTTATTTTGAAGTTTATAGCCTCTGTGGTTGACTGTTTTAGCTCCAGATGTGAGAGTCTGGTCCTTGAATGGGATTCTTTATGGAAGCCAGTGGTCATTGCTTCAGCAAAATTTTCCTTCTGTGGACCTTTTTGGAGAAGAGTATAATGACCAGGAGACATTAACTATGATTTCCAAAGACCAAAAGAGGCACTGTGCTATACCCTGAACAAGTTGCCTGATGGACAGACCATTGACTGCATGCTCACCTGACCATCTAGTCTAATGGCTAGACTTCCAACACTCTGACTCGGAAGAACCTTGGGGCTAATTAGTTCTATAAATACAAACATCTGGTTCTCTGGTGGGGCTACACTACCTCTGGGATCACCAATCACAGGAATGAAACACTAGCAAAGCCAATCACTGTCTACTGTGAGTTCAAACTCACAGAGTTTGAAAGTCAATTACACCTAGGTTAAACTTTCTCAAAGAACAGTCCATAGATGACTTCTATTGGCTTCTTTCCTCTAAATGTCTCCAAGGGCCTCATGGAGAGAAAAGGAAGTGAGATTCCGACTCTTCTGAGACATTTACCCTTCACTGGACCACCCTCTAGCATGACAATAGTCTTATACCATCGTGTTCAGTTTCACGCATCTACAATATCCTTGGCACTCTACTAGGTACCAGAATACTTCCAGTCTAAAATGAGCAATTAAAATTCAATAGGAGAATTTCAGGTACCAGAAAGGCTAGTAGAAAGTATTTTAACTCTGACTATTCATAGGTAATACTACCTTAACCCCTTTTTCACTCCCTCCCAGGAAAAAGTCATATAAATGTTGGCTCCCAGGACAAATATATTATAGATCAGAACCTGGCCCCATATCTGGATCCAAATTCCCCATATTGTCTGGTCATGAGGCTTTCAAAGCAGGGCATTTTACCAAAAGGATACCATCCTCAAATGCAATGTGTATTATACACACACACACACACACACACACACACACACACATACCGCAAATAATCTAGGGAAAGGTATTGTTCTGTTTGGCAGGGACTGGCAGTGGATGGTGGCTCAGTGGGCATAAAGTGAACCCATCCTGGTCACCAGAATCTTTTTGGTTAATATTTATTTATTTGGCTACATCGGGTCTTGGTTGTGGAATATAGGATCTTTACTGTGGCAAGTAGACTCAGTAGTTGTGGTGTGCAGGCTTACGATATAGGATCTTAAGGCATGTGGGATATTAGTTCCCTGACCAGGGATTGAACCCACATCCCCTGCATTGTAAGGCAGATTCTTAACCATTAGACCTGCAGGGAAGATGTCCTTGGTCACTAGAAACTTAACCATGATAATCAAAAAGGACATAGAAACACCATCCATCCATCTAAAATAAAATGAATATTTCTCCTACAGGATAAAATTTCATAATGAACTGGATATCCTATGGCCTAGTGGAATGATGATTATGATAACTAACATTGACTGGAAGCTTCCTTTGTGCTTAAGAATTGTACATGCATTGTGAGTGATTCTCAACATTGTGTTAAGAGTTGGGTAATAGTTTATTTCCATTTTGAGAATCCAAAAAACTTTAACTGATTCGAAAAGACCCTGATGCTGGGAAAGATTGAGGGCAGGAGGAAAAGGGGACAACAGAAGGTGAGATGGTTGGATGGCATCACCGACTCAATGGACATGAGCTTGAGCAAGCTCCAGGAGTGAAGGACAGGGAAGCCTGGCGTCCTGCAGTCCATGGGGTCACAAAGAGTCAGACAAGACTTAGTGACTGAACAACAAGAAGATTATACAGCACAGAAATGAGCTGGGGTTGGAATCCAGACAGCCTGACTCCAGAGGCAACTTCTTCTGCGAAGTTCTGAAGAGCAAACATTGTAAGCTTTCCAGACCATATGGTTTTTGTTATAACCGCTCAGCCACCACTGTGGTATAAAAGCAGCCATTAGACAACAAGAAAAGAAATTGGCAGGGCCGTGTGCCAATAAAACTTTACTACTGGAAGTGAAATTTGAACTTCCTATAATTTTCACACATTGTAAAATATTGCTTTTTGGTTTTCCCAACCATTTAAAAATGTAGAAACTTCTGTGTCACCCATGGTTGATACAAAAATGGGTGACAGACTGGATGTGGCCAGTGGGGTGAATTGATAAGAGGAGAGACAAGGAATTCAGGCAAAGCTTTACTGGGAGCAAACTCTCCAAGGGGAGTGAGTTGGTTCCTTAAATGGGGGGAGGGGTGGGGGCAAATCAGTGGGTGGGGCCGACTTATGCGGTCTGCCCGCCCCCCTGGTAGCGCTGTGTGCAGGGATCATGCTCAGCACCCAGCTTTTGCTCTTGGCCCCTCAGAAGCGGCAGGTAGGCTCTACTTTTCTGCATCTTGCTGTCCGTAATAACCTGCGGGTGTGCAGTTATTTCTAGTCCCTTATATTAATAGTTTCTTTGTATTCTGTTACTTAAGGAGGAAATGTTTGTTCAGGTGCACGCACTGCAGTAAAGAATCCCAGGTCCCAGGTCCCAACTTGTCTCAAAGTTATCTTAGGCACGTTGCTTAATGTTTCAGCTTTCTTGCCTTTAATCACTAGACCTTCGCTGACCGTGTCCATTAGTATTTTCTCATTCACATGTTCCTACTTTCATTTAACAAGTATTTAGTGACCCGTGCTCTGAGCTAAATGCTGAAGATGCCGGATTCAGTTCCTGCCTTTACTGAACTTATGTTTCAATGAGAGTAACAAACAGTCACATGTTCTACTATATGCAAGAGTATGACAGCAAAGTACTGAGAGCGATGGGCCACTGACTAACTAAGAGAAAGAGCTCAGTATGTCTCAGAGGCATCACGGGAAAAATAGAGAAAATTTACAGACTAAGGTAGTTCCATAAAACAAAGGGGCCTTGACTCATTTTTATCTGTCCTACTCTGCTTTGGCTGTCTTGAGAGACTGGGGGATTATCTGAATCATAGAAGTTGGTCAACTGCTCTAATTTCTTACAAAAGATGTACTTTTTTTTTTTAATTACTGTGTAACAAATCACCATACACTTAGCACCCTAAAACAGCATACATTCATTATCTCACAGTATCCATGGGTCAGAAGCCTGGACATGGCTTAGCTGGTCCTTTAGCTCAGGGTCCACTTGGCTACCCTCCCATCTAGAGGTTTGACTGGAGAAGCATCGGCTTCCAAGGGCATTCATATTGTTGGTAGAATTCATTTTCTTATAACCGTAGAACTCTTGGTGGCTTCTTTAAAGCTAACAGCAAAGTGAGAATGACTTCTCAGAGTCACTAAAGAATAAATGTAACTCTCTACCCATCAATATCTATATAGATAGATACAGATACATAAAATAATATAATGAAGGGAGTAGCATGCCATCACCCTCACCACATAACATAGCTTAAACAAGCAAGTGATACCCCACCCACGACCTTTGCCATATTTTATCTGCTAGAAGAAAGTTATAGGTCCTTCTACACCAAAGAGGAAAGGACTGACCAGGACATTTTAACTGGGGGCAAAGATCATGGGAGTCATCTTAGGATTCAGCTGCCACAGTAGATTTCATCTGAAAGACCCAGGACTGATAGTGGTACCTGGCTTGTGGGGTTGTCTGTACAGTTGAAGAGCTTAGAACACTGCCTGGCACACTGAATCATTATTATCTTCATTTGCCACTATCATGACTAAGAAGGTTTGGCCATATTTTATCGAGCTCAGAGGTCATTCAGTACCTTCAAGGTGATTTGGGATATTGTTATGCAGAGCAACCGCTCTCCTGAGTGTCCAGGGATTTCTCCATGCCTCACACTGAGTCCACATTCCCGCTGATGTCTTGGAATCTAAGCCGGACCTGATGGCTCAGTGCCATCTCATTTTCTAGGTAGAAGTGTCCGTTAGAGATGGGTTATGTCAACTTTTGCCTATAATCTCTGAGCTTCCAAATTCCAAATGTTACGTTGCTATGATTCAACAAATTCATCTCACAACCTCTTACTGCATGCCTACAGCATGCCAAGTCCTGTGTTTTCTCCCTCTCAGCTGGCTTGCTCCAGCCCCAATCCCCAGAAATTGTTCTCTCGTTTGCCTGTTTTAATTTGGATTTGGTGCCACTTTTTTCTCTATTTAAAACTGAGTCCATATTTTAGAAGCAATATCTACAACTCTGAAGTGCTGGAGAAGCAGTGCGCCTTGCTGACCCTCCCTGTACTACACAGAAGGACGTATAACTAGGCTTTTCCCTCTCTTTATTTCTACCACCTTTTCCTGTCATTGAGACTCAGAATTGATCCCTGCCTCTTCCATCTTAGAACCAATTCTACAAACAAACACCTCTGGAACTTTAGTTGACTGACTTTTCTTGCTTTCATTTGTTTCTGGGTTTGGCCTCTGATTGCCTAGAAAGCCTTTCTGAAAGATTTCACTCAAAGTTTCAAGTGATGGTCACTATATCATTAGTAACAACAAGAACTAATACTGACTACATTCCAGAATCTGTTCTAAGATCTTTGTATCTATTAACTCTTTGAACCCTCATTGTAGAAATCAGGGAACTAAAGCACAGAGAACTTGAATAACTTGCCAAAGGTCACACAGCTAGCATGCCCAAATTGTCTAATCCCAAAGCCTACATTTTAACCATTATGCTAGTCTGCCTCTCTGCATAGACTACAGGAAAGGGGGGAAAAAAAAAACAACTGTGGAAATGAAATTTCATTTCCAGAAATAAACTTTGGATCCAAACAATAGGGTCTGGGGTGAGGTAACAGGAAAAGAAGGAGGGACAGAGGGAAAAATTTGACTCTGCAATAACACCCCACAGCTCCAGATACTGCTTGAAAGAAAATCAGCCCAACTGAAATAAAATAGAGGAAAAGGCAATACTGAATTCAAATGAAAACAGGCACAATGGGAGAAGGCAAAAATATAGGGGGAAAGTATCTGAGTATGGATTCCAGCAGGATTGGTTTGAATCTTGGCTTGAGACTTAATATCCAGTTGAATGCTGGGGAACAAGAAGGTGAGCCCCAATCTTGTTTGATGAAATGAATGTTTATTCCTTAAAGCAAGTGAGTAATCATAGATGGACTCTTCATCATTCATGAAAACATTCACTCCTAAATATTCTAGAAAGTGATATTTTATTTTTATTACTTTATACTACTCAAGGCAACAAAATCAGGATATATGACTGGTAACTAATATTTGACCATTAAATATTATGACATTAATACTCAACATTAGACATTTCACTCTATTCCTATTTTTTAAAAAGAATTAAGGCTTTTCACCTTTTAATTTGCAATATCTAATGGGGACATCCATTCCATTTAGTCAGTAAAGAGTGACTTATGTTTATGAGGATAATAATTTGCTAAGTGCTGACATTATGCAGCTCTGTGCTGAGCCCCGCATGTAGGATGAGTTATCAAAATCAGACCCAGCCTTTACCTTCTAGTACTTACTATCTACCGAGTACTGAACCACATGAGATTGCCAGGAATCAACCGTGGTTTACTTCAAGGGTAGCAATTTCATATGGTTCAACCTAATAACAGGGTTATGTAGTAAATGACACAGAATGACAAAGAATGTTCAAACTACTGCACAACTGCACTCATCTCACACACTAGCAAAGTAATGCTCAAAATTTTCCTAGCCAGGCTTCAACAGTACGTGAACCGAGAACTTCCAGATGTTCAAGCTGGATTTAGAAAAGGCAGAGAAACCAGAAATCAAATTGCCAACATCCGTTGGACCATTGAAAAAGCAAGAGAGTTCCAGAAAAACATCTACTTCTGCTTTATTGACTACACCAAAGCCTTTGACTATGTGGATCACAACAAACTGTGGAAACTTCTTCATGAGATGGGAATACCAGACCACCTAACATGCCTCCTGAGATATTTGTAATGCAGGTCAAGAAGCAACGCTTAGAACTAGACATGGAACAATAGACTGGTTCCAAATCAAGAAAGGAGTATGTCAAAGCTATATATTGTCACCCTGCTTATTTAACTTACATGCAGAGTACATCATGAAAAATGCCAGGCTAGATAAAGCACAAGCTGGAATGAAGAGTGCTGGGAGAAATATCAATAACCTCAGATATGCAGATGATACCACCCTTATGGCAGAAAGCGAAAAAGAACTAAAGAGCCTCTTGATGGAAGTGAAAGAGGAGAGTGAAAAAGTTGACTTAAAACTCAACATTCAGAAAACTAAGATCATGGCACCTGGTCCCATCACCTTATGGCAAGTAGATGGGGAAACAATGGAAACAATGACAGACTTTATTTGGGGGGGCTCCAAAATCACTGCAGATGGTGACTGCAGCCATGAAATTAAAAAATACTAGCTCCTTGGAAGAAAAGTTATGACCAACCTAGACAGCATATTAAAAGGCAGAGAATTACTTTGCCAACAAAGGTCCATCTAGTCAAAGCTATAGTTTATCCAGTAGTCATGTATGGACGTTAAAAGAGTTGGACTATAAAGAAAGCTGAGTGCTGAAGAATTGATACTTTTGAACTGTGGTGTTGGAGAAGACTCTTGAGAGTCCTTTGGACTGCAAGGAGATCCAATCAGTCCATCCTAAAGAAAATAAGTCCTGAATATTTATTGGAAGGACTGATGCTGAATCTGAAACTCCAATACTTTGACCACCTGATGTGAAGAACTGACTCATTGGAAAATTCCCTGATGCTGGGAAAGATTGAAGGCGGGAGGAGAAGGGGATGACAGAGGATGAGATGGTTGGATGGCATCACCAACTCAATAGACATGAGTTTGAGTAAGCTCCAGGAGTTGGTGATGGACAGGGAGGACTGGTGCGCTGCAGTCCATGGGGTTGCAAAGAGTCAGACACGCCTGAGTGACTGAACTGAACTGTAGTAAATGATTACACAAACGGAAGTACAGTTATAATCTGAGATAAGAGGCCCTCGAGAAATATAGGGTTCTATGCAAACAAAACAAAACAGAAAACTGACTATAAATCCTTTCAGGATGCGTTGGGGAAATGCTACTTCTCCAGCCCTATGTAGCTTCTCAAGTAGAGAGGATTCTGTTAATGAAACAGCCCTGCCCTCTCCCCTCCTTCTCCACTGGTGAGTTAGGAAGAGAACTTTTGTTGAGCCCACTGTTTCCTTCTCCTTCCTCTTAGGAGGCAGCCACCACAGAAACATCTACTTGACTTGTTCTTCTATGCTTAAGTTTCTCTTTGTCTTTTTGGCAAAATATGCATAAGGCAAAATTTACTGTTTTGACCATTGTTAAGTCGAAATGGACCATTTTGACCATTTCAATGACCAATTCAACGGCATTAGTACCTTCACATTCTCATGCAACCATCATCATCTTCCCAAACTGAAACTCTGTCTCCATTAAATAATTTGCCATTCTTCCCTCTCCCCCAGACCCTGGCAACCACCATTCCACTTCCTGTCTTTATGAGTTTGACTATTTTAGACGCTTCATGTAAATGAAACCACACGGTATCTGTCTTTCTGTGACTAGCTATTTCCATAGCATAATATCCTCAAAGTTCATCCATGTTGTACCAGGTGTCAGAATTTCCTTTCATTGTAAGGCTGAAAAGCATGCCATTGTGTGTGTCTATATATATATATATACACAAAATCATATTCTCATTATCCATTCAGCCATCAATAGATACTCAGGTTGCCTTTCCTTTTGGCTAGTGCAGATAGTGCTGCTCTGAGTGTGGGTGTGCACATATCTGTCTGAATTCCTGCTTTCAAGTTTTGAGGGGTGGACTGGCAACTCTATTTTTAATTTTCTGAGCAACTATCATGTTGTTTTACACAGTGGCTACACCATTTTACAAGACCACCATCAAAGCACAAGCATTTCAATTTTCCCACAAACTCACCAACTCTTGATTTCTCTTTTTTGATTATAGTCATTCTAATAGATATGAAGTGTTATCCCATTGTGGTTTTGATGTGCATTGTTATTAGTGATGTTCAGCGTCTTTTTACGTGCTTATTGACCAGCTGTATGTCTTCTCTAGAGAAATGTCTATTCAATCCTTTACCCATTTTTTAATCATGTCATCTGTTTGTTGTTGAGTTGTAGGAATTCTTTATATATTCTGGATATTAACTCCTTATCAGATACGTGATTTGCAAATAATTTCTCCACTCCATGGATTGTTTTTAACTCTGTTGCTAGTGTCCTTTGATGCACAAAAGTTTTTTGTTTTTGCTTTACATATATTTATTTATTTGGCTCTGTCAGGTCTCTCTGCCCTGCAGCATATGAGATCTTAGTTCCTAGGCTAGGAATCAGAACATACATCCCCTGCATTGCAAGGCAGATTCTTAACCAGTGGATCGCCAGAGGCATCCCCAAAAGTTTTTGATTTTGATGTAGTCCAGCTTATCTATGTTTTACTTGTTGCTTGTGCTTTTGGCATTATGCTTTAAGTTTTACGGAGGCAGGCCTGCCACTGGGATCCTGTGAGGTCAAGGGCTACCTGTGAGCTTAGTTAATTCTGGGTTTAATACCAAGAATCTCACTCAACCACAGAAATAGGCTATATTTTCCAAATTAACTTTTCCATTAGCTTTTCCGGCTTAACAAAAGTGGTATTTTGATCTTCATCAGAATTAATCTTTGCCCTTTTCTTAACTTATATGGTGCTAATTTATTCCCCTCTCACAATACCAAAATGATGCTTGGGAGAAGGTAATCAGAGGATGACATCTGAAGGGTGCAGAGAAGTCAATTAACTGAGGAGAGAAAAGAATATACCAATGACCCGAAGTAGCAGAAATATGATGTCATTCAGCTAATGAAAAAAAAAAGCATAAGAGAGGCTGGAAAAAGTCAAGAAAAGAAAGCAAAGAGAACGGAATGAGATGAAGCTCTGGCCAGGAGTATAGCCAGACCATCAGTAGGATCTCGTAGGGTATCATGTCTCCCCTTGACCAGAAAGAACTAAGCCTGTTCTCTGGGATTCCTGGAGCCTTTTACTCTTTACCTATCCTCATTTCTAAGTACAAATAATGGAATCATCACATTTCCCCCTGAAGTTGAGGATTCTTATTGAATAATTTAGATAATCACATCATTTTTTTGCCACCAAAGCCTTAGGTCAGAAATGCTTTAACTGGGTAAAAAAACTCCCTATGTCAAAAATGGGGGAGGGGAGAATCATTAAAAAGGCAAAGCAAACAAAACTAACAAAACGCTTTCTTGGAGGGGAAATCTCTTCCTACTCTCGAGGGCACCAAAATTCTCGTCTCTAAAATTGTCCAAAAAACTTTAAAAGAAGGACTCCCCAAGATGCATTTGGCCCTTGGAAATAAAACCACTTTCTCCTAGTTCTTGGAAAGGGGTGAGACACGGGGAAGACATTAATAACAACAATACTGCTCCCTGAGCGCCTCAGTCAACCCACAGAACCAGGACCACACAGAGCTGCATCATGCACTGAATGCTCATCACTTCCCTAGGCGGGCGGGTACCACCAGGAGCCCTATTTTGCATATGAGAATGCCAAGGCATTAAAGAGGTAAAATGAATTCCCAACAGTCACCACATCAGGGCAGAGTAGAAAGATTAAAAGCCAGGTTTGTCTGATGCCAGGATTCATGTTTCTAATAATTTGGACAACAGCCTCATTTGCATAAATTATATTCCGGAGAATTGACTAGGCAGCTTTGGCTGGCTTAGAAAAAAAGGCTCTTCTCTAAATATGAGATTTTCATGTTCATTTGTCCTTTTACCCAGCGACCTCCAAGTCCTGATGGCACGTCTCAAGACGAAGCAGCAAGTTCTGCTGAGTGACTGGATTGCAGAGGGAGAAAGGAAGATGGACAAACCGCTAAGAAGGTGGATCTGGAGGGACAAGAGAGGGTGAGGGATAGAAGGAAGGGAAGAGGTGCTGTCCCCGTTCCCAGAGAGTGTCTGTTCTAATTGAAGCTAATTAGCCCGAATTCCTTTTTTCATCCAGACGTTTGCTTCTCCCAGCCCAAAATGCAAAAGCAGAGTTAAAGAGAGAGATTTAAAAATAAGAGTAACCCTGTCTCACTGATTCATTCTTTCACATAATTTTATGGAGTAGCTGCTCTGTGGCAGGCACTGTTCTAGGTATTTAAGGTAGATCAGTGGGCCAGACAAAGATTCCTTCCCGTGTGAAGTCCTACTGAAAGGAAAACAGACAGTAACCAATAAACAAAATAAAAGAGTGAGCACAAAGTGTCTAAACCCAACCTTTCCTGTGTGTGTGCATGTGTGTGTGTGTTCAGTTGTGTTCGATACTTTGTGACTCCATGAACTATAGCCCGTCAGGCTCCTCTGTCCACGGAATTACCCAGGCAAGAATACTGGAGTAGGTTGCCATTTCCTACTCCAGGGGATTTCCTAACCCAGAAATCAAACCTGCATCTCTTGCATCCCCTGACTTAGCAAGCGGATTCTTTACCACTGCACCACCTAAGAAACCCCTTCTATTATTCCAAATCTGGCCATCTGAATAGGTAGCCTGTTCTGTGACAGATTTGGTTTTAGATGTTAATCTCACTTCACTTATGTTGTTTCTCTGACGTGGACACTGTTATAATCCCCATTTTATAGATGGGTAAGCAGAAAGAAGCTTCTCCGGTGGGTCAGACAGTAAAGAATCCTCCTGCAATTCGGAAGACCCTAGTTTGATCCCTAGGTCAGGAAGATCCCCTGGAGAAGGGGATGGCTACCCACTCCAATATTCTTGCCTGGAGAATCCCATGGACACAGAAGCCTGGCAGGCTACAGTTCATGGGGGCACAAAGAATCAGACACAGCTGAGCAACTAACACTTTCAAGCAGAAGCTTAAAAACGCATCTGCCTAACAACCCACAACTACTCAGCGGCAGATTCTGTTTGAACCGATGGAGCTTGATTCCAAAATCTGTGCTGTAAGCTCTAGGTAGACCACCTCCTGGTATTAGGTTCCAAGTTATCAACAACAGAAATGGACTCTATTTAAGTTAAATAAGAGAGGGATTATCAGAAGAGTATCCAACTGCTCACACGATAAAGAAGAAATAGAAAATTAGACTTTGAAAATGGGAAAGAATCAAGGGAAAGTAGATAGCCACAATAACAGCTAACATCTCACGCTGGGAAAAGTTCAGTAAGAGTGTCTCTACCTCCCCCACGCCCATGTCTTTGTGTGGGCAGCTCTAGACTCAAGGTCCTAGGACGGAGCATGTTAATGGCTGAACTTGGGTTTGAGGCTCACACTGTAACCTCCAGGGGTCACAGAAAGCAAGTAACTGGTTTTTTAGCTTCTATGGCAGAAGCAGGGGCCAGGCACGATTCCAAGACAGCCTGTAGTCGACTTCCTAAACACAGGAAGGAGGACATACTGTCTTCACAATTTTCTGCAGCATTGGTATATCGGCTGCCCTGTTATCTGCTTAATATTTCTCTTCAAGTAGACTCTACATTTTAATTTATTTTAAAAGGAAACTTTATATTACTGTTGAGAACATGGGTTCAATGTGCCAGCTGTACTTCACTGCCTATTAGTCATTAAAATAAACATAAGACTCTGAAAGTTTTTTGAACCTAACCCAGGAAGAAACCAAGAGCACCCTGCGCTGGCAGGAGACCTTGCTCTAATGTAAGTGACTGCTTTTCTGTTCCCCATGGTGTTGGCTGAATGGATGGTGCTGCCCAGAGAGACTACAGGAAGCTTGACATTTATCACCAGGATTCAGAGTCAAGGACTTCTGGCAAATCTACCCGAGCAGTATCTCTTCTTCCTTATTCAGTAATCAGTGGAGTCCCAGAGCTTCTTTGTTTCTTGGTAATGCAGGCACATCCACTCCTTGGGTTGTGGACGCAACTGCCCTTCTCTGCATTTCCCCAAATGCTCTGTAGGCTTAACATCTATTTCGTGTTAAGAAGCAGAGTTCAAAGCCTCTTACACCCTCTCTATTTCCTCTACCCGAGACTAACAGACTGACAGACTTATCAAATAAACAGACAAGCAAACAAATCTAAGACTTACCCCCACCCCCAAAAAAAGGGAGGGGGGACTGGGAGATAGAGACAATGCGGTCCAGGAAATATTTTCCTTTTCTTGCAGTTAAAGCGATGAGCAAATTTATTTACACAACTTATATCCACCTAGGACTACTCTCACACCGCAAAGATATAAATGCTGCAAAAAATCTACTTTCTCTCTCTGTACAGAAAGTCCTGTAAACAGACCTGCTGTGAATGCAAAGCAGGACACCCAACTGGAAGGACAAAGGGCTTTGGAGGAAGCTGAGCAGGAGATGCTACACATCCCTGCCCAGAACCCTCCCCCTCCTCATCCCCTCTCCCCTTCTTCCCTTTTCTGTATCTATCTCTGTCTCAATCTCTCTCCTCCTCTTCCCTTTTCTTCCTTCCTACCACTCCAAGAAGAGGTGGATGAGTAGACAGCCAAACTTTCACAGCCTGGAGAATCCTGGCTAGAGCTCCAGAGGTGCTATGTTGGAACAGAAAAGCCACTGCTCTGGTTCCCCTGCACTAAGGGAGCTGTTCCTGGCACCCCTGATTTTCCACCCGAGAAGTGGGCAGGCCACGGAACATCATCGCAGAACATTGTCATAAATCCTCCTGCTTAATACAGTCGGCTGAACTAGATAATCAATTAATTAATAAATGGCGCTGCTTAGACTAATACATATGCTGACACAGCAAGAAGCTGGAAGAACACAAGGGAAACACAGAAAGCGAAGAGGCCTCCTCTGCAAAAGGAGAGTATTTACTCTGAGCACGGCAGAAGTTCAGTAAACATCTGCTTATTCAGAATATGAGCAACCAGGGAGCTCGAAACAAGCAGAAAGGTTCCTTGGAACTTTAAAAGAACCGTTGATGCTCTTAGCCACAAGATGCTCAAACCATATCAGATCTTGAAGTGCTCTCTGAATCAAAAGATTTCTTTGCCCCTATGGAGTTTTTAGAATAAAGTGGGTTCCAACTTTCTGAAAATTAGCTCTAAGGGTATTTCTCTGGAGCAACTCTCAGTTAATGTGGATATTCTGTCCACCAAATAATCCACTTGTCAATTGTGGGGCATGAAGGCGGTGGGGAGAAAAGGTGGGAAAAACAGGCTGTAAACCATTGCATTGGATTCATGCCAGAAAAGCTGTGTTACAGTTTATGCACTGAACCTGGAGTCTAGAAAAGTGGGTGGGACCCTTAGTTCTTCATTAACCAGAGGTGCATTTGGGCAAACTTCTGAGAGCCTCCCAGGTGGCTCAGTGGTAAAGAACCCGGCTGCCAATGCAGGAGACCTAAGAGATACGGGTTCGATCCCTGGGTGGGGAGGATCCCCTGGAGGTGGACACGGCGACCCACTCCACTGTTCTTGCCTGAGAAGCCCAGAGACAGAGAGTCCATCATGTTGCAAAGAGTCAGACATGACTCAGGAGACTCAGCACACATACACACACTGAGATCCTCAGCTGAATAATGGGAAAATGTCATTTTCACAAAGTGACTGTGAGGATGAAATAAAAAAGGTTGTGTGTTATTATATTATTATATAACGTATTACATATGTTACTATGTTATGTATCAGATATCATCAGATATTATATATATAATATATATCAGATAATATAGAGTATTCAAATGCAAGGAATAATTGTCTTCATTTATAATAACACACAGTCAGGTTAGAGTCATTTCCTTATCTCCATCTCCTCTCTCCTTCCCCCCTTCTCCCTCCTAGGGAGCATAATATTCATGATAACTATTACTCATGGAAATTACATCGTTCTACTAGATCTTACAGAATAAATTTCACCAACAGCCATTAAAATATTTCAGACAATATGCCTCCTATAAAAATGTTATTAATCACCATTATATTTCAAGATGTTGGTCTAAGGGGGGAAAGAAGATAGACTTTAACATTTTGTGAGGTAGCTTTGTAGCAAGGTGGATTTCATTAGACTTAGTCCACTCCTTTCAAATTAGCAATAAATGAAGAAAGGAAAGAAAAGTCGGATATCCATGAAATATCCAGCAATTAAACTGAGACCAAGATCTGTACTGTGTTTATAAAGATTATAATAAGTTAAAAAGAGAAGGTCTTGCCCACAAACTCTGTATCTACTCAAATGACAAGTTTACCTTCTGCTTAGTCTCAAGGAATGGAAATGTTTTGAAATTTTTTCCTCTTATTCCTTTAGGAGGAATAAGAGGGAATTTATCCTTTTCGTCCTTTTGGAATGGGCATCTGATATCAATAGTATGATATAAGATAGACAGGTACAGAGATGGATTTTTTTGAAATAGATTCTTTCTCCTGTTCATAAGGGGACCCAGACAAAAGGACCTCAGAAGAAAAATGTGCAAATAAGCAGAGACATTACTTTGCCGATAAAGGTCCATCTAGTCAAGGCTATGGTTTTTCCAGTGGTCATGTATGGATGTGAGAGTTGGACTGTGAAGAAAGCTGAGTGCAGAAGAATTGATGCTTTTGAACTGTGGTGTTGGAGAAGACTCCTGAGAGTCCCTTGGACTGCAAGGAGATCCAACCAGTCCATTCTAAAGGAGAGCAGTCCTGGGTGTTCTTTGGAAGGACTGATGCTAAAGCTGAAACTCCAATACTTTGGCCACCTCATGTGAAGAGTTGACTTATTGAAAAAGACCCTGATGCTGGGAGGGATTGGGGGCAGGAAGAGAAGGGGATGACAGAGGATGAGATGGCTGGATGGCATCACTGACTCAATGGACGTGAGTTTGAGTGAACTCTGGGAGTTGGTGATGGACAGGGAGGCCTGGCGTGCTGCAATTCATGGGGTCACAGAGAGTGGGACATGACTGAGCAACTGAACTGATGGCTGATGTAGAAGGAACCTAAAAATAATCTTGCCTTACTTTCTTAGTTTTAAAAAGTGCTGGGTGTGTGTGCTCAGTTGTGTCCGACTCTTTGCGACCCTTTGGACTGTAGCCCACCAGGCTTCTCTGTCCATGGGATTTTCTGGGCAAGAATATTGGAGTGGGTTGCCATTTTCTCCTCCAGGGAATCTTCCCCACCCAGGGATTGCAGCTCCTGTGTCTCTTGCATTGGAGGCAGATTCTTTACCGTTGAGCCGCTAGAGAAGCCTTAAAAGGTAAACCATGTAAAAAAAAAAACTTATTTGCCCTCAGTCTCAAAGCCATTTCTGCAACTGTTTATAATAATAGCAAACATGCATTTGTTGTTCAGTCACTAAGTTGCATCTGACTCTTTGTGACCACATGGACTGTAGCCCACCAGGCTCCTCTGTCCATGGAATTTCTCCAGGCAAGGATACTCGAGTGGTTGCCATTTCCTTCTCCAGGGGATCTTCCCAACCCAGGGACTGAATCTGAGTCTCTTGCATTAACAGGTGGATTCTTTACCACTGAGTCACCAGGGAAGCCAAACATTCATTCAGTTCAGTTCAGTCACTCAGTCGTGTCTGACTCTTTGCGACCCATGAATTGCAGCATGCCAGGCCTCCCTGTCCATCACCAACTCCCGGAGTTCACTCAAACTCACGTCCATCGAGTCAGTGATGTCATCCAGCCATCTCATCCTCTGTTGTCCCCTTCTCCTCCTGCCCCCAATCCCTCGCAGCATCAGAGTCTTTTCCAATAAGTCAACTCTTTGCATGAGGTGGCCAAAGTACTGGAGTTTCAGCTTTAGCATCATTCCTTCCAAATAACATCCAGGGCTGATCTCCTTTAGAATGGACTGGTTGGATCTCCTTGCAGTCCAAGGGACTCTCAAGACTCTTCTCCAACACCACAGTTCATTAGACCTCTACAATATACCAGGTTTTGCATTAAGCTCTCTATGTGTGATATCTCATTACATCTTCCCAGAACAATCAGAATGCTGGTCTTACTGATGTGGCAACTGAAGCTCAGACAAGTGAAGTAGCTGGTAAGGTACAGAGACAGGACTGGGATCTGAAAAGTACACTAAGCTACAAGGAACCCAAGACTCTTGGTTTCCAATCTAGTACAAACTCTCTCTAGATTTTAATCTGAATTTTTTATTTAAAAAGTTTTAGTCATTCCAGCGGTAATTGGAAAATTCCTTCTTTTTAATGAACACGTGGAAAAATAATTACCTCCCCAAATTGTGCATTCCCTTTCTTCTAGTGCAGTCTACCGCAAGCACGGAAGGCTAGCTCAGCTGGGGCTGGGCTGCCCCATAAATAAATCATGTCCAGGTCGAGCCGGTATGGCTGTTGCTGTATATATAATAGAAACAGCAGTGTCAAAAAGCAACCACGCTCTCTTCCGTGAGCGCATGTTTCCAAATTGCCCTTGATAGGTTATGAGCAGAGTATTTCAAAGGGATGTGTTAAATATCAGCACAAGTGCTTTGAAAGGGTGCCTTTCCACTTCCTGGCACTTTGATTTCTTCCACTTCCATTTGGTTTTGCCTTGACTACCATAAGGAAGGAAGCCAAGAGCAACTCCTGGGGCAGCTGGTCTGGTTGCAGGGTGACTCTCCTGACCTCTTAATGTGAGCAGAACAGAACCATGAGTTAATGAGGTACATGGTCTCAGAGATTGAGAGATGTGGGTTCAAATCTTGGATCTAGCATTTTCCAGCCATGTGGCCCTAGGCAACTTTCTTAGCTTCACAGCTTTTCAACCATGGAATAAGGATAATACTGCTCTCCTCCAGAGACTGCAGTGAGGGTTAAATAAGTGTGTTAATAAGTGTGTTTGTTCACTATTCATTACATATGAGACTCCCCATTAAGCACTGAACATGTATGTATTACATTTGGCCCTATATATCCATAGGGACTGTATTTGCAGATTCAACCAACTGATGGATCAAAAATAGTTTAATTTCAGAAAGTTCCAAAAAGTAAAACTTGAATTTGCTGCAACTATTTATATAGCATATATATTGTATTTACAGCTGTTTATATAGCATTTACGGAGAAGGCAATGGCACCCCACTCCAGTACTCTTGCCTGGAAAATCCCATGGATGGAGCAGCTTGATGGGCTGCAGTCCATGGGGTCGCTAAGAGTCGGACACGACTGAGCGACTTCACTTTCACTTTTCACTTTCATGCACTGGAGAAGGAAATGGCAACCCACTCCGGTGTTCTTGTCTGGAGAATCCCAGGGACGGGGGAGCCTGGTGGGCTGCCGTCTATGGGGTCACACAGAGTTGGACACGACTGGTGACTTAGCAGCAGCAGCATATAGCATTTATATTGTATTAGGTACTATAAGTTATCTAGAGGTGATTGAAAGTATAATCAGAGTGTACATATAGGTATATGCAAATATGGCACCATTTTATATAAGGCACTTGAGCATCCATGGATTTTAACATCCAACCCCCCCAACCCCAAGGGTTACCAAGGAAAAACTACTCATATAATGCTTACAAAGAAACAGGAAGTTAATAATAAACCCATATCACAGATGCGTAAACTGAGGCACTGAGGGGTTATATAACCAGTCCACTGTCTCATAGTAGGCTTTGCACCAGGCAGCCTGGCTCCAGGCTAAAATCCCTTAGCGAACACAATTAGTAGTGAGCTTGACACAGAGAAATTGCTTAACAGACTTTGGTTATCTTTTGCCATTGAACTGCCTCCTGATTGCTCACCTTTTCAGAGAGGACAATCCTCGGTGTCTTGAGGGAAGAACAACAGAATTACAAATATTGACCCTCGGGTTTGTGCCAGACTATTATATTCTTCTAAATCTTCATGGTAACACTAGATGCCAAATGGTGGTTCAGACAGTAAAGAATCTGCTAGCAATGCAGGAGACCTGGATTCAGTCTCTGAGTTGGGAAAATCCCCTGGAGAACGGAATGGCTACCCACTCCAGTATTCTTGCCTGGAGAATTCCATGAACAGAGGAGACTGGTAGGCTACAGTCCACGGGGTTGCAAAGAGTCAGACACAGCTGAACGACTAACACTTTCACTGGAGCTCTACAAGGTCAAGGGACTGTCCCGAGGCACAGAGGGCATCAGGACAGAAGTCGACATCTTCTAGCTCTGAAGCCCATGGCACACTGACAAGCTGGGCAAGCCCTTATAAGACACACTGTCGAAATAAGACAGATCCTTTCCATCTCCCCACTCCATCCTGGTCTCCTAAGACAGGGCTTCTCAAACTTTACTACGCACATGAATCACCCGGAGACTTTGTTAAATGTGGATTCTGATTCAGCACATCTGGGGTGGGAACTGAGATCCTGCATACCTAACAAGCACCCGGGTGACACCATAGCTGCTGATGTGTGGACAACACTTTGAACAGCAAGGATGTGAGAGGGTCCTTCAGTTCCCTCATGGTCTCTCTCTCTGCCCCCTGAGACTCAAGCAGCCTCTAAGGCTGTAGCACTGAGACTGGGGATTATTTCCACTCTTTTATCTCTATGGAAAGAGTGAGATTTTCCAAACCAAGCCTGCCTCCCACCAATTCCAGCCTCACCAGCAACATCATTATCAAACATATACACACACATACTCCATCTCTCTCTCTCTCAGCCTCCTTTAAATTTTTATGTCTTTCTTGCATGCAATTATTATGCACATTTCACACTGGATCATTCCAATGTCAAATGAAAAACTCAAATTGTTACTAGGCATCTTTAACTCCAAAAGGAGAACTCTACCATTAGGCGAAATGCAGCAGCACCAGCAATTTAGAGGTAAATAATGATTTAAGTACAGATAATAAGCCTGATGGTATTTGGTTATACATAAATCACTTGCAAAATAGTCCCTTTCCCACTCTCAAATTTAAACCCAGGAGCAGTATTTCAGGGGTTCTCTATAAGGGGGCCCTCTCTAGCTAGCTCCTGATTTCACGGCTATGACCCTTCCTGTCCAGCCAAGAGCCATTTTGCCCAGCTATGGTTGGCTGTCCCTGACCCTTTTGTCTTAAGAATCACTCACAGCAAACTCTGAAGGTGTGTGGGGCAAAGAAATACTACCAATTCAACCCCAGAGTCTCAACTCACAACCATCCCTTTAACGGGTCTTGTCCGGACAGCCTCGTAAAACCATAGAATATGACTCCTCTTTCTTTTATACTGGAAGTGTCAGGAGCCTCTCTGGCTATTTATTTGACAGAGAGGTTGCTAAATGTTATGGCAAACGGCCACATCAATCCAGATAACAGCTGAGCACCGGTGTCTGTTGCAAACCCTGAGACCTCACCAACCTGCAAGGAAAAGTTTTCCTGACCTCTGTGCTGTGGTCCACACGAACACAAACAGGAAGGTCAGGTGGTGCAGTGGGTTCTGACCTGGAGGTGAGAGGTGTCGTCTCTTAGCCCTGACTCTGCTGCTAACCTGTGGGACCTTGGGGAAATGAATCCATCTCTCTGGGGGAAGTTTTCACTAGAAGGAAAAATAACTTAGTAACAACCGCCCCAAACGTGTACACACAGACTTTAGAGGCAAGTGCCTCCTTTCATAACTGAGAGATGCCCATGAATTCCTTCACTCCTCTATCAGCTGACTGTGGCTACAATACTGCTTTCTGTTGTGTAACAACCACAAATTCCCAGTGGCGTGCAACAATAAGAATGCATACAACTCCTGCATCTGCAGTTGAGCTGATGTAGGCGCAGCTGGGCTGGCTGCTTTCATCTGGGCTTGGCTGGGGTAACTGGCTCTGTTCCACGTGTGTGTCGTCCTCCTCTGCTCCAGCAGACTAGCCAAGGTAGATGCTTCTCATGGTTACGGCAGAGACACAAGAAGCAGGCAGGAATGGAAGAGGTCTCTCATGGCTTAGGCTGGAAACTGACATGCGGTAACTCTCACCCTATTCTATGGGCCGAAGCAGTCCATGTGGCCAAACCCAGTGTTCAGGGGCAGAGAAATGGACTCCGTTCTTTTGGTGCAAGGAGCTACAGAGTCACTTGGGGCAGGCCATGCGTAGAGGGAGAAGCCACCTGTCCACCTCAATAGGAAGCTGGGACTTCCACTGGACCAGTGTTCTCACTGGTCCCCCACCTGGAATGACCCTCCACCAGCTTCTGTAAACTCTATCCACTCTACAAGTGCCGGCCAACAGTCCACCTCCTTCCCCAGGAAATCTTCCCCACTCCCCGGGGTGCACCACGTGAGCTGTTCCAATCCCCTGGATGGAGGCCTGTGGTTCCCATCTTTCTGGCCAGCTCCTAACTGCCTCCTGGAAGCACATATGGAATGTGTCTCTTTCAGGGCCCCCGCCTCCGGGGCTCATTCAAGCGCTGGCTGGTGGACTGGATCCCTGAGAAACGGAGGTGATGCTGGTGCTCAACTTTCCTCCCAGGAAAGGGAGGCTATGTTGATTGCCTTTGATATATCTGCCAGACCTGAAATCCCTGGGGAGCTGAAAGGTGTGATTCTGAGGTCATCAAATCTGAAGCAACCTGTGATCACCAGTAGAGGGCGCTGTACTTTGTCATCTTGGCCCCACAGCCTCACTGCCTGTGCATCGTTTCTCCCAACACCCTCTTCAGGTTGTGCAAAGAAACTCCACTCTCCTGAGAGCCCAGAACCAGCCTATGGAGGCTGAGAAGCAGATCACAGCATCACAAGGTCCCATCTTGAATCTCTCGTGCAGCCACAATACCCAAAACTTCCTCACCGAAGAACTCTTCCCTCTAGAAAATCTGCCTGTGCACAGACAACCGTGGTTGCAGACCCACACCCTGGATCTTAATTTAGTTTATCCAATCCACCCCCAATGACACAGTTAATATTTCAAAAGTGAGAAAATTAGGAAGGAGAGAAAACAAAGAAGCAAGATGAAACCAAGAGTGTGTAACACTTGAAATTAATTATTCATGCGCATGCATGCTAAGTCACTTCATTCGTGTCCGAATCTTTGCACCCCTGATGGACTGTAGCCCATCAGGCTCCTCTGTGCATGGAATTCTCCAGGAAGAATACTGGAGTGGGTAGCTGTGCTCTTCTCCAGGGGGTCTTTCCAACCCAGGGAATCTTCCCAACCCAGGGACTGAACCCATGTCTCTTGTATCTCCTGTATTGGCAGGCAGGTTCTTTACCACTAGCACCACCTGGGAAACTCGAAATTAATTACATTCCATCCCTAATAAGACCCAGCTTTGGGGTGCCTCTGACAGTTCAGTTGGTAAAGAATCCACTGACAATGCAGGAGACCCCGGTTCGATTCCTGGGTTGGGAAGATCCGCTGGAGAAGGGATAGACTACCCACTCCAGTATTCTTGGATTTCCCTTGTGGTTCAGCTGGTAAAGAAGCCACCTGCAATGTGGGAGACCTGGGTTTGAACCCTGGGTTGGTAAAATCCCCTGGGGAGGGGAAAAGCTACCCACTCCAGTATTCTAGCCTGGAGAATTCCATAAATTCTTCATGGGGTATAGTCCATGTCCATGGGGTCACAAAGAGTCAGACACAACTGAAGCGACTTTCACTTTGGGGTGCTAGCAGGAGTGGAAGACAAACAAGTAAACAAGCTCAGTCGGGATCCCGCCACAGAGCCTAGTGCATAAGCCTCCTTCCTCCCACTCTGGACCTTCCTCCTCAGCCTCCTGAATTATCAAGGTCTGGCCCCAGGACCAGGCCTGCTGGGTCTTCAAATAAATACAGTCTGATCCCCACAGGTTCCTCCAGGGCCATTCTCCTCTCGAAAAGTCCTGTTCTGCCACTTCCTTCAAAGCCAGAGGCAGCCCAGCCCCTTGCACAGCAGGCCTTAGGTTTATCCTTTCCTCCTCTCCCAGTTAAGTGCCTGGGGACCACTTTGCACACACCTCTCAGCAGCCGTTGCAGCAGACACAGGAAACCTGCGAGTGGAATTCATTAGCTCTGTTAACAGGTCGGCGCTCGCCCTCCCCAGTGCTCCTGCGTCCGCGGAGCATCTGTGGGCTCTGGCAGAGAAAAGAGAGAGAGAGTCCAGCAGCTCCTGATGCCCCGCGGTGGCTCGTGGCCACCTGGAGCACATCAAAGTGGGCTCCTGGCTTGGCAGGCACGCACCAGACCCTGGCAGGTGCACTTCAGGCCAGGCCGTGCCGCCTCTGCTCAGAGAACAATTTAGCACATTTTCCCCACTGTTCTGCAGAGTGGGGGCCTACAGAGGTTTGGTAATTGGCATCACAAGCCCTAGCCTGTCCTGATCCCTGCAGGGCGCCTTGTTACTCTGTTTGAGGATTTGTTTTCATATCCCAAGACTGGGGGCTGTGGGGATGAGGGCAGGGTGGGAGAAGAGACTCTAATAACCTGAAGGCAATAGGCATGAATCTTGCTCATGGCCTCAGTGCTGGACAGAATGAAGTTTTCCATTTGAGCTGGAGCAGCAGGGCAGGATGGTTCTGTGATCGAAGAAGTTCCTTCTAATAGGTTAGTGTCCCCAGGAAGGAGGGACTCCTCAGGGTCACCCCAAAGCAGAATGGGCTGACTCAGGAGGTCATGGTCATTAGAAGGTGTAGGGGAGCAAAATTTGCCACCCCAGAGTGTGTCTTTGGCATGCAGAGTATTTGGAGCTAAAAACAATAAAGGCCCGAAAGAGAAAGAAATTAGACCTTCACCTTAACTGCCTAAAGAATGTAGCTAGAGGACCTGGCCCAGGAAGGGAGCAGCAACGACTATATTATTGCTACAGGGAAGAGCCGATCATGACCCCATGTTGGATCTGTTTCTTTTAACCTTTGCTTCCCACTGCTTTCTCGTTGCTTTTGCTCACTAAAAGGATACTGTTTTCACATAATGGCCTGCCTTGGGGAGCCCTGCCCCTCTGCCTGGATATTAAACCAAAGTGCCTTTATTCAGGACCCTGTCCACCTGTGTGGATGGCTACAAAAAGGAAGAAATTAACACATCCCCTCCCAGAGCATTGCCATTCCAGAAGATATCTGCAAGATCAATGGCCTTTTTACTTTGCTTCCTCACCCCCACCACTCCGTTCTATTATCAAACCCGGCATTCAGACCCTGATAAGATGGTTATTTTGAGACATTAATCTGCCATCTTCTCAGTCTACTGCCTTTCTGGCAGAGTCATATTCCTCATCTCAACACCTCATCTCCACTATCTCCAATTCATTGGCCTGTCATGCGGCAATCAGAGTGAACTTGGACTCGGTAACAGTGTCAACCAGGTGTGTGGACAGGGAGGAACCTAACAAAGTGTTAGTTAAAACTCCTCTCGTTCCCCACTGTCTGCAGAGCCCAGCAAACATTTGTTTTCTATACATTTGCTTTTCCACCTCAATGTCAATTGCCCTCCCCGTCCTGGAGATCCCAAACCACCACCCCCACATCCTCTTTTGTCTTTAGTGGAAGATGATATTTAAGATGAGGGGTTGAGCCATCTTAGTAAGTTACTCAGTTTTCCCAGGTCTTTCCCATGTGCACATGCTATTAAACCTTGTTTGATTTTCTCCTGTTAATCTGTCTCATGTCAATTTAATCCTTAGACCAGCCAGAACCTAGAAGGGTACAAGGAAATGTCTTTGTCTCCAACAAGGAGAGGAAGTCTTCAACTGAGTCCCTAAGTCTAGCCAGAAACCTGGGCATCAACTGTGGTTCTTTTCTCTGCCTCACAGGCTCATCAATCAGCAAGTTTTGACACAACCTGCTCAGTAGTTCTTGAATCTCTCCTACCCTCTCTACCTCCATTACCACAGCCTCAAGTCGTCTCTTACCTAGACTGTTCTCTGAACTCATCCTCACCCCTACCACACTCTCCCCACCCCTGCCAACCCTGCCTTCAAGTCTCCAGCCCTCTAAACCCAGGATCAGCAAGCAATAGCTCAGGGACCAAATCTGGCCCACCATCTGTTTTTGTAAGTGAAGTTTTTGGAATGCAGCCAGGCCCATGTGCTTATATACTGTCTACAACTGTTTCCACACTACAGTGTCAGAGTGAGATAGTAGCAAGAGGCCATGTGGCCCACAAAAGGAAAAAAACAGTTACTATCTGGCCCTTTAAGAAAAGTTTCCCAGGTGGCACAGTGATAAAGAATCCGCCTGCCAATGCAGGAGGTGCAAGAGATGTGGGTTCACAGGTTCTATCACTGGCTGAGGAAATGGCAACCCACTCCAGTATTCTTGCCTAGAAAATTCCAAGAACAGAGGAGCCTGGCAGGCTACAGTCTGTGGGGTTGCAAAGAGTCAGACTCAACTGAGCACATACACACACACAACACAACAACCTTTAAGTAAAAGCCCACCTAGCTCTAAACCACCAAGGCCAGTGTGCGTTCCAGTCACTTATCTCACTCAAGATTCACCAACTGTTCCCCCCGCCAAATAGGAAAATTAGACTTCCTTGTCATACATTTAACATCCTTTATGTTAGTCCTTAGCTAATTCAGGGATTACAAATGGGCAGCCCATAGGCTTCATCTAGTGTGTATATATATATATATATATATATATATATACACACATACATACCCATATACATATATCTTTTTATGGCTCACACAGAGTTTAAAACATTAATTGTAAACTTTCAAAAATCATAAGATGGGTAGTTCCCTGGTGGTCCAGCAGTTAAGACTCCATGATCCTGCTGCAGGGGGCACGAATTCGATCCTTGGTTGGGGAACTAAGATTCTATGTGCCAAACAGTGTGGCCAAAAAGGTAGAAAAAAATAACAAGTGAAAAGCGTAAGATTATACATCAAAAGTCGCATTTCTGACTTGTCTTGAAAATAGGGAATTGTTGCAACACTTGGCCCCCATTCCCAGCTGGCATCCGTCAGCCACAGTGTCCCCACATATCTGCCCTTGAGATGGTGCTTGTGTTCCCCAGTTCACCAGACTCCACCCCTCCCTACTATTAGGGGAAGCACACTGACCGAAACTGCCCCCCCTGGCCAGGCACCATAGTAACCAGGCACCATAGTAACCATAGCATGCGTTGTTTTACGTTGTTTTAGGACAGGAAGTCCTGGTAAGGAACAGGGAACTAATAAGCCACCATCAACCAGAAGAGTTCAGGAAAGGTGAAAAGGAGACACCACATGCCTGACCACCTCCCAGAATCCTTTTCACTGGCATCCATCTTGGCTGAACAAGGCATGCACCACCAGGAAGGACTCTGAGTCAGAATGATTGGCTAAAGACAACCCAGAAGCTAATCCCATCACCATAAAACCCAAGACTGTGAGCCACGTGGCAGAGCTGTTCTCCTGGGTTCCCTCACCCCACTGCTCTCCACCTGGGCGCCCTTTCCCAATAAAAGCTCTTGCTTTGTCAGCACATGTGTCTCCTCGGACAATTCATTTCCGAGTGTTATACAAGAGCCCAGTTTCAGGCCCCCTTCCTGCAACACCACTGTCTGACATAAGCCTGCTTCATTCATATAGGCATATGAGCCTGACACCTCCCACCCTTCCTTCTTTCTTTACCAGTGTCGACATAAAAAGCAGTCACGACCTGAAAGTTGAGAGTTATTTTATTCAGTGGGAATTTTTAGGACTTCAAGCCCGAGAGGCAGCATCTTAGGTAGCCCTGAGAAAATGGCTCTGAGGAGGCGGGGCGTGGAGTCCGGTTATACAGAAGTATGCGACAAAGAGGGGCAGATAGTTTCAACATCAAAGATTACTGTTAATTAAGGAAAACCAGATGTCTCAAGTTAAGGAATTTAGCACTCTTCTATGTTTGGGAAGATACAAGTGTTTGAGTTTACTGAAATCATTTGTTTCATATACATCTCAGCTATCTGGGGCCAGCATCCTGCGTTTTTTTGTTTGTTTGTTTGTTGTTTGGTTTTTAATCCTTAAGTTCAGTTCCTTGATCATTGTAGGAAGTGGCAGATGGCTGCTGCCTGCTTTCTCACCTCCATCCCCCATCCCCCCACATCCTCGACTTCCTGAGCTCCGCAGTGTTCATTGTGGGAAGTGGCTGATGGCTGCCATCTGCCAGCACTGTTCTTCCTTTTGGGGGCCCTCTGGGATCAGAAATGCATATCTGGAGGGCCAGAATCGAGGATGACCGTGACATCCTTGTTTATAGATATTGCAGGAGATATTTCATTTCACGCCAGCCAGCCCTTTCCTAGAACTATGTATTAATACTATCTTTCTGCCAGAAGACCTAGCGTCTCCAAAGAAGCCGTGCTGTCTCCCACCTCCACCCTCTACACATGCTCTCCCCCTTGTATTAGTCTGCTGGGGCTTCCATAACAAAGTGCCACAGACTGGGTAGTTTAAACAATAGAAACCTATTTTCTCATCCGGAGGCTGGAAGTCCAAGATCAAAGTAACATCAAGTTGGTTCCTTCTGAGGCCTCTCTCCTTGGCTCATATGTGGCCATCTTTTCCCCACGTGTTCACATGCTCTTCCCTCTGTGTATGTAACTGTATCTGAGTTTCCTCTTCTAATAAGCACACCAGGCATACTGGATTAGAGTTCACTCTGATGACATCATTTAATCTTAATTACCTTTAAGGATCCTATCTCCAAATACAGTCACAGTCACACACTGAGGTACTGGGGATTTAGGCTTCAGTATCTAAGTTTTGAGGAAATACAATTGAGACCATAACATTTATCTTCCTGGAATGCCCTTCAATACTTTATTCAACTAACAAGTATTCATACTTTTTATGAAGAATCAAGCACCACATCCTTGGTGAGGCCTCAAAAATCCCCTGCAAAAATTCATCTTCTATTTTCTTTGCAGCTTGTGCACATCTCCACTTAAGACCATCACCTTGCACTATGCTGCTAAGTCACTTCAGTCATGTCTGACTCTGTGTGACCCCATAGACGGCAGCCCACCAGACTCCCCTGTCCCTGGGATTCTCCAGGCAAGAACACTGGAGTGGGTTGCCATTTCCTTCTCCAATGCATGAAAGTGAAAAGTGAAAGTGAAGTCGCTCAGTCGTGTCTGACTCTTAGTGACCCCACGGACTGCAGCCTACCAGGTTCCTCCATCCATGAGATTTTCCAGGCAGGAGTACTGGAGTGGGGTGCCATTGCCTTCTCCGACCTTGCACTATAGTCATTGATATTTCTCCCTTTTTCCCCACTGAACTGTGAATTTCTGTGGGTAGGAACTATGTTTTTCCTCTCTCTCCATCCAATACATACCCACTCGTGGGGGGCTGAATGTGCCAGGCACTCTCAACATCACTGAAATTCCAACAGTGGACAAGTTTCCTCCCTGCATGGACTCTACATTCCAGTAAGGAAAAGGGACAGTAAATTAGTAAATAAACAAAAGTGATACATTGCACAGTACCATGCTTATCCTGTTGTAGGTGTTCAAAAAACACTGAATCAATGCTGTAGGGGAAACACGTACAAAGTGGGTCTAGTTTATCTTAGAACATTTTTGGAGTTGGAATTCTATAATGTTTTTAGACTCTGAGTTGCTGAGGTCATTATTACATAGAATGTCTGGCAGTCTTCCCTTGTCCTGCAAGCTTGGGTCACTGCATCTCTATATTTCTCTTTAAATCATGGGACCCAGCATCATCTCTTGCCTTTTCATTCTGTCACAGAGTCAGACGTGACGGAGTGGCTGAACAATAACAACATCATCTCTAAGAAGAGATTCATGAGGACTAAGACAAAGCAGAAGCCCACCATTGTCCCCACTGCCCCTGCTGCAAAATTTCCAGAGCCAAGCTCTGGTTGCCTGCGGCCAGACCCAGAGATGGGTGTATTTTCCTCTGTGCAATTTTTAGGTAACTATGAGGAATGATGGGAGTGATGCAGGTGACTAAGCCTGAGAGGACCCCTTCTGTGCAAATGATGCCCATTTCAGGGGCATCACAGCCTATATCCACCTGTAAGGAAGTGATGGATGATTGCTGAAAATTCTCTAGTAATATATGAGAAGTGGTACCATCACACTGGGACCCTCACTTGCTAAAAGAACAAAGCCAGAAGAAACTCAGCATGGCCACCCATAATGTCCACTCCCTTCCTATTGTCCCTGATTTAAAAAAAAAAAAAAAAAGGTACTATTTGGGTATCACTGACTAAAAATGTCTGTTGTAGAAAATATAGATTTGATGGATTTGGCAAATATAGAATATAGATTTGGTGGGTTTAGGCAAAAAAAATCCACCCATGGAACTCCATGTCCTCATTTATTCATACAGATAAAATTTAAAATCATTACTGTCACATAAAAATTCATGTTAAGGTTATACATTAATGGGAGTTGCTTAGAAATCCTGGGCATCCCATTCTAGAGCACATACAGTGCCTTTCTACAACATTTAAAGTACATTTTACAAATACATGTCAATATAACCTACCAATTACCTATTGGCAGATGGCTGATATACTTGGTGACCACTATCACTGAAATCTTTTTAAATAATGACATTTTCTGTCTGGTCATCATTGGTTAAAAAGAAAAAGTTCAAACTACTGAATTCTCTTATTATTTTCAATAGCTTTTAGTTGATTCTATGGGATTTTTCTATACAGATATTCCTATCACTTAATGATTATTTTGCCATGTTCTTTCCAGTATTTATCCTTAATTCATTTTCTTCCATTATTGCACAGGCAGGTAACCCCAGAGCACTTGTAAATGACAGAGACAGTAATTTGTTTGTATACTCAGTGGCAATGCCTTTAGTGTTTCTTTGCATCTACAGGTAGAACCACTCCCTGGCGGCACCTCCAGGGTCTGGTTTGGGAATACTGAGCCAGGCTCCTCGTGTGTGCCTTCTGGATCCAGGATGCGTGAAGGATGCCCCACATCATCTGAATCATATTTCCAAGACCATTTATTGAAGAGACTAGATGGCAGAGTAGAAGGACAGGCACACATCTTCTCCTGTGAGAACTGCAAAATTGCAACTCACTGAGGAACAACCATCAACAGGAGAATGTTGGATCCCACCAAAAAAAGATACCCCATGTCCAAGGGCAAAGGATAAGCCTCGACAAGATGGTAGGAGGGGTGGAATTGCATTTAGAATCAAACCCCATACCTGCCAGAGACACTTGGAGGGCTCAA
The DNA here is from genome assembly GCF_019923935.1 of Bubalus bubalis. NCBI lineage: Eukaryota > Metazoa > Chordata > Mammalia > Artiodactyla > Bovidae > Bubalus > Bubalus bubalis. The sequence goes on from NC_059180.1 coordinate 27,328,952, forward strand.
ACAACCTAGTGCACACCAGGACCCAGACACCCCACAGAGACTGAGCCAGACTTGCCTTTGAGTGTTTGAGTATCTCTTGCAGAGGCCGGGGGCTCTGGCTGCACCACACCTAGGTCATGCAGCATGTGACATAAGCCCTCTTGGAGGAGGTCGCCATTAGCCCCACCGCAGAGCCGCTGAGCAGACAACCCACAAACTGCAGAACAATTATACCAAGGAAATTCTCACACCATTAAGAAAGTTCTAGGACCACAACAGATTTTCCCCAACCTGGAATTCAGCAAAGGCACTGAGAACCCCCAGGGAATTTGACTTTGGAGGCCAGTAGGATTTGATTACAGAACCTCCACAGGCCTGGGGAAACCGACTCTTGGAGGGCACAAACAAAACCTAGTGCACACCAGGAGCCAGGAGAAAGGAGCAGTTTTCCCACAAGAGACTGAGCCAGACTTGCCTGTGCGTGCCCAGGAGTCTCCAGCAGAGGCATGGGTCTACAGTGGCCTGATGTGGGGTCAGGAGCACTGAATACAATAGTGCATGCACAAGTCCTTTTCAAGGAGGTCACCAATACCTTCATTGCCCCTACCATAGATTGGCCTCGGGCCAAACAACAAGGAGAGAACACAGCCCTTCCCATCAACAGAAAACTAGATTAAAGATTTACTGAGCATGGCCCCGCCCATCAAAACAAGACCCAGTTTCTCCCACAGTCAGTCTTTCCCATCAGGACGCTTTCATAAGCTTCTTATCCATCAGAGGGTAGACAGAATGAAAACCACAATCACAGAAAAACTAACCAAACTGATCACATGGACCACAGCCTTTTCTAACTTAATGAAACTATGAGCCATGATATGTAGGGCCATCCAAGACAGAGAAGTCATGGTAGAGAGTACTGACAAAATGTGGTCCACCAGAGAAAAGAATGGCAAACCACTTCAG